>NW_028324192.1:3989900-5319867 GCF_054372755.1 Phalangium opilio | reverse complement strand
TCCTAAAAAGTCAGGGAAATGTCAGGGAAAATGTAAATAGGCCTAAAAAGTCAGGGAAATTTAAAATGGACCTAAAAAGTCAGGGAAATGTCAGGGAAAATGTAAATAGGCCTAAAAAGTCAGGGAAAATTTAAAATGGACCTAAAAAGTCAGGGAAATGTCAGGGAAAATGTAAATAGGCCTAAAAAGTCAGGGAAATTTAAAATGGACCTAAAAAGTCAGGGAAAATGTAAATAGGCCTAAAAAGTCAGGGAAATTTAAAATGGACCTAAAAAGTCAGGGAAATGTCAGGGAAAATGTAAATAGGCCTAAAAAGTCAGGGAAATTTAAAATGGACCTAAAAAGTCAGGGAAATGTCAGAGAAAATGTAAATAGGCCTAAAAAGTCAGGGAAATTTAAAATGGACCTAAAAAGTCAGGGAAATGTCAGGGAAAATGTAAATAGGCCTAAAAAGTCAGGGAAATTTAAAATGGACCTAAAAAGTCAGGGAAATGTCAGGGAAAATGTAAATAGGCCTAAAAAGTCAGGGAAATTTAAAATGGACCTAAAAAGTCAGGGAAATGTCAGGGAAAATGTAAATAGGCCTAAAAAGTCAGGGAAATTTAAAATGGACCTAAAAAGTCAAGGAAATGTCAGGGAAAATGTAAATAGGCCTAAAAAGTCAGGGAAATTTAAAATGGACCTAAAAAGTCAGGGAAATTTCAGGGAAAATGTAAATAGGCCTAAAAAGTCAGGGAAATTTAAAATGGACCTAAAAAGTCAGGGAAATGTCAGGGAAAATGTAAATAGGCCTAAAAAGTCAGGGAAATTTAAAATGGACCTAAAAAGTCAGGGAAAATGTAAATAGGCCTAAAAAGTCAGGGAAATTTAAAATGGACCTAAAAAGTCAGGGAAATGTCAGGGAAAATGTAAATAGGCCTAAAAAGTCAGGGAAATTTAAAATGGACCTAAAAAGTCAGGGAAATGTCAGGGAAAATGTAAATAGGCCTAAAAAGTCAGGGAAATTTAAAATGGACCTAAGAAGTCAGGGAAATGTCAGGGAAAATGTAAATAGGCCTAAAAAGTCAGGGAAATGTCAGGGAAAATGTAAATAGGCCTAAAAAGTCAGGGAAATTTAAAATGGACCTAAAAAGTCAGGGAAATGTCAGGGAAAATGTAAATAGGCCTAAAAAGTCAGGGAAATTTAAAATGGACCTAAAAAGTCAGGGAAATGTCAGGGAAAATGTAAATAGGCCTAAAAAGTCAGGGAAATTTAAAATGGACCTAAAAAGTCAGGGAAAATGTAAATAGGCCTAAAAAGTCAGGGAAATTTAAAATGGACCTAAAAAGTCAGGGAAATGTCAGGGAAAATGTAAATAAGCCTAAAAAGTCAGGGAAATTTAAAATGGACCTAAAAAGTCCGGGAAATGTCAGGGAAAATGTAAATAGGCCTAAAAAGTCAGGGAAATTTAAAATGGACCTAAGAAGTCAGGGAAATGTCAGGGAAAATGTAAATAGGCCTAAAAAGTCAGGGAAATGTCAGGGAAAATGTAAATAGGCCTAAAAAGTCAGGGAAATTTAAAATGGACCTAAAAAGTCAGGGAAATGTCAGGGAAAATGTAAATAGGCCTAAAAAGTCAGGGAAATTTAAAATGGACCTAAAAAGTCAGGGAAATGTCAGGGAAAATGTAAATAGGCCTAAAAAGTCAGGGAAATTAAAAATGGACCTAAAAAGTCAGGGAAAATGTAAATAGGCCTAAAAAGTCAATGAAATTTAAAATGGACCTAAAAAGTCAGGGAAATGTCAGGGAAAATGTAAATAGGCCTAAAAAGTCAGGGAAATATAAAATGGACCTAAAAAGTCAGGGAAATGTCAGAAAATGTAAATAGGCCTAAAAAGTCAGGGAAATTTAAAATGGACCTAAAAAGTCAGGGAAAATGTAAATAGGCCTAAAAAGTCAGGGAAATTTAAAATGGACCTAAAAAGTCAGGGAAATGTCAGGGAAAATGTAAATAGGCCTAAAAAGTCAGGGAAATTTAAAATGGACCTAAAAAGTCAGGGAAATGTCAGGGAAAATGTAAATAGGCCTAAAAAGTCAGGGAAATTTAAAATGGACCTAAAAAGTCAGGGAAATGTCAGGGAAAATGTAAATAGGCCTAAAAAGTCAGGGAAATTTAAAATGGACCTAAAGAGTCAGGGAAATGTCAGGGAAAATGTAAATAGGCCTAAAAAGTCAGGGAAATTTAAAATGGACCTAAAAAGTCAGGGAAATGTCAGGGAAAGTGTAAATAGGCCTAAAAAGTCAGGGAAATTTAAAATGGACCTAAAAAGTCAGGGAAATGTCAGGGAAAATGTAAATAGGCCTAAAAAGTCAGGGAAATTTAAAATGGACCTAAAAAGTCAGGGAAATGTCAGGGAAAATGTAAATAGGCCTAAAAAGTCAGGGAAATTTAAAATGGAGCTAAAAAGTCAGGGAAATGTCAGGGAAAATGTAAATAGGCCTAAAAAGTCAGGGAAATTTAAAATGGACCTAAAAAGTCAAGGAAATGTCAGGGAAAATGTAAATAGGCCTAAAAAGTCAGGGAAATTTAAAATGGACCTAAAAAGTCAAGGAAATGTCAGGGAAAATGTAAATAGGCCTAAAAAGTCAGGGAAATTTAAAATGGACCTAAAAAGTCAGGGAAATTTCAGGGAAAATGTAAATAGGCCTAAAAAGTCAGGGAAATTTAAAATGGACCTAAAAAGTCAGGGAAATGTCAGGGAAAATGTAAATAGGCCTAAAAAGTCAGGGAAATTTAAAATGGACCTAAAAAGTCAGGGAAATGTCAGGGAAAGTGTAAATAGGCCTAAAAAGTCAGGGAAATTTAAAATGGACCTAAAAAGTCAGGGAAATGTCAGGGAAAATGTAAATAGGCCTAAAAAGTCAGGGAAATTTAAAATGGACCTAAAAAGTCAGGGAAATGTCAGGGAAAATGTAAATAGGCCTAAAAAGTCAGGGAAATTTAAAATGGACCTAAAAAGTCAGGGAAATGTCAGGGAAAATGTAAATAGGCCTAAAAAGTCAGGGAAATTTAAAATGGACCTAAAAAGTCAGGGAAATGTCAGGGAAAATGTAAATAGGCCTAAAAAGTCAGGGAAATTTAAAATGGACCTAAAAAGTCAGGGAAATTTAAAATGGACCTAAAAAGTCAGGGAAGTGTCAGGGAAAATGTAAATAGGCCTAAAAAGTCAGGGAAATTTAAAATGGACCTAAAAAGTCAGGGAAAATGTAAATAGGCCTAAAAAGTCAGGGAAATTTAAAATGGACCTAAAAAGTCAGGGAAATGTCAGGGAAAATGTAAATAGGCCTAAAAAGTCAGGGAAATTTAAAATGGACCTAAAAAGTCAGGGAAATGTCAGAGAAAATGTAAATAGGCCTAAAAAGTCAGGGAAATTTAAAATGGACCTAAAAAGTCAGGGAAATGTCAGGGAAAATGTAAATAGGCCTAAAAAGTCAGGGAAATTTAAAATGGACCTAAAAAGTCAGGGAAATGTCAGGGAAAATGTAAATAGGCCTAAAAAGTCAGGGAAATTTAAAATGGACCTAAAAAGTCAGGGAAATGTCAGGGAAAATGTAAATAGGCCTAAAAAGTCAGGGAAATTTAAAATGGACCTAAAAAGTCAAGGAAATGTCAGGGAAAATGTAAATAGGCCTAAAAAGTCAGGGAAATTTAAAATGGACCTAAAAAGTCAGGGAAATTTCAGGGAAAATGTAAATAGGCCTAAAAAGTCAGGGAAATTTAAAATGGACCTAAAAAGTCAGGGAAATGTCAGGGAAAATGTAAATAGGCCTAAAAAGTCAGGGAAATTTAAAATGGACCTAAAAAGTCAGGGAAAATGTAAATAGGCCTAAAAAGTCAGGGAAATTTAAAATGGACCTAAAAAGTCAGGGAAATGTCAGGGAAAATGTAAATAGGCCTAAAAAGTCAGGGAAATTTAAAATGGACCTAAAAAGTCAGGGAAATGTCAGGGAAAATGTAAATAGGCCTAAAAAGTCAGGGAAATTTAAAATGGACCTAAGAAGTCAGGGAAATGTCAGGGAAAATGTAAATAGGCCTAAAAAGTCAGGGAAATGTCAGGGAAAATGTAAATAGGCCTAAAAAGTCAGGGAAATTTAAAATGGACCTAAAAAGTCAGGGAAATGTCAGGGAAAATGTAAATAGGCCTAAAAAGTCAGGGAAATTTAAAATGGACCTAAAAAGTCAGGGAAATGTCAGGGAAAATGTAAATAGGCCTAAAAAGTCAGGGAAATTTAAAATGGACCTAAAAAGTCAGGGAAAATGTAAATAGGCCTAAAAAGTCAGGGAAATTTAAAATGGACCTAAAAAGTCAGGGAAATGTCAGGGAAAATGTAAATAGGCCTAAAAAGTCAGGGAAATTTAAAATGGACCTAAAAAGTCAGGGAAATGTCAGGGAAAGTGTAAATAGGCCTAAAAAGTCAGGGAAATTTAAAATGGACCTAAAAAGTCAGGGAAATGTCAGGGAAAATGTAAATAGGCCTAAAAAGTCAGGGAAATTTAAAATGGACCTAAAAAGTCAGGGAAATGTCAGGGAAAATGTAAATAGGCCTAAAAAGTCAGGGAAATTTAAAATGGACCTAAAAAGTCAGGGAAATGTCAGGGAAAATGTAAATAGGCCTAAAAAGTCAGGGAAATTTAAAATGGACCTAAAAAGTCAGGGAAATGTCAGGGAAAATGTAAATAGGCCTAAAAAGTCAGGGAAATTTAAAATGGACCTAAAAAGTCAGGGAAATTTAAAATGGACCTAAAAAGTCAGGGAAGTGTCAGGGAAAATGTAAATAGGCCTAAAAAGTCAGGGAAATTTAAAATGGACCTAAAAAGTCAGGGAAAATGTAAATAGGCCTAAAAAGTCAGGGAAATTTAAAATGGACCTAAAAAGTCAGGGAAATGTCAGGGAAAATGTAAATAGGCCTAAAAAGTCAGGGAAATTTAAAATGGACCTAAAAAGTCAGGGAAATGTCAGAGAAAATGTAAATAGGCCTAAAAAGTCAGGGAAATTTAAAATGGACCTAAAAAGTCAGGGAAATGTCAGGGAAAATGTAAATAGGCCTAAAAAGTCAGGGAAATTTAAAATGGACCTAAAAAGTCAGGGAAATGTCAGGGAAAATGTAAATAGGCCTAAAAAGTCAGGGAAATTTAAAATGGACCTAAAAAGTCAGGGAAATGTCAGGGAAAATGTAAATAGGCCTAAAAAGTCAGGGAAATTTAAAATGGACCTAAAAAGTCAAGGAAATGTCAGGGAAAATGTAAATAGGCCTAAAAAGTCAGGGAAATTTAAAATGGACCTAAAAAGTCAGGGAAATTTCAGGGAAAATGTAAATAGGCCTAAAAAGTCAGGGAAATTTAAAATGGACCTAAAAAGTCAGGGAAATGTCAGGGAAAATGTAAATAGGCCTAAAAAGTCAGGGAAATTTAAAATGGACCTAAAAAGTCAGGGAAAATGTAAATAGGCCTAAAAAGTCAGGGAAATTTAAAATGGACCTAAAAAGTCAGGGAAATGTCAGGGAAAATGTAAATAGGCCTAAAAAGTCAGGGAAATTTAAAATGGACCTAAAAAGTCAGGGAAATGTCAGGGAAAATGTAAATAGGCCTAAAAAGTCAGGGAAATTTAAAATGGACCTAAGAAGTCAGGGAAATGTCAGGGAAAATGTAAATAGGCCTAAAAAGTCAGGGAAATGTCAGGGAAAATGTAAATAGGCCTAAAAAGTCAGGGAAATTTAAAATGGACCTAAAAAGTCAGGGAAATGTCAGGGAAAATGTAAATAGGCCTAAAAAGTCAGGGAAATTTAAAATGGACCTAAAAAGTCAGGGAAATGTCAGGGAAAATGTAAATAGGCCTAAAAAGTCAGGGAAATTTAAAATGGACCTAAAAAGTCAGGAAAATGTAAATAGGCCTAAAAAGTCAGGGAAATTTAAAATGGACCTAAAAAGTCAGGGAAATGTCAGGGAAAATGTAAATAAGCCTAAAAGGTCAGGGAAATTTAAAATGGACCTAAAAAGTCCGGGAAATGTCAGGGAAAATGTAAATAGGCCTAAAAAGTCAGGGAAATTTAAAATGGACCTAAGAAGTCAGGGAAATGTCAGGGAAAATGTAAATAGGCCTAAAAAGTCAGGGAAATGTCAGGGAAAATGTAAATAGGCCTAAAAAGTCAGGGAAATTTAAAATGGACCTAAAAAGTCAGGGAAATGTCAGGGAAAATGTAAATAGGCCTAAAAAGTCAGGGAAATTTAAAATGGACCTAAAAAGTCAGGGAAATGTCAGGGAAAATGTAAATAGGCCTAAAAAGTCAGGGAAATTAAAATGGACCTAAAAAGTCAGGGAAAATGTAAATAGGCCTAAAAAGTCAATGAAATTTAAAATGGACCTAAAAAGTCAGGGAAATGTCAGGGAAAATGTAAATAGGCCTAAAAAGTCAGGGAAATATAAAATGGACCTAAAAAGTCAGGGAAATGTCAGAAAATGTAAATAGGCCTAAAAAGTCAGGGAAATTTAAAATGGACCTAAAAAGTCAGGGAAAATGTAAATAGGCCTAAAAAGTCAGGGAAATTTAAAATGGACCTAAAAAGTCAGGGAAATGTCAGGGAAAATGTAAATAGGCCTAAAAAGTCAGGGAAATTTAAAATGGACCTAAAAAGTCAGGGAAATGTCAGGGAAAATGTAAATAGGCCTAAAAAGTCAGGGAAATTTAAAATGGACCTAAAAAGTCAGGGAAATGTCAGGGAAAATGTAAATAGGCCTAAAAAGTCAGGGAAATTTAAAATGGACCTAAAGAGTCAGGGAAATGTCAGGGAAAATGTAAATAGGCCTAAAAAGTCAGGGAAATTTAAAATGGACCTAAAAAGTCAGGGAAATGTCAGGGAAAGTGTAAATAGGCCTAAAAAGTCAGGGAAATTTAAAATGGACCTAAAAAGTCAGGGAAATGTCAGGGAAAATGTAAATAGGCCTAAAAAGTCAGGGAAATTTAAAATGGACCTAAAAAGTCAGGGAAATGTCAGGGAAAATGTAAATAGGCCTAAAAAGTCAGGGAAATTTAAAATGGACCTAAAAAGTCAGGGAAATGTCAGGGAAAATGTAAATAGGCCTAAAAAGTCAGGGAAATTTAAAATGGACCTAAAAAGTCAGGGAAAATGTAAATAGGCCTAAAAAGTCAGGGAAATTTAAAATGGACCTAAAAAGTCAGGGAAATGTCAGAAAATGTAAATAGGCCTAAAAAGTCAGGGAAATTTAAAATGGACCTAAAAAGTCAGGGAAAATGTAAATAGGCCTAAAAAGTCAGGGATTTTAAAATGGACCTAAAAAGTCAGGGAAATGTCAGGGAAAATGTAAATAGCCTAAAAAGTCAGGGAAATTTAAAATGGACCTAAAAAGTCAGGGAAATGTCAGGGAAAATGTAAATAGGCCTAAAAAGTCAGGGAAATTTAAAATGGACCTAAAAAGTCAGGGAAATGTCAGGGAAAATGTAAATAGGCCTAAAAAGTCAGGGAAATTTAAAATGGACCTAAAAAGTCAGGGAAATGTCAGGGAAAATGTAAATAGGCCTAAAAAGTCAGGGAAATTTAAAATGGACCTAAAAAGTCAAGGAAATGTCAGGGAAAATGTAAATAGGCCTAAAAAGTCAGGGAAATTTAAAATGGACCTAAAAAGTCAGGGAAATTTCAGGGAAAATGTAAATAGGCCTAAAAAGTCAGGGAAATTTAAAATGGACCTAAAGAGTCAGGGAAATGTCAGGGAAAATGTAAATAGGCCTAAAAAGTCAGGGAAATTTAAAATGGACCTAAAAAGTCAGGGAAATGTCAGGGAAAGTGTAAATAGGCCTAAAAAGTCAGGGAAATTTAAAATGGACCTAAAAAGTCAGGGAAATGTCAGGGAAAATGTAAATAGGCCTAAAAAGTCAGGGAAATTTAAAATGGACCTAAAAAGTCAGGGAAATGTCAGGGAAAATGTAAATAGGCCTAAAAAGTCAGGGAAATTTAAAATGGACCTAAAAAGTCAGGGAAATGTCAGGGAAAATGTAAATAGGCCTAAAAAGTCAGGGAAATTTAAAATGGACCTAAAAAGTCAGGGAAATGTCAGGGAAAATGTAAATAGGCCTAAAAAGTCAGGGAAATTTAAAATGGACCTAAAAAGTCAGGGAAAATGTAAATAGGCCTAAAAAGTCAGGGAAATTTAAAATGGACCTAAAAAGTCAGGGAAATGTCAGGGAAAATGTAAATAGGCCTAAAAAGTCAGGGAAATTTAAAATGGACCTAAAAAGTCAGGGAAATGTCAGGGAAAATGTAAATAGGCCTAAAAAGTCAGGGAAATTTAAAATGGACCTAAAAAGTCAGGGAAATGTCAGGGAAAATGTAAATAGGCCTAAAAAGTCAGGGAAATTTAAAATGGACCTAAAAAGTCAAGGAAATGTCAGGGAAAATGTAAATAGGCCTAAAAAGTCAGGGAAATTTAAAATGGACCTAAAAAGTCAAGGAAATGTCAGGGAAAATGTAAATAGGCCTAAAAAGTCAGGGAAATTTAAAATGGACCTAAAAAGTCAGGGAAATTTCAGGGAAAATGTAAATAGGCCTAAAAAGTCAGGGAAATTTAAAATGGACCTAAAAAGTCAGGGAAATGTCAGGGAAAATGTAAATAGGCCTAAAAAGTCAGGGAAATTTAAAATGGACCTAAAAAGTCAGGGAAATGTCAGGGAAAGTGTAAATAGGCCTAAAAAGTCAGGGAAATTTAAAATGGACCTAAAAAGTCAGGGAAATGTCAGGGAAAATGTAAATAGGCCTAAAAAGTCAGGGAAATTTAAAATGGACCTAAAAAGTCAGGGAAATGTCAGGGAAAATGTAAATAGGCCTAAAAAGTCAGGGAAATTTAAAATGGACCTAAAAAGTCAGGGAAATGTCAGGGAAAATGTAAATAGGCCTAAAAAGTCAGGGAAATTTGAAATGGACCTAAAAAGTCAGGGAAATTTAAAATGGACCTAAAAAGTCAGGGAAGTGTCAGGGAAAATGTAAATAGGCCTAAAAAGTCAGGGAAATTTAAAATGGACCTAAAAAGTCAGGGAAAATGTAAATAGGCCTAAAAAGTCAGGGAAATTTAAAATGGACCTAAAAAGTCAGGGAAATGTCAGGGAAAATGTAAATAGGCCTAAAAAGTCAGGGAAATTTAAAATGGACCTAAAAAGTCAGGGAAATGTCAGAGAAAATGTAAATAGGCCTAAAAAGTCAGGGAAATTTAAAATGGACCTAAAAAGTCAGGGAAATGTCAGGGAAAATGTAAATAGGCCTAAAAAGTCAGGGAAATTTAAAATGGACCTAAAAAGTCAGGGAAATGTCAGGGAAAATGTAAATAGGCCTAAAAAGTCAGGGAAATTTAAAATGGACCTAAAAAGTCAGGGAAATGTCAGGGAAAATGTAAATAGGCCTAAAAAGTCAGGGAAATTTAAAATGGACCTAAAAAGTCAAGGAAATGTCAGGGAAAATGTAAATAGGCCTAAAAAGTCAGGGAAATTTAAAATGGACCTAAAAAGTCAGGGAAATTTCAGGGAAAATGTAAATAGGCCTAAAAAGTCAGGGAAATTTAAAATGGACCTAAAAAGTCAGGGAAATGTCAGGGAAAATGTAAATAGGCCTAAAAAGTCAGGGAAATTTAAAATGGACCTAAAAAGTCAGGGAAAATGTAAATAGGCCTAAAAAGTCAGGGAAATTTAAAATGGACCTAAAAAGTCAGGGAAATGTCAGGGAAAATGTAAATAGGCCTAAAAAGTCAGGGAAATTTAAAATGGACCTAAAAAGTCAGGGAAATGTCAGGGAAAATGTAAATAGGCCTAAAAAGTCAGGGAAATTTAAAATGGACCTAAGAAGTCAGGGAAATGTCAGGGAAAATGTAAATAGGCCTAAAAAGTCAGGGAAATGTCAGGGAAAATGTAAATAGGCCTAAAAAGTCAGGGAAATTTAAAATGGACCTAAAAAGTCAGGGAAATGTCAGGGAAAATGTAAATAGGCCTAAAAAGTCAGGGAAATTTAAAATGGACCTAAAAAGTCAGGGAAATGTCAGGGAAAATGTAAATAGGCCTAAAAAGTCAGGGAAATTTAAAATGGACCTAAAAAGTCAGGGAAATGTCAGGGAAAATGTAAATAGGCCTAAAAAGTCAGGGAAATTTAAAATGGACCTAAAAAGTCAGGGAAATGTCAGGGAAAATGTAAATAGGCCTAAAAAGTCAGGGAAATTTAAAATGGACCTAAAAAGTCAGGGAAAATGTAAATAGGCCTAAAAAGTCAGGGAAATTTAAAATGGACCTAAAAAGTCAGGGAAATGTCAGAAAATGTAAATAGGCCTAAAAAGTCAGGGAAATTTAAAATGGACCTAAAAAGTCAGGGAAAATGTAAATAGGCCTAAAAAGTCAGGGAAATTTAAAATGGACCTAAAAAGTCAGGGAAATGTCAGGGAAAATGTAAATAGGCCTAAAAAGTCAGGGAAATTTAAAATGGACCTAAAAAGTCAGGGAAATGTCAGGGAAAATGTAAATAGGCCTAAAAAGTCAGGGAAATTTAAAATGGACCTAAAAAGTCAGGGAAATGTCAGGGAAAATGTAAATAGGCCTAAAAAGTCAGGGAAATTTAAAATGGACCTAAAAAGTCAGGGAAATGTCAGGGAAAATGTAAATAGGCCTAAAAAGTCAGGGAAATTTAAAATGGACCTAAAAAGTCAAGGAAATGTCAGGGAAAATGTAAATAGGCCTAAAAAGTCAGGGAAATTTAAAATGGACCTAAAAAGTCAGGGAAATTTCAGGGAAAATGTAAATAGGCCTAAAAAGTCAGGGAAATTTAAAATGGACCTAAAGAGTCAGGGAAATGTCAGGGAAAATGTAAATAGGCCTAAAAAGTCAGGGAAATTTAAAATGGACCTAAAAAGTCAGGGAAATGTCAGGGAAAGTGTAAATAGGCCTAAAAAGTCAGGGAAATTTAAAATGGACCTAAAAAGTCAGGGAAATGTCAGGGAAAATGTAAATAGGCCTAAAAAGTCAGGGAAATTTAAAATGGACCTAAAAAGTCAGGGAAATGTCAGGGAAAATGTAAATAGGCCTAAAAAGTCAGGGAAATTTAAAATGGACCTAAAAAGTCAGGGAAAATGTAAATAGGCCTAAAAAGTCAGGGAAATTTAAAATGGACCTAAAAAGTCAGGGAAATGTCAGAAAATGTAAATAGGCCTAAAAAGTCAGGGAAATTTAAAATGGACCTAAAAAGTCAGGGAAAATGTAAATAGGCCTAAAAAGTCAGGGATTTTAAAATGGACCTAAAAAGTCAGGGAAATGTCAGGGAAAATGTAAATAGCCTAAAAAGTCAGGGAAATTTAAAATGGACCTAAAAAGTCAGGGAAATGTCAGGGAAAATGTAAATAGGCCTAAAAAGTCAGGGAAATTTAAAATGGACCTAAAAAGTCAGGGAAATGTCAGGGAAAATGTAAATAGGCCTAAAAAGTCAGGGAAATTTAAAATGGACCTAAAAAGTCAGGGAAATGTCAGGGAAAATGTAAATAGGCCTAAAAAGTCAGGGAAATTTAAAATGGACCTAAAAAGTCAAGGAAATGTCAGGGAAAATGTAAATAGGCCTAAAAAGTCAGGGAAATTTAAAATGGACCTAAAAAGTCAGGGAAATTTCAGGGAAAATGTAAATAGGCCTAAAAAGTCAGGGAAATTTAAAATGGACCTAAAGAGTCAGGGAAATGTCAGGGAAAATGTAAATAGGCCTAAAAAGTCAGGGAAATTTAAAATGGACCTAAAAAGTCAGGGAAATGTCAGGGAAAGTGTAAATAGGCCTAAAAAGTCAGGGAAATTTAAAATGGACCTAAAAAGTCAGGGAAATGTCAGGGAAAATGTAAATAGGCCTAAAAAGTCAGGGAAATTTAAAATGGACCTAAAAAGTCAGGGAAATGTCAGGGAAAATGTAAATAGGCCTAAAAAGTCAGGGAAATTTAAAATGGACCTAAAAAGTCAGGGAAATGTCAGGGAAAATGTAAATAGGCCTAAAAAGTCAGGGAAATTTAAAATGGACCTAAAAAGTCAGGGAAATGTCAGGGAAAATGTAAATAGGCCTAAAAAGTCAGGGAAATTTAAAATGGACCTAAAAAGTCAGGGAAAATGTAAATAGGCCTAAAAAGTCAGGGAAATTTAAAATGGACCTAAAAAGTCAGGGAAATGTCAGGGAAAATGTAAATAGGCCTAAAAAGTCAGGGAAATTTAAAATGGACCTAAAAAGTCAGGGAAATGTCAGGGAAAATGTAAATAGGCCTAAAAAGTCAGGGAAATTTAAAATGGACCTAAAAAGTCAGGGAAATGTCAGGGAAAATGTAAATAGGCCTAAAAAGTCAGGGAAATTTAAAATGGACCTAAAAAGTCAAGGAAATGTCAGGGAAAATGTAAATAGGCCTAAAAAGTCAGGGAAATTTAAAATGGACCTAAAAAGTCAAGGAAATGTCAGGGAAAATGTAAATAGGCCTAAAAAGTCAGGGAAATTTAAAATGGACCTAAAAAGTCAGGGAAATTTCAGGGAAAATGTAAATAGGCCTAAAAAGTCAGGGAAATTTAAAATGGACCTAAAAAGTCAGGGAAATGTCAGGGAAAATGTAAATAGGCCTAAAAAGTCAGGGAAATTTAAAATGGACCTAAAAAGTCAGGGAAATGTCAGGGAAAGTGTAAATAGGCCTAAAAAGTCAGGGAAATTTAAAATGGACCTAAAAAGTCAGGGAAATGTCAGGGAAAATGTAAATAGGCCTAAAAAGTCAGGGAAATTTAAAATGGACCTAAAAAGTCAGGGAAATGTCAGGGAAAATGTAAATAGGCCTAAAAAGTCAGGGAAATTTAAAATGGACCTAAAAAGTCAGGGAAATGTCAGGGAAAATGTAAATAGGCCTAAAAAGTCAGGGAAATTTAAAATGGACCTAAAAAGTCAGGGAAATTTAAAATGGACCTAAAAAGTCAGGGAAGTGTCAGGGAAAATGTAAATAGGCCTAAAAAGTCAGGGAAATTTAAAATGGACCTAAAAAGTCAGGGAAAATGTAAATAGGCCTAAAAAGTCAGGGAAATTTAAAATGGACCTAAAAAGTCAGGGAAATGTCAGGGAAAATGTAAATAGGCCTAAAAAGTCAGGGAAATTTAAAATGGACCTAAAAAGTCAGGGAAATGTCAGAGAAAATGTAAATAGGCCTAAAAAGTCAGGGAAATTTAAAATGGACCTAAAAAGTCAGGGAAATGTCAGGGAAAATGTAAATAGGCCTAAAAAGTCAGGGAAATTTAAAATGGACCTAAAAAGTCAGGGAAATGTCAGGGAAAATGTAAATAGGCCTAAAAAGTCAGGGAAATTTAAAATGGACCTAAAAAGTCAGGGAAATGTCAGGGAAAATGTAAATAGGCCTAAAAAGTCAGGGAAATTTAAAATGGACCTAAAAAGTCAAGGAAATGTCAGGGAAAATGTAAATAGGCCTAAAAAGTCAGGGAAATTTAAAATGGACCTAAAAAGTCAGGGAAATTTCAGGGAAAATGTAAATAGGCCTAAAAAGTCAGGGAAATTTAAAATGGACCTAAAAAGTCAGGGAAATGTCAGGGAAAATGTAAATAGGCCTAAAAAGTCAGGGAAATTTAAAATGGACCTAAAAAGTCAGGGAAAATGTAAATAGGCCTAAAAAGTCAGGGAAATTTAAAATGGACCTAAAAAGTCAGGGAAATGTCAGGGAAAATGTAAATAGGCCTAAAAAGTCAGGGAAATTTAAAATGGACCTAAAAAGTCAGGGAAATGTCAGGGAAAATGTAAATAGGCCTAAAAAGTCAGGGAAATTTAAAATGGACCTAAGAAGTCAGGGAAATGTCAGGGAAAATGTAAATAGGCCTAAAAAGTCAGGGAAATGTCAGGGAAAATGTAAATAGGCCTAAAAAGTCAGGGAAATTTAAAATGGACCTAAAAAGTCAGGGAAATGTCAGGGAAAATGTAAATAGGCCTAAAAAGTCAGGGAAATTTAAAATGGACCTAAAAAGTCAGGGAAATGTCAGGGAAAATGTAAATAGGCCTAAAAAGTCAGGGAAATTTAAAATGGACCTAAAAAGTCAGGGAAATGTCAGGGAAAATGTAAATAGGCCTAAAAAGTCAGGGAAATTTAAAATGGACCTAAAAAGTCAGGGAAATGTCAGAAAATGTAAATAGGCCTAAAAAGTCAGGGAAATTTAAAATGGACCTAAAAAGTCAGGGAAAATGTAAATAGGCCTAAAAAGTCAGGGAAATTTAAAATGGACCTAAAAAGTCAGGGAAATGTCAGGGAAAATGTAAATAGGCCTAAAAAGTCAGGGAAATTTAAAATGGACCTAAAAAGTCAGGGAAATGTCAGGGAAAATGTAAATAGGCCTAAAAAGTCAGGGAAATTTAAAATGGACCTAAAAAGTCAGGGAAATGTCAGGGAAAATGTAAATAGGCCTAAAAAGTCAGGGAAATTTAAAATGGACCTAAAAAGTCAGGGAAATGTCAGGGAAAATGTAAATAGGCCTAAAAAGTCAGGGAAATTTAAAATGGACCTAAAAAGTCAAGGAAATGTCAGGGAAAATGTAAATAGGCCTAAAAAGTCAGGGAAATTTAAAATGGACCTAAAAAGTCAGGGAAATTTCAGGGAAAATGTAAATAGGCCTAAAAAGTCAGGGAAATTTAAAATGGACCTAAAGAGTCAGGGAAATGTCAGGGAAAATGTAAATAGGCCTAAAAAGTCAGGGAAATTTAAAATGGACCTAAAAAGTCAGGGAAATGTCAGGGAAAGTGTAAATAGGCCTAAAAAGTCAGGGAAATTTAAAATGGACCTAAAAAGTCAGGGAAATGTCAGGGAAAATGTAAATAGGCCTAAAAAGTCAGGGAAATTTAAAATGGACCTAAAAAGTCAGGGAAATGTCAGGGAAAATGTAAATAGGCCTAAAAAGTCAGGGAAATTTAAAATGGACCTAAAAAGTCAAGGAAATGTCAGGGAAAATGTAAATAGGCCTAAAAAGTCAGGGAAATTTAAAATGGACCTAAAAAGTCAGGGAAATTTCAGGGAAAATGTAAATAGGCCTAAAAAGTCAGGGAAATTTAAAATGGACCTAAAAAGTCAGGGAAATGTCAGGGAAAATGTAAATAGGCCTAAAAAGTCAGGGAAATTTAAAATGGACCTAAAAAGTCAGGGAAATGTCAGGGAAAATGTAAATAGGCCTAAAAAGTCAGGGAAATTTAAAATGGACCTAAAAAGTCAGGGAAATGTCAGGGAAAATGTAAATAGGCCTAAAAAGTCAGGGAAATTTAAAATGGACCTAAAAAGTCAGGGAAATGTCAGGGAAAATGTAAATAGGCCTAAAAAGTCAGGGAAATTTAAAATGGACCTAAAAAGTCAAGGAAATGTCAGGGAAAATGTAAATAGGCCTAAAAAGTCAGGGAAATTTAAAATGGACCTAAAAAGTCAGGGAAATGTCAGGGAAAATGTAAATAGGCCTAAAAAGTCAGGGAAATTTAAAATGGACCTAAGAAGTCAGGGAAATGTCAGGGAAAATGTAAATAGGCCTAAAAAGTCAGGGAAATGTCAGGGAAAATGTAAATAGGCCTAAAAAGTCAGGGAAATTTAAAATGGACCTAAAAAGTCAGGGAAAATGTAAATAGGCCTAAAAAGTCAGGGAAATTTAAAATGGACCTAAAAAGTCAGGGAAATGTCAGGGAAAATGTAAATAGGCCTAAAAAGTCAGGGAAATTTAAAATGGACCTAAAAAGTCAGGGAAATGTCAGGGAAAATGTAAATAGGCCTAAAAAGTCAGGGAAATTTAAAATGGACCTAAGAAGTCAGGGAAATGTCAGGGAAAATGTAAATAGGCCTAAAAAGTCAGGGAAATGTCAGGGAAAATGTAAATAGGCCTAAAAAGTCAGGGAAATTTAAAATGGACCTAAAAAGTCAGGGAAATGTCAGGGAAAATGTAAATAGGCCTAAAAAGTCAGGGAAATTTAAAATGGACCTAAAAAGTCAGGGAAATGTCAGGGAAAATGTAAATAGGCCTAAAAAGTCAGGGAAATTTAAAATGGACCTAAAAAGTCAGGGAAATGTCAGGGAAAATGTAAATAGGCCTAAAAAGTCAGGGAAATTTAAAATGGACCTAAAAAGTCAGGGAAATGTCAGGGAAAATGTAAATAGGCCTAAAAAGTCAGGGAAATTTAAAATGGACCTAAAAAGTCAGGGAAAATGTAAATAGGCCTAAAAAGTCAGGGAAATTTAAAATGGACCTAAAAAGTCAGGGAAATGTCAGAAAATGTAAATAGGCCTAAAAAGTCAGGGAAATTTAAAATGGACCTAAAAAGTCAGGGAAAATGTAAATAGGCCTAAAAAGTCTGGGAAATTTAAAATGGACCTAAAAAGTCAGGGAAATGTCAGGGAAAATGTAAATAGGCCTAAAAAGTCAGGGAAATTTAAAATGGACCTAAAAAGTCAGGGAAATGTCAGGGAAAATGTAAATAGGCCTAAAAAGTCAGGGAAATTTAAAATGGACCTAAAAAGTCAGGGAAATGTCAGGGAAAATGTAAATAGGCCTAAAAAGTCAGGGAAATTTAAAATGGACCTAAAAAGTCAGGGAAATGTCAGGGAAAATGTAAATAGGCCTAAAAAGTCAGGGAAATTTAAAATGGACCTAAAAAGTCAAGGAAATGTCAGGGAAAATGTAAATAGGCCTAAAAAGTCAGGGAAATTTAAAATGGACCTAAAAAGTCAGGGAAATTTCAGGGAAAATGTAAATAGGCCTAAAAAGTCAGGGAAATTTAAAATGGACCTAAAGAGTCAGGGAAATGTCAGGGAAAATGTAAATAGGCCTAAAAAGTCAGGGAAATTTAAAATGGACCTAAAAAGTCAGGGAAATGTCAGGGAAAGTGTAAATAGGCCTAAAAAGTCAGGGAAATTTAAAATGGACCTAAAAAGTCAGGGAAATGTCAGGGAAAATGTAAATAGGCCTAAAAAGTCAGGGAAATTTAAAATGGACCTAAAAAGTCAGGGAAATGTCAGGGAAAATGTAAATAGGCCTAAAAAGTCAGGGAAATTTAAAATGGACCTAAAAAGTCAAGGAAATGTCAGGGAAAATGTAAATAGGCCTAAAAAGTCAGGGAAATTTAAAATGGACCTAAAAAGTCAGGGAAATTTCAGGGAAAATGTAAATAGGCCTAAAAAGTCAGGGAAATTTAAAATGGACCTAAAAAGTCAGGGAAATGTCAGGGAAAATGTAAATAGGCCTAAAAAGTCAGGGAAATTTAAAATGGACCTAAAAAGTCAGGGAAATGTCAGGGAAAATGTAAATAGGCCTAAAAAGTCAGGGAAATTTAAAATGGACCTAAAAAGTCAGGGAAATGTCAGGGAAAATGTAAATAGGCCTAAAAAGTCAGGGAAATTTAAAATGGACCTAAAAAGTCAGGGAAATGTCAGGGAAAATGTAAATAGGCCTAAAAAGTCAGGGAAATTTAAAATGGACCTAAAAAGTCAAGGAAATGTCAGGGAAAATGTAAATAGGCCTAAAAAGTCAGGGAAATTTAAAATGGACCTAAAAAGTCAGGGAAATGTCAGGGAAAATGTAAATAGGCCTAAAAAGTCAGGGAAATGTCAGGGAAAAATATATTGGAGGGAAATTTAAAGTATAATGGTGACCAGAAAACGTTTTGTCTGAGATTTGAGCAAAGCCTCAAATTTGCGGAGCTCGCTTCGCTCGCTCCGGTTATTTATGATTTACTTTAAATTAAATTAAAACGAATTAATTGGCTAATTTTTATAAAAATAACTCGTGCAAAAATTAATGAGTGAAAATAGATTGATTTCATATACGTTCGCCATGTACGTTATTGCAAATGGTCAGGGAAATTTGTGGAATTTAGTCAGGGAAAACGTGGAAAAGTCAGGGAATTTCATTCCAAAAATTTTGTACGAACCCTGTATTTAGTTTTGACCTTAATTGCTTCTTTAACTCGTGAAATTAGTAAATTTTATAATCCCGTTTATTTTTAACATTTTTGGAATTCAGCTCCACAAACTATCAAAACAGAATTATTTTTTTTAGAAGTTGGCTATTACTTACGTATTTAGATTTAAACAATTACCTCTAGCATAATTTTACAAATACCGAGTGGGTGTATGGCCGAGTGTATCACAGCCGACTCGATCACGCTTTAGGCTTCACGCGCTGTAGAAGCCCGCTCAATCGGCCTCAAAACGCGTATCAGACATTTTAACCTAAAATATCAAAGGAGTCGGCTTTTAACACGCACGTCTATGGGAGGAACACTGGTTTTTGGCCCTCATTTTGAAAGTACGGGTTCAAATCTTGTGAAATTTTAATTAGATGTGCAAAATAAGGTTTGTTATTTTAGTGCAAAGTTTCAAAAGTTTATCTTTTTATAGGGCTCAGTCTTCAAACGGTTTTTCATCTCATTAAAATTTAAGATGTTTGAACCAGTATTTGAAAAATTTAGTGATCGTACGGGGAACCCGAACCCGACCCGGGAAGTCGGGGATCCCCGGTATTTTCCAACCCGACCCGACCCGGCCAGTCAGTTTTGAAGTCGGGTTTAAAAATAATCGGGGTGGGCCCGTAGTAGAGGGTAAGCTATTATTGACGGTCGCGCTTTGTGATGCAGTAGATAGGAACTCGAATCTGATTAGGGCGAGCTTGAATATTTAACTTTTTTCTGTCTCGAGGCTTCGAAAGCCAGTAGAAAACTGATATATGTCGGCAATTTCAAGGTCGTCCGTCAAACGCCAATGTATTAATTGTGTGTTAAGTTGCGAGCAATTGATTTCGAAATTGAAAAAGTGGTAGAAGAGTTTCACGAGTACCAGAAACCCCTTTCAGCCACTGCCAAAGACATAGGACAAGAACAATTTGGAAACTTTACAAATGGAAGACGCGCCTGTTCTGGGACAATTAGTTACCCCAATCCCTTCCACGTTATATCAGATAGCAATGATATGGCAGAATCGCCTACTATTGGATTCACAAAAGCAATGATATAGCAGATTAGCCTACTATTGGATTCACTAAAGCAGTGATAACTTGGAACTAAATTACGTAAAATAAATTTCTTACATTACATAGTACATAGCTACTATGTATAATTTTTTATAATATGTTAATTAAATTTATATTATTATAAAGGAAAACCCCGACCCGACCCGCTTTTCCGGGTTTTTTTTCGCAACCCGACCCGACCCGACCCGCTTTTCCGGGGTTTTTTTCGCAACCCGACCCGGAACCCGACCCGACAAAAATCTCACCCCGTACGATCACTAACCTTTAGCCCCAATGATTTGCCTATGCATAAGTTAACTGGTTTTTGGTAAGTATAGTTAGTGCTAAACAATGTAGTTTTCGTAAATTAAGAAATGTCTATACGGATACCCATTATTTAACCTCAAAAAGATAACCGACTAGAAAACCGATAATGGCGACAATTTTCAACTTTTTAAGCGAGTTATGGCTAGTGATAACTATCGCAGTGCTGATTCCGAGTCACTTTTTTCAAATTTGGTTGCTTAAATTCACTTTTACGAAAATTATTTACTATTTCTTTTCTCAACCACAACGCAAATTTCAATTGCCCAGCTGGGTGACGGTTTATGCGAGTACTCGGACTCGCTCTCGCAAATTGTTATCCTAGAAATTTGCGGGTATTCCAAAAGGCTAGTGACACTACTTGACGAGTCCATTTTCCCCTTACGCGAATCTTTATCTTTGAACTAAGCCTAGTCTAATTTTCGTCCATACTAGTCCATTTCTTCAGTAACATAGGGCACTCGATACTGCGCTTAGCATTAGTTACTAATTTTTAGTAATTAAAGGATTATTTTTAAATTACACTCTGTCAAATTTTTTATACTCGCATAGGACTCTATTAACAATATTTGACTTTTTTGAGGACTCGTGAGTCCTGGGAAACTGGCGAGTCCAGTTTTCTAATACTCTCAACCTAATAATCAGGACTCGCACGCACCTCTAGTTTAAGCGTAAAAATGGAGAGATCTTGTTTGACTAAGCCTAAAAATAGAAATAGTGGAGTTCGCTTTGCTCGCTCAAGAAATGTTTGATTTGAAAACAGTCCAATTCAAATGAATGTTTTGATTTAAAATCTTAGCAATTACTAAGCATTCTAAGCTTAGTTGAATTTCGCCCTAGATCTTATCAAGGTGACCTTTATGACAGGAAATATTTAAGCCTATCGATTGGGTGGTCTTGATTACGACAGAAACTTTTAAAATATCCTTCATGATAGAAAATAATTATGAAATTAAAATCTGTCATCTCTGAAAAACTTTAGGTGAAATCAAACCTTGAATGAAAAGTGGCATCGGATATCTCGCGATTCCCCTGGTGCTAAGAAGTCAAATTAAAATCTAACTTAATTTAGTCATAAAGCGAGCGACAACTTATCGACCAGCTTAACCCTTCGTGAAAATTTAAATCGGCTAAAGTTTAATTTGACCAGGTGCGGAGTTCCCGAGGCATCCACCACTTTTCGTTCAGGGATTTGGAAAATAGGGGGAATAAGTCAGGGATTTGGAAAATAGGGGGGATAAGTCAGGGATTTGGAAAATAGGGGGAATAAGTCAGGGATTTGGAAAATAGGGGGGAATAAGTCAGAGATTTGGAAAATAGGGGGGAATAAGTCAGGGATTTGGAAAATAGGGGGGAATAAGTCAGGGATTTGGAAAATAGGGGGGAATAAGTCAGGGATTTGGAAAATAGGGGGGAATAAGTCAGGGATTTGGAAAATAGGGGGGAATAAGTCAGGGATTTGGAAAATAGGGGGGGAATAAGTCAGGGATTTGGAAAATAGGGGGAATAAGTCAGGGATTTGGAAAATAGGGGGAATAAGTCAGGGATTTGGAAAATAGGGGGAATAAGTCGGGGATTTGGAAAATAGGGGGAATAAGTCGGGGATTTGGAAAATAGGGCAGGCCCGTAGCCAGAAAAGTTACGCAGAGGGGGCAGTATCTTTCTGTGAGGGGGCATGGAAAATGGAATTTTTTTGTAGAATAACATAAATATCAAAATGTCAGACAATAAATATTTCCGCAGGTATTCCATTATTGACACTCATTTAACATTTGAAAATCAAACTTTTTTTAAAAAGTTTAAAAAAAAAATAAATTGTTAATAAACAATTCTAAATCTAAATTTCTAGTCAGATCTTTTTCGTAGGCTAGGGAAGTTAAGTTTCACTTTCTTTCAAGTGACATAGCTCGTCGTTAAAGTGAAAATACGCGATTAGGGCAAGAAAAGCTTGCCTCGCAACTTCGCAAGTCGCTGTTGTCTGTACCCCGAGGGGCGGTCATTCATTAACACCCGTACGCTACCCGTGAAATCCAACTTAAAGGGACTGTAAAGATGTCGGCGGTCCGTTGAATTTTTTTCAAAAAAAACCCACCCGACCCATCCTCCCCTCTCTTGTGATTGGTTGAATGCCGCCCTGCTTCGGCGTTTCCCCAGTACTGACCCGCGAGAGTCCGAGACCCCCGCTGCGTTTGCTAGAAGGAAAGACTTTCGTTTTGCTCACCCCCCGGGGATTGTGACGTCACTAACGACGTTTTCAAAAAAAAATTCCAACGGTCCACCGACTTCTTTAGAGACCCTTTAAGAAATCCGAAATCAATGCTGATTTTAAAATCAAATAAAAAATCCGAAATCAGCAACGAAATCATAAAATCAGGATAAAAACACAAAATCAACTAAGAAATCACGAAATCAACAGCGAAATCACAAAATCAGTAAAGAAATCGTGAAATCCATTACGAAATCCAAAATCCAAAGAAATCACAAAATCCGACGAAATCAAGGTGAAAATCTCAAAATCCTAGGAAATCACCTAAAAAATCTCAAAATCCAGCGAAATCAATGGAAATATCGCAAAATCCGTCGAAATAACGAGAAAAATAGCAAAATCCGACGGAATCATGGGAAAAATCTCAAAATTCGATGAAATTCATTGGATTTTATCGAATTCAGAAATCAAACGAAATCCGACGAAAACAAACGGAATCCGAAGAAATCAAATTGGATTTCGAAATCCCGAACACTTTTTCCAAAACGCCCGACCCCTCGCTGTACCCCGACATAATATTTTGGTCCTGGATGACAAAACCAGCGATATATATCAAGGATAACGACAAAAAGCTAAAAATTCCAGTGCATCAGGGATACATATCAAAAGTGAATTTAAAACATACAAATGAATCAGGGATATATCAAGTAAAAAAATTCAAGTGTATCAGGAATATACACAGATAAAGACAATAAAGTCTAAAACATGTTGATATACATTCTAAATAGTTTTAATATTTGTGTAAGGGGGCATTCGAAAATTTTGAGGGGGCATTTAGGGGCAAACCGAAATCTTATTTGAGGGGGCAGGATATATTTTTGAGGGGGCATTGCCCCCTGGTGCCCCCCGTGGCTACGGGCCTGAAATAGGGGGAATAAGTCGGGGATTTGGAAAATAGGGGGAATAAGTCGGGGATTTAAAGTTTTTTCCTTAAAAGTCTGGGATATGTCATGGATTTCGCTTGGTATATCAAACCATTATTGCTTCGAGCAATGTTAAATAACGGCCAGGTGTGACCACGAAGTGGGCTCTGGTAAACACGTACTTAAAATGGGCGGGGATATTTTTGGAAAAATATGGTCAGGGATCTTCAATATAAAAATTTCGTCCAAACCCTGTAAGGTGGTTACGTTGCTTAAATAATAAATTTAATTTTTCTTTATAGCATTTACGACAAAAACCACCACCTGGTTTCCATCGACAGCGGCCTTATCGAAAAAGATAAGGTGGTTTTTGGTAGTGGTTTTGTTAAACCAATTTATGACGATGATCCGTCGATTGAAGGTAATATTACAACTATCCAAAGCGTAAGTTCGTAAGATATGTTCACTATTAGTTTGTCACTGGTTACAAACTAGAGCTTGTTTAAAAGTGACTGAGGTAGGTCGTAGATTCAGGGTAAAGCGATATACGCCTGCTCAGGCGCTGTGAAAGGCTTAATACAGGAGAAGATGGACTGCAAAATTAACTCCGATTGTAGGACTACAATCCTCGCTTCCGTCGTTCTTGAGCCGCGAGTCTCTAGCATTGCGAACTTGTATAGGGAGTGTCATACTTACGGAACATATCTTATAAACTTACGATAGTATATATACTCGCTTGTTTTCATTTACATTAATTGAATCGATGATTGCGTAATAAGCTTTGTAGAGGGGTTGCTTTAAACGCTTGAGGCGTATAGTAGCGGCCCTCTCCCGCTAATAGGATGACTTAGTTTACAGACACTCCCCAAGTTGCGTTAATTGCCAAGCTGAATTTATTGGTAATTGATCATACTTCCTCTAATTGATAATAATTTACCATAGGAGGAATTGCGACGCTGGACCTCGGTCCAATTGTGGAATGGTTCATAACCTCATATGATGGCGGTGAAAATGCCATCATTGGGATTACCAGTTGTAAGTATTTGAAGAGGTCATATTTCCTTTCACGCATTCCAATGACAATACAATGATTAATAAATAATTTTCCTTCTTTTATAGCGTGCGCTCAATACGCACTGGTTACGCCGATGGAAATGTACGCTCCGTATATGGATGCGATGAAACAAAAAATCTATCTAGCCAAACTAGTCATTGAGTTCGTTACTTCGGAACCGGAGTCAGACTACTCGGAACTCTTAAATCATATTCAGACTCGCACGCCACCTCAAGGTTTAGAACCATTTACGGAAGAGTCACTTCTACGTCATTCGCAGTTCATTATTGATCAAGTTGTTGATCTTGATGCAACTCGTAATCAATCGCACGAAGCACTTCTGGAAACGGAGGCTCTCAAGAACTTCGTTAATTTGGCTGGAGCATATGTTGATAAAAAACGGTCAGTTGTCATTTGTTTATTTTATTTACATTTACAATCGATCGTGATCGATTGAATCGCTCTACGATATCGGGGGTCGGGATCGATTGAATCGCTCGACGATATCGGGGGTCGGGATCGATTGAATCGCTCGACGATATCGGGGGTCGGGATCGATTGAATCGCTCGACGATATCGGGGGTCGGGATCGATTGAATCGCTCGACGATATCGGGGGTCGGGATCGATTGAATCGCTCGACGATATCGGGGGTCGGGATCGATTGAAACGCTCGACGATATCGGGGGGTCGGGATCGATCGAAACGCTCGACGATATCGGGGGGTCGGGATCGATCGAAACGCTCGACGATATCGGGGGGTCGGGATCGATCGAAACGCTCGACGATATCGGGGGGTCGGGATCGATCGAAACGCTCGACGATATCGGGGGGTCGGGATCGATCGAAACGCTCGACGATATCGGGGGGTCGGGATCGATCGAAACGCTCGACGATATCGGGGGGTCGGGATCGATCGAAACGCTCGACGATATCGGGGGTCGGGATCGATCGAAACGCTCGACGATATCGGGGGTCGGGATCGATCGAAACGCTCGACGATATCGGGGGTCGGGATCGATCGAAACGCTCGACGATATCGGGGGGTCGGGATCGATCGAATCGCTCGACGATATCGGGGGTCGGGATCGATCGAATCGCTCGACGATATCGGGGGGTCGGGATCGATCGAAACGCTCGACGATATCGGGGGGTCGGGATCGATCGAAACGCTCGACGATATCGGGGGGTCGGGATCGATCGAAACGCTCGACGATATCGGGGGGTCGGGATCGATCGAAACGCTCGACGATATCGGGGGGTCGGGATCGATCGAAACGCTCGACGATATCGGGGGGTCGGGATCGATCAAAACGCTCAACGATATCGGGGGTCGGGATCGATCGAAACGCTCGACGATATCGCGGGGTCGGGATCGATCGAAACGCTCGACGATATCGGGGGGTCGGGATCGATCGAAACGCTCGACGATATCGGGGGGTCGGGATCGATCGAAACGCTCGACGATATCGGGGGGTCGGGATCGATCGAAACGCTCGACGATATCGGGGGGTCGGGATCGATCGAAACGCTCGATGATATCGGGGGGTCGGGATCGATCGAAACGCTCGACGATATCGGGGGTCGGGATCGATTGAATCGCTCGACGATATCGGGGGTCGGGATCGATTGAATCGCTCGACGATATCGGGGGTCGGGATCGATTGAATCGCTCGACGATATCGGGGGTCGGGATCGATTGGATCGCTCGACGATATCGGGGGTCGGGATCGATTGGATCGCTCGACGATATCGGGGGTCGGGATCGATTGAAACGCTCGACGATATCGGGGGGTCGGGATCGATCGAAACGCTCGACGATATCGGGGGTCGGGATCGATTGAATCGCTCGACGATATCGGGGGTCGGGATCGATTGAATCGCTCGACGATATCGGGGGTCGGGATCGATTGAATCGCTCGACGATATCGGGGGTCGGGATCGATTGAATCGCTCGACGATATCGGGGGTCGGGATCGATTGAAACGCTCGACGATATCGGGGGGTCGGGATCGATCGAAACGCTCGACGATATCGGGGGGTCGGGATCGATCGAAACGCTCGACGATATCGGGGGGTCGGGATCGATCGAAACGCTCGACGATATCGGGGGGTCGGGATCGATCGAAACGCTCGACGATATCGGGGGGTCGGGATCGATCGAAACGCTCGACGATATCGGGGGTCGGGATCGATCGAAACGCTCGACGATATCGGGGGTCGGGATCGATCGAAACGCTCGACGATATCGGGGGGTCGGGATCGATCGAATCGCTCGACGATTTCGGGGGTCGGGATCGATCGAATCGCTCGACGATTTCGGGGGTCGGGATCGATCGAAACGCTCGACGATATCGGGGGGTCGGGATCGATTGAAACGCTCGACGATATCGGGGGGTCGGGATCGATCGAAACGCTCGACGATATCGGGGGGTCGGGATCGATCGAAACGCTCGACGATATCGGGGGGTCGGGATCGATTGAAACGCTCGACGATATCGGGGGGTCGGGATCGATCGAAACGCTCGACGATATCGGGGGGGTCGGGATCGATCGAAACGCTCGACGATATCGGGGGTCGGGATCGATCGAAACGCTCGACGATATCGGGGGGTCGGGATCGATCGAAACGCTCGACGCTATCGGGGGGTCGGGATCGATCGAAACGCTCGACGATATCGGGGGGTCGGGATCGATCGAAACGCTCGATGATATCGGGGGGTCGGGATCGATCGAATCGCTCGACGATATCGGGGGTCGGGATCGATCGAAACGCTCGACGATATCGGGGGGTCGGGATCGATCGAATCGCTCGACGATATCGGGGGGTCGGGATCGATCGAATCGCTCGACGATATCGGGGGTCGGGATCGATCGAAACGCTCGACGATATCGGGGGTCGGGATCGATCGAAACGCTCGACGATATCGGGGGTCGGGATCGAAACGCAGTCTTCTGCAAATATGTGCCTCCTCAAGGGCTGTGCATTGGATCGCGTTATTTTAGGGCGACTTGTAGGTTTTACAGGTCCGCATTTCCTACCTAGATGGCGCTGTTTGTCTGTTTTCGGGAATCCATTTACGTGGGCTTTCTCTTCGCAGTAAAATTTCGTAATCTTGACTAGGTCAAATGGAATTGACTAATTTAGATAAAATATCTAATTTACCTCATAAATGATCCATATTCCAATTACCGCTACCGTGATCCATATTTAAATCTGGATCGGCTCGCTAACGGATTTGCGTTTAATTTGCATTTGCCCTGGCACAGAATTAATACATTACAAGGGTTCATACAAGCCTGGAAAACAGGGAAAACCTGGAAAAATCAGGGAAATAAATAGTTGACAAAAACCTCTGGGAAATTAAGAATTTTTAGTAAAATTCAGGGAAATCAGGGAAATTTGCGTCAAACAGGGGCCGATTAATTAATCAAAATGTTCATAAACATCCCCTCCATAGGATTAACATTACACTATGCTATGGAGGCTCGTAACTCTGGTTGTTCTAGAGATACGGGGATGCCCTTTGAGTATGTGATAGTCCTATTTGCCCCCCATCCAACCATACTAAAAACTTGAGATTCGAGTAAAAAGGGGCCGAGTAATTAAGCAAAATGTTCATGGATTAACATTACACTAAACTTTGGAAGCTCATATAACTCTGGTTATATTAGAGATACGGCGATGTCCTTTGATTATGTTATAGTCCTATTTGCCCCCCTCCCCTCCTTCGTTAACATTTGCTCCATAGGATACTCCATATACGGGAAAACGTGGAAATCTCAGGGAAATTTGTTTTCCAAAAGTTGAAGTATGAACCCTGATTACTTAATAGCGTAGAGGAGGATATGGTCTAAATTTTTTATTGTTATTATTACGTGAGAATTTAATTTTGAATTTATTTGTCCCTTTGCGTTATAGTAAGAATAAGCGACCCAAAGTTCCCACGAAGAAGCCAGTTTCCAATACTCTGGCAACGACGACTCCTCTTGTTCGACACGTATTCGAAACCCTCTTTGCCGAACAGATTTCTCAAGATCCATCTCAGTCGACCAAGGTTGATTTGCGAAAGAAGCGGTGCATGATTTGCGAGGTGAGTGAACGCTTTTTTCTGTAGAATGGGGGAAAATCGGGCTTAAGTCAGGGATTTTCTAAAGCCATTGATGGGACAGAAGGTCAGGGACTTCGTTTGGGAAATTAAACAGCAGTGACCATGAAGTGGGCTTTGGTAATCACCTTTAAATGGTCAGGGATAAGCTGGAGGCGTCAGGGATTTTGTTTGGGAAATTTAACAATGCTTTGAGCTGCAGGTGTGACCATGAAGTAGGCTTTGGTAAACGCGTCCTTAATATGGCCAGGGAAAAGTCAGGGATTTTCGTTGTAAAAATTTCGTCTGAACCGAACCCTGGTTGTGTATGAAACCAGAAGTGTATAATACTTCGAGAGAAGTGTACCACCACAAATCGTGGTAAGAGTAACGTCATTCTTCCCAACATCGGATTATTTGGAGCAAGTAAACTAAACCGAATCAAATACGCGATAAATAGTTCCCTCATCATTACTCTATTAGCGTTTAACTATTTGGCAAGACGCGTGCATTTGCGCAAATTCTGTGTTTGGGATTTATTACCAAACAAATATGGAATTCACCTTGGCACGGTGCTATAGAGGCCCATCTGAAGTTTGATGAGCGGGAAAGCAAACAAAGAGGGCTCCAGCGCCCGGGAAGAACATGGTTCGTACGAGCCTGAATAACCTGGATAAGTCAGGGATATGGAAAATAGGGGAATATGTCAGGGATTTGAAACTTTTTCCTAAAAAGTCAGGGATTTCATTTGGTATATTAAGATATGCTTCGAGCGATACTAAATATGAGACAGGTGTGATGGCAGTGGGCTCTGGTAAACACCTTAAAATAGTCAGGGATATTTCCAAAATTTGGTCAGGGATAACCTGGAAGAGTAAGGGATTTTCAATGTAAAAATTTCGTACAAACCCTGAAGAATGACGGTACATAACTAAGGTGTTAAGAGGATAGAGAGTGTCACACTTCCTCTATTATCCCCTGCTGATGAAACCGACTTAAAAATAATTCCCTCGAAATATAAAATAGCGTCTAAAAATCTTATGTTATGAAAGCTAGTGCGTCTTGTAATTCTAAAAAGAAAACCAATTGGTGGGGAAGCTACTTTCGTATTGAAACCAAAGCTATGGTTTCAAATAGTGCAAACCACCTAGAATAATTAAATGGGATTTTGCCGACAGTTACCTCTGAAGAAATTGACAGCTGTGCGATTAATCCCTACATATTTACACAAAGGAATTTTATAATTCACTATAGTCTGTCAAACGAAAGAAGAGCCCTGAGAAATTTGTCCAAATTGGTGTCGCCACCATCGACCCCATAGTACTTTATCAACTTGTTTTGTTTTGTCAATAGTCGTCTGTAATATAGTCTGCTATAAACAGATAGGCTTAATCGCAATAGAACCAATAAATTTTGCTATATATATTTAATATGTTTATGTTTCATGATTTTACGATCATCGAGTATTAAAGAATAAAAAACTTAATTAACGACAAGACACCAGTTTTATCTTTGTTGAACTAGCATTGCAATATATTTTAATGACATAAGTTAAAGTACTTGTCCATGAGTAGTTCAGCATCAAAGCGTCTTCAGTCCACGTTTTCATCAGAGTCTTCGCTGTCTTCTTGCATATTAATTTTAACAGGTTCAATTGTGGTTTCGATGATGGGATCTTTTTCCCAATACTCATGCATTATATTCTCGACGTGCTCTATTGCCTTACGCCAATTCTCTGGTGTCACACCTTCAATGGCCCTCAATTTTGCATCTTTGACCGTCGAGAGTTTGAAACCAGAATTCTTCTTCGCAACGTCGTTCTTCACTTGTGCCCATATTAGTTCAATCGGGTTAAACTGGCAATGGTACGGTGGAATCCTCACTACCGTGTGACCTCTACTTTTAGCAACCTCGTCAATTTCGTACTTCAGGGTTCTGGACTTGTGACGCTTTATTATTTCATAAATTTCACATCGAGAATATAATGCATGAGTATTGGGAAAAAGATCCCATCATCGAAACCACAATTGAACCTCTTAAAATTAATATGCAAGAAGACAGCGAAGACTCTGATGAAAACGTGGACTGAAGACGCTTTGATGCTGAACTACTTAGCCTTATGGACAAATACTTTAACTTATGTCATTAAAATATATTGCAATGCTAGTTCAACAAAGATAAAACTGGTGTCTTGTCGGTTATTTAGTTTTTTATTCTTTAATACTCGATGATCGTAAAAAATCATGAAACATAAACATATTAAATATATATAGCAGAATTTATTGGTTCTATTGCGATTAAGCCTATCTGTTTATAGCAGACTATATTACAGACGACTATTGACAAAACAAAACAAGTTGATAAAGTACTATGGGGTCGATGGTGGCGACACCAATTTGGACAAATTTCTCAGGGCTCTTCTTTCGTTTGACAGACTATAATTAGGCTTGCCCAAGTGCGAAAACAGACACTAAGCATTAAATTATCCTTGATTACGTTTTGTTTCGGAAGACCTTTTTTTAACATTTTCGAATTCAATAAAAATATGAATGATTATGGCTTAATCTTGAATATAAACTGTTATGGGTTTAGAATAGGATGTTCTTAACAGCTATGGTTCACCTTTGTCTTAGGCTTAGCGTCCCATAGAAAAAGCATGGGGTTTTTGGTGGTCCACTCCATCGAATTACTTAAAAACTACAGCGAAGTTCCGTTTCGGAATAATTTTATATTAACGAGTACCTAGTTATTCAAGGTGTGCCTTTTCCAAGTTTCATCAAAATCAATTAAGTTTAAGTATGTTAATTTAAGCTATGTAGACATAAAAAACTTGGTCAAATTCAGTTACAAATGGTGACTTTGCGCAATGAACGAACCAACCACTTTCTCATAGATAGTTAAGATTACTTTATGCTCGTGTGTCTTTGCAGTTTTGCCAGCAACCCGACTGTGGTGAATGTGGGAATTGCAAGCAAATGACTAAATTTGGAGGTTCCGGTAAAAGCAAGCAAGCCTGCTTAAAGCGAAAGTGTGTATTGTTCTACATTATTTATTTCATTTAATACTTTACGGGTAGTGATTTTTAAATTTTGAGCCACGTACGGGTACTTCCCACTGGGGTCGGGAATCCGTTTTTTTCGGGTATTTGAAAAATTCCCACTGGGGTCGGATACCCTGTTTTTTTCGGGTATTTGAAAAATTGCCACTGTGGTCGGATACCGGTTTTTTTTCCGGGTATTTGAAAAATTGCCACTGTGGTCGGGTACTCGGTTTTTTTTTACGGGTACTTGAAAAATTTCCTTTTGGAGTCCGGTACCCGGATTTTTCACGGGTCCTTGAACAATTAGGCCTGGCCAAAGTGCCAATTGTTAGATGCTTTTATACGTCGGGTATTTATCAGGTCAAAACAGTATTTGTGGAAAAATACAGTAGTAAAAAGTATAGATTTAAGTTTATATATCCCCTCCCTCTTGAGTACCCGATTGACTTAAAGCAAAGCGCGGGTCCAGCGGATCCCCTACAAGTTGACTTTCCTTACGAACTCCAGTTTTGGCTTGGCGAAGGCAGGAGGCATTTGTGGGCGGGATTTATAAGTGCACTTATAAATCCCTCCCTCGTAGTCTTTGCTAAGCCAAAACTGGAGTACAGGAGGAAAGTTACCTTGTACGGGTAATGGGCGGTACTCGCGCGGGGGGGGGGTTCTATTTATTCGCTAGTGTGGCAATCTTATAGAACGAGATACAATTTACATAAATCATTAGGTGTCCGAACATGACAATAGCGGACGAAGACGAAGTCTAAGATGAATATTGCAATGGAAGTAGTGATAATGAAGAGCAAAGTCGCAAATTGCCACCTGCAGTAAGTATTTTGTTGAGAAAGTAATTGTTGGAGTTTAGATTTGTTTGTGTTGAAGGGTCTGTAAGCAAGGCATCGGAGGGTTTTCTAAATATTATTTGAAAAACGTCACAGGCACGTGACTGGGGAAAGGGTGGTTCGAAGAATTGGCGCTGCAATCTCGCGGAAACAAGGACTAAGCGTCCAGTCTCATACTTCCGTTGAGTCTTTGTATCTTCGCGTCACGTCACTCACGTGGTGCCTGTGAATTTTTTCAAATAGTTTTTTCCCATCCTTCCACGCTTGCTTTACAGACGCTTTAAAAACTAATTAAACATTACTTTTAAAATTTTTAGAGCCCCACAAAGAAGAAAAATGTCAAGGAGAAAAAGGTGATTCCTAATTTGTAAATCTTCATATTCTATTGACGTCGAACTGTAACTTTTTTATTGCCTAATTATTTTAAGCGTAAAGGTACTGTTAAACCCATTGGCAAGCCCAAATTTGTGACGAAATCCAAAAGGAAGTTCTATTCGCGGATCAATGTACGAGGAGAAATTGTTAGTATGATTACATTAATTTTACAGGGTTGCCATGGGGTCAGGGGAAACCTGGAAAGTCAGGGAATTTAAAAATGGGCCGGAAAAGTCGGGGAATATTAAAAATTTGTCTTTATTCAAAGAGTTATGAAAGTTTCTCCTCATCCTCTATTAACATAGAAAACTCTAGAGCAATCCTTAAAAATGCTGTCTAGAATTGTTTCTGCAAAGTAAATGCTCTCTCAAAAAATCTCTTAGACTGTTATTTATAGTTAAAATGTTTCTTAATCATTTTGGTGCAACAAATACATTGGAAAACTTAATGTAGGTCGAGTTTATTTAATTATAAGCGCTTAAAACGTGCTGTAAACATTCACACTTTCTGTGACGTCAAAAAGCTCTTCCCTGATTGATTAGTTCCTGTAGGTGGTACTTTGTGTCTCAGTTTAGTTTACATGCCGTCAACAACCAAAGGCAGGGAATTATTAATAAAGTGTGCTTTTTGTTTTTATATCTATATAATTTTGTTCAAGTAAGAACTTTTTTTAAAATGGATTGTACAGAAGGAATCATCAGGCGGGTAAAAATTATTTGAAAAACCTCAGACACGTGGTTCAAAGAAACTTAGTTTGTTTCATTTTGAAAACTTGCGCTGCAGGGAATTGGCGCTGATATCTCGCGAAAAACACTTGAGTACGTGTCCAGATGGGAACTATGAAAATTTATAAATTAACAGATAGCGCCTTTGTTGAAAGTTGTAAATGATTTTCGTCTTGTTTTATTAAGCCATATTGATTTAACAAAATGTTCTTTGGACATTTTTTTCTCCCATATACCAGTATAAGAACCAAAAGCTTTTGTCGGGGATAGATTTAATTTTTGAAGTAGGAATGGAGAACAGAGTAATCTGGACGCGGCGTCAAAGTCCTCGGGAAAGGGGGGGGGGTTATGAAAGAAGAGGCGGGTCAGGGCGCATACCCTTACGAAAATAAATCGGTCTAAACATGGTCTATTCTTGCACTTTAAACGCTAAAAGACGTCTTATTTTGTTCTTGATTCGTCTAAGTTAAAAATAGGGATGATCGAAGGTTTATTTTAGGCTATTATAAGACCAATATAAGATAGGAAAGTAGAAAACATACTTCTCTAAACGCACTTAAAATGAGATAAAGACAAATATATTGTTATCAAGTAAATGTATTACTTCTAAAAAAACTGCCTTACTTTATTCCAAAAAAAAACCCAACCTCAAGACAAAAAGTAAGCTTTCTCCTATTGGCATTTTCATTCGTTTTGAAGTTCCCGCCACAAAATTTTCCCCCTAAGATCGACATCTAGCGGTCGCTAAAAAATCGGTATGCCGCCCCATGGTTATCTTCCTACCTATAGGCCTTTATTAATACAAGTCGGCTATGCCCAGATAAATCAGGCTCTCTAATAGAAATCTAGATTCTTTATAACCACTCTTTTTAAATATATCAGTTCATCTCGCGAATACTAGGCTAAACTATTCGCGGTTAATCGGGTGGTAACCCTAATATTCGCCAATAGTCAATACAAAGCAAGGAGAAAAACATTTAGAAGCTCCTAAATATCAAAATACCTCTCCTCATTGGTGGCCAAGTGTTTCTTAAAATTTTCCTAGGCACATGAGGGTAGTTTTTGATTGGAGACAAATAAAATTGGAATGATAATTTTTAAAATAAGGTGGGTCTCTCTTGTGCCTAGGACCTATATTTCTTTTGTCGAACTTTAACCGAAAAGTCAGGTCGGCATTCGACATTCGTATCGAATAGTGAAAATGGGCTTATCGAATAATTCGGTTCGGTATTCGATCGAATTATTCGATTGAAACGGTTAACCGCACGCCTCTACTTTTAAACTAATGGTAATACTAATGCATCTAAATTGGGCGCTAATTTCAGGACTTAATTTACATATTTCATCAGTGGGAGTAAGGTCAGAACGAAAAAGAGTAAACTTACAATCATAAATGATTTGATTTGGTTAATGTTCGTTGTTAAGGGGAATATTTTCCTTTTCAGCAGTGGTCTCCGTTGGAACATCTTTCCACTCAGTGTCGTTAGGGTTATGTTGATCATCTTCATCCTCATCTTCGGGATCATATTGAGCTTCTTTCTCACCATCCTTCAACGGCTTTTTTACTTTCTCGAGTTTTTTACGCTTCTTAATACTTCGAGTCTCTGTCTTCCTCTCCATGAATAGCGCTTTCAAACTAAAAAAAAACAAATATGTCACTTAGCCTTAGTTAATATTAGGCATGTGCGAGTGCTCGAAAAGGTTCGAGTACTCGATCGAGCCGAGTAGCCTAAATTGAGTTCCCAACCATCTCTCAAAAACCCTGGATGCGCGAAATCCTACCTTTTCGATCTGCAAGGGGTTTAAGTAAGCTTAATTCTTATTAGCTCTTGAAATGGTGTGACACAGAACCAGGTCCGATATATAAGACGACTTTTGATTGGCTCTTAGTTTGAGTTATTCGAAGCACGCATGATGCAAGGCAAAGAAATTATTCAATTATCCTACGGCGCCATTTTTCCCGCCGACAAAAAACTAAAGGCTGTTTGATACTTGTTTTTATTTATTTTCGTGATTCTGTCTTAGCAAACTTAGCATAAGGTTAAAGGCAATTAGTTCCTTCTGAAACTTGCTAGAATAATCAAAAGCCGTCTTATCTAAAAAGAAGAACATTTTTTAGGCTCGAAATCTGATTTTTGACTAAACCTGAAAGATCGAGAGCTCGCTAAGAAAAATCAAAGCTCGCCTTGAAGCTCGATAAGAAAAATCAAAGCTCGCCTTGAAGCTCGATAAGAAAAAGATTTCAAGGCTCGAAACTGAAAATCCAGCGCTCGCACACCCATAGTTAATATAGTGGTTAGACAGATCATATTTTAAATGAAACATCACTAGGCCTTGCCAGTTAAGCCTTGGTGAAGTTAGTGGTTAGACGGTCCTCAGACCACCTGACCCATGAATAGGCAACTGAAGCTAGATTTGCTTAGATCAACGCCTGACACTAGCGCTTTGGCGGCGGATGTTGGAAGTTTTTCACCAAACCCAAGTAAAATTCGCGCCATTTTGTTTTTTTGAGGAGTAGCTGTCTCCAGACTCCAGTCCATGAGTTTGGTGGTCTGAGGTTAGACAAGCTCGGTAGAGATCATATTTTAAATGAAACGTTTTATTTTAAACGTCACTAGGCCTTGCCAGTTAAGCCTTGGTGAAGTTAGTGGTTAGACCATTTATATGTACAAATATCTGGTTAGAGATTATATTTTAAAAGAAACGTCACTAGGCCTTGCCAGTTAAGCCTTGGTGAAGTTAGTGGTTAGACCATTTATATGTACAAATATCTGGTTAGAGATTATATTTTAAAAGAAACGTCACTAGGCCTTGCCAGTTAAGCCTTGGTGAAGTTAGTGGTTAGACCATTTATATGTACAAATATCTCGTTAGAGATCATATTTTAAATGAAACGTCACTAGGCCACGGATGTGTATTGTAGAAGGAGTTGAGACTAGGCCTCTAGGGCCTAGACATAAGCGTGCTAGTGTTCCACGCACAATTTTCGCGCATACCGAGCCAATGTAAACAATCTCTGACGTCACGTGTTTTAAAGAAGGCGTCCGTTTTCTTCTTTCCCGGCTTAATTCTTTGAATATCTTCCATATTATAATTAATATAAATAGAAATAATAGTAAAAATAAAAATTTAAATAAGATTTGCAAACCGTTGAGAAACTCCCGTCACTCGAACTCGATACACAAAAGACCGAGGCTTAACGTTCGTAGCTCGCGGCCATCTTTATTGTTTACATTGGCTCGCCTAGGTTTGGAGGGAGGGTCAAAATTCATACCCCCTTTTTATGGACAAATAGATCTAGCTTTTTTTAGTAGAGGGGAAGCTACGAGTCTCTACTCCTTCTACAATACAGCTCCGTGACTAGGCCTTGCCAGTTAAGCCTTGGTGAAGTTTGTGGTTAGATACGATTACTTACGGTATTTTGAATTTCGCAATTTTTGGAAATAATTTGGATTAGATAAACTACGTTTTCGCAGTCGGGTGTAGGGCAAGAATTATCCAAAAAATCCTGCGAAAATTAATATTTTTTTAAAGAGAAAAGTTTGATGTTGGTCGACCTCGTCAGACGTTTCCCTTACTTTTTCAGTTTTGCCCATTTCGTCTCGAACACGCCTCCAACATTGAAAATGATATTCCACGTGGCAATTTCCAGTGCAAAACAATTGGTAGCAACCTCTGATATTGGGGTCAGTGTTATAGATGTTTCTAGTGTAGGGACAAGAATTTAAACGACAAACTGCGTCAGGTTTCGGAGCGTAACGACACTTGTATATTAGCTCGAAAAGCTCTTCCTATAAAGAAATTATTTAGGATTATTGGAAGGCAATCGAGTCGACGCGACAAAAAGATGTTTTGGGTTAAAACGGAAACCAGATTGCCTGGCCCAATAGTATCAAAAGTATATAGATATAAAAACAAAAAGTACACTTCATTAACAATTCCCTGCCTTTGACTGTAGACGATATGTAAACTGAGAATCAAACTACCCTCCGCTCAACCGCCTACAGGAATTAACCAATTAGGGAAGACCTTTATGTCATAGATTTATAGAAAGTAGTACATGAAGCTAGCGATCCGAACGTTCATTTTTGGTACTATAGCTAGCATCTGCTATTTTACGAGCCTATAGTGGGGTGGCGTAGCGGTTAGCTCTTTCGCCTCGCAGAAAGAGGATCCCGGGTTCGATCCCGGACTGTGGCACCGGGTGAGAATCTGGGAAGAAATCCTTCCGCGTAGAGTTTGCAAGTTCTCTCCCCGCTTGTTAAAAGGAGTGAAAACCCGGATTCTCCTTTCCATCAAAAAGTTGCAGAGGTTAACGGTAATAGTTAGTGTTGGGCGCTGTAGGTTAGCTGTGGCATAGGGGCTAGCCACCACCCCTCTATGCATTGTAAAAGGACCCACCTGTAAACAAGCCACGGGTTTAGTGTGGAAATCCCTTCATAGACAAAGCCTAGATTATTATTATTATATTCACTGCTTTTTCCCTATGGTAGGTCGGGAAGGTAATCATACGCAGCTGAGGGGGCAACACTATTCTGGGATAAAGGAGGGCTGATCATATTACATGGCGCGAGCAAATTTCAATTAACGAAGTGTACTTTTCGTTTTTATATCTATATACTTTTGATAGTATTGACAGTTTCAGATTAAGTTACATTAGCCGCTAAATTATACAAATTAGGGCTCACCACAAAACGAATTTATAAAAATTAAGTCACTATGACCATAGGCGTAGAGTTCTATAGGCCCATGGGGCCCGAGCCCCCCCCAAAATTTTAGAAGTGGCCACGGGCCCCTCCAAAAATTTGTCATCAATAATACCGAAATCATGAAGATAGTGACCTCATAAAAATAATTTTTGCGTTTAACTGACTGCAAAAAACCATTAAAACCACTACAGAGCAGTGTTTTCCGAACAGAATAGTTTTATTTTGTTCTGTAAAATGTAAACAAAACGACAATAATAGTAGCCACATCGTTATCTACTTAGTTATTCTTACTTCAATAAATCTACTTATGTTATAATTGTAGTAGTGCAACATAAACAGAAAAATTGAAATTTAATTATGTTATAATTGTAAAACCCCGGTTCCGACAAGCTTTTGCTTTTCTTCTATGAATGTTGAAATAGGGGAGTGGGATTGAAAGCGTGAAATACTTGTCGACAGGTGTTAGGAATTTTAAAGCGAGTATTAAACCTTCCATTTTAAGGCTATATCATAGTCCTCTCTCTCTCGCTTGAAACAAAGAGCAAATGTGAAACAAGCAATGCTTAACCTTACTAGTTCAATTAAATGCAATGCCTAATCCTCTCATATTCACTCTCCCTTCAATGAGGAACAAAAAAATTTATACTGCCAGAGGCAGTACAAAGAAGGCAGTACAGAGATACTCCTACAATGCCACCGCCAACAGGGCATGCCATGCTAATGTCCACATCGTAGATGTACATCATACGATGTGGCTAAAAAGTGTAGTTACTAAGAGATTTTTTTTCCATTTCCTTGAAAAAGTGAGTTGACCGGTCAAGGCAGCAGCGGCTGGCAGCCCATCCTAACCAGATTGGCTGGTTTTCATGGTTTTCACGTCAATTAACGAGGAACATAATTCGGTTAGGCGGCTCCTTCGGATCCTTGTGATACTTCCGCTTCAAGAACCGATTTTCCAGGTACATAAATTAGGGAACTACTAAAAGACTGAATACTCTTCAGTTAAAACTATACACAATACCAAAGATTATTTGGGAGTAAGGCTCAACGATCTTATCAATCTGGGTAGCTTTTGTTTAGACTATTTAAGACGCCGTGTATCTGTTTTCTTAAGAGGATTTTTTTCTGTTCTCGCGGCTACGGCGACCCCAGCTGCTGGCGGCTCGGGAATTGGGATACCGCCGATACCTAGCCGAGGCTAAGCGTAGTTTTCGAGTCTACTATTATTCACAGAGCTATTTTTCAGTTGAAATTAAAAAAATTATAATATTTATTTGACTTATTAAATGACTCCAAATTTACGGAACTTGAGCTTTTAAACGTTTAATATAATATAACGACTAAGAAACGATACCGCAAATTTGCCTTCCGAGTTTTCAGGTTATGTCGACGGCGAAATCGAGTCGAGGTCCCATGCAAGAAAATAGTAATAGCTGTCGCCGATTGGTCTGGCATTAAAGAGACTATCTACGGTTAGGGGACTTATGATTGGTTAAAAGCTCTTTTAATCGTCTGTTTAGTTTTTACATCGGGAATGTCATGAAATCTATGGCCAAAGCTATGGAAAAGTGGGACTTACGCACTTTATGTGTGAAGCATAATCCACTTTTGGAATAGTGCGAAGAAATTGTAAGGCCAGGGATACTAGATGCTTTAAGAGGGATTCGAAGGGAGACGGAAAATGCGACAGAGTTATCGGCGTGTCATGCGCAGTACAGTCTACCGGACTTGTAGAATTTAGTGTAATTCATAGCTAAATCAAGGATGATGGCGGGAGGATGCGAAATCTGAGAGAAATAGGCGCGCTGTGGAACGGCTTAGGTCCGGTGGAACGCAAAAAATGGGGGAATACTCGGAATAGGAATTCAATTTGTCCTTGATAGGGAAAAACAAGACAGCGCGCATTATAGATCCCCATTAAAAACCCCTCTGCCGCAGTCTCGTCTGAACGTACGTGAAAAGCTCAAGGTGATAATCCCTCTTTAAACATCTAGTATCCCTGGTAAGGCGCGGCGCTGGTAAAACTCCATTTTCAAAATGTTTTTCGAAGCCCAAGTATAAATTAGTCTTATGGGTTAAGTCGCTCTCATGGTTTCCTAATTTGGTGATTTTCCCGGGTTTTGAAAGTGGTTTCGAAATTTTTGTAAGGAATTTTACATTCGCATTGCAATGCCAAATACGGATAAATTTGTTTTAAAACGGCCTAGATTATCTTTAGAGGAAAACATAATACATGGATATACTTAATAAATATACTATATAATGTAATATATATAAATAATAGAACTTAATATTCGTTAGGAATTTATATACATCATAGGCATGCATGATTGTTAACTCGTTAGTTAACGAACGTTTTGGCGTGTTAGTTAGAGACAATCAAACGCAAAATAGAAATTAAACAGGATGATATTTATTTGCATGGTTACATGGTGGTCACGTTTACGAGAAAAATCTCCTCTCGCCTTCCTCTCGGTTGAGCGTTCTCGATCGGTATCGATTGATTTTGTATTGAATAGGAAGGGTTGCCATCTAAGGAGTAACGCGGGTTTGGCGGGAATTTTAAATTTATCTTGGGAGCTAACATTCGGCTATTCCTGATTATTTAAGCTCCTGATTAATCGTACAAAAATAGAAAACTAATGAAATAAAAAAATGATACACTTTCGCAAAAATAAGTAAATTAAGTCCAACAATCTGACATTTGTTCATTTTGGTAAATATTAGAGTTCGCAACCTTAGGTTAGAAGGTAGTCTTTCAAATACGCAGGCTGTTGTCTGTGTCGCTTGGGACGAGGTGAATCAGCCCCAGTTTTATCCATATGTAGTTCGTTTTCGTCGTCAGAATCATCAGACATCTCGTGTGAATTATCAATGATCGCGAACCGTTTCAGTTTATCGACGGGAGCAGTGTTTCGATAGAATCGATTCGTTCTCTGATTTTCAGGTAAATCTTCAATAAGGTACCTGTCGTATTTCAATTTCTGTGATACCACATAAGGGCCTTTGTACTTTACTGCCATTTTTCGAGACGTTCCAGTACTTGGAGGTTCGCGCTCGACAAGAACTAGGTCGCCTGGCTCAAACGTAGGCGCCTTCGCACGTTTCGCATTATAGCGCTCTCTTTGCTTCTTCTGGTCCGTTCTAATTTCGTTAATAGCTTCTTCTCTGCGCTTTTCGATATCGTCGGTCTTATTTTCGCAAACAGCGGTTTCAATAAGATTATGTGTTGGACTTCGTGATTTATAATTTAATAGGATGGAGAATGGAGTCGTTTTCGTGGCGTGGTGGACAGTATTATTGATACCCCATTGTATTTGGTGTAAATGGGTATCCCAGTCTTTGTCATCTTCTCGCGTAGTCATGCTAGCGATGGCAGGGGTTAGTTGACGGTTTATCCGTTCGACTTGTCCATTACCACGCGGGGTTGCGGTGGAGTTCACCACGTGTGTAATGTTCGCTGCGTCACAGAGAGCCTTAAACGATTTGCCGGTATAGGATGTGCCCTGATCAGTGATCAGTCGTTGTGGGGAACCGAACATACCGATGATGTCTTCCAAGAAGTTTCGTGCTGCTGTCATTCCCGTGTCTCTGACAGCTCGTAGAATGGTAAATTTCGTGAAACCATCCACGGCTACTATGACGTATGTATTACCACGTAGACTTCGTATGAATGGACCAAGATGGTCCATATGAATCGTGTGGAAAGGCGCGCCTACTTTATCGATAGAATGTAACATTCCTGGCTTCTTTCCACTAGGGTATTTATGATAGAGACATTCTAAGCATCCCGCGATGTATCTTTTAACGTATCTCTTAAGGCGTGGAAACCAATAATATTCCAATATCTTTTTGCAAGTTTTTTCGACTCCGACGTGTCCTATATCATCATGAAAACTCTTGACGATTCTCCAGCGGGCATTACTGGGAACAACCCACAGGAGTTTTTCTTCATTGCTGTTGTTCAGCACGCGTTTGAATAGGCTTCCCCGTTGCAGGACATATTCTTTATGTAGTGCATCTTCTGCTTTGGTTGACCTGCTTGCGTTGTTCAGTTGCTGTTTTATGTCTTGTAACTTCTGGTCGGCAAACTGGGCAGCAACTAACCAATCGTCGTTGTTTATTTCAGTGTATAAAATCGTTATTCCGTTCGCTATTTCGATCTCGTTGGGTTCGTCAACCGGGGCTCGACTAAGAGCATCTACATGTCGCATGCGTTCACCTGGTCTATGTGTGACGGAGAAATCGTATTCTTGTAATTTTAGCCACCAGCGACCAATCCTTGGTACTAGGTGTTTCTTGGCTAATGTTCCTCTGACGGAATTGCAGTCGGTAACCACGGTGAATGTAATGCCAATAAGGTAGACTCGGAATTTTTCCAAACTCCAAACGACGGCTAAAGTCTCTAGTTCCGACGAATGGTATTTTGCTTCTTCTCGAGTATTTTTCCTACTCGCGAAGTAGATCGGGTGTAATTTCTCATCTCGGCCTTTTTGTAGTAAAATCGCGCCTACTCCAATTTGACTTGCGTCGGTGTGTACTTCAGTGTACGCGTTCGGGTCGTAAAGGTTCAGAGTAGGTCGTTCGGTTAGAAGCGTTTTCAACGCTTCAAATGATTCTTCTTGTCCCTTTTCCCAATTCCACTCTGTGTCTTTGCGTAACAGTTTCGATAGTGGTTCGGCAATTATGGAAAAGTCCTTTATGAACCGACGGAAATAACTTGCTAACCCCAAGAACCTTCGTACTTCGTGGACATTTTGCGGTCGTGGAAATCGACTTATACAGTCAATTTTTCTCTGGCCTGGTTTTATGCCGTATTCGTTAATTTCGAATCCCAAATAATTTATGGTGTTGTAGAGAAAGTAGCATTTCTTAAGGTTTAGCGTTAACTTTGCTTTGTGGAAGACCACCAATATCTCCCTCAAGTGTTTCAAGCCTTCATCTTGATCTTCCGATGGCAACAATACGTCGTCCATATACGCAAGGGCAATGGAATAACGCAATGGCCCTAAAACCGTATTCATCATACGTTGGAAGACGGCGGGTCCGTTAACCAACCCGAAGGGCATGCTCTGAAACTGATAGTGTCCGTCTGGCGTTACGAATGCCGTTTTATCTCGCGATTCTTTTCCAACTGGTATTTGGTAATACCCAGAAGTTAAGTCGAGACTTGTAAAATATTTGTTTCCTTTTAAACGTTCCAACTGATCATCAATTAATGGCAGCGGAAATGCATCTTTCTTTGTTATTCGATTCAGGGCACGATAGTCGATGCATAGGCGCTCATCTCCTGTTTTCTTTTTGACGATTAGAATTGGGCTTGCGTACGGAGAGTTTGATTCTTCGATAATTCCAGCAAATAGTAATTCTTTAATCTTCTGCCGGACGTTTTCTCTTTCGGCGTGAGAAAGACGGTACGGTCGATACGTTATTGGTTCTTTTGAAGTGAGTTCTATATTAAGCGTCGCTTTGTCGGTTAGCCCCAATTCGTTTAGATTTTCGGCGAAACAGCCTCGGTATTCGTTGATTAAGTCGCATAATTTGTGTTTGGTTTCACGGGTTACGTATGGTCCGGTGTTTATTTCGTCGATGCCAAATGGTCTTAACCAACGTTTCGTTTGCTGAATTGCTAAAACATCGTTGCACCCCTCTGTCGTTAATGGAATACAAGATACGGCTTGAGTCACCTTTTGGTTTGCTTTCATAACTAGGTGTTTTGCGGACATGTTAACGATGGGGACGTTCATTTTCCCCTCCTTATCAATTTGAAAGATTCCTCTTGGTACGCAGTATTCGCCTTCCGGGTAGAGTCGCATCTGACTTTCGATGTAAACATCGTGTTCTGTTCCTTTTATGTCAGTCCAAACGTCAATAAACCCAACGTGTTGCGAGGGTATGACTGTTGCGTCCTGCGCCCATAAATTTAACGGTGGAGGATCTAGTTCAGGTATTTTGATGTTTGTTAAGCAGTTATCTTCGGTTGATTCCAGTGTCTCTTCAAACAGGCGTAATGCATTGCCTCTCTTCACGATAGTGATGTGCGGTTGTTCAGTTAGTGGTTGACCTATGAGTAGGGGGATTTCTTGAACGTCGTCTTGAACCACCAATATGTCTGTTATCGCGGTAGCTTGATCTACCTTTATCTGGGCTTGTCTGATCACGCCAACGGGTTTAGTGCTCCCTTTTCCGGCATAACCTCCGATACAGCACCCATCAGTGTCATTTGCAATGTGGAGATTCATCTCTTTAGCTGTGCTTTCTCTTATAATCATACATTTACTGCCTTGGTCCACATACGATCGTATAGGGTGTCCGTTAAGCGTGGCATTCATGAAATATTTCTGATTACTTTCCGTGCTTGGTCTGGTATTTTCTACGTGATGTACCTGTTTCGGTCTTCGGCAATTTTTCGTTTCGTGTCCGGACAACGTGCAATTATCGCATCGTGGCTGCCTCTGTGGTTTAGGACAGAGTCGCGATATGTGTCCGTAATTAAAGCAATTGTAACACAAGGGGTATCCTTGCTCATTAAATTTCGGTTTATCTCTCCTGAACGAGATCGGTCGCGTTTCCACGTTCTCTTTCTTTTCCATTGTTTTCCCATTATTTTGGGCATTATGGTTCGAATAAACATTTCGTTGAACGAAATCTCTGTTATTACTGTTCTTAACTTCATAGGTATAGGTTTTCTTTGCATTATTATCGTTTGGTTTTGTCAACTGCAACCTTCCTTCTAATTGATGTATGCATTGTAATACTTCCGGCGGGCTCTTAAATTCTTTCATCGATAGCGCGGTTATATATTCTTTATTATTCAACCCTGTTATGATATACTCGATCATGTGTGACTCCGAATAACCGCATTGACGCAGCTTGGAAACCTTATCATGGTAATAAGTAGTGACGGTTTCTCCAGGTTTCCATGTTCTTGCCTCCATTTCTCGCTGTAGTTTCATAATACTTTTGGTTTCTGGGAACCACTTTTCGAGTAAGACCTTCCAATCGGCCCATGATTGGCTCATCGAATCCAAGGACTCATACCAGGTTTTGGCGCTTCCCTGTAATCGTGGTAACGCGTTGCTAATGATAGTTGAATCAGACCAATTGTAGGTTTGTGCTACGTCGTCAATCTTCTTTAGCCACATAGTCATATTTTGGTGTGGCGCACGTTCGGGATCAAACTCCGGAATAATTTTTCCCACGTCGCCCCAATGATGGTGTTGCACGTTTGCGTTATTCGCGCTGGCTGTCGTAGCTCCCCATGTACTTGAGTTTGCTCCTACGTTAGAATGGTTTGCCAACGCGGCGGCGATGCTAGCTTGGATCATCGTTTGCATTTGAGCCTGATTACCGAGAGTCGCAGCAACAGTTTGCTGTATAGTGGCCGTTATCGCATCTTGCATTGTTTTTTGAAATACCTCCGTTGTTACATAGGCTGGAGCACCAGTGCTAGGCCCATCTTCTCTTTCCTCGTTTCTGTTTCGTTCTCTCTCGTTGATATTCGTGTTCATCGTTTCGTCTCCTTCTTTATCGTTATCGAGTTCGTGAATTACAGTGTTATCGTTATCGTTTTCGTTATCTATCGTGTTATCGTTTTCGTTTTCGTTATCTATCGCGTTATCGTTTTCGTTTTCGTTATCTATCGCGTTATCGTTTTCGTTTTCGTTATCTATCGCGTTATCGTTTTCGTTTTCGTTATCTATCGCGTTATCGTTTTCGTTATCTATCGCGTTATCGTTTTCGTTATCGCTTTCGTTATCGTTTTCGTTATCTATTGCGTTATTTACCGTGTTCTCGTCATTGGACACGTTATCGGTTTCGTATTCTGTACTGTATGAGGTTCCACTACTATCTTCGCTAAATGAATCTTCGCATTCGTCGTTTACGGTTAACGCCCTTATTCCCGATAAGGCCAGCTCTTTATAATTAACACGAGTTTTCGTTTCGATCCTACTACTTCGTCGTAACGACGGGCTATCGTTATTTTCGTTAATTGATTCTCGTTGCATTAGACGTGAAATGTTCATAAACGTTACACGGCGTCTACGTTGGTTGTTGGCTATCCGAAGCCGAAAATGGCGCGACCACGTTTCGTATCGTTTCTTCGTTATGGTTTCGACGGTTCGTACATCGTTTGTAATAGTCGTGCTAGTACGCTTGAATGTCAATAACTGCGGCGAATCCCACTTCTGAGATGTTAACTCGTTAGTTAACGAACGTTTTGGCGTGTTAGTTAGAGACAATCAAACGCAAAATAGAAATTAAACAGGATGATATTTATTTGCATGGTTACATGGTGGTCACGTTTACGAGAAAAATCTCCTCTCGCCTTCCTCTCGGTTGAGCGTTCTCGATCGGTATCGATTGATTTTGTATTGAATAGGAAGGGTTGCCATCTAAGGAGTAACGCGGGTTTGGCGGGAATTTTAAATTTATCTTGGGAGCTAACATGATGCTATCTATGTATTGGTCCAGGCCGGTTGGGCCGGGCCCCACCAAACATTTACGAAACTCTACGCCTATGACTATGACCGCAATGAAATTACGCATTAAAGAGTTACTGCCATAATTTTCGTCATCCACAAACTTAAAATGGGAAAAAATCCTTGAAAAATCTAGTTTATTATGATATGTTTACTTTTGTATTTGGTTTATAAAATTGCTAAATTTTGTTTCGTTTGATGACGTAGTAAGGAGAAATTTTAACTTTAGATGTCGCTCACGTGATACTTGTTAGTGTCTCAGCGCCGCGTTAAGCCTATTTTATTCAGATTCGCGCGGCATTAGTAGACTAGAGAGTCTTGGGCGCTCGCGCTTGGCTTTTCCGCGAGATGCCTTGAGTGACGTAGCAAGGAGAAAAACCCGCCAAAAATCTTCTCCGCAAATTTGCTTTTGCCCCCAAATTTTAAGTTTTCGAAGTGTTTTTCTGTGTTTTCCCTGATATTTAAATATTTATTAAGTATATTTTTGGAATCAGAAGAGTTTAAACTCTCAAAAAAGTAAGGTTTGCTTTAGATTTGAGATAATTTTAAATCAGTTCGGTATTCCTTTAAATGAAACCTAATCTAACGTATCTCGATTGTGGCCTTTGCGTATCTAAATATTACCAGATACAAAGTCCAGTTTAAAAAGCACTTCAAATTGATGTTCCAAAAGACCTTGATACACCAGATAAAATACAGACTCTATTCATCGACCCCAACGCACTCGACCCTAACATTAAACAGCACTTTGAATTTATATTTTCACATTCAAATTCCCTGACTTTCCAGCTTTTCCCTAACCCTTTTATAAGATTTTCCCTGATATTTTAAGGCCAAATTGTTATTGCTCTAAATATAAGAAAAAGAGAACAAATTCGATTAAATCGAATATTAATATTTGACGTAAAACACCGCAGACTTCACACTCCTCGATTTCAGTGCCTGGTCACGCGTGATCTCGCTAAAACGGCGTTTAAAACGTCACATAAACGCGGAGATTTTAACAAACTTTAATCAAATTCCCTGACTTTGTTGAAATTCTTAATATTCCCCGACCTTTTGGGTCAATTTTCAAATTCCCTGACCCGTAGCAACTCTATTTAAAACAGTGCTTCAAATTGATATTTCAAGTGGCCTTGATAAACTAAAATTCAAACACTAATTGACTCCCACAACGTACAATGATTTGTGAAACTAAAATTAGAATAACCTAATTGCGCCTTTTCTTTGGTAAGTGCAGCAATTTTCCCTTCCCCTAAGACGCGACGTGCATTACCTAAAACCCTAATTAAAATGATAATAAATAATTGAATTGAAACTAACCCTGGTTAATGTAAAGGCCCGTTTTCAATCAACTTGGCTTTTTGGGAACTTTTGACGGGCTTTCGAAGATAAAAAAATCTTCCAAAAAATTGAAATAGAAAAGCTGAAACTCGTATCGTTTTCAAACAAGCTTCAAATGAATAAAAAATTACAAGTGGGCGTGACTTATTTATAAATTACATTTTCATGTGTGTAGACGTCATTTTCTTTTCGAAAACCGTAGCAAAACTGAACGCGCCGAAACACTAGCTGCCTTTAATGTAAAAAACATGCAGATAGTTGTAACCATGGAGACTGTATGCTTTAATCTAATTGGTGAATCAAGATTGACGACACTTCTAGCGCTTAAACAAAATGAGAAGCAAATATCAAACTCATTTAGATATCTGCTTCTCTAAGGTTTAAAGCCTGAAAAGACGAAAAGCTGAATTTGAAGCTTGTTTGAAAACACCAAGATTTTTTGCTTCGGCTTTCCGCTGCTACTTTTGAAGCAAAAGCTTAATTTTTGTTCAAAAAATCTTGATTCAAAACACGCCTTTACTCATTCCGTGGCCATATTTGAAAACGAAGCTATAAAATGTTTGTTTGTTGGACTTTCTATTTAACTTTTCCCCGTGTTTATTTTTACGCTAGAATACTATAATGGTTTATTTATTGATTAGTTTTTTCCTAAAGCGTGACAAATACCATTATAACTATTCCAAGCAAGCGTAGAAATATATTTATAGAAATGAGAACTAACCTCAAGTCTCTCCTTGATTGAAGTTTCGTCACTAACTTTTTCCGTTCCTGGCCAATCGTATTGCTTTAAGACTGAAACGTTTTTAATCAGTTCCTGGCAATGTTTTGGAGGTAGAAGCGCTTCGTCAAAACTGAGAAATTAAAAATACGCGTTAAAAATTAGATAAGAGAGTTTCCTGATAATTCCACTTCCAAATTCCTAGCTGCTTTTTCCCAGACATTTCCCTGTACTTTCCCCTGATACACCAAATGATGTTAATGTCATGGGCCATTTTAAAGCGAATGACAAGGTTCGTTTGAAAAACAACCTCTGATTCATAAAACAAAAGATAGAATTAATTTCTGTGAATTCAAAAATATCAAGCTTTTAATTCTCCGATTTCTGGTTATTTTGCAATAATGAAATGATTTGAAATCCTCTTTTTAAGCGTTGCCTACGTTAATCAAGGCCTGTGCGCGATGGCTTCGAAGGGGGCGACTTTTAAGAAACGCGACTTCTTATTTTCTCCCTACTTTACCGCGAGATCGCATTGATAGCTGCACCGAAACGCGCGCGAAAATGAGTATTTAAAATTCCGAGCGCGAGAAAATGAACACATGGACGAACCAATACTGAAGGACGGATGGCAGAGGGAGAAGGTTGAAAAACACTTGTTAATTCGCCATCTAGCGGAAGATAGTAGCAAACCGGATAGTTGGGGTCATATAGGGGATTCAACGTTCTAAAGACTGAAGCAGCTAACGTCTTATTTTGTCTAGATGGCGCTAGCGTTTTCCGGGATTTGACTCGGTATTTTTCACAGCCCCCCTCCATTTCGGGGCTGAAAAGGGGGAAGTAAGCTTAACATTGGTTGTTTAGTCGCTTAGTATGGGGCTCTATGGGCTGCCATCCAGCTAATAGCGCCTCAGGTGAGAGAATTTGGCAACTTAAATTGCCAAACAAAAAATAAAAATCGGCGCCGCGCACAGGCCTTGATTAACGTAGGCAACGTTTTAAGAAAGGCTAAAACGTTTCCCGTAGTCTGACGTCACAGATATATTTTTCACGTGAGATGGTGCCACTCTCTCCGCTATCAGACCCAGAGTTTAGACTGGCGAGAAGATCGAGACGCGTATATGATTCCCGCGCTTTTTTTTCTCGCGTCATAGTGATGTCATAAAACTGGCGAACAAGCTCGACAAGACCGAATTGTTTTTTATCGAAACTGAGTTTTCGTGATTTTTCAATGGATTTTAAAAATGGAAACTTTGGTTCAATTATATTAAAAACTTGATATTTTGAAAGTAAAGACTTGAAGTGTAACATAATACCACTTTCGTGGGAAAATATGATATGAAATTTTAATTCGCATGCCCTTTAATAATCCCCAGACATTCAAGGCCCATTTTTAACATTCCTTACCTATTTGCCCTGTTTTAAAAATCCCTTTTAATTTTTGGCCTATTCTTAAAATCTGGTAACATCTTTGGCCTACTTTTAAAATATCTAACGGATGGGAGACTTCGTCTATTGCTGGAGAAAATAAACTTGATAGGCCTACTTTTAAAATCCCTTACATATTAGGCCTACTTTTAAAATCCCTTACACATTAGGCCTTTTTAAAAATCCCTAACACATTAGGCCTATTTTACAATTCATAACACATTAGGCCTATTTTAAAATCCCTAACAAAATCCCTAAAATCTCAAACAAATTAGGCCTATTTTTAAAATCATTAATTTTGGTCTATTAAATTCAATAGAGCTATCTCATTCGTGACGTCAGTTCCTAGGTTAAACGTCACAGGCTTAGCTTTAGCAGTGGGCGGCCATGTTTGGTACCGCTTTGGTTTTATGGGCAAATAGCATGGGTGACGTCACACAAAGGATTCTGAGATAATTCTATAACGTTTTGCTTCCTGTTTTGAAATTCCCTCACATTTTTCCCTTTTGGCCAATTTTCTTAAATTACCCTTCCCCCCTCGACCTGATAAATATTTTTAAAATACTTACCGAAACAATTTGATTAGAACCAATCCGGTTGCGTAAAATACAGCTGGAAAGTCATGGTGATTATGGTTTTTTCCAATATCTTCAAAGTAATGATCATTACTCTAAATTAATAATTATTAATAATATAACAATTAAATTAATTAAGTTAATTACTTGAAAATCTCCAGCAGCGTGAGAAATTCCAAGGGCGTATTTTAAAGTAAGCAAATCTTTTTTGTAAAGAAAATATTCCCAAGTTTCAAAAAATAAATTAAGGTTTACTTCAAGAAATTAACTTAAGTAAATAAGAAGTTTCACTAACCAATGAGTCCGCGATAGTTGGAGCTTCTTCGTACTCTTCCACGGCGCTACATTCGTTATTAGCCAATAAGAACTCTGATCCTCGTTTAGTTTTGTTTCTGAATGATTTCAATAACGTCACTGTATTGTTATTGCAAGGAACATCTTGTTCTTCATCTTCTTTACACTCTCCCACTTCAAGAACAATTTGGGCTTTTTCAAACGCTTGGACATTTTAGCAACAAAGCTTCAAGTGCTTGGCCATTTTCTAATGACTTTTCTTCCAGGACCGCTTGGGATTTATCTTCCGGGACCGCTTGGGATTTATCTTCCAGGACCGCTTGGGATTTATCTTCCGGAACCGCTTGGGCTTTATCTTCTTGAACCGCTTGGGCTTTATCTTCTTGAACCGCTTGGGCTTTATCTTCTTGAACCGCTTGGGCTTTATCTTCCAGAACCGCTTGGGCTTTATCTTCCAGAACCGCTTGGGCTTTATCTTCCAGAACCGCTTGGGCTTTATCTTCCAGAACCGCTTGGGCTTTATCTTCCAGAACCGCTTGGGCTTTATCTTGTAGAACTGCTTGGGCTTTATCTTGTAGAACTGCTTGGGCTTTATCTTGTAGAACTGCTTGGGCTTTATCTTCTTGAACCGCTTGGGCTTTATCTTCTTGAACCGCTTGGGCTTTATCTTCCTGAACCGCTTGGGCTTTATCTTCCAGAACCGCTTGGGCTTTATCTTCCAGAACCGCTTGGGCTTTATCTTCCAGAACCGCTTGGGCTTTATCTTCCAGAACCGCTTGGGCTTTATCTTCCAGAACCGCTTGGGCTTTATCTTCCAGAACCGCTTGGGCTTTATCTTCCAGAACCGCTTGGGCTTTATCTTGTAGAACTGCTTGGGCTTTATCTTGTAGAACCGCTTGGGCTTTATCTTCCAGAACCGCTTGGGCTTTATCTTCCAGAACCGCTTGGGCTTTATCTTCCAGAACCGCTTGGGCTTTATCTTCCAGAACCGCTTGGGCTTTATCTTCCAGAACCGCTTGGGCTTTATCTTCCAGGACCGCTTGGGCTTTATCTTGTAGAACTATTTGGGCAAAAATTTTCGAGATATCTTCCAGAGCTAGCTTAAGAAGTGGTAGCGATTTATCTCTGGGAAGCACTGGCTTTCCTTCATTTTCGTCCGAATCGTCTATTAATTCAGGCATGGAAGACGGGACATTTTTAGATACTTCATCGTTCTCAGGAAAACTTCTACCGGAAGACATCACTGAAAAATTTTAAATATCCAAATTTAAGTAGAACCTGGCGGCTCGTGAACAGTTCTTATAAAGAAAACCAAATTACATTTTTCGCGGAGAGTACGTGAATAAAGAAGAATATCCACATGATAACGGCATGTTCCTAAATCGGGACAAAGTTCTTCACTTTCTCCCACAGTGACAAAGACCTGATCCAACTTTTTTTGCCCTTCATAGGCTAATGCTAGTTTTTTGTAAGCTTAAAAAAAGAAAAAAAAATATGACGATTACCAGCTGATGTCACTGCAACGTAAAAATCTGATATTAAATGTAATATCAGTGACTGATACCAATCTCAGATTGGTTTGCGCTAGGCTTGCGCGAGTACTCGCATCATTCACACGCGAGTCCGAGTCTGAGTACTTAGTAGTAGCTCAGTAACACTACTCAACGAGTTCATTTTTCCCCTATGCGAGTCTCATTTTTCTTTAAACTAGGCCTAGTTTAATTTTTGTCGGGTTAGTCCATTTCTTCGCGAGGGGTCAAGATTACGACGTCTTTCAGTAAGTACCATAGACCACTCGATCATGCATTTAGCAGGCATGATCTAGTAGGCTATGTCACTACACAACGCTTTAGTTGACACGCGCGATAAAAGTCCGTGGCTGCGTTGTCGCTTGTCAGTGCAGGCGCAGTTACACTAGGTTAGCAAAGGATTCAATACATAGTTTACAGGCGTGGAGGATTCCTACCACTAACACAAGGAGACCAAGCGACTTAGAGTGTAAAATCGTCTGCTATTTTACACTCTAAGTTGCCAGGTCTCCTTGTGCAAATGGTATGAATCCTCCACGCCTGTAAACTATGTATTGCCACGCGCAGTACGCGTTCTATTCCACGTTGGTACTTTAACTAAACCTAGAACTAGAATCGTAGGCTTCTACACACTGACTTATGATAGTTCTAGATATTTTGCCGCCTTTTCGAAGGTATTATTTTTAAATTAAATGTTCGCAATTGGACTCGCACACCTAAACATTGGGACTCGCACACCTCTAGTTTGTGCCCATCGACACTTAATTTACCTTGCACATGTGTGGATTTAAAATAATGGCCCTCGTAGCATCCAGTTCGGCTTCCCCATATTTCCCTAGTCGAAGATAAGCTTCAGCTCGATTGCTATCAATTATATCGCAATATTGGCTAAAAACATTTAACACTTAATTAGTCAGTTATTGATTAGTCCTATTACAGGGTTGCCACGGAATTTTCAGAACCAAATTTCATTACATTTTCAATAGACTTATCCCCAGAAATTTTACCAACTAAAATCAAATTCCTGACTTTGCTGAATTTTTTAAAATTCCCTGACTTTTCCGTGACCTTTTTAGCCCATTTTCAAATTTCCTGACTTTTCCGGGTTTTCCCTGACCCGTGGCAACCCTGTATTAGTATAGAATAGGACCGCTCGCTTACTTTTCTCCAATGAGTTTTGAGTAAGTTTTAATAGCCGTATCATAATCTCTCGCCTTGAAAGAATTATTACCTCGCTCTTTCAATGTCTAATACCAAATGTAAAATTGTTACGCCATTATTTAAAAAAAACAAAAAGCGTATTATAATTACCATTTGTTGCGGTGTTAAATCGCTACATTTTAGGTTTTCATCAAAAACTGAAACATTTTCATGATATATAAAAAATGAAACGAAACATTCTGAGAAATGAACTTACAAACGCGAGTGCAGATGATATAGGCTGTTTCAATCTCTTTTTCACGGGATATTGTTGAATATTTCCTTTAAAACCTTAGCTTTAATCACAATTATTTATAATTATTATGCTTTGCGCCTTACCTTGTGATCTCATATGAAGCGTCATCTCTTAATTAATTTCGAGGCTTTGTCCAAATGAAACTTCTTTACGCTTTGGCATTTCGAAATAAGCTCGACCCACCGAGTCTCTACTTTCTCGCACTCGGTGGACGCGCATTTAAACAACTTAAATAGAATTTCCCCAGATTTGCAATTAATATTAAATTATAAAAATTTACGCTTCTTACCAATAAAATTGGACCAATCGCTTTTGCCACTAGTTTGAAGAAGTTTACAAAACTAATTAGGTCATCAAAATTTAAACTGTCGCTAAATCAAAGAATTTTACAAATAAGACGAGTTATTACGTTTATTTTCAATAGTAAAAGGATTATTTTCTTACTTGATTCCCGCAGACTTGACCCATTCTTTATACATGGGGTGGTTTGGGTTAGGTTTTCCAAATAAAAGTGCCTCCAAAACTTTCCCTCGATAAACGTAATAATCTAAATGACACGTTTAATTTTAGTAAAAATATTAAATATAGCTGAGCTCGAATTTTGAACAAACCAGGAGCAAATTTAATAGAATAAGCTGTTCTAAAATCATGTATCGTCTGCAAATATTAAAAGCGCTATGAGATTGAGTTCAGTTTCACAAAAAAAGGTCTGGTTTTTACTTTATGACGTTTGCAGCCAACAAAATCCAAAATCTCCATAGAATCCACGAAGGGTAGCGCCTTTAACTGCCATTTTTTCAAAGTCGAAACAATGGCATACAAACTGTAACTAGAACTAAGTTTAAAGAACTTCAAGAAATCCAAGGCTTAGTGTAAAAAGTTTTGAAAATTCTGATCAAGATTTTATTCTTGATTTAAATTTTTAAAGAAACCGATGGCTACTAAAATTGTTTCTGAAAATTAATAAATACACACGCAAAAAAGAAGTAATGCCAGGAGTTCATAATAACCCCCCTTCGGGAGGGGAAGTATGAAACTGGCCATAGAGCTAATGGTAAAAATCGCGAACAACAAGATTCTGTCGTTGCGCATAGAAAGGATTAGCCTGTTTATGGACATACAACCTTACAGTATATCATAGTAGTATCTATGCTCCTTGGTTTTCGTTCCAAAACTTCCGTTGGCTGGGATCTCCGTCGAAAAGAAAAATGGCGATATGGTGGACGTAGAAACAAGTTGCAATTCTTATATTAAAGATACTGGGAATAAATTTGTCCAAACCGTTTTAATTTAACCACGGAATTCTCATTCACACATATCACAACAAAACATTATTGACGATCGTTTAAATGTTTCGTAGAAAACTAGAAATTCCGACTAAAAGCCAACTTCTTAGCCAAGGCTTAATTTACACTGTTCCGACAGAAGCAGACGTGAGCCATTTTCGCTCCCAAAATCACAAGATAAAAATAGTGCTAAACCGGAAGTGTGTAAGTTAATTCGCGTGGGCGCTTAAAAATGGGGTAACTATTTCTTAGGGAGTTAAGCGGTGTATGAATCCGCTGAGCTTTACGGCGAAACTTTGTTGTTACGGGCTTTTTAACCAGTTTCGTACTTCGGGTTATTATGAACTCCTGGTAATGCCAAAGGATAATTCGCTGAAAAATAAAGTTGCGCTGGTGACTGTCACTGACAGCTTGAAGGACTGACTCCCTTATCCCTGCTGACAGTTTGACAGAAGCAGACACTCCACCGGCACGGTGTACTCGATCACGCTGATCCCGACAAAAAATTATTTTCCGGACCGGAAATAAGCACAATACACGGGACATTATCCACTGATCATTTGCCCTGCACCACGGCCTTATTTCCCTCGCTGGTTATTTCCATCCCTGCATTTATGAAGTTTGAAAATTTTTTGACCAATAAGATTCGCGAAAGCCACGCGCATTCGGAGGGGGTTGAATATAAAAACGCCTAACCGGTCGTGATTCAGTTTAGTTACCGATTTGACTTGTGAAACTTACTACAAAAATATTTTTGCCGAATATGAAATTTAAGTAATAAAGTTAAGTTTAATTATGGCGTCGTCAAAGCGAAGATCTATTGTGGGTGCTCTGCATGAATTTAATAGCGAGTAGAAGCCTTGGTAGAAGGACGACCGCAATCCTGTCTTGGTAATAGAAAGGTAAGTTAGTGTTCTTCGTGTTCAATACAACGCGCTAAATTCAGAAAGGTTTTATGATGTTCTGCTAAATGCGCGCCTGTTTTTGTTATTATCAAGTTTTATCTCAGACCACTAATATAGTATATATATATATATATATATATATATATATATATATATATTAGTGGTCTGAGGTTTTATCAACTGAATAAATTCCCCCTTATTCAAAATATTACTAAATTGGGTATGTTTTTACGGGAAAACATTACTTTTAGCTCGCACCATCAAAATACAGTTTTTCCAATTAATTTCTTGATGTTAATTATATGATAATTAATTACATTAAAGTCGCGGAAACTATTTTAATCGATATTTTCATAGCCATAAAAACCCCACCAGTTCCTTCTTCCTAGCCACGATATATCTAAAAATATAACATAACCCAACCTAACCTAACCTATAATATGAAGGGTAAAATATAGAAAAACATGGAAAATATATATTTTAAATTTTAATTAATTTACGCATCATAACTTTAACAAATTATCCTATAATTAACCTTGAATAAATGATATTTATTGATAAAACTGTATTTTGAATGTGCGAGCTAAAATTTAGCCGTTTTTACCCTGATAACGTAGGCGTTGGTAGTACGTCACACTCCCAAGTCTTACCGCTGTTCTGGTAGCCATGTTGGGTGATCTCAGCTTCGTTCTCGCTTTAAACCCACCAATATGGCAGCGTAAATTTTGTCACGAGACTCGGCTCCTCCTCCAACTGAAAGCTCCCAATTTTGTTATTTTAGTTTCTTTCTAACCAAATGAGAGTCGCGCTTTCAGCCATTCATGTTTTAAGCGTCAACTCCTAACAGTCCGACCTAGTTAGATCGTGGAACCCCCCTTTAACTATTAAAGTTTGCGTAGGGAGAAAACAGCAACGTTTCCGTTGATTGGAAAGTAAATCCGCGCAATGAGATTTATCAACTGGATTCCAACGATTGCCTCATTCCCAGGACGCAGTATGTTTTTGGTAAGCGTGGCTTGGATGGTAAGCGAGGGAAGGACTCGTTTTTGACAATAAAACTCTGTCAGATCGCGTCTTCTCCGACGTGGAAAGCAATTTGGACGTTTATAACGAGTTGCGCAAAGACGTGGTCAACTCTGTGTTCAACGGAATGCATGGAACGATTTTAAATTAGATTTTAAATTTAGATTTTAAATTTAGATTTTAGATTAGATTTTAATTTAGATTTTAAATTGAATTTTAAATTAAAACTCTTAAAGCCAAAATGTTAAATTAGATTTTAAATTAAAACTCTTAAAGCCAAAATTTTAAATTAGATTTTAAATTAAAACTCTTAAAGCCAAAATTTTAAATTAGATTTTAAATTAAAACTCTTAAAGCCAAAATTTTAAATTAGATTTTAAATTAAAACTCTTAAAGCCAAAATTTTAAATTAGATTTTAAATTAAAACTCTTAAAGCCAAAATTTTAAATTAGATTTTAAATTAAAACTCTTAAAGCCAAAATTTTAAATTAGATTTTAAATTAAAATTCCTAAAGCCAAAATTTTAAATTAGATTTTAAATTAAAATTCCTAAAGCCAAAATTTTTGAGTTATTTCAAACATTGGCCCACGCTTTCCTCCAAGAACCTAGTTATAGGCCAGTTCAGGAAGGCCTTAAATTTACAGTTCCATTTTTAATTAAATTTTAAACTTTTGTAAAAATTAATATTGGTTTTATTTTTCCAAACAATAAATTATCTAACTTGTTTCCATAACTTCTCGCTTGATTGATTTTATGAAAACGCTCCAAAACCATAGACATTATAACATACTATTTAAGCCTAAACTATTGGGGAAGGCGGCGCTTGAACGTTTTTGTGAGGGATTTTTCGCTTCTTCTCCTTGGCGTATGTGATGGGGTGGCGCCTTCTGTTGACGAGCGAAGGAGTTATTAAATAAAGCGCGGGAAATCCAAGTTGCAATTTCTGGATTTTTGATAACGTATTTTTAGATTACCTTCGCCGCGTGTAGGGGCGCCACTAGTCTTTTCTCTGAAACCATGGAACTAACTAACGCAAGCCTGAATATCTGAGAAATGTTTGGTGACAACGCACCCTAGCGAGAATTTGATGCGAACCGGAAAAGTGATTCAATTTTTAAAAGGGGAAGGGGGGGTTAGCAAAAAGCCTTAAAAGCAGTCATATATATATATATATATTTCCAATTGAGACTGGGTATTCTTTCCAACCTATCAATTCTGTCCAAATTTCATAATTACACTTAGGTTGTGAAAAGGCGATAAACTCTACATCTTTCATGTACTGTTTCTGCGCTTGGCGATTGTCACTTCTACAACCACTACACACACAGATCTTCTTAGGTCTCACCATATTTATGATTATTTTAAAAACAACGGTACAACCTTTAAAGTGTTAAATACTTAGTTCTTAAATAAATTATGTATCCAGGTTAGGGATAAAATGAATTTCTAAGCGTTAGTTAGTCCCATAGTATCACCATGATTTTGTTATTATCAACGGAAAACATTAACCGCTTTTACAAAATATTACTAAATTGGATAGGTTTGAACTGTAAAGTTTTGCTACCTTTTCCAAATAGGCTTGTTTATTGCCACCTTTAAACAATTTGGCTAATTTACTTTCATGGGGCTCTTTTGGCCACTACAACTTGAGATAAACGGAGAACTAACGCTTTGAAAGAAAGAAAACTTCTTTGTAGGTCTTAGTTTTTAAATAAATTGTATGGTGAAATTTCGGATTGTTTATTATGATTGAAGATCAATTATATCAGTCACCGACTCACCTGGAAAGTAAGTTATGCCACCGTGTCCTTTGTCTTTATCAAAATGAGTACCATGGATGAAGGATGCGCGTGCAAAACTTTCGACGCTCAAAGCAGGAATAGAGAACAGGGTGTATTGGGCGCACGTCAAAGTCCACGACCCCCTTCCCTACGGGGGGGGGGCATGAAAGAAGAGACGGGTCATAGCGACAGAGGTAAAAAGGATTAACGTATTTTTCGCCGTCTCCGTCAGCAACGTCATCAAAAGGGAGATTTTGTGGGAATAGCTAGACTCATCATTATGTATGACGAAATTTATGATGCGAATAATCCATCTCGCTGCCTAGCTGTTGCATCGACCATTGAAATGACAGTTAGTTAATCGTGACGGGAAGTGTTCAAGCCCAGCCCACAAATCACTCATAGAAATTAATGACGGATATGGGGCTGTATGCATTCCTTAGAGATGTGAAATTACCTGGAAAATGACCTTGACGGAGTTTAGAGAGGCTGAAGACTCATGGTTGTTTCATGGTGCGCGTATTAGACTGCCGCGTATCATTGAATCCCTGGAATATGCATTGAGTTTTGTTATTGAACTCCAAAAAATACCTCGAAATTTGAAAAATTTTGGCGAGGCAATTTGATTTTAGTGGGAAACAACAGTTCTTGGGTTTACGAAAAATGCAAAATTGCGCGATAAATTTGTGTTTAAGGTGAAGCCTCATAGATTTCAGAATTTTCAAGCGCCCATAACTCGGGTTCTACACATCGCAGCTTCATTTCGTTTTGTTTTTCTTAATCTAGAGTGCCATTGCCAGGGCATCATCGAGTTCAAACGGTGATACCTATTTTAGTTATTTTTATATTTAATTTTAAACATGATGCCAGAAGCGAAAACATGCTTCGGGCAAACATCCGCTATTCGCCAACGGGTTTTCCCCGAGGGTCGGGCTCTTTTTTAATATACTTTAAAATGTTCAAACTAGGGCATCATCGTGCAAAATTTTAATCGCGCTAACGGTTAATTTGTTACTGACGTTTCTAAATGACTCTCAAACATGCGGCCTAAACGTTTCGATTTAGATTTTCTAATTTTATAAATTTGCTCACACTTCATAGAACGAACCTTCCTATACCCGGGGAAAAAAGAATTATCACTCTAAGTGAAATAGCCTTCGAGATATAACCATTAATGTGAACCACTAATTTCGCTCTTTTTGAAGCAAAATTTTAAAAATACGCGCAATTTCACTAGCGGTGCCATGCGGCTAAAGAGGGGAACTAATAAAATTTTGAAACTTTTGTTATTAAACGGAGTAAAGATGTCACTCTAAACCTTTTCAAAAATTCTCGGTAGTGAAAGGTTTTGTTGGGCCCTTTCGACCCCCCCCCCCCTACAACATGAAAGAAAGTAACCGCTATCCCTGCTGAGTTTACGACTAACGTATCTGCCCTCTCCTTTCTTAACAATAACCTCTGAAATACACACGACTCTATTATGACTGACCTTAGTTCGAAGCATCCATATAACATGTGGATCCAATTTTGAGACAAACCCTATACCCCACATTTGATGACTTTTATCCAAGACGGCTCTGGGAGAGTCTTAATTGTTCAGATAGGAGCGAACTGAAACATTCCAATCCTTTTATTATTAAAAATAAAACCACTTGACCCGATACGTGGGGTTAGGTAGCCTATTGAAGTGTAATTGAGGAAACGTGATTTGACAAAACAAAAGTTATACTTTATTAATTCTTCACTACGTTTACTTAACTTTACTGACACCATGGTTTCAACGGGGACTTAAAAACTCTAACTACGTTACTCTTACTTATCTTGGGATCTAAGTCATCTTTTCTGTTCTATATCTCGAGCTCAACTGTTATTCTACTACTTTTTCAAAACTTTTATTTTTTACAAGCTCGTGTGACCTTTTCGGAGGTACACTTGTTTTCCAAATTTCTGTTTAGTCGAATTAGCTGTTTTTCTATCTTGGGGGAATTTCCTTGATTGTCATAATATTTTCTGTGCTAATATGAAGGGCCAGAGCCACTTTCACTTTTTCTATTCAAACTTTTTAAAAACATCTTATTTTTCTTTAAATTTTCAATAATAACAACAAAATAATAATAGAGGCAAAAATACACTAAAATTGGTAAAAATAACAAAGAATAAAATATGCGCGCATTAATTAAATTTTACAAATATAGGGTGGTAGCTTGTAATTCCGAACACTTTTTTAAAATCGATTGAAACATGACACACGTATAATGTTATGAGAAATATTTGATATTGTACCAAATAGCTTGAACATTTGCGCTACTTTTGAGCCTATTTTGAGCCAAAATTACCGGTAACTTGTGGAGAAATATCTATTTCCCCATTTCTAGTAGTGGCGTCCAATTCCGAACTGATGTCTTGTAATTCCGACGTAGGGGGTTTCAATTCCGACCCCCCGCTTCCAATTTCTGACCCCCCGCTTCTAATTGCCGACCCCCCGCTTCTAATTTCCGAACCCCCGCTTCTAATTTCCGACCCCCCGCTTCTAATTTCCGAACCCCCGCTTCTAATTACCGAACCTGCTTACAGGGTTGGCAAAAATCCGGATAATTTGAATAAAATCCAGACCAGTGGTTTTTATTGGATTAAACCGGATTTTTTAAAAACACGAGTTATTTTAGGGTTTTTTGAAGGCAAAGTACTTCTGTGTAGCTCTTATTTTAGTTTTGGGGCACTTCCCGACCCCTAGCCCCGATTCCAATGTAAAATAGTCTGCTAGTTTAACTGATAAAATGTTTCATGAAATCAATTTATTTCCTGAGTGCACGAACCTAACACTAGCGCGGCTCCAGTGGATCCCTTACAAGGGGACTTTCCTTCTAAACTCCGGGTTTGGCTTGGCAAAGGCTAGTGGGCGGGATTTATACATGCACGTACAAATTCCGCCCACAAATGCCTCTAGCTTTCCCAAGCCAAAACTGGAGTTCGTAAGGAAAGTCAAGTTGTCCACTGGAACCAACGCTATGCTTTAAGTTCGAGTAATACTGGAAAAATATTGTAAGCTGTAACTGGACAGTAACCGGTAACATAACTATTAGTTTTATCATTTATAATAAATAATCTTTAGTTGTCGCGTCATATATTTTTCCCTTGTTTCTGGTTGTATTTTAATTATTTTTATGGCACAAAATAGATTTTTCCCCATTCATAATTAAGCCGGATATTTTACGTGGTTTTTTAACACCACCACCTGTAATGTGGTATAACTATGGTGAAATAAACTTCAGCGCCTATCTCATTTGTATGCTAAATTGGGATTATCTAAAACTGAAATATTTTTTTCATTAGGTGAATCGGGATAAAATTCCCTAACCAAGGCTTAAGTTTTGGGACGTTAATTCTATAATAAATTTCGCTTTCAAGTTTTAAATCTCTCGTAGGTTAATAGGATAAAAAAGATTATTAATAAATGCAACAGCGACTTACATTACCTTGATCGTCATATTCCATATTCAAGTAGGTATAAACCTTTAGCGACCCGTTTATGCAAAAGTTTGAAACGCGCGAACGCAAATTTTCAAACTTGGCGCGAGATTGAACCGTTATTTTTTTTTATCGCGGAATAGTGTACGAGTACGAGTGACGGCGCCGCGGCGGGGAGGGAAGGAAACAGGGACTTTACGCTAGCCGGGTTAAACTAAAGTTGTCTGCTTGAAAAGCCCGGGAAAACGTATCGCCGTATTATCGAGGATAACTAATCTGTTAAACCATGTCGTTTAATAGCGTTAAATTTAATTTTACTGTCGATAATTTATGATTAATGGAGTGTTGTTTCGAGTGGTCGGAATTAGCTGCTCGCAAAGGTTTTTATAAATATTCTTTTATTAATTTAATTTTGAGCCAAAATTTCGTTACGAATGCTTATTTTGTGGGGGAAAACTTGACGTTTTGGCTGAAATTGAGTTTATTTGCCTCTGATTTATCTGAAGAAAATGAAACCTTATTTTCGGAGGCATCAGGGTCGGCATTCCCTTTAATTGACATTAAATTAAATTCGCAAATTAGGTACATTTTTATTTCGTGTCACATCGTTCCCTGACTTTTAGATATGGATTTGAAATGATGTTTTTCGGATAGACAATGAATCAAGGCATAATTTAAGCCTATTTTTCACGGTCTAAAGCCTCGCAAGTAAAAGAAAAATCAATTTAAAAAAACTGTTCGGAATTAGAAGCGTTCGGAATTACAAGCCACCACCCTACAGAAAATTACAAAATTAAAATTAAACTAATTAAAAACATAGGCTTAATTAGCAAATGTTCTAAAGGAGTTTTAACAAGATTATAACCTAAAAAAACAGGTAGTCTCCACGCAGGGAACAGACCTTTCCTCTGGCAAAAGAGACCCACTCTAAGGTTGCTGGAGGTTGAAAGTGTTGTCATTAACCGGAACAAAAGTAAATACCTTCTTTTTAAAATTGACGAAAAAAGTAAATATCCCCACAGAAAATAAATTTCCAAAAAGCCCATTTTGGTTATGAAGCAGCGCTGTAACAACTTTTAAAATTTGTTGAATAAGTAATTTTTCTTAGACTAAAAATATCATGGAATCTTAAATAATTACAAATACAAGTAAACGAAAATTCAATATGGCATATAATATGGAAACGTAAAAAGACATTTTTAGTAAAAAAAAATCAAGCCGATATAGTTTTGAGTTCTTTTTCCGCTTTTCTCTTGGAAATAGCCGCTTCTACGTAAGACGGTTCTCTAAGCGATCTAGATCTCTGAAATCTTGAGTCCACTATTTCTGGCAGCAACGCGTTACGGTAGAATTTTATGAGATAGGGTTCCATTTTTGATTTCCAAAACTCATAATCGCGTTCAATGTCTTCAACGTGAATCCCCCCTTCAGTATAAATAACAAAGTGACATATTTGTCTTCTCGTTATATGAAGCTGTCCTTGCACTTGATAATAATAATTATCATTTCGATTTAGTGTCAATTTATTAGTTGATGAATCTAGTTTGCAGTAAAATGTCTTTTTGCATTTCTGTGTAAGATTTATATTTTTTAAATGAGCGGGAATATCAAGTGGGCAAATGTTTTTATATGCTATAGGCGATTTTACTTCCAAAATGGCATTTTCCCCAACTAAACCATCAGGAGATGCGCTTAAAAATCCGTGATCTAAATCCACGAACATACCACAATCACGAACATGAATATTAAACTTCTCTCGCAAGATTTGTTTGGCCTTTTCTTCCCCGGCATGTCCATGGTCAAAATTTTTCTGCATAGCTGCTGATACATTTCTACTATAAAGTATGCTTTGGACTGTTTTAATGGTCGATGTATAGGGTTTTAGTTTGCATACTTTTCCGAAATTTGATGCGGTAAGCCTATGACGTCGCTCTTCAAACCACGCATCGGAGTGACTTTGACCACGCGTTTGCTCCTCGATTTGCTTCTGTTTTTTTGAATCAACCCTAAGGTCTGCTAGTTTTAATTTGGCCAATTCTTCAAGAGCTTCATCCGAGCAGTCATCCTGCATTGCGTTATCGCCATATTGGGCCATACCATTGTCTTTCGCCTTTGGACTTTCAGATATCAATTTTTTGTTTCTAAGGTAGGCTGTGTCTCTCGAAGTTCTCGCAATCCATCTCATCCTCTTGGTTCTCGCTACGTATTTTTTCAGTATAGAGTTCGGGCTCTTTCCCGTAATAGCTTTATGAGCTTTGTAGACCCAACCTTTTCCTTCATTTTTGTTCAAACACGCCGCCGTTGTTCGGAATTTATAACTCCATCTTTTCGACCTGTCTATCTGTTTCCCTCCCACATGTTTGGCAACCAGGGACATGGTAGATTCGGCCATGTTGCTTGTGAGACCGCTAATTAGCTTCTCTGCTTTATCAGCAACCTTGACGGCAGTGGCCGTTATAGCTGATTTTAAAGGCGATGGTATTTCTTGCCATTTTCCCGAATTTTCTCCGATTTTGTTGCAAAAATCCCCACATTCAATATGACTACCAAAACAGTGTTTAGGAGCGTTCAGTATATCTTTCTTTAGGGCAAGAACGGATTTGTCAGTGGAAGCATGGTGGGCGATGGCCGCTCTGGTACCCTTTGTTAAGTCATTTATGAATTTATTTTTTAAAAGCCTTCCTCCTTTATCTTTGTCCCCTTTCAATTTATAAAGCGCTTTGGTTAGATTTTTTACGACATGGTTGGCGCATTCAACCTTTGTGATTTTGTGCCCGTACTCTTGAACCTTATTTCTCAAATCGAAGAAAACCGATGCGTCCCCGTCACCAACGAATTCCCTATATTGCAAATTATGCATGGACATGCTTTGATTGAATCCGCTGACAATTATATCAGATTCCATCGCTCTCGACGATCCAGTCCAGTTTTTATAACATTCGTGAGACACGGGATTTAAATTTCTTTTAGCTCTGTACGAACATTTGTAACAGTATTTGTTCCTAACACCAGCAAAAATTATCTTTCCTGTTCTTAGCCCTATTATAACAGCCATGCCCGACCTCGCATTGTAATTATGTCCGTGACTGCGTGTGAGCCACGACCCATCCCCCACAACAGTGATAAAACAAGTCTTTTCATACGGGACTTCGCAAAAATCTCCGGCTTCAGCCGCTAGTCGGTATTCTTCGGCTCCGTTTTCCAAAATATTTTCAGTTAGAATGTCTTCCCAAAGCTTTCCCAAACGCTTTTCTAAATGGTTCCAGGAACCCTCTGACATAATAGGAACACCCATCACTGAGAAAACTTCTTCCAAGTTGGCGAAACCTGAACCGATGGTCATAAATCCCCAAACAGCCATATCGTTCACAGATAGTTCATTGTCTTTCTTATTTCCTTTTATATTTCCCGAAACTTTATCAGAGCAAATTGCTAATTTCTCATCGCAATTTGGGCAACTATAAATAAACTTAGAGTATAGCCCTATCTTTTGTTCCTTTTGAAATAGGAAATTACTCTGTTGGTTGGTTCCATTTTCTTTCACTTTTTTACATTTTTGATAGTGAGAATCCATTCTCCGAATTTGTTCAATAAAATACACTGGATCAACTATTCGTTTACCCTCAACAACATTTTCATTAAGACCGGGGTCATGAAAAGTTTCAATAAAACCGTGTTCTTCCGATTCAGTATTTTCGTCAAATAAAGGATTTTCACTAACGATATCAAGATTTGCTGTTTCAACACCGAAATCAATTCGCCTTGGTGCAACTTTATCCATAGCTTGGTCACTTCGGTGTAATTCCAAATTATGAATTATTCTTGGCGTAGACGTAGTGAGAATACTACTTGTATTCGTTTTCGCATTATTAGCATCATAACTTAGAAATTAAGATTTTCATTAGATTAGCAGGCTAGGATTTTATATTATTCGTTGAACTCTTACCTCCCGCTATTTAGGGTTCCAAGTGTATTAAAATAATTTTTCCGATAAGCCGATTTCACGGATCCCGCACTCTTGCGCCGTGTTCCCTTAGTTTTAGGCATAATAATAATTGATATTTTAAAATCTAACGATTCTACTTTCAAATTGAGAATTGACAGTGGTTTGGATAGACTAAAGTAAAAAGTCGATGTTTACAGGGTCTCGTGAAAACAAAAATGAAATGAGCAAGAACTCCGCTTTCAAGGAACTATCTTTTCGTACTATTCATAAGCTTGCGAGCGCGCAATGTCAAACATTTGTTGGGATTCCAAGTAAATCCTATATTCTTGAAGTTTGCTTTTTCCTTCTATTTCAGTACTATATATGACTGTCTGCAAAAAGTATTTTCAACATTTTCGGACAAGAAAGACCTTTTTCACCCCTTTTAAGATAAGCTTAACAATACAGAAGCTACATCCCTTTTATGGTGCCGAAAGAGAGTTTTCGAGGCATCCTAATTGTCGCCAAAGAACGGTGGGGCAATAAAATTAGAGCGACCAAGTTGGCTTTTAGCATTGTATAAAGCAGTCTTAGAGTGGGTCTATTTTGCCTGAGGAAAGATCTGTCCCCCCGTGTGGAGATTGTCTGTTTCTTAGGTTATAATGTGGGGTATAGGGCTTGTCTCAAAATTGGATCCACATGTTATAAGGATGCTTCGAACTAGAGTCAGTCATAGTAGAGTCGTGTGTATTTCAGAGGATATTGTTATGAAAGGAGAGGGCAGGTACGTCAATCGTAAACTCAGCAGTCAGCAGTGATAGCGGTTACATCAATTCTCCTTGGTTACATTCTTTCATGTTGTAGGGGGCGGGGTCGAAAGGGCCCAACAAAACCTTTCGCTACCGAGAATTTTTGAAAAGGTTTAGAGTGACATCTTTACTCCGTTTAATAACAAAAGTTTCAAAATTTTATTAGTTCCCCTCTTTAGCCGCATGGCACCGCTAGTGAAATTGCGCGTATTTTTAAAATTTTGCTTCAAAAAGAGCGAAATTAGTGGTTCACATTAATGGTTATATCTCGAAGGCTATTTCACTTAGAGTGATAATTCTTTTTTCCCCGGGTATAGGAAGGTTCGTTCTATGAAGTGTGAGCAAATTTATAAAATTAGAAAATCTAAATCGAAACGTTTAGGCCGCATGTTTGAGAGTCATTTAGAAACGTCAGTAACAAATTAACCGTTAGCGCGATTAAAATTTTGCACGATGATGCCCTAGTTTGAACATTTTAAAGTATATTAAAAAAGAGCCCGACCCTCGGGGAAAACCCGTTGGCGAATAGCGGATGTTTGCCCGAAGCATGTTTTCGCTTCTGGCATCATGTTTAAAATTAAATATAAAAATAACTAAAATAGGTATCACCGTTTGAACTCGATGATGCCCTGGCAATGGCACTCTAGATTAAGAAAAACAAAACGAAATGAAGCTGCGATGTGTAGAACCCGAGTTATGGGCGCTTGAAAATTCTGAAATCTATGAGGCTTCACCTTAAAAGATAACGGTTCAAATGAAGAGTTGACTTGTTTATAGCTCAATAATATCCTGAAAAAATATCCCTTTTGACATTCCCAGACTTCTTGTAGATGTGATGTTGAAAGTTTGGGTGTTTCCTTTTAAGTCATGAAGGTTTAAGTAAAGGGTGAATGAAAAGGTCTGACACATTTTGATAATAAGAGAGATTTTATATTTAAAAACAATTTATAATATTTGCAAAAAAAAAAAAAAGAAATTTATCATTGAAAAAAAAAATTGCATATAAATTAAATAAATATTTAAGATAAAGAACAATTAAAAGGATCAAATCTAAACGGCGCTCCTGTAAGGAAATGATTTAAAATTAGAATCATGACCTGCGGGAAATTCTGTAACTTTTTAGCTAGTTATTGCAGATGTTAACACACGATGTTATGGCAGCGAGAGATATGCAGGGCGTTTTAGAAAAGTCTGGCCAAATTTAGGTAGCGTGTTCTTGGAGTCACTCCGAGTGAAAAATTCCAAAGAACCATGTACCTAAATTACGCCATTTCAGAGTTATGAGCTTTCAAAGTAACCCCAAAATTAAAAGTACCTGTGTTAATGACCATTAAAAGTACCTGTGTTAATGACCATTAAAACAACCTGTGTTAATGAAATGTAAACATGTTTCTTAGCGACAGCACACTTCTACACACAATCGCCCCCTTCTGTTTCCAAACCTTTAGTCTCTCATTTCTTTCGGTTGGCTTATGCAATTGAGCGTTTAATCGAAAACAAGATGAGCAAGCCATATGACAAGTTTCACAATTTTGTTGATTTTTGGGCTACTTTTGAAAGCTCATAACTCTGAAATGGCGTAATTGAGGTACATGGTTCTTTGGAATTTTTCACTCGGAGTGACTCCAAGAACACGCTACCTAAATTTGGCCAGACTTTTCAAAAACACCCTGTACATAGATGAATATAAAGTTATTTAACACACGAGATGGGCACAAACCCTTAAGCCCATAGTTATCAATCACGATAACTCGCTAAGAAACTTACAGTATTTCTTCCCCCTCCCATCCAAAGGGTGGTAGAACCAAAGTACAGTGGGCTATGTGCGTGAGTGGAAAATGTTCTATGAAAGTTTTGCCACTGTATTTATTTACGCCTATTTATTCATTTATTTAAGGGGTCATCCGTCAACGACTTTTATTCTGACCTGGATGGCAAAATGTCAAAGAACATTTATGACTGAAAAATTCCCCATAAACACAACCATTGTACTTCGGTCTTACCACTCTATTTGGAAATATTACTTTAATTTGGGGCTCGTCCTCCTTCAATTTCATCGCCTTGAGATTGCGCAGCCTCCAACGATCCCCCTTTTATCGGAATTGTATAATATAATTGTAAATTTTAACCTTTAAGCAATAAATGAATTTTTATACCACGGACTCGTCTTCCGTTCCATTGTACAGATTGGCCGTACCGACATCCTCTAGCACGGCCGATACCACGGCCTCGGGGTGGTATGATACCACGCCCGATACCACGGCCTCGGGGCCTTCCAATACCACGGCCTCTGGGCCTACCAGGTCGCCTTCCAGGTGGAGGGATCGGCCCAGGGCCTTTCAGGTGGAGCTATCGGCCCAGGGCCTTCCAGGTCGTCGACCGATCGCCGCCCCACGGCCTCGGGCGGGTCGCCCTATGGCCCTATTAGCACCTCGGCGGCCTCTTGCGCGATTAGCTTCATCCCCATAAAAGAGTTGAACTCTTACCGTTGTATTTTAGGTAAACGTAAATTGGCGATGCATATTGGAAACTAGATTTTGAAATAAAGACATTTATTATTATGGTACTAACCTATGTTTTACTCAAGGACTATTTTCACATTAATGGAAGCTTATTTTAATAGTAAAAAATATCCAAGGGACTGAAAAACAGACTGAAGAAAAGAGGTGCATTGGAATAATCTTTAAACATTAATTTCTTGAATTAATCGAACTTAGTTTCTTGAAACCCTGGTTATCTTAATTACGGGTCTGTACCGTACTTTTAATAATTTTTTCCCCCCAGCGAAGTAGCGAACCCGCCCTATTTTTACTTCCCTTAAGCCTTAGCTGCAGCCTTGAAACTTGAAAGATTCAAAGAAAGAAGCTCTCATTAACCGAGGCTTAAGTTCTATATTTTGAAAAAGACGTTATAAAAATATTTCAAAGTGAAAATATAAGCTGTTAGTGCTTTAATGCTACTAAAAAGTATTTAAGCGCAAAATAAAATCCTATTCGTTAATAAATTTTCCATTTAAAATCATATTCCATGACAATAAGTACAAAACTGAATTCGCTTACTTGTTTTCTTGACAAAGTTTGAAAAGTGTAAGTGCGTTCAGCAACCACTACCGAGTTCTCGGTTCAGTGTCGGATTTTAATTTTTATACGGAACCGGTAACCTAAGGCGCCTTTATGGTACACCAAGCTGAACGCTGCTAATGAAACCTGGCAATACGGTAAATTTAGTTTCTACATTTTTAGACCTTTCTCCGTGGCTTCAAAGCAAAAAAATAAGAAAATTAAAAGAACAACAGTTATAGTGTGCTACCACGAAGCTAGAGGTGAAAAACTGTGACGTCAATATTGGGTCCCGAATTTGTATTACCCAAGCTGACGACGTCTCGCGACTGCCAATATGGTCGCCTGAAAATAAGGTAAGAGCAAAAATAAATAGGGGAAAGTGTCGGACTGCCATATTTCCCTGTCTTTGCCCAAAGAGGGTAGAAAGAGGGGGAGTAGAAGGCTTGGCTGGAGTGTTCTCGCTTTGAAAGTTTACCTCTAAGCTTCCGGTGTGCCCGCGCATCTTTCTCTACCCTCTTATTGGTTGAAATACGGTGAACCGGATATTAGGAGGAAAATATAACAAATAAATAAAAAGGAAAAGCGAGAACACCCAAAATGCCTTGCCAAAGCCGCTAGCTTCTACTCCCCTCTTTCTACCCTCTTTGCTTTGCCTTAGCTTGACATGCATTTCGAGACGCTCAAGCGCGCGAGAGGTGTTTAACCATTCAAATTTGAACGCCACCAAACGGGACAATTTGGCATAGGCGTATCTCAAGGAAGAGTCACAACCTCGGACCTCAGCGCTCTGTTCTATTTTCTTTAGTGTTATTTTCGCGTTTGAACGAGGTTAAAATTTGTTTAAAACGTTAGCACGCCGAAAATAAATTGAAAATGCCGCAAATCATCATTTATTTCAAAAAAATCATGGGTAAAATCCTTCAGAATTTCGTTCGAACTTAGGCCCTGGGTTGTCATTATAAGCTAAATGGTTTTAATATTAGTAAATAACATCAATATTAGCAAACTAAATTAATACAATCATGTACATCATCAAATTAAATTGTGGTCACGGTTAGCCTCAGTCAAAAGCAACTAATGTAAAATAAAACCGCACTATTTCTTCACGCGCAATATCACAAATTATCTTAGGTACATGAAGAATAGGCGAGGGGGATGAAACAGATTTCGCGAGTATGCATTCACCCCTCCAAATGCATGTCACAGACGAAGGAGAGAGTCCGACACTTTCCCCTATTTATTTTTGGTAAGAGATAAGAGCATGTGACGTCACAACAAAGTTCGTGGTAACACACCATATTAGCAATATTTCTTTATTTTTTTTCTCGAATAACGACATATTGCAGGAAACAAGAATAGGTAACGAAAGAAATGCTCAGCGAACAATGAGGAGGGGTATTTTGAAATATAGGAGCTTCTAAATGTTTTTCTCCTTAGTTAATATTAAGTGTTCGCGAATACTAGCCCGAACTATTCGCGAATACTAGGCCGAACTATTCGCGAATACTAGGCCGAACTATTCGCGAATACTAGGCCGAACTATTCGCGAACACTAGGCCGAACTATTCGCGAATACTAGGCCGAACTATTCGCGAATACTAGGCCGAACTATTCGCGAATACTAGGCCGAACTATTCGCGAATACTAGGCCGAACTATTCGCGAATACTAGGCCGAACTATAAGCGAATACTAGGCCGAACTGTAAGCGAATACTAGGCCGAACTATTCGCGAATACTAGGCCGCACTATTCGCGAATACTAGGCCGAACTATTCGCGAATACTAGGCCGAACTATTCGCGAATACTGGGCCGAACTATAAGCGAATACTAGGCCGAACTATTCGCGAATACTAGGCCGAACTATTCGCGAATACTAGGCCGAACTATTCGCGAATACTAGTCCGAAATATTCGCGAACACTAGGCCGAAATATTCGCGAACACTAGGCCGAACTATTCGCGAACACTAGGCCGAACTATTCGCGAACACTAGGCCGAACTATTCGCGAACACTAGGCCGAACTATTCGCGAACACTAGGCCGAACTATAAGCGAACACTAGGCCGAACTATAAGCGAATACTAGGCTTAACTATAGCTAATGTTTTTAATTATGTTTAATTAATTAATTTATTAATGTTAAATTTTTAATGCTAAATGTAAAAATAGCAGTAAATACCTGAAAGTCCATATACGTTATAGAAGACCTGGGCATGTTCAATGAAGGTTGATCTTCTTGAATTTCGCATTAAATGGTGCGAGGTTTAGCAATCACACATTGATTTTGCGCAATACGTTTCTAAAGTTGTCATTTCGAAGGAAACCAAAAAGAAGTTAAGTGAATCTTAACCAACTACCAGAGATAAAAGAAAAATAAAATAATTTACCGGCGAATTGGCGTATTTTCGTGGAGAGGATTTAAGTAGAAGTTTCCGTGGCGAACTTTGAACGGCCGTAGCGCTTACACCGGGAAACAAAACAATGGCGGGAGAAGGCGGAGCATTAGAATTAACCGATGGTATAACACCTTTTGTTGTAAACGCGGTGTTTTGACAGCGCTGGCTGGTGTATTTTTATCAGAAGTCGGTGGTGCTTTGCGTTTCATTGGGGTTACCAGTTTTTTCCCTCCATCTTCAGTTTCCTGTTGCAAAGAATTAACCTTAGAGAGTTAGTTTCACCATAAGTTAATTCATAAGATATGTTCCATAAGTTTGTAAAGTCTGGTAACTTAGGAACTGGAGCTTGTCATGAAGCCGGGATTAACTAACACTAGGGATAGTTCGTTCCCCCCAAAAGATAAAGCATGCATATTCCAAAAGCCCCCTAGCAGCAGCTACTATCATTAACAGGAAGCTATAAGAAAATTGGACCAAATATCACGTGTTCCATGACGTCAAAATTGAAATCCTGCCTAAATTGGGCAAAAACTACTTATTTTGCCTAGAGTTGGCGCTATATCTACATCCGCTTTGGTCCAATAAATTGGGGGAATGAAGAGGGGAATCAAGGAATAATTCGGAACATGTAGTTGGCGACAGTACTACATGGGAAACACGGTTAGTGAACAATCCCTAGCGTTAGTTAATCCATGCATGAAGTGATTGAGGTAGGTCATAGATTAAGGATAAAGCGACGCCTGGTAAGGCGCTGCTATCAAAGGCTTAGTAATGCAGACTAAATAATAATAAGGTGGAAGTCTGCTAAATTAACCGAGTTAATCAATTCTCGCTTCTCGTTCATTAACTAGCTCGAGCTGTAAGTCTCTCTCAGTAGCATTACAAAGTATAGGTAGTATCATACTTATGGAAAATATCTTATAAACTTATGTTACGAATTTTATTTTATAATAAAGTAAACATTGCCAGAAATAAAAGTATCTTTAAACTAAAAATATCACTTGTTAAATAATTAGTAACTATTAAAATAATTTAAAAATAAAATGAATATATAAATAAATAAATGAACAAATAAATAAATAAATAAACAAATAAATAAATAAATAAACAAATAAATAAATAAATAAACAAATAAATAAAAACGTACACTTAAAAGCCCCAATAAGTATTTTTTTTTATTAATGTTATTTTCTATTTAGTAAAAAATACTTATTTGAGGCTTAAGTGTAATATGTGGGGTTTATATTTTTTAATTTCTTTTTCAGCGCTTTTTTGGATTACGGCTTCTATTTACCCGCATTCTCTTGATATTTTCCAATTCGTTTTTCAAATTTTGACTTTCAGCCGCGATGTAATCTTGATATTTTTTGCCATTGATGAGAAGGGTTCCCGCATTCTCTTGATTTTTTTCCCATTCAGCAATCATGAATTCGATTTCTAAATCCAACTAGAAACATATTTCACATTAGATTGATTGCGAGTGACTAGTATTTAACATAGTTACGAATTTTTGGAACAATTAACAGTAATTAGGGCCAAGTGTAGAGTGGAAATAAATAGAGCCTTAAAAGGAAAACTTCAGGTAACGTTACTTTATACCTTAAAAGAATGGCATTTTTCTAAATATGAAAGGAATTAAATATTAAAAAAATGAATAAATGATCTCTTATTGCAAAGTAATTTGTATTAAATTAGTCTTAAAAATAATCAAGGACTACTGCGCCATCTGCCTTTGGTTTAGTGGCGTCTGCTAAATCGAAGCTTTTACCCCTTATCTCTCTCAGCCTGTGAGAATTCTACCAATGCCCTAGGGGTGAGTGGTTCGATTTACCAGACGCTACTAAACCAAAGGCGGATGGCGCAGTAGTCCTTGATAATTTTTAAGACTAATTAAATGCTAGTTATCATATTGTAATAAGAGATGGCTTATTTTATTTTTAACATTTTTTTTTTAAAATGCCGTTCTTTAAAGTATAATGTACCGTTACCTGAAATTTTCCCTTGAAGGAAAGCGCGGCTCTGTTGGTGCCCCTAAAAGATTGTCTTTCTACTACACAGTGGCTAAGATTGCTAAAGGCTAGTTAAGTCAAAGGCAGGAACCAATGGGAACTAGTGCATTAGGTCTGATTGGTTCCTGCCTTTGGCAAGGTAAAATTCGTGTCCAGAAGATTAGCCAGAATGCTGTGGGTGATCATGGAGAAGCGCTTTCCTTTAAAGTGTTAGACAAACTGAAAGGGAACTTAATAAGGTATAAATCTACCTTTGGAATTTCACGCTCCAGACGCTTTCGAGCTTTCTCTTCCTGCAATAGATTTCCACCACGGTTTTGAAAACGGCTTGGATCAGTTCCCTTAATCTATTATGATATAGTTAGGGAAATTAAAATCGCAATAGCCGCCAACCAAAGTGAAATTATAAAATGGATATTACCTCGTAGGTTTTCTTTTGCTCTCACAGAGAATTTCTTTCAACAATCTTTTCATATATGGCTTTATTATCTTCATACATTTGAGTCCATTTCGAAACTTCGCGTTCATGGAGCTCTAACAGATCTTCGGAGAAAGTTTCTGAAAATAAAATAAATTGTTTTAAGTATATTCCATCGTACTTAATTCGATCTAAGACCATTAAACATAGATGGACTGGAAAAATTATAACCTAAAACCCCCGTTCTTCTAATGGCATCGCCTGTTGGCAGCGCCCCTTGCGGGAAAGGCCCGAACTTAATTCGACTCACAAGCCTTTGCTATGCTTTGAGTCGAACAAGTTTCAATATTGGTCGCGGTGTGGCGCTAGAGAGCCGCAGCCCTAAAAGAACAACGCCCCTTATCTCCATTCCATCTGTGTTAATACTATAAGATCAATTTCCATAATTTAGGAGAATATCTCGTAATGAAATTAAAATCATAATAAGCGGAGATTTCTTAATCATTCAGAGACATTGTCTTAATTTTTCATTACTAAAATTGGTCTTAAAATTTGAAGAAGAATCCCTTTAAAATAGAGGCGTGCGGTTAACCGTTTCAATAGAGTAATTCAATCCGGTGTTCGATAAGCTCATTTCCACTGTTCGATACGAATATCGAACTAACTATTCGGTTAAAGTTTCACTACCATAAATATTTAGCCTGGCCGCCCTGACACTGCAACTCTCGCTACATAGACCCACCTTACATCAAAAGATCTCGTCCCAATTTTATATATCTCCCATCAAAAACTACCAGCAAGTGCCTAGGAAACTTTTAAGAAATATTCGGCGACCAATGAAGAAACGTATTTTAAATGACTCTTAATTGGTCACCTAGTATTAACTATTCCTGAATATTATGGTTTAACTATTCGCAAATACTAGGCTTAACTATTCGCAATTAATCGGGGTAGTAAAAACTTACAAAGGCCTAACTATTCGGTATTCGATTTGGAAAAAACTATTAAATTCTGTATTTGATAAGGTAAATTTTTGGTATTCAATTCGGTATTCGAGAATAGTATGGTTAACTATACGCGAATACTAAGCTTAACTATTCGCGATTCACCGATTAGTAAAAATTTACCAAGGCCTAACTATTCGATTCGGTATTTGATAAGGAAAATTTTTGCCTATTTTACTATTTGGTAACTGGTCTGTGATACCCAAAAAGTGGTATTCGCACACCTCTATATTTGTCAAAAGCAAATTATTTGTCAGTTTTTACCATCTTTGAAGGAAACAAAATTTTCCCTTTCTTCAGTGCAGATAAAACACTTATCCCATAATGCAACGAGTTCGACTCTTAGACGATCAATGAATTTCCCCACATTTTGTTTTCTAATTTCTTGGTATTTAACGATTTCTCGTTGAACCATTTCAATCGTGGGTTGGCCGTGATAAATGCAAGTTAACCAAAACTCCTCCCGGTCCAACACGCTGATTTCTAATCCATCCCATAATTGTCCTAGTTGTCCGTGCAAGGCTTTTAAGACGGCATCATTGGCGCTTTTAAGTTTTCGAAGCTAAAATTTGCAGAAATCAAAGTTACTCAAGTTACGAATAAATTAAGAAGTATTTTTAAGCAAAGGGTTAGCAACTAAGAGTAAATAATATTGTAAGTCTATAAGAATAAGATATGTTCCGTAAGTTTGTCACTGTTTACAAACTGGAGCCTGTCATGAAGTGAGCGAGGTAGGTCATAGATTCGAGGTAAAGCGACGCCTGGTCAGGCGCTGTCAAAGGCTTAGTAGAGACTAAATAGGAACTAGATGGACTCCAAAGGAATTTTTTCCCGTAATTATAGGATTTTATAGGAGAAAATAGGAATAAAAATAATCATGTATTATAATATTTGGTTTAAATTATGTAGATAAATCTAAAAAAAACAAATTGTATTTTACTTAAATTCAGAGGAACTTAATAGGTAAATATATAAAATAGGAGGAGCTAATTGAAAAATATAACAAATCGTCACGAGTGACGTTTCTAGTGTGGAAAAATGACGCTCGCGCTCAAATTCGTAAGATCATGGAAAGAATAAACGTGAGGAAATTTAAATTAGTTTGAAAAAAAAATCCTCACGAGCATTCTACATCTAGACTTACGTCACGTGCAAAATCGCGCGCAACTGTGATGACGTTTTCTTATTTTTTGACAAGTTGAGCAAGACCAAATACTTTATATATTCACCTATTAAAATATAATACATGAAAATCCTGAGCTTCACAATTTCAGTGTCTAAAGTGATCTCAATAGAAAAAGCTAAATTCAGAAAAAATTTGATGCTTAACTATACGAAAACTTCGACGAAGTCAAAAATATAGGATAATATAGGACAGGTTCAAAATATAGGATATCTTACTTCAAGCAACCAATTTTTTGCATCAGTCATGTACTTTTCTGACAATATATTCGGGATATTGTCATCCTGCGAGATGATGGCTTTATGAAAGCGAGTTTCGGGAGTAAGCTCCAAATCCTCAACGAGCCTTACAATTTCTGTACGAGTTCGATCAAATTTTGCCATCCGTCGTTCCTATTGTCAGAATATTATCAAATTATTAACAAATTTCATGTAATTTTCGATAGATAGATTTCCTTACAAACTCTAGTTTTGCCTTGGTGAAGGCTAGTGGGCGGGATTTAAAAGTAAACTTATAAATCCCGCCCTCAAATGCCTTCGCCAAGGCAAAACTGGAGTGTGTACTGAAATTTAACTTGTAGGGGAACCACGTGACCCGCGCTATTCTTTAAGTGGCAAAATAAAGAATGCAATTTTACTAATTATTACTTTTTGTATTACGAAAATTAATATCTCCCAATATCATATCGAGTTCATTAATTTAGCACACAGCTTTCACTAAGGTTTCTGTTTCGTTCCCCCCATTGTTGCAGGTTATATTATAGAAAGAAAGGCTAGCACTGTTCAGCTTGAGCGAATGTCTGCTCCACGAGAGACAATTAAACACAGATGGACTGCAAAAATGATAAGCTGAAAACCCCGTTCTTCTAATGGCATCGCCTGTCGGCAGCGCCCCTAGCGGGAGAGTTTCGAAACTTAATTCGACTCATAAGCCTTATATTATGGCTATGGTTGAGTCGAAAAAGTTGTCAACATTGGTCGCGGGGTGGCGCTGGAGACTCTCTAACCTTAAAGAACCACGCGCCATATCTCCATTCCCGTCCACATGTGTTTATGAGTCTGGCGCCCCTAAAATCCTGGCTAATGCTGCTCCATGCACCAATTTTGGGAAAGGCAGGGAGCAATCAGAACTCGTCAACAAGGGCGGAGCTAAAACTAGCCATTGCTAAGCTTGGCAAGCCAGTCATTTCCTCCCCTCGACTATGGGAGCCATCTAGTTGCATTTTTTGAACTAAACCACAGGCGAGACACGCTTAAACTATTTATTAGGGTACATGAGAACAAATGGCAGATATTTGAAACCTTAAGACAATATTTTTTTAAATACCATGGGAATGCATCGAGTATCAATACGAGTACTATAATTGATTGAACTAGATTTACTAATCGAGATGACCACAGTTTTTATAAAACTCAATAAAATACCCGATAAAATTAAATATATATAAAAAAGATAAATATTTGTTAAATACTAGATGGCGACATTATCTTTTGGATTTTGTCATTTAATCATAGAAGATATTCTGTTAGAGTTTAATCAACGAATGCAATGATAGAAAGTATGGAACTAGTCAACGAATACGTCGAGTTCATAAAAATGTTTTTACCTTTTCATCTTGTAACATCAGGATATGTTGGTTTATTTCATTCAACTGATCTTCGGATGGAACATTCGCGTCATCAACATCCTCGTCTCCACTTCTGGCTGTTCCATTGTCAATTGAAGGCATGCTGAGAAGCTGGCATAGTTCCTGTTCCTCCTTCAGCAAACTGGTCAGTCGCTCCAAACGTTCGTACTTTCTCTTCAATAGAGTTTCAAATCTTTCTTTCAAATGGGACTCCTGTTGTACCAGTCCAATGTTTCCCATGCCGTTAACATCATAGTCATGGTCCACTTTTAATTGTAGGCAAAGATTGATGTACTCCGTTTTTAACTTGTTAACGAAGGTTTCCATTCGAAGATGCAGATCTTCCTCATGGTTTACAATTTGATGTTGCAGGTCTTGGTGATAATTGAAGATGTTTTGAAGTCTATCCAATTGGTCCTGTTCAGAAAAGCCAATCTTGGCCCATGTGTCGCTCAAGGTTTTCTGGGATTCAGCTATCATTTTGGTTACCATCTCGACAAGATTGAAACTACGAAAAAGAAAAACGGATACTTCAGAAACGTTTGGGAGATAATTTGTAGCTACGTCAGAGACTAAACAATTTTTATGTCTTAAACATAATTAACTCAATAACTAAAACGTTCATTGTTAAGTATTATCAGTCGGAATTAAGGGCATTACGTTACTGACTCTCTTAGAAATGATTTCACTGCACATTCGAGTAATCAAAAACCCATCCCCAAATTAAAGAAACGCCTAGCTTTACAACTTTAAACTACAGAGGTTGGTACGCTGTTATAATAAATTCCAACCTAGCAGATCCGATAATGGTAAAAGGGGTTAAGTTTAATATGATTTATAAGAACAATTTTCGCTACTGGCTAAGACGAGAGTAGTAGAAAGAAACTAAAATTGCAATATTGTACAACAGGTGGCAATAAACAAGCAATAATTTGGAAAGGGCAGCAGTATTTTGGATTAAAACCTATCAAATTTAGTAATTTTTAATGAAGGGGTATTTTATTCGGTTGATAATAACAAAAACGGGCTCACTTACCTTTCTAATACCAAGACAGGATTGCTGTCGTCCTTGTCCTCGCTATTAAATTCATGCGGAGCACCCGAAATATATCTTCGATTTGATGACGCCATAATTAAACTTAACTTTATTTGTTAAATATTCGGCAAAAATATTTTTGTAGTATATTTCACAAGTCAAATGGATAACTAAACTGAATCACGACCGGTTAGGCGTTTTTATATTCAACCGCCTCCGAATGCGCGTGGCTTTCGCGAATCTTATTGGTCAACAAATTTTCAAACCAAAGAGAGTATAGGGGAGGAGTGGAAGCTCCCCCGCTCCACAAGGCTAAATTACAATGTTGCCCCGGCCCCCTAAATTATACTAGTGGTACAAGGAGAGAGGAATGGAGTGGAAACCCCCATACCTATAGTGTTGCCTGTGTACCCCCACCTACGGCACCGTAGTCCTCCCAGCATCCTCAGCGGTTAGGTAGGGTCGTACTGGACGAAATTGTAAAGGGCGCTCCCTCTATCTTAAAAATAGAAGCTAGTTCTCATACAAATACGCGGCAGCACTTAGCAATCGCCTACCGAAGAGTAGGGGCGTGCGCCAGATACATTGGGAGAGATAATTGAGTCCAGAACATATATCTTTCTAGTGTTCTATTTGGATATCGGGTTTTCGCGATCGCGCGACCATCGTTTTTGAAATTATGGGACGGACGGATAACTTTATCATTAGGTGGTGGCGCCATCTATTTCACTTAAAAACACACATTTGTTACAATGGCGTCTGCTATAATTTCTTAATATAGATAGGAAATGTTTAGAAACCGCTATGATAATGGAAGTAAATTGCTAGATTCCGAGTAAAAACAGAGAAGGAACTGCATTAACCGATAGTATATGTATTTTTGAGCTTTCGTGATAGTCAACTTGACAAAAATGACCACCGCAAATGTCTTTTTTGGAGTCCATTCAATTCCATTAATGGCCTGAAACCATTGTTTTGGTAATTCCGAATTTTTTGTAGGGAATCTTAATGGTACAGTTCACAAAGGGTTGAACCATCTAAATATTTATTAATTTTCTATGCGTATATACTTATGTCACAAACATTTTTATTTCTATCAGTGTTGACACACTTGTCTACTGAGCATTATCGACCCATTTTAAAATTTAATACATTTTCACATTATGCGTTACTTTAATAACTAATAACATATAATTCCCAAGTAAAAACACGTATTTAATAAGAAATTGATCAATATTCCATTTATTAAATATCAAATTTTATTTATTAGGCTCCACTTTCATATTTCGCGCTTTACTTCTTCCTAAGCCTAATTTTCAAACTCAAGCTGCGGCGATTTTGCGGGGCGCTTTCCCGCAAAATCGTGGGAAATTCTTTCAAGCTTCTCACGTAAGGCGACAGATGGCGCTAACGACTAATGATAAAGTAACGAAATTCGACGAATCCGAGTACAAAAATTCTAGAAATACATATATTAGAACTCAATGGGAGAGATACGGTGCCGCGGGTCGCCCATCATCATTTCCAATCCATCTCAACTCCCTTATCCCTGGTGTATCTACACTTTTAACATATCTATGAGACTATGAGTGGTACGAGGGAGTTTCCGGCTCAGTCGCGCCACCTACGATACCGTTTAATGCCTCAAACCAATCATCGTAGGCATTGCTCAAACGGAAACGCCTCAGTACTGCGCATTGAAGATGCGCGGTAGAAAAGAGGAACAAGATTCCATCCACTTTCCCCTCCTCCCCTATACTCTCTTTGTTCAAACTTCATAAATGCAGGGATGGAAATAACCAGCGAGGGAAATAAGGCCGTGGTGCAGGGCAAACGATCAGTTTAAAAATGAAATTGAAAGGGGTCAGTGCCAGTGGTCCACAGGACTGCCGAGGAATTTTAAAAATTTTCTTGATTCTTGAATATTAGGAACTCGGCGTTTTCAAGTACAAATAAGTAAAGTAGTCCAGGCATTACCTGAAATATTTTAATTAATTAGTCAGACTATTTTCACCCGGGAGGGGGGTGAGAAAAGCGTATAAGCCCCCCCCGGGTGAAAATAGCGCGTAGGCTATTTCCACCCGGAGGGGTGAAACTAGACACTCTCAAATATGTACTGTAGCAGACGACAGACGACTTTCTTCCCGTTACTCCCCTCCACGAATCCCGAGATAAGCCTAACTTCGGGCGATAGGGAATAAGGTGGATTGAAAAATCACTACCCGCACACCTCTAAATAATTACCATTTGTTGCGGTGTTAAATCGCTACATTTTAAATTTTCATCAAAAACTGAAAAATTTTCATGAGATATAAAACATTAAACGAAACATTGGGAGAAATGAACTTACAAACGCGAGTGCAGATGATATAGGCTGTTTCAATCTCTTTTTCACGGGATATTGTTGAATATTTCCTTTAAAACCTTAGCTTTAATCACAATTATTTATAATTATTATACTTTGCGCCTTACCTTGTGATCTCATATGAAGCGTCATCTCTTAATTAATTTCGAGGCTTTGTCCAAATGAAACTTCTTTACGCTTTGGCATTTCGAAATAAGCTCGACCCACCGAGTCTCTACTTTCTCGCACTCGGTGGACGCGCATTTAAACAACTTAAATAGAATTTCCCCAGATTTGCAATTAATATTAAATTATAAAAATTTACGCTTCTTACCAATAAAATTGGACCAATCGCTTTTGCCACTAGTTTGAAGAAGTTTACAAAACTAATTAGGTCATCAAAATTTAAACTGTCGCTAAATCAAAGAATTTTACAAATAAGACGAGTTATTACGTTTATTTTCAATAGTAAAAGGATTATTTTCTTACTCTAAACCCACAGACTTCACCCATTCTTTATACATGGGGTGGTTTGGGTTAGGATTTCCAAATAAAAGTGCCTCCAAAACTTTCCCTCGATAAACGTAATAATCTAAATTACACGATTAATTTTAGTAAAAATATTAAATATAGCTGAGCTCGAATTTTGAACAAACCAGGAGCAAATTTAATAGAATAAGCTGTTCTAAAATCATGTATCGTCTGCAAATATTAAAAGCGCTATGAGATTGAGTTCAGTTTCGCAAAAAAGGTCTGGTTTTTACTTTATGACGTTTGCAGCCAACAAAATCCAAAATCTCCGTATAGAATCCATGAAGGGTAGCGCCTTTAACTGCCATGTTTTCAAAGTCGGAAACACTGGCGTACAAACTGCAACTAGAACTAAGTTTAAAGAACTTCAAGAAATCCAAGGCTTAGTGTAAAAATTTTTGAAAAATCTGATCAAGATTTTATTCTTGATTTAAATTTTTAAAGAAACCGATGGCTACTAAAATTGTGTCTGAAAATTAATAAATACACACGCAAAAAAAAAGTAATAATCAAAAATGTCAAACGATAATTCGCTGAAAAATGAAGTTGCGCCGGTGATTGACAGTTTGACAGATGCAGACAGCAGACTCGGACCACGTGCTCAGACGTAAACTGCCCCAAAAAGAGAGAAAATGAATAACGGAAAACTTAACAAGTTGGGAAAACCAAAATATTACCTCTCCGTGTCAAGAGGTCTACTACTACAAACTTATTTACCTAGATATGGAATTATTTCTTTTTTTTTTTGAAGTAAAAATTTACGAAATATTGAAGCAGTATTCCAAACATAGCGAATGTACAGTAAAGCAGACGACATTTTACATCCAGTAAGGATAAATCTTGGACACATGGAAATCAGTCAATGGGGAAAAGAACAGGAAATGAAGTCTGCGCTTCAGCTGTTTAGCCTATATTCTGATAGCTACATTCACAACTGGTTTGCAGTGTAAACACTATCGTCTCGTCTCACCTCAACAATATTCTTAGTTTGCCAACATGAATGTTAACGTTAAATAACACCAAAGCTAAATTGTAGCTAGACGCACTAATAGTCAATGCGCACCATAAAGAGAATAATAAGTCTGTAGCTACTACCCGTTCACCATTAGCCCTTTTACTAATTAAATTGCCACCATGATCTTTTCTTCCATTATAAAATCTTTACATGATTATTTAAGAGTGTATTTAACTTTCGGCTCACTCTGAACCGTTGATGTCTCTTCATTACAGACACGAAAATCAAAGCCACAAGTTTACTTCACCTCAGGCCTCAATTATTCACTCTTTATTTCATTAAGCCTATTGCGGATAATACTTGTTATACCCGCCGGAGTCTAGGTCTTAGTTTTCTTCATGAAATCACTAAACCAAGGATTATTCTATATACAGATGTAGTATAGCTTAAGCAATATGTAAACAGCCATTTCAAATAACAATATTAAAAAAAATCTTTGGAATATCAAAATGAAACAGAGCTTTAAAGCTACAAAAGTACTTAATGCATCATAATTACGAAAAATACTTCCACATATTCACTTTATATTATGGAAAAAGGGAATATTAAGGTTCTGTATGATTTCTTAACACATCAACACAAGGCTAACTGCTAACGCGACGCACTAGTGTAACAATGGACGGACACACACAGACACAAGGAGTATAAACCCATTAGTGGAAGCAGTATTTTTTTTCCGAAACAATCTCGCTTATGTTTATCCTCTCTAAACTTCGCTAAAAACGTATTACTACTACGTAAAATATTAACAGACAGGCATTAAAGAAGGAGCGCAATATTATCCATATTTTCATTTCATATACAGAGAAAAGAAATTATTATGTTTCTGAGAGGAGCTTCCCATTTTGGTTGTTGTTTTGAAAAATACATCGCAATGCACGGGCCTTGATAGATATAGGAGGCAATGAATGAAATATATCGCATTCACGGGCCTTGGCAGATATAGGAGGCGATGATAATCTCTCTCTTTGCACGAGAGGTTTATCTTTAATATTTAAATAAATATAATTATTTTTAATTATTTTAATCTTCAATAATTAACATTAATAATAGTTAAATCGTTTAAAATAAAGTTATACCTATTATCATCTCACACTTTGCTAATATTGACGTTTAAAGTGAAGGGTACCCCTCTTGCCCACTTTCTTCCAATTTTGGGGTATATATACGATTCGTTTCCATTATAATAGTATGGAAAAAGCGCAATTGCGAAAACCTTTGGTGGCGATCCCACCTTAGGGAGGCTAGACGTTTCTCGTAACCCTAGCTGATCGCCGCGTATATCCTAAAACCAAACGATGATAATGGAGTAGAAGCCAATGAGACAGATTGGTGTCTATGTGGAATAGACGGAAGACCAGTAGATGGTGGTGTTAGAAGCCAGTGTAAGTGCAGACTGGTGTCAATGTGGGATTGACAAAAAACAGAAGATGGTGGTGATTAGAAGCCAGTATGTACAGACTGGTGTCCAAGTGGAATGGACGAAGACCAGAAGATGGTGGTGATTAGAAGCCATTATGTACAGACTGGTGTCCAAGTGGAATGGACGAAGACCAGAAGATGGTGGTGATTAGAAGCCATTATGTACAGACTGGTGTCCATGGGGATGGATGAAGAACCAAATATGGTGGTGATTAGAAGCCAGTAAGAACAGACTGGTGTCTGTGTGGGATGGACAAAGACCAGAAGATGGTGGTGTGAGAACTCAAGTAGAGGAGCCATTTCCGTGACTGCGAAAGCAGTTCGGAAATGGCGAACACGTTTGCTCCGATACGCAAACTGCGAACGCGGTCACGTGGGTGTAACAACGGACAGACAGACAGACACACAGACAGACAGACAGACACACACACACACACACACACACACAGACACGGCCGTTACAGAACCTCTCCTGGACTACGTCACACGGAGAGGTAAAAAGTAGCGAGCCAATCGCAAGCACTGACAGTTTGACAGAAGCAGACACTCCACCGGCACGGTCCACTCGATCACGCTGAGTCGCTGATCCAGGCAAAAAATTATTTTCCAGACCGGAAATAAGCACAATACACGGGACATTGGCCACTGATCATTTGCCCTGCACCACGGCCTTATTTCCCCTCGCAGGTTATTTCCATTGAGTTGAGAAAATTACAACTAGAGTGGCTTTTGCGTTAACCTGCCTATTGGGGAAACGGGGGAAGAACTTTAAAAGCAATGGGACGGACGGACAGGCACCAAGTTTATCAAACGATGGTGTCGCCATCTCGAAGACGAACTTTGAATTTCCGCCTTTTACATGTATTCTTGAAATTAGTCAAATTTCCCGCCTTTTCTTTTAGTTCCCTTCTTTGCACCACGATGGCGCTACAAGCGCGTGATAGAGTTCATTTCGGTCTACATCCTTGCGGATGAAAGGCCACTCTAGTGGTAATTTTCTCAACTCAATGGTTATTTCCATCCCTGCATTTATGAAGTTTGAAAATTTGTTCACCAATAAGATTCGCGAAAGCCACGCGCATTCGGAGGCGATTGAATATAAAAACGGCAAACCGGTCGTAATTCAGTTTAGTTATCGATTTGACTTGTGAAGTTAACTATAAAAATATTTTTGCCGAATATTTAACTAATAAAGTTAAGTTTAATTATGGCGTCGTCAAAGCGAAGATTTATTTTGGGTGCTCTGCTGCAGCCTCTGCATGAGTTTAATAGCGAGTAGAAGCCTTGGTAGAAGGACGACCGCAATCCTGTCTTGGTAATAGAAAGGTAAGTTAATGTTCTTCGTGTTCAATACAACGCGCACTAAATTCAGAAAGGTTTTATGATGTGCTGCTAAATGCGCGCCTGTTTTTGTTATTATCAAGTTTTATCTCAGACCACTAATATAGTATATATATATATATATATATATATATCTCAGTGGTCTGAGGTTTTATCAACTGAATAAATTCCCCCCTTTTTCAAAATATTTCTAAATTGGGTATGTAAACATTACTTTTAGCTCGCACAATCAAAATACAGTTTTTCCAATAAATTTAATTTCTTGATGTTAATTATATGATAATTAATTACATTTAAGTCGCGGAAACTATTTTAATCGATATTTTCATAACCATAAAAACCCCACCAGTTCCTTCTTCCTAGCCACGATATATCTAAAAATATAACCCAACCCAACCTAACCTATAATATGAAGGGTAAAATATAGAAAAACATGGAAAATATATATTTTAAATTTTAATTAATTTATGCATCATAACTTTAACAAATTATTCTATAATTAACCTTGAATAAATGATATTTATTGATAAAACTGTATTTTGAATGTGCGAGCTAAAATTTAGCCGTTTTTACCCTGATAACGTAGGCGTTGGTAGTGCGTAACACACTCCCAAGTCTTACCGCTGTTCTGGTAGCCATATTGGGTGGTCTCAGCTTCGTTCTCGCTTTAATCCCACCAATATGGCAGCGTAAATTTTGTCACGAGACTCGGCTCCTCCTCCAACTGAAAGCTCCCAATTTAGTTATTTTAGTTTCTTACTAACCAAATGAGAGTCGCGCTTTCAGCCATTCATGTTTTAAGCGTCAACTCCTAACAGTCTTACCTAGTTAGATCGTGGAACCCCCTTTAACTATTAAAGTTTGCGTAGGGAGAAAACAGCAACGTTTCCGTTAATTGGAAAGTAAATCCGCGCAATGAGATTTATCAACTGGATTCCAACGATTGCCTCATTCCCGGGACGCAGTATGTTTTTGGTAAGCGTGGCTTGGATGGTAAGCGAGGGAGGGACTCGTTTTTGACGATAAAACTCTGTCAGATCGCGCCTTCTCCGACGTGGGGCGCGTTCAGTAACGCTCAACGGAGGCTCCGTTGAATGCGCATTCGCCACTGAACGATTTTCGGAACTTCCGGTTTGACGTCACGATTGTAAGCGAAGAGGCATCGAAGTCATCGGCTGTAAGAGCCGATTACTTCGTTGAGCAACGCATTTGTGGCGTAGCAGCAATGGAGGAAACTTATCTCCCTGAACGATTTCGAGAAGTTAATTTGATGGATAATTTCGGAACTATTTATAAAATCGGTGTAACATCGACTGAATGCGAATGAATAGTGTCTGTTAATTATTTTATGAAATTTTTTCGATTGTATCTATGAAGCTTTAAAAGTTATTGGGTTTGAAAGTTTAAGCCTTGGCTAAGTTACGGGTCAGAGTTTGCTCTTATTTCGGCTAGCAGGTCCTTGCGTTTGCATTTCCATGAACTGTAAGCAGATGATGCAACGCAAAGTTTGCAAAAACCGTTCAGTAGCCTAATACGTCACATGACATCACGTTGATCAACGGAGCTCAATGCGTTTGGTATCCGTTGAGCGTTACTGAACGCACCCGTGGAAAGCAACGTGGACGTTTATAATGAGTTGTGCAAAGACGTGGTCAACTCCGTCTTCAACGGAATCCACGGAACTATCTTCGCGTACGGACAAACTTCGTCCGGGAAAACGTTCACGATGAGCGGCGATATTTTAAATTTTAAATTAGATTTTAAATTAAATTTTAAATTAAAACTCTTAAAGCCAAAATTTTTGAGTTATTTCAAACATGGGCCCACGCTTTCCTTCAAGAACCTAGTTATAGGCCAGTTCAGGAAGGCCTTAAATTGACAGTTCCATTTTTAATTAAATTTTAAACTTTTGTAAAAATTAATATTGGTTTTATTTTTCCAAACAATAAATTATCTAACTTGTTTCCATAACTTCTCGCTTGATTGATTTTATGAAAATGCTCCAAAACCATAGACATTATAACATACTATTTAAGCCTAAACTATTGGGGAAGGCGGCGCTTGAACGTCTTTGTGAGGGATTTTTCGCTTCTTCTCCTTGGCGTATGTGATGGGGTGGCGCCTTCTGTTGACGAGCGAAGGAGTCATTAAATAAAGCGCGGGAAATCCTGCATTTTTGAAAACGTATTTTTAGATTACCTTCGCCGCGTGTAGGGGCGCCACCAGTCTTTCACCCCCTCACACACGCCAAAGGGCGAATGCCTTAAAACCGTCATCTTTTCCCAACCCCTGCTGAAACTATTATTATTATCCACCGCCAAACTCTAGATAACGGGAATCGTTCCGAGTTGTTAAACCTAATTTACTTCAATTTCGTCTAATTAGATTAATTTTAATCAAAAAATTATAATTACATTACCAGTTACCATTCACGCGGCTTAAGGCGATCGGTACAGTTCTTCTCACGCTGCTTCTTCCGCTTTGAACTGAAAGCCCATAGCCAACTCGCTCGAGGCTCTGCATCACGACGCGAGCGCGGATCGAGTGGGCTATGGTTTAGGAAACTTGTCTCTTTGGGAGTTTGGGGGCTCGAGTTGGCAATTTGTATTTTTCCAGTTCTTATTACGGAATTAACTTTATTATAATATTAATTAATTATCACGAAGATCGAACCATCTTCGCCTTTTATTCAGTTTTCGTAAGTGCAACGTTTGTTTGTTTGTTAAAAAGCCTGGCGCGACTTTCGCACGCGCCGTGGTCACTTCACTCGCAGTCCATAAGCCTTGGTTGACGCGTCAAATATAACTGTATTTCATTTAGATTTCGGTAATAAACCGGAAGTGTTCAGCCGTTGGTTTAAAGTGTTATTTCCATAATTTTCGTCATCCACAAACTTCAAATGCTTCTAGTTTATTATATGTTTACTTTTGTATTTGGTTTCGTAGCAATTTATAAAATTGCAATCAAAGTATTGTAGGGTTTGGAAAAGACCTAGTTCAAATTTTGTTTCGCTTGATGACGTAGTAAGGAGAAATTTTCTCTCTTGATGTCGCTGTCGTGACGCCTCTTTGTGTCTCAGCGCCGCGTTAACCCTATATTATTCAGATTCGCGCCGCGGCATTAGTAGAGTCGGGAGTCTTGGGCGCTTGGCTTTTCCGCGAGATGCCGTGAGTAACGTAGCAAGGAGAAAAACCTGCCAAAAATCTCCGCAAATTTGCTTTTGCCTCCCAAATTTCAAGATTTCGAAGTGTTTCTTCTGTGTTTTCTCTCATATTTAAATATTTATCAAATATATTTTTGGAATCAGAAGAGTTTAAACTCTCAAAAAAGTAAGGTTTTCTTTAGATTTGAGATAATTTTTAAATCGGGTCGCTATTCCTTTATGCGAAACAACGTGATGAATAAATATTTCAGAATGTGATTATAGTCAGAAGTAAGATAAGGCACTAGAAGTAAAGAGCTCTAGCATTGATGGTAATAGATCCTGAGGATTTTATTCGCCGTTTCCATCCCTGCGCCTACACTAGACTGAGAAACAAAATTGGTCGAGTTCCAAAAGCATTTCCTACCCCCATTCCCCTCAACCTAAAGCCGGGGGTGTACACGGACGAAGCGGGTGCTTGAATCTAGTTCGGCTCCCATCTACCACCACCCGAGAGAGAGTCTCACTTTTTGGAGGGAAAACTCAGTAACCGCTAACAGAGGGCCAACCGTTGCTGTCTTATCAAGAATAATCACTTTCGCCAAGTGTAGAATTTTAGTAAACTCGATACTTCAAGTCCCCTATCTTACTTCTGTTATAGTTTATTCGCATCTAAGTTTGAACGTTTCTTTCTCCTTAAGCATTAACACTAATTTTTACAGAATTTAAATAAATCTTATATTGAATGTATTTAATTGCGATGGTACGGAGGCCAATTCTTCCTAACCATTGAACGAACCAATCTTGACCCTTAATTCAAGTACTTAACTCTTATTTAAGCCGTAAACGTCTCGTTTCAATTTTGCGTTGTATCAAAAGTAGATAGGGGGAAAGTAAAGCTCGAGGATGGTTCCCCACCTTTGACTGTGGGTTTCCTCCATGGAACTAACTAACGCTAGGGACGGTCCGCACCGATAGAACTTACATTAGTCTCTCTGAAAAACATTCGTTGATAAACCCTCCCGCTTTTAAATCCCCCTCCTGAAATTTGGAGATTCAAAACGGAAATAAGGTAATTTTTAACGCCACCTATAATTTTGTTTTCGTACTAATATATAAGATCCGCAGTAGAAGTCGTCCGCTATGCTAGGCGTAGCTTAACCATGGCGTTACCTTTGTGTAAATTGTGCTACTATGGAACTAATTAACGTTTAGAAATTCATTTTATCCCTAACTTTGAAACACAATTTATTTACGGAACTAAGTATTTAACACTTTAAAGGCTGTACCGTTGTTTTTAAAATAATTATAAATATGGATATGTGTGTATAGTGGTTGTAGAAGTGATAATCGTCAAGATCATAAATAGTACATGAAATATGCAGAGTTTATCGCTTTTCCTAAACCTAAGCGTAATTATGAAATAGCAGACTGCTTTTAAGGCTTTTTGTTACCCCCCCCCCTTGTAAAAATTGAATCACTTTTCCGGTTCGCACCAAATTCTCGCTAGGGTGCGTTGTCACCGAACATTTCTCAGATATTCACGCTTGCGGACCGTCCCTAGCGTTAGTTAGTTCCATGTTCGTGGGAACTTTGGGTCGCTTATTCTTACTACAACGCAAAGGGACAAATAAATTCAAAACTAAATTCTCATGTAATAATAACAATAAAAAAATTTAGACCACATCCTCCTCTACGCTATTAAGTAATCAGGGTTCATACTTCAACTTTTGGAAACAAATTTCCCTGAGATTTCCAGGTTTTTCCCCATATATGGAGTATCCTATGGAGCAAATGTTAACGATGGAGGGGAGGGGGGGCAAATAGGACTATCAGATACTCAAAGAACATTCCCGTATCTCTAGTAGAACCAGAATATGAGCCTCCAAAGTTTAGTGCAATGTTAATCCTATGGAGGGTATGTTCATGAACATTTTGTTTAATTACTCGGCCCCTTTTTACTCGAATCTCAAGTTTTTAGTATGGTTGGATGGGGGGCAAACGGTATGATTATAGTTTGTGGGTAATCAGCCATAACTGACGTAAATCGCCGAGTATTAAGTGGAAACTATTTTTACAGTATATATCAGACCTCGGGGACTTCCGGAAAATATGTCTCAAAAAAAAAGAAATAAATTTTTTTTTTTTTTTTGGTTATAACATTTGGGGGTGACGAGCTAGGGCTTGAGAAGCATTAGAACTCCATAGGGAGGCGATAAACAACAAAATTTTGGAAAAGGTGTAATATTATTTGGGAAGTAGATGAAGATAAACAACAACATTTTGGAAACCCTCTTATCTAATTTTTAACGTGTATTTTTAATTTCTCAGTTTTGACGAAGCGCTTCTACCTCTAAAACATTGCCAGGAACTGATTAAAAACGTTTCAGTCTTAAAGCAATACTATTGGCCAGGAACGGAAAAAGTTATTGACGAAACTTCAATCAAGGAGAGACTCGAGGTTAGTTCTCATTTCTATAAATATATTTCTACGCTTGCTTGGAATAGTTAAAATGGTATTTGTCACGCTTTAGGAAAAAACTAATCAATAAATAAACCATTATATTATTCTACCGTAAAAATAAACACGGGGAAAAGTTAAATAGAAAGTCCAACAAACAAACATTTTATAGCTTCGTTTTCAAATATGGCCACAGGAATGAGTAAAGGCGTGTTTTCAATCAAGATTTTTTGAACAAAAATTAAGCTTTTGTTTCAAAAGTAGCAGCGGAAAGCCGAAGCAAAAAATCTTGGTGTTTTCAAACAAGCTTCAAATTCAGCTTTTCGTCTTTTCAGGCTTTAAACCTTAGAGAAGCAGATATCTAAATGAGTTTGATATTTGCTTCTCATTTTGTTTAAGCGCTAGAAGTGTCGTCAATCTTGAATGACCAATTAGATTAAAGCATACAGTCTCCATGGTTACAACTATCTGCATGTTTTTTACATTAAAGGCAGCTAGTGTTTCGGCGCGTTCAGTTTTGCTACGGGTTTAGGACTTTTTTCGAAAAGAAAATGACGTCTACACACATGAAAATGTAATTTATAAATAAGTCACGCCCACTTGTAATTTTTTATTCATTTGAAGCTTGTTTGAAAACGATACGAGTTTCAGCTTTTCCATTTCAATTTTTTGGAAGATTTTTTATCTTCGAAAGCCCGTCAAAAGTTCCCAAAAAAGCCAAGTTGATTGAAAACGGGCCTTAAGACTTTAACATTAGCCAGGGTTAGTTTCAATTTAATTATTTATTATCATTTTAATTAGGGTTTTAGGTAATGCACGTCGCGTCTTAGGGGAAGGGAAAATTGCTGCACTTACCAAAGAAAAGGCGCAATTAGGTTATTCTAATTTTAGTTTCACAAATCATTGTACGTTGTTGGAGTTAATTAGTGTTTGAATTCTAGTTTATCAAGGCCACTTGAAATATCAATTTGAAGCACTGTTTTAAATAGAGTTGCTACGGGTCAGGGAATTTGAAAATTGACCCAAAAGGTCGGGGAATATTAAGAATTTCAACAAAGTCAGGGAATATTAAGAATTTCAACAAAGTCAGGGAATTTGATAAAAGTTTGTTAAAATCTCCGCGTTTATGTGACGTTTTAAACGCCGTTTTAGCGAGATCACGCGTGACCAGGCACTGAAATCGAGGAGTGTGAAGTCTGCGGTGTTTTACGTTAAATATTAATATTCGATTAAATCGAATTTGTTCTCTTTTTCTTATATTTAGAGCAATAACAATTTGGCCTTAAAATATCAGGGAAAATCTTATAAAAGGGTCAGGGAAAAGCTGGAAAGTCAGGGAATTTGAATCTGAAAATATCAATTCAAAGTGCTGTTTAATGGTAGGGTCGAGTGCGTTGGGGTCGATGAATAGAGTCTGTATTTAATCTGGTGTATCAAGGTCTTTTGGAACATCAATTTGAAGTGCTTTTTAAACTGGACTTTGTATCTGGTAATATTTAGATACGCAAAGGCCACAATCGAGATACGTTAGATTAGGTTTCATTTAATGTGTAATTTCATTGCGGTCATAATGCCTTAATTTTTATAAATTCGATTTGTGGTGAGCCCTAATTTGTATAATTTAGCGGCTAATGTAACTTGATCTGAAACTGTCAATACTATCAAAAGTATATAGATATAAAAATGAAAAGTACACTTCGTTAATTGAAATTGGCTCGCGCCATGTAATATGAGAAGCCCTCCTTTATCCCAGAATAGTGTTGAGCCCCCAGCTGCGTATGACTACCTTCCCGACCTACCATAGGGAAAAAGCAGTGAATAGGCTCATAAAATAGCTGATGCTAGCTATAGTACCAAAAATTAACATTCGGATCGCTAACTTCTATAAACCTATGACATAAAGGTCTTCCCTAGTTGGTTAATTCCTGTAGGCGGTTGAGCGGAGGGTAGTTTGCTTCTCAGTTTACATATCGTCTACAGTCAAAGGCAGGGAATTGTTAATGAGTTGTACTTTTTGTTTTTATATCTATATACTTTTGATACTAATGGGCCAGGCAATCTGGTTTCCGTTTTAACCCAAAACATCTTTTTGTCGCGTCGACTCGATTGTCATTCAATAATCCTAAATAACTTCTTTACAGGAAGAGCTTTCCGAGCTAATATATAAGTGTCGTTTCGCTCCGAAACCTGACGCAGTTTGTCGTTTAAATTCTTGTCCCTACACTAGCAACATCTATAACACTGACCCCAATATCAGAGGGTGCTACCATTGTTTTGCACTGGAAATTGCCACGTGGAATATCATTTTCAATGTTGGAGGCGTGTTCGAGACGAAATGGGCAAAACTGAAAAAGTAAGGGAAACCATGGATTAACTAACGCTAGGGATTGTTCACTAACTGGGTTTCCCATGTAATTCTATCGCCAACTACATGTTCCGAATTATTCCTTGATTCCCCTTTTGATTCCCCCAATTTATTGGACCAAAATGGATGTAGATATAGCGCCATCTCTAGGCAAAATAAATCGTTTTTGCGGATTTTAAAGATGGCGGCGCCCAATTTTAGGCGGGATTTCAATTTTTGACGTCATAGGACACGTGAAATTTGGTCCAATTTTCTTATAACTTCCTGTTAGGGATAGTAACTGCGGCTAGGGGGCGTTTGGAACATGTATACTTTATCTTTTAGGGGAACGAACAATCCCTAGCGTTAGTTAATCCATGGGGAAACGTCAGACGATGTCGACCAACATCAAACTTTTCCCTTTAAAAAAAAATATTAATTTTCGCAGGATTTTTCGGATAATTCTTGTCCTACACCGGCTGCGAAAACGTAGTTTACCTAATCCAAACTATTTCCAAAAATGGCGAAATTCAAAATACCGTAAATAATCTATATCTTACCACAAACTTCACCAAGGCTTAACTGACAAGGCCTAGTGACGTTTCATTTAAAATATGATCTCTAACGAGATATTTATATATATAAATGGTCTAACCACTAACTTCACAAAGACTTAAGCGGCAAGGCCTAGTGACGTTTAAAATAAAACGTTTCATTTAAAATATGATCTCTACCGAGCTAGTCTAACCTCAGACCACCCATGGATTAACTAACGCTAGGGATTGTTCGTTACCCTAAAAGATAAAGTATACATGTTCCAAACGCCCCCTAGCCGCAGTTACTATCCCTAACAGGAAGTTATAAGAAAATTGGACCAAATTTCACGTGTCCTATGACGTCAAAAATTGAAATCCCGCCTAAAATTGGGCGCCGCCATCTTTAAAATCCGCAAAAACGATTTATTTTGCCTAGAGATGGCGCTATATCTACATCCGTTTTGGTCCAATAAATTGGGGGAATGAAGAGGGGAATCAAGGAATAATTCGGAACAAGTAGTTGGCGACAGTACTACATGGGAAACACGGTTAGTGAACAATCCCTAGCGTTAGTTAATCCATGGACCACCAAACTCATGGACATATTTGTTTTTTTTTAAGTTTGAAAGCGCTATTCATGGTAAGCATAAACAGAAAGTACCCAAGGCTACGTTCAGTAACTGGAAATCGGAAAAAGCCATTACCGCTACCGATGTGTATTTTTCCGAACGCTACGTCAGAGTGACGTCAGGCGTCACTGAACGATTTTTTTGCGTTTGATGATGGTTTCCATGATGGCGTCTGCTAGAGATCTTGGATTGAATCGAAAACTGTTATTTTTGTTATTAAATAAAGTATCTATGACGATGAAACGGAATTAACCTTAATTGCAGTTGAATCGAAAAGATCTAAAAAAGAAAAATGTGTTATTGTTTCGCTAGTGGCTTTGGACTGGAATGCTCGCCATGTTAAACTTCAATTAATGACGTCATAAATCCGATTCGCATCGAAAAAACCTGCTCTTCCAGCCGCTGCGATCGGTGTCCCATCGATGCGTAGCGTGACGTAGAAACCGGAAGTGCGAAAAACCGTACAGTAAAAAAATCGGTCTCCGATGCGCGCAGCGCTGCGTACTCTAGCAGTTACTGAACGTAGCCCAAGCATCGCAAATCAAAGTTGGAGAGGAAGACGGAGACTCGAAGTATTAAGAAGCGTAAAAAAGCCGTTGAAGGATGGTGAGAAAGAAGCTCAATATGATCCCGAAGATGAGGATGAAGATGATCAATATAACCCTAACGACACTGAGTGGAAAGATGTTCCAACGGAGACCACTGCTGAAAAGGAAAATATTCCCCTTAACAGCGAACAACCAAATCAAATCATTTATGATTGTAAGTTTACTCTTTTTTGTTTTTACCTTACTCCCACTGATGAAATATGTAAATGAAGTTTATAACTTAATAATATAGGGAACATGCAACCCAGAACGTGCCTTACAAGTGGCGTTAAAAGTGTAAGTATATATTTTCATCACTTGTATAAACTAATAAATAAAAAAAATAACATTTTAACAGGCAGAATGATGTGGCTGGAATAGATATAAATATGGGATGTCCTAAAGAATTCTCAATCAAAGTAAAAATTAATTAAAAAAAACAAATAACAATACTTTGCTAAAAAATCCTGAAAAAGTAGAAAAGATTTTGACCACTCTTGTTAAAAATACCAAGATGCCAATAACTTGCAAAATCCGGTTGCTTCCTTGTGTATGTTAAATTTAAATAGATACTGAAGACAATTTTACTTATATAATGATCATTTTTAGTTAGAAGAAACTATGAAACTAGCCAAGGTCATTGAAAGCACGGCTGTTTCCGCTATAGCCATTCATGGCAGAAGAAAAGAAGAGAGACCTCAACACAAGAACAGAAATGAAGAAATTAAACAAAGAGCCCAAATGTTAAAAATCCCGGTGTTAGCAAAGTATAGAAAAAAAATTCAATTTTAAATTTTTAATGCAAACTTTGAAACCTTAACCCCTTTTGTTTAAATAAAATTAGTGGTGGTTCCGGTGAAATTTATTGTTACAATGATATTAAAGAGTTTAAAGAGAGGTGTGGAGCTTCTTCCGTGATGCTTGCCAGACAAATTGAAAAAATTGTTCCATTTTGAGACCAGAAGGGAAAATACCATTGGATGAATTAATTGTTGCTTATTTAAAATTGGTATTACATTTAATTAATTAAATTATAATTTATTGAAAGGCGTGTTACTTTCTAGGCTGTAGATTATGATAACCATTTTCACAATACAAAATATTGCATTCAACAAATGTTGGGTTCACTACAAGAGTCTGAACGTGGAAAAAAGCTCTTGGCCTCTCAAAGAATGGAGGAAATATGGTAAATATAATTTAAAATTTGATTTGTTATTTGTTTTTTTAAACTTTACAACAATTTTAGTGAACTATGGGGCGTGTTAGACTATTACGAAGAATACCAAAAGAATTTAAAGCTTAAAGCTCACAGCTTTCAAAATAATAGGAAACGTAAAGAAAGTATAGATGGAAATGGTAATGAAGATGAACCACCAGAAGTCTCATTAAAGAAAATGAAAACTGAAGACGGTGAAACGTGGATTATGAAAGCCAGATATATCAAGTAAAATCATTTTAATCCGTTTTTAATTGTATTTGAATTAGCCTTATTCCTGATCAGCGCCATCTACCCATAGCGGTGACTTTGAGAACTACTGTAAGCGGCAAGCCAATCAGATGTCGCTAAAATCTGGTGACGTCATTTTTGGTAAGACCCGAGAGTGCCAGTCAGTGACATCACCAGATTTTAGCGACATCTGATTGGCTTGCCGCTTACAGTAGTTCTCAAAGTCGCCGCTATGGGTAGGTGGCGCTGATCAGGAATAAGGCTAATTGACTGACTATATTTTTTGCGTAAAAAGATCAATGTTTCCAATGGAAGAATTACCTAAAACAATTTTGTTAAATTGGACGCGACAAAATAACAAAAAGCAACCTTCTTATAAGACTGTAGATATAATTTTTATTATTAAGTTAATTACAAAGATAATTAAGTGGCCAATGGAGAAAATGTTTTCATCTATGCGGTTATAGTTGGAGGCCAAAAATACTCAAGTTCATTTTAGTAAGTGCATGGTTACTTAATATTATATAAACAATTTAACATCTTTGTTTTTCATAGTGAAAAGAACAAGAAATTTGCGGAACAAAGTGCAGCCTTGGTCGCTGCTTTTGCATTGGGGTTAATTGAAAAAGACAAAATAGTTGGTTCTGCTACGGGTTTGTTAGGACATGAAGTGTAAATGTAACAAAAATGTTATTTGATAAATCACAATGGTTAAGAAGCGTTAATTATTTTGTTGAAATTTAACATTAAAGGCGGGTAGAGTCCACCATGTGTTACTTTGCTCCGCAGTCTCTTTACATCTCTGTTCAATAAGGGGTATTTCATTTAAGAATTCTTTAATAACTGGTACACATTGAGCCATTTCACGGTTCAAGTCTTTCAAACGTTTCTGATAGTCTTAAATTTTGAAATACCTTGCACGCACTCGCAACAACAGGTCGAGTTGCTTCTTCCGAATATTCAAGTTCATCAAAAGCCCACTCTCCTATTTTTAGGGCTAAAGCCTCGCGAGATTCCTTCTGCGGATCTCCCTTTAAAGGTTTTCTCCGCGACATTCTAGGTTAATTAAATATTTAATTGAAACTAAATGTTAACTTCAATTGAGAATAGACAACACTATCCAAGGTTGATCGTGACAGTTGACACTTTGAAAATATTAGGCGGAATAGGCGGGAAATCTCTTGAATGTGATTGGCTAAATAGGTCAGGTGAACCAGTTCAGGCACGGAGTCCGTGACCGGCGAAAAAAAAACCATTGAGTTGAGAAAATTACCCCTAGAATAGTCTTCCATCCTAGGATATAAGACCCAAGTAACTATATCGCGCGCTCGTGGCGCCATCCCGATGCAACCAAAAGAACTAAAAGAAAAGGCGGGAAGACCCAATTAACTATATCACGCGCTCGTGGCGCCATCCCGGTGCAAACAAGGGAACTAAAAGGAAAGGCGGGAAATTTGACTGATTTCAAGAATACATGTATTTATACATTTCTTATCTAGGCTTCGAGATGGAGACACCATCGCGTGAGAAACTTGGAAGCTGTCCGTCCGTTCCATGTTTTCAAAAGTGTCCCACGTACCCCAATAGGCAAAGGCCACTCTAGTGGTAATTTTCTCAACTCAATGAAAAAAACCAACGAATGTTATGTCATAGCCATAGCCCACTGGATCACGCGCTATTTTAGAAGTTTATAAACCGTCGTCTAACGCTTCGTCTGCTCTGACATTTGATAACCCTTGCCCCCTGAAGTAATTACAATAAATTGCTAGTGTAGTATTGTGTTTTTTAAACAATAGCTATGGCTGCGTTCAGTAACACTCATCAGTAAAAACATCGATGTTTGGAAAAATGAAATCGGTGTTCTTTTGACGTCATGATGACGTTGCAGTTGTTGAAAGGCACAATTTTGTGTAATCAATGCTTTTCAAAATGGCGACGATATAATGATAAGGTTATGGCAGAGGCTTAAATAATGATACCGAACTGTTTACAAAGATATTGTACTTCAATTTATCAATTAAATTCTGACATAATCCTTATTTTAACGAAATAATATATTGCTTTTTAGTATTATTATCCATAAGGATAATATTTGTCAATTCCTTATTATTTAAAATTGCAGTGATTGGGATGTAGTTCCCTCCATTTATTTTTGTCGCGGCGCAAAATGACGAAATTTACGTCACGAATCCAATGCTCATTAAAAAATCCTCCTCTCACAGCTGATTTTTCTGATGGGCATCCGATGAGCATCATGACGTCACGCCCAAAGACGCGAAAAACCGTTCAGTAAGACATCGATGTCATCTTTTAGTCATCGATGTTTTTGATGTCGGTTACTGAACGCAGCCCATGACATTGAAAGACTATTAACATTGTGGTATATAAGACGGAAAATATTCAACCAAAATAATTCATTGGCTTCTAAGAAAATAAGGTAAGATGCCAATTATCAACCACTACACTATTAATGACACTGTCGTGAAAGCTCATTACACAAACTTCATAACACCCAAAGGGTTTCAAAGCTTCCTCCCACAAATTCATCTTTAGCAAACCCTCATGTTATTTGTTATCAAATTCTTATGGAAAAATTAATAATAAAATTGTTATAATTGACTTCCTGATAATGATAATATTAAAGAGAAAGCAATTCCCACTAAGAAAACTGAATAAGCATATTTACCAAAAAAAAAAAAATGTAACGAATAACTTAGCAGCTTTAAGCGCAGTATTGAAACCCTGTCGGTATTATTTTAATTAATAAATAGTATTATGAATATTGCTAGAACTTTTAAAATTGTGGGAGAATATTTCCCCTTTTATTTAGCATAGTTAAAATCGCAAATGCTGCTATACCTATAGTGATGTAACTCATTCAGTTTTAAATTATTGTAAGTGTACATTAAAAATAAATATTTAAATACATAATTTAACAGCTGTATCACTGTATAATTGGATAAATAAATAAAATAGAGTACTAGTTTTACAACCTTGGTTTGTTTATAGTTGTGAAATACGCAACTGTTGTTTAATATGAAATTCCACCGATACCGTTTATTTGCGCGCGCGCACCTTAGTAAGAGCGTGGCGGCCATCTTAGGTTATTTCCTCGCTGCAAGACGCGCAGCACCGCCCGACGGAGCCTCAGTTCACTATACGCGGGAAGAAGGCGACCTCTCTCTTGTGGTGTTTGAGCCTTCTCTACTGAAATTAATGGAGTGGTCTATTAGGAAGGTTTTTCGTAAAGGGAGGGTGAAGTAGAAAATCAAGTGATTTTTATCGGTTTTTCTACTAATTATAAGACCAGTCTGCATAGTGGCACGTTCCGTGTCGAATGCATTTTATTACGAGATTGGATAAAATTTGCGCGCGACGTGACAATCGTGGCGCGAGACATGGAGCGTTCCACGAGAATTTTGTTAATAAAAAGGCAGGGCGTTACGCGATTGGTCGGAGGTCCTTATTTAAAATTATCCTTAAAATCTGAACCTAATTTGAATTTTAAAATCATTCATTAGTATTTCCTGAATGTTTGACTATGCAGACTGGTCTTATAATTAGCAGAAGAATCGATAAAAAAATCACTTGATTTTCTACTGCAGAGTTCAAAATTCAAATAAGTTGAGGTCGGTTAAAAATCATCGTGAATGAATGTTTTGGCGACTTTTATTAACGTTTTTTGAGCATCGATTCTAACCTCAGTAAAATTGATTCAAATTTTTACGCTCAATTTAAGCCCTTGAAAATACAGGTACACTTTCACTTGCGACCTGAAAACATACTTTCGAAATATCTCGGTTAATCCTTTCTCTATATCTGCATAGGGGACAAAGAATTTCAAATAAAACAACACACGCGATTTGATAAAACAGGTTTTTCTTGTAAGAGCTGCAGCTTAGCTTAGTGACTTCCAAACTTGCATAAATTATAGATTATCTCTACGTTTTTTTTTTAATTATTGAATTTTATAAATAATGAATTTTAAACGTCTCGAGATAAAACGCGTCTATAAAGCTAAGTTTGTGCTTAAAGCCATTAAAATCGAATTGAATCCACTTTCATTAATTATTATTATTATTTCGATATTTTAATATTAGTAAGTCAAGGTTACGAAAAAAATTGTTTTTGCAATTTTCTTTAATTATACCACTAGTCGGTTTCAACTACATGGCAAAGATATTTGTAGGAAACAAGTTGGGAAAACCAAAATATTACCTCTCCGAGGAGGACTACTTACAAACTTACTTACCCAGATCAAAGAGAATATAGCAAGAGGAGCGGAAGCTTTAGCCTTTGCCAAGGCTTTTAAAATTGGTGGCTTTGAGTTTTAGGGAACTACATCCGGTTTCTCGTGATTGGCTTATTCGTAACACCTCTCATTGGTTAGAATATGTCGTCTGCATATCGACAAAATTTTAGAGCCGAGTCTTAGTGTTAACAGAAGCTACAGAACAGTTGATTAATGCGCTCAAATGCATTGTATTATTAACTTACCTTCAACATTTTTTAAACCATCCCATAGTGTTAACGACATCGTTGTCTGATCTAAGGAAGCTAACCCTACTTTAGCAGACTACGGAATAGAATTTCGCGATCACGTGACGCACCGGAACTAGAACCCTAAAACTCAGGGCTACCAAAAAATGATAGAGCTTCCGCTCCTCTTGGTATATTCTCTTTGCCCAGATATGGAAATGTTTCTTTTTTTAAGAACAAATACTGAAGTTAAAATTTATGAAATATTAAAGCAGTATACAAAGCATAGCAAATATACTGTAAATCAGACGACATTTTACATCCAATAAGGATATACTTGTACACATTAAAATCATCCGATGGGGGGAAAACGGGAAATGAAGAGCTAAACCTTTGGAGGGATATTACCTTTACGTTTTTGTAAAGGCCGAATTTTCTACTCCTCAACTGTATACCCTCTATGTTCAAAGCCATATTCACAACAGGGTTGCCATGTAAACACTATCCTCTCGTTTCACCTCAACGATTTTCTTAGTTTGTCAACATGACTGTTAACGTTACATAACACCAAAGCTTATTTGTGGCTACACACACTGGAAGTAAATGCGCACCATAAATAGCATGAAAACACGAAGCTATAATCCGATTACGATCAGACCTTTCACTGGTCTGGGCTGCGTCCAGCAGAGTTCCCCAAAATGACTGCGGATTTTGGAAAACGGTTACCGGTGAGATCTGTCGTCATAGCTTTTTTCCGGTCATCGGTGTTTTAAAAATGACGCTAGCACAATAAAGCGTGCAAGGTACCAAGGCTTAAAAAAAATTGTATGATAACATATTTAAAGAGATAGATAACAACGTCTTTTATAATTAAAATTAGAAAGTAACATGTCTCTTAAAATTCTCGCGTCATCAAATGCTTTCACGCCAATTAAATAGCTATAGTTCCATCAGAATCAGCAAGAGCTATTTGTATTAATTCCTCCATGTTTTTTCGCCAAGCTGAGAACTACGCGTTTTACGTCACGTTTTCCCAAAACCCGACTATTTTCTTTGAAGACCGCGCTGGCTCAGCGCTGAGCAACGTGACGTCAAATTCAAAAGCAAAATCCCATCCTGTACGACACTGGTAACAGCGCTGACCTCTGCTGAACGCGGCCCAGATATCCACCATGATTATAAAATCTAAGCCTAATTATTTAACAGTGTATTTAACTTTCGGCTCACTTTGAACCGTTAATGTCTCTGCATTACAGAAACGAAAACCAAACCCAAGCGTTTACTTTTTGGTCCACTAGGCCTATTGACAAATAAAAGTACATTTGACCAATATCTTTGCGTTCGTTTTGAAATCACTATAGAAAGGATTATGCTATAAACAGATGTAGTATAGCTTAAGTAATATATAAACATCCATTTCAAATGACAATATTAAAAAACATTCTTGGAATATCAAAATGAAACAGAGCTTTAAAGCTACAAAAGTACTAAATGCATCGTAATTACGAAAAAGATTTCCACATATTCACTTTATATTATGAAAAAGTGAATATTAAGGTTCTGTAGGATTTCTTAACACATCGAAACAAAGCGAACTGCTAACTCGGCGCACTAGTGTGACAACGGACAGACACACACAGACAAAAAAATAGACTGCTTTTTAACTCTTTCTGTTTTAATTTTGAGTTTAGAAACAAGATTATCTTAAATATTAAAATAAATATAATTAATATTAAATATTTTCTTCGTTAGTTGTTCGCCTTATTGAGCGTTACATCGTCTTGATAAAGAACAATTAAACATTCTTGAGAGACTTGACTAATATTGGCGTTTAAAATGAAGCATACGCCGGTTGCTTCACCTTATTCTAGTAGGTAGTATATAAGGATTTCGAATCGCAGCTATGGATAAGAACAGCGCAATTGCGTGAACCTTTGGTGGAAGCCCCGCCATTGGGAGGCCGGACGTTTCTCGTAACGCTGGCCGATCGCCGCGTATGTCTTAACCTTAACGATGATGATGGAGTAGAAGCCAGGTGTACAGACTGGTGTCCATGTGGGATGGACAAAAACTATGACCAGAGGATGGTGGTGTAGAAGCCAGGTGTACAGACTGGTGTCCATGTGGGATGGACAAAAACAATGACCAGAAGATGGTGGTGTAGAAGCCAGGTGTACAGACTGGTGTCCATGTGGGATGGACAAAAACAATGACCAGAAGATGGTGGTGTAGAAGCCAGGTGTACAGACTGGTGTCCATGTGGGATGGACAAAAACAAAGACGAGAAGATGGTGGTGTAGAAGCCAGTAAGTACAGACTGGTGTCTTTGTGGGATAGACAAAAGCAACGCCCAGAAGGTGGTGGTGTTAGAAGCCAGTGAATACAGATTGGTGTTCATGTGGAATGGACAATTGACTAGTCAGATGAAATAGTAGTGGCCAGTTGAATTGTGGATAGCCTCAAGTTTTGAATTTTCCGGGAACTGTGAATGCGGTCCGGAAATGGCGAACACATTTGCTTCGATTCGGAAACTGCGAACGCGGTCCCCTGGGCTGTAAGTCAATAACAACAGCCTGACACACACACACACACACACACACCCAGACATGCCTGTCAATTTTAGAACCTCTCCGTGACATACGTCACTCGGAGAGGTAAAAACTTCTGATTAATTTCTTGGCACAATAACAGCGTAGATATTTTTAACGCTAAAAAAGTGAATATTTTAAATAAATTATGGAAAAATGTCTTCAAATTTAAAGTTCATTTTGGAACTGAAGTTACCGGAGAATATTGGGAAACTATAGTTCCTTGGCTTTTGCAATGAATTTCGTGAATTTTCAATGTTTTTGGGATGATATTGGTGTAATAGCCCAAAATATATGGGATTATTTCTATGAACTATGCGGAAAAGATGATTTCAATGCGGCGGTTTGGGGTAAGTTGACTTTTAATTCAATTTATTCGCGTAAATATTTAATTTGAAAAGACCAAGTGTAATAGAGCTTATTCGCGAGGTAAAATTTCGTCATACGTAAATGAGAATATGGCTGCATAATGATTCCTTATAGCTGTATGCATTCTTGATACTTATTAATTAAATAATCTGTCTTAACAGGATTGAACCAAATGGGATTTATAGTCTATTGGGTGTTGGGTGGCCTTTTCACTCTAATCGATGTGACTGGAAAACCCGAGTTTCTCTTGAAGTACAAAATGCAAGAGAGTATCCAGTATGTCATCAACCTTAACAATTAATTAAGGCATGATGAGTCCCAGTCTGGGAAATAAGGATATTTTTTAAACTAGACCTTTGGACCAGTGACCCCCCTAGTGTCCGAAATAATAAACTTGTCTACGGAGTGGTCCCAGCCTTTGTTCTCCTATAGATTTGCAATTAAGAAACTGGTCCCGAGGACCAGTAACCCCCAATTCTTGAATTTAAAAACTAGACTGATGAGAACCTAGGATTTACACTGTGCAGTTATATGGCTCTGAAACCCCCCCCCCGTCTATCTTTAAAGGTTCTCGTGTCATATATGGGTTCTTAATTGCCAGAATTTATATTTATATCAGATAAAAACAAACCGTTTATGGAAAGTAATCGCTCAAGTGATCTTGAACCAACTAGTGGTAATACCTTTCAGCGCAGTTATGTTCCTATTATTGAAACTGCGAGGTTGCGGTTGTGGACAGTTACCGACATTCCAAAGATTGCTGTTCGAGTTTATGATCTTCACTCTTGTACAAGAAACGGGGTTTTATTACAGTCATAGGTGAGGTAAAAGTTCGGAAAATCACAGCTTGTTTCATTTTCCGCCTACTTTATCGGGCATATTTTTGAAAGGAATTAAAGTCGATAGTGTTTGGTCAAACTTAGGCCAGGCTAGATTAGGTTTTTCTTTTCGCTTAGGTAGGGTTAGGTTTGGTCGAGGGGGTAGACACTTGAGAACTCAGGTGTACAATATGTCTTGAACTCAATGTACTGTCAAAGCTGAACTGTGAGTTCCGAAGGCTTTGAACTCAATGCACTGTCAAAGCTGAACTGTGAGTTCCGAAGACTTTGAACTCAATGCACTGTCAAAGCTGAACTGTGAGTTCCGAAGGCTTTGAACTCAATGCACTGTCAAAGCTGAACTTTTTTGAACTCAGGAGTACACAGAGATCCAAAGCGTCTACCCCCTCGGGTTTGGTTTGGTCAACGCTCCAGGATTAGGGTGGTTAGTTCCTTTTAGCTCGTGGAAATTAAGTAAAAATGTTTCAATTTTAGTCCATAAATATCTATTGTTTTATTAGGTTATTGCACCGTCCACTTGTGTATAAACATATCCACAAACAGCACCACTCATGGACTTCACCCATATCAATAACTGCGATTTATTGTCATCCTGTGGAGCATTTGATGTCAAATATGTTACCAGGATATATGGGGCCTTTAATTATGGACTCTCACATTCGGGTCATATGGCTATGGTTCACTGGAATGTTATTTATTACTCTAAACTCTCACAGTGGTTTTCATTTGCCATTTTTCCCATCTCCAGAAGCCCACGATTTTCACAATTTGAAGTAATAAATGACTGAATAAATTACGATCTCTTTATATTTAATTTATGAATAAATTATTAGGTTCAATCAAAATTTTGGAGCTCTGGGTGTGTTGGACCGTTTACACGGAACCGATTCTGGTTTTCGAGCCAGCTCGGCTTATCATCGACATATTCTAATGTTGACTTTAGTACCGCCTAGACAACTCTATCCCGAGGGCTTCAATAAGAAGACTAAAGTATCGATTAAAATGAATATAGTTCAAACATTTATTTCAAGGTTTAATTTGTTCTTGAAATAATTGCAAAGTGATATCTTTCAATAATATTTGTATTCCTGGATGGAGATACTCTTTTATATTTTAGTCAATTTATATTACGGAAATAATTGACTATATTCCATTGTTGTCAAATTGGAACCAAGCTTTAAAATTGTTTGATAAGTATTACATAAAGTTTTCAAAAATCTTTCTATATCTAAATCAAAGTCCTGACTGCCTGATAATCAACGCCCGTCGCCCAGCCCAAAACCGCTTGCCCTAGAAGGCTGAAACTTTTCAGGAACGTTACTCATAAGTAGTAGGCGCGTACTAAGAAAGATTTTTCCGATCTGCCGCCATCTTAAAAAATGGCGCCCAGAAATGTAAAAGATCTTCTCTATGCAACAAAGTCCGCGCGTTTCAACCGATTTCACTAATATTTAGTACACTGTTTTCCTTTAACCTATAGACGGGCTGAATGGTCTTTTGGGTTCAATTTGTTGCCATCTTTTTAAATGGCGGCCAGAAATTTAAGAACCCTTCTTTATGGAATAATGTTCGCGTGAAAAATAATAAAAAATGTCCCGACGGGCAACGCCGAGTGCCCTCGCTCCTAGGGTGCTACAAAAAATCAGTCATCAGTAAAATCCACCCATTCTTTATATCATTTTGATGGAAGTTCTTATTACACGCGAGCGACGCCGCGGGTAAAAGCTAGTTGGTCATAGTTGCGCCTCTAATTTCAATCTTTATTCTATCAGGGTTGCATACTACACCCCAGTGATCATCGGGTGATAAGTGTCAGAGAGTGTTCGCGGTCTCAGGGGTTCCCAGATAGATTTCAATTCTGCGGAAATATTCTCGAGCGCCACAGACAGGTACGTATTGTTCTAAATAATGTGCGCATAGAGTATGTGGTAACGCAGGGCTGATACTAAGTCACTTTTTTCAAATTCAGTTGCTAAAAGTCACTTTTTTTTGGATTTTTGTGTCTTTCGGTGTTATTTATCTTCTCGACCACAACATTAAACGTTATATATTTCAGGCGGTGTAAACAAAAAAATAGCGGGATCACACTTGATCAAACCCCAAAATCGTGAAGCTCGCTCAGCGAATGTTAACTTAATACTTAAAATCAATCCAATTCAAATGAATATTTTGGTTTTGATTTAAAATGACATCAATTTCTTTGCATTCTGAGCTGTGCTCCAAAATGATTTAATTGAATTTCGCCGTAGACCTTTTATGAGATGCCTTTCCTTTGACTGCGTGAAATATCTAAACCCATAGATTGGGCGTAATTACGACACCGACCTTTAAAATATCCTTAATTGCGAAAATCAGTCATCTCTGAAAACATCATTTCAAGTGGCCCTTTAAATAGCTTAGTTTGCCCTATCCCCATTCAGTCGCTTTTTGTTTACTATTTTTAAACTAATTTGTCACTTATTCAATTGAAATTGAGCGTATCGTTGAGTATCAGCCCTGGGTAACGTGAAAAATACCTATCAAAGAAGTTTTTTGATTTTTAACTGTCTTATAAAGGCACTGTTAAAGACCTTGCCGACTTTGATAGTAGACTCGAGACTTGTTGTCTTTGTAGAGCCGTTATGGTAAAAAACGAGGAGAATTTTTTTTTACAAAGGTGATGTGATTGGCCCTATTTTATCACTTGCAGTATAATGCTGAATAACACAAAATACTTTCGTTTTGCAAACCCTTTGCGGGGGGTTGTGACGTCAATAAAAAAAAACTTCAAGGGTCCGCCGACTTCTTTACTGACCCTTTAAGCGTTACAAGTCCTGACTTTCGCCCTTACAAACACACATTTTCTCGTAATCATTTTCATATGGTGACAATTTTTTGAAAGTGAACTTGGTTTCGGAGCATTTTAAATATACTTAGCTAATCTTTTTGAAGCTGGATTTTAAATTTGATTTTATTTAAGTTCCAATTTACAATTTTCACAATGTTCCGGCTTTTATTTTTGAATGCCGGCATTGCTTTAAACGTGCAGAAAATTGATACTCTACAGCTTTTACTAATCAATGTTGACCAAGGCAGTCTGATTCATTTTCTCCAAATACGTCAACTTTCAGTCTTGACTATTCGTCAAATAATGACCGGAAAATTATGAAATGGGACGCTAAATGTAAATTAGAATGACTTTTCATGTAAAATTGAATGACGAAAATATTTCCAAATAAGTTAAAAATGCTTATAAAAGAATGTCCCCATAGTTAAAACATTGTCAAATCTGTGTTGATAGCGCACGTTATTTGTTCGGGGGATAGTTGTGACTAGCGAAGCTGACAAGCCTCCTACTAGCAAAAAAACGATAAATTTCACAGTCGGCCATGATTTATGGCTTGAGTACGATTAGTAATTTCAAAAGTATATAGATTTAAAAACAAAAAGTACACTTAATTGAAACTTGCTCGTGCCGTGTAATATGAGAAGCCCTAACTCCTTTTAAGCCGGAATAGTGTTGAAGGCCCCTCTGCGTATGATTACCTTCCCGACCGTGGCACAGGGAACAAGCCGTGAATAAGCTCATAAAGGAGTATCAAAAAATAACGTTTGGATGGCCAGCATCATGTACTGCTTTCTATAAACCTATGACCGCGTCAGAAAAGCTCTTCCCTGATTGGTTAGTTCCTGTAGGCGGTTGAGCGTAGGGTAGTTTGCTTCTCAGATTACATGCTGTATAGAGCCAAAGGCGGGGAATTATTTATGAAGTGTACTTTTGTTTTTATATCTATATACTTTTGGTAATTTGCTATTTGCATTTATTTGAACTTTTAATTATTATTATTATTTCTAATGTTGTTTGGATACTTTTATAGATTGGAAATGCTGTTCCCCCACCCCTGGCCAAAGCCATAGGCCAATAAATTAAAAAGTTTTAGTTTCTGGAAAAAGTTTAATAAGAGACCACGCTTATTTGGTTATCTGTTAACCTTAATTTTAATTTTTAACCTTGAATAATTCCAAGTCAAATGCAAACAAGTTGGGAAACCAAAATAAACCTCTCCGAGCCGAGACGAATTTACATTCTAAACACAGGTCCACCAGCCAATGAGAAAAACCGGAAATACATCGTTCAAATTGGCGAAATATTGCCAAGGTCTTTAGCAAAGGCTTAAGCGTTTAAAAATTTCCTTTGTATCCTCAATAATTCTAATGAGGCCCTAAATGTATCACTGAAGGGTGTATTTAACTTTCGGCTCACTCTGAACCGTTAACACCTCCTATAAGAGGAGGCGAAACAAGGTCATTTCTAGTTTAAATCTAGGGTATCTTATTTCACAGACCCAATAGTTTCAACACTTGTGGATAGATGAAGAATTAACACCCATATTATATAATGAATATAAAAAATGCGATTACACTATATATAAATGTAGTAAAGATGAATTAAAAAGTAAACACCAAATTTGAAATGTTAATATCAAAAGATGTTCTTGGAATATTAAGATGAAACAGAGCTTTATAGCTACACAACTACTTAAAGAATCGTAATGCCGAAAAATATTTAAAATATTTCCATTTAATATTCTGCAAAAAGGAAATGCTATCGTTTTGTAAGAGATCTTATCATCCTACTCGCTTTATATTAACTTTGATGTGCGTGTAGTGTTTCGATTCGGATGCAATCTTCATTACTCTTTCTATATAAACTCTCACTTGTGTCATTACATAGAAATAAGTTTATCTTAAATAATTAATTAAATATAAATGATATTAATTATTTTAATCGCCAGTAAATAACTTTAAAAATAGTTAAATCGTTTAAAATAAAGTTGTTCCTATTATCTTTCGAAACTTTGCTAATATTGACGTTTAAAGTGAAGGGTACCCCTCTTGCCCGCTTTTTTCAAATTTTGGGGTATATATACGATTCGTTTCCATTATAATAATAGATAAAAACGCATTCGCGTGAACCGATGGTGGAAGCCCTGCCATTGGGAGGCTAGACGTTTCGCGTAACCCTAGCCGATCGCCGCGTATATCTTGAAACCAATAATAGATAAAAACGCATTCGCGTGAACCGATGGTGGAAGCCCTGCCATTGGGAGGCTAGACGTTTCTCGTAACCCTAGCCGATCGCCGCGTATATCTTAAAAAAAACGTTAACGATGGAGAAGAAGCCGGAATGGACAAAGACCTGATGATGGTGGTGCATAGAAGCTGGTGCCAATGTGGGTTTGACGAAGAACAGAAGATGGTGGTGCATAGAAGCTGGTGTCAATGTGGGATTGACGAAGAATAGAAGATGGTGGTGCTTACGGGCCAGCAACTACAGGCTAGTGTCCATGTGGGATGGACAAAGACTAGCAGATTGTGGTCCTTAGAAGCCAGTTAGTAAAGACTGGTGTTGGTAGATGAATGGCCAAATTTCCGTGAACCGCGAACGCGTTCCGGAAATCGAGTATTTGTTTGCTCCGATTTGTAAACTGCGAACGCGGTCACGTGGGGTCTGACAGACAGACACACAGACAGTTAGACAGACACGGCCAGTGTAATACCTCTCCGTGACGTCATCGTCACTCGGAGAGGTAAAAAAAATAAAGTTTCGTTTACTAGTGGTTGTTAATCTGAACTGCTTTTTACCTCTCCGAGTGACGATGACGTCACGGAGAGGTATTACACTGGACGTGTCTGTGTCACCGTGTTCGCATTTGGCAAAACGGAGGGAACGTGTTCGCACTTCGCAGATAGCAATATAATTCTCCATGATCATCGTTAGGAAAAAGAAGTACGCGGCGATCGGCTAGGGTTACTAGAAACGTCTTGCCTCCCAATGGCAACTCCCCCAAAGGTTCACGCAATTGCGGCTCTTCTTATCATTTATAGCATGAATCTATATAACTATAAATATACAGCTCTGTCATATGCCCCTTCTATCATGTCTATTTGGTTTGGGTGTTACCCTCCTAGCTTTGACGCGTTTTGCGTAGCTCTAATAGCCAATCACGAGACAAGAGGAAGTGACGTTTCGAATTTACACAACCCCGGACTCCCCCTTCCTTCTCCCGCTCCTAACACTAGCAGACACGTGACTGATGTCTCCTTTCGCTAAGCCCCGCCCAAACCTTATCGAGAGGTAAGACTAGTGCTGTGCGAGTACTCGATCGATCATCGAGCCGAGTACTCGGCTCGATACTCGATAAGGGATTTTCTGAGACTCGAAAAAGTTTCGAGTATCAAACTAAGGCTCGATAAATTATAAAAAACGTCTTGGTTTGGACCAAGGCCGAAAAAACAAACGATATGTGTGAGGTTTATCAATTGGCTGAAGTTTCAGATATTGCAATTTTTTTAGTTATTTTTATCCATTTAATCCTTAATCAATATTAAATTCAATCAACTGATTTTACTGTTAATCGATCTATTCCCTCTAAATTAATTGAAAAAATTACATATCTACGCTTTTTCAAGAACAATTACATTTTCCGAAAACATTTTATCATGAAATTAATTATTTTGAAGGGAGCACGTGTTGAGGGATTTAATATTGAATATTTGAAATACTGTGTCTAAAAAGACCAATCGAACTTTGACATAATTCGAAAGGAAGATGTAAATATTTAATAGTGGATGCCAAACCAGGGTGTTGCACGAATTCATACATTTAATTTCGTATATCGAAATGCTACATTTCTAATGTCGCGACTGTGAAAGAAAGGTTGCACTGCAATTTCCCTCTTCATACTTTCTTGGGGAGGGGGGGGGGTTAAGTTAAGAGTGACCTTCTTCGTTTAACTGGTAATGAATGGAAATGAATATAACAAGCCATTGGTACTGAAACGTATTTCTATTTATGTAATCTTTACCTATACCTTTGGTTATATTTATACCGATATCATATTTTTCCAGTGCTACAGATAGCTACCTACTAACAAAAACCACACAGGATAAACGATGTTGCTTTGTCTTAAGTATACGGCATTCGTTTATTAACTAGTCTGAACAAAATAAATTTAAATTATCATATTTTTTTTTAACATCAGTCTTTTTAGCAACTTGTCGATTTAAGTTTTTTTTATGCAAACTTGAAAATTTGTCAAGCCAGCTGCTGCCAGCAACAAATAAAACTATGTCCGTCAAGGTGCTTATACGAAATCCCTTCAAAATAATTAATTTCATGATAAAATGTTTTCGGAAAATGTAATTGTTCTTGAAAAAGCGTAGATATGTAATTTTTTCAATTAATTTAGAGGGAATAGATCGATTAACAGTAAAATCAGTTGATTGAATTTAATATTGATTAAGGATTAAATGGATAAAAATAACTAAAAAAATTTGCAATATCTGAACTTCAGCCAATTGATAAACCTCACACATATCGTTTGTTTTTTCGGCCTTGGTCCAAACCAAGACGTTTTTTTAAATAATATCTGTTACTTCAGTCTTAATGTAATTAAATTTTGAATAATTATGTTTGCTTTACCGTCATACATTTGGGGTTGATCTATTTCTAATTGCTTAAAGAAGTACTTCAGTATCGTTAATTACATTTAACTTATATCCAATAACATTGATTTCGATAAGCATATAATGTTGCACTTTATTTATGAAAGAAGCTTAAAAACGACGGTATTTGAAATATGGAAGAAAAATATTTGTTTCGTACACTGTATACATATACAGTGGTGTCGAGATCAGACCAACAGCTTCCTTTATGTACAACCCCCAATACTGCCAACGGGTGATGTCATACTAAATTATACAGGGTGTAAATAAATGTTTAGAATTCATGTTTTATTGTATGCAAGTGACAACGAGTGACAAGGTACAAAAAGAATACTGGAGATTGCAACAAAATATTTTAAAGCACTGTCCTACGATTAGTCTTAGAACGTGGGCCTCAAATTACAACCTCTTAACTGGTTGGTAAACACCTCAACGTAAATATTCGACGTTTCTACCATTGTGGTTTAGGCACTCTTCCAGACGACTATCCATGTCTTGCAATACATTTGCAAGCAGTAAACTCATGACGAATGGTAAAACTAATGGTATTGCCGTCTTGGGAAATCCTCGTCCGTTAAGGCTTGATGTAGGGGGGTATGATAATGCCGGTAGTGATGCCCTTGTAAACTTACACAAACAGTAGAATGGCTTAGTGCAACTTCTTGTTCCACCGCTCTACTATTAGCATGAATTGGCTTCAAAACGTGCTACGATGTCAAAATCTATATCCTCATTACAGACTATACAGTCTCTTCTACGTTCACGATCTTGCACTACCGAAATCACGAAGGTGCTCGCCAATGTCGGAAAAGGTACTTCGCACCGGATGTTGTCGGTGTGGAAACCGTTCGGCATAAAGCACTGCGTTTAGTTGAGCGTTACTGCGACCTTCACCCAAAATAAACATCCTGTCCAATTTTTCCTGGTTGAAATAGGTTGGCATTTTGCTAGGAAACGAGACTAACTACTGTAATTCTACTACTTAGCTCCTACACTGAAGACCCTGTATATGAAAAGGGACCGGAATTACCTCGAAGTTAAGTTTTCAAAGATTGCCAGATTGAGCAGGTCATGGGATTTAAAGTGATGAAGGTCACTTTAACGTTCAACAAGTGACACCGCGGTATGTTTTTGGTGCTCCAATGTCCTCACCCGATAGGTCCAAACAATTACCATCCTGGTTTTTCGGCTCGGCGTTGCGGTATTGCTGGTTCCATTAGAAATACAAGGTCTGTAGTGTTACAATTGTAACAATACTCCTGTTAGAAAGGCACACAAACTGTACCCCCGCCCCCTCCCCCCCAAAACACTTTTAAATTTCGCGCCTTTTCAATGGCTCTCTTTTCAATATGGGAAAAATGATTTTAAATGACAATTTTTTAAGTGTAAGAATTAAACAGGAAAATGGAGGCTGAGTGAAAGATAAGTGTAGTTTTAATTATAATTTGTTAGTTTAATTATAAGGTATCCATGAATTTACCAAAAACATTCGTGTTTTGGGTTAATTTCACATTAATTATACTTGATTAAGTTTAATTTAACGGTTTATCTAGTGTGGATTTAGTTTATAATGTTTATAATACAAGTTTCAATGAAATATTAACTTTAATTGCAATTACTCTAAAATATGTATGCGCTTTTGATGTATTTTAATGATGAATTAAATTAATTACTCGATAAATACTCGAAACAAATTTTCCAACTACTCGATACTCGATTCGAGTACTCGAGACTCGGCTCGATACTCGATAAGGGAAAATTTCAATACTCGAGACGCGACTCGAAACCAAAAATTCAAGGCTCGCACAGCCCTAGGTTAGACAGCGTAACGCAGCTGTATATTCATAGTTATATAGATTCATGTTTATAGTGAATATACCCTAAATAAAAAATTGTTAAGAGGCATAGGCTTGAATTCAAACCTCAACAATAGCTATGTTTAAAATTGTTCTAGGAATAAAGTTTCTTAAAACCAAAAGTGGATGAGGGGAAAAGTATGAAAATGGCCAAAAGTCGCGAGTCATCAGAGTTTCGCCGTAGTTGACCGTTTTATTGGCGTAGCTATACTGGGCCTGTTCACTCCCTTAAAATAGGTCTTGTGTTAATTCGCGGTTACGCGGTTACCGTCGTCTGCTATTGTGTATGCTAGAACTTCCTCGATTTGTGTTTGAAGTCAGGACAGAGTAGCTGGTAATGTTTTAAAAGGTATTTGAAGGTATAATATGGATTTAAGTAAGGTTATCGAAGCAATAGAAGAGCACATAAAACTAGATACGTTTAAAACAAATCTCCGTAATTTAGCTATAGCGCGAGCAGCTTGCGTCGTGATGCGCGTGATCGAGTGGGCTATGGTTAAACCAAGGAGAATAAATGTCTGAACTACTTTCAGTCGCGAGTTTGTAAGTCCATCAGGCACTAGTAAACTAAATAGTTATTGGCGAAACTTTGATGTCCGCGTTTTTTAAAACAGGCTCTATGGCCATTGTCATACTTTCCCTCTCATCCACATTTGTTAAAACGTTTTAAATAGAGCTAAGCTAAATTAATGACGATTAAAATAATATAAATTTTAATTATTTAAGAAAGACCTCTTTAATTGCGTCTCGATTCGGAGAGGTTTATTTTGGGCTGCGTTCAGTAACACTCATCAGGAAAAACATCGATGTTTGGGAAAATGTGTTCTTTTGACGTCATGATGACGTTGCAGTTGTTGAACTGCAGAATTTCGTGTAATCCATGCTTTTCAAAATGGCGACGATATTATGATGAAGTTATGGCAGAGGCTTAAATAATTATATTTACAAAGATATTGTACTTCAATTCATCAATTAAATCGAAACGCCTACCTCTTAAAACTCTGTCATAATCCTTTTTGTACCGAAATAGTACATTGCTTTTTTAGTATTATTATCCATAAGGATAATATTTGTCAATTCTTCATTATTTGCAGGAGATTGGGATGTGGTTCCCTCCATTTTTTGAGTCACGGCGCAAAATGGCGAAATTTACGTCATGAATCTGATGCTCATCGAAAAAACCTCACAGCTGATTTTTCTGATGGGCATCCGATGAGCATCATGACGTCACGCCCAAAGAGTCACGGCCGTCGAGAGAGGGGGGCAATTCGGTCCATTTTCCCGGGGCCCGTACCTCTCGGGGGCCCGGTCAGACATCGACCTTATTTAATTTTAGTGGATAATGTTTGTGAAAATATAAATATAATACTTAAAAAATGTTATCTTCAACTAGACTTTAAACAGTAAAAGGCAAAAAGAAAATGAAGAGTGGTAGTTTTACAAATTAAACCTTCTCTAAAAATGCATTCAGTCCCTTATTCTCCATAACCATGAATCGGTAAATTATAAACGGAGGTTTAAGTTTTGTTCCTCACGGGAATCACCCTGTGCCCCGGAAAAACTTGAACTTTTTTCGAGTTGTTTCTTTGCTGTGGACGATAGGGCGTTCATGAATATTATTGAATTGATCATAAAGTAGTAAGTAAATTTTATAAGACGGGCTTCTGGCGCTTGGTTTTTTCTGAGCCAAATTTGCTTTTAAAATTTTAAGAAAATTGCCGTTGTTCCTGCGGGTTGAAAGGGCTCTTTTTAGACATCATATTTTGTAGCATTTCAGACCATTTCTTCAACGCTATCGTGTACAATGGTAGCCAGTACATCAGAATCGGCGAATTTTCTACGATAAAAGAGGTTTAACACTCTGTATTTAAAAATCCGCGAATCTATACAGTCTAGCTGTACCTAAAGACTGTGAATCCAACTTTTCGGCACACTTCCCATTGCTTGTTATTACTTTGAAACGCCATAGCGTCCGTGTGTTTCAAGGCGTGTTGCACTGAAATATATCAAAAGCGCTACCAATATATTTTACATTCGAAAATAAAATTATCCAACCTTACGCGAATTGAATTCTGGTCTCGAAATGATGTCATTTCTTTTGGTTAGTAAGCCTTCTCTGGTCATCTCCCAGTCCGCCACAATAACCATGGGAACAGAGCCAGCCCACAATGTGTATATTCCATTGTACCTCTTCCTTAACCTTTCCAAAAGGTCCTGCACGTTATTCTTATTTCGAACTTCGAAGAAATACTGCGAGAAAAAATAATAATTACTATTTCAAGAATAATGACTGATTTAATAAGATTCAACTCACGTAACACGTTCCCGAGTAAGGGAATTGGCAAAGGTCCGGGTGGAAGACATATAATTTCGATCCAATATTTAACGAAATAAAATGTTACCAACCCGATGGCTAGAGCCGGAAACCACGACAACATTTCGATGTAATAAAACCCTTTAAAGGCCGACTTCCAGCGAAAAGGGTTCTAGCGAACTGACAACCAAGCATCGAGACTAACAATGGAGCGACCGTGCCGATTTTCGAATACCCGCTGGGGCAAAAGTTAGGAGGCTTCTAGCTAACTGAAAACCGTGCAATGTGGTTCTAGCGAACTGAAGATACGCAATAGAGAATTTCCTTCCGAGGAAAGCAAAATTCGACAGGAAAAAAGATTAAAAGGATTTCTGTTGTTCATCTTCAGTTCGCTAGAACCACATTGCACGATTTTCAGTTAGAGAGAACCCTTCCATCTTTTACCCCAGCGGGGATTCGAAAATCGGCACGGTCACTACATTGTTAGTCTCGATGCTCGGTTTTCAGTTCGCTAGAGCCCTTTTCTTTGGAAGTTGGCCTTTAAATTACTTTTTCAAAATTTATCCTCGGCTAATAAAACGACCTTCAAAATCATAATGATTCAAGGAGACTTATATAAGATGCTATTATTTTGTAGAGATAAGTTGATAAATTTTTTTTCAGTCTATAATTTTCAAACAGATAATGGTATCGAAAGCTGAATTTCAATTTCATCCAAGAATAATGGAAGGACAAAATTGTTCAATAACGTTTGCAAAATACGTTCCATAAATATAGTAAGTTTTCGTACATATTTCAGTAATTATTGCTTTGAGATTTTATCTTTGCTATTCGCAACCAAAAGATACTATAGCTCCCCTAGCGGCGAAAAAGTAGAACTACGATCTAAAGGAAACAAAAAAAACTGTTGTGTACTCTTCGGGCTGTTGTATGGGATGTGACGTCTGACGTGATTAAAATCTATCCAAAAATTAATTTTTTCCCTGATAATAATTTGTAAAATTTCCATTGTAAAGCAAGATAATGGCCAAGGAAATAAATAACGCAACTTTCTATACTGAAGATGGTAAATAAAAGAAATAAAAATAACCAAGTTAAGCAATAAGCCTTGGCCCTTGAAAGTTTTAAACCATAAGGAAGAAACCTTTAAATTAAAACCTAAGCACAAGTATTATGGACAAATTCAACTAAATCTAGTAATATTAGGCCTCTCAGTAGGTCACCTAGTCCTGTATTCAAAACAAAGTGAGGATTGTTTAATTATTGAAGTTCCTATTGACAAAGAATTTGTTCCTAAGCTCTTAGTTAAATTGCAATCAGTTTATTTCAAATATTTTTTAAAGAAATACATGGAATTGAAGTGTTAAAATAGTTGTGATAATAAAAGAGTTGTGATATTAAAATAGTGGTGATATTAAAGTTTATTGTCAGCCAAAATAGCTGCTGACAAATTTACTACAGCGCTGGTTACAACAAACATCTTATTGATGTATGGTTATAAATCCCACGGTAGTCTTTTGCGGAAAATGTTAAACGTTTTTAGTCTCTGGATTGTGCGCTCAACATGTACCCTAGCACACGCAATTTTTGACGTAAGCAAAGCATCTTCTCTAGGGAATTGTTCCCTTTTTTAATTTTTTTGACCTTTAGCTTTACGTTTAAGAAAAGGTGGCCTAATTAGTTTGAGCCCTCTTTCACTACAAAGATCTTCAATAGCGAACCCTTTGTCTACCATTATAGCGTCTACGTATGGTATGTATCGTACTAGGACCCCGCATTCTTCAGTGATTTGTTTATCTGATGACTTTCCCCCATATGCTTTGCTTACCATGGTAGTCACACGGGATGGAGCTACACAAACGCATACTTTTACAGTATTGGTTCCTTTTATAGTGAGAATATAGGTCTTTATCTTGCATTTTAAACACTTAGGTTTTTCAACTGATACCTTGGTGTTGTTTCAAAATTCCGCAACTAGCTGACACTTTACATTTATTCATTCCCATTTTCAAGGTAACTTCCCAAGCCTTGGCTAGTTTCGGTAGTTTTGAAGGAAAACGATGAAACCGCATACCTTTCATGGTGCCATTGTTTTTACATCCGTAAACACAGGAATAAGTAACCATTTTTGTAATTTAAAACACAAGTAAAAGAGTGTTTACGTAATAATAAATTAGTTAATGTCTGACTTTACTTTCACTCCCTGAGATTTGCGCCTATTAGTCTACCACTCTACCAAGTCGTCTGCTCTGTTTCCTTTAGATGGCGCCATATTGGACAAACCAAAGCGCCCCCTTTTAATTCTTTTGGATGCGAATAAAATCAGGTCTTGAGAGAGAGCGTGAACGTTGTTTTGATCTTGAGAGAATGAACGTTATTCTTTTCGCGCTCGAGGAAGGATTGTTTTCAAGGTCCTTACTATACGTCAGATCAGAACAGATTTAAGCTACAATCAGGCACAAATAGAAATAATATAAAGTAGTAAACTTTAAGGTCTCGTTTCACTGGTCGAAAAATCTGCATTCTACTTTAATATTATCATAAGTTTATCATGCCTCTAAGTACACGAATATGGGTTACAACTGGGCATCTTCTGCAGGCTACTGTGACGTCAGAACTCGTAAAGCGCTAAGATTCGAAAATTTTGAAATTCCTGTTGCGGTGCAGTCACCAAACGGACGAGACGATTACTAAATGGCTCACATGAAAAAATCATCCAATGGACTAAAGGAGATTTTTACGTTTCGTATAGGCAGGCATTGGGAGGGGGACGAATTTTACTTAAGCAACCCCCAAAATCCCACTCTCTCTCTTGTGAGATAAACTTATGCTTTCTGATATCTATATTAATCTTTGGTACAATTCGTAAATATTTTGATAAACCCATTGCTTGTTGTTACGACTACGAATGATTCTCGTCGTTCTCGATAAAAAGGTGAAAGGTTCAAGAGCTTTTAGATAACAGCAACAGTGACGGATTTGATATGTTTAAAAGTGTATTCTAGGAGTCCCTTGTCGGGTTTAACATTATATATTACCATAACGTTGATAACTGAAAGACAGTTGCCTACTTAATATTCAGATAAAATACACCACCTTGAACTCTGGAAAATTTGTAAATAATTAGGGTAGTATCTAATTTAAAAGATGGAACTTGTTTTATCTAGGTAAGACATTAATCTCAAAATCCGCGGCAAATTAAAGAAGGGGTTGTTTTCACTCTGCATTTTATTGGCGTTTTCGCTCGCCACAATGCGAACTTTGCGCGTGACATTTGCAATGATGAGAAATAGATCATTTCGAGCTAATTTCTCACCAATGCACTTTCGCTTTCCTTCGACGAATGGAAGATAACCGGGTATTTTCTTGGACGCGTAGTTACCATCCGAGTCCAAGAACCGTTCCGGCTTAAATTTCAACGGTTCTTCCCACAAATTCGGATCAAAGTGTGTAGCGGTAATATCGAAAAACACGATTGTCCCGTTGGGAATTTTCTTGCCGCCAATTGACGTGTTGACGTTGGTGTCGTGAGGAACGAGGACGGATAAGGGCGGTTTGTACCTCAAACATTCCGAGAAGAAGGCCCAAGTGTAGGGACAATCTTTCCTGCGGTCCACGGTTGGTAAACCGGAACCTAATTGTAATTAAATTGCATTTCGGTATAGGTAATATCGGGATAAACGTACAAATGACGTAGGTAATTCTAATGGTGTTTGTATACCGAGCTTAAAGGCCGACTTCCAACGAAAAGTGTTCTAGTGAACTGACAACCGAGCATCGAGACTAACAATGGAGCGACCGTGCCGATTTTCGAATCCCCGCTGGGGCAAAAGTTGGAAGGCTTCTAGCTAACTGAAAACCGTGCAATGTGGTTCTAGCGAACTGAAGATACGCAATAGAGAATTTCCTTCCCAGGAAAGCAAAATTCGGGAGGAAAAAAGATTAAAAGGATTTCGGTTGTTCATCTTCAGTTCGCTAGAACCACATTGCACGACTTTCAGTTAGAGAGAACCCTTCCATCTTTTACCCCAGCGGGGATTCGAAAATCGGCACGGTCACTCCATTGTTAGTCTCGATGCTCGGTTTTCAGTTCGCTAGAACCCTCTTCTTTGGAAGTTGGCCTTTAAGTTTCATCCTAACATAAGACCGTTAAGACGGGATAGGAGAATAAATCCCCGCGACCCATCTATTGAATCCTACGCAATTACGAAAATGTTTGTACCTATGTTGTCGTCTATTTCTTCACGAATTTTTTCCTGAATTTCAGGAAAGGCAGCTAAAGCTTCGAATACCCACGTGATGGCAGTTGTAGTTGCGTCGGTACCAGCTGAAAACATAAGTATAGCGTTTAAGAGACAGCTATTTTAAATGGTCTATCGCGTTAAAAACAATGCCTTAACAATACCCAAAAAGAGGTCGCCTAATATTCCTTGCAAATGGCGATCAGTTAAGTAAATATTGTTTTCAGATTCCTCGGATTCAGCTTCGATACCAGAAGCGATCACGGAATCCGTGAAGTGACGTAATTCATCTAGAGTATATATATATATATTTAGAGTTATTACACGTAGATATAGATTTCTCTTAAAGGGAGGGTGAAGTGGAAAATCAAGTGATTTTTTATCAATTGTTCTACTAATTACAAAACCAGTCTGCATAGTGAAACATTCAGGAAATACTTCCGAATGACTTTAAAATTCAAATTAGGTTGAGATTTTAAAGATAATTTTAAACAAGAACCTCCGACCAATCGCGTAACGCCCTGCCTTCTTGTTAACAAAATTCTCGTGGCACGTTCCGTGTCAAATGAAATATATCACGAGATTTGATAAAATTAGGCGCGCAACGTGACAATGGTGGCGCGAGACATGGAGCGTGCCACGAGAATTTTGTTAATAAAAAGGCAGGGCGTTACGCGATTGGTCGGAGGACTTTATTTAAAATTATCCTTAAAATCTGAACCTAATTTGATTTTAAAATCATTCGGAAGTATTTCCTGAATGTTTGACTATGCAGACTGGTCTTATAATTAGTAGAAGAATCGATAAAAAAAAATCACTTGATTTTCTACTTCACCCTCCCTTTAATGGTTAATTGTTTCATAAAAATAATTTATAACCAGTGGCGTAACTACAGGGGAGCAGAGCCCGCAACGGCGGGCGGGCCCATAGCTTTTGGGGGCCCTTTCAAAATTTTCCTTATAGACTGATTGTCCTATATTTTATAAAGTGCCCTACAATTTCACAAATCGTCCAATAAAGTCCTATATTTTTGTGATTTCAAAGTAATTGTTTATGATCCCAGCTGTATGATGTTTTAAACGCAGAATTAGTGATATCTCATTTCGTGAGACCAAAAAATCGCGGACCTCGCTTCGCTCGCTCAGGAAGTTTTATCTTCAATTCTCAAAATTTGAATTTATACGATTTTTAAGGTTTTTATGTGAAATGATAAGAATTACTTTGCATTCTGAGCTGAACTCCAAAATAACGCAATTGAATTTCGTGTCTGACCTTTCATTTAAATATCTAAGCCCAAAGATTGAAGTCAATTATAGCACAGACCTTTAAAATATATTGAATTATAAAAAAGAGTTTTGAAAATCTGTCATCTCTCAAAACATCTCTTCCTACCCGACCCTTTTAAATTGCTTGATTTAGTCATTATCATTCACTTTTAAGTCTCTTTTTGCTTACAGTTTCATTTAATTAATAGTCACTGCAAATCTAAATCTGTCTGTGTGAGACCTTCAGTATTTGTTTAGATCTAGGTGCGATGTAACGCTTATTTATAGTGTTTTACGCTCTCAATAAAATAAAATTATCCACACTCTAAATCAAATCATTTATGAGTCCTGTATAACCCTATAATTTGATTAATCTGGTCCTGTATAATCCTATAATTTGATTAATCTAATGTTGTATAATAGTATAATTTGATTAATCTGGTCCGAATAATCCATTAATTTGATTAATCTGGTGTTGTATAATAATATAATTTGATTAATCTGGTGTTGTGTAATACTATAATTTAATTAATTTTGTCCTGTATAATCCTATAATTTGATTAATCTGGTCCGAATAATCCTTTAATTTGATTAATCTGGTGTTGTATAATACTATAATTTGATTAATCTGGTCCGAATAATCCTTTAATTTGATTAATCTGGTGTTGTATAATACTATAATTTGATTAAACTGGTGTTGTATAATACTATAATTTGATTAACCTGGTCCGGTTTAATCCTATAATTTGATTAACCTGGTCCTGTTTAATCCTATAATTTGATTAATCTGGTCCTGTATAATCCTATAATTTGATTAATCTGGTCCTGTATAATCCTATAATTTGATTAATCTGGTCCTGTTTAATCCTATAATTTGATTAATCTGGTCCTGTTTAATCCTATAATTTAATTAATCTGGTCCTGTAGAATCCTATAATTTGATTAATCTGGTCCTGTATAATCCTATAATTTGATTAATCTGGTCCTGTATAATCATATAACTTGATTAATCTGGTCCTGCATTATCCTATAATTTGATTAATCTGGTCCTGCATTATCCTATAATTTGATTAATCTGGTCCTGTATAATCCTTTAATTTGATTAATCTGGTCTTTATAATATTATAATTTGATTAATCTGGTCCTGTATAATCCTATAATTTGATTAATCTTGTCCTGTATAATCCTATAATTTGATTATACCCACGTGATGGCAGTTGTAGTTGCGTCGGTACCAGCTGAAAACATAAGTATAGCGTTTAAGAGACAGCTATTTTAAATGGTCTATCGCGTTAAAAACAATGCCTTAACAATACCCAAAAAGAGGTCGCCTAATATTCCTTGCAAATGGCGATCAGTTAAGTAAATTTTGTTTTCAGATTCCTCGGATTCAGCTTCGATACCAGAAGCGATCACGGAATCCGTGAAGTGACGTAATTCATCTAGAGTATATATATATATTTAGAGTGTTTACACGTAGATATAGATTTCTCTTAAAGGGAGGGTGAAGTGGAAAATCAAGTGATTTTTTATCAATTGTTCTACTAATTACAAAACCAGTCTGCATAGTGAAACATTCAGGAAATACTTCCGAATGACTTTAAAATTCAAATTAGGTTGAGATTTTAAAGATAATTTTAAACAAGAACCTCCGACCAATCGCGTAACGCCCTGCCTTCTTGTTAACAAAATTCTCGTGGCACGTTCCGTGTCAAATGAAATATATCACGAGATTTGATAAAATTAGGCGCGCAACGTGACAATGGTGGCGCGAGACATGGAGCGTGCCACGAGAATTTTGTTAATAAAAAGGCAGGGCGTTACGCGATTGGTCGGAGGACTTTATTTAAAATTATCCTTAAAATCTGAACCTAATTTGATTTTAAAATCATTCGGAAGTATTTCCTGAATGTTTGACTATGCAGACTGGTCTTATAATTAGTAGAAGAATCGATAAAAAAAATCACTTGATTTTCTACTTCACCCTCCCTTTAATGGTTAATTGTTTCATAAAAATAATTTATAACCAGTGGCGTAACTACAGGGGAGCAGAGCCCGCAACGGCGGGCGGGCCCATAGCTTTTGGGGGCCCTTTCAAAATTTTCCTTATAGACTGATTGTCCTATATTTTATAAAGTGCCCTACAATTTCACAAATCGTCCAATAAAGTCCTATATTTTTGTGATTTCAAAGTAATTGTTTATGATCCCAGCTGTATGATGTTTTAAACGCAGAATTAGTGATATCTCATTTCGTGAGACCAAAAAATCGCGGACCTCGCTTCGCTCGCTCAGGAAGTTTTATCTTCAATTCTCAAAATTTGAATTTATACGATTTTTAAGGTTTTTATGTGAAATGATAAGAATTACTTTGCATTCTGAGCTGAACTCCAAAATAACGCAATTGAATTTCGTGTCTGACCTTTCATTTAAATATCTAAGCCCAAAGATTGAAGTCAATTATAGCACAGACCTTTAAAATATATTCAATTATAAAAAAGAGTTTTGAAAATCTGTCATCTCTCAAAACATCTCTTCCTACCCGACCCTTTTAAATTGCTTGATTTAGTCATTATCATTCACTTTTAAGTCTCTTTTTGCTTACAGTTTCATTTAATTAATAGTCACTGCAAATCTAAATCTGTCTGTGTGAGACCTTCAGTATTTGTTTAGATCTAGGTGCGATGTAACGCTTATTTATAGTGTTTTACGCTCTCAATAAAATAAAATTATCCACACTCTAAATCAAATCATTTATGAGTCCTGTATAACCCTATAATTTGATTAATCTGGTCCTGTATAATCCTATAATTTGATTAATCTAATGTTGTATAATAGTATAATTTGATTAATCTGGTCCGAATAATCCATTAATTTGATTAATCTGGTGTTGTATAATAATATAATTTGATTAATCTGGTGTTGTGTAATACTATAATTTAATTAATTTTGTCCTGTATAATCCTATAATTTGATTAATCTGGTCCGAATAATCCTTTAATTTGATTAATCTGGTGTTGTATAATACTATAATTTGATTAATCTGGTCCGAATAATCCTTTAATTTGATTAATCTGGTGTTGTATAATACTATAATTTGATTAAACTGGTGTTGTATAATACTATAATTTGATTAAACTGGTGTTGTATAATACTATAATTTGATTAACCTGGTCCGGTTTAATCCTATAATTTGATTAACCTGGTCCTGTTTAATCCTATAATTTGATTAATCTGGTCCTGTATAATCCTATAATTTGATTAATCTGGTCCTGTATAATCCTATAATTTGATTAATCTGGTCCTGTTTAATCCTATAATTTGATTAATCTGGTCCTGTTTAATCCTATAATTTAATTAATCTGGTCCTGTAGAATCCTATAATTTGATTAATCTGGTCCTGTATAATCCTATAATTTGATTAATCTGGTCCTGTATAATCATATAACTTGATTAATCTGGTCCTGCATTATCCTATAATTTGATTAATCTGGTCCTGCATTATCCTATAATTTGATTAATCTGGTCCTGTATAATCCTTTAATTTGATTAATCTGGTCTTTATAATATTATAATTTGATTAATCTGGTCCTGTATAATCCTATAATTTGATTAATCTTGTCCTGTATAATCCTATAATTTGATTATACCCACGTGATGGCAGTTGTAGTTGCGTCGGTACCAGCTGAAAACATAAGTATAGCGTTTAAGAGACAGCTATTTTAAATGGTCTATCGCGTTAAAAACAATGCCTTAACAATACCCAAAAAGAGGTCGCCTAATATTCCTTGCAAATGGCGATCAGTTAAGTAAATTTTGTTTTCAGATTCCTCGGATTCAGCTTCGATACCAGAAGCGATCACGGAATCCGTGAAGTGACGTAATTCATCTAGAGTATATATATATATTTAGAGTTATTACACGTAGATATAGATTTCTCTTAAAGGGAGGGTGAAGTGGAAAATCAAGTGATTTTTTATCAATTGTTCTACTAATTACAAAACCAGTCTGCATAGTGAAACATTCAGGAAATACTTCCGAATGACTTTAAAATTCAAATTAGGTTGAGATTTTAAAGATAATTTTAAACAAGAACCTCCGACCAATCGCGTAACGCCCTGCCTTCTTGTTAACAAAATTCTCGTGGCACGTTCCGTGTCAAATGAAATATATCACGAGATTTGATAAAATTAGGCGCGCAACGTGACAATGGTGGCGCGAGACATGGAGCGTGCCACGAGAATTTTGTTAATAAAAAGGCAGGGCGTTACGCGATTGGTCGGAGGACTTTATTTAAAATTATCCTTAAAATCTGAACCTAATTTGATTTTAAAATCATTCGGAAGTATTTCCTGAATGTTTGACTATGCAGACTGGTCTTATAATTAGTAGAAGAATCGATAAAAAAAAATCACTTGATTTTCTACTTCACCCTCCCTTTAATGGTTAATTGTTTCATAAAAATAATTTATAACCAGTGGCGTAACTACAGGGGAGCAGAGCCCGCAACGGCGGGCGGGCCCATAGCTTTTGGGGGCCCTTTCAAAATTTTCCTTATAGACTGATTGTCCTATATTTTATAAAGTGCCCTACAATTTCACAAATCGTCCAATAAAGTCCTATATTTTTGTGATTTCAAAGTAATTGTTTATGATCCCAGCTGTATGATGTTTTAAACGCAGAATTAGTGATATCTCATTTCGTGAGACCAAAAAATCGCGGACCTCGCTTCGCTCGCTCAGGAAGTTTTATCTTCAATTCTCAAAATTTGAATTTATACGACTTTTAAGGTTTTTATGTGAAATGATAAGAATTACTTTGCATTCTGAGCTGAAATCCAAAATAACGCAATTGAGTTTCGTGTCTGACCTTTCATTTAAATATCTAAGCCCAAAGATTGAAGTCAATTATAGCACAGACCTTTAAAATATATTCAATTATAAAAAAGAGTTTTGAAAATCTGTCATCTCTCAAAACATCTCTTCCTACCCGACCCTTTTAAATTGCTTGATTTAGTCATTATCATTCACTTTTAAGTCTCTTTTTGCTTACAGATTCATTTAATTAATAGTCACTGCAAATCTAAATCTGTCTGTGTGAGACCTTCAGTATTTGTTTAGATCTAGGTGCGATGTAACGCTTATTTATAGTGTTTTACGCTCTCAATAAAATAAAATTATCCACACTCTAAATCAAATTCTATGAGAGCGATAGCTCTCTTAGATAAGACCTCATACCGACTTCAATGTATAAGGATGGTTTTTTGATTGGTTATAACTTTTTTTGTATCGTATTAACTGCTTTGAAAAAATTCCACAGAACTACAATTCGGGCCTTCAATATGTGGTTAAAATTTCAAAAAGATCCACTCATTAGTTTATTTTATAAAAAATAAAGTTGCTAAGGGTGGTTTTCATTTGCATAAATTTGTCAGTGTTTTTGGTGAAAAAGTTAAATTTTCCCATAGAAATAACATGGAGTTTTTTTCAAATTTAGCCATTTTGTGGCCACCTTTTTGACATGAAATATTCGTTTGTTACGTTTGGGAACGGTTTTATATCAAAATTTAAACCTTTTTCTAGGACCATTTTTAAGGTTTTTGAGAAAAATTAATTTTAAGTATGTTTAATTTTAAATTTTAAAAATACCCCAATCTGCGATATTTTAGCATTTATACACTGTTTTATTAGGAAATATCAGCGAGACCAATGTTGGCCTTTTTTAACGTATAGTTGCCTCATAATAATCCGATTGTTTCTTCTTAATGCCTTTTGGTTGGAATGGCCTATCGATAGTGAGATAAGACGGCTTTAATATTGTTGCAGTGACGTTGACGCGGCCGCTACAGCGACGCCATCAAAACACACGGGTCTAAATTGTCGCGGATATAGTCAAATTCAAACTAGCTTAATGGACATTTTAACTTTTCCCTACTAATTATTCTGGATTACCAATAAAAGATAATTAAACTAGACTCCCAATTAAAGATAAATAAACGCTGCTGGCCCATTGGGCCGAATCCCATTAGACCGAATGTCCCATTGAACCGAATCCCGTTGGACCGAGTATAGCCAAAATGTGCGGGTTTTTTATCTTAAAATTCTCATTGCTATTAAAATATATATTTTTAAAGCCGTATTTTAAAACCGATTTAAAAAATACCTCTTTTGGTTTAAAGAAAATACCCTTGTCCTTAACCTTGCGTCTATCAATATACTTTCCTATATAAATAATGATACTGTGATGGTCAAATCCCATGTTTAAAAGGATGCCTCTATTGTAACCGAGCCGAATCAAAGCAAACCTGAAATGACCCATAAAACAATCAATATTTTGGAAAAGGCATATATTTATTGTTCAAGAAACTGAATAAATGCAGCGTTAATTGCTCCAGAATCTTTATAAAAATAATTTGTTGGAAAAGGCCCGGTTTTATTATGCAAGGACCTCAATGAAAATAAAAATATTATGGAAAATCGGTTATCCTACCACTTCCTAACGAAACCTAACCTAACCTAACCAAACCAAACCAAACCTAACCTAACCTAACAAAACCTAACCTAACCTAACAAAACCTAACCTAACCTACCCCAACCAAACCCATCCGAACCAAGCCTAACTTTACCCTACCTAACCTAACCTAACCTAACCTAACCTTACCCTACCTAACCCAAGCTTACAAACCATAACCTGACCAAAACCTAACCTAACCTAACCAAACCTAACCAAACCTAACCTAACCCAACCCACCAAACCTAACCTAACCAAACCCAACCCAACCCACCAAACCTAACCTAACCTAATATAACCTAACCCAACCCAACCCAACCCAACCTAACCCTAACCCTAACCTGATTTGACCTAACCTTAACCCTCTAAAATATTACCGTCATTTTAATAAAATTTACGCAAATATTTCAAATACTCAAAGGCCATTATTGCAATAGTAATTTTTTTATTACTTTATAGTTTCCCACACTGTCTAACGTAACTGCAATTAAGTTCAAAAGAAATTAATAATCAACTGCATGAAACTATTGTTACGTAGTTTACTTTTTTTCGGGGAATCGATCCAAGGATTATTGCACAGTAGTCCGATACTCTTCCACTGCGCCACGGTGAGACGAAAGTTCCTATCGCTAAATTAACTAGTATAGCCTTATAAGTAATAATAATATAATAATAATAAAAAAATCCCAATAGACAGAAACCGCACAAACGGCGGGATTTTATATCATATTTCAGATAAAATCGGTCGATTGGGAATTCGGTCGAATGGGATTCGATCCAATGGGAGGACACCAAATAAACTAGACTCCCAATTAAAGATAAATAAACTAGATTACGAATTTAAATAATTAAAGTACTTTACCAATTAAACGTTCTTAAAATAAATTATCAATTAGAGTTAATTAAACTAGACTACCAATTAGAGGTTATTAAACTAGATTACCAATTAAGGGTTACTAATTAAACTACCAATTAAGGGTTACTAATTAAATTACCAATTAAGGGTTACTAATTAAATTACCAATTAAGGGTTACTAATTAAATTACCAATTAAGGGTAATTAATCTAGATTATCAATTAAGGGTAATTAATGTAGATTATCAATTAAGGATAATTAATCTAGATTATCAATTAAGGGTAATTAATCTAGATTACCAATTAAGGGTAACTAATCTAGATTACCAATTAAGGGTAACTAATCTAGATTACCAATTAAGGGCAACTAATCTAGATTACCAATTAAGGGTAATTAATCTAGATTACCAATTAAGGGTAATTAATCTAGATTACCAATTAAGGGTAATTAAACTAGATTACCAATTAAGGGTAATTAAACTAGATTACCGACGACCGGTAATTAAGCTAGATTACCGACGACCGGTAATTAAGCTAGATTAACGACGACCGGAAATTAAGCTAGATTACCGACGACCGGTAATTAAGCTAGATTACCGACGACCGGTAATTAAGCTAGATTACCGACGACCGGTAATTAAGCTAGATTAACGATGACCGGTAATTAAGCTAGATTACCGACGACCGGTAATTAAGCTAGATTACCGACGACCGGTAATTAAGCTAGATTAACGACGACCGGAAATTAAGCTAGATTACCGACGACCGGTAATTAAGCTAGATTACCGACGACCGGTAATTAAGCTAGATTACCGACGACCGGTAATTAAGCTAGATTAACGACGACCGGAAATTAAGCTAGATTACCGACGACCGGTAATTAAGCTAGATTACCGACGACCGGTAATTAAGCTAGATTACCGACGACCGGTAATTAAGCTAGATTAACGATGACCGGTAATTAAGCTAGATTACCGACGACCGGTAATTAAGCTAGATTACCGACGACCGGTAATTAAGCTAGATTACCGACGACCGGTAATTAAGCTAGATTACCGACGACCGGTAATTAAGCTAGATTAACGACGACCGGAAATTAAGCTAGATTACCGACGACCGGTAATTAAGCTAGATTACCGACGACCGGTAATTAAGCTAGATTACCGACGACCGGTAATTAAGCTAGATTAACGACGACTGGAAATTAAGCTAGATTACCGACGACCGGTAATTAAGCTAGATTACCTACGACCGGTAATTACCGATGGACGCGCAACGCCCTAAGACTTTTTCTCCCATATTTTCTAAACAATTTTAATTAATATGAAGACTGAAGTGACAGATATTAATAAAAACTGTCATTGTAGACAAAGACTGGAAAGTGTAAAAGATAAGGTTTGAAAATGAACTGCCTGAAGTAACAGATATTAAAATTTTCACTTTTGAAGACATCATTATAAAACATCAATTATTTTAAAAAATTCTTATCTTACTTTTTTTCACCAAAATTACTTCGGGAAAGTATTTTAAAAAGGAACATGCGCGTTATTTTAAAAATACTACGGCTTTACATTTTATTTTTTATCAAAAATTTAAAATTAGGTAGAAAATTGACCCTATAACGTGAGAAAATCGTTGAGAGCTTACAAAATATAAACCGTATTAAAACTTTACAAAACGTATTCTTAAATTGTAAAGCTTTCAAAGTATTAAATATTAACGTGCTGTGTTGCTCTCAAAGATCACGATCAATCTACAGATCTTTTCGACACTAATAACTAAATCACAAAGAAAAGGCCTATATTATTTTCCGCTTCTCAATATTTTGAATTTTAAAATATAAAAATTTAAACTCTTCAAGAGAAATCTTTTCAGATATCGAAGTATTTGAATCTCCTAGAATCAAATGTTAGTTGAAAGTAAAACCAGTACCAAGCTAGTATCCCTTAAACCCTTCTAGGTGACAACTACTATTGAGGACAAAATACTTGGTAAATATTGCTGAAAAATATTTTGGGAAAATGAAATTTTGGTGAAAAAAAGTAAGATAAGAATTTTTTAAAATAATTGATGTTTTATAATGATGTCTTCAAAAGTGAAAATTTTAATATCTGTTACTTCAGGCAGTTCATTTTCAAACCTTATCTTTTACACTTTCCAGTCTTTGTCTACAATGACAGTTTTTATTAATCATTTATGAGTCCTGTATAACCCTATAATTTGATTAATCTGGTCCTGTATAATCCTATAATTTGATTAATCTGGTGTTGTATAATAGTATAATTTGATTAATCTGGTCCGAATAATCCATTAATTTGATTAATCTGGTGTTGTATAATAATATAATTTGATTAATCTGGTGTTGTGTAATACTATAATTTAATTAATCTGGTCCTGTATAATCCTATAATTTGATTAATCTGGTCCGAATAATCCTTTAATTTGATTAATCTGGTGTTGTATAATACTATAATTTGATTAATCTGGTGTTGTATAATACTATAATTTGATTAACCTGGTCCGGTTTAATCCTATAATTTGATTAACCTGGTCCTGTTTAATCCTATAATTTGATTAATCTGGTCCTGTATAATCCTATAATTTGATTAATCTGGTCCTGTATAATCATATAACTTGATTAATCTGGTCCTGCATTATCCTATAATTTGATTAATCTGGTCCTGCATTATCCTATAATTTGATTAATCTGGTCCTGTATAATCCTATAATTTGATTAATCTGGTCTTTATAATATTATAATTTGATTAATCTGGTCCTGTATAATCCAATAATTTGATTAATCTTGTCCTGTATAATCCTATAATTTGATTATACCCACGTGATGGCAGTTGTAGTTGCGTCGGTACCAGCTGAAAACATAAGTATAGCGTTTAAGAGACAGCTATTTTAAATGGTCTATCGCGTTAAAAACAATGCCTTAACAATACCCAAAAAGAGGTCGCCTAATATTCCTTGCAAATGGCGATCAGTTAAGTAAATATTGTTTTCAGATTCCTCGGATTCAGCTTCGATACCAGAAGCGATCACGGAATCCGTGAAGTGACGTAATTCATCTAGAGTATATATATATATTTAGAGTTATTACACGTAGATATAGATTTCTCTTAAAGGGAGGGTGAAGTGGAAAATCAAGTGATTTTTTATCAATTGTTCTACTAATTACAAAACCAGTCTGCATAGTGAAACATTCAGGAAATACTTCCGAATGACTTTAAAATTCAAATTAGGTTGAGATTTTAAAGATAATTTTAAACAAGAACCTCCGACCAATCGCGTAACGCCCTGCCTTCTTGTTAACAAAATTCTCGTGGCACGTTCCGTGTCAAATGAAATATATGACGAGATTTGATAAAATTAGGCGCGCAACGTGACAATCGTGGCGCGAGACATGGAGCGTGCCACGAGAATTTTGTTAATAAAAAGGCAGGGCGTTACGCGATTGGTCGGAGGACTTTATTTAAAATTATCCTTAAAATCTGAACCTAATTTGATTTTAAAATCATTCGGAAGTATTTCCTGAATGTTTGACTATGCAGACTGGTCTTATAATTAGTAGAAGAATCGATAAAAAAAATCACTTGATTTTCTACTTCACCCTCCTTTAATGGTTAATTGTTTCATAAAAATAATTTATAACCAGTGGCGTAACTACAGGGGAGCAGAGCCCGCAACTGCGGGCGGGCCCATAGCTTTTGGGGGCCCTTTCAAAATTTTCCTTATAGACTGATTGTCCTATATTTTATAAAGTGCCCTACAATTTCACAAATCGTCCAATAAAGTCCTATATTTTTGTGATTTCAAAGTAATTGTTTATGATCCCAGCTGTATGATGTTTTAAACGCAGAATTAGTGATATCTCATTTCGTGAGACCAAAAAATCGCGGACCTCGCTTCGCTCGCTCAGGAAGTTTTATCTTCAATTCTCAAAATTTGAATTTATACGACTTTTAAGGTTTTTATGTGAAATGATAAGAATTACTTTGCATTCTGAGCTGAACTCCAAAATAACGCAATTGAATTTCGTGTCTGACCTTTCATTTAAATATCTAAGCCCAAAGATTGAAGTCAATTATAGCACAGACCTTTAAAATATATTCAATTATAAAAAAGAGTTTTGAAAATCTGTCATCTCTCAAAACATCTCTTCCTACCCGACCCTTTTAAATTGCTTGATTTAGTCATTATCATTCACTTTTAAGTCTCTTTTTGCTTACAGTTTCATTTAATTAATAGTCACTGCAAATCTAAATCTGTCTGTGTGAGACCTTCAGTATTTGTTTAGATCTAGGTGCGATGTAACGCTTATTTATAGTGTTTTACGCTCTCAATAAAGTAAAATTATCAACACTCTAAATCAAATCATTTATGAGTCCTGTATAACCCTATAATTTGATAAATCTGGTCCTGTATAATCCTATAATTTGATTAATCTAATGTTGTATAATAGTATAATTTGATTAATCTGGTCCGAATAATCCTTTAATTTGATTAATCTGGTGTTGTATAATACTATAATTTGATTAATCTGGTGTTGTATAATACTATAATTTGATTAACCTGGTCCGGTTTATTCCTATAATTTGATTAACCTGGTCCTGTTTAATCCTATAATTTGATTAATCTGGTCCTGTATAATCCTATAACTTGATTAATCTGGTCCTGCATTATCCTATAATTTGATTAATCTGGTCCTGCATTATCCTATATTTTGATTAATCTGGTCCTGTATAATCCTTTAATTTGATTAATCTGGTCTTTATAATATTATAATTTGATTAATCTGGTCCTGTATAATCCTATAATTTGATTAATCTTGTCCTGTATAATCCTATAATTTGATTATACCCACGTGATGGCAGTTGTAGTTGCGTCGGTACCAGCTGAAAACATAAGTATAGCGTTTAAGAGACAGCTATTTTAAATGGTCTATCGCATTAAAAACAATGCCTTAACAATACCCAAAAAGAGGTCGCCTAATATTCCTTGCAAATGGCGATCAGTTAAGTAAATATTGTTTTCAGATTCATCGGATTCAGCTTCGATACCAGAAGCGATCACGGAATCCGTGAAGTGACGTAATTCATCTAGAGTATATATATATATTTAGAGTTATTACACGTAGATATAGATTTCTCTTAAAGGGAGGGTGAAGTGGAAAATCAAGTGATTTTTTATCAATTGTTCTACTAATTACAAAACCAGTCTGCATAGTGAAACATTCAGGAAATACTTCCGAATGACTTTAAAATTCAAATTAGGTTGAGATTTTAAAGATAATTTTAAACAAGAACCTCCGACCAATCGCGTAACGCCCTGCCTTCTTGTTAACAAAATTCTCGTGGCACGTTCCGTGTCAAATGAAATATATGACGAGATTTGATAAAATTAGGCGCGCAACGTGACAATCGTGGCGCGAGACATGGAGCGTGCCACGAGAATTTTGTTAATAAAAAGGCAGGGCGTTACGCGATTGGTCGGAGGACTTTATTTAAAATTATCCTTAAAATCTGAACCTAATTTGATTTTAAAATCATTCGGAAGTATTTCCTGAATGTTTGACTATGCAGACTGGTCTTATAATTAGTAGAAGAATCGATAAAAAAATCACTTGATTTTCTACTTCACCCTCCCTTTAATGGTTAATTGTTTCATAAAAATAATTTATAACCAGTGGCGTAACTACAGGGGAGCAGAGCCCGCAACTGCGGGCGGGCCCATAGCTTTTGGGGGCCCTTTCAAAATTTTCCTTATAGACTGATTGTCCTATATTTTATAAAGTGCCCTACAATTTCACAAATTGTCCAATAAAGTCCTATATTTTTGTGATTTCAAAGTAATTGTTTATGATCCCAGCTGTATGATGTTTTAAACGCAGAATTAGTGATATCTCATTTCGTGAGACCAAAAAATCGCGGACCTCGCTTCGCTCGCTCAGGAAGTTTTATCTTCAATTCTCAAAATTTGAATTTATACGATTTTTAAGGTTTTTATGTGAAATGAAAAGAATTACTTTGCATTCTGAGCTGAACTCCAAAATAACGCAATTGAATTTCGTGTCTGACCTTTCATTTAAATATCTAAGCCCAAAGATTGAAGTCAATTATAGCACAGACCTTTAAAATATATTCAATTATAAAAAAGAGTTTTGAAAATCTGTCATCTCTCAAAACATCTCTTCCTACCCGACCCTTTTAAATTGCTTGATTTAGTCATTATCATTCACTTTTAAGTCTCTTTTTGCTTACAGTTTCATTTAATTAATAGTCACTGCAAATCTAAATCTGTCTGTGTGAGACCTTCAGTATTTGTTTAGATCTAGGTGCGATGTAACGCTTATTTATAGTGTTTTACGCTCTCAATAAAGTAAAATTATCAACACTCTAAATCAAATCATTTATGAGTCCTGTATAACCCTATAATTTGATAAATCTGGTCCTGTATAATCCTATAATTTGATTAATCTAATGTTGTATAATAGTATAATTTGATTAATCTGGTCCGAATAATCCTTTAATTTGATTAATCTGGTGTTGTATAATACTATAATTTGATTAATCTGGTGTTGTATAATACTATAATTTGATTAACCTGGTCCGGTTTATTCCTATAATTTGATTAACCTGGTCCTGTTTAATCCTATAATTTGATTAATCTGGTCCTGTATAATCCTACAATTTGATTAATCTGGTCCTGCATAATCATATAACTTGATTAATCTGGTCCTGCATTATCCTATAATTTGATTAATCTGGTCCTGCATTATCCTATATTTTGATTAATCTGGTCCTGTATAATCCTTTAATTTGATTAATCTGGTCTTTATAATATTATAATTTGATTAATCTGGTCCTGTATAATCCTATAATTTGATTAATCTTGTCCTGTATAATCCTATAATTTGATTATACCCACGTGATGGCAGTTGTAGTTGCGTCGGTACCAGCTGAAAACATAAGTATAGCGTTTAAGAGACAGCTATTTTAAATGGTCTATCGCGTTAAAAACAATGCCTTAACAATACCCAAAAAGAGGTCGCCTAATATTCCTTGCAAATGGCGATCAGTTAAGTAAATTTTGTTTTCAGATTCCTCGGATTCAGCTTCGATACCAGAAGCGATCACGGAATCCGTGAAGTGACGTAATTCATCTAGAGTATATATATATATATTTAGAGTTATTACACGTAGATATAGATTTCTCTTAAAGGGAGGGTGAAGTGGAATATCAAGTGATTTTTTATCAATTGTTCTACTAATTACAAAACCAGTCTGCATAGTGAAACATTCAGGAAATACTTCCGAATGACTTTAAAATTCAAATTAGGTTGAGATTTTAAAGATAATTTTAAACAAGAACCTCCGACCAATCGCGTAACGCCCTGCCTTCTTGTTAACAAAATTCTCGTGGGACGTTCCGTGTCAAATGAAATATATGACGAGATTTGATAAAATTAGGCGCGCAACGTGACAATCGTGGCGCGAGACATGGAGCGTGCCACGAGAATTTTGTTAATAAAAAGGCAGGGCGTTACGCGATTGGTCGGAGGACTTTATTTAAAATTATCCTTAAAATCTGAACCTAATTTGATTTTAAAATCATTCGGAAGTATTTCCTGAATGTTTGACTATGCAGACTGGTCTTATAATTAGTAGAAGAATCGATAAAAAAAATCACTTGATTTTCTACTTCACCCTCCCTTTAATGGTTAATTGTTTCATAAAAATAATTTATAACCAGTGGCGTAACTACAGGGGAGCAGAGCCCGCAACTGCGGGCGGGCCCATAGCTTTTGGGGGCCCTTTCAAAATTTTCCTTATAGACTGATTGTCCTATATTTTATAAAGTGCCCTACAATTTCACAAATCGTCCAATAAAGTCCTATATTTTTGTGATTTCAAAGTAATTGTTTATGATCCCAGCTGTATGATGTTTTAAACGCAGAATTAGTGATATCTCATTTCGTGAGACCAAAAAATCGCGGACCTCGCTTCGCTCGCTCAGGAAGTTTTATCTTCAATTCTCAAAATTTGAATTTATACGATTTTTAAGGTTTTTATGTGAAATGATAAGAATTACTTTGCATTCTGAGCTGAACTCCAAAATAACGCAATTGAATTTCGTGTCTGACCTTTCATTTAAATATCTAAGCCCAAAGATTGAAGTCAATTATAGCACAGACCTTTAAAATATATTCAATTATAAAAAAGAGTTTTGAAAATCTGTCATCTCTCAAAACATCTCTTCCTACCCGACCCTTTTAAATTGCTTGATTTAGTCATTATCATTCACTTTTAAGTCTCTTTTTGCTTACAGTTTCATTTAATTGATAGTCACTGCAAATCTAAATCTGTCTGTGTGAGACCTTCAGTATTTGTTTAGATCTAGGTGCGATGTAACGCTTATTTATAGTGTTTTACGCTCTCAATAAAATAAAATTATCCACACTCTAAATCAAATCATTTATGAGTCCTGTATAACCCTATAATTTGATTAATCTGGTCCTGTATAATCCTATAATTTGATTAATCTGGTCCGAATAATCCTTTAATTTTATTAATCTGGTCCTGTATAATCATATAACTTGATTAATCTGGTCCTGCATAATCATATAACTTGATTAATCTGGTCCTGCATTATCCTATAATTTGATTAATCTGGTCCTGCATTATCCTATAATTTGATTAATCTGGTACTGTATAATCCTTTAATTTGATTAATCTGGTCCTGTATAATCCTACAATTTGATTAATCGTGTCCTGTATAATCCTATAATTTGATTAAGCTGGTCCTGTATAATCCTAAAATTTGATTAATCTGGTCCTGCAGTATCCTACAATGTGATTAATCTGGTCCTATATAATGCTATAATTTTGCGAAGAGAATCCTATGGTATTAAAAATTTTCTAAAAGAGTTGAGGGCCTGCATTGCAGTTTAGTATGTGCGAGAAATCTTAGTCGAGACCGCGGCGACAAGGCGCATTGCTATAAATTATGAAAGGGGAAAGTAGTAACGTTCGTGATGCTCTCATACTCTTTAAAGCTCGACACTTAAGAAGGGGCCCTTATTGTGGGGCCGCGGGCGGGCCCAACAAACGCCGTTACGCCACTGTTTATAACCAGGATTGTAATCTTTCTTAATTTCTTTCAATCTGTCCTTCAAAAATGCCCCAACAGCTTCCGCCGCCTTTTGTATAGTCTTTTGAAACTTGCGAAAAAACGGATAAAGAATAGGCGAAAAGTCTCCGGGGGAAATTGTCATACTCTCGTGAAAAAGATCAAACTCTTTCATCGTTATTTGACGCTCTGCTTCGGTTAACTCGTCCAATCTAAAGTTTTAGTAATAATAGATTAAACCCACGATATTCGGCAAGTTTCGTTTCCTGGTTTTACCAAAAAGCAGTTTGAGATATGATGTTAATGATGAAATTCTGCAATCTAGGCTTTGGATTAAAGGCGACTTTTTCGGACAACATATCAGCTATCATTTCTTCAGCATTCCGTTGTACTATAGTAGCTAAGACCTCAAGAGTCCGCGAACTTTCTATAAAAATTTACTTCGTAAGATCGGAGCCTCCGAGATGCGTGTGGCGTAGCGAGAATATTTTTTTAACCAATTTAGTTCGCCGTGGTTCTACGCTTGGGGGCGCTTATATTACTGTAAAATAAACAAAGTTCAACCCCGTGACGCTGTCGGCTGCTTAGGTATTGAGCCAAGGTCGCGAATTTTAAGTATACGTTTTTATTACTCTTACTGAATTATTTTAATTAAAAACATTTATTTTTGTTGTCATCAATACAATCTAACCGAAAGATTCAATAAAAAGTGAATGGCCCCAAAAACATTTAAGTTAATTTAAGGATGAAACTTTTCTCTATTATGAAAATTTTATGACTGACCCCTGAAATATCAACGATAATTTAAGGAAGACCCCTGTCACAACGGTAATATAAGCGCCACCTCGTATGGTGAAAATATTTTCCTTAACATAAAATTTGACATGCATGGGCCTAGTTCATCTCGGAGGCTCCGGTAAGATTCGCGCCTGTAACGATGGATAAATGTATACCGTACCTAACAGCGGTGTGTCCAACCTTTCTGCAAACTTCCCATTGTTTCGTATTCCCTTGAAACGATATTGCAACAGTGTGGTACTTGTTGTGACGCACTTAATATGAAAATATGTAAACTCGTTTTAGCGTATATGAGTTGATCAGCACCGAGAAATTATAGAGATGACGCGGGGAATTATTTTAAGGTCTCCGCGGCTTCAAGATCAAAGTTAGGGATATGGGCGGTACTTTAGTAAGCTCGCCACGCTTGGGCCATGTCAATAAAAGCAAAAGTTTATAAGATATGTTCTACAGTATAAGAAACGTGAGATAGATTTTCGTAAAGCCACGCCTGGTTTTGGCGCTGCCAAAGGTTTATTACAGACTAAATAGGAAGATGGAGTGCAAAATTAACCGAGTGCAGTCAATTCTCGCTTGTCGTTCTCGAACTAGCTCGAGCTGCAAGTCTCTAGCATTACCAGAAGTAAGATGAGACTAGAAGTAAAGAGCTCTAGCATTGGTAGTAGATCCTGGCACTAGTGAACAAATTTGAGGATTCTATGCCGCTTCCATCGCGCCTACACTAGAGAGAAAAAAATTGGTCGAGTTCCAAAAAATTTCCTACCCCTTCCCCTCAACCTAAAGCCGCGGAACACGGACGCGGGTGCTTGAATCTAGTTCGGCCGTCTACCGCCACGAGCGTCTCACGTTTTGAAGGGAAATTTCAGAAACCGCTACCAGAGGGCCAACCGTTGGTGTGTTATCAAGAATATTCACTTTCGCCAAGTGAAGAATTTGGTTAGCTCAGTACTTCTAGTCTCATCTTACTTCTGATGACGAATTTTACATCACAAATAATTTCGAAAAGGTACAGACCAGGTCAATCTAATGATCCACGCTATTAATAGACGGTGAGACTAAAAATAACTCACCCCTTCTTCCGCATTTCAAGGCATACCGGAAATAGTCGGCTTCTATTGCGTCTGTTTATGGAATGCAGCGTCCTTGTGAAACCCCCCTGAAGGTCGTTCCTCAAATTTCAACCCGTCTATCACCAGAGGAATGCACGTAGTATCGCCTCTATCGCATCGGCTTCTTTTAAGTCTAGGAAGCCTCGATCTGGCGAACCGCACCCAGAAGCGCCCTTTCACGACTTCAAAGGGTCAAAGGAGCCGCGCATTCCCTTTTAACAAAAAGCACTGCAAAAAGTTAGAAACCCCATGGAGAATACTTATTATCGTATTTCTGTCTCAGTTGACCGCAAAACTCTATTTGAAGATAGGAAATTAGCCTTACGCTTAGAGACAAATGTGTCGGGACTTTTTTTAAATGCATACCCTATATATTTTTAATATAAATATAATATAAGATACATTTTTGAATGTCTGACTGACTAATAATCAATGTGCAGCCCAAACCGCTGTAAGTAGAAGGCTGAAATTTTGCAGAGACGTTACTCTAAATTAAAGGTTTTTCTAATCCGCGGTCATCTTAAAAAATGGCGGACAGAAATGTAAAATCACATTCTTGAGGGAAACGGTGGACCTTAGGGCAAAATTTCATAGTACATTTTCGACTATAAATCGCCCCATAATTTCTTACAAACCTTTGAGATGCGCCCAGAATAGTTTTGTGGGTTCATAAAATGGCCATGGTTTAATTTTTGTAAACACGTACAGTATGCCAAGGACAAACTAACGAGCCATCGTGGCTAAATTGAGAAAGGAATTTCAATTATTAGGTATGAAGTCTTAATTAAATGAAACCATGAATTTAAGGTCAACTACACTTGTCAAATGAATAATGTTCACGTAAATTCGTTTTTATACAAATGTTCAGGGTTAAAAACGTCCAATAACGCTTTCAGATCTAAAACAACACTATACTTTTCCACCCACCTATATAACCTTATAATAGTCAATATAATTATTAATAATTTTCAATCGTATCATCTAACTTTGGTTACGTGGGCTTATACTTTTTTAACGTGGGTTGAAGTATATAATTTTGGATAAAAAGGGGGCATTCGGATCTATTACGTTTTGAGTGTAATTTACTCCAGTTCTTCGAACATGCACTTTAAAAGATTGGATGATAATTTGATAAAGTAGATCCGGAAGATCTTGTTAAAATATATCACCCCATTTCTCGGTAAACATTACGAATGAAACGAAGAAGTATTAGGAGATGACAAAGTCCAGTATAAAATGCATAATGCATGTATACTTTTGGTGGGTTAAATCGTACGCGGCGTGCCCGTTTTCTTGGCAAACGTCTTATATTATAGAAACGTTAAGTCTGTGGGTGCTCTTCGTTAGACTGTGTAGGCGTGGGGCCCTAGGGCTGGGAGTATCGAAGATTTTTGGTATCGATACCGGTATCGAGTACTGAATATTGTATTCGATACCGGGTATCGGTATCGGAGAAAAAAATACTCGATACCCAAAGTATCGAGTACTTTTTTTAAAGCGCCACCTATGATAGATTTTGCGTATTTAATTATAATAAGCTTTGTAATTAGTTTTTTTTCTCGGAAAACCATTGCTGCAATATTTTAACATTTAATTTAAATTTATTTAATCTAATTTTTAAGATGTGATTTTAATTTAGTTAGAGCTATTCACATAAATTTTCTGTACGCCTTTTAAGTTCGGTACGAAAGCTTGAATCCTTTGGAATATAATAGAATAGATTGTATCACACCTCAGAGTAAAATTTCTGGACATCATTTTGACTTTGGAAAATAATTTTTATAAAACAATATCCACTCTAGAAAGCTAGAATCCTTTTAAGTATAATAAAACACGTCGAAACGCGTCCAAGTTAAATTTCAGGTCGTTTGTATCAATAGGACGAAGGAACTGGCCAAAAAACATACCTCCTCCTATAGAACTTAATATTAATTTTCGGTTGCTACGAATTTTCTTCAAAAGTCGCGCTTATATATGTAAATCCAACTCTTTGAACGGGATTCTATAGCACGAGCAGCTTGCGTCGTTTTGTGCGCGATCGAATGGGCTATGGTTGAAGAAGCTACGTCTGACGTCAGTCTACTCTAGGGATGGAGTATAGAGACTAAACTAGGTCGACGAGGGAAAAATTCACGTGTTAAAATATAAAGCAAATGATTGGCCGCAAGTTTCAAAAATAAACGTTCCTTCGATTCCAGGGGGAAAAGATAGGGGGATAAAGTACTCGATGCTTCGGATTTTTCGAAAGTACTCGATACCAGTATCGGATCCCAAAAACGGTACTCGATACCGGTATCGAAAGACTGAAGTACTCGATACCAAGTTGGCATCGAGTAGTATCGAACAGCCCTAGCGTGGGCGCCTGCCTATAGGGTTGTCTCGATCCGCATAGAGGAAATATAACAGAGGTGTCTCAAGTTTTTAAAAGTCTCTTACCAAAATTTTGGTTTTATTAAAGGTAAGAATATGATTTGAACCAAGTGGCACAGTTAAATTTTATAAACAGAACAATAGATGAAGGTATCAACTTTGGCATGTGCCCAATAAGAAAACTGTACTATCCCGAACGTTTGGTTTTCACCCTCAATTGCCTGATTTATTATTAAATTTAAAGGGACTGAAATGAAGGCATCGGAAGGTGGGTGAAAATTATTTGAAATTCGTCATAATCACGTGATTAAGGACATACGTGGTTCAAAGAAACATGCTTCGTTTAATCGGGGAATTCTCGAGAAAAACCAGGACTAAGTCCCACTCCACGTGGAGTGTGAATATCGGTGTCACGAGGTGCCTGTGACGTATCTCTAATAATTTCTCCCCATCCGCCGATGCCTTCTTTTACAGTCCCTTTAATTACGAGCTTTGTCAATTTCGATCAGAGAAAAGAGTTATTTCAAAAAGACTAATGTGACGTCACTCATGCTCATACTACTCGTTCACAGAGAAAAAACTGTACCAAACATGACTGCCAACTACCAAAGCAATGCCTACGTAATTATTATTGATTACGTAGGCATTGACCAAAGACAGACCCATTATGTTTGGCATAGGCGGTGACGTCACATCTGATAGCATCTCTATACCGCTTTCGTTTTCTAAAAATACCATATAAGAGAGCGGTGCTTGTCCACAAAATCCGTTCCCTCGTCATTCCTCTATGTTCACCCCATCTTTTTGCCTCTTTTACTTATTCCTTCGATCCGTTTCTGTCGCTAGTTCGACCCCCTCATTCTACGGCCCTTAAAGGCCGACTTCCATCGAAAAGAGTTCTAGCGAACTGAAAACCAAGCGACCGTGCCGATTTTCGAAGCCCCGCTGGGTCAAAAGTTGGAAGGGTTCTAGCTAACTGAAAGCCGTGCAATGTGGTTCTAACGAACAATGTATTCGTGTCAGACGTCGCCAAAAAAATTTAGAAACTCATCTGGAAAGTGAAAGCCGCATGATCCATGAGTTGTTAAGAATGCTGCATACGGAAGATGAACTTGCCCAAATGACGGCATTGGGCACCACGGAAAGGAAGGGCTTGCCTAAAGAACATCTTGACGTGATTCATCGTAAGGGCTCACTATTTTAATAACCATAATTTTAAAATCTACCCACCGTTGTCCTTTTGTTTGTTGTTTTTGGGCATTTCAATTTGAACGATGCTTAGAAGTTAATGATAAAACTAAAGTATCACGGTTGTAAAAGACTAGAGATCATCGGGCAAACGTTGGGGAATTCAACAAGACCACTTTACAGGTTCATACAATCTTTAGAAAACCAATATCTCATATTTCCAGAATGTTTCCCTTGAATGTCTCCGCTGGTATTTCCAGGTTTGCCCCCATATATTAAGTATCCCGAAAGTTAAGGATCATTATATGCTTAATTAACCCCTGTAACCCCAAGTACTTAGTATCGTTAGAAACGGTGACAAAGATGACTATAACATACTTCAAGGACATGCTCGTATCTTTAATAGTACCAGAGTTAGGAGCCTTCAATGTTAAACCTATGTTTATGAACATTTTTCTAAAATGAACCCTGCCTTCTAAAACCAACCCTTTAGTGTTACTGATGTTGGTCACATTCGGTAATGACAACGTACTGAAATATATGTAAGATTAGAGACGTCTGCCACTTGCAATAGTTTGAACTGGTTAATAATTACTGACAGGTAGTCCGACGCATTACTTTAGTTAACGAGTTCCATCTCATTTTCGATTCTGCTAAGTGTTACAAGGTCTCTCTCTAAGAGTTATGACCTTTAGTCTACGTCATTTCAGGACTACCTCTCAGTAACTAGTGGGATATGACCTATCTTAACATGTTGCGCAATTGTCCAAACCAGTGAAGTGAATCATTCTTCAAAATTTAATTGGACTTACATTATTCCAGTTCTAGTAACAAGGCAATTCGGATGGAAAAAGGGGAGGACGATTACAAGAAGTGACATAAATCGCATTATCAATAAGAAGTGCGCGAATATTCGACACAGTCTTCGAAAAGGCGAAAAGAAAACCGAAAAACGGCAAAAAAACGACGACGAGGACGATGGAACCCAGGATGCCCAGGAACAAGAGCAGTTGATCGAAAAAGAAGATACACCCAAAAAAGACGGAAATGATCAGGAAAACGACGAAAATGATGAGGAAAACGACGAAAAAAACGACAATAATATCCAAGTGTAGACAAAACTAAGTGTAAAACAAAAAATAAATAAAAAAGGGAATGTAAACGTATTCTGTGTTTAATAACAGTTAAGGGCACATAGTGTCGACTATGGCCTTGAAATTTAAATATTTCTCGGTGACCCTAAAATTTGAACTCGTTAAGTCCGTTAGCCCGTCACGTGTTTAGAGCTTTTAGGGTATTCTAATGTCTGGATGTGATATATCCTGAGATTCGTACAATTTGCGGGCAATGGTAAATGCGTACTCTATATTCGATGTAATTTAGACAGCCTATGTGGTCAGGTCCTGACCTTAGTACGCTACATTAAGAACGTTTTGGGTGTACTCTATATTAGACGTCATTTAGACGGCATCTATCAGACATCTCTAGCTGGTCGGTATTCGGACCTGACTTAGAACGCTTCATTAAGACCTCTTTGGGGGTACTCTATATTAGACGTCATTTAGACGGCATCTATCAGACATCTCTAGCTGGTCGGTATTCGGACCTGACTTAGAACGCTTCATTAAGACCTCTTTGGGGGTACTCTATATTAGACGTCATTTAGACGGCATCTATCAGACATCTCTAGCTGGTCGGTATTCGGACCTGACTTAGAACGCTTCATTAAGACCTCTTTGGGGGTACTCTATATTAGACGTCATTTAGACGGCATCTATCAGACATCTCTAGCTGGTCGGTATTCGGACCTGACTTAGAACGCTTCATTAAGACCTCTTTGGGGGTACTCTATATTAGACGTCATTTAGACGGCATCTATCAGACATCTCTAGCTGGTCGGTATTCGGACCTGACTTAGAACGCTTCATTAAGACCTCTTTGGGGGTACTCTATATTAGACGTCATTTAGACGGCATCTATCAGACATCTCTAGCTGGTCGGTATTCGGACCTGACTTAGAACGCTTCATTAAGTCCTCTTTGGGGGTACTCTATATTAGACGTCATTTAGACGGCATCTATCAGACATCTCTAGCTGGTCGGTATTCGGACCTGACTTAGAACGCTTCATTAAGACCTCTTTGGGGGTACTCTATATTAGACGTCATTTAGACGGCATCTATTAGACATCTTCAGCTGGTCGGTATTCGGACCTGACTTAGAACGCTTCATTAAGACCTGTTTGGGGGTACTCTATATCAGACGTCATTTAGACGGCATCTATCAGACATCTCTAGCTGGTCGGTATTCGGACCTGATTTAGAACGCTTCATTAAGACCTGTTTGGGGGTACTCTATATTAGACGTCATTTAGACGGCATCTATTAGACATCTTCAGCTGGTCGGTATTCGGACCTGACTTAGAACGCTTCATTAAGACCTCTTTGGGGGTACTCTATATTAGACGTCATTTAGACGGCATCTATTAGACATCTTCAGCTGGTCGGTATTCGGACCTGACTTAGAACGCTTCATTAAGACCTTTTTGGGTGTACTCTATATTAGACGCCATTTAGACGGCATCTATTAGACATCTCCTGCTGTTCGGAATTCGGACCTGACTTAGAACGCTACACCAAGAGCTTTTTGAGTGTGCTTCATGTTAGACGAAGTATACACCGCTGCAAATATGCCTTTTCGCGAACAGGTACATCACGAGCTCAATTAGATGAATACGTCAAAGACCTTTCTTAGCATGACCAGTACAAGATCTCATTTAGCACCTTCCCAGGTGGACACCACTATTGAGCTTACTACAGCACGATTATGGGTATTCTCAATGTAAGTAGTCCTTAAGTAGGCTAAATCAGCGCTTCTCAAACTGTGGTCCGTGGACCGGCACCGGTCCGCGGACATGCGGCTGGTATGGTCCGTCATACATAGTTGAGAAAAAAACCGGTCCGCAAGGTTAAAAAGTTTGAGAAGCGCTGGGCTAAATAAAGACTTTCCTCCATGTTCTTAAAGTATGCCCTGTTAAAGACGTCTCATTGTACACCTAGTCAAGACGTCTTACAATGATACATCCTAAATGTTTCTGAATACGTCGCTCTGTATAACGTCTCCATAACCTCCTACACAGCTTCAGAGTACCTTTTTATGTGGTCTTTGGGGCGTCTAAAACTCAACGTTTTTTTCTAGAGAATAGACCTCTTAAAACCGTATGTAATTATTTCGGCAAGGGATCTATAGGGAGCTAACAACTGGCTGGAAGGAAGAGATAGTCTGACGTCACGCAGCCCCTCACTGTTTTGGAATTGTTGCGCCTAGAATACTGTTTCCAACCATTAGGGGGGATGAAACTCCAGTAAGAGATAGAATTAAGGGTGTGACGTTTCAGGGTCAGAACTGTTAGCTCCCTATAGATTGATAATGGCATAAGTTCATAAGTTAGGTCCCATAAGTTTGTCACTGATTACTGAGAGTTTGTCATGAAGTGACGTGGGTGAAACATTGTGGATTCTCCTAAAGCGACGTCTGGTGAGATGCTGTCAAAGGCTTAGTACAGAATAAATAGGAAGATGGAAGTCCTGCAAAACCTAGTGTAGTCAGTTCTCGAACTAGCTCTCATTAAGTCTCAAACATTATGAAGTTTAGGTAGTGTCATACTTATGAAGTTTAGGTAGTGTCATACTTATGAAGTTTAGGTAGTGTCATACTTATGAAGTTTAGGTAGTGTCATACTTATGAAGTTTAGGTAGTGTCATACTTATGGAACATATGTTATAAATTTATGTAATGATTAAACAAAATAAAATAACAAAACTTTCGATTCTTTCGAAACACTTTATATAAGGTGTGAAAGTTAACCCTTAACGAAACATTAAATAGAATCCGCGGGTAACCACTAGGTAATGCTTTAGGGGTTCTTATGTGTCAGGTAAATTTACTACGTCCATTATGGCATTTTATCGGTAGATGTTTGTTACCAAAATTATATAGATATGAAAGCAAAAAAGTACACTTCGTGCATTGAAAATTGCTGGCGCCGTGTAATATGAGAAGCCCTAACTCCTTTATGCTGGAATAGTGTTGAGGGTCCCTCTGCGTATGATTACCTTTATCCCAGAATAGTGTCGACCCCCCACCCTCTGCGGAAGATTACCTTCCCGACCGTGGCACAGGGAACAAGCCGTGAACAAGCTCGTAAAGTACCAAAAATGAACGTTTGGATCGCCAGCATCATGTACTACTTTCTATAAACCTGCGCTGGGTTGCCACGGGTCAGGGAAAACCTGGAAGGTCAGGGAATTTAAAAATGGGCCGAACAGTCAGGGAATTTGATTTTAGTGGGTAAAATTTCTGGGGATAAGTCTTTATTGAAAGAGTAATGAAAGTCTCTCCCCATCCTCTCTTAACACAGAAAACTCTAGAGCAATCCTTAAAAATGCTGTCTAGAATTGTTTTTATAAAGTAAATGCTCTCTAAACAAATCTCTTAGACTGTTATTTATAGTTAAAATGTTTCTTAGTCATTTTGGTGCAACAAATACATTGGAAAACTTAATGTAGATCGAGTTTATTTAATTATAAGCGCTTAAAACGTGCTGTAAACATTCACACTTTCTGTGACGTCAAAAAGCTCTTCCCTGATTGATTAGTTCCTGTAGGTGGTACTTTGTGTCTCAGTTTAGTTTACATGCCGTCAACAACCAAAGGCAGGGAATTATTAATAAAGTGTGCTTTTTGTTTTTATATCTATATAATTTTGTTCAAGTAAGAACTTTTTTTAAAATGGACTGTACAGAAGGAATCATCAGGCGGGTGAAAGTGTCCGAGATGAGGCACGTGGTTCAAAGAAACTTAGTTTGTTTCATTTTGAAAACTTGCGCTGCAGGGAATTGGCGCTGATGTCTCGCGAAAAACACTGAGTACGTGTCCAGAAGGGAACTATGAAAATTTGTATAAAATTAACGGATAGTGGTTTTGGTAAGAATTGTTGATGATTTTCGTCTTGTTTTACTAAGCCATATCGATTTAACAAAATGTTCTTTGGCCATTTTTTCTCCCTTAAACCAGTATAAGAACCAAAATCTTTTCCCGGGGATAGATTTAATTTGGAATGGAGAACAGAGTAATCTGGACGCGGCGTCAAAGTCCTCGGGAAAGGGGGGGGGTATGAAAGAAAAGGCGGGTCATAGCGCATAGCGACAGAGGTAAAAAGGAATTACGTATCTTTCGCCGTACCCGTCAGTAACGTCATCCAAACGTGGCTTAACATGCTTCATTCAAACCTGGAAAAATCAGGGAAATAAATAGTTGACAAAAACCTCAAGGAAATTTCGAATTTTTTAGTAAAATTCAGGGAAAGTTGCGTCAATCAGGGACCGAGTAATTAAGCAAAATGTTCGTAAACATCCCCTCCATAGGATTAACATTACACTAAACTTTGGAGGCTCAGAACACTGGTTCTACTAGAGATACGGGGATGTCCTTTGATTATGTAATAGTCCTCTTTGCCCCCCCCCCCACCTCGTTCGTTAACATTTGCTCCATAGGATACTCCATATACGGGAAAACTCTGGGAAGTATATGGGGAAAAACCTGGAAATCTCAGGGAAAGTTGTATGAACCCTGTTTAGGTGAGCCAATAAGATAATTTAATCTTTTCTTTACATGTTGGAGGGAGGGGCTCTATACCGGGTTATGAGTCGGAGTGAAGTAAATACTAACCGTTATCCATTCCTACTTCTAAAATTAAATCTATCCCTGCTTTCCTAGAGGAAATTCACGACTTCTTTTTTTTTATTTTTTAGTTTTTTGTTCCACGATGGGGAGCTAGGACGTCTGGGCCGAAAGCTGATGTCTCCTACTTCGAAAGTATTAAATGGGAGAACATTGAATACAGGGTGGGCGATTGCGTTTACCTAATGTCAGATGTTTACACGTTTAACTATACGCCAGAACCTCCGAAGATTGAGAAGTTAAAGGATCTTTCGGTAATTACGCTATTTAATTTGTTTGCCTGGTCTAAGACACTTAAACAGCTGGGCCACGCGAACCTTTCCGAGAGTAGAATGATAGGGGGTGCGACCGAGTAAGAGCTTTTAAAAAATTTCGGCTTGGAGTGTCTAGCCGAGTCTTGATTGTCTCTAGCCTTTTCACTAGTCAAAATATATTCATCCGAGTAATGTTTCATCTTCAGATTAGTTATTCGTTTACAACTTCAAAAGCATCTTCGCGTTACTTCGCGTACATTTTTAGACTATTGTTGCCCCTAACTATTGTTGCCCCTCTAAAAAAGATAATAAATCTCAAACTGGTTGTGTTTCATTAGCTATAGCTCTAGGCTTGAGATATTTCGTTTTCCAAAACTCTACGTGCACCAGAAAGGCCTTGAACTTTGGCTTTTGAGTCTTATTCGAACCTAGGCTTAAGGAGTACTCGCGCAGGGTTATGCTATTGAATTAGCGCTGGCTTGACAGTAGCTTGAATTGCTCGATTCGGCTCGAGTGGAGTAGAATTAGCGCTGGCTCGACAGTAGCTCGATTCGGCTCGAGTGGAGTAGAATTAGCACTGGCTCGACAAAAGCTCGACTCGGCTCGAGTGGAGTAGAATTAGCGCTGGCTCGACAGTAGCTCGATTCGGCTCGAGTGGAGTAGAATTAGCGCTGGCTCGACAGTAGCTCGATTCGGCTCGAGTGGAGTAGAACTAGCGCTGGCTCGACAATAGTTCGAATCGACTCATGTAGAGTAGAAACACAGGGTTGCCACGGGTCAGGGAAAACCTGGAGAAGTCAGGGAATTTAAAAAAAAATCAGCAGTCAGGGAATTTGATTTTAGTGGGTAAAAGTTCTTGGTGATAAGTCTTTTTGAAAGAGTAATGAAAGTTTCTCCTCATCCTCTCTTAACACAGAAAACTCTAGAGCAATCCTTAAAAATGTCTAGAATGGTTTTTATAAAGTAAATACTCTCTCAAAAAATCTCTCAGACTGTTATTTATAGTTTTATATAAAAGGTATCTTAGTCATTTTGGTGCAACAAATACATTGGAAAACTTAATGTAGATAGAGTTTATTTAATTATAAGCTGTAAACATTCACACTTTCGGCCTAAAAAGGTATGGGGAAAAATCTCAGAAAAGGTGGGGGAAAACCTGGAAAATTAGTCAGGGAATTTGGTTCTCAAAATTCCATGGCAACCCTGAAACGGCACCGGCTTAGCTCGGGTTGAAAATAATAAGTCGAAAGCGTAATAATCCGAAGGTAAGGGGAGACTGAATGTTGATTTTTTTTTCACTGATTATTTACAACGGAACTTTGCCTGTCACGGCTTATAATGAAAAAAAATCGCTCTTCGTAATTAATGTAGAGGGCAGCACTCGGCTTGGCGTGGCACGAACCTGAACTGCTCGAGTCCTATTCGCTACGCTCGGACACTTGGCTAAATATAATTTTACTCTTTAAGGAAATTGACGAAGACAGGTACCCCGAGTATTACAGAAAGAGCTCCAAGGGCTCTAATTCGGAAAGCCAACAGCCATTCAAAATAGCTGTCATCGCGGAAATATTTGAGAAGGCAATTAAAAACGGCCGAGAAACTCTCCAAGCGAAAATGTTGAGAGTCAACAAATTCTATCGGTAAGTTATGGTTAAAGCTCAGCTAAACTTTTACTATGGTGTTTTGAAAATACTACTGGACAAAAAGTATCTGAAGTAAGGCGCCTAATCAGGGTTCGTACGGAACCTGGATAAGTCAGGGATTTAAAGAAATTTCAAATTAAAGGATTATACAGGACCAGATTAATCAAATTATAGGATAATGCAGGACCAGATTAATCAAATTATAGGATAATGCAGGACCAGATTAATCAAGTTATATGATTATACAGGACCAGATTAATCAAATTATAGGATTATACAGGACCAGATTATTCAAATTATAGGATTAAACAGGACCAGGTTAATCAAATTATAGGATTATACAAGACCAGATTAATCAAATTATAGTATTATACAACACCAGATTAATCAAATTATAGTATTATACAACACCAGATTAATCAAATTAAAGGATTATTCGGACCAGATTAATCAAATTATAGGATTATACAGGACCAGATTAATTAAATTATAGTATTACACAACACCAGATTAATCAAATTATACTATTATACAACACCAGATTAATCAAATTAATGGATTATTCGGACCAGATTAATCAAATTATACTATTATACAACACCAGATTAATCAAATTATAGGATTATACAGGACCAGATTAATTAAATTATAGGGTTATACAGGACTCATAAATGATTTGATTTAGAGTGTGGATAATTTTATTTTATTGAGAGCGTAAAACACTATAAATAAGCGTTACATCGCACCTAGATCTAAACAAATACTGAAGGTCTCACACAGACAGATTTAGATTTGCAGTGACTATTAATTAAATGAAACTGTAAGCAAAAAGAGACTTAAAAGTGAATGATAATGACTAAATCAAGCAATTTAAAAGGGTCGGGTAGGAAGAGATGTTTTGAGAGATGACAGATTTTCAAAACTCTTTTTTATAATTGAATATATTTTAAAGGTCTGTGCTATAATTGACTTCAATCTTTGGGCTTAGATATTTAAATGAAAGGTCAGACACGAAATTCAATTGCGTTATTTTGGAGTTCAGCTCAGAATGCAAAGTAATTCTTATCATTTCACATAAAAACCTTAAAAATCGTATAAATTCAAATTTTGAGAATTGAAGATAAAACTTCCTGAGCGAGCGAAGCGAGGTCCGCGATTTTTTGGTCTCACGAAATGAGATATCACTAATTCTGCGTTTAAAACATCATACAGCTGGGATCATAAACAATTACTTTGAAATCACAAAAATATAGGACTTTATTGGACGATTTGTGAAATTGTAGGGCACTTTATAAAATATAGGCAGAAGAAAATAGGGGAAGTACGTATTCTTAGCTATTTCGCGAGACGTCACTTTATCGGTTTTTTCGCGCCACTGAATATCCGCTTTTTTTGGCGGGAAACCGCGGATGAATACAAGAAACTATTTTCTTCGAAGGTTCGTCTGCTATTGTTGATCCTTCTGGTAGTGTCTTTATATTAGACTTCTTCAGTTTACTATGACCGAGGCTTAACGAGTCACTCGAATTTGGCGAAAAATCTGCTTGAATACCTTTAGTTTTGCCTTAATCTGGCTTTTCTTGTCACTAGTTTCCCGATATACTAAATTACACTGGACAGAACTATCCATTTTTAACTCTTAATTGAACGATAACTTTCAATATCAATCTACTGGGGCGAAAGAAGGACGGAAATCGTCGTCTATACTCTGTAGTTCGGTTTCTCACGGTATGGTGGCGCACCTTCAAAAATTTCTATCGGTTCTCTGCCTATCTCTGATTGGCCAATTTAAAGCGATAGCTTGTTTCTGGGCATAGCCGACTTGTATTAATAAAGGCCTATAGGTGATCCTCGGTTTTTTTTCTGATATTGGCAATGGCCGTAGTGATCTGCCGCCGCTAGATGTCGTTCTTAGGGGGAAAATTTTGTGGCGGGAACTTCAAAATGAATGAAAATGCCAATAGGAGAAAGCAGTGGAGAAAGCTTACTTTTTGCCTTGAGGTTGGGTTTTTTTTGAAATAAAGTAAGGCAGTTTGTTTTAGAAGTAATACATTTACTTGATAACAATATATTTGTCTTTATCTCATTTATAGTGCGTTTAGTAAAGTATTTTTTCTACTTTTCTATCACAGTACAATGTAATACTTTCAAAATAAGTGTTTTGATTAGTACCTAACATATGAAATTTTTTGAATCACATTACAACTTTGCGTATTTCCGGGGGATCATTAGGGTTTGACAAGCTTATCTAACATAATATCACATAAATGAATATATACAGTAGGATTCGGTCCAATGGGATAATACCGGGATTTCGTTTGGTATGTCAAACCATGCTTCGAGCAATGCTAAATTTGAGCCAGGTGTGAAAAGTGGGCTCTGGCATGAGTTAATATGTTAGCTCCCTATAAGTTACTCAGCCAATTCATTTTTATACTCCAGCGTTTTCTCCCGCGCCGCCGGCTTCCCAATTATATGCGACGCTCTGCGGCCACCACGTGAACGAAAATCTTATTTACTCTTCTTTCCGGTTTTTCTCCGGAAGCGCGCGTAGTGGAAGCTAGCCAATGATATCGGAGCTATTTAAGCAGCCGAATATTTCGCTCAGTAGCCTCGGTTAAAGGCCGGATTTTCTGCTAGAGGGATCTCCTGGTACAGAAAATGACTCGCGACCGAGTAAAAATAGAGAAGCGAGTCGTCTAAAAAATACGGTTCTCCTGGTACAGAAAATCGAGGGATAGGGGTTCTACCGGTGCAGAAAATTGAGATATGGTATAGTCACGTTAAAATTTTGGAACCCCCTTTTCGCCCCTAAACTTGGGCGCCCAATATTTCCTAAAGTACGGTTCTTCGGGACGGGTACAGAAACCCGAGCAATAAACATATACGTACACTTTGGAATTAATTTTCAAAGTAATCTGTTCAGCAGTCCTAAGTTTTGTGAGACCACTTCGCGAAGAACAAGAAAGTCAGTTGAAATTTTACCCGTGCCAAAGGTCTAAGAACAGAAAACCAGTAGAGTGCTACTAGGAATATTGTCATGACGTCACACCCTCTTATCTCCTACCTTGGCTTTGGCAACCATATTGGAAGTCATCAGCTTTGGCAATACAATTTAAGGCCCCAGAAATGACGTCACGTCACATGGCTTTTCTCTCGCACTGTAGCTCCCTATAGTCTATACGTTCATTACAAAAGATATACGGGGAAAAGTTGTCGAGGTAAAAAAGGAGGGTGACATTAATGGGTCAAAACAGTATCGGTACCGCCCGCGGGGGTTTAAAGTTATATGGCACGGTCGCTAATGGGTTTCTACAATTGTTCGTAGCGGGGACCCCAGAAATTTTGGGAGATGCTCTTTCAGTGCAATGACAAAAATCTTCTAGAAATACCACTAAATGGGTCCCGAGCTTGGCGCAGTCCTTGTTATATATACGGGATTTACGAGAGGTATTTCTGTGAGCGCTGCCATAACCTGTCGGCGGCCTTTAGTTAGTGGCTGACATTCCCTGTCGTCGAACGCGCTCCGTAGCCTTGGCAGAACAACTCTCCGAAAAGGGGGCGGCAACCTCTAAAGTCCCGTTATATTCTTAAAATTTACAACATTGATTTTACTACTTCTTCGAACTGGATATTTGGAAGGTAGATTTTTAACAGAAGTGAAACCTCGTGACTTGAAGAAGTTGGATAATTTTTCTATATTCTCGGGAGTATAGTGATGATTTTCACCTTTACTAGTACAACCCCCTCAGGGGTTGGGGAGTTTTAAGAGAATGTAGACACTAGAAAATTTGCTTACCCTTAGAGTCACATAATAGAGTATTTCTTTGGGATGTCCAAACGTTTCTAGGAACCATATAGCTCTCTGGGAGAGGGAGATTTTTAACAGTAAAACTAGAAGTTTTACCCAAATGTACGGCTTTAACGATATTGGTTCGAAATATTTTAGTAGTGCTCCATCGTTTCATTAGAAACTGTTTCGTATAAGACTTTGCCATGGAATGTTCATGAAACCAACTAACGCTAGATGGTTCAGAAAAAAACTACTTGCACGAATGTGCTAGTTCGGATGTTACTGAAACTCTTTCCCATTATTTTAAAACTGAGATGGAAAAATATGATTTTGAAAAATATGATTTTGAAAGAAAATACTCCGCTGAATCCAAATCTATAGCCGAACCCCTATCCCTCGATTTTCTGTACCAGGAGAACCGTATTTTTTAGACGACTCGCTTCTCTATTGTTACTCGGTAGGGCTGGGAGTATCGAAGATTTTTGGTATCGATACCGGTATCGAGTACTGAATATTGTATTCGATACCGGGTATCGGTATCGGAGAAAAAAATACTCGATACCCAAAGTATCGAGTACTTTTTTTTAAAGCGCCACCTATGATAGATTTTGCGTATTTAATTATAATAAGCTTTGTAATTAGTTTTTTTTCTCGGAAAACCATTGCTGCAATATTTTAACATTTAATTTAAATTTATTTAATCTAATTTTTAAGATGTGATTTTAATTTAGTTAGAGCTATTCACATAAATTTTCTGTACGCCTTTTAAGTTCGGTACGAAAGCTTGAATCCTTTGGAATATAATAGAATAGATTGCATCACACCTCAGAGTAAAATTTCTGGACATCATTTTGACTTTGGAAAATAATTTTTATAAAACAATATCCACTCTAGAAAGCTAGAATCCTTTTGAGTATAATAAAACACGTCGAAACGCGTCCAAGTTAAATTTCAGGTCGTTTGTATCAATAGGACGAAGGAACTGGCCAAAAAACATACCTCCTCCTATAGAACTTAATATTAATTTTCGGTTACTACGAATTTTCTTCAAAAGTCGCGCTTATATATGTAAATCCAACTCTTTGAACGGGATTCTATAGCACGAGCAGCTTGCGTCGTTTTGTGCGCGATCGAATGGGCTATGGTTGAAGAAGCTACGTCTGACGTCAGTCTACTCTAGGGATGGAGTATAGAGACTAAACTAGGTCGACGAGGGAAAAATTCACGTGTTAAAATATAAAGCAAATGATTGGCCGCAAGTTTCAAAAATAAACGTTCCTTCGATTCCAGGGGGAAAAGATAGGGGGATAAAGTACTCGATGCTTCGGATTTTTCGAAAGTACTCGATACCAGTATCGGATCCCAAAAACGGTACTCGATACCGGTATCGAAAGACTGAAGTACTCGATACCAAGTTGGCATCGAGTAGTATCGAACAGCCCTATTACTCGGTCGCGAGTCATTTTCTGTACCAGGAGAACCCTCTAGCAGAAAATCCGGCCTTTAAGAAAGCAGTTAAAGGGAGGGTGAAGTAGAAAATCAAGTGATTTTTTATTGATTCTTCTACTAATTATAAGACCAGTCTGCATAGTGAAACATTCAGGAAATACCAGCTCCGAATGATTTTAAAATTCAAATTAGGTTCAGATTTTAAGAATAATTTTAAAGAAGGTCCTCCGACCAATGGCGTAACGCCCTGCCTTTTTATTAACAAAATTCTCGTGGGAATTTCCATGCCGAATGAAATTTAGCGCGAGATTTGATAAAATTCGCGCGCGACGTGATAATCGTAGCGCGAGGCATGGAACGTTCCACGAGAATTTTGTTAATAAACTGACTCAAGCAGTGTTGCCACGGGTTTAAACGAAACTGTTAAGCCCTTCTTAAATTTAGAACAATAAACAATTACAGGGAAACTTGTAGTAAAAGGTCAGTTAAAACCTGGAAAAGTCAGGGAATCTGAAAATTTGTGTTAAAGCTGTGGTTTAGTTTAAAAAAATGCCACTAGATGCTCCCATAATCGAGGGGTGAAGTTGACAGGCTCTCTAAGCTCCGCCCTCATGGACTAGTTCTGATTGGCTCCTGGCAAGGTAAGAATTGTGTGTTGAAGATCAGTCAGAATGTTAGGAACATTAGCCGACATTTGCTGTAAGGAACACCATTGCACTTAACTTTTTAGCCCGAGTTGTTTTCGTTTTCTTCAGAAAGGCCTATCAGTGGAAATATATTTTTATGAACAATTTTCTTAATAGCCTCGTTGAAACTAATGTTAATAAGGGAATATTGGGGACAGTTCTCTACATTTTCTATCGAGGTATTGCGTGTGATAAAGGGTTAGTGTCAACGTAATTCTGTGGGAGTGCTGATAAAGTAATTAGGTTTTCAAATAAGAATTTTTCAATTTTTAATTGTAATTAACTCGCGTGACAACTTGATAAAAGTGTCGAACTTGTCGATATTATTTTTTGGATTTTCTTGAGTTGTAACGGGAATTTTAATTATGAACGTCAAAATTATAATTGACCCCTTAGCGCGAGCGAAATTCCGAGACCACCGCTACTTGTAGTACCCCCAACAGGCTGGCTATCTTCTACACACCAATTTAGCCTCGCCATAGGCGGGAACCAATCGGAACTCTCCCTCGAGGAGGTAGCTAAAACTACATTTGCGAGACAGTCAACTCCGTCCCTCGACTATGGTAGCGTCTAGTATCATTTGTTTAAAATAAACCACAGCCGAGTCCCGCTTTAAGAATGTCAAGATTCGAAATTGATCATGTGATAGATGAACAGAAGCGTCAAGATTGTCGATATATTTTAAATATTATTGTGTACAAGTTATCTCGCGAATGATAATTAAGAATAGCAAAATTGCAAATTAACCCCTTAGCGTGAGCGCAGGGTTGCCACGGGTCAGGGAAAACCTGGAAAAGTCAGGGAGTTTTATTTTAGTAGGTAAATTTTCTGGGTGATAAGTCTTTATTGAAAGAGTTATGAAAGTTTCTCCTCATCCTCTCTTAACACAGAAAATTGTTTTTATAAAGTAAATGTCTTTAAAAAAATCTCTTAGACTGTTAAGGCTCGTTTTCATAGGCGCGAGTTGCGTGAACATTTCGAGCGAAAGCGGAAACGTTCGAAAAAGTTACCGCGCGTATTCAAGCTCGCGAAGCCTGAGCGATTTCGAATTTTCTAGCTTCTATGAAAACGAGCCTTTATAGTAATAATGTTTCTTATTCATTTTGGTGCAACAAGTACATTGGAAGACTTAATGTAGATCGAGTTTATTTAATTATAAGCACTTAAAACGTGCTGTAAACATTCACACTTTCGGCCTTGAAAGGTCAGGGGAAAACTCAGAAAAAGGTCAGGGAAAACCTGGAAAAGTCAGGGAATTTGGTTCTGAAAACTCCATGGCAACCCTGGAGCGGAATCGCTAGAACACCGCTGCGTTTTGCGTAGAATTGCGTCTTGGCTCGCTATAACTTGACTGAAAAGCGAGGGGTCGGACGTTTTGGAAAAAGTGTACGGGATTTCGAAATCCAATTTGATTTCATCGGATTTCGTTTGATTTCATCGGATTTCGTTTGATTTCGTCGGATTTTTTTTGATTTCGTCGGATTTTGTTTGATTTCGTCGGATTTTTTTGATTTCGTCGGATTTTTTTGATTTCGTCGGATTTTTTTTGATTTCGTCGGATTTTTTTTGATTTCAGAATTCGATAAAATCCAATGGATTTCATCGAATTTTGAGATTTTTCCCGTGATTTCGTCGGATTTTGCTATTTTTACCGTGATTTCGTCGGATTTTTTTTTTGATTTCAGAATTCGATAAAATCCAATGGATTTCATCGAATTTTGAGATTTTTCCCGTGATTTCGTCGGATTTTGCTATTTTTACCGTGTTTTCGACGGATTTTGCGATATTTCCTTTGATTTATTTGAGTTTTGAGGTTTTTCGCGTGATTTCCTCGGATTTTGAGATTTTCCCGATGATTTCGTGATTTCTTTTGATCTTGGATTTCGTGAATTTTGTAATGGATTTCACGATTTCCTTACTGATTTTGTGATTTCGCTTCGAATTCGTGATTTCTTTGTTGATTTTGTGATTTCGTTGCTGATTTCGGATTTTTTATTTGATTTCGAAATCAGCCTTGATTTCGTATTTCTTAAATTGGATTTCACGGGTAGCGTACGGTATTTCATGAATGACCGACCCCTCGCTGAAAAGTGATAGAAATCCTCCTCGTAGTAACCATTGTATTTGTTTTTTTAGACCCGAAGACACTCATAAGGGGATGATGGGTGCTTATGAAAGCGATAACAATCTCCTTTATTGGAGTGATGAAGGTACGCTATTTTTATCTATTATTTTCAACATAATTTTCACGATTGAATTTGACGTTATCAATAATATTTGCAGAGACGACGGTAGATTTCAACTTAGTCGAAGGAAAATGTTACGTTGTCTTCGTCGACAATTTAAACGAGTCTATTGAAAGCTATACGAATGGTGGCCCTGACAGGTTCTACTTTGAACAGCAGTATGACTCGAAGAGTAAACAATTTAGCGAACCACCCAGTAAAGCCAAAAAATGGGTTCCAGAAAAAAAGTAAGAAAAATATTTCGCTTATCATTTTATGGAGACGTGCGCTATACTTTTTTTTTAAGCATACGAAAATATAGCCTTATCGAATACTCGTCGAATATTAGGCCTATTATTCGCGAATACTTGTCGAATATCAAGGCCTACTATTGGCAAATAACAGTACTAATATTAGTACCCATTTATTACAAAATATTTATTCGGAAATGAAAATGACTATGCTTTTAGCGAAAGTAATTTTTAGGTGTTAATATTTGACATTTTGTACGCATCTTGGTACTTAAAATAGTGGAGTTAGGCCTTGGCCCTTTGCGAAATTGGTTGTCGAATATTTATCGAATAGTAAAGTCAGTATTCGATATTCGTTCGAATAGTAAAAATGGGTAGAAACAAAATACCGAGACGGTTATTCGTCTCGATATTCGATCGAATTATTCGTTATAGACGAGTATTCGCCCACCCTTACTTTTTTAGACAGAGTGTTGACTCTGTCCTGGCTCTATCTCTGTTTCTGTCTAGTCTATTTTTATCTATCCTGTCTACGTTTTTGTGTCCAAATTTCTGATCTGTCTGACATCTTCTCTTCTGGTTTCTAAGGTAGGTCAGGTCAGGGATACTAGATGTTTTAAGGGGCAGCTCGAGCCTTTTCATTATTCACCTATTTCCCTTCGCGCCTGTGGCAGGGGGCTATTTTAACGAGCGCCGTCTTGTTTTCCCCCTTTCAAGGACAAATTGAAGTCGTATTCGGAGTATTCCTCCCCATTTTTTTGCGTCCCACCGGACCTAAGCCGTTCCACAGTTAGCGCGCCTATTCCCCCCCCATCATCCTTGATTTGAGCTTGAATGGTACTAAAAACTAGAAATCCTTTAGACCCTACTGTGTGTGACACGCCGATAACGCTTCTCAGGGTTCGTACGGAACCTGGAAAACCTGGATAAGTCAGGGATATGGAAAATAGGGGAAAAAGTCAGGGATTTTAACATCCTAAAAAGTCAGGGATATGTCAGGGATTTCGTTTGGTATATCAATCCATGCTTCGAGCAATGCTAAATATGAGCCAGGTGTAAAAGTGGGTTCTGGTAAATACCTTAAAATGGTCGGGGATATTGCGAAAATTTGGTCAGGGATAACCTGGAAAAGTCACGGATTTTCAATGTAAAAATATCTTACGAACCCTGCTTCTACATTTTCCTCATCTCGCTTAACATCTAGAATCCCTGTATTTCTACATGCATGTCTAGCAACAGTTATTCCTCTTGCACTGAGCGCGATTACAATCTCACGAGCGATTCAACAATAATAAATCTGTCTTACGATTGTCCCCGAGGCCACGTTATATAATCCGACAGAAAGTAGCAAAATTGTTCGTAGACTGCTTCGGAAATACTATACTCGTAATTTCTGGGGTAGTTTTTCATTCTGCCAATACCGAGGGGTCCGACATTTACACGAAATCCCGTACGCTTCTAGCAAAATCTTTCACGCAAAATCACGAAATCTTTGTCGAAATTACGAAATTAAAGAGGACATTCCGACATCTTCGGCGAAATCAAGGAAGAAATCACGAAATCTTCGTGAAATGGCGAAATCGAGGAAGAAATCACGAAATCTTGGCGAAATAAAAGAAGAAATCCTGATATCTTTGTCGAGATTACGAAATCAAAGAGGAAATTCCGACATGTTTGGCGAAATCAAGGAAGAAATCACGAAATCTTCGTGAAATGGCGAAATCGAGGAAGAAATCACGAAATCTTGGCGAAATAAAAGAAGAAATCCTGATATCTTTGTCGAGATTACGAAATCAAAGAAGAAATCCTGATATCTTTGTCGAGATTACGAAATCAAAGAGGAAATTCCAAAATCTTCGGTGAAATCGCGAAATCCCGTACGTTGTTTTTGGGAATGTCGGACCCCTCGGACAATATGGCAGCGTTTAGTGTGTGATGCATTCCGATCTATCTTTTTATACGCGTCAGTTGCGAGCGGATATCATGCCAATCACGTTTTAAATCAGAGAGCAATCTATCTAGATCGATAGTTTTTAGAATACTCCGAATCAATCATTTTGTAATTTCTCCATTTTACAGGTAAAAAGCTCCAGTAACCAAAATGGTGCGCTTGAATCGGGGAAGACTTCGCAGAAATCCATTAATTTCTATGAAGAGAAGGCATATCCTACTATTGCGGAGAAGTTAGTTACGCTTGACATTTTTTCTGGATGCGGAGGTAATTAACTTTTAGTAATCCTCACAGGCCCGTGGCCACGGGGGGGCACCAGGGGGGAAACGCCTTCTCAAAAAAATATCCTTCCCCTCAAATAATATTTAACTTTGCCCCTAAATGCGCCCTTAAAATTTTCAAAATGCCCCACTTCTATTTTGGTATACGCAAATATTAAAACTATTTAGTATTTATGTGATTTTTTTAACTCGAGGTCTTTATCCTTGAGATATATCTTTGATTCACTTAAATGTTTTTTCTTCACCCTTTATTTGAATCCCTGGTATACTAGAATTCTTAGCTTTATGTCTTCATCGTTAAGTTCCTGGTTTTGTCTTCCAAAATATTTTATTGTCAGGGTAACATTTGGAGCCTCAACAGCGACTCGCGAGGCTAGCTCTTCCCGCTCTACTCGCGTGTTTCACTTCAACGACTAGCTACGTCATATCGTGCTCACGTGAAACTTAACTTTGCAAGCCTACGAAAAAGATCTGACTAGAAATCTAGATTTAGAATTGTTTATTAACAAATTTAAACAGAAAAACCTCGTATAGGCATTCATTGTAAGTTTTCTTTTCAATATAAAAATATTGTTTCATTTTCAAATGTTAAACGAGAATCAATAACCCTGTGTTTCTACTCCACTCGAGCCGAGTCGAGCTCTTGTCGAGCCAGTGCTAATTCTACTCCACTCGAGCCGAGTCGAGCTCTTGTCGAGCCAGTGCTAATTCTACTCCACTCGAGCCGAGTCGAGCTCTTGTCGAGCCAGTGCTAATTCTACTCCACTCGAGCCGAGTCGAGCTCTTGTCGAGCCAGTGCTAATTCTACTCCACTCGAGCCGAGTCGAGCTCTTGTCGAGCCAGTGCTAATTCTACTCCACTCGAGCCGAGTCGAGCTCTTGTCGAGCCAGTGCTAATTCTACTCCACTCGAGCCGAGTCGAGCTCTTGTCGAGCCAGTGCTAATTCTACTCCACTCGAGCCGAGTCGAGCTCTTGTCGAGCCAGTGCTAATTCTACTCCACTCGAGCCGAGTCGAGCTCTTGTCGAGCCAGTGCTAATTCTACTCCACTCGAGCCGAGTCGAGCTCTTGTCGAGCCAGTGCTAATTCTACTCCACTCGAGCCGAGTCGAGCTCTTGTCGAGCCAGTGCTAATTCTACTCCACTCGAGCCGAGTCGAGCTCTTGTCGAGCCAGTGCTAATTCTACTCCACTCGAGCCGAGTCGAGCTCTTGTCGAGCCAGTGCTAATTCTACTCCACTCGAGCCGAGTCGAGCTCTTGTCGAGCCAGTGCTAATTCTACTCCACTCGAGCCGAGTCGAGCTCTTGTCGAGCCAGTGCTAATTCTACTCCACTCGAGCCGAGTCGAGCTCTTGTCGAGCCAGTGCTAATTCTACTCCACTCGAGCCGAGTCGAGCTCTTGTCGAGCCAGTGCTAATTCTACTCCACTCGAGCCGAGTCGAGCTCTTGTCGAGCCAGTGCTAATTCTACTCCACTCGAGCCGAGTCGAGCTCTTGTCGAGCCAGTGCTAATTCTACTCCACTCGAGCCGAGTCGAGCTCTTGTCGAGCCAGTGCTAATTCTACTCCACTCGAGCCGAGTCGAGCTCTTGTCGAGCCAGTGCTAATTCTACTCCACTCGAGCCGAGTCGAGCTCTTGTCGAGCCAGTGCTAATTCTACTCCACTCGAGCCGAGTCGAGCTCTTGTCGAGCCAGTGCTAATTCTACTCCACTCGAGCCGAGTCGAGCTCTTGTCGAGCCAGTGCTAATTCTACTCCACTCGAGCCGAGTCGAGCTCTTGTCGAGCCAGTGCTAATTCTACTCCACTCGAGCCGAGTCGAGCTCTTGTCGAGCCAGTGCTAATTCTACTCCACTCGAGCCGAGTCGAGCTCTTGTCGAGCCAGTGCTAATTCTACTCCACTCGAGCCGAGTCGAGCTCTTGTCGAGCCAGTGCTAATTCTACTCCACTCGAGCCGAGTCGAGCTCTTGTCGAGCCAGTGCTAATTCTACTCCACTCGAGCCGAGTCGAGCTCTTGTCGAGCCAGTGCTAATTCTACTCCACTCGAGCCGAGTCGAGCTCTTGTCGAGCCAGTGCTAATTCTACTCCACTCGAGCCGAGTCGAGCTCTTGTCGAGCCAGTGCTAATTCTACTCCACTCGAGCCGAGTCGAGCTCTTGTCGAGCCAGTGCTAATTCTACTCCACTCGAGCCGAGTCGAGCTCTTGTCGAGCCAGTGCTAATTCTACTCCACTCGAGCCGAGTCGAGCTCTTGTCGACCCAGTGCTAATTCTACTCCACTCGAGCCGAGTCGAGCTCTTGTCGAGCCAGTGCTAATTCTACTCCACTCGAGCCGAGTCGAGCTCTTGTCGAGCCAGTGCTAATTCTACTCCACTCGAGCCGAGTCGAGCTCTTGTCGAGCCAGTGCTAATTCTACTCCACTCGAGCCGAGTCGAGCTCTTGTCGAGCCAGTGCTAATTCTACTCCACTCGAGCCGAGTCGAGCTCTTGTCGAGCCAGTGCTAATTCTACTCCACTCGAGCCGAGTCGAGCTCTTGTCGAGCCAGTGCTAATTCTACTCCACTCGAGCCGAGTCGAGCTCTTGTCGAGCCAGTGCTAATTCTACTCCACTCGAGCCGAGTCGAGCTCTTGTCGAGCCAGTGCTAATTCTACTCCACTCGAGCCGAGTCGAGCTCTTGTCGAGCCAGTGCTAATTCTACTCCACTCGAGCCGAGTCGAGCTCTTGTCGAGCCAGTGCTAATTCTACTCCACTCGAGCCGAGTCGAGCTCTTGTCGAGCCAGTGCTAATTCTACTCCACTCGAGCCGAGTCGAGCTCTTGTCGAGCCAGTGCTAATTCTACTCCACTCGAGCCGAGTCGAGCTCTTGTCGAGCCAGTGCTAATTCTACTCCACTCGAGCCGAGTCGAGCTCTTGTCGAGCCAGTGCTAATTCTACTCCACTCGAGCCGAGTCGAGCTCTTGTCGAGCCAGTGCTAATTCTACTCCACTCGAGCCGAGTCGAGCTCTTGTCGAGCCAGCGCTAATTCTACTCCACTCGAGCCGAGTCGAGCTCTTGTCGAGCCAGCGCTAATTCTACTCCACTCGAGCCGAGTCAAGCAGGGAAAACCTGGAAAAGTCTGGGAATTTTAAAAATTTCAGCAAAGTCAGGGAATTTTATTTTAATGGGTAAAATTTCTGGAGATAAGTATTGAAAGAGTAATGAAAGTTTCTCCTCGCATCATCTCTTATCACAGAAAACTCTAGAGCAATCCTTAAAAATGTCTAGAATTGTTTCTATAAAGTAAATACCTTTAGAAAATCTCTTAAGAGTGAAAATGTTTCTTATTCATTTTGGTGCAACAAATACATTGGAAAACTTAATGTAGATCGAGTTTGTCATGCCCCCTTATTGAAAGCCACTGCCCCCTTATTGAATGCCACTGCCCCCTTATTGAAAGCCACTGCCCCCTTATTGAAAGCCACTGCCCCCTTATTGAAAGCCACTGCCCCCTTATTGAAGGCCACTGCCCCCTCAACGAAACCTTTCTGGCTACGGGCCTGAATCCTCAAACAGGGGCGTTAAAAATCTATATTGCAGTATGCCATGTATAGTAATTAACGTGCATTTATAGGACTGACTGAAGGTCTTCATCAAGCTGGCATTGCTGAAGCTAAATGGGCAATAGAAAAAGACGAAATGGCTGCCAACGCTTTTAAAGCTAATTTTCCCAACTGTAACGTCTTCACGGAAGACTGCAATCACTTACTTAAGGCTATTCTGGATGTATGTCTTCTTACGGGGTTCGTACACGATCTGGAAAAGTCAGAGAAATTTAAAATGGGCCTAAAATGTCAGGGAAATTTAAAATGGGCCTAAAATGTCAGGGAAATTTAAAATGGGCCTAAAATGTCAGGGAAATTTAAAATGGGCCTGAAAATATATATTGGATGGAAATTTGAACTCTGGATAACAGTATCAGGGTGACCTGAAAATGTGTTGTCTGAGATTTGACCACAGCCTCAAATTAGCTCCGGTTATTTATGGTTTACTTAAGTTAAATTAAATTTAACGAATTAATTGGCTAATTTTTATAACAATAACAACCCGTGCAAAAATGATTAGAGTGAATTTAGATTTGTTTTCAAATATGTTCGCCATGTACGTTATTGCAAAAGGTCAGGGAAATTTGTGGAATTTAGCCAGGGAAAACCTGGAAAAGTCAGGGAATTTCATTCCAAAAGTTTTGTACGAACCCTGTCTTAGTTCAGCAACTAAATGTAACCTTACTAATATCCTAAGTGTTTAATTTCAGGGCCAGAAAGTAGATAAGATGGGCCGTAGTTTGCCATCTAAAGGAGAGGTTCAACTACTCTGCGGGGGCCCCCCATGTCAAGGCTTCAGTGGCCTAAATCGATTTAACTCGGGACAATATTCCCGTTTTAAGGTGAGTAAATGATGAAAGTGCCGTAACTTTTTTTGGTTTTGGTAATTAAATGAAATCATACTCATTCAGGGAGCCCGGCGGTCCAATCATTCCTATAAAATACTATATTTTTGAACCAGTCCTATATTATCCTATAATTTCGTGAAAAGTCCTATAGTATCCTATATTTTTCACTTGCTCCAAGTTTTCGTATAGTTTAGCAGCAAAATCATCAAAATTTAGCTGTTTTATCGAGATCACATTTGAATAGACACCGAAATTGCTTCAAAGGCTCGCTTAGGATTTTTTATATATTATATTTTAATTAAGTTCCTCTGAATTTTCAAAGGAAAATCCAATTGATTCCCCCCCCCCCACCCTTTTTTGAGATTTTTCAACATAGTTTAAGCCCCAAAATTGTATTATATATGAGCATTTTAGTCCTATAAAAACACGTGTTTTTTTTTCTCCTATAAAATCCTATAATACCGGGAAAAAATTCCTATTTTTCCTATAAATTTCTGACTGGCCTCCCTGCTCATTAACTACATAATAGACATTAGATTGTTAGATGGGTTCCTTCCATGAGTATGACACTACCTATACCTCGTAATGCTAGAGACAGCTCGAGCTAGTTCGAGAACGCATTAAAGGGAGGGTGAAGTGGAAAATCAAGTGATTTGTTTTTTTCGATTCTTCTACTAATTATAAGACCTTGTAACGGAATCGACGTCCGTTAACAAGGCGTTCAGTCAATCCTTATAAAGGAGGACCGTAGTCACAACGCTAAGTGTTAAAAACATATTAACCAGGTTCTTTCTTGGATGTGCCGCTTTCGGAGGTCCTTGGTTGGAGACTAACTTTTAACCTTATTTTAAATTAGAAGACATTGCGATAGATAAAAAACTCTTTGAACTTTTATTAACATAAATTAAACATAAATCATAAAAGAAGTGTCTGAACCACGCTGTTCAGCAACGGTGACGACTACATTTTAACTGACTGTGAATGCGACTGCGTTGAGATAATAGAAAATTTCTCTTTATTCCTGGGATGCTAACTCCTTTCCGCAAAAGGGGGAAGGGTGGCAACCGGAAATAGCTAGATGTGTGGGGTCGAGGTAGTTACAAGACGGCAGTGGACTGAGCATAAACCAGAGGTTTAAAATTTTAGGCTTCCGTACACTGTCGTCTGCAACAGTAGCCCTAAACCGTTGCAACCTATCTGCGTAGTGAAACGTCCAGAAAATATCTCCGAATGATTTTAAAATTCAAATTAGATTGAGATTTTATGGATATTTGAAATAAGGACCTCTGACCAATCGCGTAACACTCTGCCTTCTTGTTAACAAAATTCTCGTGGCACGATCCATGCCGACTGAAATTTAGAGCGAGATTTTGTTAACAGGAAGGCAGGGCGTTACGCGATTGGTCGGAGGTCCTTTTTTCAAATTATCCTTAAAATCTGAATCTCATTTGAATTTTAAAATCATTCGGAGATATTTCCTGAATGTTTCACTTCGCAGAATGGCCTTATAATTAGAAGAATCGATAAAAAATCACTACATTTTCCACTTCACCCTCCCTTTAAGCGAGAATTGACTACAATCGGTGGTTAATTTTGCAGTCCATGTAGTCTGTACTTAGCCTTGGACAGCTTCTCACCAGGTTTCGCTTTACCCAGAATCATAAGTCTATTATGTAAGGTCCCCATAATTCAGAAACAAAGTCAATTTAAGTCATTAGCAAGTGCCCCTAATGAAGGAATCAGGTAAGGGAATTTCATCGCCCCCTGTCGGACTCGGGAGGTACCACAAAGCGGAGCTGACGTAATCGAATTTCGTATTGGGCATGTCTTAGTCTAAAAGAATGAATCGTAGGCAGGTTTAAAATTGGCGGCGGCCACTAAACGGTACCCGCCGCCATTCCCCAATTGGTGAAAAAGTTGAAAGTCCTATCCTAACTTCCGGTATAAGCAAACAGCCTAGGAATTATAGAAGGCGCTTTTATCGTACCCGCCAAATTTTCAAAATGTTGATACGAGTACAATGCCGGTGGTATAGGACCTAATTGTGGACTCATACTTATGGGGACCTTACATACTAGACTTATGTCAGAATCTATCACCTACGTCAGTCACTTTAAGACAAACTTATGGCCAACATATCTTACGAACTTATGCTAATAGACATAACGGAAATTGTCGATGTGCGTAGTTAATTCAGGTTTGGAGGATTGATACTATTTGAACCAGGGAGGCCAGGCTACTTGGCGGACATAATGTAGTAACAAGTAGCCTCGCCTCCTGCCGTGTAATTTGTATCAATCCTCATCGTCTGGTTTCCTTTCCTGTTAAAGTATGTTTAAAACAAGTTGGGAAAACCAAAATATTACCTCTCCGAGTTAAGACGACTACTTACAAACTTATTTACCCAGATATGGAAAGGTTTCTTAAGTTAAAATTTATGAAATATTAAAGCCGTATACAAAGCATAGCAAATATACTGTAAATCAGACGACATTTTACATCCAATAATGATTTACTTGTACACATTAAAATCATCCGATGGGGGAGAAACGGGAAATGAAGAGATGAAACTTTGGAGGGATACTACCTTTACGTGTTAGTAAAGGCCCAATTTTCTACTCCTCAACTGTATGCCCTCTATGTTCAAAGCCATATTCACAACAGGGTTGCCATATAAACACTATCCTCTCGTTTCACCTCAACGATTATCTTAGTTTGTCAACGTTACATAACACCAAAACTTATTTGTGGCTACACACACTGAAAGTAAATGCGTACCATAAAAAGCATGAAAACACGAAGCTATTATCCGATTACGATCAGACCTTTCACTGGTCTGGGCTGCGTTCAGCAGAGCTCACCAAAAAAGCCAGCGGATTTTGGAAATGTTTACCGGTGAGCTCTGTCGTCATAGCTTTTCTCCGGTCATCGGCGTTTTATAAATGACGCTAGCGCAATAAAGCGTGCAAGGTACCAAGGCTTAACAAAAATTGTATGATAACATATTTATAGAGATAGATAACAACTTTTTTAATTAAAATTAGAAACTAGCATATCTCTCAAAATTCTCGCGTGATCAACTGGTTTCACGCCAATTAAATAGCTATAGTCCCATAGAGCTATTTGTATTAATTCATCCATGGTTTTTTCGCCAAGCTGAGAACTACACAGTTTACGTCACGTTATCCAAAAAGCAGACTATTTTCTTTGAAGACCGCGCTAGCTCAGCGCTAAGCACCGTGACGTCAAAATTCAAAAACACAAACCCGTTATGTAAGACACTGCTAACAGTGCTGGGCTCTGCTGAACGCGGCACAGATTTAAGCTTAATTATTTAAAAGTGTACTTAACTTTCGGCTCACTCTGAACCGTTAATGTCTCTGCATTACAGAAACGAAATCCAAACCCAAGCGTTTACTTTTTGGTTCACTAGGCCTATTGACAAATAAAAGTTCATTTGACCAACATAGTAGCGTTGTCCTTGTATTCACTTTAGAAAGGGTTATGCTATAAACAGATGTAGTATAGCTTAGGTAATATATAAACATCCATTTTAAATAATAATATTAAAAAACATTTTTGGAATATCAAAATGAAATAGAGCTTTAAAGCTACAAAAGTACTAAATGCATCATAATTACGAAAAATATTTCCACATATTCACTTTATATTAAGGATAAAGGGAATATTATGGTTCTGTAGGATTTCTTTACACATCAAAACAAAACGAACTTCTAACGCAGCGCACTACTGTAACAACGGACGGACACACACAGACAAAAACATGGGCTGCTTTTTAACTCTTTCCGTATTAATTTTGAATTGAGAAACAAGATTATCTTAAATATTAAAATAAATATAATTAATATTTAATATTTTCTTCGTTAGTTATTCGCCTTATTGAACGTTACATCGTTTTTAAAAAGAACAATTAAACATTCTTGAGAGACTTGACTAATATTGGCGTTTGAAATGAAGCATACGCCGGTTGCTTCGCTTTACTCAAATAGGTAGTATATAAAGGTGTCGAACTACAGCTAAAAGCAAGAACAACCGCAATTGCGAAAACCTATCGTGGACAACCCACCCTAGGGAGGCTAGTCGTTTCTCGTAACCCTAGCTGATCGCCGCGAATGTCTTAAACCCAACGATGACGATGGAGTAGAAGCCAGGTGTGCAGACTGGTGTCCATGTGGGATGGACAAAAACAAAGACCAGAAGATGGTGGTGTAGAAACCAGGTGTACAGACTGGTGTCCATGTGGGATGGACAAAAACAAAGACCAGAAGATGGTGGTGTAGAAACCAGGTGTACAGACTGGTGTCCATGTGGGATGGACAAAAACAAAGACCAGAAGATGGTGGTGTTAGAAGCCAGTATGTACAGACTGGTGACCAAGTGGAATGGACCAAAACAAAGACCAGAAGATGGTGGTGATTAGAAGCCAGTATGTACAGACTGGTGTCCAAGTGGAATGGACGAAGGTCAGAAGATGGTGGTGATTAGAAGCCAGTATGTACAGACTGGTGTCCAAGTGGAATGGACGAAGGCCAGAAGATGGTGGTGATTAGAAGCCAGTATGTTCAGACTGGTGTCCATGTGGGACGGACAAAAACCAGAAGATAGTGGTGTGAGAATAGACCTTTTCACACTTAGAGCGAGGGTGAAAGGGGGGTAAAATTCTCGAGAGGTGAGCATGCGCAGAAAGAATGTTTGTTGCCAGTCGTTTTTATATAACCATTGCTTTTACCTTACTAGTTAGGCATTCGAGTTTATTTTTATAAAACAGTGTTGTATTAATGGTTGTAAAAGTATAAATAAAACTTCCTAGGTGAAATTTTATCTAATTCAATTGATAAGACGTAAAATTGGGGTAGTTTATAATATTCTACAGACCAAATTGGGTGCCAAGGCTTACGAGCGTAACGCAGCGCTTTTGGGGCCGGGCACGGCACGGCATCGGCGATGTCCGCCGATGAAGCGTCGATCCCAATCCCATACGGTCGCCGAGGCTTAGTGAATTTTAACCAACTATTATCATATCACCGTTTCCATTAGAACATAAAAACTGTTTGTTTCTTAACATGGTTTTAATTTTACTCTCTCGGTTTAAATACTAAGCATTTTATTTTAATATTAAATCACAAAATATTCTAAAACACGTCCATCTTAGTTTATTTTACGCGTTAACTCCATAGAAGCGTAAAACTCATGGCAACAAACTTGCAACTGCTCATGCGCGGCCATAAGTGTGAAAAGGTCTATTCAAAAAGAGGAGCCATTTCCGTGACTGTGAAAGCAGTTTGGAAATGGCGAACACGTTTGCTCCGATTTGGAAACTGCGAACGCGGTCACGTGGGTGTTACAACAGACACACACGATCGTTACAGAACCTCTCCGTGACATACGTCACTCGGAGAGGTAAAAATCGTTAGGCTTATTTGCTATTGTTTAGAACGTCACGTTTTTTGTCATAACTTTTGATTATATGAACCGATTTACAATTTGAAAACAGTTTCGGATTCTACGTGACAAGACGCGTGCAACGATAGCATTGTTGATCCATATGAAGCATTATTTCTTAACGTCATTATCGGGGGGTTTTACTATTTCCGCTTTGGCTAACGCCCTATTAGTGCCATAGTGTCATTTTTACTTTAAAATAATCTTGAGAAGTGAACCTATTTAGAAAGTCCTATTTTGTTTCTCTAGCTCAAATAGGAACAAAATGGCAGCCAAATGAAGATGTCCAGAAACTTTTGTCCGGGACTGTACATCAAACGATGAGGCTAAAAACGACGATATTTGAAATATGGAAGAAAAATATTTGTTTCAGACCAACAGCTTCCTTTATGTACAACCCCAATACTGCCACGGGTGATGTCATTCTAAATTATACAGGGTGTAAATAAATGTTTAGAATTCATGTTTTATTGTATGCAAGTGACAACGAGCGACAAGGTACAAAAAGAATACTGAATAATATGCCTGAATGAAACAAAATATTTTAAAGCACAGTCCTACGATTAGTCTTAGAACCTGGGAATCAAATTGCAACCTCTAAACTGTTTGGCAAACAGCTCAACGTAAATATTCGAAGTGTCTAGTCTACGATTGTGGTTGAGGCACTCTTCCAGACGACTGTCCATGTCTTGCAATACATTTGCAAGCAGTAAACTCATGACGCATGGTAAGACTAATGGTATTGCCGTCTTGGGAAATCCTCGTCCGTTAAGGCTTGATGTAGGGGGGTATGATAATGCCGGTAGTAATGCCCTTGTAAACTGGCACGAACGGTAGAATGGCTTAGTGCAACTTCTTGTTCCACCGCTCTATACTAGCATCAGATTGGCTTCAAAACTTTCTACGACGTCAAAGTCTCTATCCTCATTACAGACTAGTATACAGTCTCTTCTACGTTCACGATCTTGCACTACCGAAATCACGAAGGTGCTCGCACCCGAATGCTGTCGGTGGTGAGACCGTTCGGCATAAAGCACTGCCTTTAGTTGAACGTTACCGCGACCTTCACCCAAAATAAACGTGCTGTCCAATTTCTCCTGGCTAGAACAGGTTGGCATTTTGCTAGGAAACGAGACTAACTACTGTAATTCTACTACTTAGCTGCTACACTGAAAGTATATCTAAAGAGACCGGAAGTTCCTCAAAGTTGAGTTTTCAAAGATTGCCAGCTTGAGCAGGTCATGGTGTGTATAATGGTGAAGGTCAAGATGAAACGGTCAATGAATTATCGGCGACTATCGAAGAAATTGAATTAAATTTGGAAGACGTTTTTAAGGAAAAACAAGACGGCCCAAGGGCTCGTAATAGTAGCCATATCGTACGAGTGAATAGCCCCTCTATACCCTACCCTAATGAGTGGATAACCCCTCTATACCTTACCCTAATGAGTGAATAGCGCTATCTTTCAATGCTTAAATGATTTACCGTGCATAAAATCAGAGTGAATAGCCCCTCGATTCCCTACTCTAAACAGTGATTAAATTATAACCGTATAAATTTACTTATGCTGTAATTCTAATATTCCGGCGAATCGAAGAACAGATAGTTTTTACTTTTTAGTGATAATCCCCTCGATGAGTTTACAACATAGACTTATGCCGATGCACACTTATCGCATCTTATAAATTTCTAACAAGGACTTATGCCCAGAAACGTTTGAAAGAGAAAGTTAGTTATTGTGATTACGCATTTTAGTGATAATCCCCTCGATGAGTTTACAACATAGACTTATGCCGATGCACACTTATCGCATCTTATAAATTTCTAACAAGGACTTATGCCCAGAAACTTTTGAAAGAGAAAGTTTAGTTACAGTGATTACGCATTTTAGTGATTATCCCCTCGAATTACCTTTAGCGATGCTAAAATGATCAAACGCATAACGCTCATTTAACAATATGTTAGCTCTATCTAAACCCACATTTGAAATAACCGCCAAAACGTTCCAGTCAAACATAACATATATGACGATAGCTACCGAACGAGAACGAAACACATGAGGAGGAAACGGGGAAAATCGTTATCTATTTAATTAGCACATACATAAAAAGAAAATAAATATAAAAACCCCAAACATACAAATTCATAAGTATCCGACCCCACACATAAAAATTCAAAAGTTTCCGACCCCACAGATTAAGAGGTACCCACCCCACATCACCCCGACATTTTAGAGATAAGAATAAATAATAAAAAACTCGGAAGTTTCTGTCAAGGCTCTATGGTTCAGTTGGTAGAATGTCTGCCTGTTGCGCCAGCGACCCGGGTTCGATTCCCGGATCTGACCTGCAAAAATTTTAATTAAAATTAAAACTCTAACCGAGCCCAGTAACCCCTATGGGTGGGTTGTGGTAATATAAAGTTCCTTTTAAGCTAAAATCTGACGATAACGAAGCGACAACCCCGGCCACTACTACTACGACGGCTCGGTTCAAACTAAGAGCCTATCGTATACTACGATATGGCTAAAAATGAAGCCGTTGAAAAAGTTTCGCAATTAGAAACCCAAAACTCAAATCTCTCCCAAGAAATAATCGAATTAAACGAAAGAATCGAAACCTGTAACGAAATATAGCTTGGGAGAGCTTTATAGCGTAGCTCAACGGACTGAAACATCGAGCACGCTCGCGCAATTAAATGAAAAGTTAGTTAATTCTAAAATAGAATTAGAGTTTTGACCGCTTCGGTTTTGGTAAATAAAAGATAAGGAGCACGACAAGTTTTTTAAAATTCAACAATTACTGTTTATTACGAAAAATTAACTAAAAGATTAAAAAGAGAGGTTGAAAAAAATCGTTTTTTTAATGATTGATTTACAGGTTCGCACTAGTATTTTAACCTTTGTTAGCGCTTGAAAATTTAAGGTTAATAACTAAGTTTATTGATTACTCCGCGCTTTAATTATTTGCTCACCGCACAATTTAAGTTCCTTTGGAAAGCACAATTATTCCTTAATTAACTAATGGTTTAGATCTGGCGCTAAATTTTCAATCTAAACTCGCACTCGCACTATTACTAGGTACATTTTTACTTAGTTTTTATTCTTAGGGCTTGGCGCGCACTTTCTAGCTTACCCTTTTTCCAACTGCTCATGAGAACTTGCTGTTCAAGACTGACTTTTTTATTTTTCTATTATTGACCAATTCAACTAGTGTGGTACTAGGACGCGCTCTGTCCTTGCGCTCTCTGGGTTGGTTTTTTTAGTAAACCGGTCGACTTAGTGACGTACACAGTTTTTTTCCGAAGCTTAAAATTTTCCATGCTTTTACAAGAATGTTGAAAACAACCTCGATCTTAACAGCGCGGAAAAATACTTTTTACAATAAAAAACGAAAGCAAACTTAAAATTGAAAACAACTTGAAAAATAGGCTAATACAAATAAAAAATTACATTCGGAAGAGAAAATTACAAGGTTTAAAATAATTAACAAAAAAGTCAAAATTTTGAGTTCAATTAGTTTCAAATTATTGTTCAAACCTTAAATTCATGCTCGAAAAATCATGATACGACCTCGAATTTGGAGCTCGAAATTAAATGTCTCGAATGGAAACCGAAATTAAATTAGTAGAAATGACCCAAAATGAGATGGTCTTAACGGAAAAGTTGCATGAAACCTCGGCTACAAACCAACAACTCAAAGCTGACAACCCCAAAACGGAAGTAATGGAACAACTTCAAGTTGTTTTGAGCGAGAAGGAAGCGGAAGTTCAATCGAATTCCGAGGAAATCTCCAATTTGAAACAATTAGTACACGATTACGAAGAGGAAATTGGGAATTTGAAGTTGGCTTCCGAGAAACGTATAGGCGAGTTGACGTTAGCGAGACAGTACGCCGATGAAGTCGTCGAGGAGTTGAGTCGAGCTAAAGACGCGTTGAAAGAAAAGAAGGCCAAGTTGACTCAAATGGAATACGAAATAAACCATCTGAAGGAATGTTTAAATTCAGTTGAGATGCGCAATAAAGATCTTGAAGATAGCGTTCTAGATTTGTCGAATTTGAAGATTGTAGTTCAGGATTTGGAGTTGAAGCTGAAGAAATCTACCGTTCGTGAATCGCAACTCGTCGAGTATAAGGTGAAGTACGAGGAAGTCGACGAATCTTCGAAAAACTTGCGACAATTGGTGGATGAGTTGCAATTAGAGAAACAGAAGTGGATCGCCAAAGAAGGCCAGTATCTGATGTCCCAGAAACAATTGGAACTCGTTAAACAATCGAAACTTGAAGTTGAAGACAACTTGAAGACCCTACAAGAAGATGTTAACGTTTATCAAACGAAGTTGGCCAATTTGGAGAACCAATACGATGAGAAAGAACAAACAGTTCGTGAAATGGAAACTAAGGTCGCTGAACTTAAGAAATATTTGGATGAGAAGACACAGACACTTGAGGAACAGTTGGTTGTCAATGAGAACTTGAAAACTGAACTGAACGAAACATTGTACAAGAACGAGCAAGAATCGATGCAAGTCAAAGCCGAAGTCACCAAAGCTCGAGAACCAGGTAAGTTTAACTTTTAATGACGTCCCATTCGTTGCTTGTTTCTTAAAATTATAAAATTTAGGAACATTTTCAGTGGGCGGGGCTAATACCAATAGTGATGATGAAGAGTGCAAGGTTCAATAAGTTTAAGGGCATTCCGTCCATAGTGGCATTTCATCATTTGTTACTTCTTTTTTATGTGTTTTTTTTATATTTTGAAGGGCCTTTGTTAGTTTCTTATATAAGAGTTGAATAAAGGTATATTCTTTTCTCAAAACTGAATTCATTTATAGGCCTAATTTATTATATTGAAAGTAGCCTCTTAAATTTTAACGAAAATATTCAGGTTTGTTCGATTTTTAAGCCTACACGCGTGTCGTTTCGAAGTTTGAAATTTTGGCGCCTTTTATAACGATGTAGTAGGGGGCGCTTTACTCGTTGCAACTTTTCGAATCACTAGGCCTAGCAGACGACATTTAAAATTAGGCTTACAAAAATAAATTTAAATACTAATTAATTCCGGATAGCCTTCGCGGCTAAATTTAAGAATAGCCCCTGCTCTTGCAATCTTAATAAATCATATACCAAAATAAAGCTTACACCTTCCTCTATTCACTGCACACCATTATAATGAGCGCAAACAATAATTAACATTAAAAAACTAATTATATATATAGCAGTGCCAAAGGCTTTGCCGGGACTCGCTGTGATGATACACGCAGCGGCGCCGCACTCAACCAAACCAAACCTAACCTAAAATAACGTGTAAATTATGTAAAAATAAAATAAATTACGCGTAATGAATTTTGTTAAAATTAGTAAAAAATTACCTTAAATCATAAATTTTAGGTTAGGTTAGGTTAGGTTAGATTTGGTTTGGTTTGGTTAGGTGCGTTTTGTATTTTTAAAAATGCGATTCTTTGATCACTGAAACTTCGAATGTTTGAAGCTATATTTATATTAATTTTTTTGTAATGGACGTGCGTGTATCATCACAGCGAGACCCGGCAAAGCCTTTGGCACTGCTATATATAATTAGTTTTTTAATGTTAATTATTGTTTGCGCTCACTATAATGGTGTGCAATGAATATAGGAAGGCGTAAGCTTTCTTTTGGTATATGATTTATTAAGTTTGGAAGAGCAGGGGCTATTCTTAAATTTTGACTTCGCTTCGATTAAATATGCCTTAAATATAAACTTAAATTTAATTGGACTTCAAATAATTTGTGTAATGCGTGAATAAACGAAAGTGTTTTTTTTATCTTGAAGCCAGGGCGACTCCCTTTTGGTCAAACTAAGCGAACTTACCACAGTATGGGGAAACACTAGGGTCTTAGGTTAGTGATTAAGCGAACATCAATCAATTGAACAAAAGCCGTTAGTGGAGATTGACAGTCTAAAAAAAATTTACGTCGTGTTATTTTGTGTGACTACTAATGCTCTATTTGTTAATTGGCGAATTGTCAAAATGCTCTAGACTGAGTTAGATTTTTAAAGAATGTTTTCTCTGGGTCGATCCTTTATAATTCTATAAATTTTTCCAAACAGTCTTTACTGTACTGAAGAATATGTTAGAAAAGCAACTGATGAATAGAATTCTTTGTCTTATTATGAAAGACCGTTCTACGGTGCGCCATTCACACAAATGTCTCTCTATTGAATAACGTTAAGTGTGTAGTGATTGAACAAACATTTTAAATAATGAATGAAAGCAGAAGACAATAGGGGAAGTACGTATTCTTAGCTATTTCGCGAGACGTCACTTTATCGGTTTTTTCGCGCCACTGAATATCCGCTTTTTTTGGCGGGAAACCGCGGATGAATACAAGAAACTATTTTCTTTGAAGGTTCGTCTGCTATCCAGCTGAAGGCTGATTTTGTTATGGTACCTGACTTCTTGAGTTTACTATGGGCGAGGCTTAACGAGTCACTCGAATTTGGCGAAAAATCTACTTGAATACCTTTAGTTTTGCCTTTAAAACTTGTCTGGCTTTTCTTGTCACTAGTTTCACGATATACTAAATTACACTGGACAGAACTATCCATTTTTAACTCTTAATTGAACGATAACTTTCAATGTCAATCTACCCGGGCGAAAGAAGGACGGAAATCGTCGTCTATACTCTGTAGTTCGGTTTCTCACGGTATGGTGGCGCACCTTCAAAAATTTCTATCAGTTCTCTGCCTATCTCTGATTGGTCAATTTAAAGCGATAGCTTGTTTCTGGGAGAGAAGGACGACTTGCACTAGCTAAAGGTACGAATACGTACTTCCCCTATTTTCTTCTGATGAAAGTTGATTTACATATAGAACAAGAAATAATTACAATTAAGCTCCAACCTGAATACAATCTTAGTAGTAGTTGTATAAAAATATTAAGTCGTAATAGCTTAATTGCAAGTCACCGTAATAACAACACAGTTAAATATTATAACATGAACATGAGAAAATGTCATAAATGGTTAATTTTTAACGTACCTAATCGTGAAATTTAACAAATTATTATAGCTCTAATGAACTTCGCTAGAACCACATTGCAGGGCTTTCAGTTAGCTAGAACCCTTCCAACTTTTGACTCAGCGGGGCTTCGAAAATCAGTACGGTCGCTTGGTTTTCAGTTCGCTAGAACTCTTTTCGATGGATGTCGGCCTTCAAGGGCCGTAGAATGAGGGGGTCGAACTAGCGACAGAAACGGATCGAAGAAATAAGTAAAAGAGGCAAAAAGATGGGGTGAACATAGAGGAATGACGAGGGAACGGATTTTGTGGACAAGCACCGCTTTCTTATATGGTATTTTTAGAAAACGAAAGCGCTATAGAGATGCTATCAGATGTGACTTCACCGCCTATGCCAAACATCTTGGGTCTGTCTTTGGTCAATGCCTACGTAATCAATAATAATTACGAAGGCATTGCTGTGGTAGTTGGCAGTCATGTTTGGTACAGTTTTTTCTCTGTGAACGAGTAGTATGAGCATGAGTGACGTCACATTAGTCTTTTTGAAATAACTCTTTTCTCTGATCGAAATTGACAAAGCTCGTAATTAAAGGGACTGTAAAAGAAGGCATCGGCGGATGGGTAGAAATTATTAGAAATACGTCACAGGCACCTCGTGACGCCGAGATTCAGACTCCACGTGGAGTGGGACTTAGTCCTGGTTTTTCACGACAATTCCCCGATTAAACGAACCAAGTTTCTTTGAACCACGTATGTCCTTATTCACGTGATTATGACGAATTTCAAATAATTTTCAGCCACCTTCCGATGCCTTCATTTCAGTCCCTTTAAATTTAACAATAAATTTATTTATTTATTTATTTCCGTGCGTTGTCCACAAAGTCAACAATGTGACGTATGTGTGAACATCGTAAGTGTAGTACATAGCCATGTTACTGAAAGACACTACAGGAGTACATTAATATGAGAACTAACAAACGGTTAATAATGTAAATATTAAAGAAAAAAAAAATTATAATAATAAGTATAACAATAATAATACTAATTATACAATTAAATAATAATACTGATAACAATTAAAACAATATCAGAAAAGTTAGAAAATTTAAGTCGTTGCACAATAATGTAATTTTTATAAAATCATTAGTGGAGGGTTGAAGAAGTAGAGAGCTCACAAGTTAACACGAAAAATGTCTAATAATTTACGACGAAAATGGGATTTAGTAGTTAGAGTGACAACATCATTGGGCAACGAATTCCAATCGTCGATAACAGCATACGCAAAGTGCGTTTGTCGGAATGTAGTTAGCACCCTAGGTTTGACTAGTTTGTGTGAATGACCACGGGTTCTTGCATTAATAGGGCGGGTGAAAAATAACGAAAAATCTAAATCAAGGTTGTTATTTATAATGTCAAAAACTAAGCATAGGTTATTAATTTTATGTCGCAGAGTGATAGAATCAATATTTAATAAGGAGAGTCGTTGGGGAGCCGGTAGCTTACTAATTTTGTGTGGGAGTTTCGAATATGCGTTTTGAGCTTTTTGCGGCTGATCTTCAATAACTGGGGCAACTAGAAAATTATGAAGCTAATATACTAACCTAGATAATAGTATGGACTGTGTTCAGATCTATGCAACATTGTACTAACAATAGTATTTGGACATAACGTTAACAAAGTTAATTTTGTCTGTTTTTCATCGAATAAAATGAAAATGTGGGGAATATTTTTTGATAATTCGAGGCAGAATGTAATTCTGTAGCTAGTAAAGACAATTGTAACTCAATATAACGATAATTTTGGTTAATTTTTGCATTTCAAAATGAATTTGATCCTATCTTAGCTAGACAAAAATGGATATATATACTAAGCCAAATCATCTCCACGTCACCGAGCTCAGTATCCTAAGCTTGGAGCAGGTAAATCCTGCTGCCTCGAATCTGGAGTGGACCGAAAGTTAATTACACACTTAAATTATGCATACATTTAAGATTAATGGAATAGTCAGATTTCAATACATGGCCTCTTTATTTCAGGGTTATTAGGGTCATACACATTTTTAACACATTTAAGAAAGTGAAAAAACACTTTATCTCCACTTGCTGCACGACTCCATAAATACTCGCATAGGTGCATGTTCAAGTCCTTGGTTTGAACACCTCTTCGACAAATACTAGCTTTTCCAAAATATTGTGCTATTAATTAACTGCTACCTTTTCCTAAATATTCTCCTTTTAATTAGCTGCCACCTTTTACAAAACATTCTCCTACTAATTAGCTGCCACCTTTTCCAAAATATTGCCCTAAAAGTTAGCTTTCACCTTTTACAAAATATTCTCCTATTAATTGGCTGCAACCTTTTCCAAAATATTCTCCTATTAATTAGCTGCCACCTTTTCCAAAATATTCTCCTATTAATTAGCTGCCACCTTTTCCAAAATATTCTCCTAATAGTTAGCTGGCATCTTTTTCAAATTATTCTCAAATTACTTAGCTGACACCTTTTCCAAAATATAATTGCTTATAAATTGTTCGTGATAAGAGGCGGGCTTTTAATACTCATAAATAATCATCTTACCTCCAAACAACGTTGGGTTAGGCTAGGTTAGGATAGATAGACAGTGTATTTAACTATCGATTTTAAATGTGTTTGACCCTAATAACCCTGAAAAAAATGAGGCCATGTAATGAATTCTGACTATTCCACTAATCTTAAATGTAGGCATAATTTAAGTGTGTTATTAACTTTCGGTCCACTCCAGACCGTTAAAGCCTCGATTTCGAAGCAGCAGGATTTACCTGCTCCAAGCTTAGGATACTGAGCTCGGTGCCGTGGAGATGATTTGGCTTAGTATATATATCCATTTTGGTCTAGCTAAGTTAGGATAAAAACACATTTTGAAATGCAAAAATTAACCAAAATTATCGTAATATTGAGTTAAAATTGTCTTTACTGGCTACAGAATTACACTCTGCCTCGAATTATCAAAAATATTCCCCACATTTTCATATTATTCGATGGAAAACAGACAAAATTAACTTTGTTAACGTTATGTCCAAATACTATTGTTAGTACAATGTTGCATAGATCTGAACATGTTATCTACGTGATCATTTTAGCTGTATAATTTTCTACTTGCCCCAGTTACTAAAGAAACCCCCTTTTTGCAAAGCCTGTAGATCAGTCAAGAAATGGGGGGACCAAATTGGCGAACAGTAATCAATTATAGGGAGGACCAAGGAGTTGTACAGAGTTTTAATGAGAGGTATAGAGTTAAAATTTAAATTACGACGAATTATACCTGTTAAGCTCCTAATACGTTTGGCAATCTTATTGGATTGGGCTGTATATTTGAGAAGGGGATCTATAAGGACACCTAAGTCCCTCTCACAAGTGGACGTAGTTAAAGTAGTGTTATTAATTGTGTAATCAAACATGGGATTGCGGCGTCCAAGGTGAAGAGTCTGACACTTAGCAATGTTGAAACGTAACCCATGGTTGTGACCCCACTGAACGATGGCATCAAGATCGAGTTGCAGGACAGCTCGATCAGTAGAATCACAAACCCGGCGATAAAGCTTGGCGTCATCGGCAAACAAGATGACAGAGGAGTGCCTCACTACCGATGGCAAGGAGTTAATAAGTATGTTAAACAGAAGGGGACCCAAAATAGAACCCTGGGGGACTCCCGTTTCAACGCATTTCCAATCAGTATTTACACCGTGAAGGACAACTCTCTGTTTGCGGTCGGAGAGATAGTTAGTTAACCAAGCTAATGCTTTGCCAGTGACGCCAGCACCCTGAAGGGCAGAAAGAAGGGCATAATGAGGAATGGAATCAAAAGCCTTACTAAAATCAAGATATAAAACATCTACGGAGTAACCATCGTCTAACCAGCGGGTCCATTCATTAGTTGTAGAGATTAAGTTTTCCATAAGACCGGCATTTTCAAGGTTTGCTTCCAAAATACTAAATTCAATAAATTCTACAAACGTTTTCTTGCATAAGCCCAGTATTTTCAATAGTTTGCAGCCAATATACTAATTTGCATAAAATGAAAATTCAGACCTCCCCAAGTGCAAAGCCGCTAATTTCAAAATGGTTGCTACAAGAATACTAAATTGCATAACTTTCCGGAAAACTCGATGGAATCGCGGGGCATAAATTTCCCGAAAACTCGATGGAATCACGGGGCATAAATTTCCCGAAAACTCGATGGAACTCGCGGTTTTTTCTTGGAAACCAATTAAGTTATTCAAAATATTCATTTAGCGAATAATTTAAGCCAATAATATCAAGGGTTTCACAAGTTTCAAATCAAAATTCTATTTTTAATGAATTTTATAAAACATGCAAACTAGGTTTCCTTGGAGAGTTTCATTGAGTTCCACGTTATATATAGATGGTACTTTTCACACATGGAGAATTCATACCATTTACACCCTTGACCGGGCTACGTGGAGGACAAAAAGTAGACGGATTCTGTCCTCCAGGTAGCCCGGCCTCCTGGTGTAAATGGCATGGCGACGGAGGAGATGATCTAAGTAGGCCGTGACTGTAGTAAAGCATGGCCAACTCGATCACGCGCACCACGACACTAGATGCTAGCGTGGTCGAGTGGGCTATGAGTTAGAGTTTCAGTTTGTGTTTCAAATGGGCTTCGAGCCATGTGTTGAGCATGAATTTTTGTATCTGTTGGGCTTCATTAATGTTACAGTACAGCACATAACGTATTAAGATAGATATAAATATTTAAAAAGTGGCTAATATTTTCAAAATTAACGTAAGTTTATCAAGAAATGCATGCATGCCTATATTATAAATCAGTTAATCAGCGCAAAGGCCTAATAGGAAGGCAAACGTACGTTATATGAAAGGTATTTACGCGTATTTCCTTGGAATTTTCTTTGTTTCGTGATATTTTAGTAAACGCCGAGCCCACGTACGTCTTCAAGAAAGAAGATATTGTAGAGGGTGATAGTGGTGTACGTACGAAACGATAATTTATATTTATTCGTCGCCAAACCCTTACTTGGAACGCATTCAACATTTACGAATTACTAAGGAACTAATGGAGAATATTGACATTAAATCAGAGAATAATGGTTCTGAAAACCATACGTTTCATCAAAAGCTAAATAATGATCATCCAGTTCATATTGAAAATAATGACTCGCAAATGACTTTAAACAACTCGTCTATTTCTAAGGATGAAGCTATTGAAACTGTTCCTACCTTTGAAAATACAAAAACTGATCTTTGTAAATATATGTACGATTCATGGAAGCCAAAACCTAACGAAGCTTCGCCAACTCTTGTTTTGCCAACCGAGCCAAGCAGCGAATATGAAACTATCAGACAATTATCGGAAAATATGGACGATCGGGGTATAAGTTCGACTAACTCTCTCATTGCACGAAAGATTCGATTACTAGAAATAATTCGAGAAAAAAACATCCGAATTAACTTGCAATTTTAACGCCGCAGCGTTCCAACTTCAAGTGACTCTCTTTGCGTTGCCTGAAGAGTTACAACTGAATTTGGTGGCCGGAATCTTTAATAATTTCTCGAATAATTCGAAATTCTGGGAAAAATTGAGTGAGATCGTGGATTTCAGGGAAATACTACAATCGGTGAGTTAGTTAATCCATTATTAGAAACAGTTCCCACAGGTCAGGGAAAATTTTTATAATGCTCCAAAAAGGTCAGGGATTTTTTAATAGTTTTAAGTTTCTAACAATCTTGGGGAATTTTTTTTTTTACTGGATAAATTTTCTTTGGGTTAATTTTTTGCAATTTTGAACGTTCCAGCTAGGGATGTCAACTCAACGTTTATGAATTCCACCTTTTAACGCGTGACGCGTATAGTAGCGCCCCTCCCCCGCTAACAGGGTGACTTAGTTTATAGACACTCCCCAACTGTTTGGGAAATAGCAGTGCACTTCCTCTGGTCCGAAACCAGTTTATTAATTACTTGGACTAGTTTTTTAATTCAAAAAGTGGGGGGATACCGGTCCTCGGGACGAGTTTATTGATTGCATCAAATCGGGGGAGAACAAAGACGGGGACCACTCTGGAAACCAGTTTATTACTTCGGACATTAGAGGGGTCACTGGTCCCAAGGACTAGTTTAAAAAATGTCCTTATTTCTTAGACTGTTCGAGTCCCCAAGTCTCGTTAATTACCAAAGCGATTAAACTGAATTTATTGGTAATTGATCACACTTCCTCTAATTCTGGGTAATAATTTACCATAGGAGGAATTGCGACGCTGGATCTTGGACCAATAGTTGAATGGTTCATAACCTCATATGATGGCGGAGAAAATGCCATTATTGGCATTACCAGTTGTAAGTATTTGAAGGTCATATTTCGTTTCACGCATTCCAATGACAATACAATTTTCCTTCTTTTATAGCTTGCGCTCAATACGCCCTGGTTACGCCCATGGAAATGTAAGCTCCGTATATGGATGCCATGAAAGAGAAAATCTATCTAGCCAAACTAGTCATCGAGTTCGTTGGTTCGGAGCCGGAATCGGACTACTCGGAACTCGTGAATCATATTCAGACTTGCACGCCACCTCAAGGTTTAGAACCATTTACGGAAGAGTCCCTCCTACGTCACTCGCAGTTCATTATTGATCAAATTGTTGATCTTGATGTAAATCGTAATCAGGCGCACGAAGCACTTCTGGAAACGGAGGCTCTCAAGAACTTCGTTAATTTGGCTGGAGCATATGTTGATAAAAAACGGTCAGTTGTCATTTGTTTATTTTGTTTACATTCACAATCGATTGAAATTACGGAGTCGGGATCGATTGAATCGCTCGACGATATCGGGGGGTCGGGATCGATTGAATCGCTCGACGATATCGGGGGGTCGGGATCGATTGAATCGCTCGACGATGTCGGGATCGATCGAATCGCTCGACGATGTCGGGATCGATCGAATCGCTCGACGATATCCGGGGGTCGGGATCGATCGAATCGCTCGACGATGTCGGGGGTCGGGATCGATCGAATCGCTCGACGATGTCGGGGGTCGGGATCGATCGAATCGCTCGACGATGTCGGGGGTCGGGATCGATCGAATCGCTCGACGATGTCGGGGGTCGGGATCGATCGAATCGCTCGACGATGTCGGGGGTCGGGATCGATCGAATCGCTCGACGATGTCGGGGGTCGGGATCGATCGAATCGCTCGACGATGTCGGGGGTCGGGATCGATCGAATCGCTCGACGATGTCGGGGGTCGGGATCGATCTAATCGCTCGACGATGTCGGGGGTCGGGATCGATCTAATCGCTCGACGATGTCGGGGGTCGGGATCGATCGAATCGCTCGACGATGTCGGGGGTCGGGATCGATCGAATCGCTCGACGATGTCGGGGGTCGGGATCGATCGAATCGCTCGACGATGTCGGGGGTCGGGATCGATCGAATCGCTCGACGATGTCGGGGGTCGGGATCGATCGAATCGCTCGACGATGTCGGGGGTCGGGTTCGATCGAATCGCTCGACGATGTCGGGGGTCGGGATCGATCGAATCGCTCGACGATGTCGGGGGTCGGGATCGATCGAATCGCTCGACGATGTCGGGGGTCGGGATCGATAGGGGTCTACTGCAAATATGTGACTCCTCAATGGCTGTGTATTGGATCGCGTTATTTTAGGGCGACGTGTAGGTTTTACAGGTCCGCATTTCCTACCTAGATGGCGCTGTTTGTCTGTTTTCGGGAAACCATTTACGTGGGCTTTCTCTTCGCGGTAAAATTTCGTCATCTTGACTAGGTCATATGGAGTTGATTAATTTAGTTCAAATATTTAATTTACCTCGTAAATGATCCATATTCCGATTACCGTGATCCATATTTAAATCTGGATCAGCTCGCTAACGGGTTTGCGTTTAATTTGCATTTGCCCTGGCTCAGAATTAATACATTACCAGGGTTCATACAAGCCTGGAAAACAGGGAAAACCTAGAAAAATCAGGGAAATAAATAGTTGACAAAAACCTCGGGAAAATTAAGAATTTATAGTAAAATTCAGGGAAATTTGCGTCAAACAGGGGCCGTGTAATTAAGCAAAATGTTCATAAACATCCCCTCCATAGGATTAACATTACACTATACTACTACAGAGAGGCCCGTAACTCTGGTTGTTCTAGAGATACAGGGATGCCCTTTGAGTATGTGATAGTCCTGTTTGCCCGGTAAGATTATAGTTTGTTGGTAATCAGCCATAACTGACGTAAAACGCCGAGTATCAAATGGAAACTATTTTTACAGTATATATTAGACCTCGGGGACTTCCGGAAAATATGTCTCAAAAAAAAAAAAAAATTATAATTAAAATTATGCCTTTTCCAAAATGTTGTTCTTTATCTTCATTTACTTCCCAAATAATATTACACCTTTTCCAAAATTTTGTTGTTTATCTTCATTTACTTCCCAAATAATATTACACCTTTTCCAAAATTTTGTTGTTTATCTTCATTTACTTCCCAAATAATATTACACCTTTTCCAAAATTTTGTTGTTTATCTTCATTTACTTCCCAAATAATATTACACCTTTTCCAAAATTTTGTTGTTTGTCTTTATTTACTTCCCAAATAATATTACACCTTTTCCAAAATTTTGTTGTTTGTCTTTATTTACTTCCCAAATAATATTACGCCTTTTCCAAAATTTTGTTGTTTATCGCCTCCCTATGGAGTTCTAATGCTTCTCAAGCCCTAGCTCGTCACCCCCAAATGTTATAACCAAAAAAAAAAAAAAAAAATTTATTTCTTTTTTTTTTAGACATATTTTCCGGAAGTCCCCGAGGTCTGATATATACTGTAAAAATAGTTTCCATTTGATACTCGGCGTTTTACGTCAGTTATGGCTGATTACCCACAAACTATAATCATACCGTTTGCCCCCCATCCAACCATACTAAAAACTTGAGATTCGAGTAAAAAGGGGCCGAGTAATTAAACAAAATGTTCATGAACATACCCTCCATAGGATTAACATAACTATACTATGGAGGCTCATAACTCTGGTTGTACTAGAGATACGGGGATGTTCTTTGATTGTGTTATAGCCTCCCCTCCTTCGTTAACATTTGCTCCATAGGATACTCCATATACGGGAAAACCTGGAAATCTCAGGGAAATTTGTTTTCCAAAAGTTGAAGTATGAACCCTGATTACTTAATAGCGTAGAGGAGGATATGGTCTAAATTTTTTATTGTTATTATTACATGAGAATTTAGTTTTGAATTTATTTGTCCCTTTGCGTTATAGTAAGAATAAGCGACCCAAAGTTCCCACGAAGAAGCCAGTTTCCAATACTCTGGCAACGACGACTCCTCTTGTTCGCCACGTATTCGAAATCCTCTTTGCCGAACAGATTTCTCAAGATCCATCTCAGTCGACCAAGGTCGATTTGCGAAAGAAGCGGTGTGCGATTTGTGAGGTGAGTCGAAGCTTTTTTTCCTGTAAAAAGGGGGAAAAAATCGGCGATAAGTAAGGAATTTTAAGTTGTTTTTCTTAAGTCAGGGATAGGACAGGGACTTCGTTTGGGAAATTAAACAGCAGTGACCATGAAGTGGGCTTTGGTAATCACCTTTAAATGGTCAGGGATAAGCTGGAGGCGTCAGGGATTTTGTTTGGGAAAAATAACAATGCTTTGAGCAATGATAAATATGGGCTGCAGGTGTGACCATGAAGTAGGCTTTGGTAAACGCGTCCTTAATATGGCCAGGGAAAAGTCAGGGATTTTCATTATAAAAATTTCGTCTGAACCGAACCCTGTTTGTGTATGAAACCAGAAGTATATTATACTTCGAGAGAAGTGTACCACCACAAATCGTGGTAAGAGTAACGTCATTCTTCCCAACATCGGATTACTTGGAGCTAGTAAACTAAACTGAATGAAATACGCGATAAATAGTTCCCTCATCATTACTCTATTAGCGTTTAACTATTTATGTCCCACGTCAAGACAATCAAGGTTTGTGTTGGGGATTTATTACCAAACAATTATGGACTTCACCATAGCACGGTGCTATAGAGGCCCATCTGAAGTTTGATGAGCGGAAGAGCAAACGAAAAGGGCTCCCTCGCCCGGGAAGAATGACTTTACATAACTACAGTATTCGCAACCAAAAGATACTATAGCTCCCCTAGCGGCGAAAAAGTAGAACTACGATCTAAAGGAAACAAAAAATATCTGTTGCGTACTCTTCGGGCTGTAGTAGTATGAGATGTGACGTCTGACGTGAGTAAAATCTATCCTAAAATTTATTTTTTACCTGATAATAATTTGTAAACTTTCCGGTGTAAAGCGAGTTAAAGGAAAGCGCGGCTCCGTTGATGCCCCTTATAGATGACTTTTATGCTACATAGTGGATAAGCTTGCTAAAGGCTACTTAAGCCAAAGGCAGGAACCAATGGGAACTAGTGCATTAGGTCTGATTGGTTCCTGCCTTTGGCAAGGTAAAATTCGTGTGCAGAAGATTAGCCAGAATGCTAGGGGTGATCATGGAGCCGCGCTTTCCTTTAATGGCCAACGAAATAAATAACGCAACTTTCTATACTGAAGATGGTAAGCAATAAGCCTTGGCCCTTGAAACTATTTAATGCCGGAAATGGTACTTTTATTTTTTTTAGTAGTTGATGTCAGACTGCCATTAACGAATATATTAGACTATATTGGAACTAGAGTTAATTGTCTGCAACAAGGAGAGGAAAAATTAAGGAGTAATCACGTCATTTCATGCAGCGTGACTGGAGAATCTGAAAAGCTTAAAGGCCACAAAATAGAAGCCCTTGTATTATAGTCATCAGCTTTTTCTGGAGAGCCACATCACGTAATTCTGGAGTTGAACAAGCATTTTTCAGAGTTTACTGTTCTTTGTTCATGTCCAAGTGCGTGGTAGTGGGGGATTTTGCAAACACTGTATAGCTGTGCTTTTGCTCGTGAACCGGTCTGAGACATTATTGAAAGAGGAGAAAACACGCGCAGATATTTCTCAGAAATGGGGGAAACTTAAGAAAAAGGCAGTTGAAATGCGCAAAGGCACAACCACCGAAGAACTTTGTTGTGTTGGACGAGCGAAATATGATGTTTCATCATTTGATAAAGAAAAGCAAAGGAGTATATTATTGAGGCTTCTTCTGGTATCAAAGAATGAAACAGCGCTCCACAAACATATTTTACCTGCTCCAAAAATTGGGATAGCGATTCCGTTAATCTCCCTTAAAAGATAACAACTCAATTATCGCTACCACCATGAATTCTACTGATGACGCTTTTGGTGATATCAAAATCTGTTTTAATATTATGTTAGACAGCGAAAATATGTCTGTCTTAAACGAGAATATTGAAAGCTTTATTGATAATCTAACCCGAAGTGAAAGACTCTACTATGAAAAAAACATTGTAGTCACAAATGCCATGGCTCTAGATATTGCAATCAAATCCATTAGCCAGAACGATCACGTATGGACGTGTAACAGACTGATAAGAATAACAGCAAGCAGATGCTACGAGCTTTACACCTATCAGAAAGATCCGTCCTTGAAGATTCAAAAAATTATTGAATCCAGATTTTGTGGAAATGAAAATACCCAATATGGAATCCTTAACGAACCCATAGCAATTGCAAAATATGGGGCAAAATTTGGTGTAAAAGTGACAAGAATTGGATTAGTCATTCATCCTGATCATCCTTATCTAGCTTGCTCTCCAGATGGTTTAAATAATTCAATTTTAATTGAAGTTAAATGCCAAGCCTCTGAACGAAATGATCAAAGGGTTGGATTTTTTAAACCATAAGCAAGAAACCTTGAAATTAAAACCTAAGCGCAAGTATTATGGACAAATTCAACTAAATCTAGCAATATTAGGCCTCTCAGTAGGTCACCTAGTCGTGTATTCAAAACAAAGTGACCATTGTTTAATTATTGAAGTTCCTATTGACAAAGAATTTGTTCCTAAGCTCTTAGTTAAATTGCAATCAGTTTATTTCAAATATTTTTTAAAGAAATACATGGAATTGAAATGTTAAAATAATTGTGATAATAAAAGAGTTGTGATATTTAAATAGTGGTGATATTAAAATTTATTGTCAGCCAAAATAGCTGTTGACAAATTTACTACAGCGCTGGTTACAACAAACATCTTCTTGATGTATGGTAATAAATCCCACGGTAGTCTTTTGTGGAAAATGTTAAACGTTTTTAGTCTCTGGATTGTGCGCTCAACATGTACCCTAGCACACGCAATTTTTGACGTAAGCAAAGCATCTTCTCTAGGGAATTGTTCCCTTTTTTTTATTTTTTTGACCTTTAGCTTTACGTTTTAGAAAAGGTGACCTAATTAGTTTGAGCCCTCTTTCGTTACAAAGATCTTCAATAGCGAACCCCTTGTCTACCATTATGGCGTCTGCGTATGGTATGCATCGTTCTAGGACCCCGCATTCTTCAGTTATTTGTTTATCTGTTGACTTTCCCCCATATGCTCTGCTCACCATGGTGATCACACCGGATGGAGCTACACAAACGCATACTTTTACAGTATTGGTCCCTTTGTAGTGAGAATCAGTCTTGATCTTGCATTTTAAACACTTGGGTTTTTCAACAGATACCTCGGTGCAATCTAATACCACTCTTGTATCAGTGTATTCTTTAAAGCAATGCGGCATAGCTTCCACAATTTCTTCTTTCTCTAGCCACGTAACTGATGACTCCAAGAAAGTCGCTAACTTGCATAATGTTTGTTTGAAATAACTAGAAGCTATCTGCTGGCTTAGACCAAAAAGAGCTCCGAGAGCGGAATATGAAATACCAAGTTTAAGTTTCATTAGTGTAAGTAAAATTCCGTCAGCTACAGGTAGTGGACTTTTACTAGGATATTCTTCACTAACAATTTCAACTATTTCATTAAAAAGTTCCATTGACTGAATTCCAGTCAAAGCTACTACAGTTTGTTGTTTCAAAATTCCGCAACTAGCTGACACTTTACATTTATGTTCTTCTAATGTGTTCACCATAATTCCTTTTTCTAAGGAACTGTTATCAGTGTCACAAATTTCAGGTGTGTCTCGTAGTCGAGTACTGTTTCCATTTTCTTCACTTTCAGTTATGTCATCAGGTTGGTTATTAACACCAATTTGCTCTACTTGATGATCATGATCCGCAAACAAATGATTTTTCAAATTCTCACCATCATCTGAACTCATTCCCCCGTTTTTATTTTTCAAAGAGTTCTGTCATGTTTACGAATAGGCAGATTCTGGGATGGAATTGCCAAAGGTCTTAGGCGCGGTGGGTATTTGAACTGATCTGTTAAAGAATTGTAGAATTAAAACTACTACAAATTTTATTACTCCAGCAAGTGTCTTACCTCTATGTTCTTGCGGAATTGTTTTATAATCGTCTTTTTTAAAGTGAGAAGAGCAAACAACCATGGTATTACCACGGAGCTTCTATTTACAGGGAGAGGAAACTTCATCCCCCTCTAGTAATGTAAACGCTCTTAGGAAACGTAGACACTATTTGTCCATAAAAAGGGGCACATAATTTAACCCCCCTCGGTTTTCGCTGGCAAAAAAAAGGAGCCTATGTAAACAACGAAGATGGCCGCCTTTGCTAGTTCGTTGAAAGGCATAAGCCTTGGTGTTTTAGAGGTTTAATTTTTAAATTTTGAATGGACTGCGATTCCAGGCTAATAGTTTGCACTAGAGGGAATGAGGAGAAATGTGTATACCGTAGCTACAGAAGCGATTCACGGTACAAATCATCATTTAATGGCAAGAAATTGAAGTTCCACCAAGAAAATGACGTCAGACTTTGTTTACATGGGCTCGGGGTGCGCGCGAGGAGCGAAAGCGTTGCGCAGAACCGAGGTACGCTAAGGGCTAGGGGGGAAAGTCCGAGTTTCCTCTCCCTGTAAATAGAAGCTCCGTGGTATTACTAGGTTTCTTTCCCATTTTTAAGGTAACTTCCCAAGCCTTGGCTAATTTCGGTAGTTTTGTAGAAAAAGGATGAAACCGCATACCTTTCATGGTGCCATTGTTTTTACACCCGTAAACACAGCAATATGTAACCATTTTTGTAATTTAAAACACAAGTAAAAGAGTGTTTACTTAATAATAAATTAGTTAATGTCTGACTTTACTTTCACTCCCTGAGATTTGCGCCTAATAGTCTACCAAGTCGTCTGCTCTGTTTCCTTAAGATCGCGCCATATTGGACAAACCGAAGCGCCCCCTTTTAATTCTTTTGGAAAGAGGATACAGAGTGTCATCCTTCTTCTATTATCCCCTTCTGATGAAACCGACTTAAAATAATTCCCTCGAAGTATAAAATCTATATCTATATAAATCAAAGTCCTGACTGACTGACTGATAATCAACGCCCAGCCCAAACCGATTGCCCTAGAAGGCTGAAAATTTGCAGGAACGTTACTCATAAGCGCGTACTAAGTAAGATTTTTCCAATCCGCCGCCATCTTAGTAAATGGCGCCCAGAAATGTAAAAAATATTCTCTATGCAACAAAGTCCGCGCGTTTCAACCGTTTCCGCAAATATTTAGTACATTGGTTTCCTTTGACCTATAGACGGGCTGAATGGTCTTTTGGGTTCCATTTATTGCCATCTTTTTAAATGGCGGCCAAAAAAACCCTTTTTGGAATAATTTCCGCGTGAAAAGCAATAAAAAAATGTGCTGACGGGCAACGCCGAGTGCCATCACTCCTAGGGTGCTACAAAAATATTAGTCCTAAGTAAAATCTACCCATTCTTTATAACATTTAGTCGGTAATAAAAATCTTACGACGCTAGTGCGTCTTGTAATTCTAAAAAGAAATCCAATTGGTGGGGAAGCTACTTTCGTGTTGAAACTAGGGTTGTAAATTTTCCGGAAAAATAAAACGCGGAAAATTTTCCGCTTTTCGGAAAAATATAAAACTAGCAATTATGTGAGCTTTGAGTCAATTTATCTAACTTTTAAAGATTTAAAACATTCTCCAGTTATTTTGCCATCTTTAGTAGATTTATTATAGTACCGCCAAATATTAGTGGTTGATTTTCCCATAATTTGTGACTTTAAACAGGGTTAACAAACTTAATAACATTAACAACATAACACCTCGTTTCCCTTACAATGACGCAGATGATCACTATCCTTTATGCCTGATAATTTTAGTTTCACTTGGGTCTCTTAACGGTTAGGTCTCGACCATAGATATATATATACGGGTCTAACTATGGCTTCCCCTCACAGTCAATCAGATATTCTAGAGGGCCGGTAGGCCCTTCTAGATAAGAACCCACACCCTCCCGTAATGTTAAAGAAATAATTCACAGATTTTAGGCTTAGCGTCCCATAGAAAAAGCATGGGATTTTTGGTGGTCCACTCCATCGAATAACTCAGAAACTACTTCGAAATTAAGGTTCGGGACACTTTTGAATTATCAAGCTACTATTGAATGTTGAACTTCTGAAGTTTGATTAAGAACAATTAATTCTAAGTATTTTATTTTAATTAATTTAAAAATCATGGTAAAACCGTTACATATATTACACTGTTTGCATAGCATTTTATTCAGCCTTCGTCGGGTTTGTGGCGCATAGGATAACGCGTCTGCATAATGAAATAATCCTATAAATACAATATTTGGATAAATTTTTTGTTACGAAATACGGGCTTGTGGCATAATGGATAACGCGTTTGCCTTCGAGGCAAAACATTGCAGGTTCGAGTCCTGGCAAGCTCGGTGTTTATTTTTACAGATCTTTTATTCAACATAAATGATATAATCCTATAAATACAATGTTTGGATAATTTTTTTGTCACGAAATACGGGCTTGTGGCGTAATGGATAACGCGTTTGCATTCGAGGCAAAACATTGCAGGTTCGAGTCTTGGAAACCGCGTTGTCTATTTTTGATGAAGAATCTTAGTATATAAAAGGGAAAATTCTTAAATAACAAACTTTCAATGAAATAGGCGCGTGCTGGCGCGTGGTTTAGAAATAACGTTTTTTTAAACCTATACAAAAAGGTCAACTAAACTTAATTGAGTCACCAACCGCCTTTTTGTGTGAAATAAGTTACCACCCGCCTATCTATGGTGAATTAATTTACCACACTTCTACCAATTGTTAATTAATTTACCACTTCCCTGCCAAATTATTTAAAATTTTAATCTTTCCCATAAAATAATGAGAGGCACTTGGAGTGAGCCAACTGGAACATCGAATTAATGACGTTTGACAAGCATAGTAATATTTTTATAATAGATTAATACAAATTAAGGCTGAAGGAACAGATATTATGTAAAAAAGACTTGGTTTGCCCAAGCCTTAAAAACAAAAGGATAAGAGTTTTTCCAGTTGTCTGAAGCGCGGATATTTTTTCTATTGAATTTTAAAGACAATCCGTATTTTACTACTCTTTAGAATTTAATTCAATCACCTGATTTTACTGCTAATGGACTAGTTTCCTAAAAATTAATTGAAATAAAATAATTACTTATCTCAGATTTTTCAACAACAATTCCATTTTCCTGAAACATTTAATCATGCATTTATTATTTTGAGGGATATCGTGTAAACTCAACCAACACTTCTAAAATCTTCCTCACAAGTACTGATATACACAGTTCAATAATTGTGACTGTGCTTAAAGAAGAAACGAACCTCTTTATCAAATATAAGAAAGGTGATAACAGCCCCCTTTTGTATTCGAAAAGACCGCATATAATACATAATTAATGAGAATATTATTTGAAAATTAAAGTACGTTCTCCATTGAAAAGAAAAGAAAATTCATGATAAAATGTTTCAGGAAAATGGAATTGTTGTTGAAAAATCTGAGATAAGTAATTATTTTATTTCAATTAATTTTTAGGAAACTAGTCCATTAGCAGTAAAATCAGGTGATTGAATTAAATTCTAAAGAGTAGTAAAATACGGATTGTCTTTAAAATTCAATAGAAAAAATATCCGCGCTTCAGACAACTGGAAAAACTCTTATCCTTTTGTTTTTAAGGCTTGGGCAAACCAAGTCTTTTTTACATAATTTGTGTGGGGTCTATGGCCTCTTAAACATTCCAAGAACTAAATCTATGTATTCCTGCAGGAACTGATTGATTACCGATTATTAAAATGCCGAAGAATTGAAAATAGTAAATTACTTGTTCAATTAATATGTATTAAAAATACCCCACTTAAAAAATTTAATTATGAAACGATTGCTCTAGATGTTTTGGGTACTGTTGACTATGTTGATGATGATCAAAACATAGTCTTCCGAACATGTGATAATGAAAAGAAGCAATTAAATTTACAAATGTTAACGTATTAAACCTTATAATTTTTACAACAATCTCTCTAAACTTTTACTAAGCATTCGTAATAATATAGGGAACATGCAACCCAGAACGTGCCTTACAAGTAGCGTTAAAAGTGTAAGTATATATTTTCATCACTTGTATAAACTAATAAATAAAAAAAATGACATTTTAACAGGCAGAATGATGTGGCTGGAATAGATATAAATATGGGATGTCCTAAAGAATTCTCAATCAAAGTAAAAAATTAATTAAAAAAAAACAAATAACATTAAATAACAATACTTTGCTAAAAAATCCTGAAAAAGTAGAAAAGATTTTGACCACTCTTGTTAAAAATACCAAGATGCCAATAACTTGCAAAATCCGGTTGCTTCCTTGTGTATGTTAAATTTAAATAGATACTGAAGTCAATTTTACTTATATAAAGATCATTTTTAGTTAGAAGAAACTATGAAACTAGCCAAGGTCATTGAAATCGCGGCTGTTTCCGCTATAGCCATTCATGGCAGAAGAAAAGAAGAGAGACAAGAACAGAAATGAAGAAATTAAACAAATAGCCCAAATGTTAAAAATCCCGGTGATAGCAAAGTATAGAAAAAAAATTCAATTTTAAATTTTTAATGCAAACTTTGAAACTTTAACCCCTTTTGTTTAAATAAAATTAGTGGTGGTTCCGGTGAAATTTATTGTTACAATGATATTAAAGAGTTTAAAGAGAGGTGTGGAGCTTCTTCCGTGATGCTTGCCAGACAAATTGAAAAAATTGTTCCATTTTGAGACCAGAAGGGAAAATACCATTGGATGAATTAATTGTTGCTTATTTAAAATTGGTATTACATTTAATTAATTAAAATAATTAAATTATAATTTATTGAAAGGCGTGTTACTTTCTAGGCTATAGATTATGATAACCATTTTCACAATACAAAATATTGCATTCAACAAATGTTGGCTTCACTACAAGAGTCTGAACGTGGAAAAAAGCTCTTGGCCTCTCAAAGAATGGAGGAAATATGGTAAATATAATTTCAAATTTGATTTGTTATTTGTTTTTTTAAACTTAACAACAATTTTAGTGAACTATGGGGCGTGTTAGACTATTACGAAGAATACCAAAAGAATTTAAAGCTCAAAGCTCACAGCTTTCAAAATAATAGGAAACGTAAAGAAAGTATAGATGGAAATGGTAATGAAGATCAGAGCTGTGCTAATTAATTAGTTAGCTAATTGAATTTCTAATTAATTAGCAACATTTACTAATTGAAAATGGTAATTGAATTTTAATTACCTTAGTGCTAATTGAGAAGTAATTCTAATTAATTAGTATCAATAGGAAAGGTAATTATCTAATTAAAATTTAATTAGATTTAGGATTAACTAATTAGCCAATTGGATTTTCAATTAATCTTTTAATTTAGTAAAAACTAAAAATCGAGGAATTAACTCTCGATTGATTTGAATATGAAAACGGCCTTATTATATCGATGAGGAAACCTTAGTGCTACTCTAAATATTTCAGCTCCTCAAAACATGAGAGAATAATAGTACTAGTAGAAAATTTCGTAAATCATAACTGTCCCATTTCGAAATTTCGAATGTTTTTCCTACTCGAATTTATAGCAGTGCCCAAGGATTTACTACTCAGAGTCCATTATAGGAACTGTGGCAAGAAAATGAAGAAATGAGACAAATTTTAACATGACGGAAGGCTCGAGGCTTGTCTCATTTTTCGAGAATAATTCACGGCTTCCGTACCCGTTTTTCAATGGCATTAAAACATTAAACTTTGCATTACCAAAGTACTAAATCCATGGGCACTTTTAAACTTTTATGTTTACTTATGGTTTCTTTTTTTCCTTAATTAGACAAGTAATTAATTAGAAATTAGTAATTCTAATTAATTAGTTTGATAAATAAATGGCTAATTTCTAATTGAATTTAATTACTTTCTATGTCTAATTGCTAATTGGCTAATTAATTAGTTCATAAATATTTACCTAATTGCTAATTCTAATTCAATTAGTAGTCAGCTAATTAGCACAGCTCTGATGAAGATGAACCACCAGAAGTCTCATTAAAGAAAATGAAAACTGAAGACGGTGAAACGTGGATTATGAAAGCCAGATATATCAAGTAAAATAATTTTAATCCGTTTTTAATTGCATTTGAATTGACTGACTATATTTTTTGCGAAAAAAGATCAATGTTTCCAATGGAAGAATTACCTAAAACAATTTTGTTAAATTGGACGCGACAAAATAACAAAAAGCAACCTTTTTATAAGATTGTAGATATAATTTTTATTATTAAGTTAATTACAAAGATAATTAAGTATTAATATTCCTTAGTGGCCAATGGAGAAAATGTTTTCATCTATGCGGTTATAGTTGGAGGCCAAAAATACTCAAGTTCATTTTAGTAAGTGCATGGTTACTTAATATTATATAAACAATTTAACATCTTTGTTTTTCATAGTGAAAAGAACAAGAAATTTGCGGAACAAAGTGCAGCCTTGGTCGCTGCTTTTGCATTGAGGTTAATTGAAAAAGACAAAATAGTTGGTTCTGCTACGGGTTTGTTAGGACATGAAGTGTAAATGTAACAAAAATGTTATTTGATAAATCACAATGGTTAAGAAGCGTTAATTATTTAGTTAAAATTTAACATTAAAGGCGGGTAGAGTCCACCATGTGTTAATTTGCTCCGCAGTCTCTTTACATCTCTGTTCAATAAGGGGTATTTCATTTAAGAATACTTTAATAACTGGTACACATTGAGCCATTTCACGGTTGAAGTCTTTCAGACGTTTCTGATAGTCTTCTACAAATTGTCGTTGCTTTGCTTGAAAATTCTTCATTTCATTAATTAGTTGCACTTGTTGCGGACAAATGTCTCCATTGATTGCGTACATCTGTTTTTCATTAATGGCGCGTTTCATAAGGTAGTCAAAGCTTTGAACTCGAGAAACATTAAATATGTCTTTAATTTGAGACAAAAACGGATTTCGTTCAATTAAAGAGAGGTTCGTCTTTGTGTAAGGGACAACTTGATCTTTAATTTTTAGACGGGATAAATTTTAGATGTCCAGTTCACGGAACATGTGAAATCCTAGTGCCATTTTCTCCTTCCATATTTCGATAGAAGTTAAGTTATTGCAAAGATTCATTTGTGTAAACATTAATCTCGCATCTTTTCGATTTTGGAAGCGTAGAACTATTTCAGCTTTCATTTTCGCATTCGTAGACAACGCGGACAACATTGAAATATGCTTTTGTCGAATCAATCGTTCAGTTTCCTTAATAATTTCCAATTTTTCATTCAAACTTGGGTTAAATTCTGAAGTTTCAATGAGATTTATTTCTTTGCGAATTGCGCTTAACTTCGTCTCCGCGTTTTTTAAGCCTATTTCGGATTTTAATAAATCAGAGATCATCTGACGTTTGGAACTATCTGAGATTAAGGCGGCCATTTTTTCTTCAAGCTTTTTCCTCCTCGAAAGTAAGGTTTCAATCTGATTACGAATCATTCTGTATTCAGAATCAATTGTTGCGTGTTTACAACGCAAAGTATGAAAGTGGTGTTGCATACACTTGTCCTCAATTTCGTGAATTAAATCGCCTTTCCCATCCCCCATTGAAGCTGCCCTTTCACCCAGATCACTCATTTGTCCACTGATGGAAAATGCATTTCTTAATTTGGTTACATCATTAGTCGCTTCTTGGGCTCGATGGCTTAAGCATTTCATTATGGTCTTCAAGGAGATGTTTTTCTTTAAGTCAATTATTTGTGCAGTGAGAATTCTTTTATTGAAGGATTCTTCTTCGGTATTAAGCTTTCCAATAGAATGATCATAGCAAAGAGAATAAACATTCTTTTCAATCTCCATCATTAAATTTGTGGCTAAAATGTTCCGTTTTTGTACATTTTGACACGTGCTTGCGATTGAAAAGGATTCATCGACTATTTCGTCAGGTTTTTTCAATAACTCAAAACTCTCCCGAAGATGATTGTTAACTCGCGTAAAATGTAAGGCCTTAGACTTGGTTTCTTCGGATTTGGACTCTAACATTACAGTCACGCGTTGAAGATGGCTTATTTGGTTTAAATCTTTGTCAATCTTAGATTGAAGGGTAGTTGCTGTCTTTTGCAACTCCTCAACATTAGATATTTCTCGCATTAACTCTAAATCAAGAGCCTTGGAATGTTCATTCAATTCTGACAGTTTCTTTAAAGCTTTACTAGTACAGGCGTTAATTGGACCATCTGTTTTGACTCGTTTTACGTTGTTTATTACATTTTCCCACAATTTCCCTTTACTTAAATTTTGAAATACCTTGCACGCACTCGCAACAACAGGTCGAGTTGCTTCTTCTGAATATTCAAGTTCATCAAAAGCCCACTGTCCTATTTTTAGGGCTAAAGCCTCGCGAGATTCCTTCTGCGGATCTCCCTTTAAAGGTTTTCTCCGCGACATTCTAGGTTAATTAAATATTTAATTGAAACTAAATGTTAACTTCAATTGAGAATAGACAACACTATCCAAGGTTGATCGTGACAGTTGACATTTTGAAAATATTAGGCGCGGAATAGGCGGGAAATCTCTTGAATGTGATTGGCTAAATAGGTCAGGTGAACCAGTTCAGGCACGGGAGTCCGTCCGTGACCGGCGAAAAAAAACCATTGAGTTGAGAAAATTACCCCTAGGATATAAGACCCAAGTAACTATATCACGCGCTCGTGGCGCCATCCCGATGCAAACAAAAGAACTAAAAGAAAAGGCGGGAAGACCCAATTAACTATATCACGCGCTCGTGGCGCCATCCCGGTGCAAACAAGGGAACTAAAAGAAAAGGCGGGAAATTTGACTGATTTCAAGAATACATGTATTTATACATTTCTTATCTAGGCTTCGAGATGGAGACACCATCGCGTGAGAAACTTGGAAGCTGTCCGTCCGTTCCATGTTTTCAAAAGTGTCCCACGTACCCCAATAGGCAAAGGCCACTCTAGTGGTAATTTTCTCAACTCAATGAAAAAAACCAACGAATGTTATGTCATAGCCATAGCCCACTGGATCACGCGCTATTTTAGAAGTTTATAAACCGTCGTCTGACGCTTCGTCTGCTCTGACATTTGATAACCCTTGCCCCCTGAAGTAATTACAATAAATTGCTAGTGTAGTATTGTGTTTTTTAAACAATAGCTATGGCTGCGTTCAGTAACACTCATCAGTAAAAACATCGATGTTTGGAAAAATGAAATCGGTGTTCTTTTGACGTCATGATGACGTTGCAGTTGTTGAAAGGCACAATTTTGTGTAATCAATGCTTTTCAAAATGGCGACGATATAATGATAAGGTTATGGCAGAGGCTTAAATAATGATACCGAACTGTTTACAAAGATATTGTACTTCAATTTATCAATTAAATTCTGACATAATCCTTATTTTAACGAAATAATATATTGCTTTTTACCTCTCCGTGTGACGTAGTCCAGGAGAGGTTCTGTAACGGCCGTGTCTGTGTGTCTGTCTGTCTGTCTGTCTGTGTGTCTGTCTGTCTGTCTGTCCGTTGTTACACCCACGTGACCGCGTTCGCAGTTTGCGTATCGGAGCAAACGTGTTCGCCATTTCCGAACTGCTTTCACAGTCACGGAAATGGCTCCTCTACTTGAGTTCTCACACCACCATCTTCTGGTCTTTGTCCATCCCACACGGCCACCAGTCTGTACATACTGGCTTCTAATCACCACCATCTTCTGGTCTATGTCCATCCCACACGGACACCAGTCTGTACATACTGGCTTCTAATCACCACCATCTTCTGGTCTTCGTCCATTCGACTTGGACAGCAGTCTGTACATACTGGCTTCCAATCACCACCATCTTCTGTTCTTTGTCAATCCCACATTGACACCAGTCTGCACTTACACTGGCTTCTAACACCACCATCCACTGGTCTTCCGTCTATTCCACATTGACACCAATCTGTATCATTGGCTTCTACTCCATTATCATCGTTTGGTTTTAGGATATACGCGGCGATCAGCTAGGGTTACGAGAAACGTCTAGCCTCCCTAAGGTGGGATCGCCACCAAAGGTTTTCGCAATTGCGCTTTTTCCTTACTATTATAATGGAAACGAATCGTATATATACCCCAAAATTTGAATAAAGCGGGCAAGAGGGGTACCCTTCACTTTAAACGTCAATATTAGCAAAGTTTGAGATGATAATAGGTATAACTTTATTTTAAACGATTTAACTATTATTAATGTTAATTATTGAAGATTAAAATAATTAAAAATAATTATATTTATTTAAATATTAAAGATAAACCTCTCGTGCAAAGAGAGAGATTATCATTGCCTCCTATATCTACCAAGGCCCGTGCATGCGATATATTTCCTTCATTGCCTCCTATATCTATGAAGGCCCGTGCATTGTGATATATTTCATTCATTGCCTCCTATATCTATCAAGGCGCGTGCATTGTGATATATTTCATTCATTGCCTCCTATATCTATCAAGGCCCGTGCATTGCGATATAGTTTTCAAAACAACAACAAAAATGGGAAGCTCCTCTCAGAAACATAATAATTTCTTTTCTCTGTATATGAAATGAAAATATGGATAATATTGCGCTCCTTCTTTAATGGTATGAATCCTTGCCTGTCTATTAATATTTTACGTAGGAGTAATACGTTTTTAGCGAAGTCTAGAGAGGATAAACATAAGCGATATTGTTTCGGAAAAAAAATACTGCTTCCACTAATGGGTTTATACTCCTTGTTACTGTTGTATAAAGTAATCATGATAAAAGCTTAAAAAATTACGAGAGGACAGACCTTTTTATCCTCTTGTTTTATTCTTAATAAGAATATAAAACATTTATTTTGTATCAAAAAATATTTTTTGGTGCTAAGATTGCTTTAAAAAATCCAAACGGTTAGGCATTGGTAAAAAAGACAAATGATATTTTTCAAATCTAATGAGATAACACCCACCTAGTTGAAAATTGCCCTTTTTTATCCGCGGGAGCCATTCTTAATGAGAATTTCGATGCTAGTAGGTTGTCAATTAAACTACCGGTATATTATTGTTGTTGGAAATTGGACATTAAGTCAAATTTAGTGGTTGTATAGGGCCAGCAGGTTTTTGCCGCTTCTTTTTGTGAGTATTTGATTTTTGTATGTAAAATGGAGGAAGATAATGTTGAGAGTAAGGATGAAATGAGGAAGCGCAAAGCGCGGGAAAGGATGAGGGCAAAAAGGTCGACGTTTTCATTGGATACTTAAGTTTATATAATCTTCTCGACACGGAGAGGTAATATTTTGGTTTTCCCAACTTGTTAGTATTATTATTCATAAGGATAATATTTGTCAATTCTTTATTATTTAAAATTGCAGTGATTGGGATGTAGTTCCCTCCATTTATTTTTGTCGCGGCGCAAAATGACGAAATTTACGTCATGAATCCAATGCTCATTAAAAAAACCTCCTCTCACAGCTGATTTTTCTGATGGGCATCCGATGAGCATCATGACGTCACGCCCAAAGACGCGAAAAACCGTTCAGTAAGACATCGATGTCATCTTTTAGTCATCGATGTTTTTGATGTCGGTTACTGAACGCAGCCCATGACATTGAAAGACTATTAACATTGTGGTATATAAGACGGAAAATATTCAACCAACATAATTCATTGGCTTCTAAGAAAATAAGGTAAGATGCCAATTATCAACCACTACACTATTAATGACACTGTCGTGAAAACTTCATAACACCCAAAGGGTTTCAAAGCTTCCTCCCACAAATTCATCTTTAGCAAACCCTCATGTTATTTGTTACCAAATTGTTATGGAAAAATTAATAATAAAATTGTTATAATTGACTTCCTGATAATGATTATTATTCATCTTTAAATATATTAATCGCGATCAGGAATACATAGAAGTAGTAAATCTATGTATTCCTGATTGGACCTTTGGTTATGGGTTCTCACGCCGCTACTACATGGCTGTGGTTCACCTGGGTCACATTTTCGACGCTCAATGCCCACTCTGGATTTCACATGCCATTTTTCCCTTCTCAAGAAGCCCACGACTATCACCATTTGCATAAGTTTATAAACTTATGCAAATGGTGATAGTCGTAGTAAGTGTGGCTCCTAAGGGTTAATTTTAAAAACGACGCCCAAAACTAACTGTTAATAATGTTGGTACAAGTTGACACGCGCTTACGCTATATATTCTCACATTAGAACGTCTTGCTGGAAAATATTTACTCATGAAAATTAATCAAAAATTATATACTTTCGCCCTATCCAAGATGAGGGTCGCGGGACCCGCTAAGGTTTTCTTATCATTGCTTTGCAATCACCCCTTCAGTAAATTCCCTTTCTTTCTCTCTTTTGACATCTACCCTTATGTAGGCAACTCGGGTAGTTTCCCTTTTTAGTATCAAAGTTATTTGGAGCAGCTTAAGTCATAAAAGCAAAGTTTTCGCTATATAGTGAGAAAAGCTTCCATTATTGGAGGGTCCGGAGCATTTAAACAGTAAATTCGTGTTGTACAGGAGTAGGGAGGGTAGCATGCTTTGTAGTCATCCCTAAATACTTTTAGGTGGTTGAAAACTAGGTATGAGTCATTTTACAGTAAGTTTAACCTTGGAGGAGTGAGGCGAGAGGGAGTGTTAGTCTAATGTTAAAGAAGCAGTAATATAAATGGAAGGGGAAAAAAGGGACGGTAGGAATTTTTTATCTCTCTCTCTCTCTCTCACGATTCTAGCTAATGCGCACGCGCGAGTGGCCGGTTACTACACTGACAGTCTGACACACTCTTAGAGAGCTGCAAAATGAAAATATTAACCTCCAACTCCTTCCAGCTCCAAGACAATACACAACAATGACTCCAATTCCACCCAATGCCATAATCAAAAGTTTCAACTCCGCAGAAATCCGCCAAGCGAAATGTAAAACTCCTCCCAACTCCTTCCATGAAAATTAAAATTTCTTAAACTCCTCCCAACTCCTTCCATGAAAATTAAAATTTTTTAAACTCCTCCCAACTCCTTCCATGAAAATTAAAATTTTTTAAACTCCTCCCAACTCCTTCCATGAAAATTAAAATTTTTTAAACTCCTCCCAACTCCTTCCATGAAAATTAAAATTTCTTAAACTCCTCCCAACTCCTTCCATGAAAATTAAAATTTCTTAAACTCCTCCCAACTCCTTCCATGAAAATTAAAATTTCTTAAACTCCTCCCAACTCCTTCCATGAAAATTAAAATTTTTTAAACTCCTCCCAACTCCTTCCATGAAAATTAAATTTTTTTAAACTCCTCCCAACTCCTTCCATGAAAATTAAAATTTTTTAAACTCCTCCCAACTCCTTCCATGAAAATTAAAATTTTTTGAACTCCTCCCAACTCCTTCCATGAAAATTAAAATTTTTTAAACTCCTCCCAACTCCTTCCATGAAAATTAAAATTTCTTAAACTCCTCCCAACTCCTTCCATGAAAATTAAAATTTTTTGAACTCCTCCCAACTCCTTCCATGAAAATTAAAATTTTTTAAACTCCTCCCAACTCCTTCCATGAAAATTAAAATTTTTTAAACTCCTCCCAACTCCTTCCATGAAAATTAAAATTTCTTAAACTCCTCCCAACTCCTTCCATGAAAATTAAAATTTCTTAAACTCCTCCCAACTCCTTCCATGAAAATTAAAATTTCTTAAACTCCTCCCAACTTCGTCCATTAAAACCTTTCTAGTTTCTAGTCTTTGGAAGATTTCTTTACTCTTTAGAATTGGAAAAATAGAAAGATCAAGTAAAACGTGTAGCTCATTAGTTTTCGTTCAAATTTGGCCTGAGATTGATATCATGAGTGCTTATAAATTATCATTTTCAAATAAGGAAAAATATTTACTCTGAAAATTCTTCTAGACATTAAAACTTAAGATTTGGGGGGAAAAGGCGCTACGCGTTGTCGTTGAGTCATATTTTACGCTTAGTTTCGTAAATTAGCTATTTAATTAAAATCGGACTGATTCGCCTCGCAAATGCTATTTTGAAGGACAAGGCCACGAACTTCACGAATCAAGAAATACTAACACTAGAGTCCATTCTGTTATTAGTTGTGCCTGCCAATATGCCTACTGCCTTACTTTAATATGTATCAAAGCTAGAAAGGAGACTCTTGTCAATGGGTTTAAGAGAAAAGGAAAGCGCCCGCGGCCCCATTGTGTGAGAGACTCACTGAGGGGACGCATCACGTGGGGTTACGGGCGAAAAAAGAATTTCGTACGAAGCTTCTGAAGACAAACAACGCTAAAGTCCGCTTTTAAATTGGAGCCCTACCACTTACCAACTCCAATTTTATCTCAGAAAAACATTTCCAACTCCTGGAGTTCCCATCGCTTAAACGCGGAACCCAGCGGGTTTCGGAGTTCTTCCACGGAGTTGCAGCTCTCTACACACTCTCTCCTCCCTTGTTAATAAGGGCATAAAGTTCAAAGTGGGAGTGGGGGACCTTCCCTAAAGTCACCGTGGTTGACGTAGGGACTTTCATTATAGTTCCAAAAGTCCCCGTCTGACGTATTCCTCTTCTTTACTCGTTCATAATTAGATTCAATCAAAATTTTGGTGTAATGGGTGTATTGGATCGCTTACACGGAACTGACTCTGGTTTCCGAGCCAGCAGCGTTTATCAGCGCCATATTATGTTGTTAAGTTTAGTTCCTTTGAAACAACTTTACCCTGATAATATTAAAGAGAAAGCAATTCCCACTAAGAAAACTGAATAAGCATATTTACCAAAAAAAAAATGTAACGAATAACTTAGCAGCTTTAAGCGCAGTATTGAAACCCTGTCGGTATTATTTTAATTAATATATAGTATTATGAATATTGCTAGAACTTTTAAAATTGTGGGAGAATATTTCCCCTTTTATTTAGCATAGTTAAAATCGCAAATGCTGCTATACCTATAGTGATGTAACTCATTCAGTTTTAAATTATTGTAAGTGTACATTAAAAATTAATATTTCGTTAAATTACGTTTTTTGTTAAATTTCAAACTTGTTAGTTGCTTTATGCATGGATGAAAAAAAACTAACAGGGATAAATCAAACTCGTAGACTTTACATTACTAAGAGGGAAACACGTTTGTTACCAACAAGGCTGCCAGATTTGATTTCGATTTTATTTTTTTAGCTCATTTACCGATTCAAATTCGGAAGTAGATTTATAGAAATTTTGCCATCTCGTGGTAACCTCGGGAACTTTAATTTAAAAATGTCGATTCCAACTTTAGACGTTTGAGAATCTTCGTATGATTTGTTAGGGTTGGTAACTTGCATACGTTATATTCAACGTTTTAAAGCTAAAGTTTCGAAACTTTTCGAGTCATTTAAAGTCTTCAACTAAATATTATAAGTTTTTTTTTAATTTCAACAGAAAAATAGCTCTGCGAATAATAGTAGACTTGAAAACTACACTAAGCCTTGACTAGGTATCAGCGGAATCCCGATTCCCGAGCCGCCGGCGGCTAAGCTCCCCGTAGCCGCGGGAATAGAAAACATTCCTCGTAAAAAACAGATACACGGCGTCTTAAATAGGCCAAGCAAAAGCTACCCAGATTGATAAGATCTTCGTGCCTTACTCCCAAATAATCTTTCGTATTGTGAATAGTTTTAACTAAAGAATATTCCAGACACTATACTCAATATTTATAGTAGTTCCCTAATTCCAACAGAAAAATAGCTCTGCGAATTATAGTAGACTCGACGAAAACTACACTAAGCCTTGGCTAGGTATCAGCGGTATCCCGATTCCCGAGCCGCCGGCGGCTGAGCTCGCCGTAACCGCGAGAACAGCAAACATTCCCGGTTACGATTACGTGGGTACAAAAAGCAGACGAAACAACAACCGACTTGACCCCGTGATTGAATCGGTAAATTGAATGTTTCCGGTTCTTATAATTTCGGCCGCGAGGGTGCGTTTCGAACAAACATTTTACCGCCGTGATTTATCCCTGTTAGTTTTTTTTCATCCATGCTTTATGCTAGCTCAAAAGATCAGTTCTAACCAAAACGATTATTCGGCCAAGTGGCCGATTCTGGCCGAAGCCGATTCTTGACCGATGCATCGTTGCATCCCTATTATTTCGATATTTTAATATTAGTAAGTCAAGGTTACGAAAAAAATTGTTTTTGCAATTTTCCTTAATTATACCACTAGTCGGTTTCAACTACATGGCAAAGATATTTGTAGGAAACAACTTCTGATTAATTTCTTGGCACAATAACAGCGTAGATATTTTTAACGCTAAAAAAGTGAATATTTAATAAGTTATGGAAAAATGTCTTCAAATTTAAAGTTCATTCTGGAACTGAAGTTACCGGAGAATATTTGGAAACTATAGTTCCTTGGCTTTTCCAATGAATTTCGTGAATTTTCAATGTTTTTGGGATGATATTGGTGTAATAGCCCAAAATATATGGGATTATTTGTATGAACTACGCGGAAAAGATGATTTCAACGAGGCGGTTTGGGGTAAGTTGACTTTTAATTCAATTTATTCGCGTAAATATTTAATTTGAAAGACCAAGTGTAATACAGCTTATTCGCGAGGTAAAATTTCGTCATACGTAAATGAGAATATGGCTGCATCAGTGGCGTAGGAACGGGGGGTACAAGGGTACATTGTACCCCCCTAAAATTTTACTAGGGCGCCAAATTTATGATCAAAGGGCGCCAAAATGATACTGAAGTAAAAAGAGGTGAATAGACCATTTCGGTATTAGGCGCAGCGCCGTTTTCCGTCGTAGAGCCCAAGCCCGTCTTTGGTATATAAGAAGGTAGAGAGCTTATTCGGCTTATCAATGACAGCTTCGCAAATTTGGGGCGCTGAAGACCGTTCGTGTCTGAGCAAAGATGAATACCGAAATGATCTATTGTGAAAATAAAGCGGACACGGAGAAAACTTTTTTTAAAGGCAATGGCAGCAAGAAAGTATGCAGGACGAAACCTAGTCTTTTGCATCTTAATCGTCTGCTTCTTGTAGTGCCTGCCACTTACGCTTCAGCACCCAGAGATCCTATAATTCCAATAAAATCCTATATTTTAGAAAGTATCCTACAATTTCACAAATCGTCCTTTAAAGTCCTATATTTTTGGGATTTTGAAGTAATTATTTATAATCCCAGTTGCATGACGTTTTAAAGGTAGAATTAGCGAGCTCTCATTTGGTCAGATTAAAAAAAATCGCTGAGCTCGCTTCGCTCGCTCAGAAGATTTTTCCCTTCAATGTTTCCATAATTGAATTTTAATAATTTTTAAAGTATATCAATTACTTTGCATTCTGAGCTGCGTTCCAATTGAACCTTGCAGTTGTTGAACTGCACAATTTCGTGTAATCCATGCTTTTCAAAATGGCGACGATATTATGATGAAGTTATGGCAGAGGCTTAAATAATTATATTTACAAAGATATTGTACTTCAATTCATCAATTAAATCGAAACGCCTACCTCTTAAAACTCTGTCATAATCCTTTTTGTACCGAAATAGTACATTGCTTTTTTAGTATTATTATCCATAAGGACAATATTTGTCAATTCTTCATTATTCGCAGGAGATTGGGATGTGGTTCCCTCCATTTTTTGAGTCACGGCGCAAAATGGCGAAATTTACGTCACGAATCTGATGCTCATCGAAAAAACCTCACAGCTGATTTTTCTGATGGGCATCCGATGAGCATCATGACGTCACGCCCAAAGAGTCACGGCCGTCGAGAGAGGGGGGCAATTCGGTCCATTTTCCCGGGGCCCGTACCTCTCGGGGGCCCGGTCAGACATCGACCTTATTTAATTTTAGTGGATAATTTTTGTGAAAATATAAATATAATACTTAAAAAATGTTATCTTCAACTAGACTTTAAACAGTAAAAGGCAAAAAGAAAATGAAGAGTGGTAGTTTTACAAATTAAACCTTCTCTAAAAATGCATTCAGTCCCTTATTCTCCATAACCATGAATCAGTAAATTATAAACGGAGGTTTAAGTTTTGTTTCTCACGGGAATCACCCTGTGCCCCGGAAAAACTTGAACTTTTTTCGACTTGTTTCTTTGCTGTGTACGATAGGGCAGGCATGAATATTATTGAATTGATCATAAAGTAGTAAGTCATATACCAATAAGGCATATAGCAACAGCTTTCTAACTTGAAAGTTTATGGTTATGGGTTTCGGCAAAGTAGTCTTATAATTTAACAACACAACATCTAGTACAGATAGCGTCTGGCAGTCGCTTAGCTGTAAATTGGTATTTTGTAAGTTACAATTAAAGTAGCCTAAAGAGTATCATAATTTTAAGTTAAATCAGAAGGGGATAAGGATGACTTTCTGTATCCTCTTAATGCTTTAGTTATGTAACGTCATTCTTCCCAGGCTCACCCTTTTAGTTTGCGTTCCCGCTCATCAAACTACAAATGGGCATCGCACTGTAAAGTGAATTCTATCGTTGTTTGGCACTAAATCCCCAGCAATCATCCCACAAACCTCGTCTTGACGTGGGACAAAATTCACAAGCGCGTCTTGCCAAATATATAAAAGCTAATAGAGTAATGATGAGGGAACTATTTATCGTGTATGTGATTCGGTTTAGTAACCTTGCTCTAAATGTTCCGATGTTGGGAAGAGTGACGTTACACTTACCCCGCTATGTGGTATACTTCACTCCAAGAGAAGTATTATATACTTCTGGTTAAATTAACTTCTAAACTAGTTATCCGCACTAAAACAAAAACATGAAAAATATGAAAGCTTCACTTTGGACATGCTGCACGGTATAATGTTTTGAGATCCTATTCACAGGCAAGTTTTAAATATCTCCACTTGGATATAATAATGTTTACTTTGTTATTATTATCTCAATTTTGCTGTGCTATAGCCAAGTGACAGTATGTTTTATATAAAGTGTATAAAACTAAAAATTATTTATATGGGACATGGTTGTACATGAAATCTGAGAACATATACGGTTTAGCAGCTACTAAACGAAGATTTTCATATTTTTGTACTTAAGTGTTTTTGTTAGGATGTCACTTCTTTTAACCTTTCCGAGTGGCGATAACGTCACGGGGAGGTACTACACTGGACGTGTCTGTGTCCCTCACCGCGTTCGAAAATGGCAAATCGGAGCTAACGTTTTCGTAGAAAGCGATTTTTGGTATTACTCCCATCATTAGGATTAAGAAGTATGCAGCGATCGGTCCGCGACAATTTGGTCTCCCGGGCGCTGCGCTGCTTGCAGCTTGCGTCGTGACGCGCGTGATCGAGTGGGCTATGGTACAACGCAAGACGGGTCGTAGTCATAGCGACAGAGGTAAACAGGAATTACGTATTTTTGGCCCTCCTTGTCAGCAACGTCACCAATACGTAGTTTTAGTGAACCAATAAGATAATTTAATTTTTTGGTTACGTGTTGAAGGAAGGGGCTATATACTCGGCTATGAGTCGGACTGAAGTAAAGGCCTGATGTTGTGCATTCCGTCTTAAAAAAAATAAATCTATCCCTGACGAGACCAAGAACAATTTTAGATACAACGCAAAATTGAAACGAGACGTTTACGGCTTAAATAAGAGTTGAGTACTTGAATTAAGGGTCAAGATTGGTTCGTTCAATGGTTAGGAAGAATTGGCATCCGTACCAACGCAATTAAATACATTCAATATAAGATTTATTCAAATCCGGTACAAATTACAGTGTTAATGCTTAAGGAGAAAGAAACGTTCAAACTTAGATGCGAATAAACTATAACAGAAGTAAGATAGGGGACTTGAAGTATCGAGTTTACTAAAATTCTTCACTTGGCGAAAGTGAATATTCTTGATAAGACAGCAACGGTTGGCCCTCTGTTAGCGGTTACTGAGTTTTCCCTCCAAAACGTGAGACTCTCTCTCGGGTGGCGGTAGATGGGAGCCGAACTAGATTCAAGCACCCGCTTCGTCCGTGTACACCCCCGGCTTTAGGTTGAGGGGAATGGGGGTAGGAAATGCTTTTGGAACTCGACCAGTCTAGTGTAGGCGCAGCAATGGAAACGGCGAATAAAATCCTCAGGATCTATTACCACCAATGCTAGAGCTCTTTACTTCTAGTGCCTTATCTTACTTCTGACTATAATCACATTCTGAAATATTTATTCATCACGTTGTTTCGCTTAAAGGAATAGCGACCCGATTTAAAAATTATCTCAAATCTAAAGAAAACCTTACTTTTTTGAGAGTTTAAACTCTTCTGATTCCAAAAATATATTTGATAAATATTTAAATATGAGAGAAAATACAGAAGAAACACTTCGAAATCTTGAAATTTGGGAGGCAAAAGCAAATTTGCGGAGATTTTTGGCAGGTTTTTCTCCTTGCTACGTTACTCACGGCATCTCGCGGAAAAGCCAAGCGCCCAAGACTCCCGACTCTACTAATGCCGCGGCGCGAATCTGAATAATATAGGGTTAACGCGGCGCTGAGACACAAAGAGGCGTCACGTGAGCGACATCAAGAGAGAAAATTTCTCCTTACTACGTCATCAAGCGAAACAAAATTTGAACTAGGTCTTTTCCAAACTCTACAATACTTTGATTGCAATTTTATAAATTGCTACGAAACCAAATACAAAAGTAAACATATCATAATAAACTAGAAGCATTTGAAGTTTGTGGATGACGAAAATTATGGCAATAACACTTTAAACCAACGGCTGAACACTTCCGGTTTATTACCGAAATCTAAATGAAATACAGTTATATTTGACGCGTCAACTTTAAGCCAAGGCTTATGGACTGCGAGAGAAGTGACCGCGGCGCGTTCGAAAGTCGCGCCAGGCTTTTTAACAAACAAAAAAACGTTGCACCTACGAAAACTGAATAAAAGGCCCAAATGATAGATGGTTCGCTCTTCGTGATAATTAATTAATATTATAATAAAGTTAATTCCATAATAAGAACTGGAAAAAATACAAATTGCCAACCCGAGCCCCCAAACTCCCAAAGAGACACGTTTCCTAAACCATAGCCCACTCGATCCGCGCTCGCGTCGTGATGCAGAGCCTCGAGCGAGTTGGCTATGGGCTTTCGGTTTCAAAGCGGAAGAAGCAGCGTGAGAAGAACTGTACCGATCGTCTTAAGCCGCGTGAATGGTAACTGGTAATGTAATTATAACTTTTTGATTAAAATTAATCTAATTAGACGAAATTGAAGTAAATTAGGTTTAACAACTCGGAACAATTCCCGTTATCTAGAATTTGGCGGTGGATAATAATAATAGTTTCAGCAGGGGTTGAGAAAAGATGACGGTTTTAAGGCATTCGCCCTTTGGCGTGTGTGAGGGGGTGAAAGACTGGTGGCGCCCCTACACGCGGCGAAGGTAATCTAAAAATACGTTTTCAAAAATGCAGGATTTCCCGCGCTTTATTTAATGACTCCTTCGCTCGTCAACAGAAGGCGCCACCCCATCACACACGCCAAGGAGAAGAAGCGAAAAATCACTCACAAAAACGTTCAAGCGCCGCCTTCCCCAATAGTTTAGGCATAAATAGTATGTTAAAATGTCTATGGTTTTGGAGCATTTTCATAAAATCAATCAAGCGAGAAGTTATGGAAACAAGTTAGATAATTTATTGTTTGGAAAAATAAAACCAATATTAATTTTTACAAAAGTTTAAAATTTAATTAAAAATGGAACTGTAAATTTAAGGCCTTCCTGAACTGGCCTATAACTAGGTTCTTGAAGGAAAGCGTGGGCCCATGTTTGAAATAACTCAAAAATTTTGGCTTTAAGAGTTTTAATTTAAAATTTAATTTAAAATCTAATTTAAAATGTAATTTAAAAAATGACGCCTGGCTCTATTCCATCGCCGCTCATCGTGAATGTTTTCCCTGACGAAGTTTGTCCGTACGCGAAGATGGTTCCGTTGAAGACTGAGTTGACCACGTCTTTGCACAACTCGTTATAAACGTCCACGTTGCTTTCCACGTCGAAGAAGACGCGATCTGACAGAGTTTTATCGTCAAAAACGAGTCCCTCCCTCGCTTACCATCCAAGCCACGCTTACCAAAAACATACTGCGTCCCGGGAATGAGGCAATCGTTGGAATCCAGTTGATAAATCTCATTGCGCGGATTTACTTTCCAATCAACGGAAACGTTGCTGTTTTCTCCCTACGCAAACTTTAATAGTTAAAGGGGGGTTCCACGATCTAACTAGGTCGGACTGTTAGGAGTTAACGCTTAAAACACGAATGGCTGAATGCGCGACTCTCATTTGGTTAGAAAGAAACTAAAATAACTAAATTGGGAGCTTTCAGTTGGAGGAGGAGCCGAGTCTCGTGACAAAATTTACGCTGCCATATTGGTGGGTTTAAAGCGAGAAAGAAGCTGAGACCACCCAATATGGCTACCAGAACAGCGGTAAGACTTGAGAGTGTGTGACGTACTACGAACGCCTACGTTATCAGTATAAAAACGGCTAAATTTTAGCTCGCACATTCAAAATACAGTTTTATCAATAAATATCATTTATTCAATGTTAATTATAGAATAATTTGTTAAAGTAAATTAATTAAAATATATATTTTCCATGTTTTTCTATATTTTACCCTTCATATAGAGTTATGGCAGCCCTCTGCCTTCGACTGTATTAATCTCTATGGGGAAATAACATGGGGTGCCATTAGTCTATTATAGGTTAGGTTGGGTTGGGTTGGGTTGGGTTATGTTATATTTTTAGATATATCGTGGCTAGGAAGAAGGAACTGGGGGGGTTTTATGGCTATGAAAATATCGATTAAAATAGTTTCCGCGGCTTAAATGTAATTAATTATCATATAATTAACATCAAGAAATTAAATTTATTGTAAAAACTGTATTTTGATTGTGCGAGCTAAAAGTAATGTTTACATACCCAATTTAGTAATATTTTGAAAAAGGGGGGAATTTATTCAGTTGATAAAACCTCAGACCACTGATATATATATATATATATATATATATACTATATTAGTGGTCTGAGATAAAACTTAATAATAACAAAAACAGGCGCGCATTTAGCAGCACGTCATAAAACCTTTCTGAATTTAGCACGCGTTGTATTGAACACGAAGAACATTAACTTACCTTTCTATTACCAAGACAGGATTGCGGTCGTCCTTCTACCAAGGCTTCTCCTCGCTATTAAATTCATGCAGAGCACCCACAATAGATCTTCGCTTTGACGACGCCATAATTAAACTTAACTTTATTAGTTAAATATTCGGCAAAAATATTTTTATAGTAAATTTCACAAGTCAAATCGATAACTAAACTGAATCACGACCGGTTTGGCGTTTTTATATTCAACCGCCTCCGAATGCGCGTGGCTTTCGCGAATCTTATTGGTCAACAAATTTTCAATCTTCATAAATGCAGGGATGGAAATAACCAGCGAGGGAAATAAGGCCGTGGTGCAGGGCAAATGATCAGTGGCCAATGTCCCGTGAATTGTGCTTATTTCCGGTCCGGAAAATAATTTTTTGCCGGGATCAGCGTGATCGAGTACACCGTGCCGGTGGAGTGTCTGCTTCTGTCAAACTGTCAGTGACAGTCACCAGCGCAACTTTATTTTTCAGCGAATTATCCTTTGGCATTACTTCTTTTTTGCGTGTGTATTTATTAATTTTCAGAAACAATTTTAGTTATCATCGGTTTCTTTAAAAATTTAAATCAAGAATAAAATCTTGATCAGAATTTTCAAAAATTTTTACACTAAGCCTTGGATTTCTTGAAGTTCTTTAAACTTAGTTCTAGTTGCAGTTTGTATGCCATTGTTTCCGACTTTGAAAAAATGGCAGTTAAAGGCGCTACCCTTCGTGGATTCTATACGGAGATTTTGGATTTTGTTGGCTGCAAACGTCATAAAGTAAAAACCAGACCTTTTTTTGTGAAACTGAACTCAATCTCATAGCGCTTTTAATATTTGCAGACGATACATGATTTTAGAACAGCTTATTCTATTAAATTTGCTCCTGGTTTGTTCAAAATTCGAGCTCAGCTATATTTAATATTTTTACTAAAATTAAACGTGTCATTTAGATTATTACGTTTATCGAGGGAAAGTTTTGGAGGCACTTTTATTTGGAAAACCTAACCCAAACCACCCCATGTATAAAGAATGGGTGAAGTCTGCGGGAATCAAGTAAGAAAATAATCCTTTTACTATTGAAAATAAACGTAATAACTCGTCTTATTTGTAAAATTCTTTGATTTAGCGACAGTTTAAATTTTGATGACCTAATTAGTTTTGTAAACTTCTTCCAACTAGTGGCAAAAGCGATTGGTCCAATTTTATTGGTAAGAAGCGTAAATTTACATAATTTAATATTAATTGCAAACCTGAAATTCTATTTAAGTTTTGTACATACGCGTCCACCGAGTGCGAGAAAGTAAAGACTCGGTGGGTCGAGCTTATTTCGAAATGTCAAAGCGTAAAGAAGTTTCATTTGGACAAAGCCTCGCAATTAATTAGAGACGACGCTTTATATAAGATCATAAGGTAAGGCGCAAAGTATAATAATTATAAATAATTGTGATTAAAGCTAAGGTTTTAAAGGAAATATTCAACAATATCCTGTGAAAAAGAGATTGAAACAGCCTATATCATCTGCACTTGCGTTTGTAAGTTCATTTCTCCCAATGTTTCGTTTCATTTTTATATATCTCATGAACATTTTTCAGTTTTTGATGATAATTTAAAATGTAGCGATTTAACACCGCAACAAATGGTAATTATTTAGAGGTGTGCGGGTAGTGATTTTTCAATTTCAAATCGGGTTCGTGTAATCAAAAATATTGTTTTCGGGTATTTGGGTAATTAGGCTTAGCCGAAAAATGGTTGTCTTGTAACAGTCGGGTTCTTCAATGTATGGTCTTTCTTAATTTCTTTCTTTTTGACGCTTTCTCTAAGTTTTATTTCCGCTTTCTCCTTCTTAACTCTTAGTCTTATTTCAACACAGAATAGTGGCAATGGGATGATATAGCTGTGTATTGTGTAGAGGTATGCCGCGCTGCGTGCGGTGACTCTAGTGTGTCTCAGAAAAAAACTACCACAGAACGTTTAATCGTTTACCTTATCTGTGAACTAGAATTAACCCTTGAAACAGTGTTTCAGGGCATTTCATCATTCTTAAAAACTCGGATTCACCTCTGGTTCCTATTTTTAGTACCGACGAATAACTCGACAACCTGTTTCAGCTTGACACGGGTGATGGGCGGGGGGGGGGGTATTTTTACCACCCGAGTAGTTTCGAATGAGTAATTTTCGGGTATCGGTTCGGGTATTTGGCCCGATACCCGAACGGGTATCGAGTACTCGCACACCCCTAATTTTAACGCTTTTCGTTTGTTTTAAATAATGGCGTAACAATTTTACATTTGGTATTAGACATTGAAAGAGCGAGGTAATGATTCTTTCAAAGCGAGAGATTATGATACGGCTATTAAAACTTACTCAAAACTCATTGGAGAAAAGTAAGCGAGCGGTCCTATTCTATACTAATACAGGGTTGCCACGGGTCAGGGAAAACCCGGAAAAGTCAGGAAATTTGAAAATGGGCTAAAAAGGTCACGGAAAAGTCAGGGAATTTTAAAAAATTCAGCAAAGTCAGGGAATTTGATTTTAGTTGGTAAAATTTCTGGGGATAAGTCTTCATTGAAAAAATAATGAAATTTGGTTCTGAAAATTCCGTGGCAACCCTGTAATAGGACTAATGAATAACTGACTAATTAAGTGTTAAATGTTTTTAGCCAATATTGCGATATAATTTATAGCAATCGAGCTGAAGCTTATCTTCGACTAGGGAAATATAGGGAAGCCGAACTGGATGCTACGAGGGCCATTATTTTAAATCCACACATGTGCAAGGTAAATCGAGTGTCGATGGGCACAAACTAATGTTTAGGTGCGCGAGTCCAATTGCGAATATTGGGAAACTGGACCCGCCGAGTCCTCGAAAAATTGTTAATCGGGTCCTATACGAGCTCAATTTTTTTTTAATTAGTCTAATTTAAAAATAATCCCTTCGAAAAGGTGGCAAAATATTTAGAACTATCATAAGTCAGTGTGTAGAAGCCTACGATTCTAGTTCTAGGTTTAGTTAAAGTACCAACGTGGAATAGAACGCGTACTGCGCGTGGCAATTGAAGCCTTTGCTAACCTAGTGTAACTGCGCCTGCACTGACAAGCGACAACGCAGCCACGGACTGTTATCGCGCGTGTCAACTAAAGCGTTGCGTAGTGACATAGCCTACTAGATCATGCCTGCTAAATGCATGATCGAGTGGTCTATGGTACTTACTGAAAGACGTCGTAATCGTATAGCTTGCTTTGGTTGACCCCTCGCGAAGAAATTATGTGTCCGACAAAAATTAAACTAGGCCAAGTTTAAAGAAAAAATAAGGCTCTCATAGGGGAAAAATGAACTCGTTGAGTAGTGTTACTGAGCTACTACTAAGCAGGGCCGGAAATAAGGAAATATTCTTATAGGACACGTGTCCAGTGACACCCCCTTGACTTAGAAAAATTATAGGACATTGTCCAATGGAGTGTGCAAAAATAGTGTTGCATCTTAATAGTCAAACCATCAAAATACTGAAAATTTATTGGTCAAAATGTCCAGTGACCCCCTTAGTTTTTAGAAAAATTATTGGACATTTTAAAATTTTATTGGACAATGTCCAGTGTCCTGTGCTTATTTCCGGCCCTGCTACTAAGTACTCAGACTCGCGTGTGAATGATGCGAGTACTCGCGCAAGCCTAGTTCAAAGCAACCTGAGATTGGTATCAGTCACCGATATTACTATTTTTTATGATTAATTGGTTCGAGCTTAATATCAGATTTTTACGACGTTGCAGTGACATCTGCTGGTAATCGTCATTATTTTTTTTTTCTTTCTTTAGGCTTACAAAAAACTAGCATTAGCCTATGAAGGGCAAAGAAAGTTGGATCAGGTCTTTGTCACTGTGGGAGAAAGTGAAGAACTTTGTCCCGATTTAGAAACATGCCCTTATCATGTGGATATTCTTCTTTATTCACGTACTCTTCGCGAAAAATGTAATTTTGGTTTCTTTATTAGAACTGTTCACGAGCCGCCAGGTTCTACTTAAATTCGGATATTTAAAATTTTTCAGTCATGTCTTCCGGTAGAAGTTTCCCCGAGAACGATGAAGTATCTAAAAATATCCCGTCTTCCATGCCTGAATTAATAGACGATTCGGACGAAGATGAAGGAAAGCCAGCGCTTCCCGGAGATAAATCGCTAGCACTTCTTAAGCTAGCTCTGGAAGATATCTCGAAAGATAAATCCCAAGCGGTCCTGGAAGATAAAGCCCAAGCGGTCGTGGAAGATAAAGCCCAAGCGGTCGCGGAAGATAAAGCCCAAGCGGTTCAAGAAGATAAAGCCCAAGCGGTTCAAGAAGATAAAGCCCAAGCGGTTCAAGAAGATAAAGCCCAAGAGGTTCTAGAACATAAAGCCCAAGCGCTTCAAGAAGATAAAGCCCAAGCGCTTCAAGAAGATAAAGCCCAATTGGTTCTAGAAGATAAAGCCCAATTGGTTCTAGAAGATAAAGCCCAAGAGGTTTTAGAAGATAAAGCCCAATCGCTTCAAGAAGATAAATCCCAAGAGCTTCAAGAAGATAAATCCCAAGCGCATCAAGAAGATAAAGCCCAAGCGGTCCTGGAAGATAAATGCCGAGCAGTCCTGGAAGATAAATCCCAAGCGGTCCTGGAAGATAAAGCCCGAGCGGTCCTGGAAGATAAAGCCCGAGCGGTCCTGGAAGATAAAGCCCGAGCGGTCCTGGAAGATAAAGCCCGAGCGGTCCTGGAAGATAAAGCCCGAGCGGTCCTGGAAGATAAAGCCCGAGCGGTCCTGGAAGATAAAGCCCGAGCGGTCCTGGAAGATAAAGCCCGAGCGGTCCTGGAAGATAAAGCCCGAGCGGTCCTGAAAGGTGAATCCCGAGCGGTCCTGAAAGGTGAATACCAAGCGGTCCTGAAAGGTGAATACCAAGCGGTCCTGAAAGGTGAATCCCAAGCGGTCCTGGAAGGTGAAGCCCAAGCGGTCCTGAAAGAAAAGTCATTAGAAAATGCCCAACCACTTGAAGCTTTGTTGCTAAAGAATGTCCAAGCGTTTCAAAAAGCCCAAATTGTTCTTGAAGTGGGAGAGTGTAAAGAAGATGAAGAACAAGATGTTCCTTGCAATAACAATACAGTGACGTTATTGAAATCATTCAGAAACAAAACTAAACGAGGATCAGAGTTCTTATTGGCTAATAACGAATGTAGCGCCGTGGAAGAGTACGAAGAAGCTCTAATTATCGCAGACTCATTGGTTAGTTAAACTTCTTATTTATTTAAGTTAATTTCTTTAAATTAAACCTTAAAGGAATAGCGACGTGATTTAAAAATTATCTCAAATCTAAAGAAAACCTTTCTTTTTTGAGAGTTTAAACTCTTCTGATTCCAAAAATATGCTTGATTAATATTTAAATATGAAGGAAAACACAGAAAAAACACTTTGAAAACTTGAAATTTGGGGGGTAAAAGCAAATTTGCGGAGAAGATTTTTGGCGGGTTTTCTCCTTGCTACGTCACTCACGGCATCTCACGGAAAAGCTAAGAGCGCGCGCCCGAGACTCCCGAGTCTACTAATGCCGCGCGAATCTGAATAAAATAGGCTTAACACTTAGGCTGAGACACTTATAGGCGTCACGTGAGCGACATCTAGAGTGAAAGTTTCTCCTTACTACGTCATCAAGCGAAACAAAATTTTAACTAGGCCTTTTCCAAATACTCTACTTTGATTGCAATTTTATAAATTGCTACGAAACCAAATAAAAAAGTAAACATATCATAATAAACTAGATTTTTCAAGGATTTTTTTCGTATTTTAAGTTTGTGGGTGACGAAAATTATGTCACTAACACTTTAATTTATTTTTTGAAACTTAGGAATATTTTCTTTACGAAAAAGATTTGCTTACTTTAAAATATGCCCTTGGAATTTCTCACGCTGCTGGAGATTTTCAAGTAATAAACTTAATTAGCCTTATTCCTGATCAGCGCCATCTACCCATAGCGGCGACTTTGAGAACTACAGTAATCGGCAAGCCAATCAGATGCCGCTAAAATCTGGTGATGTCACTGACGGGCACTCTCGGCCGGGGTCTTACCAAAAATGACGTCACCAGATTTTAGCGACATCTGATTGGCTTGCCGCTTACAGTAGTTCTCTGCCCTCAGGGTGGAGTGCTCTCCCCCCTGTTGTGGTGCCTGGTGGTGGACGAGCTCCTGGGGAGGCTCGGGGGTGCTGGGGGCTGTTGCTGCTTCGGGTATGCGGACGATGTAGCGATAGTCTTTACGGGGAAGTTCCCGGATACTGTTACCGCGCTTATGAGATCTGCTCTCTCTAGCGTGGAGCAATGGTGTCAGGCGGTTAACCTCACCGTTAATCCTGATAAAACTGTCCTTGTTCCTTTTACGAGGAAGAATACTAAGGATCTGTTCAATGATATCTCTTTCTTTGGCCAGGTCCTGACAAAGTCCTCCGAGGTGAAATACCTGGGGGTGACTTTTGATTGTAGACTCACATGGAAGCCGCATCTTGATCGGTGTATTAAGAAGGCCAAGATGCTCTTCTGGAGGACCAGGAGCTCTGTCGGCCAGACTTGGGGCCTCAACCCCAAGGCTGTACACTGGCTCTATACTGGGATCATCAGACCCATACTATCTTACGGGGCACTTGTCTGGTGGACAAGGGTCCGGCTTAAGACGGTGCAGGCTGCCCTGCGCAAGCTTCAAAGGCTTGCCTGCATTGGTGTTACGGGGGCCATGAGATCGACCCCAACTGCTTCCCTGGAGGTGCTCCTTGACATGCTTCCTCTTCATCTCTTCATTGAGGAGGAGGCTGTCATGGGAGCCTACAGGCTCAACATTAGTGGCTGTTGGGTTCCAAGACTTTGGGATTACAGCCATACGAAGCTCTTTCGGGAGTACGCCGCACTTGAGCCGTCGCTTACGATGTGCTCTGACAAAACCGTTACCAGTTTTGATTTCACTAAGCCATTCAGCATCCACTTCCCCAGTCGGGCAGAGTGGACTAACCTGCTGCCTCTTGGCACTGGGGGTGAAACCATTTGGTTCACCGATGGCTCCAAGACTGATTCCGGCGCTGGCGCCGGCTATTACTGTCAAACCACAAGGGTCGGCTTTTCTGCTTGCCTGGGCACCTTCGCTAGTGTGTTCCAGGCTGAAATTGCCGCGATCTGTTATTGCGCAGATTACTGTATTAACAAAGGGTATACCGGACGGACTGTGAGAATTTATTCTGACAGTCAGGCTGCCCTGAACGCTCTGAACCAGTGTCAGATTTCTTCTCAACTGGTGCGTAGCTGCCTCGACCTGCTAGCGCGACTGGCATCCTGCAACAGGGTTCTGCTGTACTGGGTGCCAGGGCATAGCGGATATTATGGCAATGAGCAAGCCGATAGATTTGCGAAAAGGGGTGCGGAGGCCAAGCTCTTGGGGCCGGAGCCGGCCGTCCCCATCCCCTACAGGCACGTCAAACGGTGTCTGCATGACAGGTTGACTGTCATACAAAATCAGCTCTGGCACAGCATGGAGGGCCAGAGACAGACAAAGTTGTTTGTCAATGGTCCCTGCAGGTCTCGTGCTAGGGACCTAATTTCGCTCGGCAGATGGGATATTAGGCTGGCCACCGGTCTTTTGACCGGGCATTGCCGGCTTAATAGGCACCTCCATCTGATGGGTTTTGCCGACGACCCTCTCTGTAGGTCGTGTCAGGAGATGGAAGAAACATCCGCCCACGTACTTTGCGAGTGCGACTACTTCGCCTCGCTTAGATTAGAATATTTTGATTCACACACCCTGGAACCCTCGAGGGTCTCCTCTCTCACGGTGGAGCGAATTCTTCGCTACGCTGCAGCTACAGGCCTATTCAAGGCCTGATTACGAGGATGCACAATATGCCTTTGGCATCGGTGCTAGGGCGCGTACCCTCCTCATCAACAATATATATATACAGTAGTTCTCAAAGTCACCGCTATGGGTAGATGGCGCTGATCAGGAATAAGGCTAATTAATTTAATTCTTATATTATTAATAATTATTAATATAGAGTTTAGAAAAAGCTCTTCATTACTTTGAAGATATTGAAAAAAACCATAATCACCATGAATTTCCAGCTGTATTTTACGCCACCGGATTGGTTCTAATCAAATTGTTTCAGTAAGTATTTTAAAAATATTTATTAGGTCAAGGGGGGGAAGGGTAATTTAAGAAAATTGGCCAAAAGGGAAAAATGTGAGGGGGGGAAGGGTAATTTAAGAAAATTGGCCAAAAGGGAAGAATGTGAGGGGGGGAGGGTAATTTAAAAAAATTGGCCAAAAGGGAAAAATGTGAGGGGGGGAGGGTAATTTAAAAAAATTGGCCAAAAGGGAAAAATGTGAGGGGGGGAGGGTAATTTAAGAAAATTGGCCAAAAGGGAAAAATGTGAGGGGGGGAGGGTAATTTAAAAAAATTGGCCAAAAGGGAAAAATGTGAGGGGGGGGAGGGTAACTTAAGAAAATTGGCCAAAAGGGAAAAATGTGGGGGGGGGGGGAGGGTCATTTAAAAAAATTGGCCAAAAGGGAAAAATGTGAGGGGGGGGGAGGGTAATTTAAAAAAATTGGCCAAAAGGGAAAAATGTGAGGGGGGGGGAGGGTAATTTAAGAAAATTGGCCAAAAGGGAAAAATGTGAGGGGGGGAGGGTAATTTAAAAAAATTGGCCAAAAGGGAAAAATGTGAGGGGGGAGGGTAATTTAAGAAAATTGGCCAAAAGGGAAAAATGTGAGGGGGGGAAGGGTAATTTAAAAAAATTGGCCAAAAGGGAAAAATGTGGGGGGGGAGGGTAATTTAAAAAATTGGCCAAAAGGGAAAAATGTGAGGGGGGGAGGGTAATTTAAAAAAATTGGCCAAAAGGGAAAAATGTGAGGGGGGGGAGGGTAATTTAGAAAAATTGGCCAAAAGGGAAAAATGTGAGGGGGGGAGGGTAATTTAAAAAAATTGGCCAAAAGGGAAAAATGTGAGGGGGGGAAGGGTAATTTAAAAAAATTGGCCAAAAGGGAAAAATGTGGGGGGGGGGGGGAGGGTAATTTAAAAAAATTGGCCAAAAGGGAAAAATGTGAGGGGGGGAGGGTAATTTAAAAAAATTGGCCAAAAGGGAAAAATGTGAGGGGGGAAGGGTAATTTAAAAAAATTGGCCAAAAGGGAAAAATGTGAGGGGGGAGGGTAATTTAAAAAAATTGGCCAAAAGGGAAAAATGTGAGGGGGGAAGGGTAATTTAAAAAAATTGGCCAAAAGGGAAAAATGTGAGGGGGGGAGGGTAATTTAAAAAAATTGGCCAAAAGGGAAAAATGTGAGGGGGGAAGGGTAATTTAAAAAAATTGGCCAAAAGGGAAAAATGTGAGGGGGGGAGGGTAATTTAAAAAAATTGGCCAAAAGGGAAAAATGTGAGGGGGGGAGGGTAATTTAAAAAAATTGGCCAAAAGGGAAAAATGTGAGGGGGGGAGGGTAATTTAAGAAAATTGGCCAAAAGGGAAAAATGTGAGGGGGGGAGGGTAATTTAAAAAAATTGGCCAAAAGGGAAAAATGTGAGGGGGGGAGGGTAACTTAAGAAAATTGGCCAAAAGGGAAAAATGTGAGGGGGGGAGGGTAATTTAAAAAAATTGGCCAAAAGGGAAAAATGTGAGGGGGGAGGGTAATTTAAGAAAATTGGCCAAAAGGGAAAAATGTGAGGGGGGGAAGGGTAATTTAAAAAAATTGGCCAAAAGGGAAAAATGTGGGGGGGGGAGGGTAATTTAAAAAATTGGCCAAAAGGGAAAAATGTGAGGGGGGGAGGGTAATTTAAAAAAATTGGCCAAAAGGGAAAAATGTGAGGGGGGGAGGGTAATTTAAAAAAATTGGCCAAAAGGGAAAAATGTGAGGGGGGAGGGTAATTTAAAAAAATTGGCCAAAAGGGAAAAATGTGAGGGGGGGAAGGGTAATTTAAAAAAATTGGCCAAAAGGGAAAAATGTGGGGGGGGAGGGTAATTTAAAAAAATTGGCCAAAAGGGAAAAATGTGAGGGGGGAGGGTAATTTAAAAAAATTGGCCAAAAGGGAAAAATGTGAGGGGGGAAGGGTAATTTAAAAAAATTGGCCAAAAGGGAAAAATGTGAGGGGGGAGGGTAATTTAAAAAAATTGGCCAAAAGGGAAAAATGTGAGGGGGGAAGGGTAATTTAAAAAAATTGGCCAAAAGGGAAAAATGTGAGGGGGGAGGGTAATTTAAAAAAATTGGCCAAAAGGGAAAAATGTGAGGGGGGAAGGGTAATTTAAAAAAATTGGCCAAAAGGGAAAAATGTGAGGGGGGAAGGGTAATTTTAAAAAATTGGCCAAAAGGGAAAAATATGAGGGGGGAGGGTAATTTAAAAAAATTGGCCAAAAGGGAAAAATGTGAGGGGGGGGGGAGGGTAATTTAAAAAAATTGGCCAAAAGGGAAAAATGTGAGGGGGGGAGGGTAATTTAAAAAAATTGGCCAAAAGGGAAAAATGTGAGGGGGGGAGGGTAATTTAAAAAAATTGGCCAAAAGGGAAAAATGTGAGGGGGGGGGAAGGGTAATTTAAAAAAATTGGCCAAAAGGGAAAAATGTGAGGGGGGAAGGGTAATTTAAAAAAATTGGCCAAAAGGGAAAAATGTGAGGGGGGATAGGTAATTTAAAAAAATTGGCCAAAAGGGAAAAATGTGAGGGGGGGAGGGTAATTTAAAAAAATTGGCCAAAAGGGAAAAATGTGAGGGGGGGAGGGTAATTTAAAAAAATTGGCCAAAAGGGAAAAATGTGAGGGGGGGGAAGGGTAATTTAAAAAAATTGGCCAAAAGGGAAAAATGTGAGGGGGGAAGGGTAATTTAAAAAAATTGGCCAAAAGGGAAAAATGTGAGGGGGGAAGGGTAATTTAAAAAAATTGGCCAAAAGGGAAAAATGTGAGGGGGGAAGGGTAATTTAAAAAAATTGGCCAAAAGGGAAAAATGTGAGGGGGAAGGGTAATTTAAAAAAATTGGCCAAAAGGGAAAAATGTGAGGGGGGAGGGTAATTTAAAAAAATTGGCCAAAAGGGAAAAATGTGAGGGGGGAGGGTAATTTAAAAAAATTGGCTAAAAGGGAAAAATGTGAGGGGGGGAGGGTAATTTAAAAAAATTGGCCAAAAGGGAAAAATGTGAGGGGGGGGAGGGTAATTTTAAAAAATTGGCCAAAAGGGAAAAATGTGAGGGAATTTCAAAACAGGAAGAAAACGTTATAGAGTTATCTCAAATCCTTTGTGTGACGTCACCCATGCTATTTGCTTTTAAAACCAAAGCGGTACCAAACATGGCCGCCCACTGCTAAAGCTAAGCCTGTGACGTTTAACCTAGGAACTGACGTCACGAATGAGATAGCTCTATTGAATTTAATAGACAAAAATTAATGATTTTAAAAATAGGCGTAATTTTTTCAGATTTTAGAAATGGCCTATTGTCTTAGGGATTTTAAAAATGGCCTAATTTGTTTGGGATTTTAAAAATGGCCTAATTTGTTAGGGATTTTAAAAATGGCCTAATTTGTTTGGGATTTTAAAAATGCCCTAATTTGTTTGGGATTTTAAAAATGGCGTAATTTTTTCAGATTTTAGAAATGGCCTAATATGTAAGGGATTTTAAAAGTTGGCCTGATATGTAAGGGATTTTAAAAGTTGGCCTGATATGTAAGGGATTTTAAAAGTTGGCCTGATATGTAAGGGATTTTAAAAGTTGGCCTGATATGTAAGGGATTTTAAAAATGGCCTATCGTGTTAGGGATTTTAAAAGTAGGCCTATCGTGTTAGGGATTTTAAAAGTAGGCCTATCGTGTTAGGGATTTTAAAAGTAGGCCTATCGTGTTAGGGATTTTAAAAGTAGGCCTATCAAGTTTATTTTCCCCAGCAATAGACGAAGTCGCCCATCCGTTAGATATTTTAAAAGTAGGCCAAAGATGTTACCAGATTTTAAAAATAGGCCTAAAATTATAAGGGATTTTTAAAACAGGGCAAATAGGTAAGGAATGATAAAAGTGGGCCTTGAATGTCGGGGGATTATTAAAGGGAATGCGAATTTACAATTTCCAATCAAATATTTTACCACGAAAGTGGTATTATGTTACACTTTCAAGTCTCTACTTTCATAGTATCAAGTTTTTAATATAATTGAACCAAAGTTTCTATTTTTAAAATCCATTTAAAAATCTCGAAAACTCTTTTTCGATAAATCAACAATTTGGTCTTGTCGAGCTTGTTCGCCAGTTTTATGACATCACTATGACGCGAGGAGAAAAAGCGCGGGAAACCTATACGCGTCTCGATCTTCTCGCCAGTCTAAACTCTGGGTCTGAGAGTGGCACCATCTCACGTGAAAAATATATCCGTGACGTCAGCCTACGGGAAACGTTTTAGCCTTTCTTAAAAAGAGGATTTCAAATCATTTGATACGAAGCATTTTCAAATGCATATTGCCAAATAACCAGAAATCGGAGAATTAAAAGCTTGATATTTTTGAATTCACAGAAATTAATTCTATCTTTTGTTGCATAAATCGGAGGTTTTTCAAACAAAGCTTCTCATTCGCTTTAAAAAGGCCCATGACATTAACATCATTTGGTGTATGTAAAACGAGGGGGTAATTACTTATTTAATCTGGTGTACACTCGTTGAGTAATCCCGAATAAAATTCAGTAATCCAAGATAATTTTAATAATCTCAAGAAAAATCTGCAATTTCAAAATAATCTCCTTAATACTAAAAATTTAGGTTAATACCGTATTAATCTCCCTTAATACTTGAAAATTGCCGTTAATCCCAAGAAAAACCACAATATTTCGTGAATCCCAGAAAAATTTTGATAATCCTTACTATTTTTATAATCATAAATTAATAGCAAATAATCCCCCTTAATCCATGAAAAATGTCGTTAATCCCAAATAAAACCGATGGATTCTTATTTTAATACCAGTGAATCCCTCCCAAAAATCGTAATACCGGTCAATCCCTCCCAAAAAACGTAATACCGGTGAATCCCTCCCAAAAATCGTAATACCGGTCAATCCCTCCCAAAAAACGTAATACCGGTGAATCCCTCCCAAAAAACGTAATACCTGTGAATCGCTGTGAATCTCTCTTTAAAAACGTAATAAACCCGTGAATCCCTCCCAAAAAACGTAATACCTGTGAATCGCTGTGAATCTCTCTTTAAAAACGTAATAAACCCGTGAATCCCTCCCAAAAAACGTAATACCTGTGAATCGCTGTGAATCTCTCTTTAAAAACGTAATAAACCCCTGAATCCCTCCCAAAAAAGCGTAATACCAGTGAATCCCTCCCAAAAAGCGTAATACCAGTCAATCCCTCCCAAAAAACGTAATACCGGTGAATCCCTCCCAAAAAACGTAATACCTGTGAATCGCTGTGAATCTCTCTTTAAAAACGTAATAAACCCGTGAATCCCTCCCAAAAAACGTAATACCTGTGAATCGCTGTGAATCTCTCTTTAAAAACGTAATAAACCCGTGAATCCCTCCCAAAAAAGCGTAATACCAGTGAATCCCTCCCAAAAAGCGTAATACCAGTGAATCCCAGCTTGAAAATTTAATCCGATTTAATCTTACATAAACCTTATTAATCCTAATGAATATTCGAATTAAAAGTGTAATCCCATTTAATCTTGCCTAATATCAAATTAACCGCCAAGAGATTACTTCGTCATTATTAATCCCACTTTTTGTTGAATAATCCCAATATTTTTTTTAATACTTTGTAATATTTAATCTGGTGTACACCTTTTCAGGGAGTTATTTCCCCCTCGATGTAAAATGTCTCTGTCTGGGAAAACCTTGAAAAAGCAGCTAGGAATTTGAAAGTGGAATTATCAGGAAACCCTCTAATCTAATTTTTAACGTGTATTTTTAATTTCTCAGTTTTGACGAAGCGCTTCTACCTCTAAAACATTGCCAGGAACTGATTAAAAACGTTTCAGTCTTAAAGCAATACGATTGGCCTGGAACGGAAAAAGTTATTGACGAAACAATCAAGGAGAGACTCGAGGTTAGTTCTCATTTCTAGGTATAAATATATTTCTACGCTTGCTTGGAATAGTTATAATGGTATTTGGCACGCTTTAGGAAAAAAACGAATCAATAAATAAACCATTATAGTATTCTATCGTAAAAATAAACACGGGGAAAAGTTAAATAGAAAGTCGCGCGTTACCACCAAACAAACATTTTATAGCTTCGTTTTCAAATATGGCCACAGGAATGAGTAAGACTTTGACATTAGCCAGGGTTAGTTTCAATTTAATTATTTATTATCATTTTAATTAGGGTTTTAGGTAATGCACGTCGCGTCTTAGGGGAAGGGCAAATTGCTGCACTTACCAAGTAAAAGGCACATTCCAATTAGCCTTATTCCTGATCAGCGCCACCTACCCATAGTGGCGACTTTGAGAACTACTGTAAACGGCAAGCCAATCAGATGTCGCTAAAATCTGGTGACGTCATTTTTGGTAAGACCCCGAGAGTGCCCGTCAGTGACATCACCAGATTTTAGCGACATCTGATTGGCTTGCCGTTTACAGTAGTTCTCAAAGTCGCCACTATGGGTAGGTGGCGCTGATCAGGAATAAGGCTAATTAAGGCATTGTTATTATTCTATGATTTATTTAGGTTATTCTAATTTTAGTTTCACAATTCATTGTTTGTATTGTATGTTCATGTACGTTGTGGGAGTTAATTAGTGCCTGAATTCTAGTTTATTAAGGTCACTTGAAATATCAATTTGAAGCACTGTTTTAATTAGAGTTGCTACGCGTCAGGGAATTTGAAAATTGACCAAAAGGTCGGGGAATATTAAGAATTTCAACAAAGTCAGGGAATTTGATTAAAGTTTGTTAAAATGTCCGCGTTTATGTGACGTTTTAAACGCCGTTTTAGCGAGATCACATTTGACCAGACACTGAAATCTAGGAGTTGAAATCTGCTGTGTTTTACGTTAAATATTAATATTCGATTTAATCGAATTTGTTGAAGTGTTCTCTTTTTCTTATTGTAACCTTCCGTAGTAATTAGGGAACCTCCTGAGTTTCTACTCCAGGGGTGTAAGGTTACATGGAGGATTAACACCCTGTGTTACCTCTGACCTTTCCCCGTACTATATAAGCATCGACTGCTTATCATATTAAGTCAGTCATTCTCCACTACTAGAATGTAGTAGTATGCTCGAGCGTAGGGCGTCTTGCCCTGGTATTGGACTTCATCCATTAATAGTAATTATGTTAAATTCTTTAGTTGTATAATGCAAGTTGGCATTTAATTATTATTTAATTAGTTAGTTTAATAAAGTATGATTGAAGCTAAGGAACAGTGTAGTTTATTCTTAGTTATAGCCAAGGCTTTTATGGCCACGTGCGAATGGTGCGACTTTAGTAATATCGCAAGCGTGGTTACATTATATTTAGAGCAATAACAATTTGGCCTAAAAATATCAGGGAAAATCTTATAAAAGGGTTAGGGAAAAGCTGGAAAGTCAGGGAATTTGAATGTGAAAATATCAATTCAAAGTGCTGTTTAATGGTATGGTCGAGTGCGTTGGGGTCGATGAATAGAGTCTGTATTTTATCTGGTGTATCAAGGTCTTGAAGTGCTTTATAAACTGGACTTTGTATCTGGTAGTATTTAGATACGCAAAGGCCACAATCGAGATAGGTTAGATTAGGTTTCATTTAAAGGAATACCGAACTGATTTAAAATTATCTCAAATCTAAAGCAAACCTTACTTTTTTGAGAGTTTAAACTCTTCTGGTTCCAAAAATATACTTAATAAATATTTAAATATGAGGGAAAACACAGAAAAACACTTCGAAAACTTAAAATTTGGGGGCAAAAGCAAATTTGCGGAGAAGATTTTTGGCGGGTTTTTCTCCTTGCTACGTCACTCAAGGCATCTCGCGGAAAAGCCAAGCGCGAGCGCCCGAGACTCTCTAGTCTACTAATGCCGCGCGAATCTGAATAAAATAGGCTTAACGCGGCGCTGAGACACTAACAAGTATCACGTGAGCGACATCTAAAGTTAAAATTTCTCCTTACTACGTCATCAAACGAAACAAAATTTAGCAATTTTATAAACCAAATACAAAAGTGAACATATCATAATAAACTAGATTTTTCAAGGATTTTTTCCCATTTTAAGTTTGTGGATGACGAAAATTATGGCAGTAACTCTTTAATGCGTAATTTCATTGCGGTCATAATGCCTTAATTTTTATAAATTCGATTTGTGGTGAGCCCTAATTTGTATAATTTAGCGGCTAATGTAACTTTATCTAAAACTGTTAATACTATCTAAAGTATGTAGATATAAAAACGAAAAGTACACTTCGCGTTAATTGAAATTTGCTCGCGCCATGTAATATGAGAAGCCCTCCTTTATCCCAGAATAGTGTTGACCCCCTCAGCCGCGTATGATTACCTTCCAGACCTACCATAGGGAAAAAGCAGTGAATATAACAATAATAATCTAGGCTTTGTCTATGAAGGGATTTCCACACTAAGCCTGTGGCTTGTTTACAGGTGGGTCCCTTTACATTGCATAGAGGGGTGGTGGCTAGCCCCTATGCCACAGCTAACCTACAGCGCCCTATACTAACTATTACCGTTAACCTCTGCAACTTTTTGATGGAAAGGAGAAACCGGGTGAGACCGCGGAGGAAAACTCCTTTTAACAAGCGGGGAGAGAACTTGCAAACTCTACGCGGAAGGATTTCTTCCCAGATTCTCACCCGGTGCCACAGTCTGGGATCGAACCCGGGATCCTCTTGCTGCGAGGCGAAAGAGCTAACCGCTACGCCACCCCCACTATAGGCTCGTAAAATAGCAGATGCTAGCTATAGTACCAAAAATTATCGTTTGGATCGCTAACTTCTATAAATCTATGACATAAAGGTCTTCCCTAATTGGTTAATTCCTGTAGGCGGTTGAGCGGAGGGTAGTTTGCTTCTCAGTTTACATATCGTCTACAGTCAAAGGCAGGGAATTGTTAATGAGTTGTACTTTTTGTTTTTATATCTATATACTTTTGATACTATTGGGCCAGGCAATCTGGTTTCCGTTTTAAAGGGATGTACAATCCGTTATGTATGGGCGGGGCCTATATCAAACTTATCTTCCATCAAATATAGCTCTACTGAGCATGCGTGAAGTTCGTAGCATTATCAGTGCATTATCTACCGTAGAAACAGACGTTCAAGCAGACGACAGCCTAATCACTACTCCATGAAATAGTAACACTACTACTAAAAAATATACATAACGGATTGTACATCCCTTTAACCCAAAAAATCTTTTTGTCGCGTCGACTCGATTGCCATTCAATAATCCTAAATAATTTCTTTATAGGAAGAGCTTTCCGAGCTAATATATAAGTGTCGTTACGCTCCGAAACCTGACGCGGTTTGTCGTTTAAATTCTTGTCCCTACACTAGAAACATCTATTACACTGAGCCCAATATCAGAGGTTGCTACCAATTGTTTTGCACTGGAAATTGCCACGTGGAATATCATTTTCAATGTTGGAGGCGTGTTCGAGACGAAATGGGCAAAACTGAAAAAGTAAGGGAAACGTCTGACGAGGTCGACCAACATCAAACTTTTCTCTTTTAAAAAAACAAAATATTAATTTTCGCAGGATTTTTTGGATAATTCTTGCCCTACACCCGACTGCGAAAACGTAGTTTACCTAATCCAAATTATTTCCAAAAATGGCGAAATTCAAAATACCGTAATTAATCTATATCTAACCACAAACTTCACCAAGGCTTAACTGGCAAGGCCTAGTGACGTTTCATTTAAAATATGATCTCTAACGAGATTTTTGCATATATAAATCGAGGGGCTAGCCACTTACAAAATATGGTGTACAAGCCTTAAGAAATATATTTCAATATTTCGAGAAATATCGTAATATTGAGAAATATCGGAAATACTGGGAAATAATGAGAAATATCGGAAATATTAGTAAATAATGAGAAATATCGGAAATATTAGTAAATAATGAGAAATATCGGAAATATTAAGAAATAATGAGAAATATCGGAAATATTGGAAATACGAAGGAGTAATGGAAATATTGGAAATTTAAGGGAAATATCGTGAAAATATTGGAAATTTTAGGAGAAATATCGGGAAATAAAGAAATACAAAAATAATAGAAATAAATCGGAAATATTTGGAAATAAGAAATCTGGTGTACATTTTTTGGGGAAGTGAATAGCCCCTCGATATAAATGGTCTAACCACTAACTTCACCAAGGCTTAACTGGCAAGGCCTAGTGACGTTTCATTTAAAATATGATTTCTTACGAGATATATATTTATATACTCGAACCTTTTCGAGCACTCTCACATGGTTAATATTATCTAAGGCTTAGTGACATATTTCATATTTGTTTTTTTTAGTTTGAAAGCGCTATTCATGGTAAGCATAAACAGAAAGTAGCCAAGCATCGCAAATCAAAGTTGGAGAGGAAGACAGAGACTCGAAGTATTAAGAAGCGTAAAAAACTCGAGAAAGTAAAAAAGCCGTTGAAGGATGGTGAGAAAGAAGCTCAATATGATCCCGAAGATGAGGATGAAGATGATCAACATAACCCTAACGACACTGAGTGGAAAGATGTTCCAACGGAGACCACTGCTGAAAAGGAAAATATTCCCCTTAACAGCGAACAACCAAATCAAATCATTTATGATTGTAAGTTTACTATTTTTGGTTTTTACCTTGCTGTGCGGGCTCACCTCAATTTCATAAGCCTGCGAGCTCGATTTGAGGGAGGTTCTGCCTAAAAGTGTGCGTAAGTTTGAGCCCGAGCTGAGCTCGGTTAATATTTGTAAAATAAAATGTGTGTGAGCTGAGCCCGTGTCAAAGTAATCGTGAGCCCGAGCCGGCGTGAGCTGAGCCCGTGTCAAAATAATCGTGAGCCCGAGCCGGCGTGAGCTGAGCCCGTGTCAAAATAATCGTGAGCCCGAGCCGGCGTGAGCTGAGCCCGTGTCAAAATAATCGTGAGCCCGAGCCGGCGTGAGCTGAGCCCGTGTCAAAGTAATCGTGAGCCCGAGCCGGCGTGAGCTGAGCCCGTGTCAAAATAATCGTGAGCCCGAGCCGGCGTGAGCTGAGCCCGTGTCAAAATAATCGTGAGCCCGAGCCGGCGTGAGCTGAGCCCGTGTCAAAATAATCGTGAGCCCGAGCCGGCGTGAGCTGAGCCCGTGTCAAAGTAATCGTGAGCCCGAGCCGGCGTGAGCTGAGCCCGTGTCAAAATAATCGTGAGCCCGAGCCGGCGTGAGCTGAGCCCGTGTCAAAATAATCGTGAGCCCGAGCCGGCGTGAGCTGAGCCCGTGTCAAAATAATCGTGAGCCCGAGCCGGCGTGAGCTGAGCCCGTGTCAAAGTAATCGTGAGCCCGAGCCGGCGTGAGCTGAGCCCGTGTCAAAATAATCGTGAGCCCGAGCCGGCGTGAGCTGAGCCCGTGTCAAAATAATCGTGAGCCCGAGCCGGCGTGAGCTGAGCCCGTGTCAAAGTAATCGTGAGCCCGAGCCGGCGTGAGCTGAGCCCGTGTCAAAGTAATCGTGAGCCCGAGCCGGCGTGAGCTGAGCCCGTGTCAAAGTAATCGTGAGCCCGAGCCGGCGTGAGCTGAGCCCGTGTCAAAATAATCGTGAGCCCGAGCCGGCGTGAGCTGAGCCCGTGTCAAAATAATCGTGAGCCCGAGCCGGCGTGAGCTAGCCCGTGTCAAAGTAATCGTGAGCCCGAGCCGGCGTGAGCTGAGCCCGTGTCAAAGTAATCGTGAGCCCGAGCCGGCGTGAGCTGAGCCCGTGTCAAAATAATCGTGAGCCCGAGCCGGCGTGAGCTGAGCCCGTGTCAAAATAATCGTGAGCCCGAGCCGGCGTGAGCTGAGCCCGTGTCAAAGTAATCGTGAGCCCGAGCCGGCGTGAGCTGAGCCCGTGTCAAAATAATCGTGAGCCCGAGCCGGCGTGAGCTGAGCCCGTGTCAAAATAATCGTGAGCCCGAGCCGGCGTGAGCTGAGCCCGTGTCAAAATAATCGTGAGCCCGAGCCGGCGTGAGCTGAGCCCGTGTCAAAGTAATCGTGAGCCCGAGCCGGCGTGAGCTGAGCCCGTGTCAAAATAATCGTGAGCCCGAGCCGGCGTGAGCTGAGCCCGTGTCAAAATAATCGTGAGCCCGAGCCGGCGTGAGCTGAGCCCGTGTCAAAATAATCGTGAGCCCGAGCCGGCGTGAGCTGAGCCCGTGTCAAAGTAATCGTGAGCCCGAGCCGGCGTGAGCTGAGCCCGTGTCAAAATAATCGTGAGCCCGAGCCGGCGTGAGCTGAGCCCGTGTCAAAATAATCGTGAGCCCGAGCCGGCGTGAGCTGAGCCCGTGTCAAAGTAATCGTGAGCCCGAGCCGGCGTGAGCTGAGCCCGTGTCAAAGTAATCGTGAGCCCGAGCCGGCGTGAGCTGAGCCCGTGTCAAAATAATCGTGAGCCCGAGCCGGCGTGAGCTGAGCCCGTGTCAAAATAATCGTGAGCCCGAGCCGGCGTGAGCTGAGCCCGTGTCAAAATAATCGTGAGCCCGAGCCGGCGTGAGCTGAGCCCGTGTCAAAGTAATCGTGAGCCCGAGCCGGCGTGAGCTGAGCCCGTGTCAAAATAATCGTGAGCCCGAGCCGGCGTGAGCTGAGCCCGTGTCAAAATAATCGTGAGCCCGAGCCGGCGTGAGCTGAGCCCGTGTCAAAGTAATCGTGAGCCCGAGCCGGCGTGAGCTGAGCCCGTGTCAAAGTAATCGTGAGCCCGAGCCGGCGTGAGCTGAGCCCGTGTCAAAGTAATCGTGAGCCCGAGCCGGCGTGAGCTGAGCCCGTGTCAAAATAATCGTGAGCCCGAGCCGGCGTGAGCTGAGCCCGTGTCAAAATAATCGTGAGCCCGAGCCGGCGTGAGCTGAGCCCGTGTCAAAGTAATCGTGAGCCCGAGCCGGCGTGAGCTGAGCCCGTGTCAAAGTAATCGTGAGCCCGAGCCGGCGTGAGCTGAGCCCGTGTCAAAATAATCGTGAGCCCGAGCCGGCGTGAGCTGAGCCCGTGTCAAAATAATCGTGAGCCCGAGCCGGCGTGAGCTGAGCCCGTGTCAAAGTAATCGTGAGCCCGAGCCGGCGTGAGCTGAGCCCGTGTCAAAATAATCGTGAGCCCGAGCCGGCGTGAGCTGAGCCCGTGTCAAAATAATCGTGAGCCCGAGCCGGCGTGAGCTGAGCCCGTGTCAAAATAATCGTGAGCCCGAGCCGGCGTGAGCTGAGCCCGTGTCAAAGTAATCGTGAGCCCGAGCCGGCGTGAGCTGAGCCCGTGTCAAAGTAATCGTGAGCCCGAGCCGGCGTGAGCTGAGCCCGTGTCAAAATAATCGTGAGCCCGAGCCGGCGTGAGCTGAGCCCGTGTCAAAATAATCGTGAGCCCGAGCCGGCGTGAGCTGAGCCCGTGTCAAAGTAATCGTGAGCCCGAGCCGGCGTGAGCTGAGCCCGTGTCAAAGTAATCGTGAGCCCGAGCCGGCGTGAGCTGAGCCCGTGTCAAAGTAATCGTGAGCCCGAGCCGGCGTGAGCTGAGCCCGTGTCAAAATAATCGTGAGCCCGAGCCGGCGTGAGCTGAGCCCGTGTCAAAATAATCGTGAGCCCGAGCCGGCGTGAGCTGAGCCCGTGTCAAAGTAATCGTGAGCCCGAGCCGGCGTGAGCTGAGCCCGTGTCAAAGTAATCGTGAGCCCGAGCCGGCGTGAGCTGAGCCCGTGTCAAAATAATCGTGAGCCCGAGCCGGCGTGAGCTGAGCCCGTGTCAAAATAATCGTGAGCCCGAGCCGGCGTGAGCTGAGCCCGTGTCAAAGTAATCGTGAGCCCGAGCCGGCGTGAGCTGAGCCCGTGTCAAAATAATCGTGAGCCCGAGCCGGCGTGAGCTGAGCCCGTGTCAAAATAATCGTGAGCCCGAGCCGGCGTGAGCTGAGCCCGTGTCAAAATAATCGTGAGCCCGAGCCGGCGTGAGCTGAGCCCGTGTCAAAGTAATCGTGAGCCCGAGCCGGCGTGAGCTGAGCCCGTGTCAAAATAATCGTGAGCCCGAGCCGGCGTGAGCTGAGCCCGTGTCAAAATAATCGTGAGCCCGAGCCGGCGTGAGCTGAGCCCGTGTCAAAGTAATCGTGAGCCCGAGCCGGCGTGAGCTGAGCCCGTGTCAAAGTAATCGTGAGCCCGAGCCGGCGTGAGCTGAGCCCGTGTCAAAGTAATCGTGAGCCCGAGCCGGCGTGAGCTGAGCCCGTGTCAAAATAATCGTGAGCCCGAGCCGGCGTGAGCTGAGCCCGTGTCAAAATAATCGTGAGCCCGAGCCGGCGTGAGCTAGCCCGTGTCAAAGTAATCGTGAGCCCGAGCCGGCGTGAGCTGAGCCCGTGTCAAAGTAATCGTGAGCCCGAGCCGGCGTGAGCTGAGCCCGTGTCAAAATAATCGTGAGCCCGAGCCGGCGTGAGCTGAGCCCGTGTCAAAATAATCGTGAGCCCGAGCCGGCGTGAGCTGAGCCCGTGTCAAAGTAATCGTGAGCCCGAGCCGGCGTGAGCTGAGCCCGTGTCAAAATAATCGTGAGCCCGAGCCGGCGTGAGCTGAGCCCGTGTCAAAATAATCGTGAGCCCGAGCCGGCGTGAGCTGAGCCCGTGTCAAAATAATCGTGAGCCCGAGCCGGCGTGAGCTGAGCCCGTGTCAAAGTAATCGTGAGCCCGAGCCGGCGTGAGCTGAGCCCGTGTCAAAATAATCGTGAGCCCGAGCCGGCGTGAGCTGAGCCCGTGTCAAAATAATCGTGAGCCCGAGCCGGCGTGAGCTGAGCCCGTGTCAAAATAATCGTGAGCCCGAGCCGGCGTGAGCTGAGCCCGTGTCAAAGTAATCGTGAGCCCGAGCCGGCGTGAGCTGAGCCCGTGTCAAAATAATCGTGAGCCCGAGCCGGCGTGAGCTGAGCCCGTGTCAAAATAATCGTGAGCCCGAGCCGGCGTGAGCTGAGCCCGTGTCAAAGTAATCGTGAGCCCGAGCCGGCGTGAGCTGAGCCCGTGTCAAAGTAATCGTGAGCCCGAGCCGGCGTGAGCTGAGCCCGTGTCAAAATAATCGTGAGCCCGAGCCGGCGTGAGCTGAGCCCGTGTCAAAATAATCGTGAGCCCGAGCCGGCGTGAGCTGAGCCCGTGTCAAAATAATCGTGAGCCCGAGCCGGCGTGAGCTGAGCCCGTGTCAAAATAATCGTGAGCCCGAGCCGGCGTGAGCTGAGCCCGTGTCAAAATAATCGTGAGCCCGAGCCGGCGTGAGCTGAGCCCGTGTCAAAGTAATCGTGAGCCCGAGCCGGCGTGAGCTGAGCCCGTGTCAAAATAATCGTGAGCCCGAGCCGGCGTGAGCTGAGCCCGTGTCAAAATAATCGTGAGCCCGAGCCGGCGTGAGCTGAGCCCGTGTCAAAGTAATCGTGAGCCCGAGCCGGCGTGAGCTGAGCCCGTGTCAAAGTAATCGTGAGCCCGAGCCGGCGTGAGCTGAGCCCGTGTCAAAGTAATCGTGAGCCCGAGCCGGCGTGAGCTGAGCCCGTGTCAAAGTAATCGTGAGCCCGAGCCGGCGTGAGCTGAGCCCGTGTCAAAATAATCGTGACCCCGAGCCGGCGTGAGCTGAGCCCGTGTCAAAATAATCGTGAGCCCGAGCCGGCGTGAGCTGAGCCCGTGTCAAAATAATCGTGAGCCCGAGCCGGCGTGAGCTGAGCCCGTGTCAAAATAATCGTGAGCCCGAGCCGGCGTGAGCTGAGCCCGTGTCAAAGTAATCGTGAGCCCGAGCCGGCGTGAGCTGAGCCCGTGTCAAAGTAATCGTGAGCCCGAGCCGGCGTGAGCTGAGCCCGTGTCAAAGTAATCGTGAGCCCGAGCCGGCGTGAGCTGAGCCCGTGTCAAAGTAATCGTGAGCCCGAGCCGGCGTGAGCTGAGCCCGTGTCAAAGTAATGGTGAGCCCGAGCCGGCGTGAGCTGAGCCCGTGTCAAAGTAATGGTGAGCCCGAGCCGGCGTGAGCTGAGCCCGTGTCAAAGTAATGGTGAGCCCGAGCCGGCGTGAGCTGAGCCCGTGTCAAAGTAATCGTGAGCCCGAGCCGGCGTGAGCATAGCCCGTGTCAAAATAATCGTGAGCTCGGGCTCGCAAAATATCCATAATCTGTTGATCCCGTGACCGGTTTCACGAAATTTTCGTTATCTGTTGAGACAGAGCCTGGGCTCACTAAAACTTGTATTATTAAATTAGAGGCGTGCGGTTAACCGTTTCAATCGAATACCGAACCGAATTATTCGATCCGGTATTCGATAAGCCCATTTTCACTATTCGATACGAATATCGAATGCCGACCTGACTTTTCGGTTAAAATTGGACCAAATTTCACGTGTCCTATGACGTCAAAAATTGAAATCCCGCCTAAAATTGGGCGCCGCCATCTTTAAAATCCGCAAAACCGATTTATGTTGCCTAGAGATGGCGCTATATCTACATCCGTTTTGGTCCAATAAATTGGGGGAATGAAGAGGGGGATAAAGGAATAATTCGGAAAATGTAGTTGGCGACAGTACTACATGGGAAACACGGTTAGTGAACAATCCCTAGCGTTAGTTAATCCATGCTCTTCATAAAGAAACGCAAGCTGAGCTGAGCTTTATCCTTGGCGCTCAGCTATGCGCAGCCCACTGATGAAATATGTTAGCTAATTCCTGAAATTAGCGCCCAATTTAGATGCATTAGTATTACCGTAAGTTTATAAGATAATAATTCCGGGTTCGTACGGAACCTGGATAAGTTAGGGATATGGAAAATAGGGAATAAGTCGGGGATTTGAAACTTTTCCCTAAAACGTCAGGGATATGTCAGGGATTTCGTTTTGTATATTAACAGGGTTCATACAAACCTGGAAAAATCAGGGAAATTTAGAATTTTTAGTAAAAATCGGGGAAATTTAGAATTTTTAGTAAAAATCGGGGAAATTTAGAATTTTTAGTAAAAATCGGGGAAATTTAGAATTTTTAGTAAAAATCGGGGAAATTTAGAATTTTTAGTAAAAATCGGGGAAATTTAGAATTTTTAGTAAAATTCAGGGAAATTTAGAATTTTTAGTAAAATTCAGGGAAATTTGCGTGAAACAGGGGCCGAGTAATTAAACAAAATGTTCATAAAAATACCCTCCATAGGGTTAACATTACACCGAACTTTGGAGGCTCATAACTCTGGTTATATTTGAGGTACGGGGATGTTCTTTGATTATGTAATAGTTAAATTTGCCCCCCCCCCTCCTTCGTTAATATTGGCTCCATAGGATACTCCATATACGGGAAAAACCTGGAAAATTCAGGGAAGTATATGGGGGAAAAACTTGGAAATTTCAGGGAAGTTTGTTTTCTAAAAGTTGTATGCACCCTGATTAAGCTATGCTTCGAGCAATACTAAATATGAGACATTTGTGATGAAGTGGCTCTGGCAAACCCCTTAAAATAGTCTCATAACCCGGAAAAGTCGGGGATTTTCAATGTAAAAATTTCGTACGAACTCTGGATATGTTCCTTCCACAAGTATTTTTCAAGGTTTTCCCAAACATTTTCCTGTACTTTCCCCTGATACACCAAATGATGTTAAAGCAAAGCGCGGGTCTAGTGGATCCCCTACCAGTTGACTTTCCTCCTGAACTCCGCGTTTAGCTTGGCGAAGGCATTTGTGGGCGGGATTTATAAGTGCACTTATAAGTCCCGCCTACAAATGACTCGTGCCTTCACCAAGCCATAACTGGAGCTCGTAAGGAAAGTCACCTTGTAGGGGATCCACTGGACACGCACTTTGCTTTGAAGCAAGTTTTTGCTGTGGTTTAGTTTAAACAAATGCCATTATGCTCCCATAGTCGAGGGGTGGAGTTGACTGCCATGCATGCTTAAAGCAAAGCGCGGGTCGAGTGGATCCCCTACAAGTTGACTTTCCTTACGAACTCCAGTTTTGGCTTGGCGAAGGCAGGAGGCATTTGTGGGCGGGATTTATAAGTGCCCATATAAATCCCGCCCACTAGCCTTTGCCAAGCCAAAACGGGAGTACAGGAGGAAAGTCGCCTTGTAGGGGACCCGATGGACCCGCGCTTTGCTTTAAGCATGGATTAACTAACGCTTAGGGATTGTTCATTCACTGCGTTTCCTATGTAATACCAAAAGCAGGGTTCATACAAACCTGGAAAACAGGGAAAACCTGGAAAAATCAGGGAAATAAATAGCTGACAAAAACCTCAGGGAAATTTATAATTTTTAGTAAAATTCAGGGAAATCAGGGAAATTTGCGTCAAACAGGAGCAGAGTTATTAAAGGAAAGCGCGGATCCAGCGGATCCCCTACAAGTTGACTTTCCTTACGAACTCCAATTTTGGCTTGGCAAAGGCAGGAGGCATTTGTTGCGGGATTTACAAGTGCACTTACAAATCCCGCCAACTAGCCTTTGCCAAGCCAAAACTGGAGTACAGGGGGAAAGTGGCCTTGTAGGGGACCCGCTGGACCCGCGCTTTGGTTTAAAGGGCTCCTTCGGACCCTTAGACACATGGCCCCGCGGATTTCCGAGCCCCCCTACCTAGCCAGAGAGAGGGAGAGTACTGAGGAAGATCGTCTATGAAGAGGGGATGGAAATCCGCGGGGCCATGTGTCTAAGGGTCCGAAGGAGCCCTTTAAGCAAAATGTTCATAAACAGTCCCTCCATAGGATTAACATTACACTAAACTTTGGAGACTCATAACTGTACGGTTCTACTAGAGATACCTGAATATACTTTGATTATGTAGTAGTCCTATTTGTCCCCCCCCTCACTCCTTCGTTAACATTTGCTCCATAGGATACTCCATATACGGGAAAAACCTGGAAAACTCGGGGAAGTATATGGGGAAAAACCTGGAAAACTCGGGGAAGTATATGGGGAAAAACCTGGAAAACTCGGGGAAGTATATGGGGAAAAACCTGGAAAACTCGGGGAAGTATATGGGGAAAAAACCTGGAAATCTCAGCGAAATTTGTTTTCCAAAAATTGTATGAGCCCTGCAAAAGTATATAGTGTCGACCCCCTGAGCTGCGTATGATTACCTTCCCGACCGTGGCATAGGGAACAAGCCGTGAGTAGGCGTAGCACATGCTAGCTCTAGTACTAATAAATAACGTTTGGATCGCCAGCATCATGTACTCTTCTATAAACCTATGACGTCAAGAAGCTCTTCCCTATATGGTTAGTTCGTGTAGGCTGTTGAGCAGAGGGTAAATTGCTGTTCAGTACATGTCGTCTACAGCCAAAGGCAGGGAATTGTTATTGAAGTGTACAATTTAACTAAATTAACTCTAGTTCACGGAACTCTAGGCCTTAGTTTCAAATACTTGTGAAATTGATAGGCTACAGCCTACTACGCGTATTTGAAACTAAAGAACTAAAGCCAAGAGGTCCGTGTACTCGATCTAAAAAACTCGCGTATATTTTAAACCCTGAAAGTTTTTCGTCTCTTGCCAACTGATGCAGTAAAAGAGTATATACAGAATAAGCTGTCGTTCGGGATAGGGAGTTGCCTATCCTATAGCTTGAAATCAAATCTCCTAACGGCCCAACGGGCATTCTTTATCCATGGGCAAAGGTTAAGGTTTTCTCAGGCGATTGTCTCATTTGTCTGTATTTTGTTCGGGACTCAATATGTTAGAACTAGAAAATGAAGAGCTCGTTCGTTTAGCCTAACGATTAGCGGAGTTTAAACTTAACTTTGACGCGAGACCGTGGATGAAGGATGCGCGTGAAAAACATTCGTCGCTCTACAGGATGTGCAACTCCCTATACTAAAAAGTAGACAAGTCTATACTAGCGCCGCCTGGCTACCAGCGCTGGAAACTAGCCTCGCGTGAAAAATAAAAAGTACTGGACATAAGTAAAATAAAAAAAAAACACGGGCTACGGTAGATTTTTCCTTCACGTCGTCTGTCGTCTGCAAGAAGCAAATGGTGGTTTTATTTTCTTATGTCCAATAAATTTTAGTTTTCACGCGAGGGTAGCCAGGCGGCGCTAGTATCGACTTGTCTAAATTTTAGTACAGGGAGTTGCACATCCTATAGAGCGTCGTATGTTTTTAACGCGTATCCTTCATCCATGCCGCGACTAGATTACTCTGTTCTCCATTCCTACCTCTAAAATTACATCTATCCCTGATAATACAAAGACCAAATGTGGATGAGAGGGAAAGTATGACAATGGCCATAGAGCCTGTGTTAAAAAACGCGGACATCAGAGTTTCGCCAATAACTATTTAGTTTACTAGTGCCTGATGGACTTGCAAACTCGCGACTGAAAGTAGTTCCGACATTTATGCTCCTTGGTCTAACCATAGCCCACTCGATCACGCGCATCACGACGCAAGCTGCTCGCGCTATAGCTAAATTACCGAGATTTGTTTTAAACGTATCTAGTTTTATGTGCTCTTCAATTGCTTCGATAACCTTACTTAAATCCATATTATACCTTCAAATACCTTTTGAAACATTACCAGCTACTCTGTCCTGACTACAAACACAAATCGAGTTAGTTCTAGCATACACAATAGCAGACGACGGTAACCGCGTAACCGCGAATTAACACAAGACCTATTTTAAGGGAGTGAACAGGGCAACAGGCCCAGTATAGCTACGCCAATAAAACGGTCAACTACGGCGAAACTCTGATGACTCGCCACTTTTGACCATTTTCATCCACTTTTGGTGACAAGTATGTTTAGAACGATTTTTTTTTTCGAAACTCAAGATAAAAATTTCGTTTCCGCATAAACACAACCTATTTCCAATTTTTTTTGGAATAGAATTATTCGTTTTAAGTTTTAAGCTTTGTACGATAATTTAAAACCCTTAAACACTTCTCACTAAAATTTCAAGAGATTCGAACCAGTGAAACCGATGAAAACATACTCATGGCTACATTACGTTTTAAAATTTTGTAACTTTGGAAAAACTTAAAATGCCTATTTTGCACATCTCTTAAAAATTTCAAGAAATATTTTAGAATTTGGGGAAAAAAAGGAGTCTTAAATTAATATTGATTTTTGGCGTGATCGAGTGGACCGTGGGTAGACTGTAGTAAAGCATGGCTAACTCGATCACGCGCACCACGACACTAGATGCTAGCGTGGTCGAGTGGGCTATGAGTTAGAGTTTCAGTTTGTGTTTCAAATGGGCTTCGAGCCATGCGTTGAGCACGAATTTTTGTATCTGTTGGGCTTCATTAATGTTACAGTACAGCACATAACGTATTAAGATAGATATAAATATTTAAAAAGTGGCTTATATTTTCGAAATTAACGTAAGTTTATCAAGAAATGCATGCATGCCTAAATTATAAATCAGTTAATCAGCGCAAAGGCCTAATAGGAAGGTAAACGTACGTTATATGAAACGTATTTACGCGTATTTCCTTGGAATTTTCTTTGTTTCGTGATATTTTAGTAAACGCCGAGCCCACGTACGTCTTCAAGAAAGAAGATATTGTAGAGGGTGATAGTGTACGTACGAAGCGATAATTTATATTTATTCGTTGCCAAGGCTTAAGGTAAAGTTTGTTGTCTTTACTTATTACTTTTAGGCAAGTAATAAACAAGCGCCAAAAACTCGCGAAAAGAAGTGTAAACCAAGGAAAGCTGTCCTAAGCATTGACGAATTTTGTAAAGACGCCATTTTATGTAGTGCCCCGTAAGCTTTATCGTCATTACTTAATTTACCTCGCTTTAAATTACTCGCGTATCGTAGAAACCCTTACTTGGAACGCATTCAACATTTACGAATTACTAAGGAACTAATGGAGAATATTGACATTATATCGGAGAATAATGTTTCTGAAAACCATACGACTCGTCAAAAGCTAAATAATGATCATCCAGTTCATATTGAAAATAATGACTCGCAAATGACTTTAAACAACTCGTCTATTTCTATGGATGAAGCTATTGAAACTGTTCCTACCTTTGAAAATGCAAAAACTGATCTTTGTAAAAATATGTACAAGGATTCATGGAAGCCAAAACCTAACGAAGCTTCGCCAACTCTTGTTTTGCCAACCGAGCCAAGCGGGGAATATGAAACTATAAGACAATTATCGGAAAATATGGACGATCAGGGTATAAGTTCGAATAACTCTCTCATTGCACGAAAGATTCGATTACTAGAAATAATTAGAGAAAAAACATCCGAATTAACTTGCAATTTTAACGCCGCAGCGTTCCAACTTCAAGTGACTCTCTTTGCGTTGCCTGAAGAGTTACAACTGAATTTGGTGGCCGGAATCTTTAATAATTTCTCGAATAATTCGAAATTCTGGGAAAAATTGAGTGAGATCGTGGATTTCAGGGAAATACTACAATCGGTGAGTTAGTTAATCCATTATTAGAAACAGTTCCCACAGGTCAGGGAAAATTTTTGTAATGCTCCAAAAAGGTCAGGGATTTTTTAATAGTTTTAAGTTTCTAACAATCTTGGGGATTTTTTTTTTTTTTTTTTTTTTTTACTGGATAAATTTTCTTGGGTTTAATTTTTTGCAATTTTGAATGTTCCAGCTAGGGATGTCAACTTTCTAGGAAAAAAGCGGTTTTCGGTTAACCGATTAATTTTAATGGCCGGTTTAACCAATCCTAATAACTGAAAAAAATAAAAACCGGGTTTTTCAAAACCTTTAAATATCTTTAATTATAGAAAATAATTACGAAAGTTCCGCTACCTCTGAAAACATTTTGTTCGATCTCGCCCTTTTTAATAGCTTAATTTAGTCGCTTTTTGCTAACTATTTTTATATAAATTAGTCACTAATTCAACTAAAATTGAGCCCTGATAAATACATTTAAGGTAGGGCTGTGCGGGTACTCGAAAATGACGGGTACTCGACTTCGAGTCCGAGTCCGAGTTCTGGGACTCGGACTCGAAACTGGTTTTCCTAGGACTCGAACGGGTACCCGGGTCCTGGTCCAAGGCCTAAAATTACCCGTTTAGGGCTTTTCGAGTCCATTTTTTTTACCAACTTAATAGGCAACTTTATCAGCTACTGATAAAAATGTTTTCATATTTAAAAAAGTTAAAATTACTATTAATGTTTAGTTTTGAAACAGTTAGAAAAAAAAAACAGAATGTTTTAAGAGTAAATTTGACGAATTTTGGGCTCGGATTAAGAATTTTGGACTCGAAACCATGTTTTTTGGACTCGATGGACTCGACGAGTCCTGCAAAATTGGACTCGAGGACTCGACGAGTCCACTTTTCCAGGACTCGGACTCGAAACCAAAAAATGAGGACTCGCACACCTCTAATTTAAGGTCCTCTTAACATTGACAACTTTTGAGTCTTTACTTGTCCAAAAAGATTAGGAAAAACCTGGCAAACTCAGCTAGGAATATAAATGATTTCAAATTGTGGCTGACAAGTTAACCCTGTTGTATTTATTTAAGAGTTTTCTCTGATAGGGTTCGCGAGATCCGGAAACCTCCGATATTTTCTCTTTAAGAAGGGTGATTAAAAATCTCAATGATGACATGAAGAACTTAAGGGACGCTAACGTGAAGCAGAAATATACTTTTTCTCTCGATAAAAATAATTTGGAAGAAGAAATTCAAGACTGGCAATTGAAATTTAACGTTAGTTAATTAAAAAAAAAAAAAACAATTTAGCTTATCTGTTTTATGATTTTATAATCCTTAATTTGATTTTAATTAGAACTTGGTGCTTGAAATGAAAGGCTTGAAAATAAGCCATGATTTGGAGTTGAAACGCTTGAACCACGAAAAACAGAAGATGCAAGAACAAATCAACAATTTAATGAAAGAAAATGAGGGCGTTAAGGAAGTTCAAAATACGTATGCGTGATTTTAAACTTATTTTAATATGGTTAGTTTAATTGAATTTAATTTAATTTCAACAGGGTTGAAAAGTTATTAGAACAGATGAGCGAAACCGAGAACGAATTGATCGAGCTAAAGAGAGCCAATGAAAACGCTGGTTTAACGAACGAAACTCTTCTAGAACAAGTGATCGGTTGCGAAGAGACGATTAAGAAAGTTTCAGTAAGAATAGGAACTTAGTTTAATCATTTCTTAAGTAGAAAAATTAATATCAAAATTCACTCGCAGGAAAGTCTTATTAACGAACGCAAAAACATGGAAATCTTGATTTTTAAAATTGCGGAAGAAAGAATATCGGAAAATATCCAGAGGATTACGAAACAAATGGAACATTGTGCCAAATCTGCCAATAGCCTCGAGTAAGTCTTCGTTAATTAGCGTAGCTTATTCCTGATCAGCGCCACCTACCCATAGCGGTGACTTTGAGAACTACTGTAAGCGACAAGCCAATCAGATGTCGCTAAAATCTGGTGACGTCACTGACTGGCACTCTCGGCCGGGGTCTTACCAAAAATGACGTCACCAGATTTTAGCGACATCTGATTGGCTTGCCGCTTACAGTAGTTCTCAAAGTCACCGCTATGGGTAGATGGCGCTGATCAGGAATAAGACCGCTAATTTAGACACTTTTGCGAATGGTTATTTAACACTTAACTTTGTCGTAGTTACTTTCGACTTGATAATATGAAAAAGTTACAATTGGAACATTTGAAAAGAATTGAGTCGCAGCGTAACAACTTTTTGGTTAGTAATACAACTTTGCTTTTTTGTAAGCATGGGCGAATACTCGAGTAACACGAATAACTCGATCGAATATCGAGACGAATAACCGTCTCGATATTCGATAAGCCCCATTTCGGGTATTCGAACGAATAACGAATAGTGAATTTTACTATTCGGGCCTACTATTCGTCAAATATTCGACTAACTATTCGTTAAATATTCGATTAACTATTCGTTAAATATTCGATTAACTATTCGAGAAAACAAAAATATTAACCCTAAAAATGTTTTAAAAAAGTAATGGCAGTTACACCTTTTAATGTATAAGTTTCTATGGGAAAATAGGCCTGAAGTGCTACTACTCTATAGCGCATCTAAATTCTAAATATAATTTAAATTGATTTTAATTAATCCGTCTATTTCTGACTATTCGATAACTATTCGATAAGGGCAATTTTAAGTTAAGCCTAATTATTCGATATTCGGTTCCCAAACCACTATTCGTCTCGGTATTCGATAAGAAAATTTTTCACTATTCGATATTCGTCTCGACAGTCAAAAACTGGTATTCGCCCATGCTTACTTTTTTGCTAAAGCCGTCACTGATTGCTAAGTGGCAAATAAAAGCCGCGTCAAACTTGATTAATTTTAATTTTAATTAGGATAAAATGAACGAATGTTTAAACAAATTAAACCTAGACGAACGTAACTTTAAGATCGATGACATCCCCGCAATTCCAATTGTGCCTCCGATACTCTATTCTAAGCCACCGGGATTTCATAATGTAAGTTAAGTTTTAACGGTGTTTAATAATAAATTATCAGTTATTTTATCAGTTTTGTGTTTTTAGACTAATATTAATACAGGAGCAATGCAAGGTCTACTGCCATGCATGATGAATAATCGACCACCGTTATTTCCTGATCCTCCCCCCATTGTCAATCGATTCACGTTTCCAACATTACCGCCACCGAAGGGAAATGGCGCTTTTGCTAATAATACGATGCCTCTTCCTCATTTTGAACCGCCTGGAATTCGGCCATCTCAGTTGTCATCTTCATCGTCAGCATCATCATCAACGTCTTTGTCAGTTAGTCCAGGACCTTCGAGACCTAGTTCTTCCACTTCCAGTTTGTACGATCAATTGTCCCCGATACATTTGCCTTCGCAATTCGTCGCGAGTGTAAGTTCTCGCGTTTAAATATTCTCACTCTCGGCGGAGTCTAGTGGCCCTATTCCCAGGGTTCATACAAACCTGGAAAACCCAGGGAAATAAATAGTTGCAGGGCCCCCACAGGTCCTATAATTCCTATAAAATCCTATATTTTTAAAACTGTCCTATAAAATCCTATAATTTTGAAATTTGGGCGAATTCTAAGCAAACTATCGGTTAAACCAGGATTCGGGTCTAAAAAATATCTTGAAATGGGGATAGTTTCCCTCGTATTGTAGCTTAACTAGTTAAAAATAGCTGGGTATATTATGGTTCTGATAACAAAACGTTCAGTGTGCACCACCATTTTGTCACAGCCCTAAGTTTTTAGTATGGTTGGATGGGGGGCAAATAGGACTATAACATACTCAAAGGGCATACCCGTATCTCTCGTTGAACTAGAGTTGTGAGCCTCCAAAGTTTAGTGTAATGCTATTCCTATGGAGGGGAGTATGTTTATGGACATTTTGCTTAATTACTCGGCCCCTGTTTGTCGTACCCCTAAGTTTTTTGTATGGTTGTATGGGGGGCAAATAGGACTATAACATACACAAAGGAGATCCCCGTATCTCTAGTAGAACCAGAGTTATGAGCCTCCAAAGTTTAGTGTAATGCTATCCTATTACTCGGCCTTTGTTTGCAGTACTGGTTCTTTAAAAAAAAAGAAAAATTAATATTTTAGTGTCCTATATAATCCTATAATTTTGGAGAAACGTCCTATAAAATCCTATATTTTCATGAAAAAAGTCCTATAATTCCTATAAATATTTTCAAAATTCGGCTGGGGGCCCTGATAGTTGACAAAAAACTCGGAAATTTAGAATATTTAGTAAAATTCAGGGAAATTTGTGATGCGTGTGTTCTTTAACTTCGGAGGCTCATAACTCTGGTTCTATTAGAGGTACGGGGATGTCCTTCGAGTGTTTTATAGTCCTATTTGACCCCTTTTCCAAGGATATTCAGGGTTCGTACGGAACCTGGATAACCTGGAAAACCTGGATAAGTCAGGGATTTGGATAATAGGGTAAAAAGTCAGGGATAAGTCAGGGATTTAAAATGTTTTCCTAAAAAGTCAGGGATACGTCAGGGATTTCGTTTTGTATATCAAACAATGCTTCGAGCAATGCTAAATATGAGCCAGGCGTGATAAAGTGGGCTCTAGTAAACACCTTAAAATGGTCAGGGATATTGGCAAAATTTGGTCAGGGATAACCTGGAAAAGTCAGGGATTTTCAATGTATAAATTTCGTACGAACCCTGATACTAAAAACGTCCGGGCCGAGTAATTAAGCAAAATGTTGGTTAACATAACCTCCCTTGGATTAACATGGGCTTAAATGCATTATGGCACTTATGGGTAGTGTCTCACTTGTTGTTATTATGTTATTTAATACAGAGCTGTGCTAATTAGCTGACTACTAATTGAATTAGAATTAGCAATTAGGTAAATATTTATGAACTAATTAATTAGCCAATTAGCAATTAGACATAGAAAGTAATTAAATTCAATTAGAAATTAGCCATTTATTTATCAAACTAATTAATTAGAATTACTAATTTCTAATTAATTACTTGTCTAATTAAGGAAAAAAAGAAACCATAAGTAAACATAAAAGTTTAAAAGTGCCCATGGATTTAGTACTTTGGTAATGCAAAGCTTAATGTTTTAATGCCATTGAAAAACGGGTACGGAAGCCGTGAATTATTCTCGAAAAATGAGACAAGCCTCGAGCCTTCCGTCATGTTAAAATTTGTCTCATTTCTTCATTTTCTTGCCACAGTTCCTATAATGGACTCTGAGTAGTAAATCCTTGGGCACTGCTATAAATTCGAGTAGGAAAAACATTCGAAATTTCGAAATGGGACAGTTATGATTTACGAAATTTTCTACTAGTACTATTATTCTCTCATGTTTTGAGGAGCTGAAATATTTAGAGTAGCACTAAGGTTTCCTCATCGATATAATAAGGCCGTTTTCATATTCAAATCAATCGAGAGTTAATTCCTCGATTTTTAGTTTTTACTAAATTAAAAGATTAATTGAAAATCCAATTGGCTAATTAGTTAATCCTAAATCTAATTAAATTTTAATTAGATAATTACCTTTCCTATTGATACTAATTAATTAGAATTACTTCTCAATTAGCACTAAGGTAATTAAAATTCAATTACCATTTTCAATTAGTAAATGTTGCTAATTAATTAGAAATTCAATTAGCTAACTAATTAATTAGCACAGCTCTGAATTTTAATATTGGTTCTATTTTAGTTTATTGATAGTCCTTTGAGTATTTTATAGTCCTATTTGTCCCCTTTCCAACGATACTAAAAACTTGGCGTTACGGCAAACAGGGGCCAAATAACTCGGACCACATGAAATTCCACGAAAAAACCTGGCAATCTCAGGGAAATTGCTTTACCAAAAGTTGTATGGACCCTGTTTCCTGTAGTTTAAGATCTATTAATCAATAATTTCCTGTATAATCCACTCTTTTATGTCTTTAGCCTAAACATGTAGCGTCTAAATGCGAAACATCTTCCAAAGCTCAATCGCAAAGTGCCAAGGGCAAAAGTAGCTTTGATAAAATAGTACAAATGATTAAACATAAGCTGCCATATTTGAGCGAGTAAGTGAAATGAGCCAGACGATAAAGGCGTGGCGTTGTTAATTAACGTTTTTCTAACGATTGACAGGAACGCAATTAACGCGTACATTAAGGAGTATCGCGCTACGGGAGAAAGATTTACGGGTAAACTGAATGAGGATATAGCCAAGACGTTGACGGAGTATATTCTAAGTGTTGAAAGCGCTGTAAGCCTTGGTTTAACTTTAATTAAGGTTAGCTTAGTAACGGGAGAGTTAATCGAACATTTTTGAATTAAAGAGTCCACTTGGTTTTGACGCCAAGCACAAGACCAAACCCATTCTAAAAGATATGTCGAGTGTGGGGATTCCGCCAGTATGTTCCTCCGAACCAACTATCGCGAAAATGTGGAAAATCAACGATAAACCCAGCGGAAACTTTAAGACCAAAGACTGTACCATATGTTTTGAACCTATAACGAAAGGTAGCGCTTATCAAGCCGAGTGCGGTCATAATTGTTTTCACGAAACGGTAAACTTTGACTTGATTTTAAACCTCTTAACGTTAATATTAATTTCTTGGTCAATTTATGAAAGTGTGTTCGCCCTTGGTTGATGGAAAACAGTTCCTGCCCGATTTGCAGAAAATATCTGCTTTTGCCTGAAGAATTTCCTAAACTTTAAATGTTAACAGTTACGCTTAAGCAACTTGTAAAGGGAAATTATTTTTCAAACAATAAAAATATTAAATGTTCCAGTTATGTGTCTTACGGTCTTTTTTTAATAAATTAATTTCAAGGATAGGACTTTACATGTTGGGTAGAGATTTTGAAACTTGAGGCCTGTTAATTTGGAAAGTAACAACGCGATTTACTATGCTCATGTGATCTCATAGGGTTTTCCATTGTGGTATTCAGAGTGCTCCGATAAAAAAATTGGTCTTTCAATGGGAAAAAACCGGGGCCCTAAGACGGACACGCGTCGCCCCCCCCCCCGTTTGCTCCCGTATTGATCCCAACCAGTCTGGGAAATAGCACACTTCCTCTGGTCCAAACCAGTTTATTAATTGCTTGGACTAGTTTTTAAATTCAAGAATGGGGGGGGGGGTTACCAGTTTATTAATTGCAAATCTATAGGAGAACAAAGGCTGGGACCAGTCCGGAGACCAGTTAATTATTTCGGACACAACGGGGGTCACTGGTCCCAAGGACTAGTTTAAAAAATATCCTTATTTCCCAGGTATTTGATGTAACGTCTGGGCTCACGTGACTAATTTGTACTTCGAAATGCCGAGTACCAAAATTTCAAAAATCAGGAAGATTAAAAATCCTGTGGACCATTGACCCCCTCCTATTTCATTTTTAAACTGGTCATGCAGTTTCCCTGTGCCACCTCCTATGTATTTAAAAAAATTTGTGACATATTAAAAATTTATTGGACAATGACCACTGGCAGCGTGGGAAATAAGGCGGTGGCACAGGGCAAATGACCAGTTTAAAAATTAAATCGGAGGGGGGTCAGTGGTCCACTTGACCACTAATAAAATTCAAGGGTAGCCAGAGTCCAGACATTATCTCAGCTAGTTCTATGGGAGGAGGTCTTTTTTTTGGCCAGATCCTCTGTCCTATTAATAATAATAAAGTCATCTTTATTGACGATATTCTTTTTAGCTATGTCGCTAATTTACTAAAGAGCCGTCAGTTAAATTAAATTAAATTTAGATAGTTACATAGGATAAAATTATGGGATTATAATTGTACTTCTAATTGAAAGTACTTGTCTAGTTCTAATTTAAAAGTTGTATATGTTGCTGAGTTTTTTATATCCATGGGTAGAGAATTCCATAAAACTGCTCCCCTAAAGGATAGTCGATTTTTACTGTGGTTTGTTTTTTGTGGGTTTAGATATAAATTTTGCTCCGTCCCACGCGTGTTGTGTCCGTGTACGTTGCACAGTTCTGTGAATATCTGACGAATGTAAGTCGGAACTTGGCCTTTCTTGGATTTAAAGACAAAGCGTGCTAGATGAACTTTACGACGGGTTGGTCGTAAAGACCATGATAGATTCGCATGTACAAGGTTAGTGTTTGTCCGTTTCTTCACGCCAAGGATCATCTTTCCCGCGGTGTTTTGAAGCGTTTGTAGCTTTTGTAGTGAGGTAGAGCTTGCCGTCATGTAGACGATATCTCCATAGTCGAATATTGGTAGTATCGCGGTTTTATACCATATGGCCAAAATAGATGGTGGAATGTGTGGCCTTAAATGCCGTAAAATGTAAATTCTCGATTTTATTTTACTTATGGTCGCTGCAATATGATCTTTCCACGCTATTTTCTCGTCGATTTTAAAACCAAGGTACGTTGTTACCCTAACCCTTTTAATTGTTGATTAAAGCAGTATCGTGATATTTTCTATTGCTTTAAGACCCGCTGCGGATCCAAATAAAATGAATTCACATTTCTTCACATTTATGGTCATTCCGATACTATTGAACCATGTCATGCAGTTTTGAAATTCATTATCCAGTTGAGTGATAATAGTTTCTGGATTTTTATCTGCGGTAAGCATTGCCGTGTCGTCAGCAAACTGAAAGGGCGACGTAAATTTCAGTATGTGAGAGAAGTCGTTCACATAGATAGAAAATAGGATCGGGCCCAGTATGCTGATTTGGGGTACACCTCGTTCAATGGTGCCCTTTGGCGATGTTGATCCGTTTATGGTTACTGACTGAGTACGATTTGTAAGGTATGAATAGAACCATTTGAGCGTTGAAAGTGAGCAGCCTATTTCAGCTAGTTTGTGAAGAAGTATCTCGTGGTTCACCATGACGAATGCTTTTGAGAGGTCAATTAGAAGAACACCTGTAATCTTCCCGCAGTTTGTGTTATTGAGAATGCATTCAATCAGGTGTGCTGGTGGAGTGGTTTCTACGAAATCCCGCTTGTTTTTCATAGATTAGGCCATTGTCTTCTAGGTATTTTGTAAGCTGGTCATTTATTATGGTTTCCAGTGGCTTGGAGATTCCCACCAGGACTGATACCTGTCTATAGTTATCAGGATTCCCTTTGCTGCCCTTTTTGTGCAGCGGTGTGACTCTTGCGTGTTTCCATAAATCGGGAAATGTAGATTGGTTGATGGACAGGTTTATTAACTGGCACAATGGTTGGGCAATCACATTGCAAAGAGATTTTATTAAGCATGGTGGTATACCATCTTCTCCCACCGCTTTAGTTGGTCGCATTCTTCTTATTGCTTGTTTAGTTGCCTTGATAGTAATGTTCTCCATAGAGAAGGTTGGTTTGTGGTTTCTTTTCTTGTTTATAAGAGTGTGCTCAAAGTATCCCAGTCGTTCTTTCCGGTTGTTTTGCTGTTCTTGAGGAAATAAGCGTTAAAATAGGTAGCTACATGAAGTGGCTCTCTGATAGTGGTATTGTCACTTGAATTTTCAAGGATGATGTTTTGGTACGATGGTCTGTAACCTTTGAAATTTTCTTTAATCAGTCTCCAGGTTTCTTTCGAGGTTTTAGCCTGCCCGAATCTATTTGCAAAGAACATCTTTTTAGCATTCCTGACCTCAGAAACCGCCAGATTCCTATATATCCTAAACTGTTCCTTGTGGTAGGCCCCATTTGGTCCTGTCCTCTTTCTAGAATGAAGGTCTCTCAAGAATAAAGTATTTTTAATTTTGTCATCAAACCATAGAGGGAGTTTTATGTGGACCCTTTTCTTTCCGTCGGCGCTTGTTCATTTAAGTTCTTATTTATTATTTGCTGTAGTAGAAGGCATGCTTCATTTATATTTATGGGGTGGTCAGTATTCGATAGTGTAATTAGTTCAGAAGTCGCAAGGTCCTGAGTTAAGCTCGTAATGAGGTCCGACAGGTCAAAGTTGTGATAGTTTCTTGTGGTGACGAAGTGTGTTGGTATCTTTTCATGTTTACGCTTGCGGACACATGTTACTAGATTGATCGAAATGACCTGAAATTTTAATGAGACGTGTGTTACAATCTATTCTATTATATTAAAAAGGATTCAGGCTTCTATAGTTGATAATTATTTTAATAAAACTTAATTTCCAATGTCATAATTGTAAATTAAGTACTTAATGCACAATATCTTTGTATCTAATGCCCAAAATGTCCAGAAAATTTAATTAGAGGTGTGTTACAATTTATTATATTATATATATAATTGCCGAGAAAACTTTGATCTTTTTTTCCTTTAACGAAATGTTCTTCAATTAGCGCTAAAAGAGTACGTAACTGCTTCCGTGAGCAAAATGCTTTCGATTATATCATAAGTTTATAAGATATGTTCCTTCCATAAGTATGAATGGCACTACCAATACAAGTTCGTAATGCTACTGAGAGACTTACAGTTCTCGAGATAACTAGTTCGAGAAGGAGAACGACGGAGTCACTGCAGTTCCAAATTTTTTAAACTCAAAATCAATCATATTTTCCCTGGATATACATTAAAATATTAGGGTAATTTACAAAATACCGATGTAAGTTTACTATTCATTTCAAAGCACGATTTTACCATTTTGCCAAAAATTATTATTGAATTTCCTCATTAACGATTACAAATGATCGATTCCAGCTTTTAAAGTCGATAGATATTTTAATTAAAATTAATTTCCTATGTCACAATTGTAAATTCAGTACTTACACTGTTTTCTACGATAAAAATACCAACCCCATTATATTTGTACAAAACTTGCCTTTTAGGGAGTAATAGATTATAAACCACCGGTAATCTAAGTTGGCCATGGGGAGGGGGAACACAATTTTTCTTGGTGAGTGAATCCTGTGATGTGATTAAAGAAGTATTTCAAAACTAGTATTTAATAAAGTAAATTATCAGGTTCATATGAATAGTTTTATATTTTTTTAATTAAAGCCTTTTAACATATTTTAATTTTAAACTCTCCTGGTAAATGGTACATTAATAATTTCGTATTCGAACTTTCGAAGTATCGAGTTTTTAAGCCTTTGAAATTGAAAGCTAAGCAGTAAGCACTAAGCAGCTAAGCTAAACGTTTAGGCTTAAGAAATGCCAAAAAACAAGGGTAATAATATTTTATTAAATAATAAAATATATAGGTAGCGAAGTTAATTTTCTTTTCAACTTTACAGAGTGGAGATTGTAGCCCCTCTCAACAGTCGGACGAATCCTTGTCGGAGGGAAGTGAAACTTCGACCAAAGAGAATATAGGGAGGAGTTGAAGCTCCCCGCTCCACAAGGCTAAATTACATTGTTGCCCCTAAATTATACTAGTGGTACGAGGGAGTTTCCGGCTCAGTCGCGCCACCTACGATTCCGTTAAATGTCTCAAATGGAAATGCCTCGGTACTGCGCATTGAAGATGCGCGGTAGAAAAGAGCAACAAGGTTTTCCCCTCTTTCCACTCCTCCCCTATATTCTCTTTGCTTCGACTGAGGTAGTGAGGTTCTCCCTTCAAGAGTTACACGGGCTATGAGATTGAAATGGGGTGGTAAAACTGCAAACGATCCCGATGGTAAGGAAAAATTCCACGATTAAAGATGCCAGAATTGTTTCCCTGATGTGTTATTTTTAGCCACATCGTATGATGAACATCTACGATGTGGGTCATAGTTTAGCCTGCCCTATGGCTGTTGTTGTTGTTGGCGGCGGCGTCGTGGTAGTAGTGAAAAAGTACCGCATTTTGGTGTATAAAATTTCTCGTTCGTCATTGAAGGAAGAAAATTGTGGTGAGATGATATTTTCCGTTCGTTTATTTTAAAAGGACGGGGATTATAATAGTAAGTTTAAGCATTGCATTTAATTTAACTAGTAAGGTTAAGAAATATGGCTTGTTTTTTACGTTTGCTCGATCACCGCCTCCTATATTAAATGTGGCTCGATACATTTAAAGCGAGAGAGTGGATTAGGGCATTTTGATAAGGGTAGTGCCTTAGTTTAAATGGAAGGTTTAATTTTGAAATGCAAAAGCAAGTATGTACAGACGTTATATTTGGAATGGTTTTAAGGTAGTGTTTATTATTAGAAGTTACGTCTATTTTTCCAGAGTTTTAAAAGAAGGTTCTAGCTTTTCTCCGAGAAAAATACACCGATATCAATAAAATCGATGAAATTGAACATATTTTCGCATTTAGTTTGTACTGTTGAGAGCTTCGAGGCAAATGGGGACCCAGTATTAAGATAAGTAATCAAGGTTGGAGCGCGTCCTCTATCATAAAATCAAAATTAAGTCAAAGGCAAAATAAAATTTTAATAACAATACAGTATACATACAAGAAATCATTTTCTCTAAGCATAAGTTCAAAAAATGTGTTCCGTAAGTTTGCCACTGTTTACTGAGAGATTGTTACGAAGTGAAGTAGATGAAACGTCATAAATTCTCCTAAAGCGAAGATTGGTGAGGCGCTGTCAAAGGCTTAGTAAAGAGTAAATAGGATGATGAACGGCAAAACCAAGTGTAGTCAATTCTCGCTTGTCGTTCTCGAACGAGCTCGAGCTGTAAGTCTCTAGCATTACGAAGCATAGGCAGTGTCATACTTCTGGAAAATATCTTATAAACTTATAAAAGCAACGCTTGGTCATTTCTAAATTAACAGCGACCCTGTTTGAAATTATCCACGAGATGATAGGGAGGATATTGAGGAGAGTAAAAAGCTCTACGCAGAAAATGGGTAAAGATTTTTCGGGTGTGGCGCACTCTTGTAAGCCAAGCTTCTGGGCTTCCTCATTCTGGCGTTGGAGAAATTTTCGCCATGTTGGAAAATGGTGCCAAAAATAAAGAAAAATTTCAATAACTGTGCTTCTACTTGCCCGATCCACAAGTCTCGCAACCTCTTGTCCAATGTGCACCGCCGCCAAGAGAAAGGACGCGACTTTAAATAAATTTCTCGTGGATTGGAATTAATTAAAAACAAAGAGATTTAGCAAGCTTGCTTACGGTTTATTTTTAATTTCAGTTTGACATATTTAGAAACAACTTATTCTACGTGTAGGCTTATAACTATTCCTAGCAACAAATATCCCAGATAATGTCCGCGCACGAAAAAAATTTAAAATGGATAATGGTCACAATATCACATTTATCAATTCGCGATATATACTATTAATTAATATTAATAAGAGAGTCTAAGTTGAACCCAAAGCAAAATAGACAAGGCCTAAGAACTAAACTGAACGTTTAAAATTAATGAGCAAAAACCTACGAATACCGACTTTATTTACAATTCAGAAAAGTCGGTAAACCGCAATTATACCCAATCAATATTTATAGAGGGAATTCATATATTCTTATTGCCGAGGTAAAACAGCCAATATACTGTAGATTCTATATAAAAAGCTCATGTATGCGTTGACTCTCAGACCACTACTATTAGTGGTGGTCTGAGGTTGATTATACAGTATATGCATATACTTGGGTGTACATTGACATAATTTGTCTCACCGGAACATGGTGGTCGACCGGATTATGAGTATAAGAACCTTATAGGTGATGGTACCTTTTTGCCATTAAAAATGTGGTTAGGGTTACGAGAACCGTCTAGCCTCCCAATGACAGGGCTTACACCAAAGGTTCACGCACTTGCGAGTCGATTGTGAATCAATCGCCTTATATACCCTAAATTTCCAAAAAGTGATGAATTGCTTGAATTCAAACGTCAACAATAGCTATGTTGAATATGATTTTAGGAATAAAGTTTCTTAAAAGTTAAAACGATTTGACTAGAATTAAGGTAAATTAATGAGGATTGAAATAAATGATATAAAATTACATTTATTAAATTATTTAAGAAAAATCTCTTAATTGCGTCTCGACTCGGAGAGATTTATTTTGATTTCCCAACTTGTTGTAATCTGTATTTCCAAATTTGACAGAAACGTTCGTGTTTAATTAAAATTAACTATATATTTATAAATATATACAAAAAATCGGTCTTCATCACAAGATGAAACCTTAATAGTGTTAGTTTAATTAATGTAGTGAGTTTCATTTGTGTGAGACATCATTTCGGATCAAATCAAATTTGAGTGATTTTGAAAGAAATGACTGCTACATCTCGGCATAATTATAGCTTTATTAAGGTGGCATTTCATACTATTTATGGTTGAACTTTGAAGGGTCTAAAATTTTATAAGGTTGTATAATACTTCTACTGAGGCGAAAATGAACGCGATTGTAAGTCCGATTATCCACAATTTGAAGCAGATACTGATGGTGTAAAGGCGTAAACCCTGCAACTCTTTTAAGTTAAAATCATTCTTGGCTGTACCAGAGTAAAAGTGTGGACCGAGGCACGTATTCAAAATAAACCACCGTTTCTTCTCCATGTATTGGCGTAATCCCGTCGCAGCGTACATAAGAACTCTGAAACAAGATTAAATACTCATTTTCTCAATGATAAGGAGCGTGGGATTTGGTAGTAGCGAGTGTTAAGTTCAAAATCAGAAGTGAGAATGTCAAATAATGTTGGGGAAAAATTAAAATTAAAGCATTGAAACGGTACAAGAAGATGACAGAATATTAAATTAGGATAGAAAATGATGGATAGTGTTCAGAATTGGAAAGACTTAAATTAGAAATAACGTGAAAAAGGATCTCACGCTGCTGTCCCATTGGGCCGAATGTACCATTGGACCGTATATATAGCCAAAATGTAAGTTTTTATGATCTTTAAATTTTCCACGTTATTTAACGATCTTTAATGCACTTTTTACAAACGGAATTAAAAAATGCGTCTTTTTTATTTTTGAACAAAAACACCCTTGATTTAATGCTTTTTTATTTTTGAACAAAAACACCCTTGATTTAATGCTTAGATCTATCAATGCACTTTCCTACACAAATACTGATATTGCAATGGTTAAAGTTTAATACCAATCCTCTATTGTAACCTAACCTAACCGAAGCCAACCTAACCTGACGTGGAAAAGGCAGATATTTATTGGTCAAGGCCCTTAAAGGGTATGCGAATTTACAATTTCATATCATATTTTAGCACGAAAGTGGTATTATATTACCATTTCAAGTCTCTACTTTTAAAATATCAAGTTTGTAATATAATCGAACCAAAGTGTCTATTTTTAAAATCCATTGGAAAATCACGAAAACTCAGTTTCGATATATCAACAATAGACCATGAAATAAACTAAACAAGTTGGCCCGTCGCGCGAGGCCGAAAAGGTTTTTTTCCTAAAGGGGGCTGCAAGAGGGGTGAAACTTGTTACGATGCTGGTGCTATCTAGAGAGTAAAATAACATTTTTATTGGGAACATAGGCTAATAATCGTCTGCTTCATCAATTTAGAATGTTTTCAGACTTAGGCTTAGCGTCTTTTCAAGTAGTTATTATAAATTAAACTTCATACTATCAGTGACCGGTCTAATTTATTTAATAAAATATCAAAATGAGTGTCAAAGGTGGTTCACGATGTTGTGTCAAGCTCTAAACATATAAGCAAAGCACTAGTTAGTATATACATTACTAAGCCTTGGCCCATTCAAAATATAAATCCCAAGAATGGTATAGATTCTTTAGTCTGTATAGTGCTTGAAGTTTTACAATTGAAAATAATCTTAAATTTACTCTCCACGCACTCGTCTTACCAAATACAGAACTTTTATTTTGAAATGGGACTATTAAAACTATATCCTTACCTTACAACTCCGTCCATTTTACTTCAGTCTTTCTGACTTAAAAAATATACCGCTCGCGCATGCGCAAGGGGGCATATGAAAAAAACCTTATTTCCCAGCATGCAATGTAGTACTAGCTTTGGCCGTTGAAAATTTTGAAGGGTTTTATTTCATGGTCTATTTTGTCTTCTTGAGCTTGTTCGCCTGCTTGATGACATCACTATGACGTGAAGAAAAAAAGTGCGGGAATCCTATACGCGCGAGGTATACGCGTCTCGAGCTTTGTCCATGCTTCTCCCCTGTCTAAACTCTGGGTCTGATAGCGGAGAGAGTGGCACCATCTCGCGTTAAAAAGATATGTGACGTCAGCCTACAGGGAAACGTTTTAGCCTTTCTTAAAAAGTGGATTTCAAATAATTTCATATGAAGCATTTTCAAATGAATATTGCCAAATAACCAGAAATCGGAGAATTAAAAGCTTGATATTTTTGAATTCACAGTAATTAATCCTATCTTTTGTTATATAAATCAGAAGTTTTTCAAACGAAGCTTCTCATACCCTTTAATAACTACAGCGTTTATTGTTCAAAGATCTTAATAAATAAAGGCCCGCATTTATTATGAAAAGACCTCTATGAAAATAAAAATATAACCCTAACCTTAACCTAACCCAAGTTTTCATGCTTCTAATTTAATTTTTTAAGAGTGAAATACGTACGCAAGCTAAAATAGATTATGTTCTTATTAGATAAATATGGATGTGTCAAAAAAATTCTTTAACAGCAATTTTCTGAGTTCGGATGGAGGTAAAACAAGTTTGTCTGGACCCTTGTTAAGAAAAGATCCTCTTCCAGCTCTTCGTTTATGGTTAATTCGATGGACGTCTGTATCGAAGCGGATTTATTTGAAAGTATAGATACTCAAAATTACTTTTTATAGACCATTTTTATGGGGGAATGGGGACACGGTAGCTAGAATGAGAGATCCATTTTCATATGGAAAAGGCACTATGAGTAAAGGCAAAATTGCTGTTATTGTCGTTGAAAACATCTCTTGACCCTAGTCTAGTTGTTATAGGTTTTATCTACGAGTATGGAAGACATACTGGCTTTTACAGTTATGATCTTTGAGTGTGATTGTGGTTTGTGTGGAAGCTGGATAGACGAAAATACCCTTTTAGCTAGGTGTAGTAAGACCTTAATGTACCCCAACCGTTGGTCCGTCTCGAATATTACGTTATAGCGAGTTAGAAAACATGAATACTGTACTACAATAGTACATAAGAAAGCAACACGCCCTTCCCATCTCTACCACACATACCTAATACCAGAAGTGGTATGAGACTAGAAGTGAAGGGCTCTAGCATTGGTAATAGATCCTGGCACTAGTGAAAAAATTTGAGGATTTTATGCCGCTTCCATCGCGCCTACACTACTGAGAAAAAAATTGGTTGAGTTCCAAAAACATTTCCTACCCCCTTCCCCTCAACCTAAAGCGGCCAAACACGGACGCCGCTCCTTGAATCTAGTTCGGCCGTCTACCACCGCGAGCGTCTCACGTTTTGGAGGGAAAATTCTGAAACCGCCACTAGAGGGCCAACCGTTTGTGTTTTATCAAATCAAGAATTTGGTTAGCTCAATACTTCTAGTATCATACCACTTCTGCTAATACGTAAATTGTTTTAGTTGACTTGTCTGAAATTATTATGAAGCAACTTACTTTCCCTTTCGAGGATTCAATCCAGGGTCTATCCGATACTCTTCCACTATGCCACGGTGAGACGAAAACTCCCATTGCTAAATTAACTTTTGACGAAGTATTATATAACACTATGAGCAGAAGCGCATGACATACGAAGTGATTTTCTATTATGCATAACATAGCGGCCGTCTTATACGGAAAGCTTTTACCATCAAGGGGGGGGGGGGAATGTCAGCCCCCTTTCCAACTTTATTTTTCCTCTCGCGCCGAGAAATCCAAGCGGGTGGGGTTCGGGTGGATTTTGTAGGTGCGTACGCATATATCACCGTCTAGAAATAGTTCCCCTTATTCTCGCCAGACGGCAACCCTAATAAATCGATGCAGTTCTTGTCAGTATCCCCCTTAGGTGGCTAGTGCCGACTCAAATAAAAATCTTTCCGTATGAGACGGGTCTACCAAAGAGTCTAGAAAATCACTTCGTATGTCATGCGCTTCTGCTATGAGCAATTGGTAATATTCCCAATAGAAAAATTTCCAATAGGCAGAAACGGCACAAACGGTGGGATTAAACATTATATTAAAGATATATTCGGTCGAATGGGATTCTATCCAATGGGAGAACACCGCCCTTACTGGTTTATGAATGAAATAGAATTAGAACCATGTAGAAGAACGAAGACGACTTCAGGATTGCTAAATTACAAGTTTCACTCAAGTAGGTCAGGTAAGATTTCTTTGGTTTGAGTAACTCATAAGTTTAACTATACGTAGTTCCTTTCAGAAGTCGTTATACATGCCTACCTGAGATTAATGTATCCCATTAATTCTTTGGGCAATCCTTGTCGTGTTGCCAGGCAAATTGGTTGTGGGAAATACTTAGTTCTCCCAACGTGAAATTCAACGCCATGCTCATGAGCATTCAGTATTTTTGTATCCTTGACGCAAAGTTTGCTGAGAGTTCTGAGCATGTTATTTTGGAAGGTAAATTCCACAACTTGAAAATCCACCATCTTAGTCCTCAAGTTGTAGAGATCAGTACTTTCACTTAGACCGATCGCACCATTTTTGGCGGTCTCCGCTTGTTTTAAAGGCAAAATACTTTCAAATTGTTTCAAAAAATAAAACATCATCAACGAGCAATGTCGTTTATCGCTACTGACAGAAGTCCATTAAATTAGCCTAGGAAGTAACCAAAAGCGGCGTTTAGGACTCCCCGCTCTTGTGTAGCAACACTGGACAAGGGCGACACATTCGTCACCTCGCGATAACGTCAGAACTCCGGTTTAAGTGTGACTCGTACGACAAAATTTGCTCTATTGAGAGAGAAGCAGTTAATGGCTGAAAATGAACGCTGGATGATCCAGTGGCGTCGCTAGGCCTTTTTTGGGGGCTTCCAAACTTAGCCCCCCGCCCCAAAATAATCCGTAAACCCTACCAAAAAATTGCTGTTAGCAACCTAAAATTCTGTAGCAATATATAAAAAATTTTCAATATCAAACAGTAAAATTTTGAAGAAAAAAAACAGATGGAGACAAGTAAAATGTTTCATGTTCTTTCGAAGGGAGTCCCAATAGTGTGGACTAAAAGCTAACCAAAACTAAAAATAAACCTAAGACGAGTGAAAATCCTTCATAATCGGTTCCGTAGTCCCTATCAATAAAAGGTTGTACATCTTTAAAATACGAATAATTTCACGTTGACACAAATTTACGGATAGTTTTAAAGGTCTACACATTTTCCAAAGAACCCATTATGCAATTTTTAGCCACATCGTAGAATACGATAGGCTCTTTTTTTTTTGACCCGAGCCGTAGTACTACTGGTCGGAGTTTTCGCTTTCGTTATCGTCAGATTTTAGCTTAAATGGAACCAATAGTGGTAGCTGAGCTCAGTTAGAGATTTTATTTTAATTAAAAAAATTTTCACACCGCACCCGGGAATTGAGCCCGGCTTGCTGGCGCAGCAGTAAGACACGCTACCACTGTGGGGTCGGACACTTCTAACTTTTTGTTTAGGATCTTTGAATTTTTTTCTTTTTATTTATGTGCTAATTTAACAGATAACGATGTGGTTACTATTAAGTCCCAGCCCTTGGGCCATCTTGTTTATATTAAGTTCTTATTATAACTTTAAAATAGTTTCCCCAGATTTAGCCCCCCCCCCCCAAATTTCAAACCCTAGCGACGCTACTGGCTGGATCTCTAAAGGGACTGAAAAACGCCCCCCTTCCACTGTAAAACCGAGCCCTCTCTAGTATAATATCAGGGGAAGGGATGGTGGCTGTGAATTTGGGAACAGTCAAGGCCATTCGGTCTTTTATGATTCTTTATAAACCTATTGAAAAAAAACCATTTAACGACCGCGGCCGTTCCCTTTTTATTTTTTTTTTATAAAGCAAACGTGCTATATAGTGGGATCTTCCCGGTGTACCGGTCCCGAGGGGTCCGACGTTCCTTCAAATCTCGTACAGTATAAGATTTTAAATCTTGAAATCTTAAAAATCTTCAAATCTTTCAAATCCCAGAAAATCTTATAAATTCTTGATAAATCTTTAAATCTTCACAAATGTTTCAAATCCCAGAAAATCTTATAAATTCTAGATAAATCTTTAAATCCGAGAAAATCTTTCAAATCCGAGAAAATCTTTCAAATTCGAGAAAATCATTCAAATCCGAGAAAATCATTCAAATCCGAGAAAATCATTCAAATCCAAGAAAATCTTTCAAATCCGAGAAAATCTTTCAAATCCGAGAAAATCTTTCAAATCCGAGAAAATCTTTCAAATCCCAGAAAACCTTTCAAATCCCAGAAAATCTTTCAATTCCAAGAAAATAATTAAATCCCAGAAAATCTTTCTAATCCTTGATAAAGCTTTCCAATCTCACAACTAACATAAATTTTAAAAATCCATAAAAAAAATAAATCGAAAAATTCCCAATCGTTCAATCTTCAACCCATATACTCCCATAGTCTCAGAAATTTGTGTCTTCGCGAGGTGAGGACGCAAAGTAGCGAAAACCCAATGTGGACAGTAGCGCGATCTTGCAATCAAGAAAAGCGAAGATGCGAACTCGCAAAATATGTCAGTCTGGACAGGCCTTTACTCTTAAGTTGTTGGCGCGTACTAAGAAAGATTTCCCCCCAATTTGCCCCCATCCTAACAAATGGCGCCTAGGAATGTAAAAATCTTCTGTATGCAACAGAGTCCGCGCGTTTCAACCGATTTCGCAAATATTGAGTACACTACTTTCCTTTAACCTATAGACGGGCTGAATGGTCTTTCGGGTGCTATTTTTTTGCCATCTTTTTAAATAGCGGCCAAAAACTTAAAAAGCCTTCTTTATGGAATAATGTCCGCGTGAAAAGTAATAAAAAAATATCCCGAAAGGGGCTGACGGGCAACGCCGAGTGACTTCGCTCCTAGGGTGCTACAAAAATATTAGTCATCAGTAAAATCTACCCATTCTTTATATCGTTTTGATGGAAGTTCTTATTACACGCTAGTCCTTAATAAATCTTCAAATCCGTAATACATTTTGATGGAAGTTCTTATTACACGCTAGTCCTTAATAAATCTTCAAATCCGTAATACATTTTGATGGAAATTCTTATTACACGCTATTCCTTAACAAATCTTCAAATCCGTAATAAATTTTGAAATCCTTAATAAATCTTCAAACCCTTAATAAATCTCCAAACCCTTAATAAATCTCCAAACCCTTGATAAATCTTCAAACCCATAATAAATCTTCAAACCCTTAATAAATCTTCAAACCCTTAATAAATCTTCAAACCCTTAATAAATCTTCAAACCCTTAAAAATCTTCAAACCCTTAATAAATCTTCAAACCCTTATAAATCTTCAAACCCTTAATAAATCTTCAAACCCTTAATTAATCTTCAAACCCTTAATAAATCTTCAAGCCCTTAATAAATCTTCAAGCCCTTAATAAATCTTCAAGCCCTTAATAAATCTTCAAGCCCTTAATAAATCTTCAAACCCTTAATAAATCTTCAAACCCTTAATAAATCTTCAAATCCTGAAATCTCCCAAAAGTCTTCAAATCCTTAACAAATCTTTAAATCCTTAACAAATCTTTAAATCCTTAACAAATCTTTAAATCCTTACCAAATCTTTAAATCCTTACCAAATCTTTAAATCCTTACCAAATCTTTAAATCCTTACCAAATCTTTAAATCCTTAACAAATCTTTAAATCCTTAACAAATCTTTAAATCCTTAACAAATCTTTAAATCCTTAACAAATATTCCAATCCGTAACAAATCACAAATCAAAGAAATTTGCATAGATTTCAAATCTCGTACACATTTTTAACGAGTGACGGACCCCTCGCACAAAGGTTACAAAGACCAAAAAAGAAAGATGTCCGCAATTGGTACAATGTTCAGTTTATTTGGTAAGTCTTGGTTCCATTATTTGCGAGAACTACGCTAAGTGAAAACGCTAAAACGATGGGCGACAACGTAAGAAAACCAATCTGACGTTTGACGTCCAGCTGCAAAGTTGTTTTTTCGGTCAAGTGGGAGCTTTAGTCGCCATTACGAAACGGATGAACTAAGAAATAACGTACTCCCTTGCCATTTGGTTCGTTGACAGTTCGATTAAAAACGTCACGTGACAACCGGAATTGAAAACATCTTTGAACCAAAAAATTGGACTCCGTTGCGAGTTGTTGAAAACAGCCGACGCCAGGCTTAAAATGCTTTTCGTATACTTGTAGGCGATTAGTACCGGTCGTTTAGGTCACTTGGGCGACGGAGTCAGACGAGACCCGATCAGTTCCGGGGCGACATCGGTGCCTTTGGGTGTCTTGAAGGTCTTGCACGAGAAGTATGCCTTCGGTTGGGGCCGAGAGAACATGCGAGGGTCAGTCGCTCGGTTGGGAGAACATAATTTTCACTTTCTTAGTGACCAACTCGTTTAACACTTTCTTGGGACACGCTGGTAAGCAAACATACGCAGTAGTCTTCGTGTAACTTTACTTTCAATTTTCAGAAAATTATTATTGTCTATCCCGGAGATCTAGTATTACCAGAAGTATATAATACTTCTCTTCGAGAGAAGGGCACCACAAAGCGGTGTAAGTGTAACTTCATTCTTCCCAACAGCAGAGCATTTGGAGCAAGCTTAGGTTACTAAACCGAATCACATACGCGATAAATTATTATTACTCTATTAGCGTTTAGCTATTTGGCAAGACGCATGCGCTTGTGGATTTATGTCCCACGTCATGACAATCAAGATTTGTGGGTAATTGCTGGGATTTATTACCAAACAATTATAGAATTCACCCTAGCACGATGCGCGATGCCCATCTGAAGTTTGATGAGCGGGAGATCAAACAAAATGGGTAAGCCTGGGAAGAATAACTAAAGTATTAAGAGGATACAGAGTGTCATCCTTCTTCTATTATCTCCTTCTGGTAATACGTCGTAGTTAAATTGAAGCTGTCATGTAAAGATGAAATTGGAAATAGTACCTTTTATAGCACTCTTTGACGCGTGAGTTGATCACTCTTATCCTGGAAAGTATAAGACTAAGGCTTTCTATGGCACTCATCCCTGTTAAAAAAAGCGTATGATTTAAATGGCCACTAAAACAATGTAAATAACCACTAGATTTTGAAACCACCAATAGAATTTAATCTCCCGGTTGTCATAGCAACCACTTAAAAAATTAATTCGCCCTTAATTTGCTCAATCACTAAAAAATGGAATAAGACTTTAAAAAATATAAAATCTACCTTTAACCTAATTCTCATCGCATTTTCTAATGCCAACAGCCAACTCATAATCGAAATGTCTTCGCAACTGACGAAGCTTCGATATGTCTCTGAATCAGAAGAAGAATCGGTGCAGGAAGATAGTACTACAAAAACCGTAAAAGCAAAACGAAAGTGTGCAAAATGGCGGATAGTTAAAACTTTCACTGCAAGAGCCGATGCTGATGCCCATGTGTCTGCCGACTGGGCGAAACATCACACGAACAATTGCATCAGTTCAGTGACAGTGTACTACTACTGCAAGAATCATGGTGAACCGTGTCCTGCTAAATCTAAATTGGTAATTCCAAGTAATATCGATTGTAAATTTGACTTTTATGAGTCCGAATCTACTCATCTCAATGCAAAATCTGACAAAAGTGGTTTAGAGAAAGAGTTGAAGAAAGAAATTCTTTCACTTGTGAATGTTGGTGTAACTAAACCAAATGCAATTCTTCGTGCACTTGCAGAGAAAGGAGATATTATTCCATAAAAAAGTCAGAAAATTAGCTTTTTAAGTTACGAAAAAAGAAAGAATGGTATTCCAGTTATTTATTTAAGCCAATTAATGAAATGGTGTGAAGCCAAAAGCCTGCTTCCAAGCGGAACTGACGAACCTTATGTGGTGCAATACAAGTCCAATGTTGATGAAACTGATTATGATAACAATTACTTCCATGTTTTTGCTTCAACTCGAAGATTGCTGAGTTTAGATCCATTATCAAAATCCTTGCAAGCTGATGCGACATACAAATTGAACTGGGAAGGCTTTTCAGTTCTGGTTGTTGGAATTCCAGACAAAGATAAGCATTTTCATCCAATAGCCATAATGCTTTCTAGTCACGAAAGAACTGAGGACTTTCAATTCTGCTTTCAATCTTTGAAAAAAGGGTGTAGAATCTACAATTCTACAAAGATTGCCATTAGGTACATAGTTAAGTTATGGGTTATTTTTAATGCATGATAAATCGATTATCTTTTCACAGGCACGTTCCTGGGAAATATGATGATGATTGTGAAGTCCTGGTCAACTGACCGAGACCCATCAAATATTAACGCTAAAATCTTCAAAACAATGCCTACGTATAACTTGCACATAATGACCAGAGCGTATCAGTGGGTTCGTACGGCTCCCGTGGTGTATGAAGACGAAGGAACTGACACAATTGATTGTTATGTCGCTGCAAGTCATCGAGCTTCTGTGACAGCAGAAGTTGTTAAATTACGCTCAAGACGATTCCGTAGCTTCGATGCGTTTAAGGAAAATTATTTGAATATTTATCTTATCAAGTTAAATTTGTTGACCTGGGAACATTCATCGTGTACTTGTGCTTTTTTTTTTTTAAAGAATTTTGCGTGTAAGCATATCTACGGACTTTCTGTAATGCGAAAACTTTGTATCATTCCTGACACTGCTAAGCAAGTACCAATTGGCCAAAAACGTAAAAGAGGCCGGCCTGAAAGAACGAAGAAAGCCCTTATTCGCCAGTAAAGTGGTGTGATTATTTTGAATAAAAACTAGAAATGTTTTTTTAATTATTAATGGTGAGTTAATTTTTTTGGTGAATGCCCACGTTAAGGGCTAATTAATTTTTTTAAGTGGTTGCTATGACAACCGGGAGATAACATTATTTTAGTGGTAGTAAAATCTAGTGGTGAATAACATTGGTTAAGTGGGGGATTATATATAAGCGTTAAAAAACTGCTTTTCACATATTTATATTGAGCCTATATAATTCTCCTAAGAATCCCACGATGGGAGATTGTAGTAGAGTTTCAAGGCGTTTGGACCAGTAGATACGAAGATACTCTTACTCTTAGCACTGAATCTCTCATTTTGACATGGCAAATTATTTTTCCAAAGAAAACGATCCATTTTGAAAGAGTCCCTTAATTTTGGGTTCATTTGAATTCAAAGGAATCAGAAATTAACTTCAAGTAAGAGTCGCGCTTATACATGGTAATCGAATTCTTTGAACGGACTTCTAGCTCGATTAGCATCCGTCCGTGAGCGCGTGATCGAGTGGGCCGTGGTCCATCTCACTTACCATCCCCCTTTCGTACCACCTCCTTTTATCAAAATATTTGGGATGATCTGTTGAAACAGTTTTTCTCGGATCGTCTCTTTTTTTAACCGAAATTACGAACCACGCTTAGCCGTTTAGTTATTTCCACACTCCTGGTGAGCTAATCTCACCAAGTTAATAGGTACTAATGAATAGGGCTTGAAGGTTTCGAATATGAACTTCGCGAGTCTTACATTTTCCTTGGAAAAAAGTCATTAACTTCTGCTTGAATGAAGTGATCAGTTCCTGCTGTCAATTGATGGTGAAACACATGAACACTTCCCTTTTAGAGCTGTCATTGGTTTATAATGAAGTAATACTTTTCAATCTTCAAAGTGCCAAAAGGCTCTCCGCTTCGAGTTCCCCTCAATATGGTGTAAGCTCTTCAAAAATACATCCACTTTGCTTAATTAATGCGCAATGTTATTTTAATTTTTTATTCTAAAAATACACCATATGCATGCTAAAATCCTGAATTTAAAAATGGCATTGAAATCCAAAATATTACTTGGTCCCGCACGTTTCATCCATCCGAAAGCGATCAAGAGCCCGTAGTTAATGAAAGGCGAAAATAACCTGAGAGGGTTAGGCCTAAACTGCAAAAATCAGCAAAATTTGATAGATCTTTCAAAACATTACCACTGTGATGTAGTTTTACCAAGGATAAAGAATGCGCGTGAGGAAATTTGTTCTCACGCTACAGGATATGCAACTCCCTATCTCGGACGACAGCTTATTCTGTAAATACTCTGTTACAACATCGGTTGTCAGCACGCGCAAACCTAGGTCTCTATGTAACATAGCTTTTAAACTTCAGGACTTAAAATATCCGCTAGTTTTTTAGCTCGAGTGCACGGCATGAGTTTCAAATACGTGTAGGCAATTTCACAAGTATTCTCCATGAAATTTCAAACTAATTTTAATTTTAAAATATCTGTCATTTCAAACCAATATCTAACTAATTTTGATCTTTTCCCTTTCACATTGTTTTCAAAGGCACTTTTAATTAATGAACCTAAGAATTTGCTACAGCGAGGATAAACTCGCACGCTGTCAGCTTGCAAATTGATTCGCGTTCTCAAGGATGTCCAACTCCGCACACATTATATGGCCCATTCCCGCACAGTTTTTACATTGCAAATTTAGTTCACCATTTTTTACCATAACCCATTTCCACACAGTTTGCAAATAAAACATTTTTATTTTCTTGTTGATTAGGTTTGATTTGGTTAGGGTTAGGTTAGGTTCGGTTATATTTTGGTTAGGTTAAGTTATGCTACAATAGGGGCATGCAAACTTGTGATTCGACCATTGCAATATCACTATCGATGTAAAAAAGTGTATTGATAGACATAAGTAACCATTAAACCAAGTGTGTTTTTGTTAAAAACAAGATGGCCCCGGCCAAATAGAGCCCCATCGTTTGTAAGGCTCCATCTATCGAGAACATTCTATCTTTGGAATAGGTATTAGTTACCCTTAATCGCCATCCATTTTAAATCATCAATAAATCCCTATCACATTTAAAAGTATCAATAAAAATCACCAATTCAAGAAATTCTTTATTAGTGAATAGCCCCTCGACGCGTTGCTTTTAACAGTGCTAAAATGATTGCTTTGAACTACTAAATAATCCCAATCCCTTTTAAAATTGGCAATGACTTTTTGTACATCAAACGATGTGGCTAAAAAACAGATAGTTATATTGATTATCCACTCGATGAGTTTACGACATAGACTCTTTTAGATTTATAACATGGACTTATGCCCGGAAGCATTTGAAAGAGAGAGAATTCGGTAAAACACCCAACTTGAGTTCTTTCTTTGTGTAAACCCCGAACTTTTTATTCTATAGAAAGTTGTTCGGATTCTTAGAATATTCATGGCTTAAAGTGTGACAAATTTTAAAGAGAGAATGAAATCTCTCATTTACGGTAAGGCAATATGACAAATTGTGGTGTTCATAAAAGATATACATATATTACTGTTTGTTCATTAATATTTTACACTGCATCCGCATTGTACTGTTATAGATAAATCATCAGCCTTTCCACCTTTAAAATCACCAGTCAATGAAAAATATCACCTAAACACAATTTATCCCTATTCACTCTAAGTGCGTTCATTCATATGTGCATAGTGCATTCGTAATGCATTGTTATAGAGAAATCATAATCGACACCCTTTGAAAATCAAAAATGCCTCTTTTCACTCTCCCTTTAAAAAGACGAACGATACTTCTTCTTCAGACCAAGTCAAACTAATACCCCCATCGTTAGATGTACATCAAACGATGTGACTAAAAAGAAGTAAAAGGAGCATTTTTAATTCCATTTGTTAAATCTGCATTAAAAATTAATCTATCGTTAAATAGCATCGAAAATTTTATAATCATAAAAACTCACATTTTGGCTATTTTCGGTCCAATGGGCCAGCATCATAAGATTAAGGTTTTTAAAATGTTTTGCAAACTGTGCGGAAACAGGCTATAGGCTTTTAAGGTGTGAAAAATGAAACTCTGCGGAAACAAGCGACCACCGGCGTTCTCTACTACGGTTTTAAAAAGCCAACAATTATATTAAATAGAAAACTTAATGTTTGCGATTCAGAGTACTTCGTCTGCAGGATTGTGGTATCCTGGAAAAGTTCCGTAAGGACACGATTGAGTGGGAAAGGATTAAGGGCATGTTTGACACAGACCACCTCCAGGAAAAGAGTGGTACAAGACACTTGGTCATAGTGGACCTGCAAGGCGCGTTCGCCATCTTGACCATCGGACACGCTCTGGCTTTACTCGTCTTTCTGGCAGAGACGGAGAGACTCTCTAACCTCTTCTCCAGATGCTTAAAGATGCTTAAATGACCACACCCGAAGAATGTATCTCGTTTTACCACGTTATTAAAAGGCACAGTGATCATCTAATTGCATAAGTTTATAACATATGTTACATAAGTATGACACTACCTATACTACTACGAAATGCTAGAGACTTACAACTCCTACGCTTTACCTACGTCACTTCATGTCAATCTCTCAGTAACCAGTGACAAACTTATGGAACATATCGTACGAACTTATGATAATTGCTATAAACTTCTGCAATTTTGCATCAATCTTTTACCTAAAATTTCATAAAGTAATGTAATTATTGTTGTTGATTAGTAATAAATAATAATAATAGTCCTAGCACGGGATCGACTAATCTGCGGAATGTCTGAACTTCTGAACTGCTGCAAATAGTAGAATTCCTACTATAAAATTCTTCCATCCTACCAAACCGTAAACTGTCTGATCCTTTTTGACTATTTAGCTGAAATGCCGAATTCTGAACAGTGAACATTGAAATTAAAGTAAGAGATCGTCTGAACCTTTTTGACTATTTTGCTGAAATGCTGAATTCTGAACCGTGAACTTTGAAATTAATGTAAGATAGAGACCGTCTGAACTTTTTTGACTATTTTGCTGAAATGCTGAATTCTGAACCGAAATTAATGTAAGATAGAGACCGTCTGAACTTTTTTTGAATATTTTGCTGAAATGCTGAATTCTGAACCGAAATTAATGTAAGATAGAGGCCGTCTGAACTTTTTTGACTATTTTGCTGAAATGCTGAATTCTGAACCGTGAACTTTGAAATTAATGTTAAATAGAGACCGTCTGAACTTTTTTGACTATTTTGCTGAAATGCTGAATTCTGAACCGTGAATTTTGAAAATGAAGTAGAATGGAGACCGTCTGAATTTTTTTGACTATTTTGCTGAAATGCTGAAATTCCGAATTCTGAACCGAAATTAATGTAAGATAGAGACCGTCTGAACTTTTTTGACTATTTTGCTGAAATGCTGAATTCTAGATCTCACTAATAAAAGCAGAATCTACAAAAATTATGAAATTTATGCTAATAATATTTGAAAAGGTGGATTTTAATTGAGAAAAAATTAGGAAAAGGTCCCATTTCATTTGTGTTCTAAATGAAATAAGCATCTAAATTCTGAAAAAGGTTGATTTTAATTGAGAAAAATTTCAGAAAAGGTCTCATTTTATTTGAGTATAAAAATTTTGGAAAAGGCAAATTTTAGTTGAGAAAAACTAGTTAATTAAAAACCAATTAGTGCCTTTTTCCCAAAATATCGAATTAATGCTTTTTTTAGAAACTAAAATATCGCTAATGTAATTTTCGCAACTTCCCGCTTATATTCTCCTTTTCCTTATTTTTGGAATTTATAAAATTTTCTTCACACAATAATTTGGAAATTTCTCAGATTACTTTACCAAAAATGAATGGTTTTGGTAAATTCTGTATGTCCTAAAAATACCATAGCTATACTTCTGTCGCCAGTCCTTGAAGTTAATTTAGTTGCCCACCCCCCGGCATATTATCAATTCAACATTTCAGCAAAATAGTCAAAAAAAGTCCGAGACGGTCTCTATCTTAAATTAATTTCGGTTCAGAATTCGGCATTTCAGCAAAATAGTCAAAAAAAGTTCAGACGGTCACCATTCTACTTCATTTTCAAAATTCATGGTTCAGAATTCAGCATTTCAGCAAAATAATCAAAAAAATTCAGACGGTCTCCATTCTACTTCATTTTCAAAATTCACGGTTCAGAATTCAGAATTTCAGCAAAATTATCAAAAGGTTCAGACGGTCCCTATCTTACATTAATTTCGGTTCAGAATTCAGCATTTTAGCAAAATAGTCAAAAAAGTTCAGACGGTCTCCATTCTACTTCATTTTCAAAATTCACTGTTCAGAATTCAGCATTTAAGAAAATTAGTCAAAAAAGTTCAGACGGTCTCTATCTTACATTAATTTGAAAGTTCACGGTTCAGAATTCAGCATTTCAGCAAAATAGTCAAAAAGGTTCAGACGATCTCTTACTTTAATTTCAATGTTCACTGTTCAGAATTCGGCATTTCAGCAAAATAGTCAAAAAGGTTCAGACAGTTTACGGTTTGGTAGGATGGGAGAATTTTATAGTAGGAATTCTACTATTTTCAGCAGTTCAGACGTTCAGACATTCCGCAGATTAGTCGATCCCTCATAGGACCGCGTAAAATAACTTAAATTACCATATTTCTGTATTTGTTGTTAGCCGGTTCCAACACGAACCAGGCAGTTTGTAGTACGACGCCGAACAGAAACATGTTAGCTGTCACTAAGAGTCGTTATTAATGAGACTGCGTTGTAATTAATATGCTAGCAGTCAGAACGAATAAGAAATGTTACATGGTGTCAGACTGACGAATCTATACGCTTTTATATTTTCTTCGCTCACTCCGAAGGATGGGAGGATTAGTTGCGCCTTAGCGGAAATGTGGATCAAAATTAGAGATCGTTCAAACCAAGGTTTCTCTTGTTCGAGGAAGCGTCTGCAGCCAAACCAAGGTCAGACTCACAGAAATTAGCGTTGCTGTTACCTGTCGCGGGACAAGTGGCAATTGATGTATTCGATTCGTCAACTCTAAACAACTTTGACAACACTATAGCGGTTAGAAGCCCATTCAATCCCGAAGGAACACGAGGTACATTGAGAAACACCTCGACCCTAAACCTTTGTCAGAAGATGAACGCCGGTTTGGCGGACTATACCAGGAATGATACGGTCAACTATACTTGGATCTTTTGCAAAAAAAGGGGCATCTTTTGCAAAAAAAGGGGCAGAGTCAAACTCCGTTGACTCCCATTTGGGTTCAATCCACGGATAAATTCAACTGGAAAGCCATCAATTTTCCCATAGGTATATCCAGAGCATTTAATAACCCTTGTAACAAAGAATCGGCGATAGTCTGTCGAAAACGAGGTAGGCCTAAATCTTCTTTTAGGCCTCGTAAGTCAACTAACCCTAACAGCTAAACACTTTTACTTTATACTACCAGGTTGCGAAGCAGGTATTCTGCCACAATGGCCAGTTTGCTATTGGATGCATTCCGAACGCGTGACGTACGCGGACGCGGAAAGGAGTTGCAGAACGGAGAAGCAATCGCCCGTTCGGTTAGCCATGGTACACAACGCCGAGATACTGGAAATATTATCCAGGGTAGTCAGGGCCAACCAGGTATCTGGTTCAACGTGGTTGGTCATGAACGACAGTGAAATAGAGGGTGTTTGGAGATACTCCGACGACACCTTAGATGTTGAGAAACTAGGGTTGAAAGGCGAAAAAAACGGAGGTCGTACCAAAAACTGCGGTGCCATTTTCGGCAAACGATAGAAGTTCTTGATCGGGGATGAAAGATGTACCTTGACCTATCCTTCCCTGTGCGCAGTTGACGCAACAGCGCTCTCAGTCGATTTTGGTAATAAAAAGCACTGAGAAAAAAATATCCTGCTGAAATTACAGGAAAGCCCTGGCAGCAACAGTAGCCAAGACTTCCTGTGAATTTTACAGATCGATTCTGTAAAAAAAATTCGCAGCAAAAAACTGTATTTATTGCAGGAGAATAGCATGTAGTTTATCTAGGATTTAAGGCGGTAGATATCGCAGGCATGTTCGTAAAAATTACAATAACAGAGCTAAAATCTACAGGATATAAATACGTAGATATTACAGGAGTATGGTGTAATTTTTGCTGGAAGACTAGTAAAATCTACAGGATATAAATACGTAGATATTACAGGAGTATGGTGTAATTTTTGCTGGAAGACTAGTAAAATCTACAGGATATAAATACGTAGATATTACAGGAGTATGGTGTAATTTTTGCTGGAAGACTAGTAAAATCTACAGGATATAAATACGTAGATATTACAGGAGTATTGGGTAATTTTTGCTGGAAGACTAGTAAAATCTACAGAACATAAATACGTAGATATTACAGGAGTGTGGTGTAATTTTTGCTGGAAGACTAGTAAAATCTACAGAACATAAATACGTAGATATTACAGGAGTATGACGTAATTTTTGCTGGGAGACTAGTAAAATCTGCAGGATATAAATACGTAGATATTACAGGAGTGTGGTGTAATTTTTGCTGGGAGACTAGTAAAATCTACAGAATATAAATACGTAGATATTACAGGAGTGTGGTGTAATTTTTGCTGGGAGACTAATAAAATCTACAGAACATAAGTACGTAGATATTACAGGAGTATGGTGTAATTTTTCCTGGAAGACTAGTAAAGTCCACAGGATAGAAGTACGAAGATATTACAGTAGTATGGTGTAATTTTTGCTGGGGGACTAGTAAAATCTGCAGGATAGAAACACAAAGATGTTACAGGAGTATGACATAATTTTTCCTGGGAGACTAGTAAAATCTACAGGATAGAAATACGTAGATATTACAGAAGTATGACGTAATTTTCGGTGGGAGACTAGTAAAATCTACTGGATAGAAATACTTAGTTACAACAGGAGTATGGTGTATTTATAGCTGGGAGACTAGTAAAATCTAAATTAAAGAAATACGTATATATTGCTATGGTATGGTGTATTTTTAGCTTGAAGACTAGTAGATATTAGTGTTTCAATAAATATTTACAACTGAATTATACATCCGAGTAGATATTAAGAACGAGAGGGTATTTACAGCTCAAAAAACTACAAATACATGCAGATATTACTGTTAAAAACCTTTTTTATTTAAGAAGAACTAGAAATCAAGTATGATCGATAAAATTTATTTTCTAAATTCATTAATTTTATGAAGCCGGCTTAAACTGAGTCCACATAAGTGGAGAAATTTTGTTGAAGAGCCCCATGGCTTTAGTATTGACTTCAGCGGTTGTGTCATCATTGATGTCTGCTACAAACCTATACAATAAATTAAAATTGTTATACATTTTTATAGAAGGTATAAAACAATAAAAATTAGAATATTAGAAGTAGTGCTATTTTCCGCTTTGCCTTAACTATTTTTACGCTGCTAAATTCTTTAGACTAAAATAATGCGATCTTTATTCCATTCTCACAAACTCAGTCCCTTCACAAAGTCAAGCAAGTGAAAAAACCCCAAATAGATAGACAAAACCATGTCGAGATATCTCAACTTCTTGCCAATTTTTAAACCCAATTAATAATATAAATGGATATGGAACTAAGGTTCTAGTCGCAGAAATGTATCATGCCGATTTTGCTGCGAAACATTTTTTCAGCCAAAATTAGCATTAACGTTCCATACAACGTATATGGTTAGAAAATAGCTTCTGCAACGTTTTCAAAAAGCTCCAAGTTTCAAACTTCATTGGAAAATAAAATACCTTTGCAAAAATTCCAAAAAAGCGGGACATTTTTCAGGATAATGCATGTTCATAACATAGTAGACGCCAAAAAACATTCCAATTCCAGTTGCAATGTCGTCATTCGAAATATGGTCGTTTAAGACCGTATTGTCCGCAACCAAAGCGAAATGGGAGCAATTATTCAAACTCTCTCCTGAAAAAGAAAAAGGGAGTTTATTGGGCTGTAAAATAGTTTTGTAAAAATTTAAATACCTATTACGATCAGCATCGAATACTTCTCTTTAAATTTTTTAAGTTCCACGTGGTTTACTTCAGTACCAGGCTAAGATTAAAATACAACATGATTAGTTGTGCTAAATTTAGTATTTAAATCATAATGCATTACTTCGACCACTGGGAACACTTGGTTAGGTTCTTCGTTGAAATGATTCATGATCAACAAAATAACAGAACCAATAACTTCAGATTCGGTTCTACTTCCTACATCTTTCAGTTTTTCCAACAATGTTACACAGAATTTTTTTTTGCTTTTGGAAAAAAATTGCAAAAATAAGGGCGTTTTTTCTTTGAAAAAGTCGGTGAATTTTTTAATAAGATCGTAGCCAAGGAGTTGCTCCAAATGCACTCTCATCCCAGTAGTTTCGAATAGAAATGGCCAACGTGCCTTAATTTCTTCCAAATCCATTCCTTCATTAATGTCGTGTCTTTGAAGAGCATAAGCATTTCGCATTTTAATCTCCACAACATCTTTATCTGGATTCATTTCAAAATGAAGTTCCAAAAGCTCTTTTCTAAGAGTTTCGCAGGTTTTTAGATTTTCTTCACTACTTTCAGGGTTGCAATTAAATGAATCTGTGTTTTTTATTTCTAAACGCGGGGGTTTGAATTTTTTAATTTTTTTAACTCTGGGCATAGCGCCAGTTTCTTGGCGCGAAAGATAATCCAGTCTGTTATAAAGTTGTTTCACGAAAAGTGAATCTCCGAGGCCTATTGTTTTATCGCCGATTTTGTCTACCAAAGCATTTGGAAATCGGTTCATAAAATGTTTGGATAACTTCCTCATATTACTGTATGTAGGCCGTATACATTTTTTTATCGCGTCATCTACTAGTGTTCTAATCACAATGCCCCGACTTTTGCAGCTTAATGCATTATTTGACAGCAGGTCTTTTTGCACTTGCTTCGTGAAAATGTCGAGTTTGATCTTGTACGTTACTGCCCAATTTTCATTTCCGTACTTGTCTACCACCTAAAAAAGTTTCAAATTTAGCTGATGCACATAAAAATATCTAATTATGTAATATTCAGAATAGTACAAGGATATGCTGTGTTTGAACTGAACAATTAATTTCCACTATATAAAAGCGGAATTTTGCTTTAATCCTTGGATTCATAAGCAAGTTAGTCACGTTTGCTGCCTCTCATAGTAAAATTTCACTTTAATATGAAATATTAAACAAGAATGTCATTACTATAAAATTATGTAGTGTATATTGAGGGATATTTGCTTGCCTATGAATTCAACAATTACCCTTACTAGAATCCTTACCCCCCCCCCTTTTCGACTAGCAAAAAAAAGGGATTTTATTCAAACACTGCCAAAGATGATTTTATTGTAGGCATATGTTCCATAAGTTTATCACTGGTTAGGGAGAGCTTGTCATGAAATGACGTCGATGGAACGTCATATATTATGGTTGAACGACGTCTGTTGAGGCGCTGTCAAAGGCTTAGTGCAGACTAAATAGGAAGATGGACTGCAAAATTGCGTGTAATCAATTCTCGCTTGTCGTTCTGGCACTAGCTCTTAGCAAGTCTCTAGCATTACGAAGTAGAAGCAGTGTCATACTTATGGAACATAAGTTATAAACTTATAAGTTATAAACTTATAAGTTATAAACTTATAAGTTATAAACTTATAAGTTATAAACTTATAAGTTATAAACTTATAAGTTATAAACTTATAAGTTATAAACTTATAAGTTATAAACTTATAAGTTATAAACTTATAAGTTATAAACTTATAAGTTATAAACTTATAAGTTATAAACTTATAAGTTATAAACTTATAAGTTATAAACTTATAAGTTATAAACTTATAAGTTATAAACTTATAAGTTATAAACTTATAAGTTATAAACTTATAAGTTATAAACTTATAAGTTATAAACTTATAAGTTATAAACTTATAAGTTATAAACTTATAAGTTATAAACTTATAAGTTATAAACTTATAAGTTATAAACTTATAAGTTATAAACTTATAAGTTATAAACTTATAAGTTATAAACTTATAAGTTATAAACTTATAAGTTATAAACTTATAAGTTATAAACTTATAAGTTATAAACTTATAAGTTATAAACTTATAAGTTATAAACTTATAAGTTATAAACTTATAAGTTATAAACTTATAAGTTATAAACTTATAAGTTATAAACTTATAAGTTATAAACTTATAAGTTATAAACTTATAAGTTATAAACTTATAAGTTATAAACTTATAAGTTATAAACTTATAAGTTATAAACTTATAAGTTATAAACTTATAAGTTATAAACTTATAAGTTATAAACTTATAAGTTATAAACTTATAAGTTATAAACTTATAAGTTATAAACTTATAAGTTATAAACTTATAAGTTATAAACTTATAAGTTATAAACTTATAAGTTATAAACTTATAAGTTATAAACTTATAAGTTATAAACTTATAAGTTATAAACTTATAAGTTATAAACTTATAAGTTATAAACTTATAAGTTATAAACTTATAAGTTATAAACTTATAAGTTATAAACTTATAAGTTATAAACTTATAAGTTATAAACTTATGGTGCAGTTCAATTAAAAATCATATGACATAGCCTGTACAGGTGGCTGCTATTTCAAAAATTCTATCTCGTCCTTGAGTGAAATGAAATTTATGTAGACAGACAAGGACGACATTTAATGACGAAAAGGCAAGGCCTTGCACCCCGTTAAGTAAACACGTATATAAGTTTCTCATAAATATATTTTTGCCCTAAATTATTTAACGTAAAATCTGAAAACTATAGGCTTTAGAAATATCTTTTGTACCTCGCCAGTAGATTCTTTGCTACAAGATGCTCTGCTTGGTCCAAATTCGTCTTCAAAAGAGCTTCCATCATTCGTAGATATAAGGCTGGAAGGAATACCGTTGGGTGCATTATCGTTGCGAGATGAGCTCGTATTCTTTGCAATGGGACTTGACGCAAGTCCTTTTGCATAAATTATCAGTTTTCGGATATGTATCGCTTTCAAGACGGAGTCTTTCAAATCATCTTCAGTCACGTATTGCAAGTCCTCTTCTTTTTCGACTCCAGCCTTAGTTAACAGAGTTGCCACTTCCTCTACAGCGGTAGATGGAAGTGTAGGCAACACAGTCTCGATGATAGATTTGAGTCCTTTCTCAAAAAGCTCCTGGGCTCCTTCCTCCATCTAAAATAATTTATCATTTATATTTAAAATTCAATTGGAAACTTCAAAAACACATTAAATTTTCTGTTAATTTCTGGAAAAAAATAGAGCCTTACCCAAAGTCATTTTCAGCATTCCCATTAGGAATGGTGAACACTGTGTTTGAGTGTTACAAATCTTTTTCCAAGGATGGTGTAACTTGGTAGGGGGTAGAAATCGCCCAAATCATTCACATTTATTAACAAAAGTTGTCTTGTTTCATAGAGTTCAAAGACGTGTAGTTTAACACAATATTTTGATTTATACAAAGTCACCCAACATAGTACTTCATCATTTCCTGATTTACTTATCATCATTAATTGTATGCATCCGAATTGCAGATAATCATCTGACGTTTCAGTGACAACAAACAATCCCTTTTTGTAAATTGTGCCCTTATAATTCACTTCTTTCAAAAATATTAAATTTTCTCTATTTAATTTAAAACCTGCTATTTCTTTCAACAACTCCTGCGAAATTACGCTTTCAATTAAACTTGAATTTCTGTAGATAATTAACTGTGGAAATGGGGTTCCGGCCATAAAATAAGCTTGTTGAATTTGATGTTTATGCGATAAAGTCTTAGTTATGTTCAAAAAGTTTTTGGTATTTTGGGCAAACCTCTTATAAACATGGTGCTTACTTTCAAAACGAAGTGTCCAGAGACGTATAAGTGGTCCATAATGGAGGATTAAATCTGGGTAGTGTTCAAAAACATAGTGGTGCTTGGCTTTTAAATTATAACCAGGAAAACATTTCAAAAGACCTGCTTTATAATCCTTAAGTAAAAGCACCAAAAATGCTACTTCAAGCTTGGAAATTTTTGGAGCCATAATGAACTCTACAATTTTTTTAAGCTGGAGATATAGATCCCAAACAGGGTCTGAAAAGTCCCTTATCTTATCTTTTAGAATTAGGGATAAGAGCCGTAAAAGACACCAAATCTGAGATGCGTCTCCAGTCAATTTGTTACTACCAGGTCTAGCTGAGCATGGCTTATTACCAACATCCTTACCCTCAAATTTAAATTGACTTAACTGCCAGTTGTAATACTTCCAAGAGAACCATTTGTTAGTAGATATAAAATATTTCAAGAATTGGTATAAGTCGTAAGCCACCACCCCTTCAAATAAATCGTGAGCTACACAAGGTGCTAATCCCGGTTTACATACGTGGAAAAATCTAAGCTCGTTTAAAACAGAATCTCTAACTATTCCATTAAAAGTCGTTATATCCGGTTCGGAAGATAGTTTAACGATACTCTCTTTGTAATTTTCTGGGGTTCTTTGTGTAAATGGACCAGAACCATTAATATCTTCAGCCTTAACTAAGCAGTAGCGACAAATATGCCCACTTCTAAAATTTTTCTGATAACCGCCTATCTCGTGATGTCCCAAATTATCACCTACTATACTAGTTACAAATACTTTGAATCGTTTACCTCCTATAATTATCCCCCGGGTTTCTAGATCTTTCAGGTCACTGACTAACTTCTTAAGACAATTATTGGTGTCCTTAAAATAGGATTCTCTGCATAATAGAATCAACTGCATGTGGTCAACTGTAGATCGGAGCTCTGGTGGAATATTAAGTAACGTATAATATACCCCAACTATCTTGTGAATACACCGAGCAGATCCCAATGGATTTACAGTTTCAAATGCGTCCTGGAATATCAAGAGATGAATGCAACTTCTAAAGTCTTCCATAAGCATATAATCGCGGCCAAAACCTTCTCCATCACATACATCCTCTAGAATTTGATTTACCTCTGGCATATAAGAAGGCTTTGGAAAAACTAATATTTTGGATACATCGGGATTAGATAATAGTGTTGTTAGGGAATCCTTAATTGGTACATAATGGTAAAACATTTTCTTCCTCCCCTTTCCATACCCAAGGAAAACTGGCACTGGTTCCACAAACTTTAAAGTATTTTTGACGTACTTTTCTCGAAGGTGAATTGTTTTAAATTTTTCGTTTGCCATTTCCATAATATCATATTGGGAAAAAATATCAATAACTCGCGTTATGACGTCATTAGCTACTCCGGCAGCCTTCAGATCTGCGAATATTTTGTGCGTTATATGAGATTTTTCAAGATATTTTAAATTTGAAAGTTCTTCGGCAATGTACTGCACTGTACTACTCGGTAGAAATTTGTCAGCTTGAAGTTTAATATAAAACATTCCTAGATTATCTTCAAAGGCTTCCGGGTTAATAAAATCATCCTGAACACTGTCATCCCTAATCTCTTCATTCTCAATACCCATTTCCTGATTAGGAAGCTCATTATTAAAGTGTGGCAACGGTACAATCTGTCGTGACTTGCATTCGAAACTTGTCTTGTGTTTTCGACTTATGTGGCTTGATAATGAGGATTTTGATTTAAATTTGGTACATTTGCAGAGATCAATCGGGCATGACACGGTGAAGCCATCATTGATATGGCCCTTTAGATGAGCAAAGAAGGTTTTTAAGATATTGCATTCAAAATCACAATTTGAAATTTGGCATTTTAAAACTTGATGTTGAATAAATGAGGATGATGTTCTAACACTACTCAAGCTCTTTTTCAATTCAAGCTTATGATTTCTATATGCATGGCTCTTAAATATGACAAACTTCGTGAATGTCTTTCCACAGCAATCAAAATTTATGCGAGGCAAGTTTTTATGAGACGAACAATGGCAGTAGTATTTTTTAAAAACATTGGTAGAAAATCCACAATCTCTAAGACAACATTTGTAATCCATCACCTGAAATCAGGGTCATAGATTAACACATGTGAAGAAAACCATAACTTTTCGTATAATTTTCGGATTATCTCATCCCTTTGCCAGTCTGGAAACTTATCACCCATCTAGGATTCATTCTGAATGAATGTAGTTTCCAGACTTGTCCAGGGTATTCATTAGCCTCATTAAAACGAACATGCCACAGTTGAAGTAGACCCCCCCCCCCTTCCACCAAAATATAATTATGCTAGAGACCATTTCAATGTAACTAAGAGGGAACGACACGGGGGTAAAACTTTGCCTTCCACCTGGTTTTGGATGGTGATTGTACGCAGAGACGACAATGCATCAACCCTCTTGTATCTCCTGATACTGAGGGTTGCCTACTCTCTTTTTTAAGATAGAAAAGGTCTATCTATACTGGGTTTTTTAACTTGTTTTTATTAGGAATGACAAGCCTGAAGAATCGGGGTATTTTGGACCCTTGGTGTAGCAGTTCTCCCTTAATCTGGTTCTTGGTTAAATAATTGTTGAATTTTGAAGCGGAATAAAACACTCTAACATCATAGAATTATTTTAAAGTGGGTTGATTGAGATTTGGTTTATTTATTTTTTTCTAACTTTTGGCGAAATAATTTAGTTTATTTTGAAAATTAGATTTTTCGAGCATACACGTTAAACCATGAACGCTTGATCTCTAAAGGACCGGAAAACGGAGAAGATTTCACCAAGGAGGAACATTCCTCCTCTCTGATTTCACTCAATAGCACGTTTGCTTTATAAAAAATAAATAAAAAACCGGAACGACCAAGGTCGTTTAATCTTTTCGGCCTTGAGTGTACCCAAATTCACATTCCCCTTCCTTTCCCCTAATGCCTTGCTAAAGAGGACTCGGTTTGTACCCTGCGGTTTGTACAGTGGAAGGCGGACGTTTTCTGGTCCCTTTAGAGATCCAGCGTTCATGGTTACACTATATTAGCATGCTTTCAAAGCATTTAGTTATTTACTCGATATGCTCTTTTAAAGCCAAAAATTTCCAACTTCAAAAATTCACTACAATTTAACCAGCTCATTCTGGTGTTTGAATAACTAATGCCCTTGGATTTCTCATAACACAGAGTATTTCTATCAAATAAAGCAACTTGTTCCAAGCTTCCATTCTCCCTTTAACTAAAAATATTGCCCTACATCATAGAAAATATTTCCAAAATAGACAATAGGGACTTGGCAATTCAGGCTTAACTCCGCCCCCAGCGCCATTATGGTATGTTTTTTAACAGAATGAAAGCTACATAAGCCCCTCCTCCTGGTATGTTTTTTAGCACTAGTGGAAGGTAGCCTGACGTTGCATGACGTAGTACTGCCAAGTCCCTATTACTTTCCAGTTGAAATATCATTGTTTGGGATGCAATATAATCTCGTTCCCCAATCTTTCAACGTTTTCACACATTAACTTAGTTTGCGAATAAAAAAATTATAGTTTCCCTGCAAACTGCAGGTTTTTCTGGTTTTATAATGACTAGAATTTTTCCACCCCTGCCATTAATATCTTAAACAATAGATAGTTACGCACATGGAGAATTCATACCATTTACACCAGGAGGCCGGGCTACCTGGAGTTCAGAAACCAGTTTGCTTTTGAGCTCTAGATAGCCTGACCTTCCGGTGTAAATTGTATGAATCCACCATGTTTGTAAACTATATTAAAATAAAATTGTAAAGTGTTTCATAATATTTGTACCACCCAGGACTACAAACACCTCAGAATTTCACTATGCTTTATATACATTTTAATTACAAAATAAAATAAATTTCTCTTACCTTAACATATAATTGCGTGCAACAGCACGAATAAGAATAGGATTCCTTATTTGTTTGCCAACGGACAGTCCAGGCTTCGACTACACGAGGCGACGATGGAGAACTCGGTAACTAGTAATCGGCTAAGAAAACTGGGCATTGAACTAACACGATCTTATTCGGGAACCAGAGTACAAAAAAAAAGCCAACGTGATCACGTGGGTGCATTTGTACCTCTGGTGTTAACGGGTTTCCCGAGGGGCAGGTCACTCCTATGATTAAGTTTGTACTCTGGTATGATTAAAATGGATAAGAAGGATTTTTCTTCCTTTCAGTGTGCATTCATTAGATCGTGGTTAAGTGATAAAATATATTTAATGCTAATTAAACACAAACCCTGGAGCAAAGTGAACTGCCCCTCGGGTTTGCTACTACTACTACCTGCGCTGCGATACTATGGCTATGAATGGAAAATTTCCACTTTGATAGGTAAAGAGATAACAATTTTTGGGGCTCTTGCCCTGAGGTTCAACGGGTCACGTGTCAAAAGGAGAGATTTCTCTCTTGAATCTCGACAGAATGGTGCCACGGTGGGAGGTTTTTACGAGTGACGAAGCTAAAAAAAACTAGTGGACAAAGGGCTAAAAAACCCAAAATGCTTGACTTATAAAAAAGGAAAACATTTCATTAGGTATATTTTATGGAACTTAATTATCAGCTGGTAAAATTGACATTCGTAATTTTAGCGAAAGTAGTGCAAAATAACATTTATATTTTTGGTTTAAAAAAATAATTATGTATTTAGAAAGAGCTATAGTCGATATTCAAACGTCAATTTAACTCTCAGACCTTTCGATTGTAAATAGTGAGATGGTGGTTTTCTCAATAGAGATATTAACAATCCTCTTTGTGCTTGTAGGTCCATTGCAATAAAAAAAGATAGCTACACTTTAATTCGCTATTATAATCACCCTCAGATTCCCTATATGCACATTAATTTTTTTTATTAGAATATTGAGGACTTGGGGAATAAAACACAAAATAAATAGACTTATGTCTTATGTTAGAACATTAGATATAGCTTCTAATAGCAGAACATTTCAGACGTACCTCTATCATTAGAACATTGACGGATTACGGGTTTAAATTAAAAGGTTACTGATATTAAAACATTAGGATTTCATGTCTAATATTAGAACGTTAGGATTTCATGTCTAATATTAGAACGTTAGAATTTCATGTCTAATATTAGAACGTTAGAATTTCATGTCTAATATTAGAACGTTAGAATTTCATGTCTAATATTAGAACGTTAGAATTTCATGTCTAATATTAGAACGTTAGAATTTCATGTCTAATATTAGAACGTTAGAATTTCATGCCTAATATTAGAACGTTAGAATTTCATGCCTAATATTAGAACGTTAGAATTTCATGCCTAATATTAGAACGTTAGAATTTCATGCCTAATATTAGAACGTTAGAATTGCATGCCTATTATTAGAACGTTAGAATTGCATGCCTATTATTAGAACGTTAGAATTGCATGCCTATTATTAGAACGTTAGAATTTCATGCCTAATATTAGAACGTTAGAATTTCATGCCTAATATTAGAACGTTAGAATTTCATGCCTAATATTAGAACGTTAGAATTTCATGTCTAATATTAGAACGTTAGAATTTCATGTCTATTATTAGAACGCCAGAATTTCATGTCTAATATTAGAACCATTTATGGGTTATGTTTTACCAATTCCATTTTTAAACCATATGCATATATTCTGATTTATAGTGTAAACCATTTTCAGACCCTTATTTTTTAAATTGCATACAATATATTTCAGAGAAGTTTATGCAAAGAGAAAGGCAAATTAGACGTGGTTTCGAAGATTTAATGGTAATTCCCATCATTTCACGCAATATTAGGGTAATTTCATCGTAATTCACTTGATTACGATATGATTTGATGTGATTTTCTATATTTGAAATGATTCAATCAATTTCTCCTATGATTTAGTTTTGCTTGTGCCACTGATTTTACAAGTGAATTATGATATACAGCTCTTTAAGAGAAAAAAATATACGAAAGTTTGCTGTATATTTGCTGTAAGTCAAGAGATTATTTGAAAATACAGAAGAACCTGCTTAAAACTTCTATAAACGTTATAAAGTTACTACAGTCAAATCGGTTTTGTACAGAAGTTCACCGCGATTTCAAATCACTATTTTGTTTCATTTTAAATCTACAGAGTAAAACTCAAATGTCACAGGAGACTTCCGTATATTGTAATTTAGAGAACATTCCTGTAAAATTTAACGGTTCCAGTAATATATACAGCTATTCAACCTATAAAACAATTTTACGAAAGTGAACCGTATTTTCTGCAGGAACCAACTGATATTTGAAAATACAGAACTTCTCCCTGCTAAAACTACTATACACGTTCCTGTAGTTAATACAGTCAACTGTTTTTTCTACAGAAACTAGCTGTGATTTCCAATCACAGTTTTTTTCCTTTTAAATCTACAGGTAAAGTCGCATATTTTACAGGAGACTCCCGTGTATTATACTTTGCAGAAAATTCCTGTAAAATCTAATGGTTCCAGTAATATATACAGCTCTTCCACCTCTAAAATAATTTTACGAAAGTGAACCGTATTTTCTGCAGGATCCAACTGATATTTGAAAATACAGAATCTGTACCTGCTAAAACTACTATAAACTTTCCTGTAGTTAATACATTCAACTGTATTTTCTACAGAAACTAGCTGTGATTTCCAATCACAGTTTTGTTTCCTTTTAAATCTACAGAGAAAATCGCAAATTTTACAGGAGACTTCCGTGTATTATACTTTACTGAACATTCCTGTAAAATATTCCTGTAGAAAGTACGATTTTTTCTCTCAGTGAGGTATGATACAGTCCATCAACAGTTTAGTCAGCAAACACGCAACTTATTAGAACAATGACAGAATGGTTGAAAAGGTTGCGACTTATTTCCTCACGAAATGCATGACACTTCAAAATTAAATCCAGTATCCTAGTTACGTCAGCGCAAATTAACCATCTGGTTATCATCACGCAAGAAATCTAAATAATGAAACCAAAATACGCGCATTATATAAATTTCCCGTGTTAATCATTCGTTGTAAAAATTTCAGTATAGAATTCTCGAAGCTAATAAAGAAGATACCTTTTAAATTTGATTATAACAGTTTTTTCTCTTTCCCCCAATGTATTTTTTGAATTTCTGTTCTGTTGCCAAAATGGTTTTCGCTATACTTTGACGGGCATCACAACAGTTTGATTAATGACAGAAAAAAGTGGAGGCCTTCAACCCCTGCACTTCATTGGGTTCCTCCCTATCCTTGGGCCGTTCGGACCAGACGTTAAAACTCATGAGGGCCTTAAGCCTGGTTTTCACTGCCGAAAATTTCACGGAACAGTAAAAAAATAATCCGCAAAATTTTGCGGAAAATTCCTTAAAAACACGGCGACAAAACGTTTTCACTAAAACTTGTAATATCATGAAAGAGTGTGAGCTCGTAGAGACCAAGGCTTACCAGTTATGTCGAAAATGCACCAATAGCGACCTATCAATTTTCTTAGAATTTAATGTTTTTGTAAAAACGATCTTTTTTATCATATAAATAACAACTAAGCCAAAGTTCTTTAACAAATCGTTAACTATACATTTTTTTAAATTTAACTCGACCACACAAACGCCTTCAATTAAAAAAAATGGCGTCGAAAATAAACCTCTCGCGAGCTGATCAAAACCAAGCCTATGACGCCACGCATTCGTCGATTCCTTGCCGCCCAGAAAAGGCAAAATTTTGCGGCAAGTTACCTCTGAAAAAACGGCGCAGAACGCGGTATTTCCTGCGTTTTGGGCCAGTGAAAACCAGGCTTTAGGTGACGAAGTGAAAACAGGAAACGCCACGTACCCCAATGGTACGCAGGTTACCTGTTCTTACTTAAATCGTGGTAATTTGAAGACTTGGTTATGGTCGGACGGAATATACCAAGCTCCGAATGTCCTAGCGGCACCCAATGTCATAGCTAAGGAATGCCCTCCGAACCTCGTCCAATGGCCCAGCGCCTTTACGGATCCAACGCCACAAACTTCGAGAAAAACATGCGTTAACTTCGTAGTGGCCGACAACTTTTACCGCAAGTTACATTGGCGTAGAGTTCTATAGGCCCGTGGGGCCCAAGCCCCTCCAAAACTTTGTCATCATCATGTGTTTGTTGAAATCATGAAGATAGTGACTTCATGAAAATAATTTTTACGTATAACTGTTGCAAATAATCACTAAAGCGCAGAGGAGTGTATTCCGAACAGAATAGTTTTATTTGGTTCCGTTATATCCAAGGTTAACCACGTTGAACCATTACCCTTGAAATTTGAGTGCGAGAGAGGAAACAACGTTGACTCTTCTTGAAGCTATTCATCCAAAACACTTTGCGAGAACGGCGTTCGTGTATACAGGAAATGTTACTGGCTCGAAACTAGTATGTTGAACTGGTTTAGGGCCGATGCGCAATGCGTCAGGAGGAATAGTAAATCTCGCTCAGCTAAAATAAACACGCCGGAGATTCTAAAGGGTCTCAAGAAATTAGTCGGAAAGAAGCGCTATTCCTTTAAGCGTTTTATTATGGGAGCGAGCGACTTAGACGAGGAAGGTGAGTGGCGATACCTTGACGAATCAGAGGTTACGTCGGATCAATTGGGAAAACTATGGTATAAGGGTCGTTTTAACGGAGGGCGGGCTGAAAATTGGGCGGCAATGCGCGGTGATGGAGAAGTTGAATTGATTGACGCGAATTGCGACACGCCTAATAGTCCCATTCTTTTGCGAAGTACCTGCCAATGAAGATGCGAGGAAACCTTTCATCCACGTAGAATGTAGAACATCACGATACGACGGAAATGACATGCCTTCCGTTTGCGACAAAGGAGTCTATTTAAAGGACACGTGTTACTGGGTTGAATACGAAAAAGTTCAATGGACGGAAGCGCTCTTCCATGTAAGATTCTCGTCTCTTGATTTGAAAATCATATTCTTCAGGTTGCGTTCGTTAATTTATGTGAACGAGATAACACTCATTGTCAGTGGCGTAGCGTGGGTGGGGCGGAGGGGGCGGCCCGCCCCGGGCGGCAGACCGGGCCCAAGGCCGTTGGCGGCAAAATGTCGCCGGTGAAGCGGGTAGAGTAGAGATCAATGTTTCATGACAGAACGTTTGACAAGTCAACAAACAACAATGACGTAAATTTTAAATTTGCGGCCCTTCCTGTGATTCGTCGTTGACGCTCTCAGCTTCTCGCCTCCCAAATGGGGGTTGAAATAACTATCTCTATTGCTATTTTACTAAGCTCTGGTTCAACCATAGGAAAAATAAGTAGTCTCCCTAAATTAAAAGTGAATAGACGAATTCATATTCCATACAAAAAACCAACCGCGCAGGGGAATGCCGCCATTCTCGTTATAACCCATTAACAAGATCGGGAGCCAGTCTTCTTCTGACAGCCATGCAGTCATTCAACTTCCTCACTTTTCTTGGCTTTTGGGCTGCAGTGCTACCTAAAGTAGATGACGCACAGATTTACCTGCAGCAACGAGAACTGAGTGTGGATAAGTGTGCTCAGAAACTCTGCTCTTTAAAAGCTGTCCTAGTGGAAAGCAGAGACCGTTTCGTCCAAGCCGCAATCGACTTTGCTAAAACTGCGAAAAACTCGGAATCGAACTCAAAACGAGAAGAATTCGCAGGAAAAAACGCATGCCTGGCGATGAATCCGCAGATGCAGCTTTGTCTCACGAGCAGGAACTCCGTCGAGAGGTGTTTGCATCATTTGACAAGATCATTCAAGAAATGACGACTCGATTTCAGCAAGTTCAAGAAATAGCGGACAAGTTCGGATTTTTGACGCCGGCGAAACTTTTGGACAGCAAGTACGAGTGTGATCTTTCCCATGTATTAGAAGACATCGACAAGGACGAGTTTCAGATCGAGCGGAAGCGTCTCCGGCAGTTTGTCGCCAGTTCTGAATCAGAGGAAGATATAAGGGGAAAAGGACCACTGGAGTTCCTCCAGTTCATTCAAAAGCTGAATCTGTAAATTTCGGTTCCAAATATAGTCATCTTGATTCGTATATATTTGACTATGGCAATTAGTGTCGCTAGTTGTGAGAGAAGTTTTTCGAAGTTGAAACTAATCAAAAATTATCTCAGATCCACTATGAGCTCCACTAGACTATCAAACTTGGCTATATTGTCGATTGAACATGAATTGGCTGCAAATATTGATTTTGACAAAGTTATTTCTGACTTCGCTGCTCGTAAGGCCCGTAGAATCCGTTTGTAAAACCGCTTATCCTATTTTACCTTCAATAAAAGATACCTCATTGCCTGTGAAATGATGTCTCGAAATTTAATTTTAATTAGGTATTGAATGGGGGCGGCAAAATGGGTCTCCCGCCCCGGGCGCCGAGATGGCACGCTACGCCACTGCTCAGGGTCCAGAGAAACAGTTCTTATTTAGGCCATCTTTCTTGCCAAAATTACCAGCTTTATTCTAAAAATCACACACTTGTTTCGATCAGGGATAGATTTAATTTTAGAAGTAGGAATGGGGAACGGTTAGTATTTACTTCAGTCCGACTCATAGCCCAGTAAAAAGCCCCTCCCTCCAACACGTAACCAAAAGTTTAAATTATCTTATTGGTTCACTTGAACTACGTTTTGAAGACGTTGCTGACGGGGACGGCGAAAAATACGTAATTCTTTATTACCTCTGTCGCTATGACCCGCCTCTTCTTTCATACCCGCCCCCCTGTCCCGTGAGGGGGGTCCGGGACTTTGACGCGTGCCCAGATTACTCTGTTCTCCATTCCAACTTCTAAAATTAAATTTATCCCTGGCTGAACTTTTTCAGTATCGGTTATCTCAATTCCCAAAAATGATGTGGCAACACTTTTCGGTATCATAAGTATATGGTAGAAGTTTACATTCGGTATCATAAGTATATGGTAGAAGTTTACATTCGGTATCATAAGTATATGGTAGAAGTTTACATTCGGTATCATAAGTATATGGAACAAGTTTAGGTTCGGTATCATAAGTATATGGTAGAAGTTTAGGTTCGGTATCATAAGTATATGGTAGAAGTTTACGTTCGGTATCATAAGTATATGGTAGAAGTTTACGTTCGGTATCATAAGTATATGGTAGAAGTTTACATTCGGTATCATAAGTATATGGTAGAAGTTTACATTCGGTATCATAAGTATATGGTAGAAGTTTACATTCGGTATCATAAGTATATGGTAGAAGTTTACATTCGGTATCATAAGTATATGGTAGAAGTTTACATTCGGTATCATAAGTATATGGTAGAAGTTTACATTCGGTATCATAAGTATATGGTAGAAGTTTACGTTCGGTATCATAAGTATATGGTAGAAGTTTACATTCGGTATCATAAGTATATGGTAGAAGTTTACATTCGGTATCATAAGTATATGGTAGAAGTTTACATTCGGTATCATAAGTATATGGTAGAAGTTTACGTTCGGTATCATAAGTATATGGTACAAGTTTACGTTCGGTATCATAAGTATATGGTAGAAGTTTACGTTCGGTACCATAAGTATATGGTAGAAGTTTACGTTCGGTATCATAAGTATATGGTAGAAGTTTACGTTCGGTATCATAAGTATATGGTATAAGTTTACATTCGGTATCATAAGTATATGGTATAAGTTTACATTCGGTATCATAAGTATATGGTATAAGTTTACATTCGGTATCATAAGTATATGGTATAAGTTTACATTCGGTATCATAAGTATATGGTATATAAGTTTACATTCGGTATCATAAGTATATGGTATATAAGTTTACATCCGGTATCATAAGTATATGGTATATAAGTTTACATTCGGTATCATAAGTATATGGTATATAAGTTTACATTCGGTATCATAAGTATATGGTATATAAGTTCACATTCGGTATCATAAGTATATGGTATATAAGTTTACATTCGGTATCATAAGTATATGGTATATAAGTTTACATTCGGTATCATAAGTATATGATATATAAGTTTACATTCGGTATCAAAAGTATATGGTATAAGTTTACATTCGGTATCATAAGTATATGGTATATAAGTTTACATTCGGTATCATAAGTATATGGTATATAAGTTTACATTCGGTATCATAAGTATATGGTATATAAGTTTACATTCGGTATCAAAAGTATATGGTATAAGTTTACATAGTATATTTAGCCACATCGTATTTTACATGCAGTATCATAAGTATATGGTACATTGCTTCCATTTTTTTGTGCCCAAAATAAAGAGTGAAAGAAAAAAGCAGTCTTTATTGCTTCAAGCAGGGAAATCGTTCTATGACTCAGAAACATCCACAGTAAACTTTCTCTGGGGTTGGGGAATTTTTCATGCATTCCGCCGCGTAGATTGTGTACTTAGGTTAGTCATAAATCCAATGAATATGGATCACCGTGATTTGTCATTGCTTTCGACTTGTTTAGAACTTCAGTACCTTATTTAAATATTTGTTGCTATATTCATGAGTGTATATACTTGGGGAATTTTTCATACATTTGGCTACGAGATTCGAAATCTCATTGTGTCCTTAGGTTATTCATATATCTCATATACCCGATGAATATGGAATAGCCGTGATTTGCCATTCCTCTCAACTTCATCAGTATATTGTTGAAGTATTTATTTCTATATTCATTAGTGTACGACTTACTTCATTGGATTTTCCCCCTTTTTATTATTTATTTACTTACTTTCTCTGAAATAGCTTACAATTTTGCATACCACGAGTGAAATTTTGCGAGAGAAGCTTGATTTTTTACGCGCTTTTTACGTTTGATTTTAAATATTCCAATTTTTCTAATCTTAAAACTAAATCAGTTTAGAGAAGGTTGATGTTTTACGCGCTTTTACGTTTGATTTTAAATATTCCAATTTTTCTAATCTTAAAACTAAATTAGTTTAACCTAATTTTTGTATTTGTTTGTGTTGAACGGAGTGGAGTTCAGAAAAAATTCAAGTCAGGGTTGGCATAAACCCGGACAAAACTAGTTTTTGCCAGGACACGTGGAAAAAACCGGCAAAAACTAAATTCATGGTTACAAAGTGGTAAACTAGCGAGTTTTAAGTGCATTTTCGTGATGTTTGTTAATGTTATGTTAGAAAATTAACAATAGTATTTTTAATTTTTAAATTTGAGATGGTTATTGCTGAATTAAATTTTTAGTATTCAAATTTGCCAGGTGTCTTTCTATGAGCATTTGTCAGCAAAACAAAAGTAGAAGCGGTTTCATTCATTAACCTATTTCAAAGTTTTCCATTAATGAAAGACAGTAGAAAACATTATTTCTATCGAGGCTGAGCTATAACATGTAACTATATTTGGTTGGTAACATGGCCAATAAGAAGTGTGTGGAAAAAGACCCGAATTTTCTAACGCTAGAGAGTAGTGGCACTTGTACCCAATGCTAGTAAATTGAAGGCATAATGATAGCTGATATTAATTTAGTTTCAAGTTGTTCGCGAATATTTAACGAATAATTAGTCAAATACTTTGCATAGAATTAAGGAAAAAAAAATCTTAAAAAGTGGAAAAAACCGCGGAAAAAATAGTTTTTGCCACCGGTTTTAAGCTGGTTTAAACCGCGCGGAAAAAACCGCGGAAAAGTTAGTTTTTGCCACCCGGTTTTAACCAGGTTAAAACCGCGGTTTTTTCCACCCCTGGCAAAAACTTGCCAACCAATTTCAAGTAGACTCTAATCTTTATCTTTTGGTTTTTTTTTACGTTTGATTTTAAATATATTCCAATTTTAATAATATATTAGTGTACAAAAATGTCTGATGGCAAAAAACAGAGATGCTTTAGATAGAGGGGATAAGAGTAAGGAAGATGAAGGCACGGGAAGCGCTTTTTCAAGTAACAGTTGTTAAGGATTGATTTATGGAGGAAATGTCCGTGTTTTAGATGGACTTTGTTTCGGACTTAAAAAGGAAATTCGTTAGGGAGAGTCGATTTTAATACGAATAAATTGATTAAGGAATGGCGTATGGATGCGATGTGGCTTTAAATATCGGCCTTGACGATCTTGTTATCCAAAATTATATACTTCAACCCACGTTAAAAAGTATAAGCCCACGTAACCAAAGTTAGATGATACGATTGAAAATTATTAATAATTATATTGACTATTATAAGGTTATATCGGTGGGTGAAAAAGTATAGTGTTGTTTTAGACCTGAAAGCGTTATTGAACGTTTTTAACCCTGAACATTTGTATAACAAGACGGCCCAAGGGCTCGTAATAGTAGCCATATCGTACGAGTGAATAGCCCCTCTATACCCTACCCTAATGAGTGGATAACCCCTCTATACCTTACCCTAATGAGTGAATAATGCTATCTTTTTCAATGCTTAAATGATTTACCGTGCATAAAATCAGAGTGAATAGCCCCTCGATTCCCTACTCTAAACAGTGATTAAATTATAACCGTATAAATTTACTTATGCTGTAATTCTAATATTCCGGCGAATCGAAGAACAGATAGTTTTTAGTGATAATCCATCGATGAGTTTACAACATAGACTTATGCCGATGCACACTTATCGCATCTTATAAATTTCTAGCAAGGACTTATGCCCAGAAACCTTTGAAAGAGAAAGTTTAGTTATAGTGATTACGCATTTTAGTGATTATCCCCTCGAATTACCTTTAGCAATGCTAAAATGATCAAACGCATAACGCTCATTTAACACTATGTTAGCTCTATCTAAACCCACATTTGAATTCACCGCCAAAACGTTCCAGTCAAACATAACATAGATGACGATAGCTACCGAACGAGAACGAAACACATGAGGAGCGCGGTAGGAAACGGGGAAAATCGTTATCTATTTAATTAGCACATACATAAAAAGAAAATGAATATAAAAACCCCAAACATACAAATTCATAAGTATCCGACCCCACAGATAAAAATTCAAAAGTATCCGACCCCACAGATTAAGAGGTACCCCACCCCACATCACCCCGACATTTTAGAGATAAAAATAAATAATAAAAAACTCGGAGTTTCTATCAAGTCTCTGTGGTTCAGTTGGTAGAATGTCTGCCTATTGCGCCAGCGACCTGGGTTCGATTCCCGGGTCCAATTTACGTGAACATTATTAATTTGACAAGTATAGTTGACCTTAAATTCATGGTTTCATTTAATTAAGACTTAATACCTAATAATTGAAATTCCTTTCTTAATTTAGCCACGATGGCTCGTTAGTTTGTCCTTGGCATACTGTACGTGTTTACAAAAATTAAACCATGGCCATTTTACGAACCCACAAAACTATTCTGGGCGCATCTCAAAGGTTTGTAAGCAATTATGGGGCGATTTGTAGTCGAAAATGTTCTATGAAATTTTGCCCTAAGGTCCACCGTTTCCCTCAAGAATGTGATTTTACATTTCTGTCCGCCATTTTTTAAGATGGCCGCGGATTCGAAAAACCTTTAATTAAGAGTAACGTACCTGCAAAACTTCAGCCTTCTACGTACAGCGGTTTGGGCTGCACATTGATTATTAGTCAGTCAGACATTCAAAAATGTATCGTATATTATATTTATATTAAAAATATATAGAGTATGCATTTAGAAAAAGACCCGACACACTTGTCTCTAAAGCGAAAGGCTAATTTCCTATCATCAAATAGAGTTTTGCGGTCAACTGAGACCGAAATACGATAAAAAGTATTCTCCATGGGGTTTCTAACTTTTTGCAGTGCTTTTTGTTAGAAGGGAATGCGCGGCTCCTTTGACCCTTTGAAGTCGTGAATGGGCGCTTCCGGGTGCGGTTCGCCAGATCGACGCTTCCTAGGCTTAAAAGAAGCCGATGCGATAGAGCCGATACTACGTGCATTCCTCTGGTGATAGACGGGTTGGAATTTCGGGGAACGACCTTCAGGGGGGTTTTACAAGGACGCTGCATTCCATAAACAGACACAATAGAAGCCGACTATTTCCGGTATGCCTTGAAATGCAGAAGAAGAGGTGAGTTATTTTTAGCCTCACCGTCTATTAATAGCGTGGATCATTAGATTGACCTGGTCTGTACCTTTTCGAAATTATTTGTGATGTAAAATTCGTCATCAGAAGTAAGATGAGACTAGAAGTACTGAGCTAACCAAATTCTTCACTTGGCGAAAGTGAATATTCTTGATAACACACCAACGGTTGGCCCTCTGGTAGCGGTTTCTGAATTTTCCCTCCAAAACGTGAGAAGCTCGTGGCGGTAAACGGCCGAACTAGATTCAAGCAGTCGCGTCCGTGTTCCGCGGCTTTAGGTTGAGGGGAAGGGGTAGGAAATTTTTTGGAACTCGACCAATTTTTTTCTATCTAGTGTAGGCGCGATGGAAGCGGCATTAAATCCTCAAATTTGTTCACTAGTGCCAGGATCTACTACCAATGCTAGAGCTCTTTACTTCTAGTCTCATCTTACTTCTGGTAAAGCTAGAGACTTGCAGCTCGAGCTAGTTCGAGAACGACAAGCGAGAATTGACTGCACTCGGCTAATTTTGCACTCCATCTTCCTATTTAGTCTGTACTAAACCTTTGGCAGCGCCAAAACCAGGCGTGGCTTTACGAAAATCTATCTCACGTTTCTTATACTGTAGAACATTTCTTATAAACTTTTGCTTTTATTGAAATGGCCCAAGCGTGGCGAGCTTACTAAAGTACCGCCCATATCCATAACTTTGATCTTGAAGCCGCGGAGACCTTAAAATAATTCCCCGCGTCATCTCTATAATTTCTCGGTGCTGATCAACTCATATTCGCTAAAAGGAGTTTACAAATTTTCATATTAAGTGCGTCACAACAAGTACCACACTGTAGAAATATCGTTTCAAGGGAATTCGAAACAATGGGAGGTGTGCAGAAAGGTTGGACACACCGCTGTTAGGTACGGTATTTATTTATTCATCGTTACAGGCGCGATTCTTACCGGAGCCTCCGAGATGAACTAGGCCCATGCATGTCAAATTTTATGTGGGGAAATATCCAGTTTGTTAAGGAAAATATTTTTACCATATATGTGTACGAGGTGGTACCAGAAGTCCTTTAAATTAGCCTAGGAAGTAACCAAAAGCGGGGTTTGGTACTCCCCTCTCTTGTGTAGCAATACTGAAGAAGGGCGACACATTCGCCACCTCGCGATAATTTTTCTCAGATCTCCGGTTTAGGTGCGACTCGTACGCCAAAATTTGCCCTATCGAGAGATAAAAAACTATTGGCCGAAAACGCCCCCTTCCACTGTAAAACCGAGCCCGCTTAAAAATAGGAGAAGGGATGGGGGTGTGAATTTTGGAACAGTCAAGGTCATTCAGTTTTTTATGAACCTATTGAAAAAAAGTATTTAAAGGGAGGGTGAAGTAGAAAATCAAGTGGTTTTTTTATCGATTCCCCTACTATTTACAAGACCAGTCTGCATAGTCAAACATTCAGGAAATACTAGCTCCGAATGATTTTAAAATTCAAATTAGGTTCAGATTTAAAAGATAATTTTAAATAAGGACGTCCGATCAATCGCGTAACCCCCTGCATTTTTATAATTAGTTGAAGAATCGATTAAAAAACCACTTGATTTTCTACTTCACCCTCCCTTTAACAACCGTGGCCGTTCCTTTTTTTAATTTTTTATAAAGCAAACAAGCTACCCTTTAGAGATGCAGCGTTCATGCGCTGAAGAAGTCACGCCCCGCTCACGTCAAGAAAGACTTTCTAGAGAAGAGCTCGAGATTTCTAACTGTGTTAGGAAAGGGGAAAAATTTAACCCCCTATCCATGGAGTTAGAAGGAGTTTTTATCCCAGCAGAGACATACGCTATACCATAAGTTAATTATACCTCTAAGTACACAAATTCGGGGAACGACTGGGCATCTTTGGCAGGCTACTGTGACGTCAGAACTCGTATAGCGCTAAGATCCGAAGAGAGAAAATTTTAAAATTTCTGTCGCGGTGCAGCCACCAAGCGGTCGAGACGAAAAATAAAATCATCCAGTGGAATAAAGGAGAGTTTTACGTTTCGTATAGGCAGGCACTGGGGGGGGGAACGAATTTTACTTAAGCAACCCCAAATCCCTCTCTCTCTCGTGAGATAGAGGCGGTTTCAGTCCTGAAACATTCTAAAAGGGATAAAAGAAACGCTAGGCTAGGCGGTACAATTTTGTATTGAAGTTGAGGTGATAAATGATACGGAGAGAGTATAGGGTTTCATTAAAGGGAGCCAGACAAACACTATTGCCATAGAAGTGGAAGCGATTTGTGTACTTAGAGGTATAATTAACTTATGGCTATACCCAAGGTTCTTATAGAAACTTTGTATTACGTTATAATATGCAATTGAAAAATATTCCACTTCACGCATTTTGCTAAGACAGACATTTTTGAAATCCGCGTAATACCCCCAAAAATCTACTTCCGATAGGCTGTTGGGATCCAGCTACTCGCGACTGCGCGGAGAGGAGAGAGAATTTTTCTTATAGCGAGACGTTTTTTTTCGCAAATAAGCACCCCTTGCGCTATACCAGCCATTGTAATTGTTCACTTCCTAGGCTAATTTAATGGACTTCTGGTGGTGCTTATATTACCGTTGTGACAGGGGTCTTCCTTAATTTATCGTTGATATTTCAGGGGTCAGTCGTAAAATTTTCATAATAGAGAAAAGTTTCATCCAAAAATCCTCCGCACGTGTGAGATAAACATCTTCGACTTCACGAAAAAAATGGGTCGTCACTTGGTAAACCCCTGGGCCACGCTCTCTAGCTATAAAAAACAACCCTTTTGTATGGTCCCAGGACCGAGATTGTAAAATGTTTTAGAAAAATAAATCAGAATACTTACACGAGTCAACGGAAAAGGATAGTCGCTCTCGAGTATTTCTCAACCCTCTCCCAAATGGAGAAAAATACTTATAAAAACTTTAAAATAATTAAACAAAACAAATTAAACGTATTTTTCAATCGGTACGTTTTTTAAATAATTAAGTCTCTCCCAAGAGCATAAAGAATACCCTAGAAATCCCAACCAAAATTTTAAGGATTTCTATAAATTATAAGACCAGTCTGCATAGTGAAACATTCAGGAAATACTTCCGAAAGATTTTAAAATTCAAATTAGGTTCAGATTTTAAGGATAATTTTAAAGAAAGTCCTCCGACCAATCGCGTAACGCCCTGCCTTTTTATTAACAAAATTCTCGTGGCACGCTCCATGTCTCGCGCCACGATTGTCACGTTGCGCGCCTAATTTTATCAAATCTCTTGATAAATTTCATTCGACACGGAACGTGCCACGAGAATTTTTTTAACAAGAAGGCAGGGCGTTACGCGATTGGTCGGAGGTCCTTCTTTAAAATTATCTTTAAAATCTGAACCTAATTTGAATTTTAAAATCATTCGGAAGTATTTCCTGAATGTTTCACTATGCAGACTGGTCTTGTAATTAGTAGAACAATTGATGAAAAATCACCTGATTTTCCACTTCACCCTCCCTTTAAGAGAAATCTATATCTACGTGTAGTAACTCTAAATATATATATACTCTAGATGAATTTCGTCACTTCACGGATTCCGTGATCGCTTCTGGTATCGAAGCTGCATCCGAGGAATCTGAAAACAAAATTTACTTAACTGATCGCCATTTGCAAGGAATATTAGGCGACCTCTTTTTGGGTATTGTTAAGGCATTGTTTTTAACGCGATAGACCATTTAAAATAGCTGTCTCTTAAACGCTATAGAGTAATTTCTTTCCCATATACGGCAACGTCATAACCCTCTATCTCTTACCTTAGTGATATCCCCCCTCCCCTTCCCTTCCGGGGGCAAATAGTATTCTCTAGTACAAAGTTGCCCCTAACGTAGGGGATACAGAGTTCACTCCCCCTCTCAACCGAAATTACTCTATACTTATGTTTTCGGCTGGTACCGACGCAACTACAACTGCCATCACGTGGGTATTCGAAGCTTTAGCTGCCTTTCCTGAAATTCAGGAAAAAATTCGTGAAGAAATAGACGACAACAAAGGTACAAACATTTTCTTAATTGCGTAGGATTCAATAGATGGGTCGCGGGGAATTATTCTCCTCTCCCGTCTTAACGGTCTTATGTTAGGATGAAACTTAAAGGCCAACTTCCAAAGAAGAGGGTTCTAGCGAACTGAAAACCGAGCATCGAGACTAACAATGTACTGACCGTGCCGATTTTCGAATTCCCGCTGGGGTAAAAGATGGAAGGGTTCTCTCTAAATGAAAGTCGTGCAATGTGGTTTTAGAGAACTGAAGATGAACAACAGAAATCCTTTCAATCTTTTTTCCTCTCGAATTTTGTTTTCCTCGGAAGGAAATTCTCTATTGCGTATCTTCAGTTCGATAGAACCATATTGCACGGTTTTCAGTTAGCTAGAAGCCTTCCAACTTTTGCCCAGCGGGGATTCGAAAATCGGCACGGTCGCTCCACTGTTAGTCTCGATGCTCGGTTGTCAGTTCGCTAGAGCCCTTTTCGCTGGAAGTCGGCCTTTAAGCTCGGAACAAGCACCATTAGAATTACCTACGTCGTTTGTATGTTTATCCCGATATTACCTATACCGAAATGCAATTTAATTACATTTAGGTTCCGGTTTACCAACCGTGGACCGCAGGAAAGATTGTCCCTACACTTGGGCCTTCATCTCGGAATGTTTGAGGTACAAACCGCCCTTATCCGTACTCGTTCCTCACGCCACCAACGTCAACACGTCAATTGGCGGCAAGAAAATTCCCTACGGGACAATCGTGTTTTTCTATATTACCGCTACACACCTTGATCCGAATTTGTGGGAAGAACCGTTGAAATTTAAGCCGGAACGGTTCTTGGACTCGGATGGTAACTACGCGTCCAAGAAAATACCCGGTTATCTTCCATTCGGCGAAGGAAAGCGAATGTGTATTGGTGAGGAATTAGCTCGAAATGATCTATTTCTCATCATTGCAAATGTCCCGCGCAAAGTTCGCATTGTGGCGAGCAGAAACGCCAATAAAATGCAGAGTGAAAACAACCCCTTCTTTAATTTGCCCGCGGATTTTGAGATTAATGTCTTACCTAGATAAAACAAGTTCCATCTTTTAAATTAGATACTACCCTAATTACTTACAAATATTCAAGAGTTCAAGGTGGTGTATTTTATCTGAATATTGATGGTATAATGTTTAATATTACTGACCTTTTGTAATCGCCTGATTAAAGGAACATTTTTTCATAAAAATGTGGCTCGTGGATTTCTCGTGGCTAACTAATTAAGTAGGCAACTGTCTTTCAGTTATCAACGTTATGGTAATATACACAGAAAAAAATGTGTTAGGAAATTGAACACAATCTCTGAACATCTTCATGCAACACTCTCCTATACATGTTCAAAAATGAGAACATGTTCAAATAGAAATCTGTTCTTTTTTCTAATGTATTCAAGCCATTTTGTGTTTGATTTTGAACGTCTTTTTATTTAAGTGTTCTGCCTCTGAACATGTCAATTATGCAGAAAATGTGTTCAGGAGCTGAACACAATCCCTGAACACCTTCATGCGACTCTCTCTACTATACATGTTCAAAAATGAGCACATGTTTAAGTGAAAATATGTTCACTTTCTAAAGTGTTCAAGACGATTTTTGTTTCGGTTTTGAACGTCTTTTACGTGTTAAGCATACACTCTAAGAAAATGGGGCGCGCTTTAACACCTTTAAAAGTAGTTTGGGTCCAAATTTGACATCATTACAGGTGTTCATTTACACCCCTGAAAGGGTTTAATAACACTTATTGAGCAATTGGTGCTATAAATTGGCGCAACAGAGGTGCAGTTTAACACCTTTTTAACTCTTATATCGAACTAAAACTTAATTTTTACTCTCACATGAGTGTTGTGCAATTCCTTAAAGGGTGAGGCATAGCGCCTTTCAGAGTGTCGCATAACACCATTCAGAGTGTCTCATAACACCTTTCAGAGTGTCTCATTAACACCTTTCAGAGTGTCTCATTACACCTTTCAGAGTGTCTCATTACACCTTTCAGAGTATCGCATAACACCTTTCAGAGTGTCCCATCACCTTTCAGAGTGTCTCATAACACCTTTCAGAGTGTCTCATTACACCTTTCAGAGTGTATCATAACACCTTTCAGAGTGTCTCATAACACCTTTCAGAGTGTCTCATAACACCTTTCAGAGTGTCGCATAACACCTTTCAGAGTGTCGCATATCACCTTTCAGAGTGTCTCATAACACCTTAAAGAGTGGGTGATTTATTAGCAATCAGTGCTATATTCACAGCAAGGTTCCACTTTGAGTTAAATTAAGAGGAAAGTTCTTACATGCAGAACTATACCGCTTTAAGCAATGCTTGCAGGGCCGGATTAAGAGGGGGGCGAGGGGGCACTGGCCCCCGGGCGCAAGTCTTGTTGGGGGCGGATAGAGTTAAACTATTCCCCCTTAGGGACATTTGCTGTTCTGTTTCTTCCGACTTAAGGGGGCGGCCCCCGGTGCAAAATTGCTTAATCCGGCCCTGAATGCTAGTTCTCGCATGCAGTGTGAAACTGCATAAAATAGGCCACTTGTTCGACTTTAAATCGAGCTTAAAACTGCATGAAAAGTTGGTAATTTTTAGCGACTTAATAGCCTCTGAAAAAGGCAGGAAGTTTTTAATTAGTATAATTTCATCGGGTATTAAGTTGGTTTTGGAGGCCATAATATCCAAGCAGTAGACATAGACGTACTCCTTAAATTTACTAATCTCTTTTCACTAAGAATTTTTCGAGCACCAGAAACGCGTTTGACCTAACCTACTCTACAATATTTAAAAAAATTTAATTTTCTACTCTAATGCTTCTCAAAATAAAGATAAGACATGTCACAAAAGTTGGCGTCTATAGTCGCCCTACTAACATAGTCTCGTTTTTTTAGTGTCGCACAATACTTTTAAGAGTATCGCTTAACACTTTCAAGAGTGCAGTAGCGTTGCTAGGGTTTGAAATTTGGGGGGGGGTTTAAGTTTATTATTCGTATATTAAAGATTTACAAACTGTTATTGATAAAGAGAACGGAACCGATCAGTTAGTGACTATGAGACAAATGTGGATGAAAGAATTTCACTCGTCTTTTATAAGTTCAGTTTCTGTTTGCTTTTAGTCCCCACTACTGTTTGATATTGAAATTCATCTCTACAAAGATGAAACTGAACGAACTTATCATAATAATTTTTTACACTATATTGCTACAAAATTTTAGGGGATACGAGCAATTTTTTGGTAGAGTTTACGGATTATTTTAAGGGGGCTAACTTTGAAATTTTAGGTGCGCTAAAGCCCCCAAAAAGACTTAGCGACGCCACTGCAAGAGTGTCGCATAACGCTTTTAAGAGTGTCACCTAACACGTTTCAGAGTGTCGCCTAACACGTTTAGCAGTGTTTTACAAAAGTACAATACCCTCTGATTACGAATTTCTTTGTTAATTTTATTTAAAGGATAAAAATATATTCTTTCATGAATATCATCTTTAAAAAATGCTTAACAATCAAGTTTTTTCAATAATTTTTACTGTTTGGATTGACTTTAATATTAAAACATTAATGAAAATGAAAGAACTTATTTTAAAAAACCCGCAGTACTATAATTTTCCATTTTTAATTTCAAAACGGTTTTTAAAAGTTTTATTTTACATCGAATTTACACCTTAAATTGGCCCCACAAAAACTAAAGGTAATAAAACTCTCTTTGGGTGTTTTTACGGTGTAAAAAATGTGTTTTCTTAAATTACACTTCCCTTTCTTAGAGTGTACGAACATGTTAAGTACAGTCGCCGCAATTAAAAACTTTCTCTCTCGCGACGTCTTGTTTCAACAATAAGCCGCAAATTATTGATCTGATACAATTGTTAAAAAAAAACTTATCGTATATTGTTGTTTTAATAAAGATTTGCGGCTTATTGTTGAAACAAGACGTCGCGAGAAAGAAAGTTTTTAATTGCGGCGACTGTACCTCTCTCATTCTACAGTCCAAGAGAGATATGTACGAGTATTTCTTACTTGTAATTAATAATTAATAGGTATTACTGTACTGAGGTTTAAGTTATTTTGCTAGTAAAAGGACTATTAAGTATTGAAATTTATTTTTGTCACGTAATAGTTACTTAAAACTTACCCACGAAAAGGATTACACCTTTAATATTCTGAAGGGCCAAGGCTCAAAAATCCTGCCCAAAAAATATGTGCTGTTACTTTCGGGATCGGTTTTCTTATTAGCACTTTAGCAGCAGTAAAGGTTGCAGACGAATTTTAGGGAATATTAAAATTTCCCAAACATAAGTAAATGGTCTCTCCTCCCTGATGCAATTGCAAAAATGCTTTGTCAGAGAGTTCGTCTCATCGTCTGCGCTTTGCCAAGAAACGTTTTCAAGGCGTAGTTTAATTAAATTCACATTCCAAATATTTATTATTTAAAAATATGCTTACAAGTCTGGGGATTATTTTAGAGGGTTCTAAGTTTGAAATTTGGGGGGGGGGGCTAAATAGGGGGCTATACCCCCCCCCCGAAAAAAGGCCTAGCGACGCCACTGATTCATTGAATTGTATAATTACTTCAAGTTTAAATTCATTCTTGGGCGACAAAGAAAAACCATGGATATAAAGAATGCGCGTGAGGAAATAGGTTTTCACGCTATATGATAAGCAACTTCCTATCTCCGACGGGACCTTATTCGATGTATACTCTGTTCCAGCTTTAGTCGTCATCACGCACAAAGCTACGTTACATAGAGATCTAGCTTAGAGTGTGCTGAGAACCAAAGCTGGAACAGAGTATATATCGAATAAGCTTCGTCGAAGTACGCCTTCAACTACAAGGTTACAGAACATCAAAACAAATGATCGCGTTCGCTGTTCCTAAATTTTTAACGCGTTCATTGTGAAAGTGTTAAGATTTTGTGTTCAACTGTTACAATTTTTTCAAATAGAAACAAAAATTAGAAGTTGAGCGCCAAAATTAAGCGAAGTGTTCAATAAATTACACTTTTTCATCACTTAAACATATCAAGAAACCAAAATCTGATTTTTGAACACTAAAATGTGTTCAAATCTTTAACACACTTTTTTCTGTGTATAATGTTAAACCCGACAAGGGACTCCTAGAATACACTTTTAAACATATCAAATCCGTCACTGTTGCTGTTATCTAAAAGCTCTTGAACCTTTCACCTTTTTATCGAAAACGACGAGAATCATTCAACAAGCAAAGGGTTTATCAAAATATTTACGAATTATACCAAAGATGAATACAGATATCAGAAAGCATAAGTTTATCATGCCTCTAAGTTGAGATATGGCTGCTACTCCTATGGAAATAGTGTTTGTCTGGCTCTCTTTAATGAAACCCTATACTCTCTCCGTATCATTTATTACCTCAACTTCAAAACAAAATTGTACTTCCTAGTCTAGCATTTCTTTTAACCCTTTTAAAATGTTTCAGTACTGAAACCGCCTCTATCTCACGAGAGAGAGTGGGATTTTGGGGGTTGCTTAAGTAAAATTCGTCCCCCTCCCAATGCCTGCCTATACGAAACGTAAAAATCTCCTTTATTCCAATGGATGATTTTTTTCATGTGAGCCATTTAGTATTCGTCTCGTCCGTTTGGTGACTGCACCGCGACAGGAATTTCAAAATTTTCTCTCTTTGGATCTTAGCGCTATACGAGTTCTGACGTAACAGTAGCCTGCAGAAGATGCCCAGTTGTAACCCATATTTGTGATAAACTTATGATAATATTAAAGTAGAACGCAGATTTTTCGACCAGTGAAACGAGACCTTAAAGTTTACTACTTTATATTATTTCTATTTGTGCCTGATTGTAGTTTAAATCTGACGTATAGTAAGGACCTTGAAAACAATCCTTCCTCGAGCGCGAAAAGAATAACGTTCATTCTCTCAAGATCAAAACAACGTTCACGCTCTCTCTCAAGACCTGATTTTATAGCAAAGATAAAATCTCAAAGCAATAATTACTGAAATAAATACGAAAACTTACTTTATTTATGGAACGTATTTTGCAAACGTTATTGAACTTCCTCACGCTGCTAACGTCGACACTTCACTCGGTGGGCGAAAAATTCCGAAAGGAACCATGGTCATCTTTGACATCAACGCTACCCATTTTGACCCGAATTTGTGGGAAGAACCGCGTAAATTGAAACCCGAAAGATTTCTAGATTCGTCCGGCAATTATTCGACAAAGAAATTTTCAGGTTACGTTCCATTCGGCGAAGGAAAGAGAATGTGTATTGGCGAGAAAATGGCTCGCAACGACTTGTTTCTCGTTATTGCTAATGTCATGCAAAAGGCGCGGATCGTCTATCATGGTCCGCGAAACAGAGGCGAAATGGTAATGGAAAACAATCCTCTTGTTAGTTTAGCGGCCGACTATGAAATCAAAGTAGTACCCAGGAGTTAATAAAATACATTTTTGGAAAAATTACTATGTTTTGGTACTTTGGTTATGGTTATAGTAGCATTGTATCAAATCAAAGTAAGGGTGAGAAAAAATTTAATATCATTCTCTCCCTTCAAGTAAATATGATCTTGGCAATGTTTTTAGTTTACTTCAATCAAGTGGTTTGTTTGTGTATTTGTTCCTTATGCGCAGTAACGATTCATTACCGAATCTGAACAAACTGTACCGCTTATATCAGTCACACTCTGCGGTACACTGTAACACTTCTCTCGAAGTGAAGTATTACAAACTTCTGGTCTGTAATATACCATTTCGATGTAACTAAAAGGGAAAGACACGCGGGTAAAACTTTGCCTTCCATCTCGCTTTTGGCGCCTGCACTGTGGTCTTTTTGTATCATGAGAGTGCGCAAAGACGGCAATGTATCAATCAACCCGCGTGTACGTCCCGATACTGAGCGAGGGAATAACGCATACGCGGAATAACGTATATTCGGAATAACGCATACTGGCAATAAGGCATAAATGGAATAACGCATAAATGGAATAACGCTTAATTGTATTAGTGTATAACAGGATTAATGCATAAACGGAATAACGTTAAACTGGACTAACGCATACACAGAATGACGCATAAACATTTAGAGACGGTCCCCATCCCTACTTTAAGAAGGTTCTTTTCGGATCTCAATTGAGCTACGCTTTTCAACACTTAGCCTACCGCTGTAGTTTTTAGTGTATAATCGTTGTGTTATCAGAGCTGTGCTAATTAATTAGTTAGCTAATTGAATTTCTAATTAATTAGCAACATTTACTAATTGAAAATGGTAATTGAATTTTAATTACCTTAGTGCTAATTGAGAAGTAATTCTAATTAATTAGTATCAATAGGAAAGGTAATTATCTAATTAAAATTTAATTAGATTTAGGATTAACTAATTAGCCAATTGGATTTTCAATTAATCTTTTAATTTAGTAAAAACTAAAAATCGAGGAATTAACTCTCGATTGATTTGAATATGAAAACGGCCTTATTATATCGATGAGGAAACCTTAGTGCTACTCTAAATATTTCAGCTCCTCAAAACATGAGAGAATAATAGTACTAGTAGAAAATTTCGTAAATCATAACTGTCCCATTTCGAAATTTCGAATGTTTTTCCTACTCGAATTTATAGCAGTGCCCAAGGATTTACTACTCAGAGTCCATTATAGGAACTGTGGCAAGAAAATGAAGAAATGAGACAAATTTTAACATGACGGAAGGCTCGAGGCTTGTCTCATTTTTCGAGAATAATTCACGGCTTCCGTACCCGTTTTTCAATGGCATTAAAACATTAAACTTTGCATTACCAAAGTACTAAATCCATGGGCACTTTTAAACTTTTATGTTTACTTATGGTTTCTTTTTTTCCTTAATTAGACAAGTAATTAATTAGAAATTAGTAATTCTAATTAATTAGTTTGATAAATAAATGGCTAATTTCTAATTGAATTTAATTACTTTCTATGTCTAATTGCTAATTGGCTAATTAATTAGTTCATAAATATTTACCTAATTGCTAATTCTAATTCAATTAGTAGTCAGCTAATTAGCACAGCTCTGTGTGTTATTATCATAAAGAAAAAAATATAAGAAATATTTAGCCCTGAATTCTACATATTTCTATAATTTAGTATAATTTTAGTTAATCAATTTAGAAACTCTGGTCTGGAGAGTTTTAATTTACAATATAATGTTTGAAACATTAATTAGGATAGCAAATTATCTTTTGTTTTCTAGAAAATTAATCATAATTTTAGAAAACTCTCTTCCGATTCTATTACGTAACCACACGTATCTAAAGAGAATTTCATCTTATACAGTGTGTTCCATTGTTCTAGGGCATTTTGCCTCATGGGATACCGTTTACGAGTTATAATTGGAGTGTTTTACGGATGACCCCTAATTTAGCATTGCCTGTGAGTTTCTTACTTAATTTTAAGCAGTCATCTGTGTAAAACATCTATCACTACACTGCTTCTGCGCTTACTTCTCTGCAGGAAAGAGTGGAATAGTCTATGCACCTTATCTCTATCTTCCTTGTTTCGTGGCGGAGATACTAACATAAACACCGTTTTTAGAACAATTATTGCTAAGCCAATTTGTGAGGCAAACTTTAATTAGTATCTGCCTCAAGTAATTCCTTTGAAGACTTGAAAGTTACCCATTGTTAAGATGAATCGGCTAAGATCTGGCCGCGATTGTGAATTTTCCTCATTAAATACTACTAATTTAGGCTTAAAATCTTTTTTATAAAAAAAAAGATAAATACTCTAAATTTAGATTATTCGCGGTGTATTATTATAGTTTATTTTCAGCCATGTCTAGTCAATACAATTGCCCAAAGAGCCATCTGAGTGGTTTAAGCATGAGCAGCGATAATATTAGGCGTTTTCTATGAGAGATAACAGACTTTTTTAAAGAAAACAATTAAGTAAAAATTTTATGTAGGGGGCCCAGTGTGGGGGGGGGGAGAGAAAAGCAGGGTGAACAAAACGATTTAATAACTTAGCTAAGGTAGAGACTTAAAATAATCAGACAGTTTGCGTCGAAATTGGGACTTATTGGTAGTAACAACGAGGTCTGGGAAATAAGAATATTTTTTAAACTACTCCTTGGGACCAGTGACCCCCTAGTGTCCGAAATAATGAACCAGTAGTGGAAGAACCCAAGAGGTCCGTCGTGACCATGTAGAGAGCCTACCAAATTCACCGTACTCTATTACCAGCAGCGGAAGAGACCAAGAGGTGCTTTCTCCATCGTCAATTTTGTACGTCGAATGCGGTAATTGATGAGGGTCTTAATTTTGAATAAAAAAGAAAACGGCTTATATCCGTTTCTGATGGTTTCCAGCTCTAAAGGTTTTTTTCCTTAAGTGAGCTCTTATTGGCTAGTTCAAACCCACGTGATCTTTGTTTTTTAAACTACAAAAATCAAACGGCTCCTCGTGTCGTTGGCCTCGTTGCGCGCTGGGAGGAAAGTATTCTATTCCTCGACAAGGTTCCGAACGTTTAATCGCGATTAAATTGATTTGTTAATAATTAAAGCTTTGAGATTTATGATAACTACTTAAAATAGTTTAAGATTTGTTGCGCAGAGGTAAATATATTTACTTAATGTTATAATAAGACCTAAATTTTAGCCACCCTAAAGTAACTATTTGAAGTAATGTGTTTTAATTATGATTTAATGTTTTAATTATACCAATTAATTTTTAAAATAGGCTTAAGACGGATTGGTCTGCCTTAGAGTGGAAGCAAAGCCTACCTGGACCAGCTTTGCAGATGATAAACACATTAGAAGAAAAGTAGATTAAAACTAATCAACATAAACAATTACAACTGGATCTTGTTCAAGCTGATCCAGTAGTTGGCGTTGTAATGAACAGATACAACGCCAACTACTGGATCAGCTTGAACAAGTGGCTCAGAAACACAAAAAGAAGGTAAGCTTTTCTTTATAATATCCTTTACTTATTGACAGGCCACAGCTGGATTTAATTTAATAGCAATAGAAATGTATACTTTGTTTACGTTCATTGCCCTATTACGGAAGATGCTAGTTTCCATTTTCATATTGTTTGTTTATTTTGAAGCTGTTATTACTTTAGAATTATTGAATATGTATGAAATAATAAGGCTATGTAGTTCTTTTATTCGTTGAAACATTGGTTTTAAAGCTTCTATCTCAAACCAATCTACATTTTGGTAGTAGGAGGCAAAGTTCCTCCCTGTAGTCGGACCAGTCGGTCCGACGGGGGTTGCGCAGTTCCGTCTTAACCGAAGTTGACTTGACCGCGACCGAGAAGCAGATGTGCCTATGGTCCGAAAGAGACGGTTCATTAGACACATGCCAATTAGAAACCGACAGACTGATATTGTCTGTGGCCAGGGTGACATCAATGACCTCCTTTCTGTTAGAAGTAACGAAGGTTGGCTCATTGTGCCTGTTGAGAATATGCAGGTTCGTACCGACCAGATATTCAAGTAGTTCATCACCACGTCTGTTGCAGTCACTACTGCCCCACGTGACATGGTGGGCATTGGCATCACAGCCCAAAATGAGCCTGTCCCCCTGCCTCTCACAGCGGTCGACAAGAACGACAACCTCCTGTGGTGGAGGGGAACCCGTGGCATCATGGGGAAAGTAAGCAGACGCCATGATAAGGCCAGTTGCCACTCCAGAAGAGGAGGGCATTACCTTAATCACAGCAGTATCCCTAGTGAGGTAGTTCGGAAGTGGAAGGATGTCAAGACCCTTCCTGGTCAGAACACACGCCCTGGGGTTGGGTGAGGTATAGTCATAAGAGATATTACCTACATTCTTTAAACGAAGGATTTTACCATTATGAATCCAAGGTTCCTGAATGAGGGCCACATCCAGGCCCTCTAAGGCAAACCTCCGGCATAGAACTGCCGAGGCTGCTTTGCAGTGATGCAGGTTGATCTGGATCACCTTGATGCTCATGTCTTAGGAAGAGAGGCGGCCCCGGCTACTTGCTTGGCGGTAGCGCGGAGTCCCGATTCAGGACCGGTATCTCCTTCGCCTCCACCAGCAGCACCCTCGGCCCCCAACTCCATCCCAGTAACAGGAGCGTAGGTCCTCTCGGTATCAGAGTCCTTCAAAAAGTCGGACTCTGTCCCGAGGTCTATATCTGAGCTATCTGGAAAGGATGGCTCTAAATTAATGCCAGCAATATTTGCTGCCAGCTCCCCACTCAGTATTGCCTTCTTCTTCAGAAGCCTCAGAGGCATTCTGGAGAGGGTCCTTTGGTGCATTCAGGACTTTTAATGTCCCGACATCCACGCCAGTAAGACCCTCGAAGCCGGCCTCCTTGATGGCCTCCATGGAGGAGCCATCAATTAGGAAGATCCAGCGTCTGGTGCTCTTCTCATCGAACGACTTCAGGCACCGCCAACAGTCGGTCAGAAACCTACCATTGTAGGCCTTCAATCGTCGGAGAAGAGCCACCGGATCAGTGGTGCGACGGTCCTTGGTCCGGAAGGACACCTTGAACGGCTTCGGGAGTTCACTGGCCTTCATCACTGAAAGCCGTGTTCCCCCTGTGGCACGCTCATTATGGTGTAGCACCTTCACGAGCCATTCGCTGGTCGCAGAATCCCCACATGAATAGATCATGGCCCCAGCCATGATGTGGAAATTGAGAGGACGCGGCAGCGAGCTTCCCGAAGAAAGCTCAGCGTCCAGTGCGTCAAGTATAGCGGCCTGGGTGGGAACGACGTCCTCCTCCGTGACCGCATTAGTCGGATAGCCATCTTGACAATACTGGCGACGTCGCAGTAAGACTTGGTCTTCTTTGACGCCGCAGCTTGTAAGCTAGGCGAGGGATCATGGTCCTCTGCCCTAGCTCTCTTTCCAGAAAGGGTGGTAGTTTCTCTTGCACCAGGCGTAGAGTCCGTACCCGGGACGTTACTCCCAGCACCCGAAGGTACAGGAGTCCCATCTCGGCCCGTATCTCTTGCACCCAGTGCAGAGTTCTGGCCACCTTTTTGGGATTGTTTTCTTCGGCGGTTGGCCATGCGCCTCCTATTAACTTCACTCAACCTGGTGGAACCCGATTTAGGAGCAGGAGGTGACTTTTGGCCTTCCGCCGATTGCGGGTGGGTGCTGCCAGAGGCAGCATCTCGCCCAGAAGCAGGTTGGGAGTTGCCTCCTTCCCTGAGAGAAGGCTGGGTACCGGTAGAACCGGCTCCATGCCCAGGTTTGTTTTTGGTTTTTGTTTTTAAAGAATCCATAAAGATCCCACGAGGAATGAGGCAAGTAAAAGGTCACCACCCGGTTCTTGGAAAAAATGGGCTTTTCGTGGGCAGTGGTGAATCATAGGTTTTGATAGATTTTAAAAAAAGGATTTCAGAAAAATTGAGCTGAAAAAGTTACATTTTGATATTTGAAATTTGAAAATATACCGTAAACTGAAAACTAAATAGGCGTTGACGTTATAATAGTCGATACTATGAGCGCTAAGCTTAAAATGTCAACTTTTGAAACTTATTATTTTATTAATGGACTATAGTTTTGGTTAGTTTTCATAATGGTTTTGAGGTTCTTTATTAACATTAAATGATTATAATCATTTTCTTTCTAATTCTTTCGACCTTCAAAAGCCGAGTGAGTACAACTCTAAATTTTAATTGGAAATAAACCTCCTCGAGTCGAGACGAGGGCTCACAATCCACTTCTCACAATCCACTTAAAAGCTTTTTCTTAAATAATTAAATAAATATAATTGATATTAATTATTTTAATCGTCAGTAATTTACCTTAATTTTAGTTAAGTTGTTTTAAGAAACGTTATTCCTAATATAATTTTAAACATAGCTATTGTTGACGTTTCAATTCTAGCGTATGCCTCTTTAACAATTTTTGGAGATTTAGGTTAAATGTAAGTTGGCCGGTTCCCGAGAAGGGATAAGAAATAGTGTAATTGCGTGAAACTTTAGTGGAAGCCCTGCCATTGGAGGCGGGACGTTTCTCGTAACCCAAGCCGATTGCAGCGTTCATTGAAAAGTTTCTCCGCTTTGAAACGTAAGTGGTAAAAATGAACTGAAGCTATCATTAAGATAAAAAAAATTCGCACTCAATTGTGAACTAAATTAAGAAAAGAATTCAGTCTCGCATTAATAAAAACTGGCAAATATATACGAGTAAAGTTTACAGTTATTTAATTAATCGAATTAAGTACAAAGATCTATTAAAACTGTACCAAATGCTAAAACGCATTAAATAAAAATATTATTGCTAGAAGTTGACCCCTCGGAATTATCTTAATTTTGGAATGATAATAAGCTTATAACCAGCTTTTCTGTCTGATATTGAATTTTCCTCTTTTAGGATATAATTGTATCAAGGCTTAAAACGGAGATCATATTAGATTTACAGATTGAAATCCCCCCTTCATTTTAAGAACGTATGAACACTGCAAAAGAATAAAGCCTGACATATATTATCTGCCACAAAGCACTTGTACGTAAATAGTCGCTTAAGTAAATATTGTTGGAAAACATACCAACCTTAATGTCGTTTTCTTTATATAACTGAATAAATATGGTTTTAGCCACATCGTTAACGAAGGGTTATTAGTTCGACCTAGTGTGTTGAAGATGATGAATGTGTTTCGTTCGTAGGTGTGAGCCTCTAACCGTCATTTTTCATTTACCCTTCTGTATTTCCTTTTTAACGGATCACGTGACGTTAAGTCCTCCGCTGTGCGACCAGGTAGGTGCGTGCTACATACAAAGGTTCAACTTACCTTCCCCCTTTGACTTTCATTTCTCTACTTCCTCCATGGTGGAACCGTTGCGAGCGTGCGCCTTAAAATTTAAACTCTCCCTAGTTTGAACGTCACCTGAGACTACTTCAGAGTAAATTTGAAGGTTTCTCAGGCTTCGGTAGTTGTGCTGAGTAAATATTAGTACCCTTTTAAAATAAGTTTGTTGGCCGGTAATAGTGCGCAGACCAAATTTGCGTCCGGCTCTTCTCTGAGAGTATTCCCACGTGACCCTCCTCCATTTCTCGTAGCTGTTCCGATATGCATTCGGCCTTCTAATCTCTAGTTCTTCCACGAATCAACAAACGCGTTGTTATCATTTTTGCTACATTGTATCGATTGCACTAACAGTTTTACCCAAATAGTAACAGTAATAAGTACTAACAAAGACAAGTAGACAGTGAGCGAAGTAAGTAGGGCGTTGGCATCGCGCGATTCACGTTGCCAACGATGTGGCTTTATTATGGGCGAGCCCATCTTGTTTTTGCTTTTTGTGGTTATTTACCTCATGCTAAGTTTTTTCACGTGTAGCTATTCTTATCTTCTATAAAGCAGTAAAATAAACAAAGAAAAATAATGTAATTAAGGAACTGAACTCCTTAAGTATTCCAAGTTTGGCCCTAGTAACAGTTTCGTTAGCGGCGGCGAGTGGTCAACAATAACAGCAGATAAAGTGCACGGCGCTAACAACTATCAGAACTCCGATGTATGATACTACTCCAAGGTCTCTATATTTTTCAAAATTTCGCACTAGCGACCCGATGCTAAAACTGTAATCAACGAAGAGTACAATATCTATATCTGCAGAAGTCCATTAAATTAACCTAAGAAGTAACCTCTCCCCTTTGCCAAGCCAAAACTGGAGTTCGTAAGGAAAGTCAACTTGTAGGGGATCAACTGGAGTCGCACTATGCGTTCGTTCCTTATTTTTGATCTTTTTTAGAGCAAAACCGTTCCTGGTCCCTTTAGAGATCCAGCGTTCATGGGCTGAAGAAGTCACGCCCCGCTCACGTGAAGAAAGACTTGTTGATTGGAATTGAATAAAGCGTTGAATTCGTCTAAAGCAAAAAACTGAGTGACTTTGTTGGGAGGGGGAAAAAGTTAAAAGGACTTACCCACCAGAAACGTACTCTATACCAGCCATTGTAATTGCTTACTTCCTAGGGTAATTTAATGGACTTCTGATATCTGTAAAAGTAAAGTCCTGACGTACTGACTGATAATTCAGAATGTAGGACATAATCCCCCATAGGAGAAGAAAAGGACATAATCCCCTCAGGTAGGAGACAAAATCCCCCGGAAAATTTCCCCCGAATGGATGCCGAAGACAGAATACCCCAAGCCCTAGGACAAATTCCCCCCAGCCCCAGGACAAATTCCCCCCAGCCCCAGGACAAATTCCCCCCAGCCCCAGGACAAATTCCCCTCAATTAATGTAAAAAATAATATTTTGGAAAAGGCGTACCTTTGTTGGTCGCTATAATTTCCATGGCTTAATGAACAAGTGCTAAAATATGCATTGTCTTTTAAAGAAATCTTAAAAAATATTAAGCCTGTAACTATAGGCCTAAAGGGAGGGAAATCTCAATATTTTAAAATGTAATGTTACTTCGGAAGAAAATAAATGTAAAAAATAATATTTTGGAAAAGGCGTACCATTGTTACAATATTTGCAAAATATTATTAACCGAACCCAACCTAACCTAACCTAACCCATCCCAACCCAACCCAACCGAACCTAACCTAACCTAACCCAACCTAACCTAACCCAACCTAACCTAACCTAACCCAACCTAACCTAACCTAACCCAACCAAACTCAACTGAACCCGAATAAAATCAAAAAATTGACAAACTGAATGTCAATATTGAATGTTAGTGACACAACCAATTAACAATTCGAAAGCAAAAATTGTTTCATATTTGCAATTTTTCTCCATTATTCACGCTAATAGCTAATTATTAATACGTAAACCCATTCCTACCCTAGAAATGAATGAAACTGAACGAAATAATTTCAAATTATATTTTGATAATACTCACGTACCTTCGGGGAATCGAACCCACCATTCGTCTCTCCGCTGTTCAACGCCTTATCCACTACGCCACCAGATCGCTGAGGCTTCCAGTGTTTTAGATAATATTGATATTGTATTTTTTATTGTCGGGGGATTATGACCGGGGAATTTTGTCCAGAGGGTGGGGGATTTTGACTAGAGAGTGGGGGGATTTTGTCTACAGAGTGGGGGGATTTTGTACTCTTAACTAGGATGGGGGGGGGGAAATGACCGGGGGATTTTGTCTTGAGAGAGGGGGGATTTTGTACGTTTTTAAAAATGGGGGAATTATGACCGGGGGTCTTTTGTCTTGGGGGCATTTAGTCCGTATACCGATAATTCAGGCCCAGCCCAAATTAGCTTGACCTAAAAGGCTGAAATTTTACAGGAAAGTTACTGTATAGTAGTAGGCACGCTGCCATCATGAAAAATGGCGGTCAGAAATGTAACGAAAACCTTCGTTATGGAATAACGTTGATTGCGCGTTTCAAACGATTTCAATAACATTTTGTATACTGGTTCCCAATACCCTACAGACAAGCCTTATGGCTTTTGATGTTCGATTTTCCGTCATCTTTAAAAATGGCAGCCCGATAACAAATTAAAAGGTTCCAACAGGCATGGACGAACCATGCAACGGGCAACGCCGAGTGCCTTTGCTGCTAGTTTTTACCTCTCCGAGTGACGATGACGTTACGGAGAGGTGTTACACTGGACGTGTCTGTGTGTGTGTCTGTTTTTCTGTGTGTGTGTCTGTCACCACGTTCGCAGTTGGCAAATCATAGCAAACGTGTTCGCAAAAAGCAGTATTAGCTTCTACTCCATTATCATCGTTGGGGTTAGGATTTACGCGGCGATCGTCTAGGGTTACGAGAAACGTTAAGTCTCCCAATGGCACGGCTTTCACCAAAGGTTCACGCAATTGCGGGTTTTCTTATTACTTATGGTGAATAAATCCAACTATCGCCTCATATACCCCAAATATTCAATAATTGTTTAGAGGCATACGCTTGAATTCAAACGTCAACATTAGCTATGTTTAAAATGATTTTAGGAATAAAGTTTTTTAAAACGATTAGCAAGAATTAAGGTAGATTTCTGACGATTAAATTAATTAATATCAATTGTATTTATTTAGCTATATAAGAAAAACCTCTTAATTGCGTCTCGACTCGGAGAGGTTTCTTTTGGTTTCCCAACTTGTCATATAATTCTATTAAATTATTATCGCTTACAGACAACACTTGTTCCTTTTCTCTTCTGAAGTTTTGATACGTGCAAGGATTTACGTGAATGGTCGAAATGTCGCCGACAGAATTTGAATTTATGGGAAGTGATCGATATTTTAAATACAAGTATCTAAAATTAGAATTTTCATATCTCACACGTTACTTTCGATTTCAAAATGATTTTTTTTTAATTTTAGATACACACAGGAAACCCCAATAAACGTAACGACACTCGAGGTGAGTTTATCAACATTGGGTTTCAGACAGAATTATTTTCCTAGATTGCAAATAAACTTTTAGCTTTTCTTATCAGGAAACGTGGGAGATGGAGAACACCGTGCCATGTTACAAAATTATTGGCGATTATTTAAGGCGATCCCTCAACATGAAGTAATTGGAATTCAATTCGAGCAATCGCTAGAAACGAGAAAGAATTGCGTTAACGTACAATCATGAACGAAATAGTGAACAATCCAGGACTTAACAGCCGTTCATTCACAAGTTGTTGAGAGAGAAAAAAATTAGGGGAAAAATTGAAGTTGAATTGATTTTGGTAACGCCATCTGTGGATGAAGAAATAAAGCATAATATTTGAACTTTTGAAGTCGAATGGAGTAAAACCCGTTATCACCGGTTTACTCTTCTTCAAATATTGGAATTGGGTCGTTATTTCTGTAAAATGGTTAAGAATAAGCACCGTGTGTTTCCATACCGTAACAGTGATAATCGGTATTTACATAACCCGCATTCTCTATTTCGCGTATGCAGCCACAGAAAGCCACCCTCTAACGTGACCTTTAATTCTGTCCCTAAAATGACGTAGTTCCGCTAGCGCGAATTTGAATCAACAGGGGCAATAGTAGTAGTGGGCGGTTTTTTCGCTAAAGACATGTCCTGGATTGGTCACTATTTCGTTCATGGTACAATCAAGAGAAAATAGAAGAAGAGAGTATAGAAGGTTGCTGCGACTCGATTGAGGGGTTAGATTTCAACCGACCTAGCGTCGCGACTCCACACCCCTTCCAGGATAGCCTCCTCACAGCTTTTAGACAGAGAAAAATAGTTCCCGCAAAACAGACTATGGACTCAGAGGCAGGGCCGGAAATAAGCAAAGGACACTGGACGTTGTCCAATAAAATTTTAAAATGTCCCATAATTTTTTAAAAAACTAAGGGGGTCACTGGACGGTTGACCAGTAAAGTTTTCCGACGCTTTGACAGCTTGACTATGAAGACGCGACGCAATTTTTGCGCACTGGGACAATGTCCTATAAATTTTCCAGTCAAAGGGGGTACCACTGAACACAAGTCCTATAAACATTTTTTCTTATTTCTGGCCCTGAGGCGGTAAACGAGGGCGGCTCGCTCTCCCAGAACATAGCCCACTCGTTCACGCGCAGCGTCCGTCAGCGCAGATCGAGTGGGCTATGTCCAGAATTCAGCAGCGCTACTTTCCAACAAAAAAATCTAACTTCTAACCTTCTGATTGCTTACTTTTAGTTTTAGAGAGAGGGGGAGGGTTAAAACTGGACGAAGTAAAAAGCAGGGATATAGTTAAATTTTGACCCAAGTATTGGTACTATTGGAATATTATTCGCCTGTTTCGACCCGATAAAATTGAAATGTACATATGGCGATTAATCGAAATGTTTAAATATTAATCAAGGTATAATTGGTTTTCAATTAGATACTCCAGTAATCAAATTAATCGGGTTTCGGACCGTAGTCAAAAATCATTGTTCGTGCTTAAATCTCAGAACACCTAACCCATGGACAGGAAAAGCATTGTAAAACACGTGTAAACAAATGGAAATGCGTAGCACGCGCCCTCACGCGTCTACCGACCGCAATTTATCGCCAAATGTACCGAAAATAAAAATTGGTCTGTAATGTTTCGGGATATTTTTTAGCCAAGGCTTAGTGTTAAACAGACTTTATTAACAATACCAGAATTATATTTACAAAAACTAACTTGATAGATCGCTTATGAATCTTTAATGAGAGAGAGGCTAAAATAAATAAATAATGAAATTCAACTCACTCAAATAGCTGGGTATTTTTACCATATCGATGACTGGAGACCTCTACTACTCGAAAAACAAAATGGCGCGAATTTTACTAGGGTTTGGTGAAAAACATCCAACATCCGCCGCCACAGCGCTTGTGTCAGGCGTTGCTCTAACCAAACCAAGCTCCCTATGGGTTAGGTGGTCTGAGCTAAAATTTTATTTTCTGGACTTTTCTTGTAGTGTACATTACGAAGGGCATAAAATTAGTTTTTTTGACGCTGATAAACTGTTAACAGCACCGGATGCTTTCAACGTAGGTGAAAAAGAGATGTATGGATTAAGTACAAATTTCTAATAACTGTGGTTTTAGAAAGCAAATATTATCTTGATACCCATGCCACGCTCATTTTTCGAGCATGGCCGGCATGAATATTTCACTCCGTCTCCGGTTTTCCGCATGACCAAGACTATAATCGTGTCCACCGCCCCGATGAAAGTCACTTCAACTTCCTTGTCCTTCTTAAATATGGAAACTCAAGTAAACTTTGCTCTTCTGCCCAATTCATTGTATTACATTCTTGTTTCGATTAGGTGGTTATTTTGACGGGATTAACCTTGGTGCTTCTGTCACTTTTGCTTGTCGTTCACTCCATCGTAACCAACAAGTACAAGTCGGTGCCCAACAAGAAATTTTTCAAGAAAATGGCTCAGGAAACACTAGAAAATGTCTGGGACAACGCGTCGCTCTTGTGCGCCGAACGTAAGGCATTGAAGCGCTCGCTTACATTTGAAAATACTTATCCGTCAGTTTCATATTGGGAATCCCATTAGCAGAGATTGCGTTCCCATATAACGAAGGATGTCTAGCGCTTTAATCAGACGTATTAATATTTTGTAGCGATTCCCTCCATTTTGCCGCACATTACTTGTCGTCTGCTCGCTTCGTCGTGGCTGATCGGAGTGACTTTCATTCTGTTTTTCTTGGGTTGTTTCTTGCGAACGGAGTTCTCGACGGAAAGCTACAACTGCATTGACACCCTCTCGGACTTGATCAAATCAAAAGCGGATTATGCTTCACACATAAAGTACGTAAGTCCCATTTTTCCATAGCTTTGGCCATGGATTTCATGATATTCCCGAAGTAAAAACTAAGCAGACGAACAAAAAAGCTTTTAACCAATCATGAGCCCCCTAATCATAGATAACCTCTTTAATGCCAGACCAATCGGCGACGGCTATTACTATTTTCTTGAATGGGAACTCGACTCGACCTCGCCGTCGACATAACCGGGAAGCCCGGAAGGCGAATTTCGGTAGTCGTTATAAAATATTTAACGTTTTAAAGCTAAAGTTTCGAAATTTTTCGAGACATTTAATAAGTCTTCAACTAAATATTATAAGATTTTCATTAAATTTCAACAGAAAAATAGATCTGCGAATAAAATTAGACACGAAAACTACACTAAGCCTTAGCTAGATATCAGCGGCTGAGGCCGAGCGGCGCATCTCGAGCCGCCGGCGGCCGGGCTTGCCGTAACGGCGAGAACAGAAAAATACCTCGTTAAAAAACAGATACACGGCGTCTTAAATAGTCCAAGCAAAAGCTACCCAGATTAAAAGATTTTCGTGCTTTACTCCCAAATAATCTTTCGTATTGGGAATAGTTTTAACTAAAGAATATTTCAGACACTCTACTCAATATTTATACTAGTTCCCTAATTTCAACAGAAAAGTAGCTATGCGAATAATAATAGACTCTAAAACTACACTAGGCCTTGTCTAGGTAACAGCGGTATGGTGCCGGTATCCCGATTCCCGAGCCGCCGGCGGCTGAGCTCGCCGTAACCGCGAGAACAGAAAACATTCATCGTAAAAAACAGATGCATGGCGTCTTAAATAGTCCAAGCAAAAGCTACCCAGATTGATAACATTTTATCGCCTTACTCCCAAATAATCTTTGGTATTGTGAATAGTTTTATCTAAAGAATATTTTAGACACCCTACTCAGTCTTTTTAGTAGTTCCCCAATTTATGTACCTGGTAAATCGGTTCTTAAGGCGGAAGGATCGGATGGATCCGAAAGAGCCGCGTTACTGAACTATTTCCCTCCGCGTAAGGGGAGGTTCTTTCCTAGGAGCTTAGAGAATATCGTGTAGCTCCCCCAGGCACATGTTACGTACTTCATGTGTAAAGCCTAATCGGCTTCTGATCAAATCGGGAATTCCACCAACAATGATAGAAGAAGCCGGAACTCTAGAGAATTTGAAATATTTGGTAAATAGGCGTTGCCGTGTTAATTAAGTTCTCTATTCTTCTGGCGTCATTGGTGCGTATTTGTAGGCAGCCCAGGACCCAGTCGTTAAGGAATGGCTAGACGCGCAAGATCAGGAGAACATTTTCACCAGTCTTATGGATTATATGTCGATTGACGGATACCATCCAATTCTATCCGGGGAGAAAGCTTTAATCATAACTGACATGTATCTGACTTGGATGATGGCAGAATTCTTGACGTCTGATTCCGTGAGCAAAGTCAAGCTCTTGGAGGACAATGGAAGTCTTTACTTTTCGCAGCAAGACGTTGGTTTCGAGTACCTACACCTGATTTTCAACACCTCCTGGATGAGAAGCTCACCGCAAGTGCACGAAAACCTCCAACTGAGGTCCTTACTATTTTTATCGTAGAATGATTCAAGGGCCTGACGCCTGTTTTATTATAGTCTGGAACCTTTGTTCGAAACGCAAATTTTCAAATATCTCGAATTTCAAAAGCATCACTTTATTGAACAAGTCACGTGGAAGAGACCGTTGAAAAGCACAACTAATTTGGACCTGAGTAGTGTCTTTGTTCCTTTCTTCTTGCTTTTCATGCTGTTGTCAGGAACAGTAGCAGCCGTCATCACCGAAATCATCTTCAACCGCTTTGCTTAATCCAATTTTGCTTAAGTTCAAAAAGCTTTACCGCTTCGAAATGACGTCCACATGTTACGTCATTTTAAATCGACCCTAACCTCCAGGGGACATTTATTATGTACTTCTATTGTCACTGAGATTAAAAAGTTGTACTTGAGTGTGAATTTTACTAGCATTCTTAATGTCTTCATATTTTCAACCTTTTCCGCGTCTTACCTTCTGTATGGCCAATGTACCCAGCTTTCCAATCCCCTGTAGGGTTTATAAGATCCTCGACTTCTTATCTTCCCCTGGATTGGAAACCCCAAAACTGACTGTAGTGTTGTAGCGATGAAGCTTATTGTTTAATTAACTCTCAATTTGCAAATTATTCATTGTTACGAAAGAATGAAACGAAAATAATTGTCGGAATAAAGGACTTTGGTGAGGAGCCAGGATTGACAAAGGGCAAAAAGAATTAATCTTCTGGGAGAAAGCGCCACACCACTTGACTTCGATAATAAAATTTCCCGCTAAAAATCGTGAAGCCATCGCAATTTATTGACGCTACTTTGTTTTTCCATGATGGGTTTAATTTAGAAATAGGGTCGAAAAGTAAATATAACCGACCAAGCGTAATGAAAACAAGGTATGTAATGAGAGCCTGTTTGTAGTGGAATCTCAGACCACCTAACCCATGGACAGGCAAATCCATGTTAAACCCTCGTTAACAAATGACAATACGTAGCACGCGCCCTCACGCGTCTACCGACCGCAATTTATCGCCAAATGTACCGTAAATAAAAATGGGTGTGTAATAGTTCGGGATATTTTTTAGCCAAGGCTTAGTGTTAAAACAGACTTTATAATCAATACCAGAGTGATATTAACAATAACTAACTTGATAGATCGTATATGAATCTTTAATGAGAGAGAGGCTAAAATAAATAAATAATGAATGAAATTCAACTAACTTTTATAATTTAGTCTGATTTCCTCCCCATATCGGTGACTGGAGACCTCTACTCCCTAAAAAAAATGGCGCCAATTTTTCTAGGGTTTGGTGAAAAACTTCCAACATTCGCCGCCACAGCGCTAGTATCAGGAGTTGCTCTAAGCAAACCTAGCTCCGTGCTTGTCTATCCATGGGTTAGGTGGTCTGAGGTGGAATCCAATCTTAGAATGGGTAAATGTTCACATAGAAAACATGTTCTCGTCCATCATAAACTTCTTTACGTTCAAACTCTTCTAATCTTGGTTTAAAGTAATTGCGTAAATATTGACCAGATTCCCTGGGGCGTAAAAAAAGTAATCAATGAACTTAATTTAACTTGTATATCGCGTCAAGCTTCAAGATTTCTTCTAATTGTTTTGTTTTCCAGTACTCTAGTAACAGTTTTATGTGTGGCAGAGAGTGGTTAACAACAAGGTGGTAAACCTCTCAGAGTTGAGACAAAATTAAGAGGTTTTTCTTAAATAATTAAATATAATTGATATAATTTAGGCGTCACTAATTTACCTTAATTCTAGTTAAATCGTTTAAGGAAACTTCCTTCATTCCTAAAATAATTTTAAACATAGCTATTGCTGACGTTTGAATTCTAGCGTATTCCTCTTTAACAATGTTTGGAAATTTTGCGTATATAAGGCGATTGATACACAATAGATTATAAGAATACCCGCAATTGCGTGAAACTTTGGTGGCAGCCCAGCCATTGGGAGGCTAAACGTTTCTCGTAACCCTTGCCGATCGCCGCGTACCTCTGAATCCAAACGATGGGAGTAAGAAGCCAAAAATTGCTCTTTGGGAACGCGTTTTGCTTTTAGTTGCCAAATGCGAAAGGCGTGACAGTTACGTCCAGTGTAATACTTCGACGTTACGACATCGTAACAACAGAAGTTAAAGCTTTGTAATCCACCAACTGCCTCAAAACTCTACATGCTACGAGTTCAGAAAGAACAGATGCCATACAAAAGTTTTGTAATAATTCTGTTAATTTATTATTGATTATAGACAAACCCTTATACTTCAGATTTAAGCCCAAAATGTTGCTGAAAAAAATGGAGTTTCTGGGAAATTATCTTTATTTTAAATACAAGTATATAGAAGTTGTCTTTTCAAATCTTAACTGTTTATAGTTGATTTGAACATTAATCAACTATTATAGGTACGCCCAAGAGACTCCTGTGAATGTGACGACAATAGCGGTGAGTTTATCAAGATTCACCTGCGACTCTCAGATGTAATTCTTTATCCTGATTGCTTTTAAACTTAAATATTTATTGACAGGAATCATGGGAGATTAAAAGCCACGCGTCATGGTACAAAATCATGGAGGACTATTTGAAACGATCCCTCAACATAAAGTATTTGGTACACTACTTTTAATTAGATTCGAGTAATTGGGTCAAACTAGTCATAATTGTTTCTGGCGAATATTCAAAATTTTTAAAAGTGGAATATCTGTTTAATCTTAAAATATTCGATTAATCAAACCGGGTTTCCCATAGAAACCTTCTAATTCAATAAAAAAAACCACTAATCGAGCATATTACCTTGAAATAGATTCGAGTAATAGGGTCAAAGGAGTCATAATTGTTTCTGGGGATTATTCAAAATTTTTAACAATAGCCGAGCGTTGCCTATACGGAATAAGTATTAATTTATACTTATTCCGTAGGCAACGAGCGGAGTTTTTGTTTAATCATAAAATATTCGATTAATCAAACCGGGTTTCGTATAGAAATCTTCTAATTCAATATTAGTCAAAAACATATCCGAACAACAAGAATCAAAATGCATTGGCTGCTAACTGATGGTCATTTATAAACTTATGGTTTCAGGGCAATTTACGAAGGACATAAAGTGCCCTTTATTGATGTTTCTAAATTATCCACTGCGCCTGATTTTTTCAACGTAAGTCAAAGAACAAGATGACCCAAGGGCTGGGCTATAATAGTAGCCGCATCTTTATCTAAATATATTTATATATATATATATAAATATTTACCAAAATTCGACTGACTTCCAACCCCATAAATACAGAAGTAGCCGACCCCGCAGATACCGAAGTAGCCGACCCAACAGATACAAGATACATAGTAGTGTCATCTCATATTAACCTCCTATAAGCACTAATATAGCCAGAGGCAGGAAGCCGAAATGACCAACATCAAACCACGCGAATTAAGAAGTAGCCGACCCCATAGATACAAATTCAGAAGTATCCGACGCAAAAGATACAAATTCAGAAGCATCCGACTCCAGAGATGCAAATTCAGAAGTATCCGACCCCCTCCCCGACACTTTAGCTAAACTAAACGAAGTAAACTCGAACCTTTAAAGTACAGTGGATGAGCGCCTTACTGCTGCGCGATCAAACCTAGTTCGATTTTCGGCTGCGACCAAGAATCGTTTTCACTAAAATGGGTGGGTTGGAGTACTATCGAGTTAGTTTTAAGCTAAAAACTGAGGATAACGAATTCGAACAAGTTGGCCCAAAGGTTGGGCCTTAATATTAATTTTACACGGCTCACGTGGCCCCATATAGTTGATTTCCCTAAGGTATTATAAAAATAAATCGTACAAATAAAAACATTTCTGAAACACTATAGTGTATCCCCTTAATTTCTAATAACATCACATTTCAATTAATATGAATGAAACTAAATTTTGCACCCCACTAAAGTATAATTTTTAAAAACCATACGAATCAAATAATGTATCTAAAACAAAATCCTGGATCCCCTAAACCAGAAATCACTGTGACCGCAAACCGTCCCCTCTATTTTACGAAACCGAACCTAACCATCCAGCATACTCTGATGTATCACGCGTACAAAGTGCACCAAAACTATCATGTTGTTTCCTTCACTAAAAAAGCCCGCAAGATTTAAACTACCTTTCTTTCCTCTCACTCCTCTCCGAGCTGGAAGCCCCCTCTCCCTCTTCCCCCTCTCACTTATACACCAGGCAGGCAGTTCTCTCTCTACGTCGTACTTTCATTTGTTTCTCTCCGAGCTTCTCTCTCCAAATCGTGTACGCTCTCTCCGTACGCGTCCGGCACAGGGACAGGGACAGACGCTTGGGCCCTTTCTTAAATTTTACCGGAATTAAAATTCCGTGTAAAATTAAAAATCCGTCCACTACTACTGTTACGGCTCCGGTCAATCTAAGAGCCTCATCGTATGAAACCAAACGTTAAATCTACTGATGCAGAAATTTTTAAATAACTTTTATTCTTCTTTTAGAATGCAAATGTTATCATGATACCCAAGATACGCTCATTTTTCGATGGCCGACAGGAATATTTCAGTCCATCTGCGGTGTTTAAAACGGCCAGGAAGATCATCGTGTCCGCCACCCCAAAGAAAGTTACGTCCACTTCCATGTCCTTCTTAAATATGGATCGCACTCCAGTAAACTTTACAGTTACAACCAACTCAATATCCAGTTCACTGAATTACATTCCTGGTTCAATTAGTTGCTGATTTTAACGGTGTTAGCCCTGGTCATTCTGTCTTTTTTACTCGTTATTTATTCCTTCGTAACGAACAAATACAAATCGTTGCCCACCAAGAAGGTTGTGAAGAAAATGGCCCAAGAAACCCTGGAAAATGTCTGGGAGAACGCGTCGCTCTTGTGCGCCGGGCGTAAGCAATGAACTTGCTCGCTAATAATTGAAAAGAATTTCCCCTTTTGGTAGATCTTAGTGCGAGCCATAGTCGTCCGAGTTAACCATTAAGCAGAGATTGTCTTATCATAACAATAATATCCCCCGCTATAATAGATGGAATTATGTGTTTTAGCGATTCCCTCCATTTTGCCGCACATTACTTGTCATCTTCTCGCATCGTCGTGGCTGATCGGAGTGACTTTCATTCTGTTTTCTTGGGTTGTTTCTTGCATACCGAGTTCACGACGGAAAGCTACAATCGTATCGACACCCTCTCGGACTTGATCAAATCCGGAATTGCACCTATGAGGTTTAGAGAATGCGGATCTATCGATTATCTGAAATATTTGGTAGATAGGTTTTTCCGTGTCAAATCCTCCATTCCTGTGACGTCTTTGTTGCTATTCTATAGGCAACCCAGGATCCGGTAGTTAAGAAATGGCTGGACGAAATCGATCTGGAGAATATTTTCGGTAGTTATCTGGATTTGTTCACACTTGATGGATATCTTCCGATTATTTTGGGGGAAAAAGCTCTAATCTTAGAGGACAGCCATCTGACTTGGTTAATGGGAGAATTCCTTAAAGCTGATGCCGAGAGTAAAAAATTTCTGGCCGAAAACGGAGGCCTTTACTTTTCGCAGCACGTAATTAGGTTCGACAACTTACACTACATTTTCAACACCTCTTGGTTGAGAAGCTCACCGCAAGTGCACGAAAACCTGCAACTGATGTCGGTAATAATTTCTTATAGTAAAACGATTTAAGCGATTGACCAATGTTTTTAAAGCCTGGAACCCTTTTTCGAAATGCAAGTTTTCAAGTACATGAATTTTGAGAAACTATATACTCGATCGAACAAGTCACGTGGAAGAGACCGTCGAAAAGTACGGCTGATTTGGACCTGAGTAGCGTCTTCGTTCCATTCTACTTGCTCATCTTGATGTTGTCAGGGGCAGTGGTCACCGTCATCACCGAAATATTGTTCAAGCACTTTGCTCAATCGAGTTCTGCTTAAAACCAAAAAGCTTTCTCGCTTCGAAATGTCATCCAGATGTTACGTCATTTTTAATCTACCCTAACTTTTAGGGGACATTTATTATGTACTTCTAGTCTCTCCGTGATTAAAAATTTCCACTCTAATGTGAAGCTTACTATAGTGTTTGTATTCCAGACTCAATTATCTTTTCCTTGTCTTGCTTTTTTGTATGGCCAATGTACCCAGTTTTCCATCGTAGGTTTGATATGATCCACGTGGTTTCCAATTCGCTGGGTTGGAAACCACGAAACTGACTGTAGGGTGGTAACGATTAAGCTTATTGTTTAAATAGCTCTCAATTTGCGACATATTCATCTTTTACGAAAGAATGAAAGGAAAATAATTACCGGAATAAAGGAAGATTGACGTTTGTGAATAGTCAAGATTCACAAAGGGCAAAAAGAATCTTCTGGGAGAAAGCGCCACACCACTTGACTTCGATAATAAAAATTACCGCCCTTAATCATATGTTTTTATTAATAAGATGGTGCCACAATCGCCCTTTATTGACGCTTCTTTGTTTTTGCCTGAAGATTTCGATTTAGAAATAGAGTCAAAAAATTCAATATAACCGACCAACCGGTTGTATTCCAAGGTAAGTAATGAGAGCCTGTACATAGTGGAATCCCATCTTACAATAGGCAAATGATCCCATTGAAAACAGTACACGTTATCGTCCATATTTAACTACTTTATGCTGAAACTCTTCCAATCTTGGTTTAAATTAATTACGAACATATTTGTAGCGCAAAAAGAAGTAAATTAAGACTTAAATGAACTTCTTTATCGCGTCAAGCTTCAAGATTTTTCCTAATTATTCTGTTTCGATTTCCAGAACAGTAACAATGTTCAGTTTCGTGCGCGGGAGAGAGAGGTTAAGAACAACAGCAGATACGAGTCCAGAAAGAACCGATGCCAAAACTGGACTCAAAGGCAAGCGCAAAAGTTTCTTATAATTATGTTAAAGAAGACCGGCAACAACCGGTAGACACTTGGGGCCTGTAATGTTAAAAATTATTGTCTCCGTTTTGACCATTTCTTGCTATGATATGAAAATTGGATGGTAAAGGGATGTGTTTCACAAAAAAAGGAACACTAAATAGTCAGTATTCTGGGAATGGAGGGGCGACAAAAATTTCCTCCGTAATGTTAAGTATAGGCGGAATGATCGACTTTAGCCACGGATACGACAGCCTTCCCCCACACCGAAACACTCGGAGTTTCGAATTTCTTATACAGAATTGATGTAAGAAAATTGTGGGAAAGGTATATCTTGTAACTGCAAAGGGTACAGCGTCCACGACGAAATAAAATCACTGGAATTTTGGTCTAAAACACTCGGAAAATAGTCCAAACGCCTGTAGAAGTGTTCGACTTCTCGTACACTGCTGCATTGCGGTTCGAGTGACATTCAGGGGCTTTGCACAGATTATTTAGTTGACTCATATAGTCTTTGGTTTTGTCAAACGTAACCTTAAACATAGAGAAATAATACCAAAAACGGATGCTGGAGTAGAATTTTTTATTTCAAATCAAATAGTTTACGTTTCTACATTGTTCAACAGTTTAGCATATGTCGGGAAGCCCTTCCAGCTCAGAGGCATCTTCACACACGACACGCAATTTTGACTGGTACCAACTGCCTCGATCGACATGGCGGCGATAACCGAGATACCAGATTACGCTTCTAACATGAGCACAAGCGCCTATCGTCAAACATCCACCTTTGCACGTACAGTACCAACCTAGAATGGCATGAATACCATTACCGTTGGGTACATATCGAATGAGGGCTTGATGAACAACTGAGCTGGAAAACTGACTAGGCACACGAATCCGGATTAAATCATGTTCAAGTTTGGAAGCGTCGATGTTGAAAGAGCCCGATTTCTCGACAGTCAATGCGATGTAAGACTCAGCGCGCTTGGTTTTAAAATCGCTCATGATCACCTCGCGTACATCGCTTTCCCTAAGTACCGGAAAATCATCAAAGTCAGTGTCCTCAATTCTTTTCCATAGAGACGGTCTGCGAAGTATATGTTCGCGCTCTACTAGCTCCTTCAGCGGATTTGCGTTCGTCGAAACTGCCACCATTCTTTCGACGGCGTCTTCCCATGTCCCTTTGAGATGTAAGTCTGGATGGTACGCGTTAATCAGGGCGGCTGCAATTTGAAGAAGTTCCGGTACTACTGTTATAATAGGCACTTGTATTCTACTTTGGAACAAACGGAATATATTCTGCAAATGACCATTTCTAACTTCAACCGGCCATCTGACGTAGGTTACCTGTCGGGAACGATTAACCTCTTGGGTGTTTACTTGCTTCTCGCCTTTAGACAGGAACGACGGCATTTGTAGGTCAACACCCAATTCTGTAAGTAAGCTGTTGGAGTCTCGGAAACCTCGGTCCGCCAGTACGACGTCACCAACTTGAAAAAAGGACTTTAGTTCTTCTCTCTTTTTGATAGCATGGTTTAATATTCGAGCGTCATTATTGCGGCCATTAGCAAAGTATGGTCCAATTATATCCAGGATGTAACCAGTAGTTGTAACCATAAGCATTGGCTTGAGGATATGCTGGCCTTTATGCACGCAAAATGATTTTTGAAGAACAGTATAGTCCTTGGATCTTCCAACCTTAATATAGGTACCATCTACAATAGTAATGAGGGAATTAGGCTTGTTTCTGGCAAAGAGGGTTACTGCTGCCTTTGATTGGTGGTTAGTTAGCACATTTTCTCGTGATATATGTTGAAGGCCAAAGTGACTCGGCACGAAACGCTCCACTAAACCCCTGATGCACGCCTCCACTATATTTGATACCGTACGTTCAGTTAAGTGAAATAAAGCGGATAACACTTTATTGGAGACGCCCATTCGTAGTTTCATCAAGAATACTACTAGAGCTGTCTTTGAAGAACAGCATCTGATTATACCAATAACTTCCTCAATTGTAGAATGAACCTCTAGAAAGTCTTTCATAGATAATGAAGTTAACACTTTACAGTCTTCATCACTTCGTATGACGTTGTCAAAGCTCCTCGTCTTTAAGTCCTTAACACACTGTCTAAGGCCCGTAAATAGGTGGTTGATGTCCTTGGATGTCATGAGACTTGATCTACTGGTGCAGTGAATACTATTAATTATTTCAATGGGCAACTCCCCGTCAACAAGATGCGTGGAGCACATGCGGTTGTCCTGGTGAATAAAGATTGCCCGTTCCACAAATATCTTTAACCGATCTCCGGCTTTTACTCTGGTGCGTGTACTGGCGCCACAAATGAAGCAAGTCTTTGAATGTGGCCTGATAAAACTTTGGTTTATGGTAATGGTGTTTGATGCCGTATGACTACGTGTTACTTGCGAAACCGGCTGTTCTTGTGACATCGTTGGTACTGCTTCTTCAAAACCCGCCTGCCTTTGCACTTGTGATGTTGGTTGGATTGGTACTAGCAAAGGTGGTACGTCTGGTACTTGCGACGTGAATGGTTCTGGTACTTGTGAAGCGAATGGTTCTGGTACTTGTGACGTGGATGGTTCTGGTACCTGGTTTACCGGTTTTGTTGGTGTAGGCGAGGGCGATGATGTCGAAGAGCCATGACCGCTACTGAAGGACGATTTGGAAGCATTTAAGAACGTTTGAAACTTTCGCGATAATCCGGCGCATTTTAAACAAATCTTTGTCGTTGTGCCGTTAATTGCAAGTGGTAATAAGTCCTTAGTGAAACGGAGGAAACGCGCGAAATTAGCTACAGCGCGAGTACCTATACGTCTACTTGTAGTATTGTTAACCTTCCGATTACACGCGTAGCATTTGTTCGGAGCCATCTCCACATTCGAACAGACATAAGTTTTGTGATAAAGGAAGCTCGTAAGATCATTCGTACAAGCTAAAATCTAAATACTTAGCCATGTATAAAAAACTATCAAGGGGAATGCGGTGAGTTCATAAACATTTAGTCGCGAGTCTCGGATGGAATTCTTTCTCCTGATGTCAACTAAAATTATGTATTTCTTGTCAGGAATCGTGGGAAATTGAAAGCCACGCGTCATTTTACAAAATCATGGAGGATTATTTGAAACGAACCCTCAACATAAAGTATTTTTCATATTGTCAGAAGTCCATTAAATTAGTCTAGGAAGTAACCAAAAGCGGGGTTATGGACTGCCCTCTCTGAAGAAGGACAACACATTCGCCACCTTGCGATAACTTTAGTCAGATCTCCTGTTTAGGTGCGACTCGTACTCCAAAATTTGCCCTATTGGGAGAGAAACAGCTATTGGCTGAAAATGAACGCTGCATCTCTAAAGGGACCGGAAAACGCCCCCCAAAACCTAGCTCCATATTCAGTTGCCTGTCAATGGGTTAGGTGGTCTGAGGGGAAAGCGTTTGCGTGCCAAATTTGGAAGCAAATGCTGTAGTATTAAAATGTACTACGTTTCATACTTATAGGGAGCTATATATTATTTTCTTATGGTAGAGCACATATTGTACTACAGATCCTTAAAGATTAAAACCGTAGTCAATTATGTAATTTGCATATTAAATATGTTAATGGTATTAAAGCACTTACGTGTTATTACGATGTTTCTGACTGACATACTAATCGTTTCTTCATGGCCATAAAAGCAAAACTATGTAACTAACCTACTGCCGAAGAGAATATAGGGCGACAATGGGGGTGTCTTTCTGGAGAGAAGGCTTGAATAAAGTAATGAAGAAAGTTTTTCCATTTCCTAAAACAAATAATAGGAAGTATAGAGAGGCTTCAAGAATAAACATAGGATCATCTTTCTCGAGAAAACGAGCCGGAACTTGGCTGTGATTTTTCTTCCATAAAAGCCATCGGTCTCGATTCCCAGGACGTCAAATCGTAAAATATTCCATAATGCTCGCTTGTTCAAACATTAATTTCGAGAAAATTTTCTTTGCCCTCAGAATCTGCTCTAGTTTTGCTCGTGTATATACGTACGTGAACTTGACAGTCCTAGCCTATTTACGCGAGATGTGGACTTAAAATTGTTTTTCTTAACTAATTAACTTAACTCTCTCATATTGCCTTGACCGAGGGATTAGTCCAATCTCAGATTAACCAGCAATGGACATGAAAGGGAATAGGGAGGCATGCTTGAATAGAGCATCGGCATCTCTAGCGTCCCTATTGTCGAAACTTGGAAATAAGTCACCCCAAATAGTAAGCGCGTCTGCTACTCTGCTTTATATAAGCCTTGGCTATTTTATATCAGCCGATTCTCATCACATCCCGGTACTTGGGACGCTGGACCGGAGGCAACTCCCTATCTCGGACGAAAGCTTATTCTGTATATACTCTGCTACGACATTGGTTGTCAGCACGCGCAAAGCTAGGTCTCTATGTAACGTAGCTTTGTACGTGCTGTCAAGAGACAAAAAACTTCAGTATCTTCCGGATTTAAAATATCCGCGAGTTCTTTAGCTCGAGTACACGCACCTCTAGGCCTTAGTTTCAAATACGTGTGAAATTGCCTACAGCCTACTACACGTATTTGAAACTAAGTGTCATTTGAAAACGATGACGTCATGGAGAGGTATTATACTGGAGGTGTCTGTGTGTGTGTCTGTTATATCTATGCTACTTGGTTTTCGTTTCAAAACTTCCGTTGGCTGGGATCTCCGTCGAAAAGAAAAATGGCGATATGGTGGACGTAGAAACACGTTGCAATTCTTATATTAAAGATACTGCGAATAAATTTGTCCAAACCGTTTTAATTTAACCACAGAATTCTCACTCACACATATCACAACAAAACATCATTGACGATCTTTAAATGTTTTGTAGAAAACTAGAAACCCCGACTAAAATCCAACTTCTTAGCCAAGGCTTAATTTACACCGTTCCGACAGAAGCAGACGTGAGCCATTTTCGCTCCCAATATCACAAGATAAAAATAGTGCTAAACCGGAAGTGTGTAAGTTATTGCGCGTGGGCGCTAAAAAATGGGGTAACTATTTCTTTGGGAGTTAAGCGGTGTATGAATCCGCTGAGCTTTACGGCGAAATTGTGTTGTTACGGGCTTTTTAACCAGTTTCGTACTTCGGGTTATTATGAACTCCTGGTATCGGTTATCTCAATTTCCAAAATAATGCCCAAAATTTTTTTTTTGGATTAACATTACAAACGATCATAAAGTCTTACTTACAAGGGACCCGAGCAAAAATTTGTACGATTAATATTCAAATTTTGTCTTGCTTCCTCTACAATGAGACTTTAACGGTTCAGGGCGCGCCGAACGTTAATAACACATTCGATAATATAGTTATAATTAATTTAATAACGAAAAGTCATGAGTCTCATTACCGCGTCATGATCGCCAGGTTGTAGCTTCCATTCTGTTGAGAACTTCTATTCTTTGGCGACAAGATATAATTTAGTTTGAGTATGAACAAAAGTTTGTAGTTGTGCTGGCAAACTTAGAATATTGCTGAGGTATAACAATAGGGTTGTTGATGTCAAATCAATAAACAACAACAGAAGTTGCAAATTCAAGTCAGTAAGTGGCTAGATTGTTTACAAATCGACTCGGAGAGGTATCGTTTTTGTATTTCCAACTTGTTACGCTTGTTTGTATTCTCAGTTAGTTAAAACTTACATATTAGAAATCTACTTAAGAAAAATTCTTGAAAAATCCACTGATTTTAAAAAATATAATTATTATCAGGGATAGGTTTATTTTTGAAGCAGGAATGGAGAACATAGTAATCTTAGGCGCGCGTCAAAGTCCCGGACCCCCTTCCACGGGTCATAGCGACAGAGGTAGAAAGAAATTACGTATTTTTCCCCGTCCCCATCAGCAACGTCATCAAAACGTAGTTTAAGTGGGCCAATAAGATAATTCAAACTCTTCGTTACGTGTTGGAGGGAGGGGCTCTATACTAGGCTGAGTCGGACTGAAGTAAATACTAACCGTTCTCCATTCCTACTTTTAAAATTAAATCTATCCCTGTTATTATAGACTTTAATTTATAATAATTCCAAAATATGTATGGAATTTTTATAGAAGGAAAAACTAATACGTTTAGTGAAAAGTTGACCCATAGAGATGGTTAAAATAAGAACGGGTTAAAGCTCATTCTATCAGGATATTATTAACTTCTTTCCAGGACAGAACACTGTTAGCTTCTTTCCTAACCAAATCTAAAGACAATACTTTCCAAGAATTTTCATTATCCATGCAAAAAATATTCCATTTCGCTCAGCCCTGCGCTCAGCAACTTTTCTTAAAACGTTTTTTGTAGTAACAGGTTCACACTATTTTGAAGAAAAACAAGTTGGGAAACCAAAATAAACCTCTCCGAGTCGAGACATTTTTCTTAAATAATTAAATGAACTTAGTTGATATTAATTATTTTTATTATCAAAAATTTACCTTAATATTAGTTAAGTCGTTTCATGAAAAGTTATTCCTAAAATCGTTTTAAACATAGCTACTGTTGAAGTTTGAATTCTAGCGTCTTTAATAATTTTTGGAAATTTAGGGATAAGGCAGTAAATGATAAGAAAACTCAATTGCGTGAACCTTTGGTGGAAGCCCTGCCATTGGGAGGCTAGCCGTTTCTCGTAACCCTAGCCATGAACGCTGGATTTAGAAATCCAGCGTTCATGCCCTAGCCGATCGCCGCGTACATCTTACCCCCTAACGACGGATATAGCTATATATTCCGGATATAGCATATACCAGAAGGGAATAAGAGAGAAGGGAGACATTAGAGCCTGTTTTGGTAACGAGAGTCCGACCAACCTCAAGAAAACCGCGAAAACTTTGCGCAAGTACACAGCTTTTAACCAATTTACAGCAAAAATAGTTCTTTAAGTTCTCCGCGGTATCAGGCGACCTATTTGTCTGCTAGATTTTCATTCTCCAAAGGCTTAGGGCTGTCGATGTTTCGTTCTTGTGTAATTATAACCTCAAGTATGTATTTTATTGAAACTAATTTTTATTTTTTAATATTAATTCAGAATAATTGGTTTTCATCTATTTATTACCTTCAAATTATCTGATTTTGGTATGTTCTCAATTCCCATGTATCTAAATTAATTACACAGCTTGATTTCGTTTATCAATATGAAATTCGGCCATTTTTATCTCCTTCAATGAAAAGTTGTAAACAAAACTACTTTTTATTCGTCAACCGAGACTTCACCTTCTTATCTGACGTCACAGCTAAGACAGAAGTTATATAGCCAATCAGTGAAGGGTAGTTGATTTGAGGTTAGTAAGACTGTTGTTACGAGTGTAAAGCGTTATGGAGATATAAAGTGTGTCCCTTCTCTCTTATTCCCTTCTGATATACGTTTGCACCGATTTGCCTGCGAACGCGGTGACAGTCACACACACACGTCCAGTGTAATACCTCTCCGTGACGTCATCGCATATATAATAAGATAATATACTTTCATTTCTAGAATTCGTATGAAACATATCCTAAAACCTTTTGTAACCTTAAACCATAACAATGCATTTACTCTCGCACAAATTAGACCAAACCATCTTTTAGGGTTTTTGTGTTTAGGTCAGGTGGAATGAGTGGAGGCATGAATTCATTTACTAGCATGAATGTCTTTCCGGCTTACCATACATCGCCTCTTACTCGGCAGTAGGAGGAGCCTTTTTTTAAAAAAAGATGTGGCGAACGGGAAGTAGCGATCAGCTGTTATATTTAAAGAGACGACGCGTTTTAACAGTAGGCATAGGCTTAGCAACGAAACTCGCGTGTTATAGGTTTATCGTGGTTTTAGGTGTTATATTTTGGTATTTTGTTTATTAATTTTGATGTTATCAAAGATTTGTTGTTGTCAAGGCTTGCTCCAAAGTTTGGCCAAGGCTTACGTGTTCGGTTACAGTTCTTACATTCAAGTTGTCAAATACGGTACAAGCACTCGATATAATACTTTTTACGAGTTCGAGTTCAGGATTACATTTTGTTGCCATTTTAAAATACTATCATGTTATGAGTTAAATGTTAACAACTAAATTACGTGAGTAAAACGACAACCCGATACAGGTAGATTAACCAGTATCCCAAAGAACTGTCTGCTTAATAATAAACGGTAAGACACGCCCGAAAGAAGAATTTCCAGTATGGTTCCTATTGGATATAAAATTTACGTCACACGAGTGGCGCGAAAATTTGGCTCCTCCTATCGCTTTTTGAGAGTGGACTACAGGGGAATGCTTAACATGGACATTCATGTTAGTAAATGAATTCATGGTGGAGGACGTTATTTAGATGGAAATAGGATTTATTCAATGCATATTATTAGTAACATAACTTTATCATGCCTCAAAGTAGAGATGTGGCTCCTACTCTTATGGCAATAGTGTTTGTCTGCATGGCTCCCTTAAATGAAACCTATACTATCTTCGTATCATCAGAAGTATATAATACTTCTCTTCGAGAAAAGTGTACCACAAAGCAGGGTAAGTGTAACGTCACTCTTCCCAACATCGGAACATTTAGAGCAAGGTTACTAAAACGAATCACATACGCGATAAATAGTTCCCTCATAATTACTCTATTAGCGTTTAAATATTTGGCAAGACGCGCTTGGGCATTTTTGTGCCACGTCAAGACGAGGTTTGTGGGATTATTGCTGGGGATTTAGTGCCAAACAATTATAGAATTCATCTTACGGTGCGATGCCCATTTGTAGTTTGATGAGCGGGAAAGCAAACAAAAGGAGCCTGGGAAGAATGACGTTACATAACTAAAGCATTAAGAGGATCAGAGTGTCATCCTTCTTCTATTATCCCCTTCTGGTATCATTTATCACCTCAACTTCAATACAAAATTGTACTGCCTAGCCTAGCGTTTCTTTTATCCCTTTTAGAATGTACCGCCTCTATCTCACGAGAGATAGAGGGATTTTGGGGGTTGCTTAAGTAAAATTCGTCCCCCCCATGCTTGCCTATACGAAACGTAAAAATCTCCTTTATTCCATTTGATGATTTTTTCACGTGACCCATTTAGTAATCGTCTCGACCGTTTGGTGACTGCACCGCAACAGGAATTTCAAAATTTTCTCTCTTCGGATCTTAGCGCTATACGAGTTCTGACGTCACAGTAGCCTGCGGAAGATGCCCAGTTGTAACCCATATTTTTGTACTTAGAGGCATGATAAACTTATGTTAGTCCGACAATTGCTAGAACGTTCGCGTCCGAAATCCGAATCCCGACTCGCGTCTCTCCTCGGACCTAGATCAAAAGGGGTAAAACGTACATGGGTTGGGGGAAAGGTGGTTTTACTGGTTTTTCGGAAGAGGAAGCGTGGAAGTCTTTCGCGGGAGTTTTGAGTGAAATAAAAAAAAAACGTTTATACATCTATGATGATCTGATCTCAACTCGAAATTTCTGACAAATTTAAACGACAGTAAATTTAAACTTAGGTGAATTATACTTTTTTTTTGTGCTCAGAAGCTTAGAATAATACACTTTGTAGTATTTATTTATAAAAGTTGCTAATAAAATGCGTATGAGAGAGTCTGAGTTTCCATAGATAGTTTACACACATGGAGGATTCATACCAGGGTTGTTGATTTTTTTGATTTTTTCAAAAAAATCAAAAAATCGATTTTTTTGATTTAAATCGGATTTTTTTGATTTTAATTGATTTATATGATTTTTTTGATTTTTATTGAACTAATAGATAGTAAATTACCAACATGAAAACTTTTGAGTCAAAATTAACCAAAAGCAAAATAATCATGACATTTAAGCAGCTATTGGATATTATTACAATTCAAATGCTTGTATAAAAAGACTAGCTTGACCGCTATTTCATTTCCTAGCCTTTCCAGCAAGACAAACTGGAGTTCTGGGAAAAACTTACATTGAAATATACCAAAACCATGATTATTTTTAATTTTAGGTCTTTTCTAGTTAAGTTTCTTCTCTCGTTTCTTAAACTACTTCTTGGAATCTTAGAAAAAAATTTTTAAAAATAAAAATATATTCTTGATTTTAATCAAATGATTTTTTTAAAAAAAATCTCTTGATTTAAATCAGTGATTTAAATCAAACAACCCTGATTCATACCATTTACACCAGTAGGCCAAGCTACCTGGAGGACAAAAGCAGACAAGTTTTTGTCCTCCTGGTGTATATGGTATGTATCTTCCATGTGTGTAAATTATCTATATTCTCCAACCATTGTTTCCTACCAAGAAGTGATATCTAGTTTATTAGGGAGAAGGTTTAAGATGCCTAAGTATTCGCTCGCCATATAGTCCCAGTCCCGCTTTCAAAACGCTAGGGGGGACGTAAAAAGAGACCGGGCTATTTCGCCTCTCCTCAGTCGGAAAATACGTAATTTTCGTCATCACGTCGCGCTGACGTGAGTTTTCAAGAACTAATGAGATGCTGGTTGTAATTTAGAGGCGGGGATTGACTCCGGACCTACGTTTGGACTCGAGATAAAGCTGGAAAAGTGGCGTATTTATACCTTCTCCCTAATAAACTAGATACCACTTCTTGTTCCTACTCTGTGCCTGCACGCTATTTTAGATGTAAGGAACTTCAAACCACAAAATATGAAGTTCTGTCCTTTTTACTGAAATAGACAGGGCCGGATTAAGAAATTTTTCACCCGGGGGCCGAGATAGTAGGCGCCCCCTTAAGCCGAGAAAAAAGGAACAGTAAATGTTGCTGAGGGGGAATAGTTCAACTCAAAGCGCCCCCAACAAGCCTTGCGCCCGGGGGCCAGTGCCCCCTTGCCCCCCCCTTTAATCCGGCCCTGGAAATGGAAGATCAGATCGTGATAAAGCAATTTTATTGAGAAGTTTTAATATACAAGTGATAGCCGTAGGGTTAATACATCACGGAGAAATTTTTCGAAATTAAAGGTTAGGCCTTCAAATGTGAGATCTTGCATATCTCATATTAATTTGTATGCGGGTTTTTTGGGTCAAGCTTCAGAACGATACGTCAAGCTTCATATTTCGAACGCCTATCTATGATTTTATTGGTTGATAGGAACGCGAAGTCGGGTGTGCGCGCTAGTTTCAACGCGCAGCGAGGTAAATTTTTCCCAACGGAAAAATTATCATACATAATGATTAGTCTAGCTCTTCTCAGAAAACTTGCCTGGAAACGTTGAGACAATGGCTACACGATGATTCCTTTTAGTTGTATGTATTTATTTTTACCCCGTCCGAGCGACGATGACGTCACGGAGAGATATTACACTGGTCGTGTCTCTGGGTGTATGTGTGTGTAACCGCGTTCGCCGGTTGGCAAATCGGAACCATTTTTGGCTTCTACTCCATCATCATCGTTGGGATTAAGACTTACGCGGCGGTTGGCTAGGGTTATGAGAAACGTTTAGCCTCCCAATGGCAGAGCTTCCACTTAAAGTTCAAGCAATTGCGGTTTTTTTATCATTTATTGTGAATCAATCGCCTTATATACCCTAAATGTTAATGAGGCATACGCTTGAATTGAAACGTCAACAATAGCTATGTTTAAAATGATTTTGGGAATAAAGTTTCTTAAAACAATTTAACTCGATTTTAAGGTAAATTAATGACGATGAAAATAATTAATATCAATTATATTTATTTAATTGCGTCTCAACTCGGAGAGGTTTCTTTTGGTTTCCCAACTTGTTAATCTTTCGCTCTGAAAAGTTCTCCATTACCGAGTTAGTATGGCAGCATTGAAACCACGATAATGATTAAAGCATGGCAAGGAGACCTCAGAAACTGTTTTACTCACGGAGACTATCTTGAAAAAATTATTTTGGTAAGGGTATTTATATACCAGTCATCTTTAGATTTTTTTTTGTTCAGCAAACCAGGTTTAGAATGCTTTACATTCAATGAATATGACTTTGAATAGGACCCCATTCCAATTTTTTGAGACCTAAAAGGACCTTTTTATGGATCAATTGTGTCTTTCAGCCTCGCAGGCAATAGACCGATAAGAATACCGGTTCTTACTAGTTGTTTTTATCGCAATACACGCTGTTTTGAGGCGCTCAAATTTGTGGCCCTTCATAATTGGTCAGAAATTGTAGAGAATTTTATACTGATAGCGGCACGTGTGGTTGGCTGTCAAAAACCACGTGTTACCAGATCTTTTTCAGCGTTTTCCGATCAGGCAGGAAAAAAATGTATTTTTCTGGATAAAGCAGACGGGTCACGACTCTCCTGTAAGCCGGCTTATCCGAGTCTAAGCCCTCTATTTTGAAACTGATAATTAACAACTTCAATATCATTATAAAAGGCGCCAAGTCTTAACTGCGTTGTTGATAATAACAATGATTCTAAAGAGACAACACATAAAAAGAAAAAAAATTAAAAATCTTCGCAGTTTAAGGATTTTAAGTAGTCGAGAATAATATTTACCGTTCTTGGTTGTGCCGCTATCTTTAGTCCTTTGTTGGAGACTAACTTTAACTTAATTTAAATTAGAAGACTTAATTTGGTAGATCAAAACTCATTAAACTTTTATTAACATAAACAGGAGTTCATAATAACTTACCTTCTGGGGGAAGTACGAAACTGGCCATAGAGCTAATGGTAAATATCGAGAACAACAAGATTTTGTCGTTGCGCATTGAAAAGATTAGCCTGTTGATGGACATACAACTTTACAGTAGATTTTAGTTGTTTTCGTTCCAAAACTTGGCTGGGATCTCCGCCGTTAAGAAAAATGGCAACTATGTTATTCATATATTAAAGATACTTCGAATCAATTTGTCCAAAGCGTTTTAATTTAACCACGGAATTTCCACTCACGCATATCGCAACAAAACATTAATGACGATCGTTTAAATGTTTTGTAGAAAACCAGAAACCATCGAAAAGCCAACTTCTTAGCCAAGGCATAATTTCCACCGCTCCAACAGACGCAGTCGTGAGCCATTTTTGCACCCAAAATCACAAGATAAAAATAGTGCTAAACCGGAAGTGTGGAAGTTAATGCGCGTGGGCGCTAAAACTTGGGGTAACTAATTCTTTGGGAGCTAAGCGGTGTATGAATCCGCTGAACTTTACGGCGAAACTTTGTTGTTACGGGCTTTTTAACCAGTTTCGTACTCCCCCCTCCCCGAAGGAGGCTTATTATGAACTCCTGATATAAATTATGATGAAATTAAACAGAGAGCTGAACCTGAACCTGAACCGCGCGATGTGAATGCTAATGTGTTTTTTAACAATGTAAAATTTCCCTTTTATTCATTCTTAACTCTCTTCCGCAAATGAGGGAAGGGTGGTAACAGGAAAGAACTAAATGTTTGGGGTCGATGTAGTTATATGACGACAGTGGACTGAGCATAAAACAAAAGGTCTAAAATTTGAAGCTTCGGGACACTGTCGTCTGGGTAGGCCTAAACCGTTGCAGAATAATGGAAAAAGTAAAATTAGCGTCTTTTGCAAAGAAAAAGCGTATGTGGAAATTTCATAGAAAATGCTTGTGGCGCTAGATTGTATGGCGCATTTTAGCTTATTTTAGCATTTTGTAAAGGCTTTTTAAAGTTGATAGACAAACGCCTTATCGATTTTATTTTAGACTGGCTATTTTCAGATTTCAATCGAAGTTTTTTGCGGTATACCTGATGCTAGACTTGTTTACCATAAATTCTCTTTTGTACTCTATTCGCTCTCCCCTAAAAGCCTTTTTGAATAACGTTTCACTATATTTTTTCTGAAGTTGAAAGGCTTTTTTTTTTCATTTTCTTATTCAATCTGCCATTTGTTGCCAGCAAGCTTGATTATAAAAGACATAAAACTGGACCACGGGACCTAATAAAAATTAGCACCATTGAATTTTCAATGGTTTATCAGAAGTCCATTAAATTCGCCTAGGCTAAATTAATAGACTTCTGTTGAAACTAAAGAAGTATCGTTTTATAATTGAAGTCAAGTATCTCTTTATCAGGTCCTATAAAATTGAAAGTAAACAGTTACTGTGTACACACCTATTAAAAATTCTAGTGTCTATATATAATGCTTTTAAAATTCACAAATTTATTATGCAATGGATACCCTATGTTAAAAATCTTATTTTAAAATAATAATTTCATTAAAGAAATATAATATAAAAACAACAAGTTGGGAAACCAAAATAAACCTCTCCGAGTCGAGACAAGAGTTATGTACGCAATTAAGGGGGTTTCTAAAATAATTAAATAAATTTAATTGATATTAATTACTTTAATCGTCCTTAATTTACCTTAATATTAGTTAAGTCGTTTTAAGAAACGTTATTCCTAAAATCTTTTGAAACATAGCTATTATAAGGCGATTGATTTACGATAAGTGATAAGAAAACCCGCAATTGCATGAACCTTTAGTGGAAGTCCTGCCATTGTGAAACTAGACGTTTCTCGTAACCCTAGCTATCGGCGAACACGTTTGCTTCGAGTTGCCAACTGCGAACGCGGTGACAGACACACACAGAGACGTCCCAGTGTAATAACTCTCCGTGGCGACATCATCACTTGGAGAGATGAAAACCATTGCGTCATTTTATCTTTATCAGAAGAAATATTTTCTTCTGTCTTTATCCAAACACAGAGGTTTTATGTTAAATCGTTTAAAATTAAATCCACAAATGTTTTTATCCATTATTATGGGGGCAATTCTCTAACTTTTTAAGCGAGTTAACTAAAGGGTTGGTGTCAACCTCTTACGTTCTATGAGGGTACGAAAACTAAATAGGTGATTAGTCTTAGGTGTCATCAAACCTTGAAAGAAAATTTGCAAATGTTTCGATAATTCCCCTCGTGCTAATGAAAAACAAGGTGGGCAAATTAAAATTTTACCGTTTTTAAAAAGGGTTGCGCTAGTTATCACTTGCTTTATAACTAAAAACGTTAAAATTTTAACTTGACTACCTTTCTTTTATTAGCACGAGGGGAATTCACGAGACATCCGCCACTTTTCCTTCAAGGTTTGATGACACCTATGACTAATCACCTATTTAGATATCGCTCTCTCATAGAACGCACGAGGTTGATAACAACTTTAAGGAAATGTTTTTGTAAAATTTTCGGACACGACGTGAGAATTAAAGTGACAAACCAGACTTCCTTAAAGGGTATGCGAATTTACAATTTCATATCATATTTTACCACGAAAGTGGTATTATGTTACACTTTCGAGTCTCTACTTTCAAAATATCAAGTTTTTAATATAATTCTAGAGGGCCGGTAGGCCCTTCTAGATAAGAACCCACACCCTCCCGTAATGTTAAAGAAATAATTCACAGATTTAGGCTTAGCGTCCCATAGAAAAAGCATGGGATTTTTGGTGTTCCACTCCATCGAATAACTCAGAAACTACTGCGAAGTTAAGGTTCGGAACACTTTTGAATTATCAAGCAACAATGGAATGTTGAACTTCTGAAGTTTGATTAAGAACAGTTAAGTCTAAGTATTTAATTTTAATTAGTTTATAAATCATGGTAAAACCGTTACATATATAACACTGTTTGCATAGCATTTTGTTCTGCCTCCAACGGGTTTGTGGCGAATAGGATAACGCTTCTGCCTACGGAGCAGACGATTGCAGGTTCGAGTCCAGGCAAGCTCGGTGTTTATTTTTACAGATCTTTTATACATCATAAAAGAAATTAATCCTATAAATACAATGTTTGAATAATTTTGTTTTGTTGTTCCAAATACGGGCATGTGGCGTAATGGATAACGCATTTGTATTCGAGGCAAAACATTGCAGGTTCGAGTCTTGGAACGCTCGTTGCCAATGTTTGATGAAGATTCTTAGTATATAGAAGGGAAAATTCTTAAATAACAAACTTTCAATGAAATGTGCACGTGCTGGCTTATGGTTTAGAAATAACCTTTTTTCAAAACCTATACAAAATGGTTAACTAAACTTTACACTGAGAGATGTGCCTTTGCTAATCTATTGCTGTGAAGTTTTTTTTGTCAAAAAATGCACCCCCTTGGTTGCGATATCTTGGGTCTAACTCTGAAAATTCTTTTCACGTCGTAATGTTAAGCTCCGTAGAGATTAACAATAAAAGTTAGGATTGAGTATAAATAGAAAATCCCTGACGCGATTTTCTAAATTATGGGTCATTTAAAAATTTTATTGGACAAAGTTCAGTGTGCTGTTTTTGTTTCAGGCCCAGGTCAGGATAGGTGAAACTATCTCAGGGCCGTAAATAAGCTTAGGACACTGGACATTGTCCAATAAATATTTAAAATGTTCCATAATTTTTATTTAAAACTAAAGGGGTCACCGGACGGTTGACCAGTCTTGATGGCTGACCATTGATAAAGGATGCGTGTGAAAAACATTCGTCGCTCTATAGGATGTGCAACTCCCTATACTAAAAAGTAGAGAAGTAGATACTAGCGCCACCTGGCTACCAGTGCTGGAAAGCATCGCGTGAAAAATAAAATGTAATTAATACAAATTAAGGCTGAAGGAACAGACATTATTTAAAAAGACTTCGTTTGCCCAAGCCTTAAAAACAAAACGATAAGAATTATTCCAGTTGACTGAAGCGTGGATATTATTTATTTCTATTGAATTTTAAAGACAATCCGTATTTTACTACTCTTTAGAATTTAATTCAATCACCTGATTTTACTGCTAATGGATTAGTTTCCTATAAATTAATTGAAATAAAAAACTACTTATCTCAGATTTTTCAACAACAGTTCCATTTTCCAGAATGGTGCCGACTGTCCCGTGTCCGCCGGAGGTGACTTACCCCAATTCCACCTTCCGTCACCTCCCAAGTAAACCTCATTTCCTTCCCTGCTTATACACATACGACCTAGCGGCCCCCGTCAGTGCTGGGCCGCGTAGGGTCTCCCGCTCAATTCTTCCTGGTGCTCAAGGCCTAACGGCTTAGCACTAGTGTTAGTAGGTGGCAAAAAAAAAAAGTTTAACGGCACGCGGTATTTTCGGCGGGAAATTGGGTAGAAGAGGACAAGTTTATGCGAGTGTGCCGGCTGTTTTCTGGTGATGGTGAGTGAATATTGTTTAACTTTAAGAATAATAAACTAGCTATTTATCCAAATAATGGTAGGATTTTACTTTACCTACCTAACCCAACCAACACTTGATTCTGATTAATTAGGCCACGGGGAGTTCGGAAAAAATTTCAATACTACACTAGCAATTTATTGTAATTACTTCAGAATTTTGACCGAACTCGGGGCAAGGGTTATCAAATGTCAGAGCAGACGACGGTTTATAAACTTCTAAAATAGCGCGTGATCCAGTGGGCTAAGGCTATGACATAACATTCGTTGGTTTTTTTCATTGAGTTGAGAAAATTACCACTAGAGTGGCCTTTGCCTATTGGGGTACGTGGGACACTCTTGAAAACATGGAACGGACGGACAGCTTCCAAGTTTCTCACGCGATGGTGTCTCCATCTCGAAGCCTAGATGAGAAATGTATAAATACATGTATTCTTGAAATCAGTCAAATTTCCCGCCTTTTCTTTTAGTTCCCTTGTTTGCACCGGGATGGCGCCACGAGCGCGTGATATAGTTAATTGGGTCTTCCCGCCTTTTCTTTTAGTTCTTTTGGTTGCATCGGGATGGCGCCACGAGCGCGTGATATAGTTACTTGGGTCTTATATCCAAGGATGGAAGACTATTCTAGGGGTAATTTTCTCAACTCAATGGTTTTTTTTCGCCGGTCACGGACTCCCGTGCCTGAACTTCACCTGACCTCACATTCAGGAGATTTCCCGCCTAATATTTTCAAAGTGTCAACTGTCACGATCAACCTTGGATAGTGTTGTCTATTCTCAATTGAAGTTAACATTTAGTTTGAATTAAATATTTAATTTATCTAGAATGTCGCGGAGAAAACCTTTAAAGGGAGATCCGCAGAAGGAATCTCGCGAGGCTTTAGCCCTAAAAATAGGACAGTGGGCTTTTGATGAACTTGAATATTCGGAAGAAGCAACTCGACCTGTTGTTGCGAGTGCGTGCAAGGTATTTCAAAATTTAAGTAAAGGCGTAAATGGGAAATTGTGGGAAAATGTAATAAACAACGTAAAACGAGTCAAAACAGATGGTCCAATTAACGCCTGTACTAGTAAAGCTTTAAAGAAACTGTCAGAATTGAATGAACATTCCAAGGCTCTTGATTTAGAGTTAATGCGAGAAATATCTAATGTTGAGGAGTTGCAAAAGACAGCAACTACCCTTCAATCTAAGATTGACAAAGATTTAAACCAAATAACCCACCTTCAACGCGTGACTGTAATGTTAGAGTCCAAATCCGAAGAAACCAAGTCTAAGGCCTTACATTTTACGCGAGTTAACAATCATCTTCGGGAGAGTTTTGAGTTATTGAAAAAACCTGACGAAATAGTCGATGAATCCTTTTCAATCGCAAGCACGTGTCAAAAAGTACAAAAACGGAAAATTTTAGCCACAAATTTAATGATGGAGATTGAAAAGAATGTTTATTCTCTTTGCTATGATCATTCTATTGGAAAGCTTAATACCGAAGAAGAATCCTTCAATAAAAGAATTCTCACGGCACAAATAATTGACTTAAAGAAAAACATCTCCTTGAAGACCATAATGAAATGCTTAAGCCATCGAGCCCAAGAAGCGACTAATGATGTAACCAAATTAAGAAATGCATTTTCCATCAGAGGACAAATGAGTGATCTGGGTGAAAGGGCAGCTTCAATGGGGGATGGGAAAGGCGATTTAATTCACGAAATTGAGGACAAGTGTATGCAACACCACTTTCATACTTTGCGTTGTAAACACGTAACAATTGATTCTGAATACAGAATGATTCGTAATCAGATTGAAACCTTACTTTTGAGGAGGAAAAACCTTGAAGAAAAAATGGCCGCCTTAATCTCAGATAGTTCCAAACGTCAGATGATCTCAGATTTATTAAAATCCGAAATATTCTTAAAAAACGCGGAGTCGAAGTTAAGCGCAATTCGCAAAGAAATAAATCTCATTGAAACTTCAGAATTTAACCCAAGTTTGAATGAAAAATTGGAAATTATTGAGGAAACTGAACGATTGATTCGACAAAAGCATATTTCAATATTGTCCACGTTGTCTACGAATGCGAAAATGAAAGCTGCAATAGTTCTACGCTTCCAAAATCGAAAAGATGCGAGATTAATGTTTACACAAATGAATCTTTGCAATAACTTAACATCTATCGAAATATGGAAGGAGAAAATGGCACTAGGATTTCGCATGTTCTGTGAACTGGATATCGAAAATTTATCCCGTCTAAAAATTAAAGATAAAGTTGTCCCTTACACAAAGACGAACCTCTCTTTAATTGAACGAATTCCGTTTTTGTCCCAAATTAAAGACATATTTAATGTTTCTCGAGTTCAAAGCTTTGACTACCTTATGAAACGCGCCATTAATGAAAAACAGATGTACGCAATCAATGGAGACATTTGTCCGCAACAAGTGCAACTAATTAATGAAATGAAGAATTTTCAAGCAAAGCAACGACAATTTGTAGAAGACTATCAGAAACGTTTGAAAGACTTGAACCGTGAAATGGCTCAATGTGTACCAGTTATTAAAGAATTCTTAAATGAAATACCCCTTATTGAACAGAGATGTAAAGAGACTGCGGAGCAAATTAACACATGGTGGACTCTACCCGCCTTTAATGTTAAATTTTAACAAAATAATTAACGCTTCTTAACCATTGTGATTTATCAAATAACATTTTTGTTACATTTACACTTCATGTCCTAACAAACCCGTAGCAGAACCAACTATTTTGTCTTTTTCAATTAACCCCAATGCAAAAGCAGCGACCAAGACTGCACTTTGTTCCGCAAATTTCTTGTTCTTTTCACTATTGTTTATATAATATTAAGTAACCATGCACTTACTAAAATGAACTTGAGTATTTTTGGCCTCCAACTATAACCGCATAGATGAAAACATTTTCTCCATTGGCCACTTAATTATCTTTGTAATTAACTTAATAATAAAAATTATATCTACAGTCTTATAAAAAGGTTGCTTTTTGTTATTTTGTCGCGTCCAATTTAACAAAATTGTTTTAGGTAATTCTTTCATTGGAAACATTGTTCTTTTTACGCAAAAAATATAGTCAGTCAATTCAAATGCAATTAAAAATGGATTAAAATTATTTTACTTGATATATCTGGCTTTCATAATCCACGTTTCACCGTCTTCAGTTTTCATTTTCTTTAATGAGACTTCTGGTGGTTCATCTTCATTACCATTTCCATCTATACTTTCTTTACGTTTCCTATTATTTTGAAAGCTGTGAGCTTTAAGCTTTAAGTTCTTTTGGTATTCTTCGTAATAGTCTAACACGCCCCATAGTTCGCTAAAATTGTTGTAAAGTTTAAAAAAACAAATAACAAATCAAATTTTAAATTATATTTACCATATTTCCTCCATTCTTTGAGAGGCCAAGAGCTTTTTTCCACGTTCAGACTCTTGTAGTGAACCCAACATTTGTTGAATGCAATATTTTGTATTGTGAAAATGGTTATCATAATCTACAGCCTAGAAAGTAACACGCCTTTCAATAAATTATAATTTAATTATTTTAATTAATTAAATGTAATACCAATTTTAAATAAGCAACAATTAATTCACCCAATGGTAATTTACTATTTTCAATTCTTCGGCACTTTAATAATCGGTAATCAATCAGTTCCTGCAGGAATACATAGATTTAGTACTTGGAATCTTTAAGAGGCCATAGACCCCACACAAATATCTGATTGACTGTGAGGGGAAGCCATAGTTAGACCCGTATACAGGGTGTTTCTGAAAAGTCCATCACAAATTAAGGGGCGTGTTTATCGGACCAAACTGAGCGGAAAGTACCAAAGAACATGGGGTGTACAACATTTTGTTTCGGAGATATGGCCTTCCAAACATTCGCCCCTAAAACAAGGAAATATCCAAAAATGAGGAGTAACACTTAAGACCGACTAACCAGCTTGTTTAAAATTACTAGACAATTTCAATAGCCTTTATTCGAACAATTGATTTCTACCTTTACTAATCAGAAGCGTATAAATGAGTAGAAGTATGCCTACGGTGGTAATGTAAAATTAATCCCAAGTGACATGATGTTTCAAGATCTTCCCAGCACCAAGTAAAATGGTTCTGATTGAAGGGACTTTTATTAGCACAGCGTAAACAACGTTATTTTCAGGAATTAGTCCAAATGTCCACGGGCGGCATTACAAAAACGAGGCAGTCTTTCGAATGATACTTGGACATGTTGGAAGATCCCTGGCTTGTTCCTGTTATCTCAAACCGTAAAAAGCTACGCAAATCTTCATCATCACGGACAACACTCTTGTACGTTAGGTATGACCTTGAGAAAACCTAAAAGGACATCTCGAATGTATTTGAAAAACCCATCTCCAATTAAGGGGCGTGTTGTTTGTTTCCAACAGAGTAAACTCGCCCAGAGAACAATTACAATGCAGAGCCACGTTTCGGCGTTAATGGCCCACAAAGGTGGTCCCAAACAAAAGAACAAACTTTAATTTGTTTCGTTCAGTAAGTATTTCATGTGTCATAGATAAAACGCCATGATTAATGCACAAAGAAAATGTTATTGACAAGTTTTCGGACCGCGATGCTGAAATGTGGTGGTGCACCATCGTGCATGAACCACATTCTGTTTATTAAACCTAAGGGTACGTCTTCGAGTAGTTCTGGTAAATCGTCCCGTAAGAACTACAAGTAAGCCACACCGTTTAACCTGGGCTCTAGGAAATATGGCCCAATTAAATTGTCACCCACAATACTACACCACACGTTTAAGCTGAATTGTACTTTGTGAATTCTAACGCAAGTTGCGTGTGGTTTTTTCTTAATCAGCAAACCAATTGGCGGCTGCTTGTTTTTGGATCGTCCTCGAAAATAGTGAGAACTTCGCCTATTCTTAAAAAACAGAGCACTAAAACAGAGCACTATGTTTTTTAAGAAAGGAATAAAAGAGTTTTCACGTACATGTGTTTGTTTTATTAAACTCATAATTCAACGAAGTCTGTTACAATGCCTTTCTTCACAAATGCCGAATATGCGGATATGCACCTAATGTATGGACTAGCCGAGGGGAATGCCGCTGCAGCTGTACGCTTGTATCAGGAAAGATTTCCGCAGAGGCGACTACCAAATCGACTGACGTTCGAGGCTGTGGACAGACGTTTGAGGCAAGATGGACGAATCCAACCGGCTGGACCTCAACCTAGAGCGAGAGCCATCCCAGAGGCCATAGAAGACGAAGTTCTCACCATTTTCGAGGACGAGCCTGAATCAAGTACCCGCCAAGTTGGTCGCCGATTAGGCGTAAACCACACGCTCGTGTGGAAAATCCTCAGAAGCCACCGGTTTCATCCTTTCCATGTTCAAAAAGTTCAAGGTTTGAATCCAGCGGACTACCCACGACGCACGGCGTTTTGTCAGTGGTTTCTGGCTAAAGTAAACGATATCGATTTCCCACGGGATTTGTTGGTTACTGACGAAGCTAACTTTTCACGGGATGGTATTATTAACTTACATAATAAACATCAATGGTCCCAGCTAAACCCCCACGCAACTTGCGTTAGAAGTCACCAAGTACAATTCAGTTTAAACGTGTGGTGTGGTATTGTGGGTGACAATTTAATTGGGCCATATTTCCTAGAGCCCAGGTTAAACGGTGTGGCTTACTTGCAGTTCTTACGGGACGATTTACCGGAACTACTCGAAGACGTACCCTTAGGTTTGGTAAACAGAATGTGGTTCATGCACGATGGTGCACCACAACATTTCAGCATCGCGGTCCGAAATTATCTTAACGCGACCTTCCCTTTGCGGTGGTTAGGTCGAGGTGGACCTGTGGAGTGGCCTGCTCGATCACCCGATCTGAACCCTTGTGATTTCTTTCTTTGGGGCCACCTGAAAGACTTAGTTTATCAGACTGAAGTGCCCGATGTTGAAGAGCTACGTCGACGAATAATTCACGGCTGTCAAACAATTCGCGAAACTCCAGGCATTTTTCAACGTGTAAGGGAATCATTTGTAAGACGTGCTAATGTGTGCCTTAACGCGGGTGGTGAACACTTTGAACAATTTTTGTAACTAGTTGCAATTAAATGTTAAAACTTGTCAATAAATTCATTTTCTTCGTGCATTAATCATGGCGTTTTATCTATGACACATGAAACACTTACTGAACGAAACAAATTAAAGTTTGTTCTTGTTTTTGGGACCACCTTTGTGGGCCATTAACGCCGAAACGTGGCTCTGCATTGTAATTGTTCTCTGGGCGAGTTTACTCTGTTGGAAACAAACAACACGCCCCTTAATTGGAGATGGGTTTTTCAAATACATTCGAGATGTCCTTTTAGGTTTTCTCAAGGTCATACCTAACGTACAAGAGTGTTGTCCGTGATGATGAAGATTTGCGTAGCTTTTTACGGTTTGAGATAACAGGAACAAGCCAGGGATCTTCCAACATGTCCAAGTATCATTCGAAAGACTGCCTCGTTTTTGTAATGCCGCCCGTGGACATTTGGACTAATTCCTGAAAATAACGTTGTTTACGCTGTGCTAATAAAAGTCCCTTCAATCAGAACCATTTTACTTGGTGCTGGGAAGATCTTGAAACATCATGTCACTTGGGATTAATTTTACATTACCACCGTAGGCATACTTCTACTCATTTATACGCTTCTGATTAGTAAAGGTAGAAATCAATTGTTCGAATAAAGGCTATTGAAATTGTCTAGTAATTTTAAACAAGCTGGTTAGTCGGTCTTAAGTGTTACTCCTCATTTTTGGATATTTCCTTGTTTTAGGGGCGAATGTTTGGAAGGCCATATCTCCGTAACAAAATGTTGTACACCCCATGTTCTTTGGTACTTTCCGCTCAGTTTGGTCCCATAAACACGCCCCTTAATTTGTGATGGACTTTTCAGAAACACCCTGTATATATCTATGGTCGAGACCTAACCGTTAAGAGACCCAAGTGAAACTAAAATTATCAGGCATAAAGGATAGTGATCATCTGCGTCTTTGTAAGGGAAACGAGGTGTTATGTTGTTAATGTTATTAAGTTTGTTAACCCTGTTTAAAGTCACAAATTATGGGAAAATCAACCACTAATATTTGGCGGTACTTTAATAAATCTACTAAAGATGGCAAAATAACTGGAGAATGTTTTAAATCTTTAAAAGTTAGATAAATTGACTCAAAGCTCACATAATTGCTAGTTTTATATTTTTCCGAAAAGCGGAAAATTTTCCGCGTTTTATTTTTCCGGAAAATTTACAACCCTAGTTTCAACACGAACGTAGCTTCCCCACCAATTGGTTTTCTTTTTAGAATTACAAGACGCACTTGCGTCGTAAGATTTTTATTACCGACTAAATGTTATAAAGAATGGGTAGATTTTACTTAGGACTAATATTTTTGTAGCACCCTAGGAGTGATGGCACTCGGCGTTGCCCGTCAGCACATTTTTTTATTACTTTTCACGCGGAAATTATTCCATAAAGGGTTTTTTTGGCCGCCATTTAAAAAGATGGCAACAAATGGAACCCAAAAGACCATTCAGCCCGTCTATAGGTCAAAGGAAACCTATGTACTAAATATTTGCGGAATCGGTTGAAACGCGCGGACTTTGTTGCATAGAGAATATTTTTTACATTTCTGGGCGCCATTTACTAAGATGGCGCTTATGAGTAACGTTCCTGCAAATTTTCAGCCTTCTAGGGCAATCGGTTTGGGCTGGGCGTTGACTATCAGTCAGTCAGTCAGTCAGGATTTATATAGATATAGATTTTATACTTCGAGGGAATTATTTAAGTCGGTTTCATCAGAAGGGGATAATAGAAGAAGGATGACAATCTGTATCCTCTTAATTCGCATCCTAAAGAATTAAAAGATGGCGCTTCGGTTTGTCCAATATGGCGCGATCTTAACGAAACAGAGCAGACGACTTGGTAGACTATTAGGCGCAAATCTCAGGCAGTGAAAGTAAAGCCAGACATTAACTATTTTATTATTAAGTAAAAACTCTTTTACTTGTGTTTTAAATTACAAAAATGGTTACATATTGCTGTGTTTACGGGTGTAAAAACAATGGCACCATGAAAGGTATGCGGTTTCATCCTTTTTCTACAAAACTACCGAAATTAGCCAAGGCTTGGGAAGTTACCTTAAAAATGGGAAAGAAACCTAGTAATACCACGGAGCTTCTATTTACAGGGAGAGGAAACTCGGACTTTCCCCCCTAGCCCTTAGCGTACCTCGGTTCTGCGCAACGCTTTCGCTCCTCGCGCGCACCCCGAGCCCATGTAAACAAAGTCTGACGTCATTTTCTTGGTGGAACTTCAATTCCTTGCCATAAAATGATGATTTGTACCGTGAATCGCTTCTGTAGCTACGGTATACACATTTCTCCTCATTCCCTCTAGTGCAAACTATTAGCCTGGAATCGCAGTCCATTCAAAATTTAAAAATTAAACCTTTAAAACACCAAGGCTTATGCCTTTCAACGAACTAGCGAAGGCGGCCATCTTCGTTGTTTACATAGGCTCCCTTTTTTTGCCAGCGAAAACCGAGGGGGGTTAAATATTTGCCCCTTTTTATGGACAAATAGTGTCTACGTTTCCTAAGAGCGTTTACATTACTAGAGGGGAATGAAGTTTCCTCTCCCTGTAAATAGAAGCTCCGTGGTAATACCATGGTTGTTTGCTCTTCTCACTTTAAAAAAGACGATTATAAAACAATTCCGCAAGAACATAGAGGTAAGACACTTGCTGGAGTAATAAAATTTGTAGTAGTTTCAATTCTACAATTCTTTAACAGATCAGTTCAAATACCCACCGCGCCTAAGACCTTTGACAATTCCATCCCAGAATCTGCCTATTCGTAAACATGACAGAACTCTTTGAAAAATAAAAACGGGGGAATGAGTTCAGATGATGGTGAGAATTTGAAAAATCATTTGTTTGCGGGTCATGATCATCAAGTAGAGCAAATTGGTGTTAATAACCAACCCGATGACATAACTGAAAGTGAAGAAAATGGAAACAGTACTCGACTACGAGACACACCTGAAATTTGTGACACTGATAACAGTTCCTTAGAAAAAGGAATTATGGTGAACATATTAGAAGAACATAAATGTAAAGTGTCAGCTAGTTGCGGAATTTTGAAACAACAAACTGTAGTAGCTTTGACTGGAATTCAGTCAATGGAACTTTTTAATGAAATAGTTAAAATTGTTAGTGAAGAATATCCTAGTAAAAGTCCACTACCTGTAGCTGACGGAATTTTACTTACACTAATGAAACTTAAACTTGGTATTTGATATTCCGCTCTCGGAGCTCTTTTTGGTCTAAGCCAGCAGATAACTTCTAGTTATTTCAAACAAACATTATGCAAGTTAGCGACCAAGGGGGGACTATCTCTCTCAAAGTTTGAGCTTTCTTCCGAAATTCGTCGCACTCGAGCCTGCATGGGGTGAGTGACGTAGGTGAATGTCTAGGATTAGCTCCAAAACGTGTAAGGCGCGCTCATAGTATGTATGACTTTGTCTGTCTCTATTGAACTTAGGACTTAAAAAGGGTGTTTGCTTCAACTGAGATATTAAAAGTGAATTGATACCTTACCATATTAAATAAAACACAACCATGGATATTTTAAAAATTTATTTGCTTCAACTGAGGTTTGCTAAACAGCGCAGTGTAAACCCGGCATTATTTGCCTTAGGGAATTCCCAATCAAATACAAAATATCAACCTGTTACCTGTAAGAATTAAGCCTTGGTTAACTACACTTTAGAAATTAGATTACATTGGTTGTCAGTCTAAAATTAACGTGACATGGACAGTGTGAAAACTAAATATTTAAATACTAAATAATAGCCTAATTGGCATTTATTTTCCTTGGTTGAACTCTGTGAATCATTATATTTTAATATATATGAAATGCAACGGACATGAACCCGAGCGACGGCCGAGCCAAAGGCCCGAAGCTGACGGGTACTCTACTCGAGACTCTCGGGTAGAGGATGGGAGAGGCGAGGAGAGGGGAATGGAAAAAATCGAGGGCAAAAACGCTACGTCTTGTTTTATTTTTTAAGACATTCAGTGACGTCTCTCCTAGGGAAAACATAGGTGTCGTGCCCCCCACCATCCGTTCCAAAACTCCGAAAAATTACCCCCATTATAAGCCAACCTATATAAGCGGATGCGAGTTTAAGAACCTTGGTTAGCGACTGTCTTGGAGTCATCAGTTACATGGCTAGAGAAATAAGAAATTGTGGAAGCTATGCCGCATTGCTTTAAAGAATACACTGATACAAGAGTGGTATTAGATTGCACCGAGGTATCTGTTGAAAAACCCAAGTGTTTAAAATGCAAGATCAAGACTTATTCTCACTACAAAGGGACCAATACTGTAAAAGTACGCGTTTGTGTAGCTCCATCCGGTGTGATCACCATGGTGAGCAGAGCATATGGAGGAAAGTCAACAGATAAACAAATAACTGAAGAATGCGGGGTCCTAGAACGATGCATACCATACGCAGACGCCATAATGGTAGACAAGGGGTTCATTATTGAAGATCTTTGTAACGAAAGAGGGCTCAAACTAATTAGGCCACCTTTTCTAAAACGTAAAGCTAAAGGTCAAAAAAATAAAAAAAAGGGAACAATTCCCTAGAGAAGATGCTTTGCTTACGTCAAAAATTGCGTGTGCTAGGGTACATGTTGAGCGCACAATCCAGAGACTAAAAACGTTTAACATTTTCCACAAAAGACTACCGTGGGATTTATTACCATACATGAATAAGATGTTTGTTGTAACCAGCGCTGTAGTAAATTTGTCAACAGCTATTTTGGCTGACAATAAATTTTAATATCACCACTATTTAAATATCACAACTCTTTTATTATCACAATTATTTTAACATTTCAATTCCATGTATTTCTTTAAAAAATATTTGAAATAAACTGATTGCAATTTAACTAAGAGCTTAGGAACAAATTCTTTGTCAATAGGAACTTCAATAATTAAACAATGGTCACTTTGTTTTGAATACACGACTAGGTGACCTACTGAGAGGCCTAATATTGCTAGATTTAGTTGAATTTGTCCATAATACTTGCGCTTAGGTTTTAGTTTCAAGGTTTCTTCCTTATGGTTTAAAAAATTCAACCCTTTGATCATTTCGTTCAGAGGCTTGGTAGCACCAGAAGGGGATAATAGAAGAAGGATGCCACTCTGTATCATCTTAATACATTAGTTATGTAACGTCATTCTTCCCAGGCTCACCCTTTTTGTTTGCTCTCCCGCTCATCAAACTACAGATGGGCATCGCACCGTAAGGTGAATTCTAAAACTGTTTGGTACTAAATCCTCAGCAATCAACTCCCTAACCTCGTCTTGGGGTGAGACAAAAATCCACAAGTGCGTCATGCCAAATAGTTTAAAGCAAATAGACTAATGACGAGGGAACTATTTATCGCGTATGTGATTCGGTTTAGTAACCTTGCTCCAAATGTTCCGATGTTGGGAAGAATGACGTTACACTTACCCCGCGTTGTGGTACACTTCTCTCGAAGAGAAGTATTATATACTTCTGGTAGCACCAATTACAGGGCATTTAACTTCAATTAAAATTGAATTATTTAAACCATCTGGAGAGCAAGCTAGATAAGGATGATCAGGATGAATGACTAATCCAATTCTTGTCACTTTTACACCAAATTTTGCCTCATATTTTGCAATTGCTATGGGTTCGTTAAGGATTCCATATTGGGTATTTTCATTTCCACAAAATCTGGATTCAATAATTTTTTGAATCTTCAAGGACGGATCTTTCTGATAGGTGTAAAGCTCGTAGCATCTGCTTGCTGTTATTCTTATCAGTCTGTTACACGTCCATACGTGATCGTTCTGGCTAATGGATTTGATTGCAATATCTAGAGCCATGGCATTTGTGACTACAATGTTTTCTTCATAATAGAGTCTTTCACTTCGGGTTAGATTATCATTAAAGCTTTCAATATTCTCGTTTAAGACAGACATATTTTCGCTGTCTAACATAATATTAAAACAGATTTTGATATCACCAAAAGCGTCATCAGTAGAATTCATGGTGGTAGCGATAATTGAGTTGTTATCTTTTAAGGGAGATTAAAGGAATCGCTATCCCAATTTTTGGAGCAGGTAAAATATGTTTGTGGAGCGCTGTTTCATTCTTTGATACCAGAAGAAGCCTCAATAATATACTCCTTTGCTTTTCTTTATCAAATGATGAAACATCATATTTCGCTCGTCCAACACAACAAAGTTCTTCGGTGGTTGTGCCTTGCGCATTTCAACTGCCTTTTTCTTAAGTTTCCCCCATTTCTGAGTAATATCTGCGCGTGTATTCTCCTCTTTCGATAATGTCTCAGATCGGTTCACGAGCAAAAGCACAGCTATACAGTGTTTGCAAAATCCCCCACTACCACGCACTTGGACATGAACAAAGAACAGTAAACTCTGAAAAATGCTTGTTCAACTCCAGAATTACGTGATGTGGCTCTCCAGAAAAAGCTGATGACTGTAATACAAGGGCTTCTATTTTGTGGCCTTTAAGCTTTTCAGATTCTCCAGTCACGCTGCATGAAATGACGTGATTACTCCTTAATTTTTCCTCTCCTTGTTGCAGACAATTAACTCTAGTTCCAATATAGTCTAATATATTCGTTAATGGCAGTCTGACATCAACTACTACAAAAAATAAAAGTACCATTTCCGGCATTAAATAGTTTCAAGGGCCAAGGCTTATTGCTTACCATCTTCAGTATAGAAAGTTGCGTTATTTATTTCGTTGGCCATTAAAGGAAAGCGCGGCTCCATGATCACCCCTAGCATTCTGGCTAATCTTCTGCACACGAATTTTACCTTGCCAAAGGCAGGAACCAATCAGACCTAATGCACTAGTTCCCATTGGTTCCTGCCTTTGGCTTAAGTAGCCTTTAGCAAGCTTAGCCACTGTGTAGCTCTCATTAAGCGAAGAGGATGGCGGTGCTTTTGCGGCCCAGAAATCTATTTCCGTACTTTACAAAATGGGCATAAAGGATTTTAATTCTTAATATGCTGAATAAATAATATTCAGCCCAAGACCTGTCAGGATATTTTAATATAGGAAATGTTTGGTATTGTAAAGCAGTCAGCGAATTGTTTGAATCTTTTGGAAAAAGGCAAACGATTTCCCCAATCTCAACAATCATTGATGTAAAACATGTGAAACAGGAATGATTTTGTGATTGTAAAGGGGTTCCTCACATCCGGCTAATCTCTCTCGCGATTGGTTGTGAGCTCCGGCGTTTTCCCAGTCCCTCCCCACTCCCGAGAGTCCGAGACCCCCGCTGCGGTTCCTATAATCGGCGTTGCTAGCAATATCATAGGCAGGGTTGTTCCTTCGACTTTTGGGAAGGTACTTTCCCCAATAGTAAAATGTACTGATCCAATGGAAGCTTTTTTCAAAATGTGCTTTTCCCCCCTGGGGGTCGGAAAATTTCCGTCACCCCCCAACGAAAGGCTTTTGGCGCCACCTAGTGGCGGAATTTTCGTCCCATAGACGCTAATGTTAAAAATGAAATTTGAAAATGTGCTTTAAACAGGCCAAATGTACTTTCGGTGCTGAAGATCTTAAAATGTACCGAAAAGGCACAATTGTACCACTTAGAACAACACTGATCATAGGCCCAATTGTAAGGGTTCATACAAACCTGGAAAAATCAGGGAAATAAATAGTTGACAAAAACCTCAGGGAAATTTCCAATTTTTGGAAAAATTCAGGGAAATCAGGGAAATTTGCGTCAAACAGGGGCCGAATAATAAATGTTCCATAGGATTAACATTACACTAATTTTTGGAGGCTCATAACTCTGGTTATATAAGAGATACGGTAATGTCCTTTGATTATGTAATAGTCAAATTTGCCCCCCCCCTCCTTCGTTAACATTTGCTCCATGGGATACTCCATATACTGGAAAAACCTGGAAAATTCAGGGAAATTTGTTTTCCAAAAGTTGTATGAACCCTGGAGTAATTAAGCAAAATGTTCATAAACATCCCCTCCATAGGATTAACATTACACTATACTTTGGAGGCTCATAACTCCGGTTCTACTAGAGATACGGGGATGTCCTTTGACTGTGTAATGGTCCTATTTTTCCCCTCCCCTCCTTCGTTAAATTTCCAGGTTTTTCCCGTATACTCCATATACGGGAAAAACCTGGAAATTTCAGAGAAGTATATGGGGAAAAACCTGGAAATCTCAGGGAAATTTGTATTCCAAAAGTTGTATGAACCCTGAATTGTATCACCTGCCGGATAAGGTTGAATAACACCAAAATAGGAAAATGCCTTAAAGGCTTTCGTTTTTCTTAGCCCCTGGGGTTGTGACGTCAATAACGACTTAAAAAAAATTCAATGGTCCGCCGTCTAGTTTACTGACCCTTTAAAAGTCCCAGATTTGACTATCTCTTAGTATGAGGCTTTCAGGTTGCAATTTTTTCTTCTGGTATTTTAGACAGACTCTTAAAATCCGATTATTTTCAAATTGTTTGCAAACTATCTCTTAAGACAATTTGTGATATGATCGAATGTTTCATTTCAGCACAAAACCCGTTTTTACTTGAAGATTTGACTTAAACGTATCAAATTCTTCTACCAATCTGCGCCTACTTCAATGCCAATGTTAAAAAGGAGGATTCCTTGGCGAAAGTGCCTGTTAGTTTTAACTTCTTTCTATATATAGTTTCTAACTTCCTAAGTCAATGTTTACTGTTTTCTCTGTAATCGAGAAAATTGTATAAGTTTATAAGATATGTTCCATCCATAAGTCTCTTAATGCTAGAGACTTTCGGCTCGAGCTAGTTCGAGAACGACAAGCGAGAATTGCAGACTACACTCGGTTAATTTTGCAGTCCATCTTACCACTACCAACGAAATATACAAGGCCCATGCACGCTCACTTCGAAGGGGGAGTCACTCACCCATATATATTTGACTCGTGCGGTTGATAGATGGCGCTTCTTAATCTCTTTAATACACTTACTAATTAGGCTCAATTCACATGAAATCCCGTCGCACGCTCCTTCGCTCGAGGTTCGAAACTTAGAGCAGACAGATGGTCATGTGAGGTTTACGTAATTTTTCTAGACTTAAACGCGCCTCTAGAGGAAAATCGTGGCGATTTAGAAGGTCCAGAAAAAAAAATTGGGGCCCGCATGGGCCTTGTGTATCTCGTTGGTAGTGATCTTACTATTATTTAGTCTGTATTACTAAGCTTTGATAGTGCCTCACCAGGCGTCGCTTAACCCTGAATCTATAACCTACCTCGCTCACTTTATGACAAGCTCCAGTTTGTTACCAGTGACAGACTTATGGAATGAACATATCTTATAAACTTATGATATAATCCTATTAATTTCTTACAGGTCCTAGAACTTCTATTTCTGTTAAGCAAATCGAAGGGGGACTCCGTGACAGTTAAAACAACTATTATGAATTTACTACCCCTATTGTAAGTATATGTGAAGATTGGGTCTTAGGGATTCTTGGGGGTTCTGATACCAAGAAGTGATATCTAGTTTATTAGGGAGAAGGTATAAGATGCCTAAGTATTCGCGCGTCATAGTCCCAGTCCCACTTTCAAAATACCAAGGGGGGGCTATACGTAAAAGGAGGCCGGGCTATTTCGCCAACCTCTCCTCAGTCGGAAAATACGTAATATTCGTCATCGCGTCGCGCTAATAAAATAGATATCACTTCTTGCTGATACTAAATATGCCTAAAAGTTGAAAATGTGAAAATGAAATTATCATTAAAAAATTTAATTTTGGCATCAGCCGCTAAATATATAATTAAAGCAAGTCGCGGTTGAGGTTTAGTTTAAAGAAATGCCACTAGGTGGCTCTCACTCTTTTATAGTCGAGGATTGGAGGTCAGTTAGCTCGCGCGGGTAGCGTAGCGGTCCTATAATTCCTATAAAATTCTATATTTTTGAACCTGTCGTCTATTATTCTGTAATTTTATGAAAGGTCCTATAACTTTTACTTAATTATAGTAAAATTTTAAAATCCCATAAGGAATTTAAATTTAGATAAAAAATTTTGTAGGAAAAATAATACGTTTGATGAAATTGGAGCTTGTCATGAAGTGAGTGACGTAGGTCATAGATTCAGGGTAGAGCGCCGCCTGGCGAGGCGCTGTCAAAGGCTTAGTACAGACTCAATAATAATAAAATAGGCTGCAAAATTAAGCACCGAGTGTAGTTAATCAATTCTCGAACTAGCTCGAGCTGTAAGTCTCTCAGTTGCATTACGAAGTATAGGTAGTGTCATACCAGAAGTAAGATAAGGGACTAGAAGTAAATTGCTAAAGTAGCATTGGTAATAGCACTAATGAACAAATTTGAGGATTTTATGCCGCTTTCATAGCGCCTACATCAGAGAGAAAAGAAATTGGGTCGAGTTTCAACAAAATTTCCTACCCCCTTCCCCTCAACCTTAAGCCGCGGAACACGGACGCGGGTGCTTGAATCTAGTTCGGCCGTCTTCCGCCGCGCGAGCGTCTCACGTTTTGGAGAGGGAAAATTCCGAAACCGCTACCAGAGGGCCAACCCTTGGTGTGCTATCAAGAATATTCACTTTCGCCGAGTGAACCATTTGGTCACCTCGATACTTCTAGTCCCTTATCTTACTTCTGGTCATACTTATGGAACGTATCTTATGGTATTACTATTACCACGTGACAGTTTATACTGTTCACTTACTCTACTACAACAAGTTTTGTGGTATTTTGTTCATATCGCGGGCATTGCCGATAAAAAGTCAATTCTTTCAAACAAGTTTAACATTGCTGGAAAAAACAATTGGCGTCAGGAATGCTGAGATTAAGGAAGCTCGTTTGTTTTTCTGTAAATATTTCCTTGAAAATAACGAGTTAAGGAATGGAATTGATGAAAAAGTGTGAGTATAACTTAAAGTATTATGATTAACTATGAAATGTGCTGGCCATTTTTGCTATTACTATTTAAATGGAACAGCTAGTAGATTAGTAATACAAAATATTTAATTTATTTGCAAGATTGTTAACTTATTAAAAGTTCCTTAGTCCCAATCACATCATGCTGACGTCAGGATGCTCTCATATGGCTATATAGAATTCTTTTTCACCACTAATGCGGCAAATCTAGTTTCCCTTTAGCCTTTATTGTAAATGACCCAAAACATAAGATAAATTTATTCTTTATAAAGACAGGGTTCGTACGGAGCCTGGGAAAGTTTAAAATGTTTTTCTAAAAAGTCAGGGATTTCATTCGGTATATCAAACCATGCTTCGAGCAATATGAGGCGGGTGTGATGAAGTGGGCTCTGGTAAACACATACTTAAAATGGTCAGGGATAAGCTGGAAAAATCAGGGATTTTCAATGTCAAAATTTCGTACGAACCCTGAAAGAGAATTCTACAGAACTCTCAACTACTTTTAATCAATAATGCGCGTTAGGCTTTAAGCAAATGTCCCCTCCTTTGGCGCCCGTAACCCAGGACCATTAAGCACAGATGTCCTGGAAAAATTATAAGGAAAAACCCAGGTTCTTCTAATGGCATCGCCTGTCGTCGCCCCTAGCGGCAGAGCCCCGAAACTATTCCACTCATAAGCCTTATGTTATGGCTATGCTTTGAGTCGAAAAAGTTTCAATATGAAACAAACAAGGGGAAGGTTTCAATTTTTTTATTTAAACACATAGGGGGTTTTTTGACTTATTTGGGGGGGGGGGGTTTAAGGTAAATTTTGTATATTGCATAGGTTTTCGAATGTTTTATAGCTAACAAGCTCAAAGAAGTATCATATAAGCTTAATAAGCAGGGTTGGCAACTACCTATCCAGTCCGGTTTAAACCACCTGGTTTAATCCGGATTAATCCACTTAAAAAGATCCACCTAAAATATCCGGCTTAATTATGAATGGGGAAAAATCAAATTAGTGCCATAAAAATAATTAAAATACAACCAGAAACAATTAAGGCAAAAATATATGAAGCGATAACTAAAGATTATTTATTATAAATGATAAAACTAATAGTTATGTTACCAGTTACTGTCCAGTTTCAGCTTAAAATATTTTACCAGTATCACTCGAACTTAAAGCATAGCGTTGGTTCCAGTGGACAGGTTGACTTTCCTTACGAACTCCAGTTTTGGCTTGGGAAAGCTAGAGGCATTTGTGGGCGGGATTTATACGTGCATGTATAAATCCCGCCCACTAGCCTTTGCCAAGCCAAACCCGGAGTTTAGAAGGAAAGTCCCTTTGTAAGGGATCCACTGGAGCCGCGCTAGTGTTAGGTTCGTGCACCTAGGAAAGAAATAGATTTCAGGAAAATATTTTAGCAGTTAAACGATTTTATATTGGAACCGAGGCTAGGGGTCGGGTCGGGGAGTGCCCCAAAACTTATATAAGAGCTAAACAGAAGTACTTTGCCTCCAAAAAAACCTAAAATGACTAATTTTTTTAAAAAATCCGGATAAATCCAATAAAATCCGGTTTAATCCAATAAAAACCACTGGTCTGGATTTTATTCAAATTATCCGGATTTTTGCCAACCCTGTCTGCCCTCGACATTAATGAGTTTTGATTGGTTCCTGCCTTTGGCATGTAGAAGATTAGTTAACGTGTTACGGTTAAGACTATTTAACAATAAACAGAGATGGACTACAATGGAGAACACTCTTATTAACAGGGTTGGCAAAAATCCGGATAATTTGAATAAAATACAGACCAGTGGTTTTTATTGGATTAAACCGGATTTTATTGGATTTATCCGGATTTTTTAAAAAAATGAGTCATTTTAGGTTTTTTTGGAGGCAAAGTACTTCTGTTTAGCTCTTATATAAGTTTTGGGGCACTCCCCGACCCGACCCCTAGCCTCGGTTCCAATATAAAATCGTTTAACTGCTAAAATGTTTTCCTGAAATCTATTTCTTTCCTAAGTGCACGAACCTAACACTAGCGCGGCTCCAGTGGATCCCTTACAAAGGGACTTTCCTTCTAAACTCCGGGTTTGGCTTGGCAAAGGCTAGTGGGCGGGATTTATACATGCATGTATAAATCCCGCCCACAAATGCCTCTAGCTTTCCCAAGCCAAAACTGGAATTCGTAAGGAAAGTCAACCTGTCCACTGGAACCAACGCTATGCTTTAAGTTCGAGTGATACTGGTAAAATATTTTAAGCTGAAACTGGACAGTAACTGGTAACATAACTATTAGTTTTATCATTTATAATAAATAATCTTTAGTTATCGCTTCATATATTTTTGCCTTAATTGTTTCTGGTTGTATTTTAATTATTTTTATGGCACAAATTTGATTTTTCCCCATTCATAATTAAGCCGGATATTTTAGGTGGATCTTTTTAAGTGGATTAAGCCGGATTAAACCAGGTGGTTTAAACCGGACTGGATAGGTAGTTGCCAACCCTGCCCAGAAATGTAAAAACTCTTCTCTATGCAACAAAGTCCGCGCGTTTCACTCAATTTCACAGATATTTAGTACACGGGTTTCCTTTAACCTATAGACGGGCTGAATGGTATTTTGGGTGCAATTTTTTGCCATCTTTTTAAATGGCGGCCAAAAACTAAAAACCCTTCTTTATGGAATAATATCCGCGTGAAAAGTAATAAAAAATGTCCCGACGGGCTGACGGGCAACGCCGAGTGCCTTCGCTCCTAGAGTGCTACAAAAATATTAGTCATCAGTAAAATCTACCCATTCTTTGTATCATTTTGATGGAAGTTCTTATTACACGTGAGCGACGCCGCGGGTAACAGCTAGTAAAGCTAGATTCCCACTCGACGGAAAACACGACGGAAACCCGGCAGAAAGGGGTTCGACCGAAAAATCTTTACGCCGAGTCCGACGGAATTACCGTTCTGTCGGGCGTAAGTTGTGTTCTATTTTTTCGGTCGTGTTCGGCGTTACGCCGGTGTCTCAGCCAATGAAATTATCCCACTGACAACGTCATAAATTTTAAGAGCGCACGCACACGCGAGATCGATTGATAGCCGCCATTTTTTTGTGGTTGACCAAGGCTTATCGGAAACATACCACCAATAAAGAAAAATTAAACTTACGAAAGTAAAAAGAGATAAGATGTTAATTATAAGGAAGACTTTACTGAGGAGGAATGAAAATATCCCTTACTAGCTGTTACCCGCGGCGTCGCTCACGTGTAATAAGAACTTCCATCAAAATGATACAAAGAATGGGTAGATTTTACTGATGACTAATATTTTTGTAGCACTCTAGGAGCGAAGGCACTCGGCGTTGCCCGTCAGCCCGTCGGGACATTTTTTATTACTTTTCACGCGGATATTATTCCATAAAGAAGGGTTTTTAGTTTTTGGCCGCCATTTAAAAAGATGGCAACAAATTGCACCCAAAATACCATTCAGCCCGTCTATAGGTTAAAGGAAACCCGTGTACTAAATATCTGTGAAATTGAGTGAAACGCGCGGACTTTGTTGCATAGAGAAGAGTTTTTACATTTCTGGGCGCCATTTTTTAAGATGGTGGCGGATTGGAAAAATCTTTCTTAGTACGCGCCTGCTACTTATGAGTAACGTTCCTGCAAATTTTCAGCCTTCTAGGGCAAGCGGTTTGGGCTGGGCGTTGATTATCAGTCAGTCTGTCAGTCAGTCAGGACTTTGATTTATATAGATATAGATTTTACGATCTAAGCGACAAGGGGACAAAGATAGCAATTCAGAGTGTGAAATAGATGTTGTGGAAAAAACTCAATTCTGTCACGTGACCCAAAAATATCTACCGCCAAACGGAAAATTCAGTCGTAGTGTGAACGGTCTACCGCCGGACGCCGGCGTAAGTTAAAATTTCTACCGTTGGCTGTGTGATTTCCGCCGGGTTTTTTCGGTCGAGTGGGAATGTAGCTTAAGGGATATTTTCTTTCCTCCTCAGTAAAGTCTTCCTTATAATTAACATCTTATCTCTTTTTACTTTCGTAAGTTTAATTTTTCTTTATTGGTGGTATGTTTCCGATAAGCCTTGGTCAACCACAAAAAAATGGCGGCTATCAATCGATCTCGCGTGTGCGTGCGCTCTTAAAATTTATGACGTTGTCAGTGGGATAATTTCATTGGCTGAGACACCGGCGTAACGCCGAACACGACCGAAAAAATAGAACACAACTTACGCCCGACAGAACGGTAATTCCGTCGGACTCGGCGTAAAGATTTTTCGGTCGAACCCCTTTCTGCCGGGTTTCCGTCGTGTTTTCCGTCGAGTGGGAATCTAGCTTTACAATAATAGGAGGTAGTACCGCGACAATGTCGACGCATTGCTGAGCAAACTAATTCGGATCGTCTACAATCACAGTTCTCTTCAGGTTCCGCAATTACTGGTAATGAGTATTAAATGTTTTATTTTAATCAAAATTAGGTTAGGTGTCAATATATTCCTACTCGCTTTGCAGTTTATAAGCTCTTCCATGGTGATACCATATTTTCTAATAGGTATACTTTAGTGACATGTTACAATGAAGTTCAACGACAAGTTCATAATACCAAAAGCGGATTATGCTTCAAACATAAAGTACGTAAGTCCCACTTTTCTGTAGCTTTGGCCATGGATTTCATGATATTCCCGAAGTAAAAACAAAGCAGACGAAAAAAAAAGCTTTTAACCAATCATGAGCCCCCTAACCATAGATAACCTCTTTAATGCCAGACCAATAGGCGACGGCTATTACTATTTTCTTGCATGGGACCTCGACTCGACCTCGCCGTCGACATAACCGGGAAGCCCGGAAGGCGAATTTGCGGTACCGTTCCGTAGTCGTTATAAAATATTCAACGTTTTAAAGCTCAAGTTTCGAAATGTTTTGAGACATTTACTTAGTCTTCAACTAAATATGATAAATTTTCTTTAAATTTCAACAGAAAAATAGCTCTGCGAATAAAATTAGACACGAAAACTACACTAACTATAAGTGAGACGCTACCCCAAGTTGAGCATTTTCCTTAATTACTCGGCCCCTGTTTAGTCGAACCCCACGTTTTTGGTTTCGTTGGATGGGGAGCAAAGAGGACTATGACATACTCAAGGGCCATCCCTGTATCTATAGTATAACAAGAGTTACGAGTCATCAAAGTTTAGTGTAAAGTAAGATTCTAACTATAAGTGAGACGCTACCCCAAGTTGAGCTTTTTCCTTAATTACTCGGCCCCTGTTTACTCGATCACCAATAATAACATATCAGTTAGGACTTGACATTGCTACGTTTGCTGTTTCAAACATTTAAATAGTTACCTCGTTGAAGTTAATTGGATTAGAATGCACTTCCGCTTATTATCGTCTAAAAATTTAGCGCTGGCGTGATTAAAAACCCTGTCGAATAATCGCCGATGAGCTGCGGCTAACATTACTCTGCGCTTTTCGTTTTGACATGACATACTTCGTTTGATAAATGTAAATACACTTACGAATTTACTCGACTTTAAACTATACAAACTAGAATACAACATGATTGTTTAGCAGAGTTATGAAAAGGCGCAAACTTAATTTTTTGGAGGCTGTTTATGATTAAATTTGGGGATGTGATACAGGTACGCTACACTCGTAAATGTGTTTAAGTCTTTCCAAAGAATCACGGCAGATGTTCGTAACATAAACTCACCTACCATGGTGTATGCGCGTGTCAAATTAAGAGTATAATAAAATCGATAAGTATAACACTCCATCAAATACTTTCTCGAAGGCGTTTCGCTGTAAAACAATTTTCGCCACGGATAATTCAAAACCAATAGCCATAAGACTCGTGTACTAAATATTGAAGGAATCTGTTGAAATGTACGGATAAGGTATTTTTCTTTCAGGGCCGCCACTGTTCAAGATGGTGACAAATTGGAAAGAACCTTTATTTAAGCGCGCCAGCTACTAAAGAATAACGTCCCTGTAAAAATTTCAGCTTTCTAGGTCAAGTACTTTGAACTGTGTGTTGAATATCAATCTGCCAGTCAGCGTTTTACTTACATACAGATAGATCTAGATTATGTTACTTATGTTTTAACGTATATGTCGGCGTGTAAGAGTCAGACACATCACGTCGGCGTCTATGGTGCATTATAAATTTTCTCACCCAACCTTGATTCGTTTTTTAAAATTATTAGTCTGCTAATGACAAGGCCTTACTATCGTCATAAGTTTATCATGCCTCTAAGTACACAAATATGGGTTACAACTGGGCATCTTCCGCAGGAGGCTACTGTGACGTCAGAACTCGTATAGGGCTATGATCCGAAGAGACCAGAGAGAAAATTTTGAAAAATCTGTCGCGCGGTGCAGCCACCAAACGGTCGAGACTAGGGTTGTAAGTCGGAAAATTTTCCGCGGAAAATGACCGAGGTATATTTTTCCGGAAACTTTTCCGTATTTTTCCGCTACCAGTTTCTCAATTTAAAAGTTAACACTTTAAAATTTTTCAATTGCCTTTCTTTTCAAAACATTCACTATTTTGTTTTCGGTGAATTCGGAGGGGGAAAAATTGTCCAAGGGCACAGTCTAGTGACCCCTATTCTCTATAGGAAAAGCTCACTCATTGACTATCGCTTGCATGAATAGGGTTACTGTTTGCTCTTATGACGGTATAAGGCGTTAGAGAGTCGAGACCAAACCGTTAAGAGACCCAAGTGAAACTAAAATTATCAGGCATAAAGGATAGTGATCGTCTGCGTCTTTGTAAGGGAAACGAGGTGTTATGTTGTTAATGTTATTAAGTTTGTTAACCCTGTTTAAAGTCACAAATTATAGGAAAATCAACCACTAATATTTGGCGGCACTTTAATAAATCTACTAAAGATGGCAAAATAACTGGAGAATGTTTTAAATCTTTAAAAGTTTGATAAACTGACTCAAAGCTCACTTAATTGCTAGTTTTATATTTTTCCGAAAAGCGGAAAATTTTCCGCGTTTTATTTTTCCGGAAAATTTACAACCCTAGTCGAGACGATTACTAAATGGGTGACGTGAAAAAAATCATCCAATGGAATAAAGGAGATTTTTACACGTCCATTAAGTTGCCCCCCCAGGTGCTCAAATCGCCACCAAATATACATAGATCAATTGTACCAAGCATGCACCATCCTTATCTTAGCTTGCACCACTACGGTTCGCCTCTACTTCATTAAAGATTTTGGGGGGCTGCGAAATAAAAGCCCCCCCCCACGTATCCGAAATGGAAAATTAATATCATATTCTATGTGCACAATCCTTGCACCAACATAATAGAAATATTTTGGAAAAGGTGTCAGAAATTAATAGTAGAATATTTTGGAAAAGGTGGCAGCTATTTAATTGGAGAATATTTTGGAAGAGGCGGCAGCTAACTATTAGGAGAATATTTTGGAAAAGGTGGCAGCTAATTAATAGGAGAATATTTTGGAAAACGTGGCAGCTAATTAATAGAACCCTCCCTCTCACTCGTTTTGCTAAGCCCCCCTCTCACTCGTTTAGCTAACCCACCCTCTCTTTCGTTTAGCTAACCTGCCCTCTCACTCGTTTTGCTAACCCGCTCTCACTCGTTTAGCTAACCCACCCTCTCACTCTTTTAGCTAACCCGCTCTCTCACTCGTTTAGCTAACCCACCCTCTTACTCGTTTAGCTAACCCGCTCTCTCACTCGTTTAGCAAACCCATCCTCTCACTCGTTTAGCTTACCCACCCTCTCACTCGTTTAGCTAAGTTGCGAGCCCCGGGAAAGATTATGGTCGGGCCCCTAGAATGATTCACCAACTCATTGGGAGGGAAACTATCTGGGTGCACAGCAGTGGGTTCGCCAAATTAAGCATTCTGTGCACTTGCAGAAAGTACTCCAACTACTCTTTTCTTATAGCATTTTAGGCTCTTTTAAGCCCTGGTATATTCGTTTTGGTTAAAGGTAGAAGTCTGAATTTTCATTAACTAATAGTTTTAATAGGCCTACTTTTATAGCCAAATAACATGTTTGTACTTAATATAGTTTACGAAATACCTTAGGTCCAATTTTTTTATTTCATTGACCGACCGATCGTGGAAATAGAAACTTAAAATGTAGGATTTATTTAGTATTTAAATTATAAAGTAAGGAAAAATTTAAAACTTCTGAAATTTGTTTAAATGTTTTTTTGTTCTCACTAAACTCCCTATAATAAGTTGGGAAACCAAAATAAAGCTCTCTGAATCGAGACGAAATTAAGAGGTTTTTCTTAAATAACTAAATAAATAAATATAAATGATATTAATTATTTTAATTGTCTTTAATTTAGCTTCATTCTTGTTAAATCGTTTTAAGAAACTTTATTCCTAAAAAGCTATTGTCGACGTTTGAATTCAAGCGTATGCTTCTTTAACTATTGTTGGAAATTTATTGTATATAAGACGATTGATTCATGATAATAATAATAATAATAATAATAGTGTTTATTGTGCAAATCAACGGTACAATGTTAATGTCCTACAGGGATTTACACCGGTTAGTGCTTGGCACTATTAAGTTAAGGGGATGGCAATTTAAATTTTAGAAGAATTAAAATTTCTATGGTTAATTAAATCATTTCTATTAAAAATCTAATAATAATGGTTTTAAAAATTATTTTTATAAAACAATCTTTTGGAGAGTGAGTCTTTTCTTGCTGAAGATTTCCACTTTAGTGCCGTATTTGTTATAATTATCCAATATGCGGCTTAGGGGTCGAGTCGACGATATATCAGGTTTAAAAGGTTTGTAGTTCGTTAGTTTAGTTACCTTGTTGGGAATGCAGAAGTTTACTAGGTTCAATAATTCGCGGCAATCTATCTTATTTGTGACCAATTTTTGGAGGAACAAGATATCGTTCTTAATAAGTGTATCCTTTATGGTGTCATCTTGAGTTTATCTAGCATTGTTTCGTAACATGAACTTGATTTATATAAGTAAATGAATTTTCTTTGGATTCGTTCTAACTTCCATTTTTGAGAGTAGCTGCAGTTGCCGTAAACCGAGGCCGCGAATAGTATATTCGGTAGAGTTTTTTGAAACATAGCGGCGAGTTTATGTTTCGGGATATTTTGAGAGCTAGGCATAGAGTTCTAATGCATTTTGTATAGACGTCGTCAATGTGGTCGCAAAAAATAGCCTTTCTTCAAATCAAATGATAAATGATAAGAAAACAAGCAATTGCGTGAACCTTTGGTGGAAGCTCTGCCATTGGGACGCTAAACATTTCTCGTAACACTGGACGATCGCTGCATACTTCTTAATCCTAATGATGGGAGTAATACCAAAAATCGCTTTCTGCGAAAACGTTAGCTCCGATTTGCCATTTTCGAACGCGGTGAGGGACCAGGGTTGGAAATAAGCTGAATTTTGTTAGTGGTCCTCGGGACCAGTGACCCCTCATGTTGGAATTATTAAACTGGTCCTTGGGACCAGTGGCCCTCGCATTAATTATTATTCTACCGGTCCCACTATAAATTAAATTTCAAAAATGGTGAGAATAAAAAGCACGTAAAGACACAAAAGTAAAGAAGCTGAAAATTCTAATTGATTTTGAAGTTTTTACTGTAGGAAAAAGTAGCGTATCAAAACTAAAAACAGTTAACTTTTATTTCTTATCACAATTTTTCAACTAGTTGCCACTAAATATCAATCAACATGTCTAATGATATTTGAAGTTCTTAATCCTTTTCTGAACTATCCTTATTCCATGGAACTAACTAACGCTAGGGACGGTCCGCACCGATAGAACTTACATTAGTCTCTCTGAAAAACATTCGTTGATAAACCCTCCCGCTTTTAAATCCCCCCTCCTGAAATTTGGTGATTCAAAACGGAAATAAGGTAATTTTTAACGCCACCTATAATTTAGTTTTCGAACTAATATATAGGGTAATGGCAGCCCTCCGCCTTCGACTGTATTAAGCTCTATGGGGAAATAACATGGGATGCCATTAGTCTATAAGATCCGCAGTAGAAGTCGTCCGCTATGCTAGGCGTAGCTTAACCATGGCGTTACCTTTGTGTAAATTGTGCTACTATGGAACTAATTAACGCTTAGAAATTCATTTTATCCCTAACTTTGAAACATAATTTATTTACGGAACTAAGTATTTAACACTTTAAAGGCTGTACCGTTGTTTTTAAAATAATTATAAATATGGATATTGTAGAAGTGATAATCGTCAAGATCATAAATAGTACATGAGATATGCAGAGTTTATCGTTTTTCCTAAACCTAAGCGTAATTATGAAATAGCAGACTGCTTTTAAGGCTTTTTGTTACCCCCCCTTGTGAAAATTGAATCACTTTTCCGGTTCGCACCAAATTCTCGCTAGCGTGCGTTGTCACCGAACATTTCTCAGATATTCACGCTTGCGGACCGTCCCTAGCGTTAGTTAGTTCCATGCTTATTCCTTATTGCATTTTACATAGATTCGGTGGCAAATGGCAGTATCTTCTCTCGCTATCAGTAAGCCAGATCAAAATCCTGTAATGTGACCATACAGTAGTGAATAATGCAACCACTGACAACTAGTACTGACTATCGTCTAGGCTGTCGACTACAAGAGACTCATTCTAGAATAGTCGCTAGTCAAGATCAATAGTCAATAGACTACAAAACATTTGTAGGGAAGTTGTAACCAAGGAGTACAAACTACATAAGAGTAAAATTGGTAGATAATGTGTTGAGCTTGAAAAATTCTAATAAGGAGCCCCGAATTATTGAACTGGTCCCACCGTCTATTTTTCCAAAAACGATAATTAATAAAGTGGTCCCTGGGACCACTCACCCCAGGTTTTGGAATAAATAAACTGGTCCGAGCAATTAATAAACTGGTTTTGGACTTGTAAACCTGTCTTATTTCCAACCCTGCGAGGGACACAGACACGTCCAGTGTAGTACCTCCCCGTGACGTTATCGCCACTCGGAAAGGTTAAAAGAAGTGACATCCTAACAAAAACACGTAAGTGCAAAAATATGAAAATCTTCGTTTAGTAGCTGCTAAACCGTATATGTTCTCAGATTTCATGTACAACCATGTCCCATATAAATAATTTTTAGTTTTATACACTTATATAAACATACTGTCACTGGCTATAGCACAGCAAAATTGAGATAATAATAACAAAGTAAACATTATTATATCCTAGTGGAGATATTTAAAACTTGCCTGTGAATAGGATCTCAGAACATTATACCGTGTAGCATGTCCAAAGTGAAGCTTGTCATATTTTTCATGATTTTGTTTTAGTACGGATAACTAGTTTAGAAGTTAATTTAACCAGAAGTATATAATACTTCTCTTCGAGAGAAGTATACCACAAAGCGGGGTAAGTGTAACGTCACTCTTCCCAACATCGGAACATTTAGAGCAAGGTTACTAAACCGAATCACATACACGATAAATAGTTCCCTCATCATTACTCTATTAGCGTTTAAATATTTGGCAAGACGCATGCGCTTGTGGATTTTGTCCCACGTCAAGACGAGGTTTGTGGGATGATTGCTGGGGATTTAGTGCCAAACAACGATAGAATTCACTTTACAGTGCGATGCCCATTTGTAGTTTGATGAGCGGGAACGCAAACTAAAAGGGTGAGCCTGGGAAGAATAACGTTACATAACTAAAGCATTAAGAGGATACAGAGTGTCATCCTTCTATTACCCCCTTCTGATTTAACTTAAAATTATGATACTCTTTAGGCTTCTTTACTTGTAACTTACAAAATGGGCTTCTTTAATTGTAACTTACAAAATATCAATTTACAGCTAAGCGACTGCAAGACGCTACATGTTGTGTTGTTAAATTATAAGACTACTTTGCCGAAACCCATAACCATAAACTTTCAAAATAGAAAGCTGTTGCTATATGCCTTATCAAAAACGGATTTATGTAAGAAGAACGTTGAAGGTAGCAAATTCGCTACCCATCCTCGCATACTTTATTGAGAAACTTCGTCTGCTTATATTTTGACTCCACCCACAAATTCTGTATACAGCAATTTCGAAAAAAAAATTAACCACGAAAATAGAGGTAAGAATGACATTTTCGATCTCTAGAAGTCGCTGTATACAGAATTTGTGGGTGGAGTCAAAATATAAGCAGACGAAGTTTCTCACTAAAGTATGCGAGGATGGTACTAGAGGCTAAAGCTACGATCCGACGTTCTTAGTACATAAATCCGTTTTTGACCTTATTGGTATATGACTTACTACTTTATGATCAATTCAATAACATTCATGCCTGCCCTATCGTCCACAGCAAAGAAACAACTCGAAAAAAGTTAAAGTTTTTCCGGGGCACAGGGTGATTCCCGTGAGAAACAAAACTTAAACCTCCGTTTATAATTTACTGATTCATGGTTATGGAGAATAAGGGACTGAATGCATTTTTAGAGGTTTAATTTGTAAAACTACCACTCTTCATTTTCTTTTGCCTTTTACTGTTTAAAGTCTAGTTGAAGATAATATTTTTTAAGTATTATATTTATATTTTCACAAACATTATCCACTAAAATTAAATAAGGTCGATGTCTGACCGGGCCCCCGAGAGGTACGGGCCCCGGGAAAATGGACCGAATTGCCCCCCCTCTCTCGACGGCCCTGGTCTTTGGGCGTGACGTCATGATGCTCATCGGATGCCCATCAGAAAAATCAGCTGTGAGGTTTTTTCGATGAGCATCAGATTCATGACGTAAATTTCGTCATTTTGCGCCGTGACTCAAAAAATGGAGGGAACCACATCCCAATCTCCTGCGAATAATGAAGAATGGACAAATATTATCCTTATGGATAATAATACTAAAAAGCAATGCACTATTTCGGTAAAAAAGGATTATGATAGAGTTTTAAGAGGTAGGCGTTTCGATTTAATTGATGAATTGAAGTACAATATCTTTGTAAATATAATTATTTAAGCCTCTGCCATAACTTCATCATAATATCGTCGCCATTTTGAAAAGCATGGATTACACGAAATTGTGCAGTTCAACAACTGCAACGTCATCCCAAACATCGATGTTTTTCCTGATGAGTGCACGGAGTCTTTATCGTTATACGGAGGGGCAAAGCGGTAGCTTCTAGTGTACAAAATTACATCTCCCGGCACCGTCTCACTCAATCTGTGGGTGGGGAATGTGAGGAGGGGAAATTTGGGCTCTCAAGGCCATTCTGGTTGTTTTCGTTTCCGGCGAAAATGGCGGCGCTCGCTCTCTCAGCTCAGTCATCACCTACTTAAAATTGAGATGAATTCCTAAGAATTAATATATTTTTTAGAGGATTACAAGCGCGAAACGATGGTTAAAAAGCAATGCGAGTATTCTTTGTGTTGGAATAGGGAAAATTATGTCAAATTTCCTATATTATAATGTAAATTGTATTAACCAAGGCTTAACACAAATAAGATCTTTAATAAGTACATTTTAAAAATACAAATTTAAGTTAATAATATTTAACGTGCGTTATAATGCTTCTAATAAAATTTCTTTCTGGTATATAAATGTTCCTTACATAAATCATTTCTACTCAATACGAACAAATCTCCGCAACTTTCCGAAACTCTGACGCGCGCCATTTTTAAAGTCCTAGCCTACCCCGGCAACAGAGCAAAAAAAAACCCGATGACTATGACCTTGACAGCCCGTGGTTTCCGGTGCAGCCAACTGCGCAAAGCGACAGTGGTGGGATACCTTTTCGTTATGCTTTGCCCCTCCGTGATGAGTGTTACTGAACGCAGCCCAAAATAAACATCTCCGAATCGCGACGCAATTAAAGAGGTCTTTCTTAAATAATTAAAATTAAAATTATTTTAATCGTCATTAATTTAGCTTAGCTCTATTTAAAACGTTTTAAGAAACTTTATTCCTAGAACAATTTTAAACATAGCTATTGTTGAGGTTTGAATTCAAGCCTATGCCTCTTAACAATTTTTTATTTAGGGTATATTCACTATAAACATGCTATTTTTTATTTAGGGTATATTCACTATAAACATGCTATAAATGATAAGAAGAGCCGCAATTGCCTGAACCTTTGGGGGAGTTGCCACTGGGAGGCTAGACGTTTCTCGTAACCCTAGCCGATCTGCGCGTACTTCTTATTCCTAACGATGATGATGGAGCAGAAGATAATATTGCTATCTGCGAAGTGCGAACACGTTCGCTCCGTTTTGCCAAATGCGAACGCGGTGACACAGACACGTCCAGTGTAATACCTCTCCGTGACGTCATCGTCACTCGGAGAGGTTAAAAGCAGTTCAGATTAACAACCAATAGTAAACGAAATTATCACAACTTTATTTTTTTACATTTGACTTGGAATTATTCAAGGTTACAATTTTTAAAAAAATTAAATTTTTTAAAAATTAACATTAACAGATAACCAAATAAGCGTGGTCTCTTATTAAAGTTTTTCCAGAAACTAAAACTTTTTAATTTATTCTTTGCAAGTTAACGACATTAAAATTTCATGGCCTATGGCTTTGGCCAGGGGTGGGGGAACAGCATTTCCAATCTATAAAAGTATCCAAACAACATTAGAAATAATAATAATAATTAAAAGTTCAAATAAATGCAAATAGCAAATTACCAAAAGTGTATAGATATAAAAACAAAAAGTAAACTTCATAAACAATTCCCTGCCTTTGGCTGTAGACGGCATGTAATCTGAGAAGCAAACTACCCCAAGCTCAACCGCCCACAGGAACTAACCAATCAGGGAAGAGCTTTTCTGACGCGGTCATAGGTTTATAGAAATCAATACATGATGCTGGCCATCCAAACGATATTTTTTGATACTCCTTTATGAGCTTATTCACGGCTTGTTCCCTGTGCCATGGTGGAGAAGGTAATCATACGCAAAGGGGCCTTCAACACTATTCCGGCATAAAGGAGGCAAGTTTCAATTAACGAAGTGTACTTTTTGTTTTTAAATCTATATACTTTTGAAATTACTAATCGTACTCAAGCCATCAATCATGGCCGACTGTGAAATTTATCGTCTTTTTGGTAGTAGGCTTGTCAGCTTCGCTAGTCACAACTTTCCCCCGAACAAATAACGCGCGCTACCAACACAGATTTGACAATGTTTTAACTATGGGGACATTCTTTTATAAGCATTTTTAAGTTATTTAGAGATATTTTTGTCATTCAATTTTACATGAAAAGTCATTCTAATTTACATTTAGCGTCCCATTTCATAATTTTCCGGTCATTATTTGACGAATAGTCAAGACTGAAAGTTGACGTATTTGGAGAAAATGAATCAGACTGCCTTGGTCAACATTGAATAGTAAAAGCCGTAGAGTATCAATTTTCTGCACGTTTTTAAAGCAATGCCGGCATTCGAAAATAATCGGCGGAAAATTGAGAAAATTGTAAATTGGAACTTAAATAAAATCAAATTTAAAATCCAGCTTCAAAAGATTAGCTAAGTATATTTAAAATGCTCCGAAACCAAGTTCACTTTCAAAAAATTGTCACCATTACGAGAAAATGTGGGTTTGTAAGGGCGAAAGTCAGGACTTGTAACGCTTAAAGGGTCAATAAAGAAGTCGGCGGACCGTTGAAGCTTTTTTTAAAGTCGTTATTGACGTCACAACCCCCCCCAAAGGGTTTGCAAAACGAAAGTATCTTGTGTTATTCAGCATTATCCTGCAACTGATAAAATAGGGCCAATCACAGCACCTTTGTAAAAAAAAAAAATTTCAAGGGTCCGCCTTTAAGTCCGCTCGTCGTTTTTTACCATAACGGCTCTACAAAGACAACAAGTCTCGAGTCTACTATCAAAGTCGGACTGCCGTGGCCTGGCAAGGTCCTTAACATTGCCCTTATAAGACAGTTAAAAATCAAAAAACTTCCTTGATAGGTATTTTTCACGCTACCCAGGGCTGATACTCACTGATACGCTCAATTTCAATTGAATAAGTGACAAATTAATTTAAAAATAGTAAACAAAAAGTGACTGAATAGGGATAGGGCAAACTAAGCTATTTAAAGGGCCACTTGAAATGATGTTTTCAGAGATGACTGATTTTCGCAATTAAAGATATTTTAAAGGTCGGTGTCGTAATTACGCCCAATCTATGGGCTTAGATATTTCACGCAGTCAACGGAAAGGCATCTCATAAAAGGTCTACGGCGAAATTCAATTAAACCATTTTGGAGCACAACTCAGAATGCAAAGAAATTGTGGTCATTTTAAATCAAAACCAAAATATTCATTTGAATTGGATTGATTTTAAGTATTAAGTTAATATTCGCTGAGCGAGCTTCACGATTTTGGGGTTTGATCAACTGTGATCCCGCTATTTTTGTTTACACCGCCTTACAGCTGGGCAATTGAAATATATAACGTTTAATGTTGTGGTCGAGAAGATAAATAGCACCGAAAGACACAAAAATCCAAAAAAAGTGACTTTTAGCAACCGAATTTGAAAAAAGTGACTTAGTATCAGCCCTGCGTTACCACATACCCTATGCGCACATTATTTAGAACAATACGTACCTGTCTGTGGCGCTCGAGAATATTTCCGCAGAATTGAAATCTATCTGGGAACCCCTGAGACCGCGAACACTCTCTGACACTTATCACCCGATGATCACTGGGGTGTAGTATGCAACCCTGATAGAATAAAGATTGAAATTAGAGGCGCAACTATGACCAACTAGCTTTTACCCGCGGCGTCGCTCACGTGTAATAAGAAATTCCATAAAATGTTATAAAGAATGGGTAGATTTTACTGATGACTAATATTTTTGTAGCACCCTAGGAGAGAAGGAACTCGGCGTTGCCCGTCAACCCGTCGGGACATTTTTTTTATTACTTTTCACGCGGACATTATTCCATAAAGAAGGGTTTTTGAATTTCTGGCCGTCATTTAAAAAGATGGCAACAAATCGAACCCGAAAGACCATTCAGCCCGTCTATAGGTTAAAGGAAACCAGTGTACTAAATATTTGCGGAATCGCTTGAAACGCGCGGACTTTCTTGCATAGAGAATATTTTTTACATTTCTGGGAGCCATTTACTAAGATGGCGGCGGATTGGAAAAATCTTTATTAGTACGCGCCTACTACTTATGAGTAACGTTTCTGCAAATTTTCAGCCTTCTTTGGCAAGCGGTTTGGGCTGGGCATTGATTATCAGTCAGTCTGTCAGGATTTTGATCTGTATAGATTAAACTCGGGGGCATTCGTAACCATGACAAAGTAAAATTCTCCATTGTATAAAAGGTTTCTAGGGAGGGAGGGAGGGGGGGGGCAAATAATTGTATTTAAGGTTGTGTCACGCGTGGTTCTACTAGATAAACGTGAGGCTTTTGGTGTGATATTGTGATAAGGGCAGCTGCTATCATTGGTAAGAGAATGAAAATCATACATTCATTCACCGTGAAAATTAAAGATACAATTATAGAAGCTATGCATGCCGGTACTAGTCCTTTAATAGAATATGTTAGACCCCGTTGTGCAGGGTTCGTGCGAAATTTTTACATTGAAAATCGCTGAATTTTCCAGGTTATCCCTGACCAAATTTTTGCAATATCCCTGACCATTTTAAGGTGTTTACCAGAGCCCACTTCATCACACCTGTCTCATATTTAGCATTGCTCGAAGTACGGTTTGATATACCAAACGAAAACCCTGACATATCCCTGACTTTTTAGGAAAAACTTTTAAATCCCTGACTTATCCAGGTTACGTACGAACCCTGTTGTGTCATCCCAGGGCCCCCAGCCGAATTGTGAAAATATTTATTTCTCGTCTTTTTTGATCTAGTAAATGACAACAAATAGACTCCCTTTTAGCTGCGCACACGCAAAACTCACCATGGTGGTGCTCACTGAACGATCAGTTATCAGAACCATAAAACACCAAGGTATTTTTAACTAGTTAAGCTACAATACTAGGGAAAACTCCCCATTTTATGATATTTTTTAGACCCGATTAAATTCGCTCAAATTTCAAAATTACAGGATTTTTGGCGATTTTAGCCAAAATTATAGGATTTTATAGGACAGTTTTAAAAATATAGGGTTTTGTAAGAATTATAGGACCTCTGGGGGGGCCCTGTCATCCGCTTAATAAGTAGGCTTCTGCGGCATAACTTAAGTACTTATCCTGCCAGAAAAATGTTCCAGCAAAGATGGAAGGCTTTCTTCAATCTCGTGTGTACCATTGGTAAAACATCATTTTTAACATCGCTTATTACGTACCTGTTTGCCCATGGGCTCTGGATTGGTAACGGTGGTTCCGAAGTAGCCATCCCAGTCTAATCTCCCATAGAGTCCAGCCCAGTGGTTGTGTTTGTTACCGGTGTGTGGCAAGCACCATGGAATGAGTGTATTATCCTGTCTATCAGCGGGATTACAAGGGTTGTTTTCGGCGCATGGGCAAACACCTCGTTTTCTTTCTGATTTAATACGACTTTTTCTGTCCTTGTAGTTGTAAATCCTTGGATAAGAAGTGAAAAATGTTATAAAAACCACGTACGCTCTCGTAGCGCGGCTCTGTTGACGCTTTTTATACCGAATTTTACGCTATACTTTGACACTAGATGAAAAATGACTAAGAAGCAGTGTCAGAAGCCCCGTAACTTGTCTCGTTAACCACGTAGAGATATCCATCTAACCCTCCCATTCAAGATCTAACCCTCGCCTAAGTAAGTTCCTGCCTTTTCCATGGTAAAATTAATACGTCGAGCACTAAAGTCCGCCAATAGAGCCGCCCGCTTTGATATGATGGAAAAGCCCATTTCGAGGGTACGCTTACAATGCCTTGGTCATTTTGCCATTTGACAATTGCGCTTCAATATTAGCAGTGGCGGCTCAAGTCAAGTGGAGGCCCCAAGCGGGAACCATTTTTGGGCCCCCAAACTCAAGATATTAAAATTAAATAGGAGTTGTAAGATGAAATTTATATAAGAAGGCCTAAAATAGCGTCCGGTGCGCGCGTGATAATCGACAATCCTCCCTTGATAGGTGGATAATCCGGGACTTAATATTTTATCTTATACCGTTTTTCTTTGGGGTTGCCTGAGAGCGCTCCGAGATCGTTCCAAATTTACGTGTAACGTCATCGCTCTAGCTCGGAGGACCGAATGTAGTTGCTCCGAATGAAAGACAAAAGTTTTTTCAGAGCTGTTTTGTGACGCCTTCAGGCGCTCCGTCTCTAGAGTTGGAGCGGTTGGGATCAATCCGGGAGGAAACCGGGAGGGAGCGACTGGGTCATTGTAGGACGCGCCGCCGTCTCGGAGCAGTTCGTTTTTACCGCAAAGAAAAACGCTAGCCTTGGTTTGGTTTTTGGAACTCATGAAATCATTGGTATAGTACACTTGATTCAATTTAGAAACAATTACAGAACGAACGATTTTCACGTAGAGACACATATTCAAAATCCATCAAGTTATGTATGTTCAAGACCTTTAACCAACTTGTTCATGGCAATTAAAAGCAACCGTCGTACCGTTTCAGCACTGCATTTTCTGTTTCCTTTGCTCGAGGCTTGCTTTTTCTCTAGGTGGAATACGTCATTCGCGTCCGTATGCCCTATCCCCATGGGATCCAATGGGAAAGCGCAGAGCAATGACGGACATGAAAGGGGTGGGGCTTACTTGTCCACTGACACCGGCGTAAGAGTAGAAGGGTATAATCTCGCAACTTAGGTCTTCTATATCTATATAAATCAAAGTCCTGACTGACTGACTGACTGATAATCAACGCCCGACCCAAACCATTTGCCCTAGAAGGCTGAAAATTTGCCGGAACGTTACTCATAAGTAGTAGGCGCGTACTAAGAAAGATTTTTCCAATCCGCCCCATCTTAAAAAATGGCGACCAGAAATGTAAAAAATCTTCTCTATGCAACAAAGTCCGCGCGTTTCAACAGATTTCGCAAATATTTAGTACACTGGTTTCCATTAAAATATAGACGGGCTGAAAGGTCTTTTGGGTTCGATTTGTTGCCATCTTAAACTTAAAAAGCCTTCTTTATGGAATAGTGTCCGCGTGGAAAGTAATAAAAAATGTAACGACGGGCTGACGGGCAACGCAGTGGCGGGTTTAACGGTAAGCGGACTAAGCGGCCGCTTGGGGCCCCGGGATGCCGTGGGGCCCCGAATTGTGCAGAATTAATTTTCTTCCATTAACAATTTTTTTTTTATTTTCGAAGTAAAAAATGGAAGAGACTTATAGTTTTAAAAGGAAATAAATGACGAATATTTTCCCTTTCAGTATTACCAAGAAGGGATTTATATAAGACTAGCTGTTACCCGCGGCGTCGCTCGCGTGTAATAAGAACTTCCATCAAAATGATATAAAGAATGGGTAGATTTTACTGATGACTAATACTTTTGTAGAACCCTAGGAGCGAAGGCATTCGGCGTTGCCCGTCAGCCCGTCGGTACATTTTTTATTACTTTCCACGCGGACACTATTCCATAAAGAAGGGTTTTTAAGTTTAAGATGGCAACAAATCGAACCCAAAAGACCTTTCAGCCCGTCTATATTTTAATGGAAACCAGTGTACTAAATATTTGCGAAATCTGTTGAAACGCGCGGACTTTGTTGCATAGAGAAGATTTTTTACATTTCTGGTCGCCATTTTTTAAGATGGGGCGGATTGGAAAAATCTTTCTTAGTACGCGCCTACTACTTATGAGTAACGTTCCGGCAAATTTTCAGCCTTCTAGGGCAAATGGTTTGGGTCGGGCGTTGATTATCAGTCAGTCAGTCAGTCAGGACTTTGATTTATATAGATATAGAAGACCTAAGTTGCGAGATTATACCCTTCTACTCTTACGCCGGTGTCAGTGGACAAGTAAGCCCCACCCCTTTCATGTCCGTCATTGCTCTGCGCTTTCCCATTGGATCCCATGGGGATAGGGCATACGGACGCGAATGACGTATTCCACCTAGAGAAAAAGCAAGCCTCGAGCAAAGGAAACAGAAAATGCAGTGCTGAAACGGTACGACGGTTGCTTTTAATTGCCATGAACAAGTTGGTTAAAGGTCTTGAACATACATAACTTGATGGATTTTGAATATGTGTCTCTACGTGAAAATCGTTCGTTCTGTAATTGTTTCTAAATTGAATCAAGTGTACTATACCAATGATTTCATGAGTTCCAAAAACCAAACCAAGGCTAGCGTTTTTCTTTGCGGTAAAATGCCTTCGCTCCTAGGGTTCTACAAAAGTATTAGTCATCAGTAAAATCTACCCATTCTTTATATCATTTTGATGGAAGTTCTTATTACACGCGAGCGACGCCGCGGGTAACAGCTAGTCTTATATAAATCCCTTCTTGGTAATACTGAAAGGGAAAATATTCGTCATTTATTTCCTTTTAAAACTATAAGTCTCTTCCATTTTTTACTTCGAAAATAAAAAAAAATTGTTAATGGAAGAAAATTAATTCTGCACAATTCGGGGCCCCACGGCATCCCGGGGCCCCAAGCGGCCTCTTAGTCCGCTTACCGTTAAACCCGCCACTGAATATTAGGCAGGTCACGCCAGTCAGCGCCACGGATCGTTGGAATGTGTCGAATTCGGGCTTCGACTAATGCATTCATTTCCTTGCAAACATGATCCCGTAGCAAGGTTTCGTTTCCACGCATCTTAATGTGAAAAAGTAGAGAGCAATTGTAATTCTTATTTCAACGTTTATGATGCGCGATTTAAAGCCGCGTTTACACGACTCACTTTGGAAAGCTATTTCAACCTAATCCATTTTGAAAAGTAATATTTGCATTTTCAAGTGAAAGATCAATTGCTTTTCTTTGTCGCGAAACGACCTGACTTCTAGTTAACAAAATTTACGCTCTCTACCTCGCGCCATTTTTATCCAATCACGCCCTAAATTTCATTCGACAAGGCGCGTACCACGGGAATTTTTGCTAACACAAAAGGCAGCGCGTTACGCAATTGGTTGTATTTGCTAATTTCAAATAACCTATAAAATCTCAAACTAATTTTAATTTTAAAACCATTCGGTGTTATTTACAAAAAGATCTTAAAGAAAAAAAAGGGTTTGTTTAATTTTAAATTAAACCAAGCCACAATTTAACAGACGCATCGCGCAAGCGCAAAGAGGGAAAAATTTCTCTTCCGTGCTACAACGAAGTAATTTTTGGAAAATATTTGTATGAATGACAGAGTTCAGCCCTAAAATGGGATAAATTTCGAAGGAATAGAAAAAAGGGCGGGTTTCACGACTATTTATTATAAAATAAAAAAAAACTTATATAAAAAAAAATAAAAAAAAAATTAAATAATCCAGCAGCATGCAGCATAATATAATGTTCATACCCTTTTCTGAAAATGAGTTATTGGTTTTTTATCGAATGGAAGTTCGTCATGCTAGCCACCATTTTCAAGCTTCGGCAAATCAGACAGGGCATCTCTGACTGTCATTGCTCTTAAGGGAGCTGAGAATTTTCCTCCACGCAAAAATTTCCTGAAATCAAACTATAAAACCAAAGAAAAACTTATATTAACAAATTTCTTTACTAGTACGGATTGTACCAACTGACTTTCAACCGATACTGATCGATTATTTTAAAGATGGCGAGATAATGGCGCCAAGGCATAAAGATAGGGCAATAAAAAATAGCGCTAACTTGTAATGATTGTTCCAATAAAAGCCTTTATTATTATTAACTTAGAAGCGCCACCTATTATGTTATTTAGAGATCGGTAAAAACAGGTTCATACGGTTTTTCGTATTAACTGGAGAATAATTTGTATATTAAAGGGGCTTGCCGGAGCTGTTGGGGTGAAGGGGGGGTCAAACTGCTGGTTAGCATATTGCTTACCCGCCCACCGCGACGGTGGCGCCATTCCTTATGGCCAAAGAGCTGGGTGATTTCCCCCTGAACTAAGGGCGGACTTCATCCCAACAGCGCCGGTTAGCCCCTGGTCCGAAACTGATCTCAAAACGGTTTTTCCCCATCACTAAATAAATGTACTTTTTAGTTGTGCGCGAATACTACTTTTTGGGTATTGAACTGGTTTCCTAATACCAAAAATTTGCCTGATACTCTCATGCACCCAAAAAAAAAAATAAGTGACGGAAGTGACTAAATTTTTTTTAAAAAAAAGTGACAAAAAAAACAAACATTTTAAGGTTGAAAAACTGCTTTACTGCAAAGAGGGTAGAAAGAGGGGGAATAGAAGGCTAGGCTGGAGTGTTCTCGCTTTGAATGTTTACCTCTAAGCTTCCGGTGCGCGCGCGCATCTTTCTCTGCCCTCTTATTGGTTGAAATACGGTGAACCGGATATTAGGAGGGAAAAATAACAAATAAATAAAAAAGAAAAGCGAGAACAACCAAAATGCCTTGCCAAAGCCGCTAGCTTCAACTCCCCCTCTTTCTACCCTATTTGTTTACTGTAATGTAATGTAGGACATTATGTCCACAGTCCCTGGCTAATCACAACTAGCCAGCGAACAGCGTTGCCCAGAGAAAATTCCAAAATTATCCTACCAAGGCCCAAAACTTTTCAACCAAAATTATGGTACGCTCTTAGCGCCAAATAAATTAGCGGTAAAACCTACGCGGGTGGCCAAGTGATCTGATTCACTTTGTATTTATATTAAATCAGTACAAGGGTCCTGAGGAAGATAGGTAAATTGTCTCCAAGCGTTTGTCACATACTGCCTTGGGACTTAAGTGTATTATTACTATGGGATGAATTACTACTTCCTATTTCGCCTTTTTGTACCCCTTGCGAGCCGTATGTGCTCAGATTGGCTAGATATAAAGCTAATTTCGAAATCATCGTACAACTACAAGCCGAATTATCGAAGGAGAAAAACAGAAGCTCCAATATTTCAAAATACCTCTCCTCATTGGTCGCCGAGCATTTCTTAAAATTTTCCTAGGCACTTGCTGGTAGATAAATAGAATTGGGATATTTTTAAAAATAAGGTGGGTGTCTCTGTCTAGTCTGTAGAGAGAGCTGCAGTGCCAAGGCGGCAAAGCCATACATCTTTGGTAGTCGAACTTTAACCAAATTGTTAGTTACTCGTATCAAATAGTGAAATGGGCTTGTAGAATTTTTTGGTTCGGTATTCGACCGAATTATTCGATTGAAACGGTTAACCGTAAACTTCAAGTATTTTTACTTAAACTTACCGTCTCCTTGTTAACAGCCAGCGATAGGGAAATTCGATTAGTGAAGACGTGTGCTGGCTGTGGAATACTTGGCAATTTTTCGCCGGGGCCAGCGGCGATTAATATCAGCCTATTTGAAAAAAAAAAAAAATAATTAATAACCAGCTTTCTTGATCTAATTTTAGGGGCTGCCCGGTCTGGAATGTAACCCACTGATACGTTTCTTCCTTGACGCTAAACGTCCAATAGAGGGATTTTTCCACTTAAACCATACTTGTAACCTTTCAACCACTATAAAAGCAAAGCGAGGTTCCTTCGATTCCCCTTAAATAATATGTCTTACAGAGCAAGAGGTGTGTGAGTTCTCATTTTTAGGTTTCGAGCCCAAGTCCTGGAAAATTGGGCTTGCCGAGCCAGCCCATCGAGTCCTTAAAACATGGTTTCGAGTAAAAAATTTGTCTTCAGATTTATCTTAACCTAGTGTGTACTGACAAGTGACAAACCACCTAATGACAGTGTTAGGGTCACGTGTTCACTACCATCTAGGATCTCTCTTGTTATACAGTTAGCCCCTTTATGAAAAAATGGAATCGTGGAGAAAAATGGACTGGTTGGTAAAGAAAAAAGGACTCGTCCAGCTTGGACAAGGACCCGGGTACCCGTTCGAGTCTTAGAAAAACGTGTTTAGAGTCCGGGTACTCGAGTTGTATCCGCACAGGCCTGATTAAATCCTTCCCACCAAAAATGACTGGTTTAAGTGGATAGGAAAAAACTATCAAAAGGTTCCTTCGCAAACCGCGTAGCGCTTTAAAGTGACTGACGCTCACTAAGAAAGGGACCGGGGGGTCGGGAGTCGGAAACAGAGTTGTTTTTCATTTACCTTCTAAAGCTAATTAAACCCCAGCTCTTTGTTGCCTACCACATAATCCCCCTTTGCTTTCGAAATGAATCAGTTTAATTTGAGAGTAACCACACTTGATAACAATAGATCCTTTTAAAGCAGCGAGGTAAATAAATTCCACAAAATGGATATTTAGCCAAGTAAAAAGATAAGTCAACGCCTACGATATTAAAACAAAGCCCGCACATGGTCATGCAGGGCCAGAAATAAGCACGGGACACTGGACATTGTACAATAACATTTTAAAATGTCCCAGAAGTGTTTAAGAATAAGAAACTAAGGGGTCACTGGACATTTTGACCAATAATTTTTCCGATTTTTGATAGCTTGACTATGAAGATACAACACTATTTTTGCACATTCCAGTGGACAATGTTCTATAAATGTTACAGTTAAAAAAAGGGGGGGGGGGTCACTGGACACATGTCCTATAAGAAATTTATCTTATATCCGGCCCTACACATGTGCTTGTTAAGTTGGAAAGAGATTAAAACTGGGTTGTCACAGATTTTTCATTTCAAAATTCCCTGACTTTTCCAGGTTTTCCCTGACCATCTGAAGCCATCTAGTAGGCCATGACTACACATTTTCAAGTCATGCATGCAACGGAAATTCCTTGACTTTTCCCTGAATTTTACGACAATTTTCAGATTCCCTGACTTTCTACACCCTTTTTCAAATTCCCCGACTTTTCCAGGTACTCTGGCAACCCTGTAAAAACCGCGAGCAGCCGCTAACTGGTCCATTAAAATACAAAAGAGTGGGGCGATTTGGCTTTGAGTTAATATTGCGGGTACAAGTCTCGATAAATAAAATGAAACGCTTTTTAGTCTTATACCTTCTCCTTGTTTGCGGGACGCCGAACGAACCGGATTGCAAAACCATGAAGCAGACTTGGTAGCCCATTTTGACTAGCGAACTGAGTGTAAGCTTTAAAACCATTCCATCTTTGAAACTGACAAAGTTCCGAACCTTTTCCATAATAGCAAACCGAGGACGGAAATACTCCACGTAACTTAGAAAAGTTACTATCAGCGAATTCTGAAACACCAAACAAATGATTGTCAGTAATGCTGGGCTGTGAAACGCAGTATCATAAGTTCGTAAGGTATATGTTCCATAAGTTTGTCACTGGTTAATGAGAGCTTGTCATGAAGTGAATGAGGTGGGTCATAGATTCGAGGTAAAGCAACGCCTGGTCAGGCGCTGCTGTCAAAGGCTTAGTACAGACTAAATAGGATTAGATGGAAGTCATGGAAATTGAGGGAGTGTAATCAATTCCCGCTTGTCGTTCTCGATATGGAAAATATCCTATAAACCTATGATAATAGCAAGAAGTGATATCTAGTTTATTAGGGAGACGGTATAAATTCGCCACATTTCCAGCTTTATCTCCAGTCCAAACGTAGCCTGTCCGGAGTTGATCCCCGCCGCCTCTAAATGACAACCAGCATCTCATTGGTTCTTGAAATCTCACGTTAAGGCGACGCGAATGACGAAAGTGACGTATTTTCCGACTGAGGAGAGGCAGAGAAATAGCCTGGCCTCCTTTTACGCCCCCCCTTGTATTTTGAAAGGGGGGCTGGGACTATGGCGCGCGAATACTTGGGCATCTTATACATTCTCCCTAATAAACCAGATATCACCTCTTGGTAATAGTAAGCTGTATCAGCGGAAATTTCCGGAAAAAAAAAATAATAAATAAAACATTATCCCTTAAAGCTAAGCGCCCCTGAACTTGGCGAAGCGGAAGGCTTGTGGGTGGGATTTGTACGTACAACTCGCTGTGCTCAGACTCAAAACTATGCTTTTTAGCCATATCGTAGTATACGATAGGCTCTTAGTTTGACCCGAGCCGTCCGTAGTAGTAGTAGTGGCCGGGGTTGTCGCTTCGTTATCGTCAGATTTTAGCTTAAAAGGAACTTTATATTACCACAACCCACCCATAGGGGTTACAGGGCTCGGTTAGAGATTTAATTTTAATTAAAATTTTTTCAGGTCAGACCCGGGAATCGAACCCGGGTCGCTGGCGTAGTAAACATCCACTCTACCAACGAACCATAGAGACTTGAAAGTAACCCCGAGTTTTTTATTATTTATTCTTATCTCTAAAATGTCGGGGTGATGTGGGGTGGGGTACCTCTTAATCTGTGGGGTCGGAAACTTTTGAATTTTTATCTGTGGAGTCGGATACTTATGAATTTGTATGTTTGGGGTTTTTATATTTATTTTATTTTTATGTATGTGCCAATTAAATAGATAACGATTTTCCCCGTTTTTCGTTCTCGTTCGGTAGCTATCGTCATCCATGTTATGTTTGACTGGAACGTTTTGGTGGTTAATTCAAAAATGGGTTTAGATAGAGCTAACATAGTGTTAAATGAGCGTTATGCGTTTGATCATTTTAGCATTGCTAAAGGTAATTCGAGGGGATAATCACTATAACTAAACTTTCTCTTTCAAAAGTTTCTGGGCATAAGTCCTTGTTAGAAATTTATAAGATGCGATAAGTGTGCATCGGCATAAGTCTATGTTGTAAACTCATCGAGGGATTATCACTAAAAACTATCTGTTCTTCGATTCGCCGGAATATTAGAATTACAGCATAAGTAAATTTATACGGTTATAATTTAATCACTGTTTAGAGTAGGGAATCGAGGGGCTATTCACTCTGATTTTATGCACGGTAAATCATTTAAGCATTGAAAAAGATAGCACTATTCACTCATTAGGGTAAGGTATAGAGGGGTTATCCACTCATTAGGGTAGGGTATAGAGGGGCTATTCACTCGTACGATATGGCTACTATTACGAGCCCTTGGGCCGTCTTGTTATACAAATGTTCAGGGTTAAAAACGTTCAATAACGCTTTCAGGTCTAAAACAACACTATACTTTTTCACCCACCGATATAACCTTATAATAGTCAATATAATTATTAATAATTTTCAATCGTATCATCTAACTTTGGTTACGTGGGCTTATACTTTTTAACGTGGGTTGAAGTATATAATTTTGGATAACAAGATCGTCAAGGCCGATATTTAAAGCCACATCGCATCCATACGCCATTCCTTAATCAATTTATTCGTATTAAAATCGACTCTCCCTAACGAATTTCCTTTTTAAAGGCGGATGCACACATGGGTTTGGGAGCGGTAAACGGAACGGTAGCGGCAACGGCCAACGGAGCGCGTCAGCGGAAAATCATGCACACCTACAGTTTGGTTTGACGCGTCGCTAGCACCAACGCCACCGATTTCCATAGATATAGGTGGCGATGTAGGCACAAAATATAATGAAAACCAGTAGCACACGAATACTTGAGTAAATTGGATTCCCAATTATTGACCTTGAGACGAGGAAAATTATTATTAACTTTACTTGTTAATAATATAAACAAGTGAGAGAGAACCAAGTGGGTTAAAGATATATTTCACAAGAGGCGGCAACAAGAAGACTTCCAAATCCATATTATACACTATATACGGACCGCATGTAATAATGTAATAAAATATATATATATATATAAAATAAAAATATATATAAATAAATATATATATATATAAAATAAAAATATATGTAAATAAATATATATAATAATAATATATATTTCATATTATATATTATATAAATACTATATTCGTCTGCTTTCTAAAGAAACCACGTGATCGTCTAAACTGCCGTGATTGGATTGCGCTTCTCCGCCGTTCCGTTACCTTCGGCGAAAATAGAAAAATATCCTATTCTCGTCATGGAAGAAGAAGGGTATGGAAGGGTCCTATAGTGTTAAAGAGAGCACGTTGAAAAATCGTAACTTCCACCTTTTCATTCCCTCCTTCCCGAGTTTATCACCAACGTTGAAAGCTTCCGCGAAGGCGCGCTGTAGCAGAGGGGGTAGAGAGCGGATCTAAACATTGCATCCCTCTCTCTGCTTGCGCGATAATATTGCGCAGAGCAGTAATCGCGTTACAGCTAGTGCCGAGAGGAGAGGAGAGTTTTCCCACGTGACCCTACATTTCGCGTAGCCGTCTGCCTATTCACCTCACCATTCCATACCCTTCTTCTTCCATGTTCTCGTCAAGGCTCACGAGCGGCAAGCGGAACACGGCGCGGCATGAACCAAGATGGTTTAGCGCATGCGCGCCGGCGACAACGGAGAGCGGCAACGGCTCAGCGGCGTATGTATGCATCCGCCTTAAGTCCGAAACAAAGTCCATCTAAAACACGGACATTTCCTCCATAAATCAATCCTTAACAACTGTTACTTGAAAAAGCGCTTCCCGTGCCTTCATCTTCCTTACTCATATCCCCTCTATCTAAAGCATCTCTGTTTTTGCCATCAGACATTTTTGTACACTAATATATTAGAAAAATTGGAATATATTTAAAATCAAACGTAAAAAAAAACCAAAAGATAAAGATTAGAGTCTACTTGAAATGGGTTGGCAAGTTTTTGCCAGGGGTGGAAAAAACCGCGGTTTTAACCTGGTTAAAACCGAGTGGCAAAAACTAATTTTTCCGCGGTTTTTTCCACTTTTTAAGATTTTTTTTTCTTTAATTCTATGCAAAGTATTTGACTAATTATTCGTTAAATATTCGCGAACAACTTGAAACTAAATTAATATCAGCTATCATTATGCCTTCAATTTACTAGCATTGGGTACAAGTGCCACTACTCTCTAGCGTTAGAAAATTCGGGTCTTTTTCCACACACTTCTTATTGGCCATGTAACCAACCAAATATAGTTACATGTTATAGCTCAGCCTCGATAGAAATAATGTTTTCTACTGTCTTTCATTAATGGAAAACTTTGAAATAGGTTAATGAATGAAACCGCTTCTACTTTTGTTTTGCTGACAAATGCTCATAGAAAGACACCTGGCAAATTTGAATACTAAAAATTTAATACAGCAATAACCATCTCAAATTTAAAAATTAAAAATACTATTGTTAATTTTCTAACATAACATTAACAAACATCACGAAAATGCACTTAAAACTCGCTAGTTTACCACTTTGCAACCATGAATTTAGTTTTTGCCGGTTTTTTCCGTTTTTGCCGGTTTTTTCCACGTGTCCTGGCAAAAACTAGTTTTGTCCGGGTTTTTGCCAACCCTGACTTGAATTTTTTCTGAACTCCACTCCGTTCAACACAAACAAATACAAAAATTAGGTTAAACTAATTTAGTTTTAAGATTAGAAAAATTGGAATATTTAAAATCAAACGTAAAAGCGCGTAAAACATCAACCTTCTCTAAACTGATTTAGTTTTAAGATTAGAAAAATTGGAATATTTAAAATCAAACGTAAAAAGCGCGTAAAAAATCAAGCTTCTCTCGCAAAATTTCACTCGTGGTATGCAAAATTGTAAGCTATTTCAGAGAAAGTAAGTAAATAAATAATAAAAAGGGGGAAAATCCAATGAAGTAAGTCGTACACTAATGAATATAGAAATAAATACTTCAACAATATACTGATGAAGTTGAGAGGAATGGCAAATCACGGCTATTCCATATTCATCGGGTATATGAGATATATGAATAACCTAAGGACACAATGAGATTTCGAATCTCGTAGCCAAATGTATGAAAAATTCCCCAAGTATATACACTCATGAATATAGCAACAAATATTTAAATAAGGTACTGAAGTTCTAAACAAGTCGAAAGCAATGACAAATCACGGTGATCCATATTCATTGGATTTATGACTAACCTAAGTACACAATCTACGCGGCGGAATGCATGAAAAATTCTCCAACCCCAGAGAAAGTTTACTGTGGATGTTTCTGAGTCATAGAACGATTTCCCTGCTTGAAGCAATAAAGACTGCTTTTTTCTTTCACTCTTTATTTTGGGCACAAAAAAATGGAAGCAATGTACCATATACTTATGATACTGCATGTAAAATACGATGTGGCTAAATATACTATGTAAACTTATACCATATACTTTTGATACCGAATGTAAACTTATATACCATATACTTATGATACCGAATGTAAACTTATATACCATATACTTATGATACCGAATGTAAACTTATATACCATATACTTATGATACCGAATGTAAACTTATACCATATACTTTTGATACCGAATGTAAACTTATATACCATATACTTATGATACCGAATGTAAACTTATATACCATATACTTATGATACCGAATGTAAACTTATATACCATATACTTATGATACCGAATATAAACTTATACCATATACTTATGATACCGAATATAAACTTATACCATATACTTATGATACCGAACGTAAACTTATACCATATACTTATGATACCGAACGTAAACTTCTACCATATACTTATGATACCGAACGTAAACTTGTACCATATACTTATGATACCGAACGTAAACTTCTACCATATACTTATGATACCGAATGTAAACTTCTACCATATACTTATGATACCGAATGTAAACTTCTACCATATACTTATGATACCGAATGTAAACTTCTACCATATACTTATGATACCGAATGTAAACTTCTACCATATACTTATGATACCGACCGAATGTAAACTTCTACCATATACTTATGATACTGAACCTAAACTTCTACCATATACTTATGATACCGAACCTAAACTTCTACCATATACTTATGATACCGAACCTAAACTTCTACCATATACTTATGATACCGAACCTAAACTTCTACCATATACTTATGATACCGAACCTAAACTTCTACCATATACTTATGATACCGAATGTAAACTTCTACCATATACTTATGATACCGAATGTAAATTTCTACCATATACTTATGATACCGAATGTAAACTTCTACCATATACTTATGATACCGAAAAGTGTTGCCACTTATCATTTTTGGGAATTGAGATAACCGATACTGAAAAAGTTCAGCCAGGGAAAAATTTAATTTTAGAAGTTGGAATGGAGAACAGAGTAATCTGGGCACGCGTCAAAGTCCCGGACCCCCTTACGGGACAGGGGGGCGGGTATGAAAGAAGAGGCGGGTCATAGCGACAGAGGTAATAAAGAATTACGTATTTTTCGCCGTCCCCGTCAGCAACGTCTTCAAAACGTAGTTTAAGTGAACCAATAAGATAATTTAAACTTTTGGTTACGTGTTGGAGGGAGGGGCTTTTTACTGGGCTATGAGTCGGACTGAAGTAAATACTAACCGTTCCCCATTCCTACTTCTAAAATTAAATCTATCCCTGATCGAAACAAGTGTGTGATTTTTAGAATAAAGCTGGTAATTTTGACAAGAAAGATGGCCTAAATAAGAACTGTTTCTCTGGACCCTGAGTGTTATCTCGTTCATATAAATTAACGAACGCAACCTGAGGAATATGATTTTCAAATCAAGAGACGAGAATCTTACATGGAAGAGCGCTTCCGTCCATTGAACTTTTTCGTATTCAACCCAGTAACACGTGTCCTTTAAATAGACTCCTTTGTCGCAAACGGAAGGCATGTCATTTCCGTCGTATCGTGATGTTCTACATTCTACGTAGATGAAAGGTTTCCTCGCATCTTCATTGGCAGGTACTTCGCAAAAGAATGGGACTATTAGGCGTGTCGCAATTCGCGTCAATCAATTCAACTTCTCCATCACCCCGCCCTCCGTTAAAACGACCCTTATACCATAGTTTTCCCAATTGATCCGACGTAACCTCTGATTCGTCAAGGTATCGCCACTCACCTTCCTCGTCTAAGTCGCTCGCTACCATAATAAAACGCTTAAAGGAATAGCGCTTCTTTCCGACTAATTTCTTGAGACCCTTTAGAATCTCCGGCGTGTTTATTTTAGCTGAGCGAGATTTACTATTCCTCCTGACGCATTGCGCATCGGCCCTAAACCAGTTCAACATACTAGTTTCGAGCCAGTAACATTTCCTGTATACACGGACGCCGTTCTCGCAAAGTGTTTTGGATGAATAGCTACAAGAAGAGTCAACGTTGTTTCCTCTCTCGCACTCAAATTTCAAGGGTAATGGTTCAACGTGGTTAACCTTGGATATAACGGAACCAAATAAAACTATTCTGTTCGGAAAACACTCCTCTGCGCTTTAGTGATTATTTGCAACAGTTATACGTAAAAATTATTTTCATGAGGTCACTATCTTCATGATTTCAACAAACACATGATGATGACAAAGTTTTGGAGGGGCTTGGGCCCCACGGGCCTATAGAACTCTACGCCAATGTAACTTGCGGTAAAAGTTGTCGGCCACTACGAAGTTAACGCATGTTTTTCTCGAAGTTTGTGGCGTTGGATCCGTAAAGGCGCTGGGCCATTGGACGAGGTTCGGAGGGCATTCCTTAGCTATGACATTGGGTGCCGCTAGGACATTCGGAGCTTGGTATATTCCGTCCGACCATAACCAAGTCTTCAAATTACCACGATTTAAGTAAGAACAGGTAACCTGCGTACCATTGGGGTACGTGGCGTTTCCTGTTTTCACTTCGTCACCTAAAGCCTGGTTTTCACTGGCCCAAAACGCAGGAAAAACCGCGTTCTGCGCCGTTTTTTCAGAGGTAACTTGCCGCAAAATTTTGCCTTTTCTGGGCGGCAAGGAATAGACGAATGCGTGGCGTCATAGGCTTGGTTTTGATCAGCTCGCGAGAGGTTTATTTTCGACGCCATTTTTTTTAATTGAAGGCGTTTGTGTGGTCGAGTTTAATTTAAAAAAATGTATAGTTAACGATTTGTTAAAGGACTTTGGCTTAGTTGTTATTTATATGATAAAAAAGATCGTTTTTACAAAGACAATAAATTCTAAGAAAATTGATAGGTCGCTATTGGTGCATTTTCGACATAACTGGTAAGCCTTGGTCTCTACGAGCTCTCACTCTTTCATGATATTACAAGTTTTAGTGAAAACGTTTTGTCGCCGTGTTTTTAAGGAATTTTCCGCAAAATTTTGCGGATTATTTTTTTTACTGTTCCGTGAAATTTTCGGCAGTGAAAACCAGGCTTAAGGCCCTCATGAGTTTTAACGTCTGGTCCGAACGGCCCAAGGATAGGGAGGAACCCAATGAAGTGCAGGGGTTGAAGGCCTCCACTTTTTTCTGTCATTAATCAAACTGTTGCGATGCCCGTCAAAGTATAGCGAAAACCATTTTGGCAAAACAAAAGGCCCTTTGAACAGAAATTCAAAAAACACATTGGGGGAAAGAGAAAAAACTGTTATAATCAAATTTAAAAGGTATCTTCTTTATTAGCTTCGAGAATTCTATACTGAAATTTTTTACAACGAATGATTAACACGGGAAATTTATATAATGCGCGTATTTTGGTTTCATTATTTAGATTTCTTGCGTGATGATAACCAGATGGTTAATTTGCGCTTACGTAACTAGGGTACTGGATTTAATTTTGAAGTGTCATGCATTTCGTGAGGAAATAAGTCGCACCCTTTTCAACCATTCTGTCATTGTTCTAATAAGTTGCGTGTTTGCTGACTAAACTGTTGATGGACTGTATCATACCTTTTTATTACCAAAATCGACTGAGAGCGCTGTTGCGTCAACTGCGCACAGGGAAGGATAGGTCAAGGTACATCTTTCATCCCCGATCAAGAACTTCTATCGTTTGCCGAAAATGGCACCGCAGTTTTTGGTACGACCTCCGTTTTTTTCGCCTTTCAACCCTAGTTTCTCAACATCTAAGGTGTCGTCGGAGTATCTCCAAACACCCTCTATTTCACTGTCGTTCATGACCAACCACGTTGAACCAGATACCTGGTTGGCCCTGACTACCCTGGATAATATTTCCAGTATCTCGGCGTTGTGTACCATGGCTAACCGAACGGGCGATTGCTTCTCCGTTCTGCAACTCCTTTCCGCGTCCGCGTACGTCACGCGTTCGGAATGCATCCAATACCAAACTGGCCATTGTGGCAGAATACCTGCTTCGCAACCTGGTAGTATAAAGTAAAAGTGTTTAGCTGTTAGGGTTAGTTGACTTACGAGGCCTAAAAGAAGATTTAGGCCTACCTGGTTTTCGACAGACTATCGCCGATTCTTTGTTACAAGGGTTATTAAATGCTCTGGATATACCTATGGGAAAATTGATGGCTTTCCAGTTGAATTTATCCGTGGATTGAACCCAAATGGGAGTCAACGGAGTTTGACTCTGCCCCTTTTTTTGCAAAAGATCCAAGTATAGTTGACCGTATCATTCCTGGTATAGTCCGCCAAACCGGCGTTCATCTTCTGACAAAGGTTTAGGGTCGAGGTGTTTCTCAATGTACCTCGTGTTCCTTCGGGATTGAATGGGCTTCTAACCGCTATAGTGTTGTCAAAGTTCTTTAGAGTTGACGAATCGAATACATCAATTGCCACTTGTCCCGCGACAGGTAACAGCAACGCTAATTTCTGTGAGTCTGACCTTGGTTTGGCTGCAGACGCTTCCTCGAACAAGAGAAACCTTGGTTTGAACGATCTCTAATTTTGATCCACATTTCCGCTAAGGCGCAACTAATCCTCCCATCCTTCGGAGTGAGCGAAGAAAATATAAAAGCGTCAGTCTGACACCATGTAACATTTCTTATTCGTTCTGACTGCTAGCATATTAATTACAACGCAGTCTCATTAATAACGACTCTTAGTGACAGCTAACATGTTTCTGTTCGGCGTCGTACTACAAACTGCCGGCTAACAACAAATACAGAAATATGGTAATTTAAGTTATTTTACGCGGTCCTATGAGGGATCGACTAATCTGCGGAATGTCTGAACGTCTCTGAACTGCTGAAAATAGTAGAACTCCTACTATAAAATTCTCCCATCCTACCAAACCGTAAACTGTCTGAACCTTTTTGACTATTTTGCTGAAATGCCGAATTCTGAACAGTGAACATTGAAATTAAAGTAAGAGATCGTCTGAACCTTTTTGACTATTTTGCTGAAATGCTGAATTCTGAACCGTGAACTTTCAAATTAATGTAAGATAGAGACCGTCTGAACTTTTTTGACTAATTTTCTTAAATGCTGAATTCTGAACAGTGAATTTGGAAAATGAAGTAGAATGGAGACCGTCTGAACTTTTTTGACTATTTTGCTAAAATGCTGAATTCTGAACCGAAATTAATGTAAGATAGGGACCGTCTGAACCTTTTGATAATTTTGCTGAAATTCTGAATTCTGAACCGTGAATTTTGAAAATGAAGTAGAATGGAGACCGTCTGAACTTTTTTTGACTATTTTGCTGAATTGCCGAATTCTGAACCGAAATTAATGTAAGATAGAGACCGTCAGAATTTTTTTGACTATTTTGCTGAAATGATGAATTGATAATATGCCGGGGGGGTGGGCAACTAAATTAACTTCAAGGACTGGCGACAGAAGTATAGCTATGGTATTTTTAGGACACAGAATTTACCAAAACCATTCATTTTTGGTAAAGTAATCTGAGAAATTTCCAAATTATTGTGTGAAGAAAATTTTATAAATTCCAAAAATAAGGAAAACGAGAATATAAGCGGGAAGTTGCGAAAATTACATTAGCGATATTTTAGTTTCTAAAAAAAGCATTAATTCGATATCTTGGGAAAAAGGCACTAATTGGTTTTTAATTAACTAGTTTTTCTCAACTAAAATTTGCCTTTTCCAAAATTTTTATACTCAAATAAAATGAGACCTTTTCTGAAATTTTTCTCAATTAAAATCAACCTTTTTCAGAATTTAGATGCTTATTTCATTTAGAACACAAATGAAATGGGACCTTTTCCTAATTTTTTCTCAATTAAAATCCACCTTTTCAAATATTATTAGCATAAATTTCATAATTTTTGTAGATTCTGCTTTTATCAGTGAGATCTAGAATTCAGCATTTCAGCAAAATAGTCAAAAAAGTTCAAACGGTCTCTATCTTACATTAATTTCGGTTCAGAATTCGGAATTTCAGTATTTCAGCAAAATAGTTAAAAAAATTCAGACGGTCTCCATTCTACTTCATTTTCAAAATTCACGGTTCAGAATTCAGCATTTCAGCAAAATAGTCAAAAAAGTTCAGACGGTCTCTATTTTACATTAATTTCAAAGTTCACGGTTCAGAATTCAGCATTTCAGCAAAATAGTCAAAAAAGTTCAGACGGCCTCTATCTTACATTAATTTCGGTTCAGAATTCAGCATTTCAGCAAAATATTCAAAAAAAGTTCAGACGGTCTCTATCTTACATTAATTTCGGTTCAGAATTCAGCATTTCAGCAAAATAGTCAAAAAAGTTCAGACCGTCTCTATCTTACATTAATTTCAAAGTTCACGGTTCAGAATTCAGCATTTCAGCAAAATAGTCAAAAAGGTTCAGACGATCTCTTACTTTAATTTCAATGTTCACTGTTCAGAATTCGGCATTTCAGCTAAATAGTCAAAAAGGATCAGACAGTTTACGGTTTGGTAGGATGGAAGAATTTTATAGTAGGAATTCTACTATTTTCAGCAGTTCAGAAGTTCAGACATTCCGCAGATTAGTCGATCCCGTGCTAGGACTATTATTATTATTTATTACTAATCAACAACAATAATTACATTACTTTATGAAATTTTAGGTAAAAGATTGATGCAAAATTGCAGAAGTTTATAGCAATTATCATAATTTCGTACGATATGTTCCATAAGTTTGTCACTGGTTACTGAGAGATTGACATGAAGTGACGTAGGTAAAGCGTAGGAGTTGTAAGTCTCTAGCATTTCGTAGTAGTATAGGTAGTGTCATACTTATGTAACATATGTTATAAACTTATGCAATTAGATGATCACTGTGCCTTTTAATAACGTGGTAAAACGAGATACATTCTTCGGGTGTGGTCATTTAAGCATCTTTAAGCATCTGGAGAAGAGGTTAGAGAGTCTCTCCGTCTCTGCCAGAAAGACGAGTAAAGCCAGAGCGTGTCCGATGGTCAAGATGGCGAACGCGCCTTGCAGGTCCACTATGACCAAGTGTCTTGTACCACTCTTTTCCTGGAGGTGGTCTGTGTCAAACATGCCCTTAATCCTTTCCCACTCAATCGTGTCCTTACGGAACTTTTCCAGGATACCACAATCCTGCAGACGAAGTACTCTGAATCGCAAACATTAAGTTTTCTATTTAATATAATTGTTGGCTTTTTAAAACCGTAGTAGAGAACGCCGGTGGTCGCTTGTTTCCGCAGAGTTTCATTTTTCACACCTTAAAAGCCTATAGCCTGTTTCCGCACAGTTTGCAAAACATTTTAAAAACCTTAATCTTATGATGCTGGCCCATTGGACCGAAAATAGCCAAAATGTGAGTTTTTATGATTATAAAATTTTCGATGCTATTTAACGATAGATTAATTTTTAATGCAGATTTAACAAATGGAATTAAAAATGCTCCTTTTACTTCTTTTTAGTCACATCGTTTGATGTACATCTAACGATGGGGGTATTAGTTTGACTTGGTCTGAAGAAGAAGTATCGTTCGTCTTTTTAAAGGGAGAGTGAAAAGAGGCATTTTTGATTTTCAAAGGGTGTCGATTATGATTTCTCTATAACAATGCATTACGAATGCACTATGCACATATGAATGAACGCACTTAGAGTGAATAGGGATAAATTGTGTTTAGGTGATATTTTTCATTGACTGGTGATTTTAAAGGTGGAAAGGCTGATGATTTATCTATAACAGTACAATGCGGATGCAGTGTAAAATATTAATGAACAAACAGTAATATATGTATATCTTTTATGAACACCACAATTTGTCATATTGCCTTACCGTAAATGAGAGATTTCATTCTCTCTTTAAAATTTGTCACACTTTAAGCCATGAATATTCTAAGAATCCGAACAACTTTCTATAGAATAAAAAGTTCGGGGTTTACACAAAGAAAGAACTCAAGTTGGGTGTTTTACCGAATTCTCTCTCTTTCAAATGCTTCCGGGCATAAGTCCATGTTATAAATCTAAAAGAGTCTATGTCGTAAACTCATCGAGTGGATAATCAATATAACTATCTGTTTTTTAGCCACATCGTTTGATGTACAAAAAGACATTGCCAATTTTAAAAGGGATTGGGATTATTTAGTAGTTCAAAGCAATCATTTTAGCACTGTTAAAAGCAACGCGTCGAGGGGCTATTCACTAATAAAGAATTTCTTGAATTGGTGATTTTTATTGATACTTTTAAATGTGATAGGGATTTATTGATGATTTAAAATGGATGGCGATTAAGGGTAACTAATACCTATTCCAAAGATAGAATGTTCTCGATAGATGGAGCCTTACAAACGATGGGGCTCTATTTGGCCGGGGCCATCTTGTTTTTAACAAAAACACACTTGGTTTAATGGTTACTTACGTCTATCAATACACTTTTTTACATCGATAGTGATATTGCAATGGTCGAATCACAAGTTTGCATGCCCCTATTGTAGCATAACCTAACCTAACCAAAATATAACCGAACCTAACCTAACCCTAACCGAATCAAACCTAATCAACAAGAAAATAAAAATGTTTTATTTGCAAACTGTGTGGAAATGGGTTATGGTAAAAAATGGTGAACTAAATTTGCAATGTAAAAACTGTGCGGGAATGGGCCTTATAATGTGTGCGGAGTTGGACATCCTTGAGAACGCGAATCAATTTGCAAGCTGACAGCGTGCGAGTTTTTCCTCGCTGTAGCAAATTCTTAGGTTCATTAATTAAAAGTGCCTTTGAAAACAATGTGAAAGGGGAAAGATCAAAATTAGTTAGATATTGGTTTGAAATGACAGATATTTTAAAATTAAAATTAGTTTGAAATTTCATGGAGAATACTTGTGAAATTGCCTACAGCCTACTACACGTATTTGAAACTCATGCCGTGCACTCGAGCTAAAAAACTAGCGGATATTTTAAGTTCTGAAGTTTAAAAGCTATGTTACATAGAGATCTAGGTTTGCGCGTGCTGACAACCGATGTTGTAACAGAGTATTTACAGAATAAGCTGTCGTCCGAGATAGGGAGTTGCAAATCCTGTAGCGTGAGAACAAATTTCCTCACGCGCATTCTTTATCCTTGGTAAAACTACATCACAGTGGTAATGTTTTGAAAGATCTATCAAATTTTGCTGCTTTTTCAAATTAGGCCTAACCCTCTCAGGTTATTTTTCGCCTTTCATTAACTACGGGCTCTTGATCGCTTTCGGATGGATGAAACGTGCGGGACCAAGTAATATTTTGGATTTCAATGCCATTTTTAGCCACATCGTATGATGAACATCTACGATGAGGGTCTTAGTTTGACCTGGCCTGTTGGTGGTGGTGGTGGCGTGAAAGAGAACTGCCTTAGACAGTATAAAATTTTTCGATCGTCATTGAAGGGAGAGTGAATGGGAGAGAATTGTGGTGAGGTGATATTTTTCGTTCGTGTATTTTGAAAGGAAGGAAATTATGATAGTTAGGTTAAGCCATATACCCTCCTTTAAAAATTCCTCTTACCCGTCGACAATAAGAGTTTCACGCTCCCCTCTTTCAACATTCAAAGAAATCGAGGGAAATTTTGAAAGCAAAAGCAAGTATTTACTGACGTTCTTTTTAGAATGGTCTTAAGGCACCGGGATATTACAATTATTGGGTGTTTTACCGAATTCTTTCTCTTTCAAACTCTTCTGACCATAAGTTCATGTTAGAAATTTATAAGAAGCGATAAGTGTGCATCGGCATAAGTCTATGTTGTAAACTCATCGAGAGGATAATCACTAAAACTACCTGTTCTTCGATTCGCCGGAATATTACAATTACGGCATAAGTAAATTAATACGGGTAATAATTCTATCACCGTTTAGGGTAGGGCATCGAGGGGCTATTCACTCTGATTTTATGCACGGTAATTTATTTAAGCATTGTAAAAGATATCGCTATTCACTCATTAGGGTAAAGTATAGAAGGGTTATCCACTCATCAGGGTAGGGTATAGAGGGGCTATTCACTCGTACGATGTGGCTACTATTACGAGCCCTTGGGTCGCCTTGTTAAATTCAGCATTTTAGCATGCATATGGTGTACTTTTAGAATAAAAAATTAAAATAACATTGCGCATTAATTAAGCAAAGTGGATGTATTTTTGAAGAGCTTACACCATATTGAGGGGAACTCGAAGCGGAGAGCCTTTTGGCACTTTGAAGATTGAAAAGTATTACTTCATTATTAACCAATCACAGCTCTAAAAGGGAAGTGTTCATGTGTTTCACCATCAATTGACAACAGGAACTGATCACTTCATTCAAGCAGAAGTTAATGACTTTTTCCAAGGAAAATGTAAGACTCGCAAAGTTCATATTCGAAACCTTCAAGCTCTATTCATTAGTACCTATTAACTTGGTGAGATTAGCCCACCAGGAGTGTGGAAATAACTAAACGGCTAAACGTGGTTCGTAATTTCGGTTAAAAATAGAGACGATCCGAGAAAAACTTTTTCAACAGATCATCCCAAATATTTTGATAAAAGGAGGTGGTACGAAAGGGGGATGGTAAGTGAGATGGACCACGGCCCACTCGATCACGCGCTCACGGACGGATGCTAATCGAGCTAGAAGTCCGTTCAAAGAATTCGATTACCATGTATAAGCGCGACTCTTACTTGAAGTTAATTTCTGATTCCTTTGAATTCAAATGAACCCAAAATTAAGGGACTCTTTCAAAATGGATCGTTTTCTTTGGAAAAATAATTTGCCATGTCAAAATGAGAGATTCAGTGCTAAGAGTAAGAGTATCTTCGTATCTACTGGTCCAAACGCCTTGAAACTCTACTACAATCTCCCATCGTGGGATTCTTAGGAGAATTATATAGGCTCAATTTAAATATGTAAAAAGCAGTTTTTTTAACGCTTATATATAATCCCCCACTTAAACAATGTAATTCACCACTAGATTTTACTACCACTAAAATAATGTTATCTCCCGGTTGTCATAGCAACCACTTAAAAAAATTAATTAGCCCTTAACGTGGGCATTCACCAAAAAAATTAATTCACCATTAATAATTAAAAAAACATTTCTAGTTTTTATTCAAAATAATCACACCGCTTTACTGGCGAATAAGGGCTTTCTTCGTTCTTTCAGGCCGGCCTCTTTTACGTTTTTGGCCAATTGGTACTTGCTTAGCAGTGTCAGGAAAGATACAAAGTTTTCGCATTACAGAAAGTCCGTAGATATGCTTACACGCAAAATTCTTTAAAAAAAAAAAGCACAAGTACACGATGAATGTTCCCAGGGAGGCTATTCTCTAAGGTCCTTTTGGAGGAATTTCGATCCGAATCTTTTCATTCGGAGTCAATTTCTCCGAATGAAAATAAAACGTATTCTGTAAGCACCTTATCCTAATCATACGGTGATAACCTCTCCGAATCATTCGGCGGCCGTAAGAGACGGCCGAATCGGGCATTCGGAGTTTTTACCGCCTCTCTTCCCTCCATCAATCTTAGATTCGCCGAACTTTCGCCGAACTTTCGCCGGAGTTTTGGCTGCGGTTCATATTTTTATTTAGTATGACTGCTTTGTTTTTTCAACTCAAGCTTCATCGTTTGCGATTTGAACATGGTAATCGCATTGCCCGTCGCGATTTACGAGTTCAAGGGGTTTTTCGAGACTTAAAATCAAGCGTGGGCAAAATTTTAGGTTAAAGCGGGAAATGGCTTTAGGCCTTGGCGGGCCTTGGCGAAATCTACAAGGTAGATCGACGGCTTTTTGGTAGATTTGAAGGTAAAAAAACGTCGTTGAATTTATCCTACATTTAAGGGATAATTTCGCGAGATCCAATTACTTAACACAGATTTAATTGTTAATTTTAATATTTTTTCTACCGGGGCTTGTAAGTTAGAGCCACATATTTTTGACCAATTGCATCAATTATTAATAATGGCTAGATTAAATTTGGTTATTTCGTTTAGCATCTATTTAAATTATTAAATTTTGGTAGGTGTGTGACCATTGATAGAGGGCTAATGATCTACATTAATGAATTTATTTAATCTCACGAGATCCACACAATTGGATTATAATTTGCGATTAATTAACGTTGTTATTCTAGGTTCTCATTGCCTCATATTTAACCCTACTAAAACTTACGCTAAGTTTCATTCAAAATTCGACGTATATTAACTGTTGTTTAGCGTGTACTTTAATACCATTTTAAAAGAATATTATGAAGCAATTTAAAAATAAATTATTTTTTATCAAAAATAAATAAATAAATAAAAAAGGAAAAAAAAAACACTTGTTTCTATCTTAAGAAAAGAAATCGAAAAAGAGAAAATTTGCTTTGTATTGAATGTGTTCCCAATACAAAGACCATTTCCCAAAATTTCCACTCCTTGGGAAAAACCAAAGTTTCCATCCCTTCAATTTGAAAGCGCGCCAAATAAAATTGTCCAATAAAGAAAAAGTGGGCGTCAAAAAGTACCACGTGGCTCAAGAGGAAGTGACGTCCATTTGGATTGAGAGAAAATTTTCGAAGTATCCGAATGACGATAAGGATTGGGGTTAGAGAATACGGTTTTCTCGGTCCACTCCGAATGAGCCCGATCCGAATCATAAGGATTCGGAGTGATCCGAATGATTTTCGATTTTTAGAGAATAGCCTCCCAGGTCAACAAATTTAACTTGATAAGATAAATATTCAAATAATTTTCCTTAAACGCATCGAAGCTACGGAATCGTCTTGACCGTAATTTAACAACTTCTGCTGTCACAGAAGCTCGATGACTTGCAGCGACATAACAATCAATTGTGTCAGTTCCTTCGTCTTCAAACACCACGGGAGCCGTACGAACCCACTGATACGCTCTGGTCATTATGTGCAAGTTATACGTAGGCATTGTTTTGAAGATTTTAGCGTTAATATTTGATGGGTCTCGGTCAGTTGACCAGGACTTCACAATCATCATCATATTTCCCAGGAACGTGCCTGTAAAAAGATAATCGATTTATCATGGATCGAAGTCGATCATTTCTTGGATCGCCAATGTAATTCACGTTTGAACACATTTTTTGACCAATATCTTGTCTTGGAATTCTAATGCTTTCTCCATCTGCTTTATACACTCGGCGTGTCTTATAAAGGTCGTTTCCATGTTTCTGACAAGATGTCGGCCCATTTCGAATCCTGCAATCAACTGAGTTAGGATTACCCATAGCCCTGCATCTGTTCCTGGAAGGAAGATTTTTAAGCACTTCCACTGGTGGAATATCCTCATCTGGATCAGTTGTAGGAACAAGTGATGACTCCACTGCAATGTCGGTTGGAACTGTGGTAGTCGTTGAGGGCTTCGGTGATACTGTTGAAAGAGTCATTTTACCAGGCTCAGCACTTCTCATAGCATTTTGATGGAAACATGATGTTAGCTTTCTCTTTCTCCTGCGCAGCTGCTTTTATCTTCTGAGCACCGCTCAAAGTATTACGTTTCATTTTTGATTTGATCACTAATAATCTCTATTTATGGTTTGTCTAACATCTCAGCCATAATTTTATTCATAACAGGCATTATATTTTAAACAGAGTTTTCTACTTTCAGCAGGGAGAGAAATAGACCACCACCTAACAGCGAGAATGATCGAGAAAATTCCAGGTTTTCTCTCTGAGCATGGGCAAAATGACAGGATAGACTGAGACTGTTTTAGAGTGAAGGTTTCAAACTAAATAAATAAGCCGATGTGCGGTTGTGAAGTCAGGCCATGGGGAGGGGGATAATGTAAAAGCCAAGGCAATGGGTGACTACTTCATAGGTCTCAGATTTTTAGTTTTACAATTTTCAAGTTCGAAGGCGAAATTTTATATTGAAAAGACTGAATGACCGATGGAAAGTAGTTTATATTTTCTTGTGTTTTTCTTATGACAAAGGTAAAATGAGTATTATTTGACAATTATGGGGCCCCTGTTCTTAAGGGGCCCCTGGGCCAGTGCCCAACGGGCCCAATGGATAAGACGGCACTGCATGGGCATCAGCATCGGCTCTTGCAGTGAAAGTTTTAACTATCCGCCATTTTGCACACTTTCGTTTTGCTTTTACGGTTTTTGTAGTACTATCTTCCTGCACCGATTCTTCTTCTGATTCAGAGACATATCGAAGCTTCGTCAGTTGCGAAGACATTTCGATTATGAGTTGGCTGTTGGCATTAGAAAATGCGATGAGAATTAGGTTAAAGGTAGATTTAATATTTTTTAAAGTCTTATTCCATTTTTTAGTGATTGAGCAAATTAAGGGCGAATTAATTTTTTAAATGGTTACTATGACAACCGGGAGATTAAATTCTATTAGTGGTTTCAAAATCTAGTGGTTATTTACATTGTTTTAGTGGCCATTTAAATCATACGCTTTTTTTAACAGGGATGAGTGCCATAGAAAGCCTTAGTCTTATACTTTCCAGGATAAGAGTGATCAACTCACGCGTCAAAGAGTGCTATAAAAGGTACTATTTCCAATTTCATCTTTACATGACAGCTTCAATTTAACTACGACGTATTACCAGAAGGAGATAATAGAAGAAGGATGACACTCTGTATCCTCTTAATACTTTAGTTATTCTTCCCAGGCTTACCCATTTTGTTTGATCTCCCGCTCATCAAACTTCAGATGGGCATCGCGCATCGTGCTAGGGTGAATTCTATAATTGTTTGGTAATAAATCCCAGCAATTACCCACAAATCTTGATTGTCATGACGTGGGACATAAATCCACAAGCGCATGCGTCTTGCCAAATAGCTAAACGCTAATAGAGTAATAATAATTTATCGCGTATGTGATTCGGTTTAGTAACCTTGCTCCAAATGCTCTGCTGTTGGGAAGAATGAAGTTACACTTACACCGCTTTGTGGTGCCCTTCTCTCGAAGAGAAGTATTATATACTTCTGGTAATACTAGATCTCCGGGATAGACAATAATAATTATCTGAAAATTGAAAGTAAAGTTACACGAAGACTACTGCGTATGTTTGCTTACCAGCGTGTCCCAAGAAAGTGTTAAACGAGTTGGTCACTAAGAAAGTGAAAATTATGTTCCCCCAACCGAGCGACTGACCCTTGCATGTTCTCTCGGCCCCAACCGAAGGCATACTTCGCGTGCAAGACCTTCAAGACACCCAAAGGCACCGATGTCGCCCCGGAACTGATCGGGTCTCGTCTGACTCCGTCGCCCAAGTGACCTAAACGACCGGTACTAATCGCCTACAAGTATACGAAAAGCATTTTAAGCCTGGCGTCGGCTGTTTTCAACAACTCGCAACGGAGTCCAATTTTTTGGTTCAAAGATGTTTTCAATTCCGGTTGTCACGTGACGTTTTTAATCGAAATGTCAACGAACCAAATGGCAAGGGAGTACGTTATTTCTTAGTTCATCCGTTTCGTAATGGCGACTAAAGCTCCCACTTGACCGAAAAAACAACTTTGCAGCTGGACGTCAAACGTCAGATTGGTTTTCTTACGTTGTCGCCCATCGTTTTAGCGTTTTCACTTAGCGTAGTTCTCGCAAATAATGGAACCAAGACTTACCAAATAAACTGAACATTGTACCAATTGCGGACATCTTTCTTTTTTGGTCTTTGTAACCTTTGTGTCTAATATCATAAAGATATTGATGGCTCCGAACCTCTTCAAAAACTTTCAGCATTTGACTTTGGCAATCTCAGGGATTTGTACTAGGGATGAACCGGTACCGATACCATATCGGGGTTTCCCGATAGTATCGGATCGGTTGGTTCGATACCGATACTAACCCGATACTCGTTTAAAAGAAGTTATATGGCGCTACATGACATTTTTAGGTATTTTAGAAACGTAATGATGGTGATAATATCTCATTTCTATGAATTTCAATCGTGACGAGTTCTCATTTATATAAAAGTACCTGAATTCAGTTTATCTGACAACTAATAAGCAAAAATCTTTCTTAGTACGCGCCTACTACTCTAGGGATGAACCGATACCATATCGGTATCGGTTGAAGTATCGGGTTTTGGATCATAGTGAGTAAATATCGGTATCGATCGGTATCGGTTCATGTTTGTACCGGTATCGATCGGTATCGGGTTAAGCCTGGTATCGGCCATCTCTAATTTGTACTAGTAACTAACTCGATTAGGAACTAAATAAATAAAGACATGGCGGACCGCGGACGTCCTTTTCCGAACACGCGTGGTCGAAAATGACGTCACGACTCGAGCTCATTGCTGATTGGCTCGCGTGGAGCGTTAACAATGAACGCGGGCTAAAAAAAAAGAAAACCAATATCGCCACAGTACGCGTAATTTCTGTCCAGCGTAACTATGTTTTTTTCCGTTGTCATGCACTTGACGTCGGACGAAAAGTCATGATTTACGCCAAGTGAAAACCATGCCTTATGATTTTTACGAGAGCTACAAAAACATTGGTTTGAAGAATAATTTTAAAAATATGTATAAAATGCTTTTTGCACCCAATATTACTATGGAATCATTACTGCTGAGAATAAACTGAATCGTTTTCAAATTTAAAATTGGTTCTTCACGAGCAGCTTCAAAGTACGCTTTTGTAATTAATTTTTGGCAGCAGACGCCATTTTGAAGAGATCTAGCAACTCTAAAAAATTTCTCTTAGCCACTCATGACGTAGCGTGGCCAAAAAAACCGCAAACGGAGAGAGACTGTATTTTTCTAGTTGCCGGTAGTTGAACGCAGCCTTCATGCCCCTTAAAGTATTAAACCTTTCAAAATCGAAACATAACCAACCAGACAGGTTATAACCACACGTAAAAGATAGTTTTAGGTCATGTTAAAAATGGGCGCTTTGGTGATACCAAAATTATACGACTCACGAGAAAGGGAATTCAACTATATCAAGACAATTCTAAACTTCAAATAAATTTTGAAAGCTAGAACTTAAATAAGAGGGGTTATACATGATTTTTTTAGTGTACCACAGTCACTGAAAATATAAAAGCACTTGTCAAAGGGACCTAGCGCTGTATTCACCTAAGCTAAACGTGATCACAAAAACTACTTTTTTCCTTTTATGACTGACCTCTATGGCTTGATGAAAGAAAGTGCTACGCAAACTGCCCGCAACTATCTTCCCTTGATGGACAGCGGCGGCTAATTGGTCAAGAGTGTCGATCGGATCCTCCAAACCCGGAAAGTTCAAAAATGAAACTGCGCAAAAAAGACGCCATAATTAACATAAACACAATGAGATAACAAAAAGTGAGACAGTAAGGAAAGTGGAGGCGACGCGTGATTCTAATTGCCTCTGAGCGAGGGGCTAGTCATTCGCCAAAATTTTGTACAGCTGATTTCTGGATGTGAATTCCGTTGATTACTGAACGAATTCCTTGATTTCTGTGATTGGGATTATTTTCGGTGATTTCCATAATCTTTACACTGATTTCCCGTTATTGCCGCAGATTACTTGTGATTCCTGTTTGAATTCCAACGAATTCTGTTGATTTTTTGGTGAATGCCGTGATTACCACTGGATTCATCGTGAATTACGATGAATACAGTAATTATTTCTATCTGAACTGATTACGATTTTTATTTTAGATCTTCGAGTTCCTCGATTGATTATGTGTGGTAATTTCACGAAATGTGTGATTTCCGAGGTGATTACAAAATATTACAAGTAAATCATGTGATTATTTCTGATTTTCTCAAGATTTCACATGATTTCCATTTATTATCGGAGATTTCTGATTACCTTTGATTACATACAAAAATGATTGTGATTACTGATGATTTTCTAAGAGTTCCAGAAATCAAGTAATCGATTTCTGCGGTTGTGTACACCTGATTATTAAAGTGACTAACCCCTCGCCTCTGAGACAACGATTTATTTTCGAACTTCTAGGGGTAAACTTGTCTATGAAAATCGCGAGTACGCGTGCAAACCGAACCCCTCGCCTCTGAGACAACGATTTATTTTCGAACTTCTAGGGGTAAACTTGTCTATGAAAATCGCGAGTACGCGTGCAAACCGAATTACATCTACAAATTAATATAGCGAAATATATGAAAGACATTTTGCTTCTTACTTAGTTGACCCGAAAAGGAAGCGTAGGCGATCATCGAAAAGATGAACCAACCAATCAAGCCGACTTTCAAGGAACTGCAATGCGATCCAATCGCCTGGGTGGTTCGGCTCCGGCGTCAAGGAGGGCGCCGTATTCGTACCAAAGAGCCTCACCGAACGACCAAAAGAACCTGTTATTCGAGGCCATCAAATCGACAAAGAATCGCACCGCCAAAAACTTCAAGAAAATGGCCATAGCGGGAAACAGGCACAGAATGCAAATCCATACCTAGCAAAGGTACAATAAAGAAATTTGTTTAGCCTGGATCTTTCAAACGCTATAGGGAGTTAACAGTTCTGAGCCTGAAACGTCACACCCCTAACGGTTGGAAACAGTATTCTACGCGAAAAATTCTAACCAGAGAGGGGCTGCGTGACGTCAGACTATCTCTTCCCCCTAGCCAGTTGTTAGCTCCTATGGAAAACCAAGGATGATGGAGGAGGATGCTAAATCTGATAGAAATAGGTGCGCTAACTGTGCAACGGCTCAGATTGGGTGGAACGCCAAAAAGGGGGGGATAGTCGGACTCAATTGTAATTGGTTCGTCTGTAGCCCTTCTCAGCCAATTACCAATGCGTCCGACTATTCTTCCCCATTTTTGGCGTCCCACCAAAACTGGGTCGTTCCACAGTTAGCGCGCCTATATTTATCTCAGATTTCGAATCCTACCCCCATCATCCTTGGAAAAACTAGACGCGGTGGCGACAAGCAAGTCACGGCACGAGCAACAGGAGATTAGTAATCTTGGATCGTTCGAATTTCTTAGTACTGCTTAATGTATTTAGTGTAGGAGGTAAATTAGGATCCGTTTATTTTCTGGTACGACAAAGTTACTAAAAAATTTCAAATTACTGTTTCAAGATGGACTTGGGTAAATTGAGATCTCAGACCATGCACCTAACCCATGGACAGGCAAACTGAATAGGGAGCTAGGTTTGCTTAGAGCAACGACTAACACTAGCGCTGTGGTGGCGTAGGTAGGAAGTTTTTCACCAAACCCTAGTAAAATTCGCGCCATTTTGGTTTTTTGAGGACTAGAGGTCTCCCTTCATCGATATGGGGAGAAAATCTGACTAAATTATAACATTAAGTTGAATTTCATTATTTATTTATTTTAGCCTCTCTCTCTCATTAAAGATTCATAAGCGATCTATCAATTTAGTTTTGTAAATATCACTCTGGTATTGTTTATAAAATCTGTTTAAATATATCCCGAACTATTACAGACAATGTTTTCTTTACGGGCATTTGGCGATAAATTGCGGTCGTTAGACGCGTGAGGGCGCGTGCTACGCATTGCCATTTGTTAACGCGGGTTTAACATGATTTTTCTGTCCATGGGTTAGGTGGTCTCTGGTCTGGATGAGATGTACTCTCTTAAGCTCACCTTTAATTTTCCAGTGGAAAAAGTAACTCTTTATTAGGTCTCTTTAGGACTAAATTATCTTTTGGATCACTAAAGCTTACCACGCACTAGTCTCTTTTGCCAGCGTCCGTCCTATGATATTTTGAGCGCCTTTACTGGTGTACTTACTTCCAAGCTAAATGGTTTAATTAGTGCCAAGGCTCTTGGCAATTGAAGCGGAGCGCGCAAAACGAAGGTGGCTTTCTCGTTGACATCTGGATGGACAAAATCCACTACTAGACTTCTTGGGAAGCTGTTCTGAAGCGTCATGCTGAAGTAAACTTCCTAAATCATTGAAGTAGAAGGTAATTTTCTCTTTAAATTAAGACAAGTTTCGTTAAAATCGGATAAGATTTCACCAGGGGTCACGTTTAAGCCTATCAGGTCTGAGCTCGTCTCTTTTATGATGACACAAAGGCAAGAAATATAGCAATGGTTAAAATGTATGGTCAACCCAAAGCCACTTTTAATTAATAGTAAAGATTCTTAATTTGTCAAGTTTTTAAAACTATTTTTCTTTGAACTAAATGCCGTAAAATAACCTTTGAGAATTTGGAATAACTATACAGGAGTGTTAAATGATTTTAAGAAATTTTTTTGGTGAAATATAACTTTCCATAAATAATGCAATATGTGAGAGACAGTGACAACTTGTACATAATAAATAAAAGGTTTGGGCAAGAAGTGATATCTAGTTTATTAGGGAGAAGGTATCAATTCTCCACATTTCCAGCTTTATCTCCAGTCCAAACGTAGGTCCGGAGTTAATCCCCGCCTCTAAATTACAACCGGCATCTCATTGGTTCTTGAAAACTGACGTCAGCGCGACGCGAATGACGAAAATTACGTATTTTCCGACTGAGGAGAGGAGAAATAGCCCGGCTTCCTTTAACGCCCCCCCCTTGTATTTTGAAAGGGGGACTGAGACTATTGTGCGCGAAAACTTAGGCATCTGTAACAATAACATGCAGAGCATGAAGCTATTCCCTTCTATAGTATTTTCAAATAATTTTATATCTATGGCTTTCAAATATTTTTATATCTATGGCTGGTAGTTCCCCGCGTTGAGGCTGGTTACTTTCCCCAACTCGTGCGCGTCATCGGGAAAACCAAAATCCCTAAAACTCTCTCCGCGTGTGCTTCGTGAACCCGAAGATGAACTCTTTTCAAGAGCCCTTCACGAACTTTGAAGACCCCGTAGCTTCTGGAGAGAAGGTATAAAAAGACGGCGCCTTCTATTATTCCCTCTCTCTCGTTACCCATCTGCAAGGCCGGACTCTGCCCGATTTGTCCCAGGACCGAGGCCGACGACACGAGGTCCAGCCCGAACCACGTTACCGGGCCTAAACCAGGATGGACCTTTGGAGGACCGAACTTTAACCGGCCGAACTTTATCTTTCGCTTCGAATCCGCGCCCTCGATGAACTTCCATACGGTACCGTACAAACAATTATTTTTATAAAGAGCTCTCGCGAAATAATGCGCGCCATTATGGGAATAACCAGCCCACCACTTTTTATTAATTAAGTAATGCTTATCATGAACTGTTAATCAACCATATTACCTTTTAAATGAACCTTTCAAATATCAAATAAATCTTAATGTTAATTTTAATCATGCCGACAGTCCATTTTAATTTAATCCCCCTAGACAAAACGAACCTATTTCATTACATATTATTATTCACTTAAGTTAACTATGAAATCTGTCGCAATTGAGGACTCCGTCCGGGATATGTTTCCCTTTGTTTAAAGTTATGAAAGCCTAATTTTTCGCCCCTCATTACGTCGTATTTGAGATATAGTTCTTGTTCGAGGTTAACGAACATTGATTAATTTTTTTTTCTTTAATGGTTCATGGTTAATGACCTAAGTTTCTATTTATCACGTGGTTAGCGTTGATTTTAACTTATTTTTTATTACATATCTCAAATCGACAAATTCTATAGGTAGAAATTAATTAGCTTTCAGTTTATAACCAATTGTAAGTCGCAACTTGTTACATAGAATTGATTTTTGTTTTTAGTTAATAGTACGTAAAGTACGTAATTTTGTTAGGAGTACATAAGTACATAATTTTTGTTAGAAGTGTATTATTTTAGCTAGTTTAGTTAGGAGTGTATATTCTAGTTTATTTTAAAATTTTTACCCACGTGGTTTATTAAGGTTGGTCATCCTACCCCAAATCTAACGTAAAATTTAAGTTGCATTGGTACTACCTCATTGTCTCTATATAGAACCCCTTATAAGTTTAAACAGTAACATAAAATACTTCATGAGTTTATACCGACCTGAGCATAGTGAAATTTGTCAGCCAAATTTGGGTAAATTTTCTAGCTGCCGGGAGTGTTACGAAATTTTTTCAGCGACTCAAAGGAGCGCTAGAGAACAAAGGTTTGCTCTTAGAAGTATAAACCCTGATCAAACTAACCAGCAGCTTAATTTGTCCAATATGAATAATCCCCACCCTAGGGACGCCGAAATAACGGCGCTACAACAGCAAGTCGCCCAATTAATGGCGCAAATAATAGCAAACAATGGGCAGGCCGCAGCTCAGCCTCAAGTTTTACCCCCCTCTTGGGCACCCCCCATCACGTTGCCAACATTCTCAGGTAGTTTTACCGATTCGAATATTAAAGAGTTTTTAGTTAAAGCCCATCAGGTGCTCGCCTCTCGGGATTGCCCCGAAAATCTTTTTGTAAGGCACTGGGTCCCCAGCATGCTAACAGGTGTGGCTGCTGAATGGTTCGCGCGCCAAACCCCTTTTCAAACTTTTGCCGAATTTTCCACGGCTCTTAAAAACGAGTTTCAGGGTCAAGGGAATGACGATTTAATACTAGAAAGACTGGATACCAGATTTCAAAAATCAGGTGAAAATGTTAGTAATTACGCAGAAGCCATGAATACTATTATGCGTAAATTAATTGACCCTATACCAGTAGCTTCGCAAATTAGGTATATTAGGAAAAATCTTAATCAAGAATTAAGAAAAGCCCTGGCATTAACTACCGCTACCTCGGTGCGAGAATTTGTAGATAAAGCCATTCTTATTGAGCAAGCTTCAGCCCCCCGTCGCGGTGAAGATGCTCCAAAAAATCCCCCCTCCTTAAAAATAGTTAGGGATGTTGTTTGCCTTAGATGGTCTGAAAAAGGTCACTATCAAGATCATTGCCCCACGAGATACACTAACCCCAGTAATACAAATAGTGCTTCGGGGTCAAATTTTCCTCAAAGAAATGGAAATCTAATCCCTTCTCAGAATAGGACTTTCCAAAGAAATACTTTCACGCGTCGATTTAACCCTAACGGCGTAGTATGCCATCACTGTAACGAACCGGGTCACACTCGACCAGAATGCCCTCGACGCGCCCCCATGCTACCCCCCGCTAATAACACACCTGTATCATCGGGAAACGCAGGCAGGGGAGGAACTGGTCCACCCAATCCTCCCCCCCAACCGCTCCTAAAGCCCATTATTTGTAGTTCAGGACCCACAATTGACTCTTTTCAAAATTTAAATTTACCAATTTTAGCAAAACTTAAAATTTCAATTAATAAATCCCCTTGTATAGCTCTTGTGGACCCTGGATCTACCTTTACTTTAGTAGATGAACGTTTTAGAAACTTTATCCCAACTACATCTAATAAACAAAAACGTATTAAATTAGGATTAAAACTTGCCAATAGAAGTCGAGTGACCACAACCGGCTGCGGCAAAGCAAACATTAACCTTCCGGGGAGAAACACAACGCATAATGTATATTTAGTTAAGAATTTAATTTTTCCCTGTATTTTGGGAATGGATTTGTTACAATCAGAAGGAATGACTTTAGATTGTGGCGCGATGCAGTTTTTTTGGAGTGACTCCCCCACGGAGAAACATAGTTTTCTTCCCAATTTTATTGATAAGCCAGTGATCCCCTCACCAGCTGTTTGCCTCACCACACCCCCTTGTGAAATAGATGAAGAAGATCTTAAGAAAGCCCTTATGTTAGCGAAAGTGACCCCCGAGGAAAGAATACAATTAGAAGACTTAGTTTCAGAATTTCAATATTTATTTGCGAAAAATGCAGGAATCACTAATACCGCCACGCATTATATTAACACGGGTGATGCATACCCTATTTCCTGCGCTCCCTACCGCTACGCTCCTCACAAAAGAGATCAAATTGACTCTATTATTGACCAAATGTTAGCTGATGACCAAATTGAACCCAGTAACTCTCCTTGGGCAGCACCCTGTATATTAGTGTCCAAAAAGGACGGCGGTTCTCGCCTTTGTTTTGATTATCGAAGATTAAACGCGGTAACAAAGAAAGATTCCTACCCGCTACCCAGGATAGATGATATCCTCGATTCTTTAAAAAACCCCAAATTTATTACAACTCTAGACCTCAAAGCTGGGTACTGGCAAGTGCCCTTAGACATAAACAGCCGTGAAAAGGCAGCCTTTATAACCCATCGCGGTTTATTTCAACCCAAGGTCCTAATGTTCGGGTTGACCACAGCTCCGGCAACTTTTCAAAGAATGATTGACCACTTGTTTGGCCACTTACGTAAGTCTGGAGTCAGTGCATACCTTGACGACCTTATTGTAATTTCCTCCACTTTTACGGAACATATGTCTACCCTTAGAAAGGTTTTTGGTGTTCTTTCTGACGCAGGCTTAACCGCCAAGGCAAGTAAGACTCAATTTTGTGCCAAAGAAGCCTATATTTTAGGTCATTTAGTTAATGAACAAGGCGTACACGTAGACCCCAGAAAAACTTCTGCAATTAAAGACATGCCAGCCCCTAAGACAGTTAAACAAGTTCGTAGCTTCTTAGGTGCCGCTTCGTATTATAGGAGATTCATAAATTCCTTTTCAGACAAGGCCGCTCCCCTTAACGCTCTTTTGCATAAGGATACAGCTTGGCAATGGGGACCAGAGCAGCAATTATCCTTTGATACCCTAAAAACCGCACTGGTTTCCGCCCCAATTATTGCACCACCTGATTTTTCAAAACCCTTTATAATCCACTCAGACGCATCCAACACTGGTTTGGGCGCTGTTTTAAGTCAAAAACAAGATGGTAAACCCGTAGTAGTGCAATATGCTAGCAGCACCCTAAATAAAGCTGAACGCAACTACTCGGTTACAGAACGAGAATGTCTCGCGGTAAAGTGGGCTATTCAAAAGTTTCGCCCCTATATAGAAGGCGGTCAGGTAGAAGTCTTCACCGACCACAGCGCTCTTCAATGGCTTCGAACAGCTCGCGACCCCACTGGTAAGCTCGCCCGCTGGCGACTTATCATTGACCCCTATGTTTCGGCTATACGCCATGTCCCTGGTAAAAATAACGGTGTAGCGGACGCGCTTTCCCGTATTCCTTGCGATGACGACCCTGATTTGCTGGACGAATCAGAGTCCGACCCCTCGGAACCCCTTATCTTGGCATCAATCGTAGACCCTGATTCAGAAATTTCTTTCGATCCCGATCGTATAATAGCCGCCCAAGAAGCCGATGAACAGCTGTGTGCTCTAAAACTCTACCTAGATTTAAAAACTATACCAACTGATGCCTCATTGAAGGACTTTGTATTAGCTTCCGCTCCAAAATGCGCTATTATCGAAAACATTCTTTATCGTGACATTCTCCGATCCCCCGATAATTCGAACTCATACCGAATATGGATTCCCCCCTCTCTAATTGAGACAGTATTACGTTTAACTCATGACATCCCTATTTCAGGCCACCTTGGAATTTTTAAGACCTTACGTAGGGTTCAAGTCCGTTATTTTTGGCCGCAAATGACAAAATCAGTCACTAATTATATTAAATCATGTTTACCTTGCCAGAAAAACAAAAACCCGCAAAGAGCCCCCGCAGGGCTCATGAAATCGGCTTTGCCGACTGACCCTTTTCAGGTTTTATCTATTGATTTGAAAGGTCCTTTTGTTCCTAGCAAAAAGGGTAACACCCAATTATTGGTAGTAATCGACACTATGACCAAATGGGTCGAGATGTTCCCGCTCCGTCGAGCAACGGCGAAAAGTATAGTAACGAAACTCGTGGATGAGGTTTTCACCCGTTTTGGGGTCCCCTCCACTATTATTTCCGATTCTGGTAGCCAGTTTGCTAGTAAACTTATGAAGGCTGCGTGTAAGAACCTAGGAGTGAACCATCGCTTTACGTCATTCTATAGCCCTAGAGGTAACCCCGTTGAACGTAGTAACCGCACTATAGGTACTATGATCGCTACATATATTACAAATAACCACAGAGAATGGGATATTGGCCTACCTCAATTAGCTATGGCAATTAGGACAGCCCCCCATGAAACTACACGTTTCACCCCAGCGTATTTAACATTTGGCCGAGAGTTGCGGACCCCGTTTGACGTTACCCCGCAATCTAGCCCTGAGTTTAATATGTCCCAAGAAAATACCACCTTATACGCTGATAGCATTATGGACCGTGTTACGGTCGCTATAAATCAAGCGAAGGAAAATATTCTATTGGAGCAGACTCGGCAAGCTGGATATTTTGATCAAAAACATAGAGATTTTGAGTATGAAGTTGGACAACATGTATTGCGTAAAACGCACCCACAGTCTTCTGCAGGAGACTATTTTATGGCAAAGTTGGCTGACAATTGGGATGGGCCGTTCCTCATTAGTGAAAAATTTAGCCCTCACACCTATCGTTTAGCTAATTTAGAGACCAAACGGGTTCTGAAAGGCACGTATCACGTGAATCAGCTTAAGCTATTTATACCTCGTGACCCTGAGTGCGTACCTTTGCCTCCCCCTGTTGTATTGACCGAAGATGATTCTCCCATAGATGACCCTTCTGGTCCGTACGTTCTTGTGTCTAACAGTCGTCCTTGTATTTCCCCTAGCCCTAGCTCTGATTCTTGGAATGGTGACCAACCTCCTTATATTAGACGGCTTCGCCCTAGAGATACAATTACAAAGAGGGTCCTAAACCCTACAAAGCAGAGTGGTTAACTCAAATGCTGTGTATAGCGTAGTTTATTTTATTTTAATTCAATTCAATTTTATATTGTTTGTTATAGCAGAGTGGTTAACTCATATGCTGTGTTTAATTTTGTTTCAATTTTGCATCTCGAGAATTTTTTTTTTGCCCATATTGGATATCCATGTATATAGTTTTTATTGTCTAGGCCTAGATTTGATTTTGTATTTTTTTTCACGTAACCCCTTTTCTAATATGTGTTTTTTTTTAATCGTTGTTTCTTATTCTTGTCGAACGAGGACGTTCAAGTTTTGGTTGTGGGGAATCTGTAACTTCAAATATTTTTATATCTATGGCTGGTAGTTCCCCGCGTTGAGGCTGGTTACTTTCCCCAACTCGTGCGCGTCATCGGGAAAACCAAAATCCCTAAAACTCTCTCCGCGTGTGCTTCGTGAACCCGAAGATGAACTCTTTTCAAGAGCCCTTCACGAACTTTGAAGACCCCGTAGCTTCTGGAGAGAAGGTATAAAAAGACGGCGCCTTCTATTATTCCCTCTCTCGTTACCCATCTGCAAGGCCGGACTCTGCCCGATTTGTCCCAGGACCGAGGCCGACGACACGAGGTCCAGCCCGAACCACGTTACCGGGCCTAAACCAGGATGGACCTTTGGAGGACCGAACTTTAACCGGCCGAACTTTATCTTTCGCTTCGAATCCGCGCCCTCGATGAACTTCCATACGGTACCGTACAAACAATTATTTTTATAAAGAGCTCTCGCGAAATAATGCGCGCCATTATGGGAATAACCAGCCCACCACTTTTTATTAATTAAGTAATGCTTATCATGAACTGTTAATCAACCATATTACCTTTTAAATGAACCTTTCAAATATCAAATAAATCTTAATGTTAATTTTAATCATGCCGACAGTCCATTTTAATTTAATCCCCCTAGACAAAACGAACCTATTTCATTACATATTATTATTCACTTAAGTTAACTATGAAATCTGTCGCACATCTTATACCTTCTCCCTAGTAAACTAGATATCGCTTCTTGGTTTGGGGTTTGTGTGTAAGTGAGATGTGTAAAATTCATCTTTACTTTTCTTTGAAGCATTCCTACGACTCCGAACCATTTGCCGCGTTTCTTGAATCCGAAACTTCTTTCATTCGACAATACCAACTCGTAACTGTATCCATTAAAATGACTATAGTAAGAAACGCAGAGCTCTTTAAAGGGAGGGTGAAGAGGAAAATTAAGTGATTTTTTTATCGATTCTTCTACTAATTATAAGACCATTCTGCATAGTGAAACATACAGGTTATATCTCCGAATGATTTTAAAATTCAAATTAGGTTCAGATTTTATGGATAATTTTAAATACGGACCTCTGACCAATCGCGTAACGCCCTGCTTTTCTCTTCACAAACAGAGATATTTTCTGTATGCTTCACTATACAAAATGGTCTTATAATTGGTTTAAGCAAAAGTAATATAAGAAACCTCCCTTCCGGTAGGGAGGTTTCTTATATTATTTCTGGTTTAAGAATCGATAAAGACTCACTTGACTTTCCACTTCACTCTCCCTTTAACAGGATTATTACTTAAGGCAAACAGAATTAACCATAAATTGAAACACTAATAAGAGTGAAGAAGATATTTTCGGTTAACTTTCCGTCGTATACATGCGCGATTTATAGGACAAATCGAACTATATTTAACAGGTATTCACTATGAAATCTGTCATTTCTATAAGGCAAAAATATTATATTCCTTGTTTCTGTGAGAGTACTTCTTTTTAAATAAAACTCCATTTTTAAGTCGTAAATGCATAGTTTCAACCCTTCAAATGGTTTGATAGATACCAACTATTTCTCAAAACCCCATCCCATCTTCTTTGTCCTGTTAGGGATTAACCTTCCCTGCTTTTTCTAGGAAGGGTTCGACAGTTTTACCCTTCATAATTTTGGTTTCATAGAAATAGTTTCGCTTGCATTAGCAGCTTAGACTGTCCCCATGAAGTTTATTTAGACATGATATTTTTCGCACCTCCCCCAAACCGCCCTTCTCAAGAGACGATTTTTCGAGCCATCTATATTTTCGGTTAGGCAAAACAAAAATGTAAAGTGCTGCCTCTAGTGGCTTATCTGCGTACTTCAAATCGCTAGACTTCCCCCTTAAAACCATTAGAAATATACCATCAATATACAGGGTGTTTCTGGAAAGTCTGGCACAAATAAACAGGCATGTTCCTTGGGTCAAAAGGAGTCCGAAAGGTCCTATGACGTTTTGGGGTAAAGCGCTCCGTTGCGACGTTATGGGCTCTCAAAAGTAGGCCGAAAAACAAGGAGATTTTGCAGAATTATAGCACTAGTATTGTGGTTTTGACCCAATTGTTTTCGATTATTGAGCATAAGGCAATGATCGAAATAAGTTCAAACCTAGTGGAAGACCGTGAATGTGTTAAACGGCCAAAAGCGTTAATCCCTTTGTTTTTATTAATGATTGTAATTAAAGGTAAAGAAAGTAGCTCAGATATCGGTTACTTGTTTGTTCAGATGTACTGGTAACTGACCAGTCTTTTATTCTTTATTTCAATTAGGCACATTACTTTTACAATAATACGAATGAACCCCATTACTTTTACAATATTAATTCGAATGAACCCCTTAACCTTTACAATAATTCGAATGAACCCCTTAACCTTTACAATAAATCGAATCGAACCCATTAATTTTACAATAAATCGAATCGAACCCATTAATTTTACAATAAATCGAATCGAACCCATTAATTTTACAATAATTCGAATCGAACCCATTACATTTACAATAATTCGAATCGAACCCATTACATTTACAATAATTCGAATTGAACCCATTACATTTACAATAATTCGAATCGAACCCATTACATTTACAATAATTCGAATTGAACCCATTACATTTACAATAATTCGAATTGAACCCATTACATTTACAATAATTCGAATTGAACCCATTACATTTACAATAATTCGAATTGAACCCATTACATTTACAATAATTCGAATCGAACCCATTACATTTACAATAATTCGAATCGAACCCATTACATTTACAATAATTCGAATCGAACCCATTACATTTACAATAATTCGAATTGAACCCATTACATTTACAATAATTCGAATTGAACCCATTACATTTACAATAATTCGAATTGAACCCATTACATTTACAATAATTCGAATTGAACCCATTACATTTACAATAATTCGAATTTTTCCCCTGCTGTGGTGGTCTAAACATTAGAGTAGTTTTCAACGTCAGAAGTTGTAGGTTTTTTACAGACGGCTTAAATGTGTGTACCTTAACGTGCTTCATGGCGTACGCGCGCAAGTTTGCTTAAACGTTGATGGTGCCCATTTTGAACAATTTTTGTAGAACAATGTAATTGGGTACAGGGGCGGACTGGCCATAGGGCCCCAACTGCCACTGGCAGTGGGGCCCCAGTCAATAGGGGCCCTCCTTTTCAGGGTTTGCATATTTCAAAATTGGTCCTTCACTAACTCAAAATAGTTACGTATCCATAAATCGGACATTTTTAAATGGCATCTCAGAAGATAATGTTCATTTAATCATTTATAAAGCGGAAAGAGATAGTTTTGTAGTCTTATTGTTTTCAACTCAACTTTTATACCTTGGCCTATCCCGCGAGAAACAAAACTTAAAATCGGTTTATATTTTACTTTCATGCTTAGTGAGAAAAGGGGAAAATAAGGGACTAAGAGCACATTAAGAGAAGGCTCAAGTTATAAAACCAAAGAGGAGGGAAATAGGGAGAGATAATCGCTAGGGCAGCCGTGATCCATCCGTATGAGGAGAGGGGAAAATTTGTGATACGCGGCGGCTCTTAACGCGCAACTTATTCGCGCACAGTTGATATTATTGGTTCTCCTCTCTCTGGCTACTACGTCACCAAAATTGCTCGGAAAGGTTTAAAGGTTGTTAAAACGTACGCTTTAAAAATAAAAAGCCGAGGCTTAAGTGAAATGTTCAGTCAAGTTTATTTATCAGAGGTAATTTAAAATGGTTTACCACAAAAAATGCTGCTACTTGAATTGTAGTAGCAATACGCGATATTCAAGTAATCCAAAAATGTGCTCATTTGCTCAAGCCATTTTTCTAATGGTGATAGTGATCCATTAGCAGGATTTGGTGTTATATGTTTACAAGTAAGATGTTTTGAATATTTTCCTAAAACATTACACGGCTTTAATCTTATACTATCTATCGTTAGGATTATACTGAAAAATTAAAAGTGCCAACTCCTATCTCTTCAAAGAAGAGGGCAGATAGGAGATAATATTTTGTAAAATAAACGTTGAACAACAGAAACTTAAAGTCATTTAGGTATTTAGGATAATTAAAAATTGTGTACGAAAATGCCTCGAACAAAAAATTGCTGCTACAAAGACTGCAAAAACGATTCAAGGTCATCGCATAAGGAGTATATGGAAGGAATTTTCTTCACACCATTTCCTAAGCCTAAAACTAAAAGAGATCAATGTTTACGGTGGATAAAAGCTTGTGGAAGGCCTGATTTTTTAACAATTGATAACATCACGAATAATCGTTATGTTTGTTCAGAACATTTTGTTGGTGGTTCAGGTCCGACTGTGGAATTTCCCGACCCCATGGTGTATGACCCCGTTAACTATATGATTGTAAGTCTCAAGCATGCGTTATGTTTATTTGTCTTAAAATATATTGACATTAACTTATTTCTGATTGATTAATAAGGATCCAAGACTAGATCTAGTATCTACTACAAATGATTGCGTCTCTACTTCCACAAGAGAAAATACTAAAACTAATGAGTCTATGGAATCTGACGGAAGTGATGGCTCTCATGCAAACGTCATGGATATTCAAAAGGATCTTTCGCCTACTGGGCCTATATCAACATCATACTTAGCAGCAGGAAGTCAAACTCAAATTCTGGAAGATAGCTTTTCTAATTTACAAGATGTCTTCAAGATGTTTTCAGAATTTCAATTTAACAACACTGGCCAGGCAGTCAACTGGATGGTTACAAAAAGCCCCAATGGGAGTACGCTTCACTTTTATTCTACCAGAAATATTCGAGAAATAGGTTTCAAGTTTGTTGATATAAATGATCATTTCCAAGTGTCGATAAATATTTTTGGAAAGCCCCTTAATAGTGACCATGAAATATTTAAATCCCAACGTTTCAAAAGCAATTTGAAAACAATGAATGAATTGCTTGAATTTCTATCGTACTTAGACACATTTCAAACGTGTTTAGGAAATCGGGAGAATTGTATTTTAGAATTGGATAGATGTGACGTAGAAACAAAATCACATTATTTAAATGACTTAACTAATGCTATTCATTCAAACGATTGCTTGAGCATTTTCAAAGACTGGGAAATATCCAGCAAATGCCAAAAATGTTCAAGACTAAGCAAATATATGGCCAGAGTAATTAAAAACAAAAAGCAAGGAAACTTGCGGTACTTGTCTAAAAAAGAGCAGTTAAAACTGCTACGTCAGTCTAGAATAGAGAATAAACAGTTGAAAACCACAGTAAAGCGACTTAGGAAAAAATGTAAACAGTTATTTGAGTCTCAACGACAAGCAATAGGTGAGGAAATATTTGGAGAAATTGTAGAGGAAAACCCATTCTGTACCAAAGAAAACTTCTATCGTCTTATGATGAAACAACAATTTCAACTACTAAAGAACAAAAAGAAGAGACCGCAAAAATGGCATAAGTCTATTATTCAGTGGTGTTCTTTTGTAAGAGCTAAGTCAGCAGCAGCCTATGACGCATTTAGACACGTTATCCCTCTACCATCACCACCCACACTCTATAATTACGTGACCACGTTTTCTGCAAAGAGCGGATTTACGAAAGAAGCAATAGTTGAAATGAAGAATAAAATAGATTTAGAATCAGTTTGTGAACATCAACAATATTTCTCTATCATGGTAGACGAAATGAAGATCAAAGATGATTTGGTTTACAAGGCAAGTACTGGAGATGTGGTAGGCTTTTGCCACCTAAACGACGTTGGAGAGAAGTTAAAGGCTGAAGAAACCAAAAAAACTGGCGAAAATTGCTCAGACCCACCATTAGCGACTCATGTTATGGCATTGATGGTTCGAGGAATTACAACAAATTTTAAACACGTCTTAGCATATTTTCCATGCAGTGACATGAAAGCTGAAGAACTTTATTCAATCATGCAAGAGTCAATTGAAGTTATGGAGAACAATGGTTTTAAAGTATTGACCATAATTTGTGATAAATCTGGTATAAATCAGAAATTCATAAAAATGAGCACATGCTACGATGAAGAAAAGGGTGTTGGGTATAAAGGGAAAAATCCCTATGCCCCCAGAAGCGATCCTCGCTATATATACTACATTTCCGACCCTCCACATTTGATAAAAACTGTAAGAAACTCCTTATTTGACAGTGGTTCTAGTACAAAAGATCGAATGCTTAAAAAGAACGGGAAACACATACTGTGGTCTCATGTTGTACAAATGTTTCGGAAAGATTGCTCATCACATTTAAGACTGTGTCCCAAACTCACCAATGAGCATATAGCTCTTGGACCATTCTACAAAATGAGAGTAAAATATGCAACACAAGTTTTAAGTGCAAGCGTTGCTTCGGCAATGGAGCAGCTAGTGGGTGAAGAAGCTTCAGAAACAGTCAAGTTTATTAGAATTTTTAACAAAATGTTCGACATATTCAATACAAGAAACCTGGCGCAAGGCAAGTCGAAAAGAAATCCAAACTTGGAGCCCTTTACATCACTAACTGATAGCAGATTCGAGGTTAGACTTTTCAATAATTAAAGTTTGCTAATAGTTATAACACCGTAAGGAATTTTTGGGTTATAGTGGTTAGAGAAGGAATTCTTAGGATACCTAAGAGAATGGAGTTCGGAAGTTGAACAAACTACATTTAGCAAAGAAGGGAAACAATTAATGATGTTGAGCGCCCCAAGCTTAAATGGTTTACATATAACAGGTTAATAATCATAGATTCATTATTAATCAAGGGTGTGAACTTATTTGATTATTTTATATATTCCAGTAAATTCAATTTCGGAAGTGACAAAATTTTTGCTTTCTAAGGGAGCCACGTTTGTCCTCACAAATCGATTCAACCAAGATCCCCTCGAGCAACATTTTGGCAAACACAGGAGAGCTATAGGAAGCCACGAAAATCCAGACCTCCTTACTTTTGGGTTTAGCGAACGTAAATTTAAAATTATGCGTCCATTGATTGTAAAGTCCAAGAGAGGAAATACACAGAAATTAAAAAAAAATTAAAAATGTTTATTGCACACTTTTTATTTGAATTTACATTAAAAGTATTTATTAGAAACTTACACCAAAAATATTAATTAGGAACTTAATACAATAATATTTGTTAGGAACTAACTTCATTGCTCACTTTGATTTGGAATTTATTGATACTTTTAAAAATTTATCAGGGGTTTTTTTAGTTTACAAGTGCAAGTCGCACTTGTTTAAAAAATTATCACGCTTCTTCCTGTCACCCCTTATTTTAATAAATTATCACAGTTTTTCATGTTTACATGTGCAAGTCACTCCTACTTTTAAAAAATTATCACGGTTTTTCATGTTTACAAGTGCAAGTCATCCCTTCCTTTAAACTTTTCCGCAAACCCCGTTTCTTTGCGAGTGTTGCGCGCTTCAACTGGTTTAGCTTAATTTTGTAAAAATTCCTAACTGCTTTGCCCCGGCAATTAATAAAAGTATCAAACAACATCTTTTTAGCTTTCTCTCTAGACTTAGAATTCTCACCCCCCCCATAACATGTCAAAATATTTACTAGCTTCACTGCTTTGAAGCTCATTTCCCAAGATAGTTTTCCTATCAACAGTTTTAACTGATTTTTCAAAATGAGGCTTACAAATGTTGTTTATTAAATCAAACATTCTATAAGCATTTGCAGTTAAATATATTAAACCTCCACGGCTTAAGAGATAAGACCAATAAGCAAATGATCGCTCTGGAATATCACAGTTCACTTTTTTGACCGAATTTTCAAAGAGCTCCAGAAGTTGCGTATCATCATATTTTTTGGCCATTTTACATAAAATATAACCTCCTATATGATGTACAACCCAAGTTTCTTTCTGAGAAATCTTTTCTTTGGATAAGTGTTTACAAGACTGCTCTAAATCTAATTTTTCAGCATTTGGGTCGATGTGATCTGGCTTTAAACGCACCCACTGTACTAAAACCATAGCTAACAATCTACGTAGCCAATTACAGACTATTAACTCTTGCGAATTTGCGGTTAAGTTTGTAAAATTCTCAAATACGTTAAATACAACCAAAAACTCATCTATTAAATCTGAATCTAGCCTCAATTTCTTTGCGTGTGTTTCAAAAGATATTTTATCATCTATATTTCTGCTATTTAAAGTAGAAAGCTTTTTGATAACTTCATCTGAAAATCGTATATTCTCAGGATTCTTTACAATATCTGCAATTGCCATATTTTCGCCATCAGTAGTAAATATAGCATTTTCCATTAACTTGCAGGTATTGATTATTAAAATTTCTTCATGATTGATGAAGAAAGCTTCGTTAAAATCTAGGAAATAATTTATGTTTAAATGATTTTAATTTCATCAAAGTCGTTTCAATCAATTTAAATTCATAAAAATCATTTATAAATCAAAGAAATATAATCATACCTGAGGGCTCAAAGTTTCTTGAAATATACAGTTTTGGTACTTTAGGCTTTTCAATTTTTAAATCAGCTTTTATTGCAGTTTCTTGGATTTTTGGCTTGGATAAATCCAAAGGAATGTTTATTGGAATATTTTTAAATGCTTCTCTAGTCTTCTTTATGACGTTTCCACCAACTCTTTTTTCTACGCATACGCTTCCTGATTCTTTGTTATGGTTATTATTTTCTATGTTTGCCCTCTTCTTTGAAGAGATAGGAGTTGGCACTTTTAATTTTTCAGTATAATCCTAACGATAGATAGTATAAGATTAGAGCCGTGTAATGTTTTAGGAAAATATTCAAAATATCTTACTTGTAAACATATAACACCAAATCCTTCTAATGGATCATTATCACCATTAGAAAAATGGCTTGAGCATACGAAATGATGTTTTTTAATTAAATCCGGAGTAAGGTCTGACCTGCCACAGTTATTTATCCATTTCACACATTGTTGATGTTTGGTTATAGGTTTTGGAAATGGTTTAAAAGTTATCCCGTTCATTTTTGGATTACTTGAATATCGCGTATTGCTACTACAATTCAAGTAGCAGCATTTTTTGTGGTAAACCATTTTAAATTACCTCTGATAAATAAACTTGACTGAACATTTCACTTAAGCCTCGGCTTTTTATTTTTAAAGCGTACGTTTTAACAACCTTTAAACCTTTCCGAGCAATTTTGGTGACGTAGTAGCCAGAGAGAGGAGAACCAATAATATCAACTGTGCGCGAATAAGTTGCGCGTTAAGAGCCGCCGCGTATCACAAATTTTCCCCTCTAGATGGATCACGGCTGCCCTAGTGATTATCTCTCCCTATTTCCCTCCTCTTTGATAAAACTACTACTCTTCATCACTTTTTTATTTTTACTGTTTAAGCTCTAGTTGAAGATAAATATATTTTTAAGTTTTATATTTATATTTATATTTAAATGCATATTTTCACAACCATTACCCACTAGAATTAACCAAGGTCGAGGCCCGGTCGGGCCCCCGAGAGGGGGAAGCCCTCACATGAGCGGTTTCCTAAATAGCGGTCCTCATAACAGCGGTTTCCTAAATAGCGGTCCTCATAACAGCGGTTCCCTAAATAGCGGTCCTCATAACAGCGGTTCCCTAAATAGCAGTTTTCCCGAAATGACAGTTTACCCGTTGCAGCAGTTACCGATACAGTTGTTCTCGTAAACGTGGCGTACCGTTACAGCAGTTCTCAAAAGAGCAGAAAAACGGGGATGCGAAAAACTATAGTTATTTATTATGGTGTAGGCTGGGTTATATGAACTCAAATAGAACTATGCCAGATACGGATAATTTGGTTTGGTTAAATTTGATTATTTGAACTCAATAGTATTAGGTCAGGCCAGGTTGGGTTGGGTTGGGATTTTAAGGGGTTTTTTTTCGATTGGTTTGAGTTAGGTTAGTTATATTTTGGAAATAGTGTAACAATGTTACGCCTTTTCCAAAATATTGTTGTTTATCTTCATTGACTTTCCAATTAATAATATGCCTTTTCCAAAAAAAATTAGGTCACTACCAATGTTACGCCATTTCCAAAATATTTTTGTTTTTCTTCATTGACTTCCCAAATAATAATATGCCTTTTCCAAAAAAAATATGCCACATTACCAATGTTACGCCTTTTCTAAATTATTGTGTTTATCTTCATTGACTTCCCAAATAATAATATGCCTTTTTTAAAAAATTAGGTCACATTACTGATTAAATGATCACTGAATAAACTAACATAAAAACCAACGAACATAACTGTATTGTTAAGAAATGCTCAAAACTCAAGACTAACACTGCTATTTCCCAAAATAGCAGCCGCTATTTCTAAATTAGCAGCCGCTATTTCTAAATTAGCAGCTGCTATTTCTTGAAGAGCAGTTTTGTTTAACGCCGCTGTTTTTTGGAATCGCGGTTGCTATTTCGAGAACTGCTCTTCCGAGAATTGCTGATACGAGTTACACCCCCCCCGAGAGGTACGGGTCCCGGGAAAATGGACCGAATCGCCCCCTTCTCTCGACGGCCCAGAAGATGTTGAATCTTTTCCGTGGCCTATCGCGAGAGAAACAAAACTTAAACCTCCGATTATATTTTACTTTCATGCTTAGTGATAAAAGGGGAAAACAAGGGACTGAGAGCACATTAAGAGAAGGCTAAAGTTTTAAAACTACTACTCTTCATCACTTTTTGAATTTTACTGTTTAAGCTCTAGTTGAAGATAAATTTATTTTTAAGTTTTATATTTATATTTTTACAACCATTATCCACTAGAATTAACCAGGGTCGAGGCCCGGCCAGGCCCCCGAGGAAAAAGTACCGAACTGCCCCCCTCTCTCGACGGCCCTGTGCATTATAACGACATACACCCCTCTCATTTTAGGGATCGGCTTGGGGGCCATTTTTAAAACGGTGGCAGATGGTTGTGCAGCTTTCCAGTCCGCCCCTGATTGGGTATCATTCGAATTATTGTAAAAGTATGGGGTTCGATTCGAATTATTGTAAATGTAATGGGGTTCATTAGAATTATTGTAAATGTAATGGGGTTCATTAGAATTATTGTAAATTTATGTAATGGGGTTCATTAGAATTATTTTAAATGTAATGGCGTTCATTAGAATTATTGTAAATGTAATGGGGTTCATTCGAATTATGGTAAATGTAATGGGTTCGACTCGAATTATTGTAAATGTAATGGGGTTCATTCGAATTATTGTAAAGGTTATGAGTCTAATTCAAATAAAGAATAAAAGACTAGTCAGTTACCAGTACATCTGAACAAACAAGTAACCAATATCTGAGCTACTTTCCTTACCTTTAATTACAATCATTAATAAAAATAAAGGGATTAACGCTTTTGGCCGTTTAACACGTTCACGGTCTTCCACTAGGTTTGAACTTATTTCGATCATTGCCTTATGCTCAATAATCGAAAACAATTGGATCAAAACCACAATACTAGTGCTATAATTCTACAAAATCACCTTGTTTTTCGGCCTACTTTTGAGAGCCCATAACGTCGCAACGGAGCGCTTTACCCCAAAACGTCATAGGACCTTTCGGACTCCTTTTGACCCAAGGAACATGCCTGTTAATTTGTGCCAGACTTTCCAGAAACACCCTGTATACTTGCTTTTGCATTTAAAGTTAACATCGATTTCCTTCAATGTTTAAATTATATAAAAAAGGACTTGGTTTGCCCAAGCCTGAAAAACAAAACGATAAGAGTTTTTTCCAGTTGACTGAAGCGCGGATATTTTATTTTTCTATATAATTTTAAAGACAATCCGTATTTTACTACTCTTTAGAATTTAATTCAATCTCCTGATTTTACTGGTAATGGATTTATTTCCTATAAATTAATTGAAATAAAAAATTACTTATCTCAGATTTTTCAACAATTCCATTTTCGTAAAATTTTATCCTGAAAAATCTGAGATAAGTAATTTTTTATTTCAATTAATTTATAGGAAATAAATCCATTACCAGTAAAATCAGGAGATTGAATTAAATTCTAAAGAGTAGTAAAATACGGATTGTCTTTAAAATTATATAGAAAAATAAAATATCCGCGCTTCAGTCAACTGGAAAAAACTCTTATCGTTTTGTTTTTCAGGCTTGGGCAAACCAAGTCCTTTTTTATATAATATCTGTTCCTTCAGTCTGCATTTGTATTAATCTATTATAAAACAATTTTTTGCCTGAAATGCGATATTTTTCACTTCTAGGACGAGGTTAAAAATGGTTCTACACTTCTACTAATTCTTATAAGATACGGCTCACAATTCGTTTTAGAACCCGAGCTTAATAGTCAACTTCAAAACCAACATCCTGCCACGATTTTTAAACTATCAAATCCGTATCTTTTACAGTCCACTCTACGATTACAATTATCCATGACATTGCGTTCACTGCCCTTGTACGTTTACAGTGAGTGGCACCGTGGCCAGTTGTTTTAATAAAAATACCTAGGCCACAGGTCCAGTTTAAAAAAAAAATCCTTATTTCCAACACTGATCCATCTATCCTTATGCCTTACTGAAGGCTACAGTGAAATATCCATGAAGCGTAAGCTTCTATTATAAATCCATGGCCTAAGTAAGGCAACTTAAGCCTTGGTCGAAACTAACATCTAAAATATAAATTAAAAAGGTATCTTAAGTATATAATTTCAACCGAGACACATAATTAAACGAAAAATAGACCCGCCAAAGAAATTTTTAATAAATATAGTGTTATATTTATTGAAAAATATCAAGTTAAAGTTTCAAGGCGGTGAAAGGGCAAATTAGCGTCGTCTACTGTAGAGTAATGAACAATTAGCGTCGTCTGCTGTAGAATAATATTTTGAGGTACTTACATTTTTAATTAAATTAACATACTTAGACTTAATTAATTTTGATGAAACTTGAAAAAGGCACACCTTGAATAGTTACTTGATAATTTGAAAGTATTCCGAAACGTAACTTCGCTTTAGTTTTTAAATGATTCGATGTACAGGAGCACCAAAAACCCCATGTTATTCCTATGGGAAAATCGGCGAAAATCTGTGAATTTTCATTTAACATTACGGGAGGGTGTGGGATCTTATCTAGAAGGGCCTACCGGCCCTCTAGAATAGAGGAGCGGGATTGAATGCGTGAAATCCTTATTGTCAACGGGTGACAGAAATTTAAAAGGGAGATTTTAACACCTTCTATTATATTAAGGCAATCCTATAATCGTTTCTTTCGCTTTAGATGTATCGAGAAAACGTAAAACACAATTCACAATCATTAACCTCACTTGACAATTAAGCCCCGTTTTCATGAGAGCGAGATTCGAAGCGATTTGCGAGAGCGAGAGCGAGTTTCCAAACAGCGATATCGCTACAAGATTTTAGCGAGACTTAGTTCAAGTTCTCGCTTGTACTTTTTCGTTTTCATGAAGAGGGTTTTTTATAAGAATGTGATTTCACGTCCGATTTATAAACATATTAAGCCGACATGAAAAGGCGGTTCTACATAAATTCAAGGATCTACTTCTGAGAATGAAGCTTTTGGTTTTGCAAATTTTATTCAGTTTAAACAGAAATTAACAGTTTAAACAAAAAGTAGATGGTGGGCTCACCCAGTGAGGGGAACCAGAAAATCCGAGCGACATTATGAAACGTTGGTTAGTAGTATCTAAAGCTTCAACACAGATGAAAATTTGACATTACCGCCATTCCCAGGTTTATATTTGATTAATTATACTGTTCAAAGGTTCGATAAAAGGATTGAAATATTCATTATTCGTAGGCATTTTCTTCCGACAGATTTAAGATTGTAATAAAAAAATAAAGAAATATATAAATGGTTTCTCAAAACTTAAGCCTAATGTTAATAACCGTCTCTATCCTGCACGCGCTCAAAGAGAAAAAAGTCCTTTCCCGCAGTTTTTAAAATTAGGCCTAATGTTGGTAAATAATTTAACAAAAAGCGCGTGACAATTTTTATTCAGTTTTATTGGCTGATTAACTTTAGCTAAGTTGTGACGTAGAGGAATCTTATAAAAATCGCTGAAGCGAGAGCGAAGAAATCAAAACCGGACAGACGTTTGCGATATCGCTAAAATAGATCTCGCAGGCTCTTTCTCGCTATTGTCTCAAAGCTCTCGCAAACATGAAAACAGGCAAGAAAAATTCTCGCGCGATTTTTTTCAGGTTTTTTCTCGCAAATCGCTGTATTTTTCTCGCAAATCGCTGTATTTTTCTCGCAAATCGCTGTATTTTTCTCGCAAATCGCTCTCATGAAAGCAGGGCTTTAAGGTCAATGCTTAAACTTATTACTACAATCCCTATCCATGTATAAAAGAACGAAAAATATCAGCTCACAACAATTCTCTTCCGTTCACTGTCCCTTCAATGACGAACCAAAATATTTTACACTACTACTACTACGAGAATGACAACAGGGCGGGTTAAACTTAGAGCCTCATCGTTGATGTACATCATACGATGTGGCTGATATTCAAAATATTTCAAAACTTCCAAAAATTTTATATACTCTTTCTTATTTTTAACTCTTTATACAGAGCTTCGCGAGAACGTCATTTCCGATACAAATATTATAACGTTCTGAATATTTTGGAGAGTTTTCTTCTCTTCCTTTACAAGAATTTTGCGTATTTTGGTTAGACATGGGTTTTAACCGTTTTCTTTCTATATATATTTTTCTTCGTAAAATTTTAGTGCATTATAAATCAACTTTGACAATTTTATTTCGAAGCTACAATTTATAAAGGTATTTTAAACTGATATTTTTAAAGGTGTTATGAAAGAAGCATGTAAAATTCATTACAAATTAAACATTGTAACGAAATTATAAACACAATTAAAAAATTCGTTATTGGAACTTTAGGAGTTCCAACAATGGAAACCTAATTTCGGGGCCCCTCTGAAATTTATGGGTAGGCTGTAGCCTACCCTGCCTACCCCCTGGCGGCGCCACTGCCAAAAAGGCTCATTTTGTTTATCTCTCATAGCAAACGCCTAATATTATCGCTGCTCATGCTTACACCACTCAGATGGCTCTATGGGCAATTGTATTGTATATAAGTAAATAAATAAGACTGGTGTTAAGTAAGTGACTTTTCGTTCAAATCACGTGACTGACTAGACATGGCTGATAATACACCGCTAATAATCTAAATTTAGAGTATTTAACTTTTTTTTTATAAAAAGAAAAGTTTAAGCCTAAATTAGTAGTATTTAGTGAGGAAAATTCACAATCGCGGCCAGATCTTAGCCGATTCATCTTAACAATGGGTAACTTTTAAGTCTTCAAAGGAATTACTTGAGGCAGATACTAATTAAAGTTTGCCTCACAAATTGGCTTAGCAATAACTGTTCTGAAAACGGTGTTTATGTTAGTATCTCCGCCACGAAACAAGGAAGTTAGATATAAGGTGCATAGACTATTCCACTCTTTCCTGCAGAGAAGTAAGCGCAGAAGCAGTGTAGTGATAGATGTTTTACACAGATGACTGCTTAAAATTAAGTAAGAAACTGATGGACAATGCTAAATTAGGGGTCATCCGTAAAACACTCCAATTATAACTCGTAAACGGTATTCCATGAGGCAAAATGCCATAGAACAATGGATCACACTGTATAAGATGAAATTCTGTTTAGATACGTGTGGTTACGTAATAGAATCAGAAGCGATAATTAAGATAATTTGCTATCCTAATTAATGTTTCAAACATTATATTGTAAATTAAAACTCTCCAGACCAGAGTTTCTAAATTGATTAACTAAATTTATACTAAATTATAGAAATATGTAGAATTCAGGGCTAAATATTTCTTATATTATTTTCTTTATGATATTAAAACAACGATAATACACTAAAAACTACAGCGGTAGGCTAAGTGTTGAAAAGCGTAGCTCAATTGAGATCCGAACAGAACCTTCTTAAAGTAGGGATGGGGACCGTCTCTAAATGTTTATGCGTCATTGTGTATGCGTTAATCGCAATAGAGAATTTCCTTCCGAGGAAAGCAAAATTCGAGAGGAAAAAAGATGAAAAGGATTTCTGTTGTTCATCTTTAGTTCGCTAGAACCACATTGCACGATTTTCAGTTAGAGAGAACCCTTCCATCTTTTACCCCAGCGGGGATTCGAAAATCGGCACGGTCACTACATTCTTAGTCTCGATGCTCGGTTTTCAGTTCGCTAGAACCGTTTTCTTTGGAAGAAAGCCTTTAAGTTTCATAATAACGTAAGACCGTTAAGACGGGAGAGGAGAAGAACTCCCCGCGACCCATCTATTGAATCCTACGCAATTACGAAAACGTTTGTACCTATGTTGTCGTCTATTTCTTCACGAATTTTTTCCTGAATTTCAGGAAAGGCAGCTAAAGCTTCGAATACCCACGTGATGGCAGTTGTAGTTGCGTCGGTACCAGCTGAAAACATAAGTATAGCGTTTAAGAGACAGCTATTTTTAATGGTCTATCGCGTTAAAAACAATGCCTTAACAATACCCAAAAAAAGGTCGCCTAATATTCGTTGCAAATGGCGATCAGTTAAGTAAGTTTTGTTTTCAGATTCCTCGGATTCAGCTTCGATACCAGAAGCGATCACGGAATCCGTGAAGTGACGTAATTCATCTAGAGTATATATATATATATTTAGAGTTATTACACGTAGATATAGATTTCTCTTAAAGGGAGGGGGAAGTGGAAAATCAAGTGATTTTTTATCAAATGTTCTACTAATTATAAAACCAGTCTGCATAGTGAAACATTGAGGAAATACTTCCGAATGATTTTAAAATTCAAATTAGGTTCAGATTTTAAAGATAATTTTAAAGAAGGACCTCCGACCAATCGCGTAACGCCCTGCCTTCTTGTTAACAAAATTCTCGTGGCACGTTCCGTGTCGAATGAAATTTATCACGAGATTTGATAAAATTAGGCGCGCAACGTGACAATCGTGGCGCGAGACATGGAGCGTGCCACGAGAATTTTGTTGATAAAAAGGCAGGGCGTTACGCGATTGGTCGGAGGACTTTCTTTAAAATTATCCCTAAAATCTGAACCTAATTTGAATTTTAAAATCATTCGGAAGTATTTCCTGAATGTTTGACTATGCAGACTGGTCTTATAATTAGTAGAAGAATCGATAAAAAAATCACTTGATTTTCTACTTCACCCTCCCTTTAATGGTTAGTTGTTTCTTAAATAAAAATAATTTATAACCAGGATTGTAATCTTTCTTAATTTCTTTCAATCTGTCCATCAAAAATGCCCCAACAGCTTCCGCTGCGTTTTGTATAGTCTTTTCAAACTTGCGAAAAAACGGATAAAGAATAGGCGAAAAGTCTCCGGGGGAAATGGTCATACTCTCGTGAACAAGATCAAACTCTTTCATCATTATTTGACGCTCTGCTTCGGTTAACTCGTCCAATCTAAAGTTTTAGTAATAATAGATTAAACCCATGATATTCGGCAAGTTTCGTTTCCTGGTTTTACCCAAAAGCAGTTTGAGATATGATGTTAAAGATGAAATTTTGCAATCTAGGCTTTGGATTAAAGGCGACTTTCTCGGACAACATATCAGCTATCATTTCTTCAGCGTTCCGTTGAACTATAGTAGCTAAGACTTCAGAGTCCGCGGACTTTCTATAAAAATTTACTTCGTAAGATTCGCGCCTGTAACGATGGATAAATCAAAGAGGAGAAAGAGAGGGAGATAGAAACGCGATTTATAAAATCCGCCGAAAAATGGGAAAATAGGGGGGTAGTAAAAACAATTTTCGGTACGTTTAGTTTTAGGACGCACATCCTTTGCACATGGGCGGATTGACCTCCTCGCCTTATCTTTGTCATCCTCTACGTCAACTATGGGCGAGAAAGCAAGATCAAACTTGGAGATATGGGCGGTATACTTTAGTAAGCTCGGCACGCTTGGACTATGTCAACAAAAGCAAAAAAGAAATGTTCTACAAGTCTGTCACTTGTTACTGAGAGCTTGTCATGAAATGAGGTAGATGAAACGTGAGATAGATTTTCGTAAAGCGACGACTGGTTTTGGCGCTGTCACAGGCTTATAGTACAGACTGAATAGGACCTAGTGGACTGCAAAATTAACCGAGTGCAGTCAATTCTCGCTTGTCGTTCTCGAACTGCGAGTCTCTAGCATTACCAGAAGTAAGATGAGACTAGAAGTAAAGAGCTCTAGCATTGGTAGTAGATCCTGGCACTATTGAACAAATTTGAGGATTTTATGCCGCTTCCATCGTGCCTACACTAGAGAGAAAAAATTGGTCGAGTTCCAAAAAATTTCCTACCCCTTCCCCTAAACCTAAAGCCGCGGAACACGGACGCGACTGCTTGAATCTAGTTCGGCCGTCTACCGCCACGAGCTTCTCACGTTTTCTAGGGAAAATTCAGAAACCGCTACCAGAGGGCCAACCGTTGGTGTGTTATCAAGAATATTCACTTTCGCCAAGTGAAGAATTTGGTTAGCTCAGTACTTCTAGTCTCATCTTACTTCTGATGACGAATTTTACATCACAAATAATTTCGAAAAGGTACAGACCAGGTCAATCTAATGATCCACGCTATTAATAGACGGTGAGGCTAAAAATAACTCACCCCTTCTTCCGCATTTCAAGGCATACCGGAAATACTCGGCTTCTATTGTGTCTGTTTATGGAATGCAGCGTCCTTGTAAAACCCCCCTGAAGGTCGTTCCCCGAAATTCCAACCCGTCTATCACCAGAGGAATGCACGTAGTATCGGCTCTATCGCATCGGCTTCTTTTAAGTCAAGGAAGCCTTGCAGCTACCCGGAAGCGCCCATTCACGACTTCAAAGGGTCAAAGAAGCCGCGCATTCCCTTCTAACCAAAAAGTTAGAAACCCCATGGAGAATACTTTTATCCGTATTTCTGGCTCAGTTGACCGCAAAACTCTATTTGAAGATAGGAAATTAGCCTTTCGCTTTAGAGACAAGTGTGTCGGGTCTTTTTTTAAATGCATACTATATATATTTTTAATATAAATATAATATAAGATACATTTTTGAATGTCTGACTGACTAATAATCAATGTGCAGCCCAAACCGCTGTAAGTAGAAGGCTGAAATTTTGCAGGGACGTATACTCTTAATTAAAGGTTTTTCGAATCCGCGGCCATCTTAAAAAATGGCGGACAGAAATGTAAAATCATCTTCTTGAGGGAAACGGTGGACCTTAGGGCAAAATTTCATAGAACATTTTCGACTACAAATCGCCCATAATTTCTTACAAGCCTTTGAGATGCGCCCAGTATAGTTTTGTGGGTTCATGGTTTAATTTTTGTAAACACGTTCAGTATGCCAAGGACAAACTAACGAGCCATCGTGGCTAAAGGCTTCGGAAGGTGGCTGAAAATTATTTGAAATTCGTCATAATCACGTGAATAAGGACATACGTGGTTCAAAGAAACTTGGTTCGTTTAATCGGGGAATTCTCGTGAAAAACCAGGACTAAGTCCCACTCCATGTGGAGTCTGAATCTCGGTGTCACGAGGTGCCTGTGACGTATTTCTAATAATTTCTACTCATCCGCCGATGCCTTCTTTTACAGTCCCTTTAATTACGAGCTTTGTCAATTTCGATCAGAGAAAAGAGTTATTTCAAAAAAACTAATGTGACGTCACTCATGCTAATACTACTTGTTCACAGAGAAAAAACTGTACCAAACATGACTGCCAACTACCAAAGCAATGCCTACTTAATTATTATTGATTACGTAGGCATTGACCAAAGACAGACCCAAGATGTTTGGCATAGGCGGTGACGTCACATCTGATAGCATCTCTATAGCGCTTTCGTTTTCTAAAAATACCATATAAGAGAGCGGTGCTTGTCCACAAAATCCGTTCCCTCATCATTCCTCTAAGTTCACCCCATCTTTTTGCCTCTTTTACTTATTCCTTCGATCCGTTTCTGTCGCTAGTTCGACCCCCTCATTCTACGGCCCTTAAAGGCCGACTTCCATCGAAAAGAGTTCTAGCGAACTGAAAACCAAGCGACCGTACTGATTTTCGAAGCCCCGCTGGGTCAAAAGTTGGAAGGGTTCTAGCTAACTGAAAGCCGTGCAATGTGGTTCTAGCGAACTGAAGATGAACAATAGAAATCCGTTTAAATTTATTTCCTCTCGAATTTTTGCTTTCCCCTGAAGGAAATTCTCTATCGCGTATCTTCAGTTCGCTAGAACCACATTGCACGGCCATGGAAGAAGAACGGTATGGAAGGGTCCTATAGTGTTAAAGAGAGCACGTTGAAAAATCGTAACTTCCCCCTTTTCATCCCCTCCTTCCCGAGTTTATCACCAACGTTGAAAGCTTCTGCGCAGTAGTAGAGCGGTAGAAAGCGGATCTAAACAGTGTATCCCTCTCTCTGTAAGCGAGATTAAGGAGGTGGCTTGCGCGCCAATATTGCGCGGGGCAGTAATCGCGTTACAGCTAGTGCCGAGAGGAGAGGAGAGTTTTCCCACGTGACCCTACATTTCGCGTAGCCGTCTGCCTATTCACCTCACCATTCCATACCGTTCTTCTTCCATGGCACGGCTTTCAGTTAGTTTAGCTAGAACCATTCCATCTTTTACCCCAGCGGGGATTCGAAAATTGGCACGGTCGCTCCATTGTTAGACTCGATGCTCGGTTTTCAGTTCGCTAGAACTCTTTTCGAAGGAAGTTGGCCTTTAAATTTAAATCCACGTTCGCAAATCTCAAGGCGTTGTATGCGCGGATTCTGTATGTTTTATTAGCCGTGGAATTATTCCTACGTCAGAAGAACCCCAGACTTTATCCCTGCCGACGTCAAGTGTTTTAGTCGCTTTCGCCACTACAACCAACACTTCGTCGGTAGTTTTTTATTTTGCACACGACATCTAGATGGCGTTTGCAAAATATTACTCTATACGGAAAATTTGACGAGGGAGAAGCCACTCTGTAATAAAGTCTTTCTGAGAGTGTAAGATGGGAAGCGTATTACGCCGTTTAACGCGGAAATACACTCGGGATTACTTTTTACAGTTTTTATTTCAATATTAGAACGGATTAAAGGCATATCTCCCGAATTTACGGCATTAAAACCACCAAAAAGGTAATACCGGGGGAATACGCCTGTGCCTGATCCCTCGGGCGTCGTTCGTTTCTATTTGACGAGGGGAAAGCCGCTCCGTAATAAAGTCTATCTGAGGGTGTTCGATGGGAAGCGTATTACGCTAGTTGCCTGATCCCTCGAATGCCGAGCGCTCTCGCGGGGTGCGGGTTAGTATTTTAAGCTTAAGATGATACTGAGAATAAAGTAAGGGCTCTGGTCTAAACGCGCCAGATTTTACGGTAGACCGGGAGTCTTATATTACGTACGCGGGACGACGGCAGTCACGGCAATGCTCTAAGCCTTTGCTTAACTGAATTTATTCAGGTAATATTTATGAAATATTAATTAAAAGACGCAGTAATTGGCCCGATTAGTGAAATCAATTGTCGGTAAGTGTATACAAATGGCCAATTAATTTAAGTTCCTATATAGAAACTAGTTCAAATAAAACGAAAATTATCAAATCTTAACTGAATTTCCTACTTAGATTTAAATATCAATTTTTCAAGCTAAGTATAATTTTTGTAAACACTGCGTTAATTGTATTATTTACTAAACATTGTGATTAATGTTTAGAGCTCGGCATTATCTATCCATTATCCACAAATTGGTGGATAACCGCTTATTTATAAACAAAGTTGTGGATTATAATACGATTTAGCATGTGAGTTATGTGGATAATTTTCGAGTATGGATGAAGATAAAATAACTTGGATAATGGATAGATAATGTCGGGCTCTAAACGTTGTGATTAATGTAACATTATTAATAGTCCGTAAAGCCTAAAACACACCTATTTTCAGAAGAACCCTTGTGATTCTTCCAAAAGCACTTTACAATTATGACATTGGAAATTAATTTTTATTAAAATAATTATCCACTCTAAAAGTTTGAATTCTTTTTAATATAATATAATAGTTTGTAACACACCTCTCATTAAAATTTTAGGACATTTAAGTATAATTTTTGTGGTCTAAGTGAGACCATTTTTGTTCGTAATATTGCCGACGTCAATGTTCTAAGCCTTTGCTTAACTGAATTTTCTACTTTTTAGTAATTTTTCAAGCTAAGTATAATTTTTGTGGTCTAGGTGAGACCATTTTTGTTCGTAATATATTATTTTACTAATAGCTCCTTAGAAGATTGCGTCACGTGTTCTTTATTTACTAAAGAGGAATTTTAGCTGCGCGAGCTTTCGGCTTTGAGTTTTGACGGGAGAGAGAGTGGAGACCAGGAGTCTTATGTACCGTCGGGAATCTCGTATTTTCATTGCCGACGCCAATGCTCTAAGCCTTTGCTTAACTGAATTTTCTACTTTGATTTAAATATTAATTTTTCAAGCTAAGTATAATTTTTGTGGTCTAAGTGAGACCATTTCTGTTCGTAATATATTATTTTACTAATAGCTCCTTTGAAGATTGCGTCAAGTGAGGAATTTTAGCTTGACCATTGCAAGCAAAACTCTGAGGCCATTGCCCAACGTTCACTGAGCAGCTTCGTCACATTATCTTATTACATTATCACATATAATGATAAGTTTAACCACGGATATCCTGTTGAGATTGTTTTAAAGTTCCTAACTCTCGATTTTGAAGTTATATACTGTCTAGTGACACTTGAAGTTCCGATTTAATGTTATAAACAGACTAGGATCGTTAGCCAATATCGCAAATTAACCGATGTCAATATCAAAGCTTAACTGAAACACGGATACCAATTTTTTAAACTCATTAATCTAAAATAAAAATATAATCTTTCATATTTAAGAAAAATATTCAGGTAGTATTTATAAAATATTAATTTAAAGACGTAGTAATTGTCTAAATTAGTAAAATCCATTATCGGTAAGTGTACTCATACAAATGGCCATTTGATTAAAGTTCCTTTATAGAAACTACTTCAAAAGAAAAGAAAATTATATTTATATTTCTCCTTTAATATCACAAAACGTTAACATTTCTATTTTGGAATAGAAAAACTTTGGGAATTATGCAAGGAAGCTGCCAATTTTGGTGTCCGAAAATAATAAAATTAATCTTCTTTTGAAACTTAACCTGAGAAATTTAAATTAAAGAATAGCTTGATATCTTTTCCAGTGGGTAATTGTTTGATATTGATATTTTCGTTTCATTGATTTTAAATAAATTGGTATTGACATCGGTTAATTTACGATATTGGCCAATTGATCATCACTAATAGTTTAAATAATTTCAATTAAACGGTTCAAAACCTTCAGGAAAAGCTTAGTTTTATAATGAATAAAATTCTGAAGCTGCCAATTTTGCTGTCAGAAAATAATAAAATTCATCTTCTTTTGAAACTTAACCTGAGAAATTTAAATTAAAGAATAGCTTGATATCTTTTCCAGTGGGTAATTGTTTGATATTGATATTTTCGTTTCATTGATTTTAAATAAATTGGTATTGACATCGGTTAATTTACGAAATTGGCCCATTGATCATCACTAATAGTTTAAATAATTTCAATTAAACGGTTCAAAACCTTCAGGAAAAGCTTAGTTTTATAATGAATAAAATTCTAATTTTAAAGTAATAAATTAATTTATCGTAGGTAATTAATTTACTGCCTTAGTGTAATTTATGCTGAAATAAAATTATGCAATGAAAGAGGAAGTGACGTACATTTGGATAAGTGTTTCGCGGGAGATTCAAATGTCGATTCGGGTTAAAGAAATAAGAGAATAATCTGAGATGGTGAAATGTTTGGCGGGAGATTCAAATGTCGATTTGGATTTGGGTTAGAGAATAGGGTTTTAAGCTCTCTCTCCTTATGGAACCAACCCTAATGTTTACATTTGGATTTGGGTATTTATTCATTGAAATTTTTAGAGAATAGTGTCCCTGGATACATTTCAAGTTTTCTGCTTATTTCCGCTCTCGCGAATTTCCAGGAGGCTCAAAGTATTTGAGTTATTTCCGCCCCAATTCAATATTTTCTAGCTGTGATTTATTTCGTCGGTTTTATTTTAAGCAGGGACGGAAATAAGATAACTTTGAGACACTTATAGGGGTCACTGCCTCACTGGACCAATGTCCTATAAATTGATTGGGTGTGCAAAATGTTCTGGTTGCTGGACCAGCTTGTTTTATATAGAACTCGGTATTACGCATTGCACGTCAATCTCGGGTTCGAATGTCCCATCGCAGAATACGGAATACTAAAGGAGGACGGACACCAAGCACTCATGTATGCACACTCATGTTGTACTATATAGCGAAAGGTTATTGTAAAGAACAAATATTTCCTCGGTGTTATCAGTATTAGTTTACCTTCGAGCTTTCCTCTTTTATATTGTTAATATAAAATAGTTACGGAACAATATCAGAAGACGAGGGGGTAAATACTGAAAACTTATTTACGCGTAAACAGTTCTGCAGGCTTCGATAGATAAGTCTATCGAGATAATCTTGTTCGAGTGGTTTCGACAGTTCATAGTTACACTCCCTCGCGTCTTAACCATGGCCCTTGTGTCTATGACGATGAAAGTTCATTAGAGCTATAATAATTTGGTAAATTTCACGATTCGGTACGTTAAAAATTAACCATTTATGACATTTTCTCATGTTCATGTTATAATATTTAACTGTGTTGTTATTACGGTGACTTGCAATTAAGCTATTACGACTTAATATTTTTATACAACTACTACTAAGATTGTATTCAAGTTGGAGCTTAATTGTAATTATTTCTTGTTCTATATGTAAATCAACTTTCATTCATTATTTCAAATTTTGTTCAATCACTACACACTTAACGTTATTCAATAGAGAGACATTTGTGTGAATGGTGAACCGTAGAACGGTCTTTCATAATAAGACAAAGAATTCTATTCATCAGTTGCTTTTCTAACATATACTTCAGTACAGTACAGACTGTTTCGAAAAATTTCTAGAATTATAAAGGATCGACCTAGAGAAAACATTCTTTAACAAGTAGGGAAAACCAAAATATTACCTCTCCGAGTCAAGAGGAGGCCTACTTATAAACTTATTTACCCAGATATGGAAATGTTTCTTTTTTTCTGAACAAATACTGAAGTTAATTTTATGAAATATTAAAGAGGGATACAAAGCATAGCGAATATACTGTAAATCAGACGACATTTTACATCCAATAAGGATATACTTGTACACAATAAAATCATCCGATGGGGGAAAAACGGGAAATGAAGAGATAAAACTTTGCAGGGATATTACCTTTACGTGTTTGTAAAGGCCCAATTTTCTACTCCTCATCTGTAGACCCTCTATGTTCAAAGCCAGATTCACAACAGGGTTGTCGTGTAAACACTATCCTCTCGTTTCACCTCAACGATTTCTTAGTTGGTCAACATGACTGTTAACGTTGCATAACACCAAAGCTTATTTGTCGCTACACGTACTGAAAGTAAATGCGCACCATATAACGCGTGAAAACACGAAGCTATAATCCCATTACGATCAGACCTTTCACTAAACTGGGCTGCCTTCAGCAGAGCTCACCAAAAAAGACAGCGGATTTTGGAAAACGTTAACCGGTGAGCTCTGTCGTCATAGCTTTGCTGAACGCTTTTCTCCGGTCATCGGTGTTTTAAAAATTACGCTAGCGCAATAAAGCGTGCAAGGTACCAAGGCTTAACAAAAATTGTATGATAACTTATTTATAGAGATAGATGAAAAAAACTTTTATAATTAAAATTCTCGCGTGATCAAATAGGTATAGTCCCATCAGAATCAGCAAGAGCTATTTGTAATAATACCTCCATGTTTTCACCACCAAGCTGATAACTACGCGTTCTACGTCACGTTATCCAAAAACCCGACTATTTTCTTTGGTGACAGCGCTGAGCACCGTGACGTCAAAATTAAAAAACAAAATCAGCTTCTGTATGACACTGCTAACAGCGCTGAGCTCTGCTGAACGCGGCCTAGATTTTCACCAACCATGATGCTTTATTCAATTATATAATCTAAGCCTGATTATTTAAAAGTGTATTTAACTTTCGGCCCACTCTGAACCGTTAATGTCTCTGCATTACAGAAACGAGAACCAAACCCAAGCGTTTACTCTTGGGTTCACTAGGTGTCTTGACAAATAAAAGTTCATTTGACCGACATAGTAGCGTTCTTCTTGTTATCAGTAACGAAAGGATTATGATATAAACAGATGTAGTATAGCTTAAGTAATATATAAACATCCATTTCAAATAATAATTATAAAAAATATTCTTGGGATATCAAAATGAAAAAGAGCTTTAAAGCTACAAAACTACTAAAGGCATCGAAATTACGAAAAATATTTCCATATATTAATTTTACATTATGAGAAAACCAAATATTAAGGTTTTGTAGAATTTCCTTCCACATCAACACAAGGCGAACTGCTAACGCGAAGCACTAGTGTAACAACGGACGGACACACACACAGACAAAAAAATAGACTGCTTTTTAACCCTTTCCGCATCAATTTTGAATTGAGAAAAGAAATTATCTTAAATATTAAAATAAATATAATTAATATTTAATATTTTCTTCGTTAGTTGTTCGCCTTATTGTGCGTTACATCGTTTTAAAAAAGAATAATTAAACAACCTTAAGAGACTTGACTAATATTGACGTTTGAACTGCAGGATATGACTGCTGCTTCGCCTTACTCAAATAGGTAGTATATAAGGGTTTCGAATCGCAGCTATGGATAAGAACATCGCAATTGCGTGAACCTTGGCGGAAGACCCCGTCAATGGAAGGCTAGACGTTTCTCGTAACCCTAGCCGATCGCCGCGTATGTCTTAACCTTAAGGATGATGGTGGTGTCAGAAGCCAGGTGTACAGACTGGTGTCCATGTGGAATGGACAAAGACGAGAAGGTGGTGGTGTTTATAAGCCAGTAAGTACAGACTGGTGTCCATGTGGAATGGGCGAAAGACTAGAAGATGGTGGTGATTAGAAGCCAATAAGTACAGACTGGTGACCATGTGGAATGGGCGAAAGACTAGAAGATGGTTGTGTTTAGAAGCCAATAAGTTCAGACTGGTGTCCATGTGGGGTGGACAAATGAATAGAGTTGTTAAACAGGCAATGGAGTAATGGCCTGTAAGTCGAATACAATTTCCGGGACTGTAAATGCGGTCTGGAAATTGTATACACGTTTGCCCCGATTTGCAAACTGCGAACGCGGTCACGTGGGTGTAACAACGGACAGAAAGACACGTCGAAATTAGAACCTCTCCGTGACATACGTCACTCGGAGAGGTAAAAATCTTACTCAGTCTAGAGGGTTTTGACAATTCGCCAATTAACAAATAGAGCATAAGTAGTCACACAATATAACACGACGTAAATTTTTTTTAGACTGTCAATCTCCATTAACGGCTTTTGTTCAATTGATTGATGTTCGCTTAACCACTAACATAAGATCCTAGTGTTTCCCCATACTGTGGTAAGTTCGCTTAGTTTGACTAAAAGGGAGTCGCCCTGGCTTCAAAATAAAAAAAACACATTCGTTTATTCACGCATTACACAAATTATTTGAAGTCCAGTTAAATTTACGTTCATATTTAAGGCATATTTAATCGAAGCGAAGGCAATCCGGAATTAATTAGTATTTAAATTTAATTTTGTAAGCCTAATTTTAAACGTCGTCTGCTAGGCCTAGTGATTCGAAAAGTTGCAACGAGTAAAGCGGCCCCTACTACATCGTTATAAAAGGCGCCAAAATTTCAAACTTCGAAACGACACGCGTGTAGGCTTAAAAATCGAACAAACCTTTATAGATTTATTGAAAATTAAGCTATAAATGATGAATTTAACGATTTAACGTAATTTTAAGAGGTTATTTTGAACGTAATAAATAATAAGGCCTATAAATAAATTCAATTTTAAGAAAAGAAAGGCGCCAAAATTCTAACGTCGTAACTACACGTGTTTAGGCTTAAAAATCGAACAAGCCTGAATATTTTCGTTAAAAATTAAGTTAGGAAGTTGAATTACACGATTTAACTTAACTTTAAGAGGCTACTTTGAATATAATAAATTAGGCCTATAAATGAATTCAATTTTAAGAAAAGAAGATACCTTTATTCAACTCTTATACGAAACAAACAAAGGCCTTTAAAAAAATTATTTATTAATAAAATGAAAGGAATTCAAACATGGAAAAAAAGTAACAATTGAAGGAATGCCACTATGGACGGAATGCCCTTAAACTTATTGAACCCTGCACTTTTTATGATCAATATTTGACCTCAAGGGTCTTTTTTTTGGTAGCGTAAGAACTACCAGTCGAATCGTACCTCTTCACACTCGACAATATAGCAGAAGCGGTGGGAGTTAGGGGTTGACTAGATTTAGCCCCGCCCACTGAAAATGTTCCTAAATTTTATAATTTTAAGAAACAAGCAACGAATGGGACGTCATTAAAAGTTAAACTTACCTGGTTCTCGAGCTTTGGTGATTTCGGCTTTGACTTGCAACGATTCTTGCTCGTTCTTGTACAATGTTTCGTTCAGTTCAGTTTTCAAGTTCTCATTCACAACCAACTGTTCCTCAAGTGTCTGTGTCTTCTCATCCAAATACTTCTTAAGTTCAGCGACCTTAGTTTCCATTTCACGAACTGTTTGTTGTTTCTCATCGCATTGGTTCTCCAAATTGGCCAACTTCGTTTGATAAACGTTAATATCTTCTTGTAGGGTCTTCAAGTTGTCTTCAACTTCAAGTTTCGATTGTTTAACGAGTTCCAATTGTTTCTGGGACATCAGATACTGGCCTTCTTTGGCGATCCACTTCTGTTTCTCTAATTGCAAGTCATCCACCAATTGTCGCAAGTTTTTCGAAGATTCGTCGACTTCCTCGTATTTCACCTTATACTCGACGAGTTGCGATTCACGAACGGTAGATTCCTTCAGCTTCAACTCCAAATCCTGAACTACAATCTTCAAATTCGACAAATCTAGAACGCTATCTTCAAGATCTTTATTGCGCATCTCAACTGAATTTAAACATTCCTTCAGATGGTTTATTTCGTATTCCATTTGAGTCAACTTGGCCTTCTTTTCTTTCAACGCGTCTTTAGCTCGACTCAACTCCTCGACGACTTCATTTTGGGTCATTTCTACTAATTTAATTTCGGTTTCCATTCGAGGCATTTAATTTCGAGCTCCAAATTCGAGGTCGTATCAAGAATTTAAGGTTTGAACAATAATTTGAAACTAATTGAACTCAAAAATTGACTTTTTTGTTAATTATTTTAAACCTTGTAATTTTCTCTTGCGAATGTAATTTTTTTTATTTGTATTAGCCTATTTTTCAAGTTGTTTTCAATTTTAAGTTTGCTTTCGTTTTTTATTGTAAAAAGTATTTTTCCGCGCTGTTAAGATCGAGGTTGTTTTCAATATTCTTGTAAAAGCATGGAAAGTTTTGAGCTTCGGAAAAAAACTGGGTACGTCACTAAGTCGACCGGTTTACTAAAAAAAACCAACCCAGAGAGCGCAGGGACAGAGCGCGTCCTAGGACCACACTAGTTGAATTGGTCAATAATAGAAAAATAAAAAATCAGTCTTCAGAGTTGCCAGATGGGCGGTTTACCGCCCAAATTGGGCTTCTTTTCGATCTATGTAGCGGGGAAAAATTGGTTGGGCGGAAGGCGGTTTTTTGGGCTGGTAAGGTTTCCGCCGGTCTTGGTCTGCGAATCGGAGGTAAGCACAGTGAAGGAGTGGTTCGGCCGGCCGCTCGTGACTCGTGAGATAGGGTATTTCTGTGCCATTCAACTAACACGTAGCCCTCTAGCCGACTGAATTGAAAACTCTTGGCGGGAAATTCGCGAATGGTAGACTGGCAGTTTAAAAATGGGGAGCGCTACAATTACAAAATACGTCGCATTTTTAGCATTGGAGGGTTTACAAAGTTAATTTAGGGATTCTACTCGTCGAAAATTCAAAAATCTAATAAAAAATTAACTAATTTTTAAGCTAAGAGATATTTGTAAAATGAAAACGAAGTTAATACCGTAGTCTCTGGACAGTGTATCAGGGAAACTACTTTAACTAAACAAATTTATGATATTACCATCTATTAAATATGTTTACATTGTAAGTTAATAACCTGGTTATTGTTAAAAGGAATTTCTGTATTCGGCGGAAATTGGGCGCTTTCCTGGAAAAACAAAATTTTTGTTTGGGCGGTAATTTGGGCTGATTTCTGCTTGGGTTGGGCGAGATCTTCAAAACTGATCTGGCAACTCTGTCAGTCTTGAACAGCAAGTTCTCATGAGCAGTTAGAAAAAGGGTAAGCTAGAAAGTGCGCGCCAAGCCCTAAGAATAAAAACTAAGTAAAAATGTACCTAGTAATAGTGCGAGTGCGAGTTTAGATTGAAAATTTAGCGCCAGATCTAAACCATTAGTTAATTAAGGAATAATTGTGCTTTCCAAAGGAACTTAAATTGTGCGGTGAGCAAATAATTAAAGCGCGGAGTAATCAATAAACTTAGTTATTAACCTTAAATTTTCAAGCGCTAACAAAGGTTAAAATACTAGTGCGAACGTGTAAATCAATCATTTAAAAAAAGCCAATTTTTTTCAACCTCTCTTTTTAATCTTTTAGTTAATTTTTCGTAATAAACAGTTATTGTTGAATTTTAAAAAACTTGCCGTGCTCCTTATCTTTTATTTACCAAAACCGAAGCGATCCAAAGCTCTAATTCTATTTTAGAATTAACTAACTATTCATTTAATTGCGCGAGCGTGCTCGATGTTTCAGTCCGTTGAGCTACGCTATAAAAAAAGCTCTCCCAAGCTATATTTCGTTACACATTTTGGTGCACGTATAAACCCGGGATCGATGTTTTGGAACTATTAGATCGGGAAAATGGACGCGTTAGCTAAACAAATCGCTAGGCGCAAGGCGGTTAGAAACAGTATGAAAGCGGCAATGAGTGATATTCAAAACGAGCTGCAAAATCCCGTGATAAACGTGGAACAATTAAAAGACAATCTAGCTAAAATCTGTGCTAGAGAAAAGAAACTTTCGACGCTCAACCAAGCCATTTTTGACCTGATGCAAGATCCTGACGAGTTTGAAGGAGAAACTATGGAGGTGGAGGATTTCTTGGACGAAATAACCCTTTGGAAGGATAGAGCGAAGCGTTACGTGGACAACATGGAGCAAGGGCAGCAAGGCGGCAGTTCCACACCGAGTTTAGCCAGCCAGGAGCAAAACTTTCCAAGAAGCAGAAGAAACGTGAAATTACCTCAGCTCGAAATCAGAAAATACAACGGTGATTTCAACGATTGGCAGCGATTTTGGGGACAATACCAAGGAGCCATTGGAGGAGACAAAGAACTCTCAGAGACAGATAAGCTAATTTATTTAAAATCTCTATTAGTGGGACCGGCTTTAAGCGCCATAGCTAATGTCAAAGAAGGCGTAGGTAGTTATGAAATAGCCAGTTAAAATTTGGAAAAGCGTTTTGGGCGCCGACCCATTTTAATTAGTACAAGAATGAACAATATTTTAAAATTAACTCCTGTATTAAAAAGTAGCGATATTGAGGGCTTGAGGCATCTGCACGACACGTGCCAAATTGAAGTAGCGAGCTTAGAAGCTCTTGAGATGTTTAACGAAGGTGATGGAGAACTTATGGCGCACATTTTGGGGGGTGTGTTACCGGTAGATTTATTAGAGCGTTTTGGAAATGAACCTGAAGGGCTACAAGATTGTTGGAAAATTAAAGACCTTTTGAACTTTTTAAGAAAGCTAGTCGAAGGTAGGGTTCTAAATCGGTAAATTACCATGGTAATTTACAAGGTAATTTACCAGGGTAACTGTAATTTACGATTTAGAGAGCGTTAGCTATTCATAGACCAGGAAACCAATCAAAAATTAGTAGCAACACCCATAATAACAAAACCCATACCAAACCAGTATATAGTGGGGGAAAAAATAGCTCCGTCGCTTCGGCTTCCTCCCTTAGCGTTTCAGCTTCTTCAGAGAAGCGTTCAGGTGCTGGCCAATGTCTCTTTTGTGAAGGTGCGCATCCATATTACAATTGTAATGAAATTCCAGTTAGTGAGAAAAGAGGCATAGTTATTAGCAAGAAAGTTTGTTTTTTGTGTCTGAGGTCTGGGCATCAGGCAACTGAATGTAGGGGGAAAATTCAACAGTGCAGAAAGTGCAAGCTAAACATCATCAAATATTCTGCGATGAGAATAAGGGTGAAAGGCGCGAAAATAACAATACTAGGCCCAATCAAAATCAAGAAAATGCGGGAGCTATTAACGTAAACAGCGCGGTGCGAGAGGGTCAAGGTAAAGCGAAGCAAATTTTGTTACAAACAGTTCAAGCGGTGGCGTAAGGCGCAAATGGTAAAGAAGTAAAGGTCCGTTGTTTATTCGACGGAGGTAGTCATCGCTGTTTCATAAATAATAAACTTTCCAGGGAGCTAGGGTTAGAGAAAATTGCCGAGGAAAACCTAAATGTATTCAAATTTGAGAGTAATGAGCCGACCAGAATGGTCAGAAATAGAGTTAAGGTGATTTTAAAACATGTGCAGAGCGAAGAATTAGTTGAAATTGAGGCCCTAGAAACTCCTGGTATTAGCGGGGGAGTGTTTTCCGTCCCAAGTGAAAGTATTGCGCGAGAAATGGAACAGTGGGGATATCCTTTAAGTGATAGAGAGAGCGAAGAGAGGGGGGCGAAGAAGTTCCCTTAGACATTTTAATAGGTGCGGATTATTTTTGGACTGTAACTAAAGGGCCAGTTGAGAGATTGTCAGATAGTTTAGTCGTAATTAACACTAAACTGGGGTGGACTTTACATGGGACAACCAGCGATAAAGGAGCAGCTCTCACTGTAGGGGTTAACGCAGTAAATGTAATGCGCGTAAGCGATAGTGCTAGGCAGCCAAATGAGGAAGACTTATTGTCTGAGCAGGTGCAATCGTTCTGGGATTTAGAGCATATCGGGATTAAAGACCCACCTGAAGCAACCAAATTAAGTGCAGAAATTACTTTAATGAAGGATTTTCAAAAATCAATTCAGTGCAAAAACGGGAGGTATGAGGTAGCAATTGCGTGGAACGAAAAAGTTAAACATTTGGGCGATAATTATGAAGTTGCTAAGAGGCGTACCCTTAATTTGTTAGAAAAATTGAGAAAAAATGAGGAACATTTGAAGGCATACGATTCCATTATTCAAGAGCAAATAGCGTCAGGAATAGTAGAGAGAATACCAGAAAATCACGTAATTTAAGGGCCACTCTATTATATGCCACACAGGGGAGTTATTGGGGAAGACATCTTAACCACAAAATTAAGGATTGTAAATGACGGATCGTCACACGCTAAAAATGTGCCGTCTCTAAATGAGTGCATGGATTCTGGTCCAAACTTGATTCCCGAGCTATTCCAGGTTTTATTGAGGTTTAGAGAAAACCCTATTGCGGTGACGGGGTATATTGAAAAAGCTTATCACCAAATAGGAATCATTGAAAAAGATAGATATGCTTTTAGATTTTTGTGGATAAAGGGGTTGGGAAGCCCAGACAATAAGACAATAATAGAATTAAGATTCACTAGAGCCCCCTTTGGAGGGAAGGCTAGTATGTTTTTGTTAGCGGGCACGGTTAAAACTCATGCGCAGCAACTTTCTAAGGAATATCCACGTGCTAGTTCAGCTATATTGCGCGACCTCTATGTAGATGATTTTGTGTCAGTGGGGAATGACGTAGAGGAAGTTGACAAATTGATAACAGACACCAGAAACCTAATGGCGGAAGCGAGCATGAACATGAGAAAGTGGCATAGTAACTCAAAAGATATTAGAGATAGGTATGGAAGCGAAACTGCGGTAGTGGCAGATAATCATAAACTACCTAATCCAACAAACGTAAAAGTTTTGGGCTTAACTTGGGATGAAGTGCGAGATCTTTTAACATTTGATGTAGAATCATTATTGGAATTTATGTTGGGCAAACAATGCACTAAAAGATGGGTTTTAAGGGCCGTTGCGCGAATTTTTGATCCCTTGGGAATAATAAGCCCTTTCACAATAGAGCCAAAATGCTTTTGCAAGAGCTTTGGGAAACTAAAGTTAATTGGGATTCAGAATTAGAGCTCCGGTTTTCTGAAAAGTTCAATCAATGGTGCGATGAATTAAGAAATCTGATTGTGATTGTAGTCCCAAGGTTTTATTTCGGGGGTTGTGCTGGAGAATCACCCATCTTTATAGAGTTACATGGATTCGTAGATGCTAGCGTAACTGCGTATGCCTCAGTCCTTCATCTTAAAAGTGTATTTGCAAACGGATTTGTTAACTCAGTGTTAGTGGCGTCAAAAGCCAAAGTCGCGCCATTAAAAAATGAGCTAAAAAGCCAGTGTTAAAAATTCCAAGGTTAGAATTAATGGCTGCCGTAATTGGAGCCAGATTAGTGAATAGCGTGGTAGAAGCCTTAAATGTCAAAATAAACAAAGTGCAAATGTGGACTGACTCTACCATAACACTGTACTGGATCCGAGGGGATGCCAACCGATGGAAGCCTTTAGAATCGCGTGCGAGAAATACAAGAGCGTACAGACCCCACGTCGTGGAACCACGTAGCGGGTAAAGAAAATCCGGCGGATTTAGCGACTCGCGGAAAGTCCTTAAAGGACGTAGCTAAAAGCGATTTGTGGCTACATGGACCTCCATGGTTAAAACAAGTGAATCCTCCCGTAGAGGAATTTGTGCAAGGGGAATTAATATCCAATGAAATCGCGTGCGAGCTTCGAGCTAATAGTCAAAAAATAACCGTGAGCGTAAACACAGTACAAGAAGCGCGTGAGCCTCTTTTCGAGCCCAATAAATACAACCAGCTGCAGAAAATCTCTAGAATAGCCGCGTGGGTTCAACGTTTCGCGAACAATGCAAGAGCAAAAGACAACAAAACAAAAGGCTCATTAACTACAGCAGAAATAGCAGCGGCCGAGGAATACTGGATTAAGAGCGTGCAATTAGAAAATTATCCAAATGAAATTATGAGCCTAAAAAACGGGTTAGGAGTGCCTAAAGCTTCAACCCTGCTACCTTTGGATCCAAAACTAGACAGTCATGGCTTGCTATGCGTGGGCGGACGTCTAGGTGTTGCGCAGATGTCCTACAGAGAAAAGCATCCATTGATACTACCTGCTGGTAACCACTTGACATACGTTATAGCTATGTCAAATCATGTCAGACTGCAGCATGCGGGCGTAAATAAAGTGTTGGTCGAAACAAGAGAGCGTTTTTGGATTCTCAGAGAGAGACAAGTAATCAAGAAGGTCATAGCATCTTGCCCAAGATGCAAATTATTTCGGGCCAAGCCAACTACTGCTGTAATGGCGCCCTTGCCAGATGTGCGAATAAATCCTTCTCCACAGTTCGAAATCTGTGGCATAGACCACGCGGGTCCAATTTACGTCAAAACCGAATAACAAGAAATGCTACATCGCGTTATTCACGTGCGCGGTCACGCGAGCGATGCATATAGAGATAGTTTCGGATTTAACAACAGAAAGCTTCCTAATGTCATTTAGGAGATTCATAGCTAGGCGTGGAATAGTTCGCGTCATATTCAGTGACAATGCCGCCACATTTAAGAGAGCGGATGCGGATCTCAAGATTCTACTGAGCAACCTTAAAGCCCAGAAGTAGCTAATTTTATGAGCGGGCTAAAAATATCATGGAAGTACATTGCAGATCGTGGCCCATGGTGGGTAGGCTTTTGGGAATGCATGGTCAAGTCAGTAAAGACCTCTCTATTTTTTACTTGTATTAGCCTATTTTTCAAGTTGTTTTCAATTTTAAGTTTGCTTTCGTTTTTATTTTGCACACGACATCTAGATGGCGTTTGCAAAATATTACTCTATACGGAAAATTTGACGAGGGAGAAGCCACTCTGTAATAAAGTCTTTCTAAAGGTGTAAGATGGGAAGCGTATAACGCCGTTTAACGCGGAAATACACTCGGGATTACTTTTTACAGTTTTTATTTCAATATTAGAACGGATTAAAGGCATATCGCCCGAATTTACGGCATTAAAACTTCCAAAGAGGTAATACCGGGGGAATACGCCAGTGGCTGATCCCTCGGACGAGGTTGTTCCTTTTCGACTCTTTCGAGCGATGTTCGGGGCTCGCGAAGTTCGCCTAGGCGCCTCGCTATCACGGAGATTCGATATTATGTACGTAGGTAACCTCGTATTTTAAGCTTAAGATGATACTGAGTGGAGATTGCAGATGTGAAGAACCGCGCGCTATTAGGGGCGCCTCAGCTTTATCGGGAGACGGGAGTCTATAGTAATGTACGCGGGAAGCTAATATTTTCAGTCGGCAGCTCTAAGCCTTTGCTTAATTGAATTTTCTACTTTGATTTAAATATTAATTTTTTAAGCTAAGTATAATTTTTGTGATCTAAGTGAGACCATTTTTGTTCGTAGTATATTCTTTTACTAATAGCTCAAGTGTTGTTTATTTACTACTTGAAGTTCCGATATAATTTTATAAACAGATTAGCATCATTAGCCGAGCCGATATTGTAAATTAACGGGTGTCAATCTCCTTCTTAGATACACCTCTCATTAAAATTTTAGGACATTTAAGTATAATGTTTGTGGTCTAAGTGAGACCATTTTTGTTCGTAATATATTATTTTACTAATAGCTCCTTAGAAGATTGCGTCACGTGTTCTTTATTTACTAAAGAGGAATTTTAGCTGCGCGAGCTTTCGGCTTTGAGTTTTGACGGGACTCCGGGAGAGTGGAGACGGGAGTCTTATGTACCGTCGGGAATCTCGTATTTTCATTGCCACGTCAATGCTCTAAGCCTTTGCTTAACTGAATTTTCTACTTTGATTTAAATATTGATTTTCCAAGCTAAGTATAATTTTTGTGGTCTAAGTGAGACCATTTTTGTTCGTAATATATTATTTTACTAATAGCTCCTTAGAAGATTGCGTTTAGTGAGGAATTTTAGCTTGACCATTGCAAGCAAAACTCTGAGGCCATTGCCCAACGTTCAGTGAGCCGCTTCGTCACATTATCTTATTACAATATCACATATAACCACGGATATCCTGTTGAGATTGTTTTAAAGTTCCTAACTCTCGATTTTGAAGTTATATACTGTCTAGTGACACTTGAAGTTCCGATTTAATGTTATAAACAGACTAGGATCGTTAGCCAATATCGTAAATTAACCGATGTCAATATCAAAGCTTAACTGAAACACGGATACCAATTTTTTAAACTCATTAATCTAAAATAAAAATATAATCTTTCATATTTAAGAAAATATTCAGGTAGTATTTATAAAATATTAATCAAAAGACGTAGTAATTGTCTAGATTAGTAAAATCCATTATCGGTAAGTGTACTCATACAAATGGCCATTTGATTAAAGTTCCTTTATAGAAACTAGTTCAAAAGAAACGAAAATTATATTTATATTTCTCCTTTAATATCACAAAAGGTTAACATTTCTATTTTGGAATAGAAAAACTTCGGGAATTATGCAAAGAACCTGCCAATTTTGCTGTCAGAAAATAATAAAATTCATCTTCTTTTGAAACTTAACCTGAGAAATTTAAATTAAAGAATAGCTTGATATCTTTTCCAGTGGGTAATTGTTTGATATTGATATTTTCGTTTCATTGATTTTAAATAAATTGGTATTGACATCGGTTAATTTACGATATTGGCCAATTGATCATCACTAATAGTTTAAATAATTTCAATTAAACGGTTCAAAACCTTCAGGAAAAGCTTAGTTTTATAATGAATAAAATTCTAATTTTAAAGTAATAAATTAATTTATCGTAGGTAATTAATTTACTGCCTTAGTGTAATTTATGCTGAAATAAAATTATGCAATGAAAGAGGAAGTGACCTACATTTGGGTAAGTGTTTCGCGGGAGATTCAAATGTCGAATTGGTTTAAAGAAATAAGAGAATAATTTGAGATGGTGAAATGTTTGGCGGGAGATTCAAATGTCGATTTGGATTTGGGTTAGAGAATAAGGTTTTAAGCTCTCTTTCCTTATGGAACCAACCCTAATGTTTACATTTGGATTTGGGTATTTAATCATTGAAATTTTTAGAGAATAGTGTCCCTGGAAACATTTCAAGTGTTCTGCTTATTTCCGCTCTCGCGAATTTCCAGGAGGCTCAAAGTATTTGACTTATTTCCGCCCCTTTTCAACCTTGTCTTGCTGTGATTTATTTCGTCGGTTTTATTTTAAGCAGGGACAGAAGTAAGATAACTTCAAGACACTTATAGGGGTCACTGCCTCACTGGACCAATGTCCAATAAATTGATTGGGTGTGCAAAATGTTCTGGTTGCTGGACCAGCTTGTTTTATATAGAACTCGGTATTACGCATTGCACGTCAATCTCGGGTTCGAATGTCCCATCGCAGAATACGGAATACTAAAGGAGGACGGACACCAAGCACTCATGTATGTACACTCATGTTGTACTATATAGCGAAAGGTTATTGTAAAGAACAAATATTTCCTCGGTGTTATCAGTATTAGTTTACCTTCGAGCTTTCCTCTTTTATATTGTTAATATAAAATAGTTACGGAACAATATCACACTGTAAAAAATAGGGGTGTTTTTAAAGTGTTATAACGGTGTTATTTTATAATACACCTATGTTACACGTTTATCACTCCAAAAATACACTCTAAGAAATTGGGGTGTTTTGAAAGTGATATATCGGTGTTATTCCATAATACACCTTTTAACTGAAAAATTGCAGCACATTTAAGGGTGTTGTTGAACACTGAAATTACGGTGCATAAGAAGCATACATATAAAAGTGTATTAAATGGTGTTAAAATAGGTTCTTTCCAAAAGCATTCTTAAAACTTGGATGTTTTACAATAGCTGCAGGTACCATTGAGCTTGTTTTATATCGTTGAAGTCATAACATTCTTTAAAAACATAATTATATTTTCAGAGGGGGCTGTGGATGTTGCCCAACGACTATGAAACATGAAAAATATTACAATTTTACTATAATATTGATGATTGAGTAGTCATTTTAGTACTGTCACGGGCAAGGCTTTTAAAGACTACGCATAATCACTTTAGTACAGTCCGAGTGGCTATCCACTCGCAAACATTGCATAAATATATTTTCAATAAATTATATACTCAAAAGCCTTGGCGATTTTGGTATACGGACTAAATACCCCCAAGACAAAAGACCCCCGGTCATAATCCCCCCATTTTTAAAAACGTACAAAATCCTCCCGATCTCAAGACAAAATCCCCCGGTCATTTTCCCCCCATCCAAGTTAAGAGTACAAAATCCCCCGGTCATTTTCCCCCCATCCAAGTTAAGAGTACAAAATCCCCCGGTCATTTTCCCCCCATCCAAGTTAAGAGTACAAAATCCCCCCACTATCAAGACAAAATCCCCCTACTCTCTAGACAAAATTCCCCGGTCATAATCCCCGGTTAGGTTATGTTAGGTTATGTTAGGTTATGTTAGGTTATGTTAGGTTATGTTAGGTTATGTTAGGTTAGGTTAGGTTAGGTTAGGTTAGGTTAGGTTAGGTTAGGTTAGGTTAGGTTAGGTTAGGTTAGGTTAGGTTAGGTTAGGTTAGGTTAGGTTAGGTTTTGTTAGGTTTTGTTAGGTTTTGTTAGGTTTTGTTAGGTTTTGTTAGGTTTTGTTAGGTTTTGTTAGGTTTTGTTAGGTTTTGTTAGGTTTTGTTAGGTTTTGTTAGGTTTTGTTAGGTTTTGTTAGGTTTTGTTAGGTTAGGTTGGGTTGGGTTGACATGCAACAGTTCTTGAACTGTATCGGAAATAATTTGGCTTGGAATTAAGAAAATCTACTTTCAATATTAAAGAATATAATCATTAAACGCATGAATTGATGTTTTTTTCCTTATAAATCTTCATATAAATTGAAATCATTCTCTAGGGTATTTTGTCGTAAACACAGTTTGGGGGGAATTTGTGCTGGGGCTGGGGGTATTTTGTCTTCGGCATCAATTCGGGGGGAAATTGTCCGGGGGATTTTGTCTCCTTACCTGAGGGGATTATGTCCTTTTCTTCTCAAATGGGGGGATTATGTCCAGGGGGATTATGTCCTACATTCGGCGATTTTACCTTCAATGTAATTGAATAAGACGGGGAACTTGAATGTTATAACAAATTTATTTGACCTCCTATTGACAGATTAATTATTAAAACCGCCCCTCGTATAGAATTCATTTCTAATCTTATATTTATCAAGCAGATGATAATGAATTACTTTACCAGCCTTGAACATTGCCCACTGGTTTGAACTGGATTCTATTTCATATGAATGAAGTTTTGCGTGAAAAGATTTGGTTTTTAAAATAAAACCGCATATATACATTTGACCATTTATAATTAAGATATATTTTATCTCGACAAACCAGAGATTTCGTGGGTTAATTATATTAATTAAAAGGAGCCCTTCCTTTAAATACGATACATCGTCGTAAACAGCTGAAGTAACATTATACAGGTTTTCAATCTGTGGGAACTTCTCTAACAACATGTTTTGTAGTTCAATGGGGAATTCTTTCCTTTTTAAAAATTTACCGTGACTGGATTTTTGAATGCCTTCTGTTTTAGTTGCTAAAGAATTGAAGCATTCAAACATTTGATGCCTTACTGATAATGTTTTTGTTATATTTTTGAAGTTTTTGCTGTTTTCTGCTATGTCCTTGAAAATCGTGTGCTTGGCTTCAAATCTCATACACGAGATAGGGAAAAGCGGTCCAAATTTTCGAATACAATTGGGATAATGTATTAAGTAATGAAATGTTGGTGTTATGTTATCAGACCCATATTGCTCTCCAACACTTTGAATAAACTCATCAATTAAAATTTCTAAACCGATCAATTTGGGGAAATGGTATTTTTTCTGCAAATAAGGCATCGCAAATTTGGCGGAGCTTCAAGTATATCTTCCATTCAGAACTGTCTTCGCTTACGTATCTTTCGAACATTAATGGGAAAAGCCTGAAGAAGCAAAATATTTCGCTGGCTGATCCTTTTAGATTACCATTCCCAGATACGGAGTTTCTTAATTGAGGTTGTGGTTTGTTTATTTCGGTTTTCCCATAAGGGAAGGTTTCAATAATTTTGTTAATATCTTCGATAGATACGCCATTTTCACGTATAAAACTGTTTAAAATTCGTTTGAGCAAAAATGGGAGAACCCCTTCGAATAAATCGTGCATAATATCAGGAACCAGTTGTTCCGTCAAATCAAAGTACGAAAGAGTCATCAAAGGACTTTCATTTTTTACGCCATACAATGAGGATTCATTTGGATTTTTTTTTTACGAATGACAAATGGTGCCTATTTATGGATCTCAAAACCACCTCCTTTTCTGTCCGTTTCTTGCTCATTTCTGACTTATCAACCATGCAAAATCGGCAAATTCTGCCAGAGCCAAAATAAGGAACAAACCCACCGATTTTGTGCTGACCGAGATTGTCACCACTTATTATAGAAGCGTACCCCTTTACGTGTACTCCTAAACTTTCAATAAGGACTCCTTCCTTGGCCAAGATATCCAGTTCGTATAAAAGCGGCTTAAGGAATTCACTCCAACCATAACTGTCAATATCCTGAGACTTGGCTAGCGAGATTAGATGGATATCTTCCAATTTTGAGCGATATTTATATTTTCTATTCAATATTGTGAAATAGCACCCCAAAGTTTTGTGAACTCCCCGTTTGGATCCTAGAGGGTTCACAACCTCAAACTCATCGAAAAAAATTTGAAGATGCAGAGTTTCTGGTGCTGGCAAATTGCCTTGGTTAGTTTGGACAATTTTCTTGCAGAACGATGCGTTAAGAAAATGGGATACAAAAGCGCCTTCAGATTCAGCAGTCGCGATTTCGTGAAATTTAAAATCTTCCTGTTTTTTGTAAAGGTTAGCAATAGTCCGCAATAAAGGCACATAATGAAAATGGCGAGTTTTGATAGAGCCTTCTGAAAGAGCAAAGTTCACTTGAATAGGTTCAACCATTCCCATTTCTGTCACACACACAGTTTTAATCTTATGTACGGAATTTAAACTCTCGAATACCGCACTCACAGTTTCGATATCGCTGAAAATATTATCTTTGCACTCATTTTCGTCCCAGTTTTCATCACCGTTAAATAGTTTTTTTTGGCTTGAGCAGTTAATAATTCTCGGCATAAATTTAGCAAATCATTCGTTAAATCCTTAATTACTGAATGCGTCAAACGGTGTTGCTCGCTATATTTTAGTAAAATTAAAAGGATGGCTCTTTTCAAATCAAATGAATGTGAAGCTGCATTTACATTGTGGGAGTTTTCATCCATGTCCATTGCATTATCAAAAGGCAATTCTAGATTATTTTCTACTTGAATGTCAGTATCATGGGGGATGGCATCATCAGCGTCATCTAAATTCTCCTGAAGCGCCGAAGAATGATTTTTCTTGAGGTGCCGTCTATAACACACCACTTTCTAGAAAACGCGGCCACATGAATCAATACTGCACATTACACGAAAATTAGCTTCTTTTTCATGTTGAAATTCTATATGAGTCAATAATAATTACAGTTTTTTCGCGTAAAACGTGCATTTATCACAACTAAATAGTTTTAAATCGCTATGAGCCATTTTATTTGGAAAATCCAGAGAAAAATAACGGATCTCGAACTTGAAACTATTCAAAGTTTTGATAGTAACATCTCATCTAAGAAAATATTTCCAATCATAAATTAAAAACTAATAACCACTAGTTTTCAAGTTTATACAGAGTACGTTACGGAATTTTTTATCACTGTTCGTAAAAAATTGTGAGTTCCCCTCCCTACGTCTATTGCTGTTGGCGAATAAAACCACTATTTAAAGTGATAGTAGCAAGAAGGAATATATATATATATATCTCTTCTTGATAGTAGTGATAATTTTGACTCTGTGCGTGTAAGGTTTTCAATGTTTTATATAGTTTTAATTCAATGTTATTTTAAATTCCTAAACATTTTTTAAAGTTGGAAGGAAGATTCTACAGATTCGGTAGGTCCTTGTAGATAAGACTTGACACCCGTTTGTAATGTTCATACAAGACACGTCGATGACCTAACATAGGCGTCAACTTATAGTGATGAATTCCGTGGTTTGTGACCGTAATTGTAGTTAAATATTTCTCAAAACATGGAAAATGTATCAATTGGCGGTTGTTTTTTTTTTCACATTCTATTCGAAAAAATAAGGTCTCGAGATGTAATGTAATGATCGATTTCAAGGCTACTATCCCTTTAGTAATTTCAATTTAGAGCTAGTTGTGAAACAAACAAATTGAGAGAATACGCTCTATAAATAAGGGCAAAGTTCACCACCAACCAATCGAAGACGGAAATGGTAGATGCGAAAGAGTTCATAGTGTAAAAAGCAGGGCGAAATGAGGTAAAAATGGAGTGGCAATGATGATGAGCTACCTGCTGCACTAAAACTGACCCAGTGTATACCTTGTGCACGCTCCTATCCTTCGGTAGGCGAATGTTAAGTGTTCCTACGTAGCGTCATTGTATTTGTTTGAGAAATATCTTCTATTTTTAAGACAGAGGGGGCGTCCTTTGCAATTCCGTACTGTACTACCTTACCTAAACGCTGATTACCACACCATCGCTCTCTCCTTGAAATATGAAGGAGTTTTCAGTTTTTTTAATTTAGACAAATGCAGGAGGAGGGGCAGGGAGCAGCGTTTTGTACATTGAATGCTATTCCCCAGTGAGAGATCATACTAAACATTTCATTGTGGATTCGTGAGCCATAGCTTATTTTTTACTGAACATGGTAAAAACGGTTAACTACGTGCAAGTTTAAGGACGAGTGTTTCTTTGTAATTAACGGCCATACTCATGTACTAAGACTTTGCCTTCGGATAACTTAGTCTTAGGGATTAAACTGTGAATTTAACGGAATAGCCATAAATTAACACTCATTATCGGAATTAAATAGTAATTATGGAAGCGGAAAAAATAGAGATTCTGCTTTGCAAAGGCGAGGATAAGAATAAAGTGAACTTGAGCGGCAAAACACTTAAATATTTGAAAGAATTTTTATTGCTAAATCGCAATGATTTTATGGAATATTCTGGTGGAAACATGCTGTATCAGGTCAGTTTTAATTTTTATACACGTTTTAGATCTTTATGTTTCCTCCACAATCTTAAAGGGGAAATTCACTTCTTGCTTAACGACGCATTTGTGCATTGATTACGTCATATTTTAAAAATTAGATGCACAAAATTTTGTGGGTTTCCCCTCGGATGAAACATGTCTTTTGGGAACCACTTTTTATATAAAAAACAGTCTTTCAAGCAACTTGAGGAGTACATATTTCGAGTGTACAGGGAATCTAAGAATGATTAGCCCCTTGTATTTAGAAAAAGCTTCATTTCATTAACCTAATTAATGTTCTTTAATTAAAGATTTATGATGATGACTATAAAACCTTTGTAAACATCACGGAAGGAACCATTTTAAAGAACAAAATGGTTATAAAAGTTGTAGAAAAGGTAAGAAAATATGTAAATTAATAGCTGATGAATACCATGCAGGTTTATTCGTACCACATTTTGAGTCCCATCCTCATAAGTCTTACCTCGGTTCTGGCGGCCATACTGGTGGGTTTCAGTTTTCCCCTGCATTTAACCCACAACTATGTACGTGTAAATCATGTCATGAACCTTAGCTCCTCCCCCTTTTGGCGAGTCATACGTCCCACCCACGTAAATCTTACCTCTGTTTTGGCAGCCATATTGGGAGGTTTCAGCTTTCATCTAGCATTCATTATGTCAAGAAGCTTTCCTGTCCCCCCTCCAAGTAAAATGTCTCTAGAAAGTAATTTCAGTCCCGCACAATACTTTTTTTAAAACGCTCCCTTAACTGAAGTGATCTTCCTCTCGTACCCCTCTATCTCTTACATTAGTGTCATCTCTCTATTCTCCGTGATAGTACCCTTTGTCACAAAAGCGCTATAAAATCAGGGGTTACACAATCTATTCCCCTCTCTACCGATATTACTATGAAACCATTTCAGCTAAACAGAGCTTTTTATCATTTACTTGTTTTTAATTTTGTCGCAAATTTCTTTCAACTTTACCCCTTCGATAAATTTCACTTTTCATTTAATTTTCTATAATCTATGCCTAATACTTTATTGTCACTTTAATTGCATATCTAAGTTAAAATTAAACAAAAAATTTAATATAAGGCAAAGAGGCAAATTATAACAAACTAAACGTAAATTTTTCATATTGAAATTAAATAGACTCATAAATCCACATATTTGGCTGGTGAAGCTTCAACAACATCAGAAGAACCAGTGCCTGTATCAGATGGCCCGCAACCAATGCCAGCGGTTGTTAACGCTACGACTATTTCAGAGTCAAACGCAGGTGTAAATGAACCGGTATTACCTTGGTAATTTTGCATTTTTTTATGGTAGATATAATTTATGTTCAGAAGATTTTAAATAAAATTATATTTTTAGGTGTATTGGCATTAAAAGAAAATCATTAACCGTTTCTGGTTCAAGAGCCAATTTTGCTCTTGAGTATGTGCTTCCTACATTCCCAGCACATATTTCAGATGCTAATATTTATAAGAAATTGCCTGATAAGGGTAAAATACAAGTTGAAAAAGAAATCATTTCTATGGTTTTTAACGACCTTGTATCAAAATATGAAGCGTAAGTAACTTTTAAATAAAAGTATTGTGAAAATAAAAATGCAAACCATCTTACATTTAATTTTTATTAGGTACCCTCCATCGCATTTGCATACAGCAAAGATGATTCTTCGAAAACTTCCCCATTTGGAAGATGATTCAGGATGTGGATTCGTGAGTTTAGTCCATCTGACCACTGACAGACAGCCAAATGCCCACTGAGATATTTTTACCCACTTCGCGCTCATGCGCTTACATGGTTCAAATGGAGCACGAGCGTGGATCGCGTAAAAATGTCTTAGTGGGTATCCGACAAAGTATTTATTAGTAAATTCATACTGTAGGAAAAATGGCAAAACAAATTATGCAACAAATTCAAGAACTTTCGACGAACTCTTACAACAAGTTCCATTTCCGCCAAAAGGGCGAAATATGCCAACAAAAAGAAACTCAAAGCGGATGACTCTAACAACACCAGTGGAATACAATCTGATTTTCCAGATGAAGCAGACTCTAATAACACGAGTGGAATACAATCTGATTTTCCAGATGAAGCAGACTTTTATAACACGAATGAAATACAATCTGATTTTCCAGATAAAGCAGACTCTAATAACACGAATGAAATACAATCTGATTTGCCAGATGAAGCAGTGGCCAATAAAAGGAAACATTTATTGGATGATTCTGATGATGGAAAGAGTAAATTTAAACGAAAAGAAGTCAAGAAACGATTTTGATTCTTTAAACAGCGAAGACTCATTAAACATACACGTTATGGAAACAAACAAGTCTTCGCCAATAAAATCATTGGCTGGTACTTCCACGAATTCTGTTTATACAAGCGAGACTAGCAGCGCCGAAGTTGGAATTAAATCAACCAAATTTTCTTCTGCAGTGTCGAAAATTAAAAAAACAAAAAAGTCCAAGGAAAACCGTTTTGTCGTAAAGTTCATTAATTATTTTGAACCTTAAAAGACCTTTATTTTTCACAAATTTTATAATTTATTTATAGATTCAAGATAATTTTGAAGATGATATGAGTATCGCTAAGCATAAAATATTTATGGCAGCTGAAATAAAAAAGAAGAATCCAGACCTAGAAGCCATTGACTCAAGGATGGAAAGAACATTCGCATCCAGAGCATCAGCCATACATGAAATGGCTGGGGTGTTAGAAATAATGGAGGAATACCCAGCTCTTAAAGACTATCGCCAGGTAATATACTGCTATATATATATGTAGGTACTTAAATTCGAGAGAAAATTTAAAAAGGAAAACGTTTCATTATAGCTTAACTTAGAATTTGAAAGAATTGCCAACCGACACCCAGATGGAAAATTCCATCATGCTCTGAAAGTGTATGGAAGTGAAATCTGGGAAACTGCACCAAAACATACATCTAAAATTTTAAAGGCAGAGGTGATTGAAAAAATCTCAAACGGAGCATCGAAACTAGAGAAAAAACGTATGTTCATTTTCAATATCCTTGTGTTACTATATAAATCTATGATTAATAAACGGAGTTAAAACGTGAACTCATGAATTTATTCAGGGATGTATATAAATAAATTCATGGTGGTATCCATAAGTTCCAAAGCATTGTACACTTTGTAGCTTTTCCATAATCTTACAGATAATTAATTTAAGACATATATAGTTAATATTAATGTCCGAAGTCTGCAAAACAATTAATGATATTATTTACATTTGTAGGTGCGAGAAACGAGGGAATTTTACTAGTAATTCCCTTTTTTTTTGGAGAAAATTACCAAAAACATTTTTGTTGGGAAAAGGTAAAATTATTTACTACGAATTATCATGAATTAGCGTCACTATCGTGCTAAGTTAAGGCAGCGGGGCTTATTCTTAACGACATTTATGAAGTCCTTTTTTACACCCAATCAGCATAAAGTCGCGCCGCTGTTTCGTACTAAATAGTTTCTCTCTAGGACACGCCACCTTCTACCTAGCAAGCACACAAACCCATAGTAGCAGAAGTAGATAGGGGGAAGTACGTATCTCCAGCTGAGGCTAGTGTTAAAAAAACACGGTTTGTGGCGCAAAATTTGAATTCTTCTGTACAAAGAGAGGCAAATTGGAGGAATGGGTAAGAAAATTTCTCTCCATAACTTGCCTCTCTCTGATCAGATGAATTCAAATTTTGCGCCACGAACCGTGTTTTTATGTGAAAGGGCGCCTTAGCTTAAGCTGGAGACGTACTTCCTCCTATTTACTTCTAATAGTATAGTTATATGCTCATATGAGGGAATACCTCGGGGGATACATTAGTTCCCGGAATTATCAAAGTGTCTAAGAATTTGTTTTTTTTATTCTTAAAGAACATCAAGCTAATCCCCGTTGAGCCAGTCATTGTTTATGACGAGCAAAGTATTATTGGTTCAAAAACGTTTAAAATTCACGTCGATGGTGTTATTGTGATTGAATGCACCGATTTAATTACAGCTATAATCAGCTATGTTTGCAGCTATTGGATTTTTCACTGTACATACAATCCATGTTTGAAAAAAACGTTAACTTTTTTCGAACACCTTTTTTTGGACTTAAGTAATACAAAGCCATGTAAAATTGTAAAATCTACTATTGACAAGCTGTTAAAATGTGGAAAAGTCAAATAAATTTTTTTTATTTGCTTGCATTTAAATTTAAACGCATTGAAAGAATACAAACTAAAGCGTTAGGTCCTGTGGATTGGGGGAAATCTGCTAAATTTACACAGTAAAAAGTAAAATAAAATTTAAAATTGTTTTTTTTGTTAATTTTTTTTCGTCAATACGCTTAAATGTATGATGTTTGAATGCGTCAATTTACCTTGAAGGGTGTAAAATTTCGCTAAAAAAGAATTTTATACAGTGTTTACAGGGTGTACTTTATCGATTAAGTGGTGTTTATAACGTCTTTTAGGAGCGTATAGTGACTCTTTTAAGAGCGTATAGTGACTCTTTTAAGAGCGTATAGTGACTCTTTTAAGAGCGTATAGTGACTCTTTTAAGAGCGTATAGTGACTCTTTTAAGAGCGTATAGTGACTCTTTCAAGAGCGTATAGTGACTCTTTCAAGAGCGTATAGTGACTCTTTAATGGGCGTATAGTGACTCTTGTAAGGGCGTATATTAACTCTTTTAAGGGCGTATATTAACTCTTTCAAAAGTGTATAATAACTCTTTCAAAAGTGTATAATAACTCTTTCAAAAGTGTATAATAACTCTTTCAAAAGTGTATAATAACTCTTTCAAAAGTGTATAATAACTCTTTCAAAAGTGTATATAATAACTCTTTTAAGGGCGTATATTAACTCTTTTAAGAACGTATATTAACTCTTTTAATGGCGTATATTAACTCTTTTAAAAGTTTATAATAACTCTTTCAAAAGTGTATATTAACTCTTTTAAAAGTGTATATTAACTCTTTTAAAAGTGTATATTAACTCTTTTAAAAGTGTATATTAACTCTTTTAAAAGTGTATATTAACTCTTTTAAAAGTGTATATTAACTCTTTTAAAAGTGTATATTAACTCTTTTAAAAGTGTATATTAACTCTTTCAAAAGTGTATAATAACTCTTTCAAAAGTGTATAATAACTCTTTTAAGGGCGTATATTAACTCTTTTAAGGGCGTATATTAACTCTTTTAAGAACGTAATTAACTCTTTTAAAGGCGTATATTAACTCTTTTAAAAGTTTATAATAACTCTTTCAAAAGTGTATATTAACTCTTTTAAAAGTGTATATTAACTCTTTTAAAAGTGTATATTAACTCTTTTAAAAGTGTATATTAACTCTTTAAAAAGTGTATATTAACTCTTTTAAAAGTGTATATTAACTCTTTCAAAAGTGTATATTACCTCTTTCAAAAGTGTATATTAACTCTTTCAAAAGTGTATATTAACTCTTTCAAAAGTGTATAATAACTCTTTCAAAAGTGTACAATAACTCTTTTAAGGGCGTATATTAACTCTTTCAAGGGCGTATATTAACTCTTTCAAGGGCGTATATTAACTCTTTCAAGGGCGTATATTAACTCTTTCAAGGGCGTATAATAACTCTTTTAAAAGTGTATATTAACTCTTTTAAAAGAGTATATTAACTCTCTTAAGGGCGTATATTAACTCTTTTAAAAGTGTATATAAACTCTTTTAAAAGTGTATATTAACTCTTTTAAAAGTGTATATTAACTCTTTTAAAAGTGTATATTAACTCTTTTAGAAGTGTATATTAACTGTTTCAAAAGTGTATATTAACTTTTTCAAAAGTGTATATTAACTCTTTCAAAAATGTATATTAACTCTTTCAAAAGTGTATATTAATTCTTTCAAAAGTGTATAATAACTCTTTCAAAAGTGTATAATAACTCTTTCAAAAGTGTATAATAACTCTTTCAAAAGTGTATATCAACTCATTTAAGGGTGTATATTAACTTATTTAAAAGTGTATATTAACTCATTTAAGAGTGTATATTAACTCATTTAAGAGTGTATATTAACTCTTTTAAGAGTGTATATTAACTCTTTTAAGAGTGTATATTAACTCTTTTAAGAGTGTATATTAACTCTATTAAGAGTGTATACTCTTTAAAGAGTGTACATAAGCGCTTTTAAGAGTGTATATTAGCGCCTAAAATGGTGTATAATAACGCTTTAAAAGGAGTCTTATAACACTCATAATTATACAATCTCTTTTTTCAATTTTGGGCATAGGGGTGTGATTTAACACCCTTCAGGGTGTAAACCCACACTAGAAATGGTGTTGAATTTAGCACCATCAAAAAGAGTTAAAAAGTGTTAAATCACACCCCTATATCTTAGAGTGCAGAAGACGAGGGGGTAGATACTGAAGACTTATTTACGCGTAAACAGTTCGGCAGGCTTCGATAGATAAGTCTATCGAGATAATCTTGTTCGAGTGGTTTCGACAGTTCATAGTTACACTTCCTCGCGTCTTAACCATGGCCCTTGTGTCTATGACGATGAAAGTTCATTAGAGCTATAATAATTTGGTAAATTTCACGATTCGGTACGTTAAAAATTAACCATTTATGACATTTTCTCATGTTCATGTTATAATATTTAACTGTGTTGTTATTACGGTGACTTGCAATTAAGCTATTACGACTTAATATTTTTATACAACTACTACTAAGATTGTATTCAAGTTGGAGCTTAATTGTAATTATTTCTTGTTCTATATGTAAATCAACTTTCATTCATTATTTCAAATTTTGTTCAATCACTACACACTTAACGTTATTCAATAGAGAGACATTTGTGTGAATGGTGAACCGTAGAACGGTCTTTCATAATAAGACAAAGAATTCTATTCATCAGTTGCTTTTCTAACATATACTTCAGTACAGTACAGACTGTTTCGAAAAATTTCTAGAATTATAATGGATCGACCTAGAGAAAACATTCTTTAACAAGTTGGGAAAACCAAAATATTACCTCTCCGAGTCAAGAGGAGGCCTACTTACAAACTTATTTACCCAGATATGGAAATGTTTCTTTTTTTCTGAACAAATACTGAAGTTAATTTTATGAAATATTAAAGAGGGATACAAAGCATAGCGAATATACTGTAAATCAGACGACATTTTACATCCAATAAGGATATACTTGTACACAATAAAATCATCCGATGGGGGAAAAACGGGAAATGAAGAGATAAAACTTTGCAGGGATATTACCTTTACGTGTTTGTAAAGGCCCAATTTTCTACTCCTCATCTGTAGACCCTCTATGTTCAAAGCCAGATTCACAACAGGGTTGTCGTGTAAACACTATCCTCTAGTTTCACCTCAACGATTTCTTAGTTTGTCAACATGACTGTTAACGTGGCATAACACCAAAGCTTATTTGTCGCTACACGTACTGAAAGTAAATGCGCACCATATAACGCGTGAAAACACGAAGCTATAATCCCATTACGATCAGACCTTTCACTAAACTGGGCTGCCTTCAGCAGAGCTCACCAAAAAAGACAGCGGATTTTGGAAAACGTTAACCGGTGAGCTCTGTCGTCATAGCTTTGCTGAACGCTTTTCTCCGGTCATCGGTGTTTTAAAAATTACGCTAGCGCAATAAAGCGTGCAAGGTACCAAGGCTTAACAAAAATTGTATGATAACTTATTTATAGAGATAGATGAAAACAAGTTGGGAAAACCAAAATATTACCTCTCCGAGTCAAGAGGAGGCCTACTTACAAACTTATTTACCCAGATATGGAAATGTTTCTTTTTTTAAGAACAAATACTGAAGTTCATTTTATGAAATTTTAAAGAGGTATACAAAGCATAGCGAATGTACTGTAAATCAGACGACATTTTACATCCAATAAGGATATACTTGTACACATTAAAATCATCCGATGGGGGAAAACGGGAAATAAAGAGATAAAACTTTGGAGGGATATTACTTTTACGTGTTTGTAGAGGCCCAAATTTTCTACTCCTCAACTGTATACCCTCTATGTTCAAAACCAGATTCACAACAGGGTTGCAGTGTAAACATGACACTTCTAACAGCGCTGAGCTCTGCTGAACGCGGCCTAGATTTTCACCATGATGCTCTATTCAATTAAAAAATCTAAGCCTGATTATTTAAAATTGTATTTAACTTTCGGCTCACTCTGAACCGTTAATGTCTCTGCATTACAGAAACGAAAACCAAACCCAAGCGTTTACTTTTTGGTTCACTAGACCTATCGAAAAATAAAAGTTCATTAGGCCGACATAGTAGCGTTCTTCTCGTTATCAATAACGAAAGGATTATGCTATAAACAGATGTAGTATAGCTTAATTAATATATAAACATCCATTTCAAATAATAATATAAAAAAATATTCTTGGGATTTCAAAATGAAGCAGAGGATTAAAGCTACAAAAGTACTAAATGCATCGTAATTACGAAAAAGATTTCCACATATTCACTTTATATTATGGAAAAAGTGAATATTAACACATCAAAACAAAGCGAACTGTTAAAGCGGCGCACTAGTGTGAAAACGGACAGACACACAAAGACAAAAAATAGACTGCTTTTTAACTTTTCCGTATTAATTTTGAATTGAGAAACAAGATTATCTTAAATATTAAAATAAATATAATTAATATTTAGTATTTTCTTCGTTAGTTGTTCGCCTTATGGAGCGTAACATCGTTTTAAAAAAGAATAATTAAACAACCTTGAGAGACTTGACTATTATTGACGTTTGAAATGAAGCATCCTCCTGTTGCTTCGCCTTGCTCAAATAGGTAGTATATAAAGGATTCGAATAGCAGCTGTAGATAAGAACATCGCAATTGCGTGAACCTTGGAGGAAGACCCCTCCATTGGAAGGCTAGACGTTTCTCGTAACCCTAGCCGATCGCCGCGTATGTCTTAACCTTAAGGATGATGATGGAGTAGAAGCCAAGTGTACAGACTGGTGTCCATGTGGGATGGACAAAACAAAGACCAGAAGATGGTGGTGTTAGAAGCCAGGTGTACAGACTGGTGTCCATGTGGGATGGACAAAAACAAAGACCAGAAGATGGTGGTGTTAGAAGCCAGGTGTACAGACTGGTGTCCATGTGGGATAAACAAAAACAAAGACCAGAAGGTGTGGTGTTAAAAGCCAGGTGTACAGATTGGTGTCCATGTGGAATGGACAAAGAGTAGAAGATGGTGGTGTTTAGAAGCCAATAAGTACAGACTGGTGTCCATGTGGAATGGGCGAAAGACTAGAAGATGGTGGTGTTTAGAAGTCAGTAAGTTCAGACTGGTGTCCATGTGGGGTGGACAAATGAACAGAGTTGTTAGACAGGCAATGGAGTAATAGCCTGTAAGTGGAATACAATTTCCGGGACTGTAAATGCGGTCTGGAAATTGAATACACGTTTGCTCCGATTTGGAAACTGCGAACGCGGTCACGTGGGTGTAACAACGGACAGACAGACACACAGACAGACAGACACACAGACACGTCGAAATTAGAACCTCTCCGTGACATACGTCACTCGGAGAGGTAAAAACTTTTATAATTAAAATTCTCGCGTGATCAAATAGGTATAGTCCCATCAGAATCAGCAAGAGCTATTTGTAATAATACCTCCATGTTTTCACCACCAAGCTGATAACTACGCGTTCTACGTCACGTTATCCAAAACCCCGACTATTTTCTTTGGTGACAGCGCTGAGCACCGTGACGTCAAAATTAAAAAACAAAATCAGCTTCTGTATGACACTGCTAACAGCGCTGAGCTCTGCTGAACGCGGCCTAGATTTTCACCAACCATGATGCTTTATTCAATTATATAATCTAAGCCTGATTATTTAAAAGTGTCTTTAACTTTCGGCCCACTCTGAACCGTAAATGTCTCTGCATTACAGAAACGAGAACCAAACCCAAGCGTTTACTCTTGGGCTCACTAGGCCTCTTAACAAATAAGAGTTCATTTGACCGACATAGTAGCGTTCTTCTTGTTATCAATAACGAAAGGATTATGATATAAACAGATGTAGTATAGCTTAAGTAATATATAAACATCCATTTCAAATAATAATTATAAAAGATATTCTTGGGATATCAAAATGAAACAGAGCTTTAAAGCTACAAAACTACTAAAGGCATCGAAATTACGAAAAATATTTCCATATATTAATTTTACATTATGAGAAAACCAAATATTAAGGTTTTGTAGAATTTCCTTACACATCAACACAAGGCGAACAGCTAACGCGAAGCACTAGTGTAACAACGGACGGACACACACACAGACAAAAAAATAGACTGCTTTTTAACTCTTTCCGTATTAATTTTGAATTGAGAAAAGAAATTATCTTAAATATTAAAATATATATAATTAATATTTAAGATTTTCTTCGTTAGTTGTTCGCCTTATTGTGCGTTACATCGTTTTAAAAAAGAATAATTAAACAACCTTGAGAGACTTGACTAATATTGACGTTTGAACTGAAGGATATGACTGCTGCTTCGCCTTACTCAAATAGGTAGTATATAATGGTTTCGAATCGCAGCTATGGATAAGAACATCGCAATTGCGTGAACCTTGGCGGAAGACCCCGTCAATGGAAGGCTAGACGTTTCTCGTAACACTAGCCGATCGCCGCGTATGTCTTAACCTTAAGGATGATGGTGGTGTTAGAAGCCAGGTGTACAGACTGGTGTCCATGTGGAATGGACAAAGACGAGAAGGTGGTGGTGTTTAGAAGCGAGTAAGTACAGACTGGTGTCCATGTGGAATGGGCGAAAGACTAGAAGATGGTGGTGTTTAGAAGCCAATAAGTACAGACTGGTGACCATGTGGAATGGGCGAAAGACTAGAAGATGGTTGTGTTTAGAAGCCAATAAGTTCAGACTGGTGTCCATGTGGGGTGGATAAATGAATAGAGTTGTTAAACAGGCAATGGAGTAATGGCCTGTAAGTCGAATACAATTTCCGGGACTGTAAATGCGGTCTGGAAATTGAATACACGTTTGCTCCGATTTGCAAACTGCGAACGCGGTCACGTGGGTGTAACAACGGACAGACAGACACGTCGAAATTAGAACCTCCCGTGACATACGTCACTCGGAGAGGTAAAAATCTTACTCAGTCTAGAGGATTTTGACAATTCGCCAATTAACAAATAGAGCATAAGTAGTCACACAATATAACACGACGTAAATTTTGTTAGACGGTCAATCTCCATTAACGGCTTTTGTTCAATTGATTGATTTTCGCTTAACCACTAACATAAGATCCTAGTGTTTCCCCATACTGTGGTAACTTCGCTTAGTTTGACTAAAAGGGAGTCGCCCTGGCTTCAAGATAAAAAACACATTCGTTTATTCACGCATTACACAAATTATTTGAAGTCCAGTTAAATTTACGTTTATATTTAAGGCATATTTAATCGAAGCGAAGGCAATGCGGAATTAATTAGTATTTAAATTTAATTTTGTAAGCCTAATTTTAAACGTCGTCTGCTAGGCCTTGTGATTCGAAAAGTTGCAACGAGTAAAGCGGCCCCTACTACATCGTTATAAAAGGCGCCAAAATTTCAAACTAGGCTTAAAAATCGAACAAACCTTTATAGATTTATTGAAAATTAAGCTATAAATGATGAATTTAACGATTTAACGTAATTTTAAGAGGTTATTTTGAACGTAATAAATAATAAGGCCTATAAATAAATTCAATTTTAAGAAAAGAAAGGCGCCAAAATTCTAACGTCGTAACTACACGTGTTTAGGCTTAAAAATCGAACAAGCCTGAATATTTTCGTTAAAAATTAAGTTAGGAAGTTGAATTACACGATTTAACTAAACTTTAAGAGGCTACTTTGAATATAATAAATTAGGCCTATAAATGAATTCAATTTTAAGAAAAGAAGATACCTTTATTCAACTCTTATACGAAACAAAAGAAGACCTTTAAAAAAATTATTTATTAATAAAATGAAAGCAATTCAAACATGGAAAAGAAGTAACAATTGAAGGAATGCCACTATGGACGGAATGCCCTTCAACTTATTGAACCCTGCACTTTTTATGATCAATATTTGACCTCAAGGGTCTTTTTTTATTGGTAGCGTAAGAACTACCAGTCGAATCGTAACTCTTCACACTCGACAATATAGCAGAAGCGGTGGGAGTTAGGGGTTGACTAGATTTAGCCCCGCCCACTGAAAATGTTCCTAAATTTTATAATTTTAAGAAACAAGCAACGAATGGGACGTCATTGAAAGTTAAACTTACCTGGTTCTCGAGCTTTGGTGATTTCGGCTTTGACTTGCAACGATTCTTGCTCGTTCTTGTACAATGTTTCGTTCAGTTCAGTTTTCAAGTTCTCATTCACAACCAACTGTTCCTCAAGTGTCCGTGTCTTCTCATCCAAATACTTCTTAAGTTCAGCGACCTTAGTTTCCATTTCACGAACTGTTTGTTGTTTCTCATCGCATTGGTTCTCCAAATTGGCCAACTTCGTTTGATAAACGTTAATATCTTCTTGTAGGGTCTTCAAGTTGTCTTCAACTTCAAGTTTCGATTGTTTAACGAGTTCCAATTGTTTCTGGGACATCAGATACTGGCCTTCTTTGGCGATCCACTTCTGTTTCTCTAATTGCAAGTCATCCACCAATTGTCGCAAGTTCTTCGAAGATTCGTCGACTTCCTCGTACTTCACCTTATACTCGACGAGTTGCGATTCACGAACGGTAGATTCTTTCAGCTTCAACTCCAAATCCTGAACTACAATCTTCAAATTCGACAAATCTAGAACGCTATCTTCAAGATCTTTATTGCGCATCTCAACTGAATTTAAACATTCCTTCAGATGGTTTATTTCGTATTCCATTTGAGTCAACTTGGCCTTCTTTTCTTTCAACGAGTCTTTAGCTCGACTCAACTCCTCGACGACTTCATTTTGGGTCATTTCTACTAATTTAATTTCGGTTTCCATTCGAGACATTTAATTTCGAGCTCCAAATTCGAGGTCGTATCAAGATTTTTCGACTACAAATTTAAGGTTTGAACAATAATTTGAAACTAATTGAACTCAAAAATTGACTTTTTTGTTAATTATTTTAAACCTTGTAATTTTCTCTTGCGAATGTAATTTTTTTTATTTGTATTAGCCTATTTTTCAAGTTGTTTTCAATTTTAAGTTTGCTTTCGTTTTTTATTGTAAAAAGTATTTTTCCGCGCTGTTAAGATCGAGGTTGTTTTCAATATTCTTGTAAAAGCATGGAAAATTTTGAGCTTCGGAAAAAAACTGGGTACGTCACTAAGTCGACCGGTTTACTAAAAAAAACCAACCCAGAGAGCGCAGGGACAGAGCGCTTCCTAGGACCACACTAGTTGAATTGGTCAATAATAGAAAAATAAAAAAGTCAGTCTTCAGAGTTGCCAGATGGGCGGTTTACCGCCCAAATTGGGCTTCTTTTCGATCTATGTAGCGGGGAAAAAATGGTTGGACGGAAGGCGGTTTTTTGGGCTGGTAAGGTTTCCGCCGGTCTTGGTCTGCGAATCGGAGGTAAGCACAGTGAAGGCAGGGCCGGAAATAAGCACAGGACACTGGACATTGTCCAATAAAATTTTAAAATGTCCAATAATTTTTTTAAAAACTATGGGGGTCACTGGACAGTTTGACCAATAAATTTTCCGAACTTTTGATAGCTTGACTATGGAAAAGCGACACTATTTTTGCACACTCCTGTGGACAATGTCCTATAAATTTTCCAGTCAAACAGGGGGTCACTGGACACATGTCCTATAAGAATTTTTTCTTATTTCTGGCCCTGAGTGAAGGAGGGGTTCGGCCGGCCGCTCGTGACTCGTGAGATAGGGTCATTTTGTGCCATTCAACTAACACGTAGCCCTCTAGCCGACTGAATTGAAAACTCTTGGCGGGAAATTCGCGAATGGTAGACTGGCAGTTTAAAAATGGGGAGCGCTACAATTACAAAATACGTCGCATTTTTAGCATTGGAGGGTTTACAAAGTTAATTTAGGGATTCTACTCGTCGAAAATTCAAAAATCTAATAAAAAATTAACTAATTTTTAAGCTAAGAGATATTTGTAAAATGAAAACGAAGTTAATACCGTAGTCTCTGGACAGTGTATCAGGGAAACTACTTTAACTAAACAAATTTATGATATTACCATCTATTAAATATGTTTACATTGTAAGTTAATAACCTGGTTATTGTTAAAAAGACTTTCTGTATTGGGTGGAAATTGGGCGCTTTCCTGGAAAAACAAAATTTTTGTTTGGGCGGTAATTTGGGCTGATTTCTGCTTGGGTTGGGCGAGATCTTCAAAACTGATCTGGCAACTCTGTCAGTCTTGAACAGCAAGTTCTTATGAGCAGTTAGAAAAAGGGTTTAAGCTAGAAAGTGCGCGTCAAGCCCTAAGAATAAAAACTAAGTAAAAATGTACCTAGTAATAGTGCGAGTGCGAGTTTAGATTGAAAATTTAGCGCCAGATCTAAACCATTAGTTAATTAAGGAATAATTGTGCTTTCCAAAGGAACTTAAATTGTGCGGTGAGCAAATAATTAAAGCGCGGAGTAATCAATAAACTTGGTTATTAACCTTAAATTTTCAAGCGCTAACAAAGGTTAAAATACTAGTGCGAACGTGTAAATCAATCATTTAAAAAAAGCCAATTTTTTTCAACCTCTCTTTTTAATCTTTTAGTTAATTTTTCGTAATAAACAGTTATTGTTGAATTTTAAAAAACTTGTCGTGCTCCTTATCTTTTATTTACCAAAACCGAAGCGATCCAAAACTCTAATTCTATTTTAGAATTAACTAACTTTTCATTTAATTGCGCGAGCGTGCTCGATGTTTCAGTCCGTTGAGCTACGCTATAAAAAAAGCTCTCCCAAGCTATATTTCGTTACACATTTTGGTGCACGTATAAACCCGGGATCGAGGTTTTGGAACTATTAGATCGGGAAAATGGACGCGTTAGCTAAACAAATCGCTAGGCGCAAGGCGGTTAGAAACAGTATGAAAGCGGCAATGAGTGATATTCAAAACGAGCTGCAAAATCCCGTGATAAACGTGGAACAATTAAAAGACAATCTAGCTAAAATCGGTGCTAGAGAAAAGAAACTTTCGACGCTCAACCAAGCCATTTTTGACCTGATGCAAGATCCTGACGAGTTTGAAGGAGAAACTATGGAGGTGGAGGATTTCTTGGACGAAATAACCCTTTGGAAGGATAGAGCGAAGCGTTACGTGGACAAGATGGAGCAAGGGCAGCAAGGCGGCAGTTCCACACCGAGTTTAGCCAGCCAGGAGCAAAACTTTCCAAGAAGCAGAAGAAACGTGAAATTACCTCAGCTCGAAATCAAAAAATAAAACGGTGATTTAACGATTGGCAGCGATTTTGGGGACAATACCAAGGAGCCATTGGAGGAGACCAAGAACTCTCAGAGACAGATAAGCTAATTTATTTAAAATCTCTATTAGTGGGACCGGCTTTAAGCGCCATAGCTAATGTCAAAGAAGGCGTAGGTAGTTATGAAATAGCCAGTAAAAACTTTGAAAAGCGTTTTGGGCGCCGACCCATTTTAATTAGTACAAGAATGAACAATATTTTAAAATTAACTCCTGTATTAAAAAGTAGCGATATTGAGGGCTTGAGGCATCTGCACGACACGTGCCAAATTGAAGTAGCGAGCTTAGAAGCTCTTGAGATGTTTAACGAAGGTGATGGAGAACTTATGGCGCACATTTTGGGGGGTGTGTTACCGGTAGATTTATTAGAGCGTTTTGGAAATGAACCTGAAGGGCTACAAGATTGTTGGAAAATTAAAGACCTTTTGAACTTTTTAAGAAAGCTAGTCGAAGGCAAGGAGAGAGCGTTAGCTATTCATAGACCAGGAAACCAATCAAAAATTAGTAGCAACACCCATAATAACAAAACCCATACCAAACCAGTATATAGTGGGGGAAAAAATAGCTCCGTCGCTTCGGCTTCCTCCCTTAGCGTTTCAGCTTCTTCAGAGAAGCGTTCAGGTGCTGGCCAATGTCTCTTTTGTGAAGGTGCGCATCCATATTACAATTGTAATGAAATTCCAGTTAGTGAGAAAAGAGGCATAGTTATTAGCAAGAAAGTTTGTTTTTTGTGTCTGAGGTCTGGGCATCAGGCAACTGAATGTAGGGGGAAAATTCAACAGTGCAGAAAGTGCAAGCTAAACATCATCAAATATTCTGCGATGAGAATAAGGGTGAAAGGCGCGAAAATAACAATACTAGGCCCAATCAAAATCAAGAAAATGCGGGAGCTATTAACGTAAACAGCGCGGTGCGAGAGGGTCAAGGTAAAGCGAAGCAAATTTTGTTACAAACAGTTCAAGCGGTGGCGTTAGGCGCAAATGGTAAAGAAGTAAAGGTCCGTTGTTTATTCGACGGAGGTAGTCATCGCTGTTTCATAAATAATAAACTTTCCAGGGAGCTAGGGTTAGAGAAAATTGCCGAGGAAAACCTAAATGTATTCAAATTTGAGAGTAATGAGCCGACCAGAATGGTCAGAAATAGGGTTAAGGTGATTTTAAAACATGTGTAGAGCGAAGAATTAGTTGAAATTGAGGCCCTAGAAACTCCTGGTATTAGCGGGGGAGTGTTTTCCGTCCCAAGTGAAAGTATTGCGCGAGAAATGGAACAGTGGGGATATCCTTTAAGTGATAGAGAGAGCGAAGAAGTTCCCTTAGACATTTTAATAGGTGCGGATTATTTTTGGACTGTAACTAAAGGGCCAGTTGAGAGATTGTCAGATAGTTTAGTCGTAATTAACACTAAACTGGGGTGGACTTTACATGGGACAACCAGCGAAAAAGAAGCAGCTCTCACTGTAGGGGTTAACGCAGTAAATGTAATGCGCGTAAGCGATAGTGCTAGGCAGCCAAATGAGGAAGACTTATTGTCTGAGCAGGTGCAATCGTTCTGGGATTTAGAGCATATCGGGATTAAAGACCCACCTGAAGCAACCAAATTAAGTGCAGAAATTACTTTAATGAAGGATTTTCAAAAATCAATTCAGTGCAAAAACGGGAGGTATGAGGTAGCAATTGCGTGGAACGAAAAAGTTAAACATTTGGGCGATAATTATGAAGTTGCTAAGAGGCGTACCCTTAATTTGTTAGAAAAATTGAGAAAAAATGAGGAACATTTGAAGGCATACGATGCCATTATTCAAGAGCAAATAGCGTCAGGAATAGTAGAGAGAATACCAGAAAATCACGTAATTGAAGGGCCACTCTATTATATGCCACACAGGGGAGTTATTGGGGAAGACAGCTTAACCACAAAATTAAGGATTGTAAATGACGGATCGTCACACGCTAAAAATGTGCCGTCTCTAAATGAGTGCATGTATTCTGGTCCAAACTTGATTCCCGAGCTATTCCAGGTTTTATTGAGGTTTAGAGAAAACCCTATTGCGGTGACGGGGTATATTGAAAAAGCTTATCACCAAATAGGAATCATTGAGAAAGATAGAGATGCTTTTACATTTTTGTGGATAAAGGGGTTGGGAAGCCCAGACAATAAGACAATAATAGAATTAAGATTCACTAGAGCCCCCTTTGGAGGGAAGGCATGTATGTTTTTGTTTGCGGGCACGGTTAAAACTCATGCGCAGCAATTTTCTAAGGAATATCCACGTGCTAGTTCAGCTATATTGCGCGACCTCTATGTAGATGATTTTGTGTCAGGGGGGGAATGACGTAGAGGAAGTTGAAAAATTGATAACAGACACCAGAAACCTAATGGCGGAAGTGAGCATGAACATGAGAAAGTGGCATAGTAACTCAAAAGAAATTAGAGATAGGTATGGAAGCGAAACTGCGGTAGTGACAGATAATCATAAACTACCTAATCCAACAAACGTAAAAGTTTTGGGCTTAACTTGGGATGAAGTGCGAGATCTTTTAACATTTGATGTAGAATCATTATTGGAATTTATGTTGGGCAAAGAATGCACTAAAAGATGGGTTTTAAGGGCCGTTGCGCGAATTTTTGATCCCTTGGGAATAATAAGCCCTTTCACAATAGAGCCAAAATGCTTTTGCAAGAGCTTTGGGAAACTAAAGTTAATTGGGATTCAGAATTAGAGCCCCGGTTTTCTGAAAAGTTCAATCAATGGTGCGATGAATTAAGAAATCTGATTGAGATTGTAGTCCCAAGGTTTTATTTCGGGGGTTGTGCTGGAGAATCACCCATCTTTATAGAGTTACATGGATTCGTAGATGCTAGCGTAACTGCGTATGCCTCAGTCCTTTATCTTAAAAGTGTATTTGCAAACGGATTTGTTAACTCAGTGTTAGTGGCGTCAAAAGCCAAAGTCGCGCCATTAAAAAATGAGCTAAAAAGCCAGTGTTAAAAATTCCAAGGTTAGAACTAATGGCTGCCGTAATTGGAGCCAGATTAGTGAATAGCGTGGTAGAAGCCTAAAATGTCAAAATAAACAAAGTGCAAATGTGGACTGACTCTACCATAACACTGTACTGGATCCGAGGGGATGCCAACCGATGGAAGCCTTTCGTACAGAATCGCTTGCGAGAAATACAAGAGCGTACAGACCCCACGTCGTGGAACCACGTAGCGGGTAAAGAAAATCCGGCGGATTTAGCGAATCGCGGAAAGTCCTTAAAGGGATGTACAATCCGTTATGTATGGGCGGGGCCTATATCAAACTTATCTTCCATCAAATATAGCTCTACTGAGCATGCGTGAAGTTCGTAGCATTATCCGTGCATTGGGAATGGGCATCTACCGTAGAAACAGACGTTCAAGCAGACGACAGCCTAATCACTACTCCAGGAAAATGTAACACTACTACTAAAAAATATAGTTCTTGAGTCTTATAGACACGCCCATACATAACGGATTGTACATCCCTTTAAAGGACGTAGCTAAAAGCGATTTGTGGCTACATGGACCTCCATGGTTAAAACAAGTGAATCCTCCCGTAGAGGAATTTGTGCAAGGGGAATTAATATCCAATGAAATCGCGTGCGAGCTTCGAGCTAATAGTCAAAAAATAACCGTGAGCGTAAACACAGTACAAGAAGCGCGTGAGCCTCTTTTCGAGCTTAATAAATACAACCAGCTGCAGAAAATCTCTAGAATAGCCGCGTGGGTTCAACGTTTCGCGAACAATGCAAGAGCAAAAGACAACAAAACAAAAGACTCATTAACTACAGCAGAAATAGCAGCGGCCGAGGAATACTGGATTAAGAGCGTCCAATTAGAAAATTATCCAAAAGAAATTATGAGCCTAAAAAACGGGTTAGGAGTGCCTAAAGCTTCAACCCTGCTATCTTTGGATCCAAAACTAGACAGTCATGGCTTGCTATGCGTGGGCGGACGTCTAGGTGTTGCGCAGATGTCCTACAGAGAAAAGCATCCATTGATACTACCTGCTGGTAACCACTTGACATACGTTATAGCTATGTCAAATCATGTCAGACTGCAGCATGCGGGCGTAAATAAAGTGTTGGTCGAAACAAGAGAGCGTTTTTGGATTCTCAGAGAGAGACAAGTAATCAAGAAGGTCATAGCATCTTGCCCAAGATGCAAATAATTTCGGGCCAAGCCAACTACTGCTGTAATGGCGCCCTTGCCAGATGTGCGAATAAATCCTTCTCCACAGTTCAAAATCAGTGGCATAGACCACGCGGGTCCAATTTACATCAAAACCGAATAACAAGAAATGCTACATCGCGTTATTCACGTGCGCGGTCACGCGAGCGATACATTTAGAGATAGTTTCGGATTTAACAACAGAAAGCTTCCTAATGTCATTTAGGAGATTCATAGCTAGGCGTGGAATAGTTCGCGTCATATTCAGTGACAATGCCGCCACATTTAAGAGAGCGGATGCGGATCTCAAGATTCTACTGAGCAACCTTAGAAGCCCAGAAGTAGCTAATTTTATGAGCGGGCTAAAAATATCATGGAAGTACATTGCAGATCGTGGCGCATGGTGGGTAGGCTTTTGGGAGCGCATGGTCAAGTCAGTAAAGACCTCTCTATTTTTTATTTGTATTAGCCTATTTTTCAAGTTGTTTTCAATTTTAAGTTTGCTTTCGTTTTTTATTGTAAAAAGTATTTTTCCGCGCTGTTAAGATCGAGGTTGTTTTCAACATTCTGGTAAAAGCATGGAAAATTTTAAGCTTCGGAAAAAAACTGGGTACGTCACTAAGTCGACCGGTTTACTAAAAAAAAACCAACCCAGAGAGCGCAGGGACAGAGCGCGTCCTAGGACCACACTAGTTGAATTGGTCAATAATAGAAAAATAAAAAAGTCAGTCTTGAACAGCAAGTTCTCATGAGCAGTTAGAAAAAGGGTAAGCTAGAAAGTGCGCGCCAAGCCCTAAGAATAAAAACTAAGTAAAAATGTACCTAGTAATAGTGCGAGTGCGAGTTTAGATTGAAAATTTAGCGCCAGATCTAAACCATTAGTTAATTAAGGAATAATTGTGCTTTCCGAAGGAACTTAAATTGTGCGGTGAGCAAATAATTAAAGCACGGAGTAATCAATAAACTTAGTTATTAACCTTAAATTTTCAAGCGCTAACAAAGGTTAAAATACTAGTGCGAACGTGTAAATCAATCATTTAAAAAAAGCCAATTTTTTTCAACCTCTCTTTTTAATCTTTTAGTTAATTTTTCGTAATAAACAGTTATTGTTGAATTTTAAAAAACTTGTCGTGCTCCTTATCTTTTATTTACCAAAACCGAAGCGATCCAAAACTCTAATTCTATTTTAGAATTAACTAACTTTTCATTTAATTGCGCGAGCGTGCTCGATGTTTCAGTCCGTTGAGCTACGCTATAAAAAAAGTTCTCCCAAGCTATATTTCGTTACACATTTTGGTGCACGTATAAACCCGGGATCGAGGTTTTGGAACTATTAGATCGGGAAAATGGACGCGTTAGCTAAACAAATCGCTAGGCGCAAGGCGGTTAGAAACAGTGTGAAAGCGGCAATGAGAGATATTCAAAACGAGCTACAAAATCCCGTGATAAACGTGGAACAATTAAAAGACAATCTAGCAAAAATCGATTTTAGATAGACGTCTGTTTTATAAAAGATAATTTTGGTAGATATTTTTTCGAGAGATTTACCAGAAAATCGCGATGGAAAATGGAATAAGAAAAATTCGAAGACGGTGCACGCGTTAATGAGCAATTATTCTTCATCATCGAATTGAGATTTCTTCAAGTATAAAGGGTATATAAGGATGCCTTAGGTGTCTAAACATCATTCCAATACGAAGTTCACTGATATATCCAAGCTGTTTAAAGAGCAAATACAATATGTAAGTATTATTCTATACACGTAGTCACCCCGAAACGTAAGCATTTAATATTTACTGCTCGGGGTGTTTCAGTCTCTCTTTATACTTATCCTATCCATATACAGGAATGGCTCGAAATACTTCCCGATTTCGACGACGAAAGGGGTCTTCGTTACTATGGATTGCAAAGTTCATCTAGGGACATTAGTGGGTAATACTGGCATTTCATTATCCGAAGACGAATTTCAAGAACTTTACGATGGACGTAGCAATATCACGACGTTTCTGGAAAGTGAAACAACCTTACCCAGTAAATGGTTTTTCGAGGGGACTGAAACAAAACGTGTTCAGATGAGTGTCTATCAAAATCGACGGATTGTAAATATTCGTGAGATGATTAGAGGTACGGGGGCGAATTACGGAAATTTATATCCCACAAGGACTGGGTTTGCAGTTTCCACACGTTCATGGATGTCACTGCTAACAAAGTACGAGGAAGTTAAAACATTCTTAAATGAGGTTAAGCGTGTCTACGCCAAAGTTAAAGGGATGGTAGTAAAGCAGCTTTCAGATGGTATATCAGAAAAATGTAACGGATGTAGAATAGATCATCCATCGCAACGACAACATGAATGTCTAACACAAGACTGGAACTCTAGGGTGGAGGATCATTTTCTCTCGGTCATGGACTGTTTGAACTACTCCGAAATACACGCTGAAATCATTCTTAATTCATTTCTAGGCGTAGACTTCTGTGTACAAATACTTTCACACATTGCGTGTAACGCAAAGGCAATGTTATTTAAGACAGAGGAGACCTCGTAGATTGTATATTCAATAAAGAAAATCATTGTCAAACCGAGTTTTTAAAATTCTTATTTTGCAAGGGTATGTTTTGTAAACTGTAGTTAAAATAAAAGGGACAACCCACAGTTTTACTCATTCTGTATGATGGATTTGAAGTTAAAGCATGTTTTCACATCGATCGTGGTAGGTGTCACTCAAGTTGGTAAATCCTACTTCGTAGCCAATCTTATTAAACATAATGTGGAATGTATATCCCCACCCCCTGAACGAATTATTTGGTGTTTTACCGAATATCAAGAAAAGCTGTTTTCTTCGGTGTTGGAAGCTGTGCCTTTCGTGGAATTCCACGAGGGTTTGTTAGATGATAGCACCCTCGACTCTCGAGTCCGAAATCTTCTTATTTTGGACGACCTTTTAACAGAGATATCAAATAATAAAAAAATAACCAACTTGTTCATTCGAGGCTCCCACCATAGAAATACGTCGGTTATAGTTTTGATGCAGAATCTTTATTATCCTGGAAAGGAGATAAGAACTATAAACTTAAACTCCTGTTATTTATTTTTGTTTGACAATCCACGTGACCGAACTTCAATCCTGAACCTCGCGAAACAGATATCTCCTTCAAACACTAAATACGTTGTTGACGCTTATCGGCAGGCCATCTCCCAGAAATTTGGCTATTTATTTATAGACTTAAAACCCAATACATCAGACGATCGAAGACTGCGAACGGGTATTATACCTGGAGAGGAAGCAGTCGTATATTTACCCAAATAAAAACCCGTATCTAATATGCATACCTCGAAAAAAATAAACAGGAACATAAATTTTTTGAAATTCCTCAGTAGTTGTAACGTTAAACAGAGGAAGGCCATTTTGAAATTGGCAACGAAAGACGAGATTTTAAGCCTTACCGAAGTTTGTATAAATTTGCTGGGAGGAAACATTGAACTGACACTCTCCGAACGGAAGCGCTTGAAGAAGCATTCTAAAACTATTCGAGGCGTCTCAGGAAAAATCCCACTCACACAAAAAAGAAGCTCTTAGTTCAACGTGGGGGATTTTTACCGCTTCTTCTTGCTCCACTACTCTCAGTGTTAGCTTCTGTTACTGGAGCAGCGATTAGTCGAGCCTTTTAAAAATGGCGCGAAAAATGGTACTAGTTTCAGAAGATGTGCTTAAAAGGTTAAAAACGCACACTCGATAAAGAAATGAAAAATATTTTGGATGATCCCAATTTATCACAGTCGGATAAATTAACACTATACAACCAAATCCTACAACGACACATCAATTCCACTCGAAAAGTGATGGGAAAATCCGAGACAGACAAATTAATCACAGACTCAATACTTAAGAAAAAAACATCGTGGATGAGTGAAATAGCGGATGGAGTACCCTCTTCCCTCGTAAACGACGCTATTGGTATATACAATTGGATCTCGAGGAAGCCGAGAATTACATGGTCTGATTTAGGTGAAATGCAAATTGATGGAAATGTCATCTCGGGATCTAACGTTGTAGATTTGATGTACGATGCAGTTCGAAGAACGAAACCTATTACTAATCCTACAGGTTATGAAATATTCTATAGAACAATTCAATCTAACAATGTACCGAAAAGATACATAAAAAACCCTGCTAGACTAAGCCTCATCAATACAATTTTGTTAAACACACCACCCTCCAGTCCACGAACTTGGATTCATGTATAATTAATTATTTTGAAATAAAACATCGTCACCTAACCTCTGAATATTTAATTAGATCACACGCGTGACTATGGACGGATACCCCGAAGTTATAGCGGTCACTAATTTAACAAGGCTTGTAACATCCTTTAATAACAATCCTAAATTTTTGACACCTGACGAAAATTTAATTTTTGGGCTTCAGTGGCGCAATGGTTAGCGCGTTCGGCTATTAACCAATAGGTTGGTGGTTCGAGCCCATCCGGGAGAAGTGTTGTGACGTCTCAGATGTAACGTAAAATGTCAGAGTTTTTCCACAATACCTGACGAACATTTAATTTTTGGGCTTCAGTGGCGCAATGGTCAGCGCGTTCAGCTGTTAACCGAAAGGTTGGTGGTTCGAGCCCAAACGAGAGAGGTTTTGTGGGGTCTCAGATGTAGCGTGAAAAGTCGTAACTTTTCAACAATACCTGACAACCATTTAATTTCTGAGCTTCCGTGGCTCAATGGTCAGCGCGTTCAGCTGTTAACCGAAAGGTTGGTGGTTCGAGCCCTCCCGGGAGCTGTGTTGTGACGTCTCAGATGTAACGTAAAATGTCAGAGTTTTTCCACAATACCTGACGAGCATTTAATTTTTGGGCTTCCGTGGCGCAATGGTTAGCGCGTTCAGCTGTTAATCGAAAGGTTGGTGGTTCAAGCCCACCCGGGAGAGGTGTTGTGAGGTCTCAGATGTAGCGTGAAAAGTCAAACTTTTTCCATAATACGTGATAACCATTTATTTTCTGATCTTTCGTGGCTCAATGGTTAGCGCGTTCGGCTGTTAACCAATAGCTTGGTGGTTCGAGCCCACCCGGGAGCGGTGTTTTTGGATCTCAAATGTAACGTAAATAGCCAAAGTTTTTCCGCAATACCTGACGACCATTTTTTTTTGGGCGTCCGTGGCGCCATGGTTAGCGCGTTCGGCTGTTAACCGAGAGGTTGGTGGTTCGAGCCCATCCGGGAGCGGTGTTGTGAGGTCTCAGATGTGAAGTAAAAAGCCAAAGTTTTTCCACAATACCTGACAACCGTTTAATTTCTGAGCTTCCGTGGCTCAATGGTAAGCGCGTTCAGCTGTTAACCAATAGGTTGGTGGTTCGAGCCCACCCGGGAGCGGTGTTGTGTGATCTCAAGTGTAACGTAGAAAGCCAAAGTTTTTCCACAATACCTGACGACCATTTAATTTTTGGGCTTCCGTGGCGCAATGGTTAGCGCGTTCGGCTGTTAACCAATAGGTTGGTGGTTCGAGCCCATCCGGGAGCGGTGTTGTGAGGTCTCAGATGTGACGTAAAAAGTCAAGGTTTTTACACAATACCTGACGAGCATTTAATTTTTGGGCTTCCGTGGCACAATGGTTACCGCGTTCAGCTGTTAATCGAAAGGTTGGTGGTTCGAGCCCACCCGGGAGAGGTGTTGTGGGGTCTCAAATGTAACGTAGAAAGCCAAAGTTTTTCCACAATACCTGACAACAATTTAATTTCTGAGCTTCCGTGGCTCAATGGTTAGCGCGTTCGGCTGTTAACCAATAGGTTGGTGGTTCGAGCCCATCCGGGAGCGGTGTTGTGAGGTCTCAGATGTGACGTAAAAAGTCAAGGTTTTTACACAATACCTGACGAGCATTTAACTTTTGGGCTTCCGTGGCGCAATGGTTAGCGCGTTCGGCTGTTAACCAATAGGTTGGTGGTTCGAGCCCATCCGGGAGCGGTGTTGTGAGGTCTCAGATGTGACGTAAAAAGTTAAGTTTTTTGCACAATACCTGACGAGCATTTAGCTTTTGGGCTTCCGTGGCGCAATGGTTAGCGCGTTCGGCTGTTAACCAATAGGTTGGTGGTTCGAGCCCACCCGGGAGCGGTGTTGTGTGATCTCAAATGTAACGTAGAAAGCCAATGTTTTTCCACAATACCTGACAACCATTTAATTTCTGAGCTTCCGTGGCTCAATGGTTAGCGCGTTCGGCTGTTAACCAATAGGTTGGTGGTTCGAGCCCACCCGGGAGCGGTGTTGTGGGATCTCAAATGTAACGTAGAAAGCCAAAGTTTTTGCACAATAAATGACGACCATTTAATTTTTGGGCTTCCGTGGCGCAATGGTTAGCGCGTTCGGCTGTTAACCAATAGGTTGGTGGTTCGACCCCATCCGGGAGCGGTGTTGTGAGGTCTCAGATGTGACGTAAAAAGTCAAGGTTTTTACACAATACCTGACGAGCATTTAACTTTTGGGCTTCCGTGGCGCTATGTTTAGCGCGTTCGGCTGTTAACCAATAGGTTGGTGGTTCGAGCCCATCCGAGAGCGGTGTTGTGAGGTCTCAGATGTGACGTAAAAAGTCAAGGTTTTTACACAATACCTGACGAGCATTTAATTTTTGGGCTCCCGTGGCGCAATGGTTAGCGCGTTCAGCTGTTAATCGAAAGGTTTGTGGTTCGAGCCCACCCGGGAAAGGTGTTGTGGGGTCTCAAATGTAACGTAGAAAGCCAAAGTTTTTCCACAATACCTGACGACCATTTAATTTTTGGGCTTCCGTGGCGCAATGGTTAGCACGTTCGGCTGTTAACCAATAGGTTGGTGGTTCGAGCCCATCCGGGAGCCGTGTTGTGAGGTCTCAGATGTGACGTAAAAAGTCAAGGTTTTCCACAATACCTGACAACCATTTAATTTCGGAGCTTCCGTGGCTCAATGGTTAGCGCGTTCGGCTGTTAACCAATAGGTTGGTGGTTCGAGCCCACCCGGGAGAGGTGTTGTGGGGTCTCAAATGTAACGTAGAAAGCCAAAGTTTTTCCACAATACCTGACAACAATTTAATTTCTGAGCTTCCGTGGCTCAATGGTTAGCGCGTTCGGCTGTTAACCAATAGGTTGGTGGTTCGAGCCCATCCGGGAGCGGTGTTGTGAGGTCTTAGATGTGACGTAAAAAGTCAAGGTTTTTACACAATACCTGACGAGCACTTAACTTTTGGGCTTCCGTGGCGCAATGGTTAGCGCGTTCGGCTGTTAACCAATAGGTTGGTGGTTCGAGCCCATCCGGGAGCGGTGTTGTGAGGTCTCAGATGTGACGTAAAAAGTCAAGTTTTTTGCACAATACCTGACGAGCATTTAGCTTTTGGGCTTCCGTGGCGCAATGGTTAGCGCGTTCGGCTGTTAACCAATAGGTTGGTGGTTCGAGCCCACCCGGGAGCGGTGTTGTGTGATCTCAAATGTAACGTAGAAAGCCAATGTTTTTCCACAATACCTGACAACCATTTAATTTCTGAGCTTCCGTGGCTCAATGGTTAGCGCGTTCGGCTGTTAACCAATAGGTTGGTGGTTCGAGCCCACCCGGGAGCGGTGTTGTGGGATCTCAAATGTAACGTAGAAAGCCAAAGTTTTTGCACAATAAATGACGACCATTTAATTTTTGGGCTTCCGTGGCGCAATGGTTAGCGCGTTCGGCTGTTAACCAATAGGTTGGTGGTTCGACCCCATCCGGGAGCGGTGTTTTGAGGTCTCAGATTTGACGTAAAAAGTCAAGGTTTTTACACAATTCCTGACGAGCATTTAACTTTTGGGCTTCCGTGGCGCAATGGTTAGCGCGTTCGGCTGTTAACCAATAGGTTGGTGGTTCGAGCCCATCCGGGAGCGGTGTTGTGAGGTCTCAGATGTGACGTAAAAAGTCAAGGTTTTTACACAATACCTGACGAGCATTTAACTTTTGGGCTTCCGTGGCGCTATGTTTAGCGCGTTCGGCTGTTAACCAATAGGTTGGTGGTTCGAGCCCATCCGGGAGCGGTGTTGTGAGGTCTCAGATGTGACGTAAAAAGTCAAGGTTTTTACACAATACCTGACGAGCATTTAATTTTTGGGCTCCCGTGGCGCAATGGTTAGCGCGTTCAGCTGTTAATCGAAAGGTTGGTGGTTCGAGCCGACCCGGGAAAGGTGTTGTGGGGTCTCAAATGTAACGTAGAAAGCCAAAGTTTTTCCACAATACCTGACGACCATTTAATTTTTGGGCTTCCGTGGCGCAATGGTTAGCACGTTCGGCTGTTAACCAATAGGTTGGTGGTTCGAGCCCATCCGGGAGCCGTGTTGTGAGGTCTCAGATGTGACGTAAAAAGTGAAGGTTTTCCACAATACCTGACAACCATTTAATTTCGGAGCTTCCGTGGCTCAATGGTTAGCGCGTTCGGCTGTTAACCAATAGGTTGGTGGTTCGAGCCCACCCGGGAGCGGTGTTGTGGGATCTGAAATGTAACGTAGAAAGCCAAAGTTTTTGCACAATAAATGACGACCATTTAATTTTTGGGCTTCCGTGGCGCAATGGTTAGCGCGTTCGGCTGTTAACCAATAGGTTGGTGGTTCGAGCCCATCCGGGAGCGGTGTTGTGAGGTCTCAGATGTGACGTAAAAAGTCAAGGTTTTTACACAATACCTAACGAGCATTTAACTTTTGGGCTTCCGTGGCGCAATGGTTAGCGCGCTCGGCTGTTAACCAATAGGTTGGTGGTTCGAGCCCATCCGGGAGCGGTGTTGTGAGGTCTCAGATGTGACGTAAAAAGTCAAGGTTTTTACACAATACCTGACGAGCATTTAACTTTTGAGCTTCCGTGGCGCAATGGTTAGCGCGTTCGGCTGTTAACCAATAGGTTGGTGGTTCGAGCCCACCCGAGAGCGGTGTTGTGGGATCTGAAATGTAACGTAGAAAGCCAAAGTTTTTGCACAATAAATGACGACCATTTAATTTTTGGGCTTCCGTGGCGCAATGGTTAGCGCGTTCGGCTGTTAACCAATAGGTTGGTCGTTCGACCCCATCCGGGAGCGGTGTTGTGAGGTCTCAGATGTGACGTAAAAAGTCAAGGTTTTTACATAATACCTGACGAGCATTTAACTTTTGGGCTTCCGTGGCGCAATGGTTAGCGCGTTCGGCTGTTAACCAATAGGTTGGTGGTTCGAACCCATCCGGGAGCGGTGTTGTGAGGTCTCAGATGTGACGTAAAAAGTCAAGGTTTTCCACAATACCTGACAACCATTTAATTTCTGAGCTTCCGTGGCTCAATGGTTAGCGCGTTCGGCTGTTAACCAATAGGTTGGTGGTTCAACCCCATCCCGGAGCGGTGTTGTGAGGTCTCAGATGTGACGTAAAAAGTCAAGGTTTTTACACAATACCTAACGAGCATTTAACTTTTGGGCTTCCGTGGCGCAATGGTTAGCGCGCTCGGCTGTTAACCAATAGGTTGGTGGTTCGAGCCCATCCGGGAGCGGTGTTTTGAGGTCTCAGATGTGACGTAAAAAGTCAAGGTTTTTACACAATACCTGACGAGCATTTAACTTTTGGGCTTCCGTGGCGCAATGGTTAGCGCGTTCGGCTGTTAACCAATAGGTTGGTGGTTCGAGCCCACCCGAGAGCGGTGTTGTGGGATCTGAAATGTAACGTAGAAAGCCAAAGTTTTTGCACAATAAATGACGACCATTTAATTTTTGGGCTTCCGTGGCGCAATGGTTAGCGCGTTCGGCTGTTAACCAATAGGTTGGTCGTTCGACCCCATCCGGGAGCGGTGTTGTGAGGTCTCAGATGTGACGTAAAAAGTCAAGGTTTTTACATAATACCTGACGAGCATTTAACTTTTGGGCTTCCGTGGCGCAATGGTTAGCGCGTTCGGCTGTTAACCAATAGGTTGGTGGTTCGAACCCATCCGGGAGCGGTGTTGTGAGGTCTCAGATGTGACGTAAAAAGTCAAGGTTTTCCACAATACCTGACAACCATTTAATTTCTGAGCTTCCGTGGCTCAATGGTTAGCGCGTTCGGCTGTTAACCAATAGGTTGGTGGTTCGACCCCATCCCGGAGCGGTGTTGTGAGGTCTCAGATGAGACGTAAAAAGTCAAGGTTATAAAGATGAAGGTTAATTTGTCTCACTTAATTTAAATTCGAATTTTTAACTAGCACTCTCGGCAACGGCCATATCTTAGGCCGAGTTACGTCGATTTTGAAAATGTTATTAAAAATCGAGGTACATTTTTATTTATTGTTCAATCGAGATGAAATCACTTTTAATGAGTGTTTTATTGGAATTAAGCTGAATTCGGTCAAAAATTTCTCCAGAAAAAAATGCATTCAAAAAAGTACCGAAAAAATCGCAGGTTTTTCTTCTTCAAGACACAAAATCCGTGAATACGATTTCTTATTGAAAATTGAATTTTAACAGTTTTTTGAATGAATATCGTTACATTGCTTGAATTAAAGCAAAAAGTATAAAAATAATGGTTTCAGTGGTTATATTTGAAAATAGTGTAGAAATACTCAAAATATGCTTCTTTGGCCGTGAAACGTCGATTTTGAAAATGTTATTAAAAATCGAGGTACATTTTTATTTATTGTCCTGACGAACATTTAATTTTTGGGCTTCCGTGGCTCAATGTTAGCGCGTTCGGCTGTTAATCGAAAGGTTGGTGGTTCGAGCCCATCCGGGAGCGGTGTTTTGGGATCTCAAATGTAACGTAAATAGCCAAAGTTTTTCCACAATACCTGACGACCATTTAATTTTTGGGCGTCCGTGGCGCAATGGTTAGCGCGTTCGGCTGTTAACCGAAAGGTGGTGGTTCGAGCCCAGCCGGGAGCGGTGTTGTGAGGTCTCAGATGTGAAGTAAAAAGACAAAGTTTTACCTCAATACCTGACGACCATTTAATATTTGGGCTTCCGTTGCGCAATGGTTAGCGCGTTCGGCTGTTAACCGAAAGGTTGGTGGTTCGAGCCCACCCGGGAGCGGTGTTGTGGGATCTCTAATGTAACGTAAAAAGCCAAAGTTTTTCCACAATACCTGACGACCATTTTTTTTTGGGCGTCCGTGGCGCAATGGTTAGCGCGTTCGGCTGTTAACCGAAAGGTTGGTGGTTCGAGCCCATCCGGGAGCGGTGTTGTGACGTCTCAGATGTTACGTATAATGTCAGAGTTTTTCCACAATACCTGACGAACATTTAATTTTTGGGCTTCCGTGGCGCAATAATTAGCGCGTCCAGCTGTTAATCGAAAGGTTGGTGGTTCGAGTCCACCCGGGAGCGGTGTTGTGGGATCTCAAACGTAACGTAGAAAGCCAAAGTTTTTCCACAATACCTGACTACCATTTAATTTTTGGGCTTCCATGGCGCAATGGTTAGCGCGTTCGGCTGTTAACCGAAAGGATGGTGGTTCGAGCCCACCTGGGAGAGGTGTTTTAGGGTCTCAGATGTAACGTAAAAAGTCATAACTTATTGTTGTGTGTTTGTACGACTACACAGGAGTTGATACTTTAAAACTATGGTTTTATTTACAATGATTTATACATGATCGAGGTCCGAGATAGACTGAATTTTTAACACAGAGAGGGGGCCTTTTTATACACGAGAGATTAGATAAATAATAGACATTAAGCTAATATGGGGCTGTTCATAAACTGGCCTACTAATAATACAAAGCATAATGTCACATCCCCTTTTTTTATACAAATAAGAATGCGTTTTATAAATTTAACTTAGTCGATGGCTTTGAGATTCTTCCGGATCGTGTTACTGTCCCTTTGTCGTCTTTTGGCAATTTGCTTCTTGTCTTTCTCTTATTCGTACTTTCCGGTGACCTCGTGGTATTGGACTCAGATGGATCAGCTCGCAAGTTCTCTCTGTCGGTATCTTGAATGTTTTCAGCATTGCATGGATGATTGTCGTGGGCTAGCTCAGAGACAGGTTCCTCTCGATCAATGATGTTTGGTGGATCTATGACGTCCTCTGGGCCAATACTTGATTCCGGAGTGAAAGACTTGATTCCGTGATTTTGATGACTGTCCGGTAGGGGAACTAGATGGAACCGGTTTCTTCGAATCCTTCCTTTAGACGTCTCGATTATATATGATCGGGGCTCCTCTGCTTTCTCGACAACGGTTCCTTCTTTGCGTAAATCGGTTATCCATACCCTTTTCCCAAGATCTAATTTGTGTAGCTCTCTGACTCTATGGCGTTGGTCGTAATTTCGTTTCTGAGTTTTTTTCTGCGTTAGTGATGTTTCTTTGATACGTTCTGCTGATAAGATCGTCGGGACAAGCATGTTTGACGGTAATGGGAGCGTTGTTCGGAGATGGCGACTCATAAGCATTTGTGCTGGACTGAAACCATTGGACGTCGGTGTAGATCGGTACGCCAAGAGTGCCAAAGGGATGTTGTCAGATTTCTTTAAAATGGATTTCGCTGTCTTTACTGCTGCTTCTGCGAACCCATTACTTTGAGGATATCTTGGGCTGCTCGTGATAGATCGAAATCCATATTTCTTGGAGAATGCGATGAATTCCAAGGTTCTTGTCGCTGATAAATTAGTGCCATTATCGCTGCGGACCACCTCTGGAATTCCGTGTCGTGCAAATATATCTTCGATGATCTCGATGACAGTTTTTGTAGTTTGATCTTTCATTCGAGCCAATTCCAGATATTTTGAGTAGTAGTCCATCATGACCAGGTACCATTTTCCCCCATGATGTAGCATATCTATGGCAACTGCTTGCCATGGTCGTTCGGGTAAGCTTGTTGGCTTTAAGGGCTCATGAAAGTTGACTGATTCTTTGAGACATCGTTCGCATCTTTTCACCTTATCTTCGATTTCCCGTGAAATTCCAGGCCACCAGACGGATTGTTTGGCTCTTTCTCGACATTTGACGATTCCCATGTGACCTTGATGAATTCGATCCATTATTTCTGGACGCATGGAACTTGGAATGAGCAGTCTGCTGCCTTTCATGATGATTCCGTCTTGGATGGTGATTTCATGCCTGTAGCTGAAGTAGTCATTACAACTACTGTGTACGCGTTTTTTCTCCGGCCATCCATGTTCGAGGTAACGTTGTAATGTTCTGCATGTAGCATCTTCCTGTTGTTTATGAAGAATTTCCGCAAGCTTTGGATCTGTAGTGGGTAGGTTCATCATTACTAACTGTACGTGAGAAGAAATTTCTTGTTGTAGCTCGTTGTCGTCAACGTCTATCAACGGAGCTCTAGACAATGTATCAGCGGCAACTAAGGATTTTCCAGGCACGTAGGAGACCTTGTACGAGTATCGCATCATGCGTAGACGTAGCCTTTGCAGTCTCGGAGATAAATCGTCCAGTTGTTTCGAATGCAATATGGAAACAAGGGGCTGATGATCAGTTTCTAGCTTTATTGTTATACCCGTTATGAAATCCTCAAATCGCTGGCATGCCCACGTTAATGCATACGCCTCCTTCTCGATCTGCGCATAGCGTTGTTCTGTCGAGGATAACGTCTTCGAGGCATAGGCAATGACTTTGTAAGTTCCATTGGCTTGTTCTTGTCGAAGTATTGCTCCAATCCCATAGCTTGACGCATCGGCGGATACTACTGTTGGCTTCCTCGGATCGAAGATACCCAAAACAGGCTTGCTTGTGAGCGTCGTCTTGAGGTATTTGAAGGCCATTTCTTGACTTGGGCCCCAAATCCAGCTGTTCTTGGTGCTCAATAGACTACTTAGTGGTTTAAGCTGCTCGGCCATTCGGGGAATGAACTTTCCAAGATAATTTACCATTCCTAATAGACGACGTAGCTCTGCGACATCAGATGGTGATTTCATCTCGACTAGGGCTCGAACCTTCTCCTCGTCTGGACTGATCCCGGCACTGTCTATTACGTGCCCCAAAAACTTGATCCTTTTGACTCCAAAGAGGCATTTCCTTTCATTGAGCGTGACTCCTTGGTCTTTCAATCTTTCGAGAACTTCCTTTAGGTTTTCATCATGTTCGGCCATGTCCTTGCCCCATACTAGAATGTCGTCCTGATGACAAACTGTGTTCTTGACGCCTTCAATATACGAAGACATTTGGCTTTGGTAGTGCTCGGATGCAGATGTTAAACCAAAGGGCAGGCAATTGCAGCAATATCTTCCAAATGGCGTCATGAAAGTCGTTAGTAATATGGAGTCCGGATGTAGCGGTATCTGCCAATAACCGGAATTACAATCAAGTTTTGAGAAGATCTCGGCTCCAGCCAGTCGTCCAAGCGTATGGTCTACAGCCGGTATCTGGTACCGTTCACGTTGTACGTAGTTATTCAGTTGCGTATAATCCACGCATATCCTTAATTCGCCAGAATCCTTTCTCACGACCACCATGGGAGCGCACCAGTCTGTGGGGTCCTCGACTCTCCGGATTACTCCCAAGTCCACCATTCGTTTCAATTCAGCTTCGACTTGTGACATCAAAGGAATCGCAACTCGACGTGGAGTCGTCACTGCATACGGTACTGCGTTCGGTTTCAGCTTCAGTTTGTAGCTTCGTTTGACTCGTCCTAAGCCGGTAAATAGTTGAGGATAATGGTCCTTTGGTCTTATACTCGTCTCCGTGAGTTGCAGCTCATCGATTCTTTGAACTATTTTCAGGTCTTCACTTGCTCTGAGGCTTAGAAGTGGAACTTGCAATTGGTCGATGACATAGACCTTGTCATGGATGGTGGTATCTCTACTTGACAGGTAGGCTTCAATGAAACCTTTGCAGTTAATCAAGGTCTTCCCTGGTCCAAACAGACGTCGGTCAGATTTATTCAGTGCTAAGTCTTGAAATTTCGCCTTGTACAGCGAGTCTGGTAATACGCAAACGTCCGCGCCGGTATCTATCTTGAATTGAACTTGCTTTGCATTAATCCTAATGTTTACCATCCAACGATCTTGTATCTCGTCGCTGCTGACTTTTCCCAAGAACGTATCCATTGGCGTTGAGTCATCATCATCCACAGAGATCATTTGCGATGTGACCTCACGATTGTAGTTGGTGGTTGACCTTTGACACACACGCTCGTAGCGGCCAATCTTCTTACACTTCCTGCAAACTGCTCTATATGCTGGGCATCGCTCTCGATTGTGTTTCTCGAACATTCCGCATTTCTTGCAGGTATCTGAAGTAACCTTTTGATCGCGTTGAATTGGTCTTGAAGGATGAGTTGCTCTTGGTCGCCTGTTCTCCTTCGTCTGAGAGGTGTTTCGAGAGCCAAGCTTTTCGACAACAGCCGGAGTTCCGTTTTTATAACTTCCTGCGTTTAATTCTTGTTGTTGTCGGCGAACTTCTTCGGCATGGCGGGCGGTTGAGATCGCTTTCTCCAGTGTAAGGTTTCCGTCTAATTGCATTTTTTCCGACAGGGCTTTGTCTCGCACCCCGACTACTATTCGGTCTCTCAGCAATTCGTCTTGGAGAGTTCCGTAGGCACATTTCTCAATCTGGGCTCGACACGCGGTGATAAACTCTTCTACCGGTTCGCCATCTTGCTGAACTCGTGAGTTGAAGGTTGCTCGCTCGTAGATAACGTTCCTCCGGAGAATGAAATGTCCTTCGAATTTATTCATAACGACATTGAAGTCAGACTTCTCTGCATCGGTGGCAAACGTAAATGACAAGAATACGTCATCAGCTTTGTCGCCCATCATGTATATTAACGCGTTGACTTGTTCCTCTCCTGTCTTGGAACTAAGACCGGACGCGGATCTGAATCTCTCGAACCTCCTCCTCCATCGGGGCCACTCATTGGAATTCGAAAAGTTGAATTGGCAAGGCGGTTGCACTTGAAAGGCTGCGGCGTTCTGCATTTTCCGTGTCGAGGTAGACCGCAAATCTAGTCGATTACTGATTAACGAATTAAAGCTAACCGTGATATCGCGCGACTAAATACCACATTAACGAACTTCTGACACCATGTTGTGTGTTTGTACGACTACACAGGAGTTGATACTTTAAAACTATGGTTTTATTTACAATGATTTATACATGATCGAGGTCCGAGATAGACTGAATTTTTAACACAGAGAGGGGGCCTTTTTATACACGAGAGATTAGATAAATAATAGACATTAAGCTAATATGGGGCTGTTCATAAACTGGCCTACTAATAATACAAAGCATAATGTCACACTTATCCACAAAACCTAACAACCATTTAATTTCTGAGCTTCTGTGGCTCAATGGTTAGAGCGTTCGGCTGGTAACCAATTGGTTGGTGGTTCGAGCCTATCCGGGAGAAGTGTTGTGACGTATCAGATGTAACGTAAAATGTCAGAGTTTTTCCACAATGCCTGACGAACATTTAATTTTTGGGCTTGCGTGGCGCAATGGTTAGCGCGTTCAGCTGTTAATCGAAAGGTTGGTGGTTCGAGCCCACCCGGGAGAGGTGTTGTTGGGTCTCATATGTAGCGTAAAAAGTCAAAACTTTTCCACAATACGTGACAACCATTTATTTTCTGAGCTTTCGTGGCTCAATGGTTAGCGCGTTCGGCTGTTAACCAATAGGTTGGTGGTTCGAGCCCACCCGGGAGCGGTGTTTTTGGATCTCAAATGTAACGTAAATAGCCAAAGTTTTTCCACAATACCTGACGACCATTTAATTTTTGGGCTTCAGTGGCGCAATGGTTAGCGCGTTCGGCTATTAACCAATAGGTTGGTGGTTCGAGCCCATCCGGGAGAAGTGTTGTGACGTCTCAGATGTAACGTAAAATGTCAGAGTTTTTCCACAATACCTGTCGAACATTTAATTTTTGGGCTTCAGTGGCGCAATGGTCAGCGCGTTCAGCTGTTAACCGAAAGGTTGGTGGTTCGAGCCCAAACGAGAGAGGTTTTGTGGGGTCTCAGATGTAGCGTGAAAAGTCGTAACTTTTCAACAATACCTGACAACCATTTAATTTCTGAGCTTCCGTGGCTCAATGGTTAGCGCGTTCGGCTGTTAACCAATAGGTTGGTGGTTCTAGCGCATCCGGGAACGGTGTTGTGATGTCTCAGATGTAACGTAAAATGTCAGAGTTTTTCCACAATACCTGACGAACATTTATTTTTTGGGCTTCCGTGGCGCAATGGTTAGCGCGTTCAGCTGTTAATCGAAAGGTTGGTGGTTCGAGCCCACCCGGAAGAGGTGATGTGGGGTCTCAGATGTAGCGTAAAAAGTCAAAACTTTTCCACAATACGTGACAACCATTTAATTTCTGAGCTTCCGTGGCTCAATGGTTAGCGCGTTCGGCTGTTAATCGAAAGGTTGGTGGTTCGAGCCCATCCGGGAGCAGTGTTGTGAGGTCTCGGACGTGAAGTAAAAAGTCAAAATTTTACCTCAATACCTGACGAGCATTTATTTTTTGGGCTTCCGTGGCGCAATGGTTAGCGCGTTCAGCTGTTAATCGAAAGGTTGGTGGTTCGAGCCCACCCGGGAGAGGTGTTGTGAGGTCTCAGATGTAGCGTGAAAAGTCAAACTTTTTCCATAATACGTGATAACCATTTATTTTCTGATCTTTCGTGGCTCAATGGTTAGCACGTTCGGCTGTTAACCAATAGCTTGGTGGTTCGAGCCCACCCGGGAGCGGTGTTTTTGGATCTCAAATGTAACGTAAATAGCCAAAGTTTTTCCACAATACCTGACGACCATTTAATATTTGGGCTTCCGTGGCGCAATGGTTAGCGCGTTCAGCTGTTAACCGAAAGGTTGGTGGTTCGAGCCCAAAAGAGAGGTTTTGTGGGGTCTCAGAAGTAGCGTGAAAAGTCGTAACTTTTCAACAAAACCTGACAACCATTTAATTTTTGGGCGTCCGTGGCGCAATGGCTAGCGCGTTCGGCTGTTAACCGAAAGGTTGGTGGTTCGAGCCCATCCGGGAGCGGTGTTGTGACGTCTCAGATGTTACGTAAAATGTCAGAGTTTTTCCACAATACCTGACGAACATTTAATTTTTGGCCTTCCGTGGCGCAATAATTAGCGCGTCGAGCACTTAATCGAAAGGTTGGTGGTTCGAGCCCACCCGGAAGAGGTGTTGTGGGGTCTCAGATGTAGCGTTAAAAGTCAAAACTTTTCCACAATACGTGACAACCATTTAATTTCTGATCTTCCGTGGCTCAATGGTTAGCGCGTTCGGCTGTTAACCAATAGGTTGGTGGTTCGAGCCCACCCGGGAGCGGTGTTTTTGGATCTCAAATGTAACGTAAATAGCCAAAGTTTTTCCACAATACCTGACGACCATTTAATTTTTGGGCGTCCGTGGCGAATGGTTAGCGCGTTCGGCTGTTAACCGAAAGGTTGGTGGTTTGAGCCCATCCGCGAGCGGTGTTGTGAGGTCTTAGATGTGAAGTAAAAAGACAAGGTTTTACCTCAATACCTGACGAAAATTTAATTTTTGGGCTTCAGTGGCGCAATGGTCAGCGCGTTCAGCTGTTAACCGAAAGGTTGGTGGTTCGAGCCCTCCCGGGAGCGGTGTTGTGACGTCTCAGATGTAACGTAAAATGTCAGAGTTTTTCCACAATACCTGACGAGCATTTAATTTTTGGGCTTCCGTGGCGCAATGGTTAGCGCGTTCAGCTGTTAATCGAAAGGTTGGTATTCGAGCCCACCCGGGAGAGGTGTTGTGAGGTCTCAGATGAAGCGTGAAAAGTCAAACTTTTTCCATAATACGTGATAACCATTTATTTTCTGATCTTTCGTGGCTCAATGGTTAGCGCGTTCGGCTGTTAATCAATAGCTTGGTGGTTCGAGCCCACCCGGGAGCGGTGTTTTTGGATCTCAAATGTAACGTAAATAGCCAAAGTTTTTCCTCAATACCTGACGACCATTTTTTTTGGGCGTCCGTGGCGAATGGTTAGCGCGTTCGGCTGTTAACCGAAAGGTTGGTGGTTCGAGCCCATCCGGGAGCGGTGTTGTGACGTCTCAGATGTTACGTAAAATGTCAGAGTTTTTCCACAATACCTGACGAACATTTAATTTTTGGGCTTCAGTGGCGCAATGGTTAGCGCGTTCGGCTATTAACCAATAGGTTGGTGGTTCGAGCCCATCCGGGAGAAGTGTTGTGACGTCTCAGATGTAACGTAAAATGTCGGAGTTTTTCCACAATACCTGACGAACATTTAATTTTTGGGCTTCAGTGGCGCAATGGTCAGCGCGTTCAGCTGTTAACCGAAAGGTTGGTGGTTCGAGCCCAAACGAGAGAGGTTTTGTGGGGTCTCAGATGTAGCTTGAAAAGTCGTAACTTTTCATCAATACCTGACAACGATTTAATTTATGAGCTTCCGTGGCTCAATGGTTAGCGCGTTCGGCTGTTAACCTATAGGTTGGAGGTTCTAGCCCATCCGGGAGCGGTGTTGCTATGTCTCAGATGTAACGTAAAATGTCAGAGTTTTTCCACAATACCTGACGAACATTTAATTTTTGGGCTTCCGTGGCGCAATGGTTAGCGCGTTCAGCTGTTAATCGAAAGGTTGGTGGTTCGAGCCCACCCGGAAGAGGTGTTGTGGGGTCTCAGATGTAGCGTAAAAAGTCAAAACTTTTCCACAATACGTGACAACCATTTAATTTCTGAGCTTCCGTGGCTCAATGGTTAGCGCGTTCGGCTGTCATTCGAAAGGTTGGTGGTTCGATCCCATCCGGGAGCGGTGTTGTGAGGTCTCGGATGTGAAGTAAAAAGTCATAGTTTTACCTCAATACCTGACGAAAATTTAATTTTTGGGCTTCAGTGGCGCAATGGTCAGCGCGTTCAGCTGTTAACCGAAAGGTTGGTGGTTCGAGCCCTCCCGGGAGCGGTGTTGTGACGTCTCAGATGTAACGTAAAATGTGAGAGTTTTTCCACAATACCTGACGAGCATTTAATTTTTGGGCTTCCGTGGCGCAAAGGTTAGCGCGTTCAGCTGTTAATCGAAAGGTTGGTGGTTCGAGCCCACCCGGGAGAGGTGTTGTGAGGTCTCAGATGTAGCGTGAAAAGTCAAACTTTTTCCATAATACGTGATAACCATTTATTTTCTGATCTTTCGTGGCTCAATGGTTAGCGCGTTCGGCTGTTAACCAATAGCTTGGTGGTTCGAGCCCACCCGGGAGCGGTGTTTTTGGATCTCAAATGTAACGTAAATAGCCAAAGTTTTTCTACAATACCTGACGACCATTTAATTTTTGGGCTTCCGTGGCGCAATGGTTAGTGCGTTCAGCTGTTAACCGAAAGGTTGGTGGTTCGAGCCCAAACGAGAGAGGATTTGTGGGGTCTCAGATGTAGCGTGAAAAGTCGTAACTTTTCAACAATACCTGACAACCATTTAATTTTTGGGCGTCCGTGGCGCAATGGCTAGCGCGTTCGGCTGTTAACCGAAAGGTTGGTGGTTCGAGCCCATCCGGGAGCGGTGTTGTGACGTCTCAGATGTTACGTAAAATGTCAGAGTTTTTCCACAATACCTGACGAACATTTAATTTTTGGGCTTCCGTGGCGCAGTAATTAGCGCGTCCAGCTCTTAATCGAAAGGTTGGTGGTTTGAGCCCACCCGGAAGAGGTGTTGTGGGGTCTCAGATGTAGCGTTAAAAGTCAAAACTTTTCCACAATACGTGACAACCATTTAATTTCTGATCTTCCGTGGCTCAATGGTTAGCGCGTTCGGCTGTTAACCAATAGGTTGGTGGTTCGAGCCCACCCGGGAGCGGTGTTTTTGGATCTCAAATGTAACGTAAATAGCCAAAGTTTTTCCACAATACCTGACGACCAGTTAATTTTTGGGCGTCCGTGGCGAATGGTTAGCGCGTTCGGCTGTTAACCGAAAGGTTGGTGGTTCGAGCCCATCCGGGAGCGGTGTTGTGACGTCTCAGATGTTACGTAAAATGTCAGAGTTTTTCCACAATACCTGACGAACATTTAATTTTTGGGCTTCCGTGGCGCAGTAATTAGCGCGTCCAGCTCTTAATCGAAAGGTTGGTGGTTTGAGCCCACCCGGAAGAGGTGTTGTGGGGTCTCAGATGTAGCGTTAAAAGTCAAAACTTTTCCACAATTCGTGACAACCATTTAATTTCTGATCTTCCGTGGCTCAATGGTTAGCGCGTTCGGCTGTTAACCAATAGGTTGGTGGTTCGAGCCCACCCGGGAGCGGTGTTTTTGGATCTCAAATGTAACGTAAATAGCCAAAGTTTTTCCACAATACCTGACGACCAGTTAAATTTTGGGCGTCCGTGGCGAATGGTTAGCGCGTTCGGCTGTTAACCGAAAGGTTGGTGGTTCGAGCCCATGCGGGAGCGGTGTTGTGAGGTCTCAGATGAGAAGTAAAAAGTCAAGGTTTTACCTCAATACCTGACGAAAATTTAATTTTTGGGCTTCAGTGGCGCAATGGTCAGCGCGTTCAGCTGTTAACCGAAAGGTTGGTGGTTCGAGCACACCCGGGAGAGGTGTTGTGAGGTCTCAGATGTAGCGTAAAAAGTCAAAACTTTTCCACAATACGTGACAACCATTTAATTTTTGGGCTTCCTTGGCGCAATGGTTAGCGCGTTCGGCTGTTAACCGAAAGGATGGTGGTTCGAGCCTTCCCGGGAGCGGTGTTGTGACGTCTCAGATGTAACGTAAAATGTCAGAGTTTTTCCACTATACCTGACGAGCATTTAATTTTTGGGCTTCCGTGGCGCAATGGTTAGCGCGTTCAGCTGTTAATCGAAAGGTTGGTGGTTCGAGCACACCCGGGAGAGGTGTTGTGAGGTCTCAGATGTAGCGTAAAAAGTCAAAACTTTTCCACAATACGTGACAACCATTTAATTTTTGGGCTTCCTTGGCGCAATGGTTAGCGCGTTCGGCTGTTAACCGAAAGGATGGTGGTTCGAGCCCACCTGGGAGAGGTGTTGTAGGGTCTCAGATGTAACGTAAAAAGTCATAACTTATCCACAAAACCTAACAACCATTTAATTTCTGAGCTTCTGTGGCTCAATGATTAGCGCGTTCGGCTGTTAATCGAAAGGTTGGTGGTTCGAGCCCATCCGGGAGCGGTGTTGTGAGGTCTCAGATGTAGCGTGAAAAGTCAAACTTTTTCCATAATACGTGATAACCATTTATTTTCTGAGCTTCCGTGGCTCAATTGTTAGCGCGTTCGGCTGTTAACCAATAGGTTGGTGGTTCGAGCCCACCCGGGAGCGGTGTTTTGGGATCTCAAATGTAACGTAAATAGCCAAAGTTTTTCCACAATACCTGTCGACCATTTAATTTTCGGGCGTCCGTGGCGCAATGGTTAGCGCGTTCGGCTGTTAACTGAAAGGTTGGAGGTTCGAGCCCATCCGGGAGCGGTGTTGTGAGGTCTCAGATGTGAAAAGTCAAAGTTTCACCTCAATACCTGACGACCATTTAACATTTGGGCTTCCGTTGCGCTATGGTTAGCGCGTTCGGCTGTTAACCGAAAGGTTGGTGGTTCGAGCCCACCCGGGAGCGGTGTTTTGGGATCTCTAATGTAACGTAAAAACCCAAAGTTTTCCCACAATACCTGACGACCATTTAATTTTTGGGCGTCCGTGGCGCAATGGTTAGCGCGTTCGGCTGTTAACCGAAAGGTTGGTGGTTCGAGCCCATCCGGGAGCGGTGTTGTGAGGTCTCAGATGTAGCGTGAAAAGTCCAACTTTTTCCGTAATACATGATAACCATTTATTTTCTGAGCTTCCGTGGCTCAATGGTTAGCGCGTTCGGCTGTTAACTAATAGGTTGGTGGTTCGAGCCCATTCGGGAGAAGTGTTGTGACGTCTCAGATGTAACGTAAAATGTCAGAGTTTTTCCACAATACCTGATAGAGAGCTGCAACTCCGTGGAAGAACTCCGAAACCCGCTGGGTTCCGCGTTTAAGCGATGGGAACTCCAGGAGTTGGAAATGTTTTTCTGAGATAAAATTGGAGTTGGGTGGCAGTGGAAGTTTTCGTGTGCGGAGTTGGGAGGCAATGGCAATAATGATAATTATAATTGCGGAGTTGGGAGGCAATGGAAAATTATCTTAAAACATGGAAATCTACGGAGTTGGAAAATTTAAGTCTGGTAAGTGGTAGGGCTCCAATTTAAAAGCGGACTTTAGCGTTGTTTGTCTTCAGAAGCTTCGTACGAAATTCTTTTTTCACCTGTAACCCCACGTGACGCGTCCCCTCAGTGAGTCTCTCACACAATGGGGCCGCGAGCGCTTTCCTTTTCTCTTAAACCCATTGACAAGAGTCTTCTTTCTAGCTTTGAGGCATATTAAAGTAAGGCAGTAGGCATATTGGAAGGCAAAACTAATAACAGAATGGACTCTAGTGTTAGTGTTTCTTGATTCGTGAAGTTCGTGCCCTTGTCCTTCAAAATAGCATTTGAGAAGCGAATCAGTCCGATTTTAATTAAATGATAATTTGTAAGCACTCGTGGTATCAATCTCAGGCCAAATTTGAAAGAAAACTAATGACCTACACGTTTTACTTGAACTTTCTGTTTTTCCAATTCTAAAGAGTAAAGAAATCTGCCAAAGACTAGAAACTAGAAAGGTTTTAATGGACGAAGTTAGGAGTTTAAGAAATTTTAATTTTCATGGAAGGAGTTGGGAGGAGTTTAAGAAATTTTAATTTTCATGGAAGGAGTTGGGAGGAGTTTAATAAATTTTAATTTTCATGGAAGGAGTTGGGAGGAGTTTAATAAATTTTAATTTTCATGGAAGGAGTTGGGAGGAGTTTAAGAAATTTTAATTTTCATGGAAGGAGTTGGGAGGAGTTTAATAAATTTTAATTTTCATGGAAGGAGTTGGGAGGAGTTTAAGAAATTTTAATTTTCATGGAAGGAGTTGGGAGGAGTTTAAGAAATTTCAATTTTCATGAAAGGAGTTGGGAGGAGTTTAAGAAATTTTAATTTTCATGGAAGGAGTTGGGAGGAGTTTAAGAAATTTTAATTTTCATGGAAGGAGTTGGGAGGAGTTTAAGAAATTTTAATTTTCATGGAAGGAGTTGGGAGGAGTTTAATAAATTTTAATTTTCATGGAAGGAGTTGGGAGGAGTTTAAGAAATTTTAATTTTCATGGAAGGAGTTGGGAGGAGTTTAAGAAATTTCAATTTTCATGAAAGGAGTTGGGAGGAGTTTAAGAAATTTTAATTTTCATGGAAGGAGTTGGGAGGAGTTTAAGAAATTTTAATTTTCATGGAAGGAGTTGGGAGGAGTTTAAGAAATTTTAATTTTCATGGAAGGAGTTGGGAGGAGTTTTACATTTCGCTTGGCGGAGTTCTGCGGAGTTGAAACTTTTGATTATGGCATTGGGAGGAATTGGAGTCATTGTTGTGTATTGCCTTGGAGTTGGAAGGAGTTGGAGGTTAATATTTTCATTTTGCAGCTCTCTAATTTTTATACTTTTTGCTTTAATTCAAGCAAATGTAACGATATTCATTCAACAAACTGTTAAAATTCAATTTTAAATAAGAAATCGTTGTCACGGATTTTGTATCTTGAAGAAAAAAAAACATGCGATTTATTCGGGACTTTTTTGAATGCATTTTTTTCTGGAGAAATTTTTGACTAAAATTCAGCTTAGTTCCCTATAAAACACTCATTAAAAGTGATTTCATCTCGATTGAACAATAATTAAAAATGTACCTCGATTTTTAATAACATTTTAAAAATCGACGTTTCACCGCCAACGAAGCATATTTTGAGTATTTCTTCACTATTTACAAATATATTCACTGAAACCATTATTTTTATACTTTTTGCTTTAATTCAAGCAAATGTAACGATATTCAATCAAAAAACTGTTAAAATTAAATTTTTCAATAAGAAATCGTTGTCACGGATTTTGTATCTTGAAGAAGAAAAACATGCGATTTTTTCGGTACTTTTTTGAATGCATTTTTTTCTGGAGAAATTTTTGACCGAATTCAGCTTAATTCCCTATAAAACACTCAATAAAAGTGATTTCATCTCGATTGAACATTAAATAAAAATGTACCTCGATTTTTAATAACATTTTCAAAATCGACGTAACTCGGCCTAAGAAAAACATTTTGAGTATTTGTTCACTGTTTTCAAATATAACCACTGAAACCATTATTTTTGTAATTTTTGCGTTAATTCAAGCTAATGTAACGATATTCATTCAACAAACTGTTAAAATTCAATTTTAAATAAGAAATCGTTGTCACGGATTTTGTATCTTGAAGAAAAAAAACATGCGATTTTTTCGGTACACTTTTGAATGCATTTTTTTCTGGAGAAATGTTTGACCGAATTCAGCTTAATTCCCTATAAAACACTCATTAAAAGTGATTTCATCTCGATTGAACAATAATTAAAAATGTACCTCGATTTTTAATAACATTTTAAAAATCGACGTTTCACCGCCAACGAAGCATATTTTGAGTATTTCTTCACTATTTACAAATATATACACTGAAACCATTATTTTTATACTTTTTGCTTTAATTCAAGCAAATGTAACGATATTCAATCAAAAAACTGTTAAAATTAAATTTTTCAATAAGAAATCGTTGTCACGGATTTTGTATCTTGAAGAAGAAAAACATGCGATTTTTTCGGTACTTTTTTGAATGCATTTTTTTCTGGAGAAATTTTTGACCGAATTCAGCTTAGTTCCCTATAAAACACTCATTAAAAGTGATTTCATCTCGATTGAACAATAATTAAAAATGTACCTCGATTTTTAATAACATTTTAAAAATCGATGTTTCACCGCCAACGAAGCATATTTTGAGTATTTCTTCACTATTTACAAATATATTCACTGAAACCATTATTTTTATACTTTATTGCTTTAATTCAAGCAAAGTAACGATATTCATTCAAAAAACTGTTAAAATTCAATTTTTCAATAAGAAATCGTTGTCACGGATTTTGTATCTTGAAGAAGAAAAACATGCGATTTTTTCGGTACTTTTTTGAATGCATTTTTTTCTGGAGAAATTTTTGACCGAATTCAGCTTAATTCCCTATAAAACACTCATTGAAAGTGATTTCATCTCGATTGAACAATAATTAAAAATTTACCTCGATTTTTAATAACATTTTCAAAATCGACGTTTCACGGCCAAAGAAGCATACTTTGAGTATTTCTTCACTATTTTCAAATATATTCATTGAAACCATTATTTTTATACTTTTTGCTTTAATTCAAGCAATGTAACGATATTCATTCAAAAACTGTTAAAATTCAATTTTCAATAAGAAATCGTACTCACGGATTTTGTGTCTTGAAGAAGAAAAACCTGCGATTTTTTCGGTACTTTTTTGAATGAATTTTTTTCTGGAGAAATTTTTGACCGAATTCAGCTTAATTCCCTATAAAACACTCATTAAAAGTGATTTCATCTCGATTGAACAATAAATAAAAATGTACCTCGATTTTTAATAACATTTTCAAAATCGACGTAACTCGACCTAAGAAAAACATTTTGAGTATTTGTTCACTGTTTTCAAATATAACCACTGAAACCATTATTTTTATACTTTTTGCTTTAATTCAAGCAAATGTAACGATATTCATTCAACAAACTGTTAAAATTCAATTTTAAATAAGAAATCGTTGTCACGGATTTTGTATCTTGAAGAAAAAAAACATGCGATTTATTCGGGACTTTTTTGAATGCATTTTTTTCTGGAGAAATTTTTGACCGAATTCAGCTTAGTTCCCTATAAAACACTCATTAAAAGTGATTTCATCTCGATTGAACAATAATTAAAAATGTACCACGATTTTTAATAACATTTTAAAAATCGACGTTTCACCGCCAACGAAGCATATTTTGAGTATTTCTTCACTATTTACAAATATATTCACTGAAACCATTATTTTTATACTTTTTGCTTTAATTCAAGCAAAGTAACGATATTCATTCAAAAAACTGTTAAAATTCAATTTTTCAATAAGAAATCGTTGTCACGGATTTTGTATCTTGAAGAAGAAAAACATGCGATTTTTTCGGTACTTTTTTGAATGCATTTTTTTCTGGAGAAATTTTTGACCGAATTCAGCTTAATTCCCTATAAAACATTCATTGAAAGTGATTTCATCTCGATTGAACAATAATTAAAAATTTACCTCGATTTTTAATAACATTTTCAAAATCGACGTTTCACGGCCAAAGAAGCATACTTTGAGTATTTCTTCACTATTTTCAAATATATTCATTGAAACCATTATTTTTATACTTTTTGCTTTAATTCAAGCAAATGTAACGATATTCATTCAACAAACTGTTAAAATTCAATTTTAAATAAGAAATCGTTGTCACGGATTTTGTATCTTGAAGAAAAAAAACATGCGATTTATTCGGGACTTTTTTGAATGCATTTTTTTCTGGAGAAATTTTTGACCGAATTCAGCTTAGTTCCCTATAAAACACTCATTAAAAGTGATTTCATCTCGATTGAACAATAATTAAAAATGTACCTCGATTTTTAATAACATTTTAAAAATCGACATTTCACCGCCAACGAAGCATATTTTGAGTATTTCTTCACTATTTACAAATATATTCACTGAAACCATTATTTTTATACTTTTTGCTTTAATTCAAGCAAAGTAACGATATTCATTCAAAAAACTGTTAAAATTCAATTTTTCAATAAGAAATCGTTGTCACGGATTTTGTGTCTTGAAGAAGAAAAACATGCGATTTTTTCGGTACTTTTTTGAATGCATTTTTTTCTGGAGAAATTTTTGACCGAATTCAGCTTAATTCCCTATAAAACATTCATTGAAAGTGATTTCATCTCGATTGAACAATAATTAAAAATTTACCTCGATTTTTAATAACATTTTCAAAATCGACGTTTCACGGCCAAAGAAGCATACTTTGAGTATTTCTTCACTATTTTCAAATATATTCATTGAAACCATTATTTTTATACTTTTTGCTTTAATTCAAGCAATGTAACGATATTCATTCAAAAACTGTTAAAATTCAATTTTCAATAAGAAATCGTACTCACGGATTTTGTGTCTTGAAGAAGAAAAACCTGCGATTTTTTCGGTACTTTTTTGAATGAATTTTTTTCTGGAGAAATTTTTGACCGAATTCAGCTTAATTCCCTATAAAACACTCATTAAAAGTGATTTCATCTCGATTGAACAATAAATAAAAATGTACCTCGATTTTTAATAACATTTTCAAAATCGACGTAACTCGGCCTAAGAAAAACATTTTGAGTATTTGTTCACTATTTTCAAATATAACCACTGAAACCATTATTTTTGTTATTTTTGCGTTAATTCAAGCAAATGTAACGATATTCATTCAACAAACTGTTAAAATTCAATTTTAAATAAGAAATCGTTGTCACGGATTTTGTATCTTGAAGAAAAAAAACATGCGATTTTTTCGGTACACTTTTGAATGCATTTTTTTCTGGAGAAATGTTTGACCGAATTCAGCTTAATTCCCTATAAAACACTCATTGAAAGTGATTTCATCTCGATTGAACAATAATTAAAAATTTACCTCGATTTTTAATAACATTTTCAAAATCGACGTTTCACGGCCAAAGAAGCTTACTTTGAGTATTTCTTCACTATTTTCAAATATATTCACTGAAACCATTATTTTTATACTTTTTGCTTTAATTCAAGCAATGTAACGATATTCATTAAAAAAACTGTTAAAATTCAATTTTCAGTAAGAAATCGTATTCACGGATTTTGTGTCTTGAAGAAGAAAAACCTGCGATTTTTTCGGTACATTTTTGAATGAATTTTTTTCTGGAGAAATTTTTGACCGAATTCAGCTTAATTCCCTATAAAACACTCATTAAAAGTGATTTCATCTCGATTGAACAATAAATAAAAATGTACCTCGATTTTTAATAACATTTTCAAAATCGATGTTTCACGGCCAAAGAAGCATATTTTGAGTATTTCTTCACTATTTTCAAAAATAACCACTGAAACCATTATTTTTATACTTTTTGCTTTAATTCAAGCAAATGTAACGATATTCATTCAACAAACTGTTAAAATTCAATTTTAAATAAGAAATCGTTGTCACGGATTTTGTATCTTGAAGAAAAAAAAACATGCGATTTATTCGGGACTTTTTTGAATGCATTTTTTTCTGGAGAAATTTTTGACTAAAATTCAGCTTAGTTCCCTATAAAACACTCATTAAAAGTGATTTCATCTCGATTGAACAATAATTAAAAATGTACCTCGATTTTTAATAACATTTTAAAAATCGACGTTTCACCGCCAACGAAGCATATTTTGAGTATTTCTTCACTATTTACAAATATATTCACTGAAACCATTATTTTTATACTTTTTGCTTTAATTCAAGCAAATGTAACGATATTCAATCAAAAAACTGTTAAAATTAAATTTTTCAATAAGAAATCGTTGTCACGGATTTTGTATCTTGAAGAAGAAAAACATGCGATTTTTTCGGTACTTTTTTGAATGCATTTTTTTCTGGAGAAATTTTTGACCGAATTCAGCTTAATTCCCTATAAAACACTCAATAAAAGTGATTTCATCTCGATTGAACATTAAATAAAAATGTACCTCGATTTTTAATAACATTTTCAAAATCGACGTAACTCGGCCTAAGAAAAACATTTTGAGTATTTGTTCACTGTTTTCAAATATAACCACTGAAACCATTATTTTTGTAATTTTTGCGTTAATTCAAGCTAATGTAACGATATTCATTCAACAAACTGTTAAAATTCAATTTTAAATAAGAAATCGTTGTCACGGATTTTGTATCTTGAAGAAAAAAAACATGCGATTTTTTCGGTACACTTTTGAATGCATTTTTTTCTGGAGAAATGTTTGACCGAATTCAGCTTAATTCCCTATAAAACACTCATTAAAAGTGATTTCATCTCGATTGAACAATAATTAAAAATGTACCTCGATTTTTAATAACATTTTAAAAATCGACGTTTCACCGCCAACGAAGCATATTTTGAGTATTTCTTCACTATTTACAAATATATACACTGAAACCATTATTTTTATACTTTTTGCTTTAATTCAAGCAAATGTAACGATATTCAATCAAAAAACTGTTAAAATTAAATTTTTCAATAAGAAATCGTTGTCACGGATTTTGTATCTTGAAGAAGAAAAACATGCGATTTTTTCGGTACTTTTTTGAATGCATTTTTTTCTGGAGAAATTTTTGACCGAATTCAGCTTAGTTCCCTATAAAACACTCATTAAAAGTGATTTCATCTCGATTGAACAATAATTAAAAATGTACCTCGATTTTTAATAACATTTTAAAAATCGACGTTTCACCGCCAACGAAGCATATTTTGAGTATTTCTTCACTATTTACAAATATATTCACTGAAACCATTATTTTTATACTTTATTGCTTTAATTCAAGCAAAGTAACGATATTCATTCAAAAAACTGTTAAAATTCAATTTTTCAATAAGAAATCGTTGTCACGGATTTTGTATCTTGAAGAAGAAAAACATGCGATTTTTTCGGTACTTTTTTGAATGCATTTTTTTCTGGAGAAATTTTTGACCGAATTCAGCTTAATTCCCTATAAAACATTCATTGAAAGTGATTTCATCTCGATTGAACAATAATTAAAAATTTACCTCGATTTTTAATAACATTTTCAAAATCGACGTTTCACGGCCAAAGAAGCATACTTTGAGTATTTCTTCACTATTTTCAAATATATTCATTGAAACCATTATTTTTATACTTTTTGCTTTAATTCAAGCAATGTAACGATATTCATTCAAAAACTGTTAAAATTCAATTTTCAATAAGAAATCGTACTCACGGATTTTGTGTCTTGAAGAAGAAAAACCTGCGATTTTTTCGGTACTTTTTTGAATGAATTTTTTTCTGGAGAAATTTTTGACCGAATTCAGCTTAATTCCCTATAAAACACTCATTAAAAGTGATTTCATCTCGATTGAACAATAAATAAAAATGTACCTCGATTTTTAATAACATTTTCAAAATCGATGTTTCACGGCCAAAGAAGCATATTTTGAGTATTTCTTCACTATTTTCAAAAATAACCACTGAAACCATTATTTTTGTTATTTTTGCGTTAATTCAAGCAAATGTAACGATATTCATTCAACAAACTGTTAAAATTCAATTTTAAATAAGAAATCGTTGTCACGGATTTTGTATCTTGAAGAAAAAAAACATGCGATTTTTTCAGTACACTTTTGAATGCATTTTTTTCTGGAGAAATGTTTGACCGAATTCAGCTTAATTCCCTATAAAACACTCATTGAAAGTGATTTCATCTCGATTGAACAATAATTAAAAATTTACCTCGATTTTTAATAACATTTTCAAAATCGACGTTTCACGGCCAAAGAAGCTTACTTTGAGTATTTCTTCACTATTTTCAAATATATTCACTGAAACCATTATTTTTATACTTTTTGCTTTAATTCAAGCAATGTAACGATATTCATTAAAAAAACTGTTAAAATTCAATTTTCAGTAAGAAATCGTATTCACGGATTTTGTGTCTTGAAGAAGAAAAACCTGCGATTTTTTCGGTACATTTTTGAATGAATTTTTTTCTGGAGAAATTTTTGACCGAATTCAGCTTAATTCCCTATAAAACACTCATTAAAAGTGATTTCATCTCGATTGAACAATAAATAAAAATGTACCTCGATTTTTAATAACATTTTCAAAATCGATGTTTCACGGCCAAAGAAGCATATTTTGAGTATTTCTTCACTATTTTCAAAAATAACCACTGAAACCATTATTTTTATACTTTTTGCTTTAATTCAAGCAAATGTAACGATATTCATTCAAAAAACTGTTAAAATTCAATTTTTCAATAAGAAATCGTTGTCACGGATTTTGTATCTTGAAGAAGAAAAACATGCGATTTTTTCGGTACTTTTTTGAAAGCATTTTTTTCTGGAGAAATTTTTGACCGAATTCAGCTTAATTCCCTATAAAACACTCATTGAAAGTGATTTCATCTCGATTGAACAATAAATAAAATGTACCTCGATTTTTAATAACATTTTCAAAATCGACGTAACTCGGCCTAAGAAAAACATTTTGAGTATTTGTTCACTGTTTTCAAATATAACCACTGAAACCATTATTTTTGTTATTTTTGCGTTAATTCAAGCAAATGTAACGATATTCATTCAACAAACTGTTAAAATTCAAATTTAAATAAGAAATCGTTGTCACGGATTTTGTATCTTGAAGAAAAAAAAACATGCGATTTTTTCGGTACACTTTTGAATGCATTTAATTCTGGAGAAATGTTTGACCGAATTCATCTTAATTCCCTATAAAACACTCATTGAAAGTGATTTCATCTCGATTGAACCATAATTAAAAATTTACCTCGATTTTTAATAACATTTTCAAAATCGACGTTTCACGGCCAAAGAAGCATATTTTGAGTATTTCTTCACTATTTTCAAAAATAACCACTGAAACCATTATTTTTATACTTTTTGCTTTAATTCAAGCAAATGTAACGATATTCATTCAAAAAACTGTTAAAGTTCAATTTTTCAATAAGAAATCGTTGTCACGGATTTTGTATCTTGAAGAAGAAAAACATGCGATTTTTTTCGGTACTTTTTTGAATGCATTTTTTTCTTGAGAAATCTTTGACCGAATTCAGCTTAATTCCCTATAAAACACTCATTGAAAGTGATTTCATCTCGATTGAACAATAATTAAAAATTTACCTCGATTTTTAGTAACATTTTCAAAATCGACGTTTCACGGCCAAAGAAGCATACTTTGAGTATTTCTTCACTATTTTCAAAAATAACCACTGAAACCATTATTTTTATACTTTTTGCTTTAATTCAAGCAAATGTAACGATATTCAATCAAAAAACTGTTAAAATTAAATTTTTCAATAAGAAATCGTTGTCACGGATTTTGTATCTTGAAGAAGAAAAACATGCGATTTTTTCGGTACTTTTTTGAATGAATTTTTTTCTGGAGAAATTTTTGACCGAATTCAGCTTAATTCCCTATAAAACACTCATTAAAAGTGATTTCATCTCGATTGAACAATAATTAAAAATGTACCTCGATTTTTAATAACATTTTCAAAATCGACGTAACTCGGCCTAAGAAAAACATTTTGAGTATTTGTTCACTATTTTCAAATATAACCACTGAAACCATTATTTTTGTAATTTTTGCGTTAATTCAAGCAAATGTAACGATATTCATTCTTCAAACTGTTAAAATTCAATTTTAAATAAGAAATCGTTGTCACGGATTTTGTATCTTGAAGAAAAAAAACATGCGATTTTTTCGGTACACTTTTGAATGCATTTTTTTCTGGAGAAATGTTTGACCGAATTCAGCTTAATTCCCTATAAAACACTCATTGAAAGTGATTTCATCTCGATTGAACAATAATTAAAAATTTACCTCGATTTTTAATAACATTTTCAAAATCGACGTTTCACGGCCAAAGAAGCTTACTTTGAGTATTTCTTCACTATTTTCAAATATATTCACTGAAACCATTATTTTTATACTTTTTGCTTTAATTCAAGCAATGTAACGATATTCATTCAAAAAACTGTTAAAATTCAATTTTCAGTAAGAAATCGTATTCACGGATTTTGTGTCTTGAAGAAGAAAAACCTGCGATTTTTCGGTACTTTTTTGAATGAATTTTTTTCTGGAGAAATATTTGACCGAATTCAGCTTAATTCCCTATAAAACACTCATTAAAAGTGATTTCATCTCGATTGAACAATAAATAAAAATGTACCTCGATTTTTAATAACATTTTCAAAATCGACGTTTCACGGCCAAAGAAGCATATTTTGAGTATTTCTTCACTATTTTCAAAAATAACCACTGAAACCATTATTTTTTTACTTTTTGCTTTAATTCAAGCAAATGTAACGATATTCATTCAAAAAACTGTTAAAATTCAATTTTTCAATAAGAAATCGTTGTCACGGATTTTGTATCTTGAAGAAGAAAAACATGCGATTTTTTCGGTACTTTTTTGAAAGCATTTTTTTCTGGAGAAATTTTTGACCGAATTCAGCTTAATTCCCTATAAAACACTCATTGAAAGTGATTTCATCTCGATTGAACAATAAATAAAAATGTACCTCGATTTTTAATAACATTTTCAAAATCGACGTAACTCGGCCTAAGAAAAACATTTTGAGTATTTGTTCACTGTTTTCAAATATAACCACTGAAACCATTATTTTTGTAATTTTTGCGTTAATTCAAGCAAATGTAACGATATTCATTCAACAAACTGTTAAAATTCAATTTTAAATAAGAAATCGTTGTCACGGATTTTGTATCTTGAAGAAAAAAAACATGCGATTTTTTCGGTACACTTTTGAATGCATTTTTTTCTGGAGAAATGTTTGACCGAATTCAGCTTAATTCCCTATAAAACACTCATTGAAAGTGATTTCATCTCGATTGAACAATAATTAAAAATTTACCTCGATTTTTAATAACATTTTCAAAATCGACGTTTCACGGCCAAAGAAGCTTACTTTGAGTATTTCTTCACTATTTTCAAATATTTTCACTGAAACCATTATTTTTATACTTTTTGCTTTAATTCAAGCAATGTAACGATATTCATTCAAAAAACTGTTAAAATTCAATTTTCAGTAAGAAATCGTATTCACGGATTTTGTGTCTTGAAGAAGAAAAACCTGCGATTTTTTCGGTACTTTTTTGAATGAATTTTTTTCTGGAGAAATTTTTGACCGAATTCAGCTTAATTCCCTATAAAACACTCATTAAAAGTGATTTCATCTCGATTGAACAATAAATAAAAATGTACCTCGATTTTTAATAACATTTTCAAAATCGACGTTTCACGGCCAAAGAAGCATATTTTGAGTATTTCTTCACTATTTTCAAAAATAACCACTGAAACCATTATTTTTTTACTTTTTGCTTTAATTCAAGCAAATGTAACGATATTCATTCAAAAAACTGTTAAAATTCAATTTTTCAATAAGAAATCGTTGTCACGGATTTTGTATCTTGAAGAAGAAAAACATGCGATTTTTTCGGTACTTTTTTGAAAGCATTTTTTTCTGGAGAAATTTTTGACCGAATTCAGCTTAATTCCCTATAAAACACTCATTGAAAGTGATTTCATCTCGATTGAACAATAAATAAAAATGTACCTCGATTTTTAATAACATTTTCAAAATCGACGTAACTCGGCCTAAGAAAAACATTTTGAGTATTTGTTCACTGTTTTCAAATATAAACACTGAAACCATTATTTTTGTAATTTTTGCGTTAATTCAAGCAAATGTAACGATATTCATTCAACAAACTATTAAAATTCAATTTTAAATAAGAAATCGTTTTCACGGATTTTGTATCTTGAAGAAAAAAAACATGCGATTTTTTCGGTACACTTTTGAATGCATTTTTTTTTGGAGAAATTTTTGACCGAATTCATCTTAATTCCCTATAAAACACTCATTGAAAGTGATTTCATCTCGATTGAACCATAATTAAAAATTTACCTCGATTTTTAATAACATTTTCAAAATCGACGTTTCACGGCCAAAGAAGCATACTTTGAGTATTTCTTCACTATTTTCAAATATATTCATTGAAACCATTATTTTTATACTTTTTGCTTTAATTCAAGCAATGTAACGATATTCATTCAAAAAACTGTTAAAATTCAATTTTCAATAAGAAATCGTATTCACGGATTTTGTGTCTTGAAGAAGAAAAACCTGCGATTTTTTCGGTACTTTTTTGAATGCATTTTTTTCTGGAGAAATTTTTGACCGAATTCAGCTTAATTCAATATAAAACACTCAATAAAAGTGATTTCATCTCGATTGAACAATAAATAAAAATGTACCTCGATTTTTAATAACATTTTCACAATCGACGTAACTCGGCCTAAGAAAAACATTTTGAGTATTTGTTCACTGTTTTCAAATATAACCACTGAAACCATTATTTTTGTAATTTTTGCGTTAATTCAAGCAAATGTAACGATATTCATTCAACAAACTGTTAAAATTCAATTTTAAATAAGAAATCGTTGTCACGGATTTTGTATCTTGAAGAAAAAAAACATGCGATTTTTTCGGTACACTTTTGAATGCATTTTTTTCTGGAGAAATGTTTGACCGAATTCAGCTTAATTCCCTATAAAACACTCATTGAAAGTGATTTCATCTCGATTGAACAATAATTAAAAATTTACCTCGATTTTTAATAACATTCTCAAAATCGACGTTTCACGGCCAAAGAAGCTTACTTTGAGTATTTCTTCACTATTTTCAAATATGTTCACTGAAACCATTATTTTTATACTTTTTGCTTTAATTCAAGCAAATGTAACGATATTCAATCAAAAAACTGTTAAAATTAAATTTTTCAATAAGAAATCGTTGTCACGGATTTTGTATCTTGAAAAAGAAAAACATGCGATTTTTTCGGTACTTTTTTGAATGCATTTTTTTCTGGAGAAATTTTTGACCGAATTCAGCTTAATTCCCTATAAAACACTCAATAAAAGTGATTTCATCTCGATTGAACAATAAATAAAAATGTACCTCGATTTTTAATAACATTTTCAAAATCGACGTAACTCGGCCTAAGAAAAACATTTTGAGTATTTGTTCACTGTTTTCAAATATAACCACTGAAACCATTATTTTTGTAATTTTTGCGTTAATTCAAGCAAATGTAACGATATTCATTCAACAAACTGTTAAAATTCAATTTTAAATAAGAAATCGTTGTCACGGATTTTGTATCTTGAAGAAAAAAATCATGCGATTTTTTCGGTACACTTTTGAATGCATTTTTTTCTGGAGAAATGTTTGACCGAATTCAGCTTAATTCCCTATAAAACACTCATTGAAAGTGATTTCATCTCGATTGAACAATAATTAAAAATTTACCTCGATTTTTAATAACATTTTCAAAATCGACGTTTCACGGCCAAAGAAGCTTACTTTGAGTATTTCTTCACTATTTTCAAATATTTTCACTGAAACCATTATTTTTATACTTTTTGCTTTAATTCAAGCAATGTAACGATATTCATTCAAAAAACTGTTAAAATTCAATTTTCAGTAAGAAATCGTATTCACGGATTTTGTGTCTTGAAGAAGAAAAACCTGCGATTTTTTCGGTACTTTTTTGAATGAATTTTTTTCTGGAAAAATTTTTGACCGAATTCAGCTTAATTCCCTATAAAACACTCATTAAAAGTGATTTCATCTCGATTGAACAATAAATAAAAATGTACCTCGATTTTTAATAACATTTTCAAAATCGACGTTTCACGGCCAAAGAAGCATATTTTGAGTATTTCTTCACTATTTTCAAAAATAACCACTGAAACCATTATTTTTTTACTTTTTGCTTTAATTCAAGCAAATGTAACGATATTCATTCAAAAAACTGTTAAAATTCAATTTTTCAATAAGAAATCGTTGTCACGGATTTTGTATCTTGAAGAAGAAAAACATGCGATTTTTTCGGTACTTTTTTGAAAGCATTTTTTTCTGGAGAAATTTTTGACCGAATTCAGCTTAATTCCCTATAAAACACTCATTGAAAGTGATTTCATCTCGATTGAACAATAAATAAAAATGTACCTCGATTTTTAATAACATTTTCAAAATCGACGTAACTCGGCCTAAGAAAAACATTTTGAGTATTTGTTCACTGTTTTCAAATATAACCACTGAAACCATTATTTTTGTAATTTTTGCGTTAATTCAAGCAAATGTAACGATATTCATTCAACAAACTATTAAAATTCAATTTTAAATAAGAAATCGTTTTCACGGATTTTGTATCTTGAAGAAAAAAAACATGCGATTTTTTCGGTACACTTTTGAATGCATTTTTTTTGGAGAAATTTTTGACCGAATTCATCTTAGTTCCCTATAAAACACTCATTGAAAGTGATTTTATCTCGATTGAACCATAATTAAAAATTTACCTCGATTTTTAATAACATTTTCAAAATCGACGTTTCACGGCCAAAGAAGCATACTTTGAGTATTTCTTCACTATTTTCAAATATATTCATTGAAACCATTATTTTTATACTTTTTGCTTTAATTCAAGCAAATGTAACGATATTCAATCAAAAAACTGTTAAAATTAAATTTTTCAATAAGAAATCGTTGTCACGGATTTTGTATCTTGAAAAAGAAAAACATGCGATTTTTTCGGTACTTTTTTGAATGCATTTTTTTCTGGAGAAATTTTTGACCGAATTCAGCTTAATTCCCTATAAAACACTCAATAAAAGTGATTTCATCTCGATTGAACAATAAATAAAAATGTACCTCGATTTTTAATAACATTTTCAAAATCGACGTAACTCGGCCTAAGAAAAACATTTTGAGTATTTGTTCACTGTTTTCAAATATAACCACTGAAACCATTATTTTTGTAATTTTTGCGTTAATTCAAGCAAATGTAACGATATTCATTCAACAAACTGTTAAAATTCAATTTTAAATAAGAAATCGTTGTCACGGATTTTGTATCTTGAAGAAAAAAAACATGCGATTTTTTCGGTACACTTTTGAATGCATTTTTTTCTGGAGAAATGTTTGACCGAATTCAGCTTAATTCCCTATAAAACACTCATTGAAAGTGATTTCATCTCGATTGAACAAAAATTAAAAATTTACCTCGATTTTTAATAACATTTTCAAAATCGACGTTTCACGGCCAAAGAAGCTTACTTTGAGTATTTCTTCACTATTTTCAAATATGTTCACTGAAACCATTATTTTTATACTTTTTGCTTTAATTCAAGCAAATGTAACGATATTCAATCAAAAAACTGTTAAAATTAAATTTTTCAATAAGAAATCGTTGTCACGGATTTTGTATCTTGAAGAAGAAAAACATGCGATTTTTTCGGTACTTTTTTGAATGAATTTTTTTCTGGAGAAATTTTTGACCGAATTCAGCTTAATTCCCTATAAAACACTCATTAAAAGTGATTTCATCTCGATTGAACAATAAATAAAAATGTACCTCGATTTTTAATACCATTTTCAAAATCGACGTAACTCGGCCTAAGAAAAACATTTTGAGTATTTGTTCACTGTTTTCAAATATAACCACTGAAACCATTATTTTTGTAATTTTTGCGTTAATTCAAGCAAATGTAACGATATTCATTCAACAAACTGTTAAAATTCAACTTTAAATAAGAAATCGTTGTCACGGATTTTGTATCTTGAAGAAAAAAAACATGCGATTTTTTCGGTACACTTTTGAATGCATTTTTTTCTGGAGAAATGTTTGACCGAATTCAGCTTAATTCCCTATAAAACACTCATTGAAAGTGATTTCATCTCGATTGAACAATAATTAAAAATTTACCTCGATTTTTAATAACATTTTCAAAATCGACGTTTCACGGCCAAAGAAGCTTACTTTGAGTATTTCTTCACTATTTTCAAATATTTTCACTGAAACCATTATTTTTATACTTTTTGCTTTAATTCAAGCAATGTAACGATATTCATTCAAAAAACTGTTAAAATTCAATTTTCAGTAAGAAATCGTATTCACGGATTTTGTGTCTTGAAGAAGAAAAACCTGCGATTTTTTCGGTACTTTTTTGAATGAATTTTTTTCTGGAAAAATTTTTGACCGAATTCAGCTTAATTCCCTATAAAACACTCATTAAAAGTGATTTCATCGCGATTGAACAATAAATAAAAATGTACCTCGATTTTTAATAACATTTTCAAAATCGACGTTTCACGGCCAAAGAAGCATATTTTGAGTATTTCTTCACTATTTTCAAAAATAACCACTGAAACCATTATTTTTTTACTTTTTGCTTTAATTCAAGCAAATGTAACGATATTCATTCAAAAAACTGTTAAAATTCAATTTTTCAATAAGAAATCGTTGTCACGGATTTTGTATCTTGAAGAAGAAAAACATGCGATTTTTTCGGTACTTTTTTGAAAGCATTTTTTTCTGGAGAAATTTTTGACCGAATTCAGCTTAATTCCCTATAAAACACTCATTGAAAGTGATTTCATCTCGATTGAACAATAAATAAAAATGTACCTCGATTTTTAATAACATTTTCAAAATCGACGTAACTCTGCCTAAGAAAAACATTTTGAGTATTTGTTCACTGTTTTCAAATATAACCACTGAAACCATTATTTTTGTAATTTTTGCGTTAATTCAAGCAAATGTAACGATATTCATTCAACAAACTATTAAAATTCAATTTTAAATAAGAAATCGTTTTCACGGATTTTGTATCTTGAAGAAAAAAAACATGCGATTTTTTCGGTACACTTTTGAATGCATTTTTTTTGGAGAAATTTTTGACCGAATTCATCTTAGTTCCCTATAAAACACTCATTGAAAGTGATTTTATCTCGATTGAACCATAATTAAAAATTTACCTCGATTTTTAATAACATTTTCAAAATCGACGTTTCACGGCCAAAGAAGCATACTTTGAGTATTTCTTCACTATTTTCAAATATATTCATTGAAACCATTATTTTTATACTTTTTGCTTTAATTCAAGCAAATGTAACGATATTCAATCAAAAAACTGTTAAAATTAAATTTTTCAACAAGAAATCGTTGTCACGGATTTTGTATCTTGAAAAAGAAAAACATGCGATTTTTTCGGTACTTTTTTGAATGCATTTTTTTCTGGAGAAATTTTTGACCGAATTCAGCTTAATTCCCTATAAAACACTCAATAAAAGTGATTTCATCTCGATTGAACAATAAATAAAAATGTACCTCGATTTTTAATAACATTTTCAAAATCGACGTAACTCGGCCTAAGAAAAACATTTTGAGTATTTGTTCACTGTTTTCAAATATAACCACTGAAACCATTATTTTTGTAATTTTTGCGTTAATTCAAGCAAATGTAACGATATTCATTCAACAAACTGTTAAAATTCAATTTTAAATAAGAAATCGTTGTCACGGATTTTGTATCTTGAAGAAAAAAAACATGCGATTTTTTCGGTACACTTTTGAATGCATTTTTTTCTGGAGAAATGTTTGACCGAATTCAGCTTAATTCCCTATAAAACACTCATTGAAAGTGATTTCATCTCGATTGAACAAAAATTAAAAATTTACCTCGATTTTTAATAACATTTTCAAAATCGACGTTTCACGGCCAAAGAAGCTTACTTTGAGTATTTCTTCACTATTTTCAAATATGTTCACTGAAACCATTATTTTTATACTTTTTGCTTTAATTCAAGCAAATGTAACGATATTCAATCAAAAAACTGTTAAAATTAAATTTTTCAATAAGAAATCGTTGTCACGGATTTTGTATCTTGAAGAAAAAAAACATGCGATTTTTTCGGTACTTTTTTGAATGAATTTTTTTCTGGAGAAATTTTTGACCGAATTCAGCTTAATTCCCTATAAAACACTCATTGAAAGTGATTTCATCTCGATTGAACAATAATTAAAAATTTACCTCGATTTTTAATAACATTTTCAAAATCGACGTTTCACGGCCAAAGAAGCTTACTTTGAGTATTTCTTCACTATTTTCAAATATTTTCACTGAAACCATTATTTTTATACTTTTTGCTTTAATTCAAGCAATGTAACGATATTCATTCAAAAAACTGTTAAAATTCAATTTTCAGTAAGAAATCGTATTCACGGATTTTGTGTCTTGAAGAAGAAAAACCTGCGATTTTTTCGGTACTTTTTTGAATGAATTTTTTTCTGGAAAAATTTTTGACCGAATTCAGCTTAATTCCCTATAAAACACTCATTAAAAGTGATTTCATCTCGATTGAACAATAAATAAAAATGTACCTCGATTTTTAATAACATTTTCAAAATCGACGTTTCACGGCCAAAGAAGCATATTTTGAGTATTTCTTCACTATTTTCAAAAATAACCACTGAAACCATTATTTTTTTACTTTTTGCTTTAATTCAAGCAAATGTAACGATATTCATTCAAAAAACTGTTAAAATTCAATTTTTCAATAAGAAATCGTTGTCACGGATTTTGTATCTTGAAGAAGAAAAACATGCGATTTTTTCGGTACTTTTTTGAAAGCATTTTTTTCTGGAGAAATTTTTGACCGAATTCAGCTTAATTCCCTATAAAACACTCATTGAAAGTGATTTCATCTCGATTGAACAATAAATAAAAATGTACCTCGATTTTTAATAACATTTTCAAAATCGACGTAACTCGGCCTAAGAAAAACATTTTGAGTATTTGTTCACTGTTTTCAAATATAACCACTGAAACCATTATTTTTGTAATTTTTGCGTTAATTCAAGCAAATGTAACGATATTCATTCAACAAACTATTAAAATTCAATTTTAAATAAGAAATCGTTTTCACGGATTTTGTATCTTGAAGAAAAAAAACATGCGATTTTTTCGGTACACTTTTGAATGCATTTTTTTTTGGAGAAATTTTTGACCGAATTCATCTTAGTTCCCTATAAAACACTCATTGAAAGTGATTTTATCTCGATTGAACCATAATTAAAAATTTACCTCGATTTTTAATAACATTTTCAAAATCGACGTTTCACGGCCAAAGAAGCATACTTTGAGTATTTCTTCACTATTTTCAAATATATTCATTGAAACCATTATTTTTATACTTTTTGCTTTAATTCAAGCAAATGTAACGATATTCAATCAAAAAACTGTTAAAATTAAATTTTTCAATAAGAAATCGTTGTCACGGATTTTGTATCTTGAAAAAGAAAAACATGCGATTTTTTCGGTACTTTTTTGAATGCATTTTTTTCTGGAGAAATTTTTGACCGAATTCAGCTTAATTCCCTATAAAACACTCAATAAAAGTGATTTCATCTCGATTGAACAATAAATAAAAATGTACCTCGATTTTTAATAACATTTTCAAAATCGACGTAACTCGGCCTAAGAAAAACATTTTGAGTATTTGTTCACTGTTTTCAAATATAACCACTGAAACCATTATTTTTGTAATTTTTGCGTTAATTCAAGCAAATGTAACGATATTCATTCAACAAACTGTTAAAATTCAATTTTAAATAAGAAATCGTTGTCACGGATTTTGTATCTTGAAGAAAAAAAACATGCGATTTTTTCGGTACACTTTTGAATGCATTTTTTTCTGGAGAAATGTTTGACCGAATTCAGCTTAATTCCCTATAAAACACTCATTGAAAGTGATTTCATCTCGATTGAACAAAAATTAAAAATTTACCTCGATTTTTAATAACATTTTCAAAATCGACGTTTCACGGCCAAAGAAGCTTACTTTGAGTATTTCTTCACTATTTTCAAATATGTTCACTGAAACCATTATTTTTATACTTTTTGCTTTAATTCAAGCAAATGTAACGATATTCAATCAAAAAACTGTTAAAATTAAATTTTTCAATAAGAAATCGTTGTCACGGATTTTGTATCTTGAAGAAGAAAAACATGCGATTTTTTCGGTACTTTTTTGAATGAATTTTTTTCTGGAGAAATTTTTGACCGAATTCAGCTTAATTCCCTATAAAACACTCATTAAAAGTGATTTCATCTCGATTGAACAATAAATAAAAATGTACCTCGATTTTTAATAACATTTTCAAAATCGACGTAACTCGGCCTAAGAAAAACATTTTGAGTATTTGTTCACTGTTTTCAAATATAACCACTGAAACCATTATTTTTGTAATTTTTGCGTTAATTCAAGCAAATGTAACGATATTCATTCAACAAACTGTTAAAATTCAATTTTAAATAAGAAATCGTTGTCACGGATTTTGTATCTTGAAGAAAAAAAACATGCGATTTTTTCGGTACACTTTTGAATGCATTTTTTTCTGGAGAAATGTTTGACCGAATTCAGCTTAATTCCCTATAAAACACTCATTGAAAGTGATTTCATCTCGATTGAACAATAATTAAAAATTTACCTCGATTTTTAATAACATTTTCAAAATCGACGTTTCACGGCCAAAGAAGCTTACTTTGAGTATTTCTTCACTATTTTCAAATATTTTCACTGAAACCATTATTTTTATACTTTTTGCTTTAATTCAAGCAATGTAACGATATTCATTCAAAAAACTGTTAAAATTCAATTTTCAGTAAGAAATCGTATTCACGGATTTTGTGTCTTGAAGAAGAAAAACCTGCGATTTTTTCGGTACTTTTTTGAATGAATTTTTTTCTGGAAAAATTTTTGACCGAATTCAGCTTAATTCCCTATAAAACACTCATTAAAAGTGATTTCATCTCGATTGAACAATAAATAAAAATGTACCTCGATTTTTAATAACATTTTCAAAATCGACGTTTCACGGCCAAAGAAGCATATTTTGAGTATTTCTTCACTATTTTCAAAAATAACCACTGAAACCATTATTTTTTTACTTTTTGCTTTAATTCAAGCAAATGTAACGATATTCATTCAAAAAACTGTTAAAATTCAATTTTTCAATAAGAAATCGTTGTCACGGATTTTGTATCTTGAAGAAGAAAAACATGCGATTTTTTCGGTACTTTTTTGAAAGCATTTTTTTCTGGAGAAATTTTTGACCGAATTCAGCTTAATTCCCTATAAAACACTCATTGAAAGTGATTTCATCTCGATTGAACAATAAATAAAAATGTACCTCGATTTTTAATAACATTTTCAAAATCGACGTAACTCGGCCTAAGAAAAACATTTTGAGTATTTGTTCACTGTTTTCAAATATAACCACTGAAACCATTATTTTTGTAATTTTTGCGTTAATTCAAGCAAATGTAACGATATTCATTCAACAAACTATTAAAATTCAATTTTAAATAAGAAATCGTTTTCACGGATTTTGTATCTTGAAGAAAAAAAACATGCGATTTTTTCGGTACACTTTTGAATGCATTTTTTTTTGGAGAAATTTTTGACCGAATTCATCTTAATTCCCTATAAAACACTCATTGAAAGTGATTTTATCTCGATTGAACCATAATTAAAAATTTACCTCGATTTTTAATAACATTTTCAAAATCGACGTTTCACGGCCAAAGAAGCATACTTTGAGTATTTCTTCACTATTTTCAAATATATTCATTGAAACCATTATTTTTATACTTTTTGCTTTAATTCAAGCAAATGTAACGATATTCAATCAAAAAACTGTTAAAATTAAATTTTTCAATAAGAAATCGTTGTCACGGATTTTGTATCTTGAAAAAGAAAAACATGCGATTTTTTCGGTACTTTTTTGAATGCATTTTTTTCTGGAGAAATTTTTGACCGAATTCAGCTTAATTCCCTATAAAACACTCAATAAAAGTGATTTCATCTCGATTGAACAATAAATAAAAATGTACCTCGATTTTTAATAACATTTTCAAAATCGACGTAACTCGGCCTAAGAAAAACATTTTGAGTATTTGTTCACTGTTTTCAAATATAACCACTGAAACCATTATTTTTGTAATTTTTGCGTTAATTCAAGCAAATGTAACGATATTCATTCAACAAACTGTTAAAATTCAATTTTAAATAAGAAATCGTTGTCACGGATTTTGTATCTTGAAGAAAAAAAACATGCGATTTTTTCGGTACACTTTTGAATGCATTTTTTTCTGGAGAAATGTTTGACCGAATTCAGCTTAATTCCCTATAAAACACTCATTGAAAGTGATTTCATCTCGATTGAACAAAAATTAAAAATTTACCTCGATTTTTAATAACATTTTCAAAATCGACGTTTCACGGCCAAAGAAGCTTACTTTGAGTATTTCTTCACTATTTTCAAATATGTTCACTGAAACCATTATTTTTATACTTTTTGCTTTAATTCAAGCAAATGTAACGATATTCAATCAAAAAACTGTTAAAATTAAATTTTTCAATAAGAAATCGTTGTCACGGATTTTGTATCTTGAAGAAGAAAAACATGCGATTTTTTCGGTACTTTTTTGAATGAATTTTTTTCTGGAGAAATTTTTGACCGAATTCAGCTTAATTCCCTATAAAACACTCATTAAAAGTGATTTCATCTCGATTGAACAATAAATAAAAATGTACCTCGATTTTTAATAACATTTTCAAAATCGACGTAACTCGGCCTAAGAAAAACATTTTGAGTATTTGTTCACTGTTTTCAAATATAACCACTGAAACCATTATTTTTGTAATTTTTGCGTTAATTCAAGCAAATGTAACGATATTCATTCAACAAACTGTTAAAATTCAACTTTAAATAAGAAATCGTTGTCACGGATTTTGTATCTTGAAGAAAAAAAACATGCGATTTTTTCGGTACACTTTTGAATGCATTTTTTTCTGGAGAAATGTTTGACCGAATTCAGCTTAATTCCCTATAAAACACTCATTGAAAGTGATTTCATCTCGATTGAACAATAATTAAAAATTTACCTCGATTTTTAATAACATTTTCAAAATCGACGTTTCACGGCCAAAGAAGCTTACTTTGAGTATTTCTTCACTATTTTCAAATATTTTCACTGAAACCATTATTTTTATACTTTTTGCTTTAATTCAAGCAATGTAACGATATTCATTCAAAAAACTGTTAAAATTCAATTTTCAGTAAGAAATCGTATTCACGGATTTTGTGTCTTGAAGAAGAAAAACCTGCGATTTTTTCGGTACTTTTTTGAATGAATTTTTTTCTGGAAAAATTTTTGACCGAATTCAGCTTAATTCCCTATAAAACACTCATTAAAAGTGATTTCATCTCGATTGAACAATAAATAAAAATGTACCTCGATTTTTAATAACATTTTCAAAATCGACGTTTCACGGCCAAAGAAGCATATTTTGAGTATTTCTTCACTATTTTCAAAAATAACCACTGAAACCATTATTTTTTTACTTTTTGCTTTAATTCAAGCAAATGTAACGATATTCATTCAAAAAACTGTTAAAATTCAATTTTTCAATAAGAAATCGTTGTCACGGATTTTGTATCTTGAAGAAGAAAAACATGCGATTTTTTCGGTACTTTTTTGAAAGCATTTTTTTCTGGAGAAATTTTTGACCGAATTCAGCTTAATTCCCTATAAAACACTCATTGAAAGTGATTTCATCTCGATTGAACAATAAATAAAAATGTACCTCGATTTTTAATAACATTTTCAAAATCGACGTAACTCGGCCTAAGAAAAACATTTTGAGTATTTGTTCACTGTTTTCAAATATAACCACTGAAACCATTATTTTTGTAATTTTTGCGTTAATTCAAGCAAATGTAACGATATTCATTCAACAAACTATTAAAATTCAATTTTAAATAAGAAATCGTTTTCACGGATTTTGTATCTTGAAGAAAAAAAACATGCGATTTTTTCGGTACACTTTTGAATGCATTTTTTTTTGGAGAAATTTTTGACCGAATTCATCTTAATTCCCTATAAAACACTCATTGAAAGTGATTTCATCTCGATTGAACCATAATTAAAAATTTACCTCGATTTTTAATAACATTTTCAAAATCGACGTTTCACGGCCAAAGAAGCATACTTTGAGTATTTCTTCACTATTTTCAAATATATTCATTGAAACCATTATTTTTATACTTTTTGCTTTAATTCAAGCAATGTAACGATATTCATTCAAAAAACTGTTAAAATTCAATTTTCAATAAGAAATCGTATTCACGGATTTTGTGTCTTGAAGAAGAAAAACCTGCGATTTTTTCGGTACTTTTTTGAATGCATTTTTTTCTGGAGAAATTTTTGACCGAATTCAGCTTAATTCAATATAAAACACTCAATAAAAGTGATTTCATCTCGATTGAACAATAAATAAAAATGTACCTCGATTTTTAATAACATTTTCACAATCGACGTAACTCGGCCTAAGAAAAACATTTTGAGTATTTGTTCACTGTTTTCAAATATAACCACTGAAACCATTATTTTTGTAATTTTTGCGTTAATTCAAGCAAATGTAACGATATTCATTCAACAAACTGTTAAAATTCAATTTTAAATAAGAAATCGTTGTCACGGATTTTGTATCTTGAAGAAAAAAAACATGCGATTTTTTCGGTACACTTTTGAATGCATTTTTTTCTGGAGAAATGTTTGACCGAATTCAGCTTAATTCCCTATAAAACACTCATTGAAAGTGATTTCATCTCGATTGAACAATAATTAAAAATTTACCTCGATTTTTAATAACATTCTCAAAATCGACGTTTCACGGCCAAAGAAGCTTACTTTGAGTATTTCTTCACTATTTTCAAATATGTTCACTGAAACCATTATTTTTATACTTTTTGCTTTAATTCAAGCAAATGTAACGATATTCAATCAAAAAACTGTTAAAATTAAATTTTTCAATAAGAAATCGTTGTCACGGATTTTGTATCTTGAAAAAGAAAAACATGCGATTTTTTCGGTACTTTTTTGAATGCATTTTTTTCTGGAGAAATTTTTGACCGAATTCAGCTTAATTCCCTATAAAACACTCAATAAAAGTGATTTCATCTCGATTGAACAATAAATAAAAATGTACCTCGATTTTTAATAACATTTTCAAAATCGACGTAACTCGGCCTAAGAAAAACATTTTGAGTATTTGTTCACTGTTTTCAAATATAACCACTGAAACCATTATTTTTGTAATTTTTGCGTTAATTCAAGCAAATGTAACGATATTCATTCAACAAACTGTTAAAATTCAATTTTAAATAAGAAATCGTTGTCACGGATTTTGTATCTTGAAGAAAAAAAACATGCGATTTTTTCGGTACACTTTTGAATGCATTTTTTTCTGGAGAAATTTTTGACCGAATTCAGCTTAATTCCCTATAAAACACTCATTGAAAGTGATTTCATCTCGATTGAACAATAAATAAAAATGTGCCTCGATTTTTAATAACATTTTCAAAATCGACGTAACTCGGCCTAAGAAAAACATTTTGAGTATTTGTTCACTGTTTTCAAATATAACCACTGAAACCATTATTTTTGTAATTTTTGCGTTAATTCAAGCAAATGTAACGATATTCATTCAACAAACTATTAAAATTCAATTTTAAATAAGAAATCGTTTTCACGGATTTTGTATCTTGAAGAAAAAAAACATGCGATTTTTTCGGTACACTTTTGAATGCATTTTTTTTTGGAGAAATTTTTGACCGAATTCATCTTAATTCCCTATAAAACACTCATTGAAAGTGATTTCATCTCGATTGAACCATAATTAAAAATTTACCTCGATTTTTAATAACATTTTCAAAATCGACGTTTCACGGCCAAAGAAGCATACTTTGAGTATTTCTTCACTATTTTCAAATATATTCATTGAAACCATTATTTTTATACTTTTTGCTTTAATTCAAGCAATGTAACGATATTCATTCAAAAAACTGTTAAAATTCAATTTTCAATAAGAAATCGTATTCACGGATTTTGTGTCTTGAAGAAGAAAAACCTGCGATTTTTTCGGTACTTTTTTGAATGCATTTTTTTCTGGAGAAATTTTTGACCGAATTCAGCTTAATTCAATATAAAACACTCAATAAAAGTGATTTCATCTCGATTGAACAATAAATAAAAATGTACCTCGATTTTTAATAACATTTTCACAATCGACGTAACTCGGCCTAAGAAAAACATTTTGAGTATTTGTTCACTGTTTTCAAATATAACCACTGAAACCATTATTTTTGTAATTTTTGCGTTAATTCAAGCAAATGTAACGATATTCATTCAACAAACTGTTAAAATTCAATTTTAAATAAGAAATCGTTGTCACGGATTTTGTATCTTGAAGAAAAAAAACATGCGATTTTTTCGGTACACTTTTGAATGCATTTTTTTCTGGAGAAATGTTTGACCGAATTCAGCTTAATTCCCTATAAAACACTCATTGAAAGTGATTTCATCTCGATTGAACAATAATTAAAAATTTACCTCGATTTTTAATAACATTCTCAAAATCGACGTTTCACGGCCAAAGAAGCTTACTTTGAGTATTTCTTCACTATTTTCAAATATGTTCACTGAAACCATTATTTTTATACTTTTTGCTTTAATTCAAGCAAATGTAACGATATTCAATCAAAAAACTGTTAAAATTAAATTTTTCAATAAGAAATCGTTGTCACGGATTTTGTATCTTGAAAAAGAAAAACATGCGATTTTTTCGGTACTTTTTTGAATGCATTTTTTCTGGAGAAATTTTTGACCGAATTCAGCTTAATTCCCTATAAAACACTCAATAAAAGTGATTTCATCTCGATTGAACAATAAATAAAAATGTACCTCGATTTTTAATAACATTTTCAAAATCGACGTAACTCGGCCTAAGAAAAACATTTTGAGTATTTGTTCACTGTTTTCAAATATAACCACTGAAACCATTATTTTTGTAATTTTTGCGTTAATTCAAGCAAATGTAACGATATTCATTCAACAAACTATTAAAATTCAATTTTAAATAAGAAATCGTTTTCACGGATTTTGTATCTTGAAGAAAAAAAACATGCGATTTTTTCGGTACACTTTTGAATGCATTTTTTTTTTGGAGAAATTTTTGACCGAATTCATCTTAATTCCCTATAAAACACTCATTGAAAGTGATTTCATCTCGATTGAACCATAATTAAAAATTTACCTCGATTTTTAATAACATTTTCAAAATCGACGTTTCACGGCCAAAGAAGCATACTTTGAGTATTTCTTCACTATTTTCAAATATATTCATTGAAACCATTATTTTTATACTTTTTGCTTTAATTCAAGCAATGTAACGATATTCATTCAAAAAACTGTTAAAATTCAATTTTCAATAAGAAATCGTATTCACGGATTTTGTGTCTTGAAGAAGAAAAACCTGCGATTTTTTCGGTACTTTTTTGAATGCATTTTTTTCTGGAGAAATTTTTGACCGAATTCAGCTTAATTCAATATAAAACACTCAATAAAAGTGATTTCATCTCGATTGAACAATAAATAAAAATGTACCTCGATTTTTAATAACATTTTCACAATCGACGTAACTCGGCCTAAGAAAAACATTTTGAGTATTTGTTCACTGTTTTCAAATATAACCACTGAAACCATTATTTTTGTAATTTTTGCGTTAATTCAAGCAAATGTAACGATATTCATTCAACAAACTGTTAAAATTCAATTTTAAATAAGAAATCGTTGTCACGGATTTTGTATCTTGAAGAAAAAAAACATGCGATTTTTTCGGTACACTTTTGAATGCATTTTTTTCTGGAGAAATGTTTGACCGAATTCAGCTTAATTCCCTATAAAACACTCATTGAAAGTGATTTCATCTCGATTGAACAATAATTAAAAATTTACCTCGATTTTTAATAACATTCTCAAAATCGACGTTTCACGGCCAAAGAAGCTTACTTTGAGTATTTCTTCACTATTTTCAAATATGTTCACTGAAACCATTATTTTTATACTTTTTGCTTTAATTCAAGCAAATGTAACGATATTCAATCAAAAAACTGTTAAAATTAAATTTTTCAATAAGAAATCGTTGTCACGGATTTTGTATCTTGAAAAAGAAAAACATGCGATTTTTTCGGTACTTTTTTGAATGCATTTTTTTCTGGAGAAATTTTTGACCGAATTCAGCTTAATTCCCTATAAAACACTCAATAAAAGTGATTTCATCTCGATTGAACAATAAATAAAAATGTACCTCGATTTTTAATAACATTTTCAAAATCGACGTAACTCGGCCTAAGAAAAACATTTTGAGTATTTGTTCACTGTTTTCAAATATAACCACTGAAACCATTATTTTTGTAATTTTTGCGTTAATTCAAGCAAATGTAACGATATTCATTCAACAAACTGTTAAAATTCAATTTTAAATAAGAAATCGTTGTCACGGATTTTGTATCTTGAAGAAAAAAAACATGCGATTTTTTCGGTACACTTTTGAATGCATTTTTTTCTGGAGAAATTTTTGACCGAATTCAGCTTAATTCCCTATAAAACACTCATTGAAAGTGATTTCATCTCGATTGAACAATAAATAAAAATGTACCTCGATTTTTAATAACATTTTCAAAATCGACGTAACTCGGCCTAAGAAAAACATTTTGAGTATTTGTTCACTGTTTTCAAATATAACCACTGAAACCATTATTTTTGTAATTTTTGCGTTAATTCAAGCAAATGTAACGATATTCATTCAACAAACTATTAAAATTCAATTTTAAATAAGAAATCGTTTTCACGGATTTTGTATCTTGAAGAAAAAAAACATGCGATTTTTTCGGTACACTTTTGAATGCATTTTTTTTTGGAGAAATTTTTGACCGAATTCATCTTAATTCCCTATAAAACACTCATTGAAAGTGATTTCATCTCGATTGAACCATAATTAAAAATTTACCTCGATTTTTAATAACATTTTCAAAATCGACGTTTCACGGCCAAAGAAGCATACTTTGAGTATTTCTTCACTATTTTCAAATATATTCATTGAAACCATTATTTTTATACTTTTTGCTTTAATTCAAGCAATGTAACGATATTCATTCAAAAAACTGTTAAAATTCAATTTTCAATAAGAAATCGTATTCACGGATTTTGTGTCTTGAAGAAGAAAAACCTGCGATTTTTTCGGTACTTTTTTGAATGCATTTTTTTCTGGAGAAATTTTTGACCGAATTCAGCTTAATTCAATATAAAACACTCAATAAAAGTGATTTCATCTCGATTGAACAATAAATAAAAATGTACCTCGATTTTTAATAACATTTTCACAATCGACGTAACTCGGCCTAAGAAAAACATTTTGAGTATTTGTTCACTGTTTTCAAATATAACCACTGAAACCATTATTTTTGTAATTTTTGCGTTAATTCAAGCAAATGTAACGATATTCATTCAACAAACTGTTAAAATTCAATTTTAAATAAGAAATCGTTGTCACGGATTTTGTATCTTGAAGAAAAAAAACATGCGATTTTTTCGGTACACTTTTGAATGCATTTTTTTCTGGAGAAATGTTTGACCGAATTCAGCTTAATTCCCTATAAAACACTCATTGAAAGTGATTTCATCTCGATTGAACAATAATTAAAAATTTACCTCGATTTTTAATAACATTCTCAAAATCGACGTTTCACGGCCAAAGAAGCTTACTTTGAGTATTTCTTCACTATTTTCAAATATGTTCACTGAAACCATTATTTTTATACTTTTTGCTTTAATTCAAGCAAATGTAACGATATTCAATCAAAAAACTGTTAAAATTAAATTTTTCAATAAGAAATCGTTGTCACGGATTTTGTATCTTGAAAAAGAAAAACATGCGATTTTTTCGGTACTTTTTTGAATGCATTTTTTTCTGGAGAAATTTTTGACCGAATTCAGCTTAATTCCCTATAAAACACTCAATAAAAGTGATTTCATCTCGATTGAACAATAAATAAAAATGTACCTCGATTTTTAATAACATTTTCAAAATCGACGTAACTCGGCCTAAGAAAAACATTTTGAGTATTTGTTCACTGTTTTCAAATATAACCACTGAAACCATTATTTTTGTAATTTTTGCGTTAATTCAAGCAAATGTAACGATATTCATTCAACAAACTGTTAAAATTCAATTTTAAATAAGAAATCGTTGTCACGGATTTTGTATCTTGAAGAAAAAAAACATGCGATTTTTTCGGTACACTTTTGAATGCATTTTTTTCTGGAGAAATGTTTGACCGAATTCAGCTTAATTCCCTATAAAACACTCATTGAAAGTGATTTCATCTCGATTGAACAAAAATTAAAAATTTACCTCGATTTTTAATAACATTTTCAAAATCGACGTTTCACGGCCAAAGAAGCTTACTTTGAGTATTTCTTCACTATTTTCAAATATGTTCACTGAAACCATTATTTTTATACTTTTTGCTTTAATTCAAGCAAATGTAACGATATTCAATCAAAAAACTGTTAAAATTAAATTTTTCAATAAGAAATCGTTGTCACGGATTTTGTATCTTGAAGAAGAAAAACATGCGATTTTTTCGGTACTTTTTTGAATGAATTTTTTTCTGGAGAAATTTTTGACCGAATTCAGCTTAATTCCCTATAAAACACTCATTAAAAGTGATTTCATCTCGATTGAACAATAAATAAAAATGTACCTCGATTTTTAATAACATTTTCAAAATCGACGTTTCACGGCCAAAGAAGCATATTTTGAGTATTTCTTCACTATTTTCAAAAATAACCACTGAAACCATTATTTTTATACTTTTTGCTTTAATTCAAGCAAATGTAACGATATTCATTCAAAAAACTGTTAAAATTCAATTTTTCAATAAGAAATCGTTGTCACGGATTTTGTATCTTGAAGAAGAAAAACATGCGATTTTTTCGGTACTTTTTTGAATGCATTTTTTTCTGGAGAAATTTTTGACCGTATTCAGCTTAATTCCCTATAAAACACTCATTGAAAGTGATTTCGTCTCGATTGAACAATAAATAAAAATGTACCTCGATTTTTAATAACATTTTCAAAATCGACGTAACTCGGCCTAAGTAAAACATTTTTAGTATTTGTTCACTGTTTTCAAATATAACCACTGAAACCATTATTTTTGTAATTTTTGCGTTAATTCAAGCAAATAAAACGATATTCATTCATCAAACTGTTAAAATTCAATTTTAAATAAGAAATCGTTGTCACGGATTTTGTATCTTGAAGAAAAAAAACATGCGATTTTTTCGGTACACTTTTGAATGCATTTAATTCTGGAGAAATGTTTGACCGAATTCATCTTAATTCCCTATAAAACACTCATTGAAAGTGATTTCATCTCGATTGAACCATAATTAAAAATTTACCTCGATTTTTAATAACATTTTCAAAATCGACGTTTCACGGCCAAAGAAGCATATTTTGAGTATTTCTTCACTATTTTCAAAAATAACCACTGAAACCATTATTTTTATACTTTTTGCTTTAATTCAAGCAAATGTAACGATATTCATTCAAAAAACTGTTAAAGTTCAATTTTTCAATAAGAAATCGTTGTCACGGATTTTGTATCTTGAAGAAGAAAAACATGCGATTTTTTTCGGTACTTTTTTGAATGCATTTTTTTCTTGAGAAATCTTTGACCGAATTCAGCTTAATTTCCTATAAAACACTCATTGAAAGTGATTTCATCTCGATTGAACAATAATTAAAAATTTACCTCGATTTTTAATAACATTTTCAAAATCGACGTTTCACGGCCAAAGAAGCATACTTTGAGTATTTCTTCACTATTTTCAAAAATAACCACTGAAACCATTATTTTTATACTTTTTGCTTTAATTCAAGCAAATGTAACGATATTCAATCAAAAAACTGTTAAAATTAAATTTTTCAATAAGAAATCGTTGTCACGGATTTTGTATCTTGAAGAAGAAAAACATGCGATTTTTTCGGTACTTTTTTGAATGAATTATTTTCTGGAGAAATTTTTGACCGAATTCAGCTTAATTCCCTATAAAACACTCATTAAAAGTGATTTCATCTCGATTGAACAATAAATAAAAATGTACCTCGATTTTTAATAACATTTTCAAAATCGACGTAACTCGGCCTAAGAAAAACATTTTGAGTATTTGTTCACTATTTTCAAATATAACCACTGAAACCATTATTTTTGTAATTTTTGCGTTAATTCAAGCAAATGTAACGATATTCATTCAACAAACTGTTAAAATTCAATTTTAAATAAGAAATCGTTGTCACGGATTTTGTATCTTGAAGAAAAAAAACATGCGATTTTTTCGGTACACTTTTGAATGCATTTTTTTCTGGAGAAATGTTTGACCGAATTCAGCTTAATTCCCTATAAAACACTCATTGAAAGTGATTTCATCTCGATTGAACAATAATTAAAAATTTACCTCGATTTTTAATAACATTTTCAAAATCGACGTTTCACGGCCAAAGAAGCTTACTTTGAGTATTTCTTCACTATTTTCAAATATATTCACTGAAACCATTATTTTTATACTTTTTGCTTTAATTCAAGCAATGTAACGATATTCATTCAAAAAACTGTTAAAATTCAATTTTCAGTAAGAAATCGTATTCACGGATTTTGTGTCTTGAAGAAGAAAAACCTGCGATTTTTTCGGTACTTTTTTGAATGCATTTTTTCTGGAGAAATTTTTGACCGAATTCAGCTTTATTCCCTATAAAACACTCAATAAAAGTGATTTCATCTCGATTGAACAATAAATAAAAATGTACCTCGATTTTTAATAACATTTTCAAAATCGACGTAACTCGGCCTAAGAAAAACATTTTTAGTATTTGTTCACTGTTTTCAAATATAACCACTGAAACCATTATTTTTGTAATTTTTGCGTTAATTCAAGCAAATGTAACGATATTCATTCAACAAACTATTAAAATTCAATTTTAAATAAGAAATCGTTGTCACGGATTTTGTATCTTGAAGAAAAAAAACATGCGATTTTTTCGGTACACTTTTGAATGCATTTTTTTTTGGAGAAATTTTTGACCGAATTCATCTTAATTCCCTATAAAACACTCATTGAAAGTGATTTCATCTCGATTGAACCATAATTAAAAATTTACCTCGATTTTTAATAACATTTTCAAAATCGACGTTTCACGGCCAAAGAAGCATACTTTGAGTATTTCTTCACTATTTTCAAATATATTCATTGAAACCATTATTTTTATACTTTTTGCTTTAATTCAAGCAATGTAACGATATTCATTCAAAAAACTGTTAAAATTCAATTTTCAATAAGAAATCGTATTCACGGATTTTGTGTCTTGAAGAAGAAAAACCTGCGATTTTTTCGGTATTTTTTGAATGCATTTTATTCTGGAGAAATTTTTGACCGAATTCAGCTTAATTCAATATAAAACACTCAATAAAAGTGATTTCATCTCGATTGAACAATAAATAAAAATGTACCTCGATTTTTAATAACATTTTCACAATCGACGTAACTCGGCCTAAGAAAAACATTTTGAGTATTTGTTCACTGTTTTCAAATATAACCACTGAAACCATTATTTTTGTAATTTTTGCGTTAATTCAAGCAAATGTAACGATATTCATTCAACAAACTGTTAAAATTCAATTTTAAATAAGAAATCGTTGTCACGGATTTTGTATCTTGAAGAAAAAAAACATGCGATTTTTTCGGTACACTTTTGAATGCATTTTTTTCTGGAGAAATGTTTGACCGAATTCAGCTTAATTCCCTATAAAACACTCATTGAAAGTGATTTCATCTCGATTGAACAATAATTAAAAATTTACCTCGATTTTTAATAACATTCTCAAAATCGACGTTTCACGGCCAAAGAAGCTTACTTTGAGTATTTCTTCACTATTTTCAAATATGTTCACTGAAACCATTATTTTTATACTTTTTGCTTTAATTCAAGCAAATGTAACGATATTCAATCAAAAAACTGTTAAAATTAAATTTTTCAATAAGAAATCGTTGTCACGGATTTTGTATCTTGAAAAAGAAAAACATGCGATTTTTTCGGTACTTTTTTGAATGCATTTTTTTCTGGAGAAATTTTTGACCGAATTCAGCTTAATTCCCTATAAAACACTCAATAAAAGTGATTTCATCTCGATTGAACAATAAATAAAAATGTACCTCGATTTTTAATAACATTTTCAAAATCGACGTAACTCGGCCTAAGAAAAACATTTTGAGTATTTGTTCACTGTTTTCAAATATAACCACTGAAACCATTATTTTTGTAATTTTTGCGTTAATTCAAGCAAATGTAACGATATTCATTCAACAAACTGTTAAAATTCAATTTTAAATAAGAAATCGTTGTCACGGATTTTGTATCTTGAAGAAAAAAAACATGCGATTTTTTCGGTACACTTTTGAATGCATTTTTTTCTGGAGAAATGTTTGACCGAATTCAGCTTCCCGTACAAAAATTTACGGCTGCATTTTTGCTGTTAATTAGATTTTTTAGAATCTGCAATATATTGCAAATAAACTGGAATATTCTGGAAAAATACTGGAATAAACCTGAAAAATGTTCAATTTCAGACAAAATTAAGGTGATTCCAGAGAGCAATGCAGAATATTTTAGACGTTTTGCAGAAAAAATATCTTCCGTTGGGAAACTCAGTACAACAGTATACAAAATTTAGCTACTCTAGAGTCATAAAATAGTTACCTTACAGCTAGAAAACAGAGGGGAAATAGTAACTCCCGTAAGAAATCAGGATGTTTGTAGGCTCATTACAAGTACTGTACCTTCCAAATATATTGTATGCATGTTACAGTCAGAAATTGCTAAGTTTGTAGGATAATTGCAGGCGTGTTTCGGATACTTTTTACGATAATTGCAGACGCGTTTCAGATACTTTTCAGGATCATCACAGGCGCGTTTCAGATACTTTTCAGGATCATCACAGACGCGTTTCAGATACTTTTCAGGATCATTACAGGCGCGTTTCAGATACTTTGTAGGAAAATTGCAGGAGCGTTTCATATAATTTTCAGGACCATTACAGGCGCGTTTCATATACTTTTCAGGATCATTGCCGGCGCGTTTCAGATAATTTTTAGGATAGTTGCAGGCGCGTGTCAGATAATTTTTAGGATAGTTGCAGGCGCATGTCAGATACTTTGCAGGATAAATGCAGACGCTTTTCATATACTTTGTAGGAAAATAGCCGGCGCGTTTCAGATACTTTTCAGGATCGTCACAGACGCGTTTCAGATACTTTGTAGGAAAATTGCAGGCGCGTTTCAGATACTTTTCAGGACAATTGCAGGCGCGTTTCATGTACTTTGTAGGAAAATTGCAGGCGCGTTTTAGATACTTTTTTTTGGATCATTGCAGGCGCGTTTCAGATACTTTGTAGGATAATTGCAGGCGCGTTTCAGATACTTTTTAGGATAATTGCAGGCTCTTTTAATATACTTTGTAGGATAATTGCAGGTGCTTGTCAGATACTTTTCAGGATAATTGCAGGCGCGTTTCAGATACTTTTCAGGACAATTGCAGGCGCGTTTCATATACTTTGTAGGATAATTGCAGGCTCTTTTAATATACTTTGTAGGATAATTGCAGGCGCGTTTCATATACTTTGTAGGATAATTACAGGTGCGTTTCAGATACTTTGTAGGAAAATTGCAGGCGTGTTTCATATACTTTGTAGGAAAATTACAGGCGCGTTTCAGATACTTTGTAGGATAATTGCAGGTGCTTGTCAGATACTTTTCAGGATAATTGCAGGCGCGTTTCAGATACTTTTAAGGACCATTACAGGCGCGTTTCAGATACGATAATTACAGGTGCTTTTCAGATACTTTTTAGGATAATGGCAGGTGCTTTTCAGATAATTTTTAGGATAATTGTAGGCGCTTTTCAGATACTTTTTAGGATAATTACAGGCTCTTTTCATATACTTTGTAGGATAATTGCAGGCGCTTTTCATATACTTTGTAGGATAATTACAGGCGCGTTTCAGATACTTTGTAGGATAATTGCAGGTGCTTGTCAGATACTTTTCAGGATAATTGCAGGCGCATTTCAGATACTTTGCAGGGTCATTGCAGCCGCGTTTCAGATACCTTGTAGGATAATTGCAGCCGCGTTTCAAATACTTTGCAGGATCATTGCAGCCGTGTTTCAGATAATTTTTAGGATAGTTGCAGGCGCATGTCAGATAATTTTTAGGATAGTTGCAGGCGCATGTCAGATACTTTGCAGGATAAATGCAGACGCTTTTCATATACTTTGTAGGAAAATAGCCGGCGCGTTTCAGATACTTTTCAGGATCGTCACAGACGCGTTTCAGATACTTTGTAGGAAAATTGCAGGCGCGTTTCAGATACTTTTCAGGACAATTGCAGGCGCGTTTCATGTACTTTGTAGGAAAATTGCAGGCGCGTTTTAGATACTTTTTTTTGGATCATTGCAGGCGCGTTTCAGATACTTTGTAGGATAATTGCAGGCGCGTTTCAGATACTTTTTAGGATAATTGCAGGCTCTTTTAATATACTTTGTAGGATAATTGCAGGTGCTTGTCAGATACTTTTCAGGATAATTGCAGGCGCGTTTCAGATACTTTTCAGGACAATTGCAGGCGCGTTTCATATACTTTGTAGGATAATTGCAGGCTCTTTTAATATACTTTGTAGGATAATTGCAGGCGCGTTTCATATACTTTGTAGGATAATTACAGGTGCGTTTCAGATACTTTGTAGGAAAATTGCAGGCGTGTTTCATATACTTTGTAGGAAAATTACAGGCGCGTTTCAGATACTTTGTAGGATAATTGCAGGTGCTTGTCAGATAATTTTTAGGATAATTGTAGGCGCGTTTCAGATACTTTTTAGGATAATTACAGCCTCTTTTCATATACTTTGTAGGATAATTGCAGGCGCTTTTCATATACTTTGTAGGATAATTACAGGCGCGTTTCATATACTTTGTAGGAAAATTACAGGCGCGTTTCAGATACTTTGTAGGATAATTGCAGGTGCTTGTCAGATACTTTTCAGGATAATTGCAGGCGCGTTTCAGATACTTTGTAGGAAAATTGCAGGCGTGTTTCATATACTTTGTAGGAAAATTACAGGCGCGTTTCAGATACTTTGTAGGATAATTGCAAGTGCTTGTCAGATACTTTTCAGGATAATTGCAGGCGCGTTTCAGATACTTTGTAGGAAAATTGCAGGCGTGTTTCATATACTTTGTAGGAAAATTACAGGCGCGTTTCAGATACTTTGTAGGATAATTGCAGGTGCTTGTCAGATACTTTTCAGGATAATTGCAGGCGCGTTTCAGATACTTTATAGGAAAATTGCAGGCGTGTTTCATATACTTTGTAGGAAAATTACAGGCGCGTTTCAGATACTTTGTAGGATAATTGCAAGTGCTTGTCAGATACTTTTCAGGATAATTGCAGGCGCGTTTCAGATACTTTGTAGGAAAATTGCAGGCGTGTTTCATATACTTTGTAGGAAAATTACAGGCGCGTTTCAGATACTTTGTAGGATAATTGCAGGTGCTTGTCAGATACTTTTCAGGATAATTGCAGGTGCTTGTCAGATACTTTTCAGGATAATTGCAGGCGCATATCAGATACTTTTCAGGATAATTGCAGGCGCATTTCAGATACTTTTCAGGATAATTGCAGGCGCGTTTCATATACTTTGTAGGAAAATTGCAGGCGTGTTTCAGGTACTTTTTAGGATAATTGCAGGCGCTTTTCATATACTTTGTAGGCAAATTGAAGTCGCATTTCAGATACTTTTCAGGATCATTATAGGCGCGTTTCAGATACTTTGTAGGATAATTGCAGGTGCTTGTCAGATACTTTTCAGGATAATTGCAGGCGCGTTTCAGATACTTTTCAGGACAATTGCAGGCGCGTTTCATATACTTTGTAGGAAAATTACAGGCGCGTTTCAGATACTTTGTAGGATAATTGCAGGTGCTTGTCAGATACTTTTCAGGATAATTGCAGGCGCGTTTCAGATACTTTGTAGGAAAATTGCAGGCGTGTTTCATATACTTTGTAGGAAAATTACAGGCGCGTTTCAGATACTTTGTAGGATAATTGCAGGTGCTTGTCAGATACTTTTCAGGATAATTGCAGGTGCTTGTCAGTTACTTTTCAGGATAATTGCAGGTGCTTGTCAGATACTTTTCAGGATAATTGCAGGCGCGTTTCAGATACTTTTCAGGACAATTGCAGGCGCGTTTCATATACTTTGTAGGAAAATTACAGGCGCGTTTCAGATACTTTGTAGGATAATTGCAGGTGCTTGTCAGATACTTTTCAGGATAATTGCAGGCGCGTTTCAGATACTTTTTAGGATAATTGCAGGCTCTTTTAATATACTTTGTAGGATAATTGCAGGCGCTTTTCATATACTTTGTAGGATAATTACAGGCGCGTTTCAGATACTTTGTAGGATAATTGCAGGTGCTTGTCAGATACTTTTCAGGATAATTGCAGGCGCGTTTCAGATACTTTGTAGGAAAATTGCAGGCGTGTTTCATATACTTTGTAGGAAAATTACAGGCGCGTTTCAGATACTTTGTAGGATAATTGCAGGTGCTTGTCAGATACTTTTCAGGATAATTGCAGGTGCTTGTCAGTTACTTTTCAGGATAATTGCAGGTGCTTGTCAGATACTTTTCAGGATAATTGCAGGCGCGTTTCAGATACTTTTCAGGACAATTGCAGGCGCGTTTCATATACTTTGTAGGAAAATTACAGGCGCGTTTCAGATACTTTGTAGGATAATTGCAGGTGCTTGTCAGATACTTTTCAGGATAATTGCAGGCGCGTTTCAGATACTTTTTAGGATAATTGCAGGCTCTTTTAATATACTTTGTAGGATAATTGCAGGCGCTTTTCATATACTTTGTAGGATAATTACAGGCGCGTTTCAGATACTTTGTAGGATAATTGCAGGTGCTTGTCAGATACTTTTCAGGATAATTGCAGGCGCATTTCAGATACTTTTTAGGATAATTGCAGGCTCTTTTAATATACTTTGTAGGATAATTGCAGGCGCGTTTCATATACTTTGTAGGATAATTACATGTGCGTTTCAGATACTTTGTAGGATAATTGCAGGTGCTTGTCAGATACTTTTCAGGATAATTGCAGGCGCATTTCAGATACTTTTCAGGATAATTGCAGGCGCGTTTCATATACTTTGTAGGAAAATTGCAGGCGTGTTTCAGGTACTTTTTAGGATAATTGCAGGCGCTTTTCATATACTTTGTAGGCAAAATGAAGTCGCATTTCAGATACTTTTCAGGATCATTATAGGCGCGTTTCAGATGCTTTTGTAGGATCATTGCAGGTGCTTTTCAGATAATTTTAGGATAATTGCAGGCGCGTTTCAGATGCTTTGTAGGATCATTGCAGGTGCTTTTCAGAGAATTTTTAGGATCATTGCTGCCGCATTTCAGATACTTTGTTGGATAATTACAGGCGCGTTTAAGATACTTTGTAGCATCATTGTAGGTGCTTTTCAGATACTTTGTAGGCTCATAAATACATTGCAGATAAATTTTAGAATTAATGCAGCTACCATACAGTGAAAGGTCTGCATAGTACAGCTATCTAACAGCCGTAACTCAGCTGGCTTGTAGCCTTATTACAACTACCGAACAATAGGCTCAAATTACTGATAAATTAGGTAATTTACCATAATTAATATCCCTATAATTACACATGATCCCCTGTTGTGTAAGCCATAATCGTTGTGTTTGGAAAAAATGTCACTCCAACAGCGAATATGTTTAGAGCAAGTTTTAAAAAATAGAAAAAAAACATATCGTTTGTCAACTAAATTTCTTCAAATATCATAATAATATTTAGTGGTAACCAATGGTGATATAGTTTCTGATACTGATTTTTCTTCTAACTTGACTAGGTAAAAATCGATTTGTCACGCAGAAATTGGTAAATCTTTATTCAATCAGAAAAATTGCGATATCTATTATGATCTCAAATCTGTTTATGCCATCACAAACTATCATCATCATCTAAAGAACTGTTTTCATTTCCCATGGGTTGAGTTTCGTTTCTAGAGTCAACATTGGGTTTTTGTTTACGTTTGGCGAAACTGCGAACAACAGAAGCACAACGGTTGTTGAGACATTTATCAAACCTTTCTTTGGAAATAAGTTTTTGTGGTTCGTCTTTAAAGCGTTTCGCCACATAAGCTACAAAAAGTAATATGAAAATCAGTAACCTGAAATATAAATTACTCCAGCAGCGACTGTTCAATTATTGATATTATTAAGTCTGGCATTGTGTTTAAACATTAAACCATCCTCTATAGCAACATTGAATTACATTAAGATATTTTGAGTGTGTATCAAGTATAATGACTTTACCTTTAATTCCAAGATATTCGTGGGGTGGTATTTGTTTTTTTCCATGTAAACCAGCAACGCTCATACTCTTCAATTCTTCCTCAGGATGAAGCATATTAAGCAGTGCTATTCCAATTTTTTTGGGCGAATTTAGAAAGTTTAAGCTGTGCTTTTGAGATTTGGTTATAAATACATCACTGCCAGCAAACAATGGGACCTACAAGTTTTTATAATATATTAGCAAACAGATGAAATTGTTATTTTCTAACAAACTAATCGAACCATTTTGTCAGTTGGTGGCGAGTTGGTTCCAGCATGTGTAACAGATGATATAGGCTGTAGTACCTGTAATTAGTAAATTTATCTTAAACAGCTAAATGCGTTTCCCATGTACCACATAAAATTTGCAATTTCTATTGTTTTACCGATTGTTTTGGTTCTTCATTACAATTACGTGAAGATGAAGGAATAGATTGTATTAAGGCCTCCAAATGTTTTTTTGCTTTGTTAAAAAATATTGTTTGGTATTTTTTCGAAATTGAACAACAATCAAATGTACTATTACCATTTTCGAGGTTTTCACACTTCGAACAATCTTTTCCAATTTGTTCTTCTAGAATTCTAATTTTCTCATCTCTTTTTTCTAAATTTTATATGATGAATATCATTATCAAATCTTCAATTGAATATTTTAGAAGCAATATATTCAACAGACCAATTTCAAAATTTAGTTCCCTAATTTTAAGAGACTTTTCCTGAAGTTCAGCCTTTAACTTATCAATGATAGGCTTATTGTTTTCCAAAATTGTATAAGGCTTGGGAAATATAATTCGTGGACTTTCATGCTCTCCAGTAAGATTCACAGAGTCAAGCAATGGACTCCCTGTTTATTTTCGTCGCTTTAAGAATTACCATGCTCAAAAATGATATAATTCACATACCACATGGATCTTGGCAGGTGTTATTAATTTGATCTTGGCAAGTGCTATTAATTGGATCTTGGCAGGTGTTGTTAATTGGATCTTGGCAGGTGTTGTTAATTGGATCTTGGCAGGTGTTGTGAATTGGATCTTGGCAGGTGTTGTTAATTGGATCTTGGCAGGTGTTGTTAATTGGATCTTGGCAGGTGTTGTTAATTGGATCTAGGCTGGTGTTATTAATTGGATCTAGGCTGGTGTTATTAATTGGATCTAGGCTGGTGTTATTAATTGGATCTAGGCTGGTGTTATTAATTGGATCTAGGCTGGTGTTATTAATTGGATCTAGGCTGGTGTTATTAATTGGATCTAGGCTGGTGTTATTAATTGTATCTTGGCAGGTGTTATTAATTGTATCTTGGCAGGTGTTATTAATTGGATCTTGGCATGTGTTATTAATTGGATTTTGGCAGGTGTTATTAATTGGATCTTGGCAAGGGTTATTGCTTGGATCTTGGCAGGCGCTATCCGTTGGAACTTGGCTGAGAGGCATTTGGCGATTAAAGCTATTAACTTCATTAGGGTTTCCACAAATTATTTCTTAATTCAACACATACCGTATGTCTGAAGCAATGGTCTCATGTTCATTAGAAGTAGCAGAACCCGACAACTACAATTCGTTTAAAAATTAGGAAATGTCTTAAACCAGAAAAAAAAAGAAAAAAAATTGAACTCGCATGTGAACTTCCAATTTCGCTTGAGCCAACAAAATATTGGGGCGTCCACTGATCCGTCAGAGATGGCATACTGAAAATTGATTTGCTTATATCTGCTTTTGCCTTTGATGTTATTGCCTCATTTTCTTTCTTTCTTTTGCCTGGCGTTGCGTTGCTTAAATCAACAACTTTCCGTTTCTTAGATTTATTTTCATTAGATAGTTCGTTACAAATTTTCACACCAACAGCCAATTCTTCATTCACTAGTTCTTCATGATCATCTATGTAATGTTTATTAAATAAATACCTTCGGTACTGTTACTGGTATACAATAGGATATGGTCTATCTATAGATTTTAGAAACGCAATGCAGCAAGACCTGGGTCATTTGTACCTCAAATATCATTAAGCTGTGAAAAAGGGGCCAAACATATAAATGTACGCCCCTATAGAGTAATGTCAGTTCTACGTATGCAAACGGCATACCCTTCTATCTCTTAGCACAGTGTCATCCCCCTACCAGGCGCGTACAGTATCCACTCTTACAAAAGCGCGCCTAGAGGGAGGGATACGCTTTCGACTCCCCTCTCTACCGACACTACTCTATAGTCTGACTAATGTATTGTAGTTGCTAATTAATAGCAACCACATTTAAACCAAATTTAATGTAGACGTAATTCTTAATTACAAGTAATATCGGAAGTAAATTAACCTGGTCATATTTATGACGAAGTTTAATAATATAATCAAAGTTTGCAAACCTGAAATCTTCACTACTACTCCATCGTAGAGTTCATTGTTATAAATAATTTTAGTCCTTGCTCCTTCGTATCTTTTTGACTTATATTTAACCGCTGTAAGTGGCATAATTGTGGTTTTCTTCTCTTCGATCCAGTATATAATGGCTTCCAATTCATTAGGATGGGCTTTCTTCATGGTAGTTCTTGAAGATTTACATTTTTTACTTGGGCCTTGGCTTCCGGCACTCACCACAGAAGTGTTGTTTTGGTTCATCTTTTCTTTGTTACTTATGTCTAACAAATTCTTAACATTAACGGGTACACTTTCCATTTTTGAAAAGAGTTAAAATTAACCACGCACGCAGTTTTTGAAGGACCGAAAAAACAAATAAGAATTAACATTCATAAAAACTGACGAACCTTCCAGATATTATTCACTGGCAACGCCCGTATCAACTTAGTAGCTACCCTACTCAATGCCGACTCATCCCAGGACCCAGAAGGAAAATAACCACAATGTTGATGTAGAAGGTTCTGCGTGAAGTACAGAACTGGAAATAAGACACTAGTCAAGTAATTAAATGACTACTAAATTAAATCCCGGACTACCAAAAAATTCGAACTAGTCAATTGGACTATTAAATATCATTGGAAACAGTAATACACATTCATACCCGCGTTTACAAATAAAGATAGAGGCCTCACTATTGACAACCCATAAAAATATCCTTATTTCCAGCCCTGCTAAAGAAGCCACTAGCTGACGGGCTGTCGCCAATCTGTGCAGGGTGCAGGTTTCTAGGTTTCTTTATTGCCGTATAAAATATACACCCTATTTATATCAGGGCGGCTCCCTCTGGAGATAGGGGAGCGCAGCAATGAATATATAAACATACAAACATACAAACATACAAACATACAAAAAATACAAGTGCAAGTGTTAGATCATAGCCCACTCGCCACGCTTAGGGACGATGCGCTGCTCGCCACTCGCCAGCAGCTTGCGTCGTGACGCGCGTGATCGAGTGGGCTATGGTTAGACTCATTAAGGCATATCCCACTTGATCACGCACGCTGGCTGCACGCCAGCGCGTGCAGCCAGCGTGCGTGATCAAGTGGGCTATGATTAAGGCTAGAAAAGGCGTCTGCTTAGAAAATGGCTACAAGAGAGAAGGGACCAGACCCTATTTTTATTTCGGAAATAAATAAAATTAATGAATCAATCAATGTTAGATCTAACCGTGGTCGAATTTTCCAAAGTAATTCTCCTCTTAAACCTATGCCTTGTTCGACAAAGCAAAGAATTAAGCGAAAACTAATCTTCAAACATAATGATACCATCCGCGCCAAGAACCCAAAAACTGGGGAATCAATAGATACTAGCAGTAGTGCATCAGGTGATATAAGCAGTAGCCCATCAGCCGAAAATAGCACGTCAACATCTGAAAGTTCGAATGAAAGTATAGGTGAGAATGATTCAGACATTTTGGAGACAATTAACGCAGATGTGGTGGTACAGCACTTTGACGTACTCAATGAACACTTGGTGTTAAATAACGCTGGTGGCATGGTAAAAAACGCTAATAATAATGATCAGAAGAATGATGATTCAAGTTATAATGATGATGATGATGGTAAGAATGGCTCTTTTAAACCAGACTTTAGTCAAATATTAAACAGTTTGGTGAAATTGTATTTAGAGACTGATTCTTCGACCGAAAATGAAAGTGTGGATGAAAATTTGAATGGGGAACAATCATTGTATGCTGGTAGTGGGCTTACCCTAATGGAAAGCATGATTGCAATATTACTATTTTCAATGCAACATTCATTGACGGGTGCTGCATTAACGGATTTGCTAATCTTGATTAATCTTCATTGCTTACAACCTAACAGCTTAAAGAAAACTATATATTTGTTTAAGAAGTTTTTCTCAAATTTTAAATTTCCCGTTACAATTCATCGCTACTGCATTGTTTGTTACACTGAACTGACGTCTGATAATATTTGTACAAAATGTTTACAAAAGCGCTCATTTCAAGTTGATGCAGCGTTATTCTTAGAAATATCATTAATAGCTCAATTACGAACCTTATTTGCGCGGGATGGTTTTTACCAGGACTTACAATACAGATTTAATCGTACAAAAAAATCACAAGGAAACATTGAAGATATTTATGATGGGGCGCTTTATAAACAATTGATGAAAAACGAAAGGTTTTTATCTGTTAAATCAAATATAAGTTTCATGTGGAACACTGACGGGGTTTCACTCTTCAACTCTTCCAACTTTTCAATTTGGCCGCTATATTTATCAATTAATGAATTACCACCCATTAAAAGATTTTTGTCAGAAAATGTGCTAATTTGTGGTATCTGGTTTGGCAAAGGAAAACCAGATATGAATTTTTTTTTGCAACCATTTCACAAATCATTCCAGGATATATTAACAGGAATTAATTTTACTGTCCCAAATGAAGTAGATCCGATTTTGGTCAAAGGCATGGTTTTGTGTGGTACATGCGACCTACCAGCAAAGTGTCTTGTTCTAAACATGCACCAATTTAATGGATCTTATGGCTGCGCAAAGTGTAAGCAAAAAGGACAGACCTACCGCACAGCGAATAGAGGCCATAAACATATTTATCCATTTGATACAAATAATTTCAAAGGTAAAATAATTTAATGGAGTATTCTGTCCAAAAACATGCAATTGAAATATATATTTTAAAATGAAGGTCCTCGAAGAAACCACAAGGATACTTTATTGGATGCTGAAATAGCCAGCGGGCAACAGAAAGTCGTATGGGGTATAAAAGGGCCGTCTGTTATGTCACGAATTGTTCCGGATATTATAAATTCAACTGCAATTGATATTATGCACACGGTTTATCTTGGGATTATGAAAAAGTTGCTATTGCTGTGGTTTGATGGACAATACAGTAATTCTGAATTTTCTCTAGGCCGATTTAGAGATGAAGTTAGTCGAAGATTGCTTACAATTAAACCTCCACATTTTATTCAAAGATTACCGCGAAGCCTTCGAGATTTGACTTACTGGAAAGCATCTGAGCTTAAAAATTTTATGCTATATTATTCAGTACCATTGCTTTCTGACATTTTACCAAAAATATTTTTGGATCACCACATATTATTGGTAGCTGCATTATTTATATTAAGTTCTCAATCAATATCGTCCTCTGATTTGGACTTGGCTGATAAATTGTTAGTGCAATATGTATTTTCGTTTCAAAATCTATATGGCATTGAATTTATGACAGCTGTGGTACATCAAATACTTCATTTAGCAGATGATGTATATCATTTGGGACCTACGTGGGTCTCATCAAATTTTCCCTTTGAGGCTATCAATGGTAAATTAATAAAACTAGTTCATGGAACCCAACATCCAGAACTTCAAATTTCTTACGCATTATCAAATGTATTACACCAGCCAAGTATTCTTAAAAAACTAAGAAATGGTTCCGAAGTAGAAAAGTTTTGCAAATCGTTGCTAAACCACATGAAACCATTTAAAGTAGTTGAATGCATTAGCCCAGGCGTTTTCTCAGTAGGTTCATACAAAAATATAACTACAATTCCCCTTGCTTTAAGAGCTACATTTGTTGATCTTTTTGATGACTACGGTATTTTGGAAATATTTCACAAACTAAAAGTCAATCGTTTTATGTATAACAGTATATCAAAAAAACGCGAGTCAAAACATGATTCTTCGACAGCAAATATTATGCTATTTGATCAAACTATATATGGAAAAATAATCCATTTTGTTAAACATAGAAAATTTTGCGAAATTCATGAAAATATTTGTCATAATTGCGATGTTGAATTTTTAGCCTTTATTGAAGTTTTAGACCTGGTTAGTAATCAGCCTTTTCAACTTGAATCGCTTAATGGTTTTAGTTTCCATATTAAAGAACTTAAAGATTCTGTTACATACAAGATAGTCTCTATAAAATGTTTAATTTCACCTTGTTTTTTAATTGGTTTTCCTCATAAAAATAAAACCTTTCTATGTGACATAGTCAATTTTGTGGAAAGCGAGTGATTAATTATGACAAGCAATAAAATTTTACTAAAAATATGACTTGAAGTTTTGAAATTTTAATTTATAAAATTGATCTATTTTACTCCTGTTTAATCTCGAGAAAATTTCCGCAGCAGTCGAACTAGAGGATATCAAACGCTCTTATTTCATTTTTCTACTTTTGCAACGAATTTGCAGACGTGAAAAAACATTTTTTTCTATAAAGCTTAATAGTTTAAAATGGCTGGCAGACGCCAGTATTTCTCCTTTTGAATACCTGCAATCGGAATAGGAAAATATTTTCTCGCTGAATTGGTCTCGACTTTTTGGTCTCGCTGATTTGGTCGCGGGACTAATTGGTCTCACCGATTTGGTCGCGGGACCATTTGGTGTCGTGATTTTTTGGTCTCGAGACTATTTGGTCTCGTGATTTTTTGGTCTCGGGATTATTTGGTATCGTGATTATTTGGTTACCTAATTAGATGCCACCTTTTCCAAAACAATGGTCCCAATAATTCGTTGCAACCTTTTCCAATATATTTCTAATATTGTTAATAAATTGTTCGTGCTAAGAGGCGCGGGCTTTTCATACTCATCATATAAATAATTTTCTTACCTTTGGTTAGGTAAGGTTGGGTTAGGTTTGGTTTGCTTTGGTTAGGTAAGGTTGGGTTGGGTTCGGTTAAGTTTGGTTTGGTTAGCTTAGGTTTGGATTGGTTTGGTTAGGTCTGGTTGGGCTAAATTTGGCTGGGTTAAAGGGGCTCACCGGAGCTGTTGGGGGAGACCACCCTTAGTTAAGGGGGAAAACACCCAGCTCTTTTGGCCATAATTAATGGCGCCACCCTCGCAGCCACCCCAACAGCGCCGGCCAGCCCCTTTTAGTAAATGCTGAAGGGGTGATAATTTCTTAAAACGAGACTTTCGTGTCCAGAGACCAATTTGTCTCGAGAATCAATTGTCCCGGGACCAAAGTTTCCCGAGAACCAATTGTCCCGAAACCAATTTGTCACTAGACCAAATTGTCCCGGGACCCATTTGTCCCAAGACCAAATCGTCAAGACCCATACGGCGAGACCAAATTGTCGCGGACCGCCTGCAATATGTCTATAAATGTGGTCGAGTTACAGTCTTAATCTGCAGCTGGATTTCCACTTTTCCATCACTTTTGCAGACCAGTCACATGTATACAAATGTGGTCGAGTTACAGTTCTAATCTAGCAGCTGGATTTCTACTTCTCCATCACTTTTTTAGACCTGTAACACGTCTATAAATGTGGTCAAGTTACAGTTTTAAATTGGCAGCTGGATTTCTATTTTTCCATCACTTTTGCAGACCTGTTACACGTCTTCAAAGGTGATGGAAAAGTAGAAATGCAGCTGCCAATTTAAAACTGCAACTTGACCACATTTATAGACATGTTACAGGTCTACAAAAGTGATGGAAAAGCAGAGATCCAGCAGCCAATTTAAAGCTGCAATTTGACCACATTTATAGACATGTTACAGGTCTGTAAATATGATGGAAAAGTAGAAATCCAGATGAAAATTTAAAACTGTAATTTGACCATGTTACAAGTCTGCAAAAGTGATGGAAAAGCAGAGATCCAGCAGCCAATTTAAAGCTGCAATTTGACCACATTTATAGACATGTTACAGGTCTGTAAATATGATGGAAAAGTAGAAATCCAGATGAAAATTTAAAACTGTAATTTGACCATGTTACAAGTCTGCAAAAGTGATGGAAAAGCAGAGATCCAGCAGCCAATTTAAAGCTGCAATTTGACCACATTTACAGACATGTTACAGGTCTTCAAAAGTGATGGAAAAGTAGAAATACAGCTGCCAATTTAAAACTGCAACTTGACCACATTTATAGACATGTTACAGGTCTACAAAAGTGATGGAAAAGTAGAAATCCAGTTGCCAATTGAAAACTGTAATTTGACTACATTTATAGACATGTTACAAGTCTGCAAAAGTGATGGAAAAGTAGAGATCCAGCAGCCAATTTAAAGCTGCAATTTGACCACATTTATAGACATGTTACAGGTCTGTAAATATGATGAAAAAGCAGAGATCCAGCAGCCAATTTAAAGCTGCAATTTGACCATATTTATAGACATGTTACAGGTCTATAAATATGATGGAAAAAGAGATCCAGCAGCCAATTTAAAGCTGCAATTTGACCACATTTATAGACATGTTACAGGTCTGTAAATATGATGGAAAAGTAGAGATCCAGCAGCCAATTTAAAGCTGCAATTTGACCACATTTATAGACATGTTACAGGTCTGTAAATATGATGAAAAAGCAGAGATCCAGCAGCCAATTTAAAGCTGCAATTTGACCACATTTTTAGACAGTTTACAGGTCTGTAAATATGATGGAAAAGTAGAGATCCAGCAGCCAATTTAAAGCTGCAATTTGACCACATTTATAGACATGTTACAGGTCTGTAAATATGATGGAAAAGTACAGATCCAGCAGCCAATTTAAAGCTGCAATTTGACCACATTTTTAGACATGTTACAGGTCTGTAAATATGATGAAAAAGCAGAGATCCAGCAGCCAATTTAAAGCTGCAATTTGACCACATTTATAGACATGTTACAGGTCTGTAAATATGATGGAAAAGTAGAAATCCAGCAGCCAATTTAAAGCTGCAATTTGACCACATTTATAGACATGTTACAGGTCTGTAAATATGATGGAAAAGTACAGATCCAGCAGCCAATTTAAAGCTGCAATTTGACCACATTTTTAAACATGTTACAGGTCTGTAAATATGATGAAAAAGCAGAGATCCAGCAGCCAATTTAAAGCTGCAATTTGACCACATTTATAGACATGTTACAGGTCTGTAAATATGATGGAAAAGCAGAGATCCAGCAGCCAATTTAAAGCTGCAATTTGACCACATTTATAGACATGTTACAGTTCTGTAAATATGATGGAAAAGCAGAGATCCAGCAGCCAATTTAAAGCTGCAATTTGACCACATTTATAGACATGTTACAGGTCTGTAAATATGATGGAAAAGTAGAAATCCAGATGAAAATTTAAAACTGTAATTTGACCATGTTACAAGTCTGCAAAAGTGATGGAAAAGTAGAGATCCAGCTGCCAATTTAAAACTGTAATTTGACCACATTTAGAGCCATATTGCAGGTATTCAAAAGTAGGACATTTTACTAGAATTGAATACCTGCAATATGTCTATAAATGTGGAATAGTTACAGTTTTAAATTTTAAGCTAGGTTTCAACTTTTCCATCACTTTTGTAGACCTGTAACATGTCTATAAAAATGGTCAAATTACAGTTTTAAATTCGCATCTGGTATTTTTACTTTTCCATAAGTTTTGCAAACCTGTAACATGTCTATAAATATGGTCAAATTACAGTTTTAAATTGGCAGCTGGATTTCTACTTTTCCATCACTTTTGCAGACCTGTTACATGTCTATAAATATGGTCAAATTACAGTTTTAAATTGGCAGCTGGATTTCTACTTTTCCATCACATTTGTAGGCCTGAAACATGTCTATAAATGTGGTCAAGTTGCAGTTTTAAACTAGCAGCTGGTATTTCTACTTTTTCATCGCTTTTGCAGATCTGTAACATGTCTATAACTGTGGTAAAATTACAGTTTTAAACTAGCAGCTGTTATTTCTACTTTTGCATCGCGTTTGCAGAATCGCGCTGCATATTTCTGCCAGTACAGACAATTAACAGTTAATTAACAGAAAATGTAGAAACGGCAGACAATTTGCAGTTCTGGAATTTCTGTGAAATTTTCGCGTTTTTCGAGCTGCAGAAAATGTAGCCTTAATTTATACCTATTACAGCGTGGTAGCGATAAAAAAGCGCGTATGCAGATGAATTACAGCTTAAAATTTTTGTACGGGTTAATTCCCTATAAAACACTCATTGAAAGTGATTTCATCTCGATTGAACAAAAATTAAAAATTTACCTCGATTTTTAATAACATTTTCAAAATCGACGTTTCACGGCCAAAGAAGCTTACTTTGAGTATTTCTTCACTATTTTCAAATATGTTCACTGAAACCATTATTTTTATACTTTTTGCTTTAATTCAAGCAAATGTAACGATATTCAATCAAAAAACTGTTAAAATTCAATTTTTCAATAAGAAATCGTTGTCACGGATTTTGTGTCCTGAAGAAGAAAAACCTGCGATTTTTTCGGTACTTTTTTGAATGCATTTTTTTCTGGAGAAATTTTTGACCGAATTCAGCTTAATTCCCTATAAAACACTCATTAAAAGTGATTTCATCTCGATTGAACAATAAATAAAAATGTACCTCGATTTTTAATAACATTTTCAAAATCGACGTTTCACGGCCAAAGAAGCATATTTTGAGTATTTCTTCACTATTTTCAAAAATAACCACTGAAACCATTATTTTTATACTTTTTGCTTTAATTCAAGCAAATGTAACGATATTCATTCAAAAAACTGTTAAAATTCAATTTTTCAATAAGAAATCGTTGTCACGGATTTTGTGTCCTGAAGAAGAAAAACCTGCGATTTTTTCGGTACTTTTTTGAATGCATTTTTTTCTGGAGAAATTTTTGACCGAATTCAGCTTAATTCCCTATAAAACACTCATTGAAAGTGATTTCGTCTCGATTGAACAATAAATAAAAATGTACCTCGATTTTTAATAACATTTTCAAAATCGACGTAACTCGGCCTAAGAAAAACATTTTTAGTATTTGTTCACTGTTTTCAAATATAACCACTGAAACCATTATTTTTGTAATTTTTGCGTTAATTCAAGCAAATAAAACGATATTCATTCAACAAACTGTTAAAATTCAATTTTCAGTAAGAAATCGTTTTCACGGATTTTGTGTCTTGAAGAAGAAAAACCTGCGATTTTTTCGGTACTTTTTTGAATGAATTTTTTTCTGGAGAAATTTTTGACCGAATTCAGCTTAATTCCCTATAAAACACTCATTAAAAGTGATTTCATCTCGATTGAACAATAAATAAAAATGTACCTCGATTTTTAATAACATTTTCAAAATCGACGTTTCACGGCCAAAGAAGCATATTTTGAGTATTTCTTCACTATTTTCAAAAATAACCACTGAAACCATTATTTTTATACTTTTTGCTTTAATTCAAGCAAATGTAACGATATTCATTCAAAAAACTGTTAAAATTCAATTTTTCAATAAGAAATCGTTGTCACGGATTTTGTGTACTGAAGAAGAAAAACCTGCGATTTTTTCGGTACTTTTTTGAATGCATTTTTTTCTGGAGAAATTTTTGACCGAATTCAGCTTAATTCCCTATAAAACACTCATTGAAAGTGATTTCGTCTCGATTGAACAATAAATAAAAATGTACCTCGATTTTTAATAACATTTTCAAAATCGACGTAACTCGGCCTAAGAAAAACATTTTTAGTATTTGTTCACTGTTTTCAAATATAACCACTGAAACCATTATTTTTGTAATTTTTGCGTTAATTCAAGCAAATAAAACGATATTCATTCAACAAACTGTTAAAATTCAATTTTCAGTAAGAAATCGTTTTCACGGATTTTGTGTCTTGAAGAAGAAAAACCTGCGATTTTTTCGGTACTTTTTTGAATGAATTTTTTTCTGGAGAAATTTTTGACCGAATTCAGCTTAATTCCCTATAAAACACTCATTAAAAGTGATTTCATCTCGATTGAACAATAAATAAAAATGTACCTCGATTTTTAATAACATTTTCAAAATCGACGTTTCACGGCCAAAGAAGCATATTTTGAGTATTTCTTCACTATTTTCAAAAATAACCACTGAAACCATTATTTTTATACTTTTTGCTTTAATTCAAGCAAATGTAACGATATTCATTCAAAAAACTGTTAAAATTCAATTTTTCAATAAGAAATCGTCGTCACGGATTTTGTGTCCTGAAGAAGAAAAACCTGCGATTTTTTCGGTACTTTTTTGAATGCATTTTTTTCTGGAGAAATTTTTGACCGAATTCAGCTTAATTTCCTATAAAACACTCATTGAAAGTGATTTCGTCTCGATTGAACAATAAATAAAAATGTACCTCGATTTTTAATAACATTTTCAAAATCGACGTAACTCGGCCTAAGAAAAACATTTTTAGTATTTGTTCACTGTTTTCAAATATAACCACTGAAACCATTATTTTTGTAATTTTTGCGTTAATTCAAGCAAATAAAACGATATTCATTCAACAAACTGTTAAAATTCAATTTTAAATAAGAAATCCGTTGTCACGGATTTTGTATCTTGAAGAAAAAAAACATGCGATTTTTTCGGTACACTTTTGAATGCATTTAATTCTGGAGAAATGTTTGACCGAATTCATCTGAATTCCCTATAAAACACTCATTGAAAGTGATTTCATCTCGATTGAACCATAATTAAAAATTTACCTCGATTTTTAATAACATTTTCAAAATCGACGTTTCACGGCCAAAGAAGCATATTTTGAGTATTTCTTCACTATTTTCAAAAATAACCACTGAAACCATTATTTTTATACTTTTTGCTTTAATTCAAGCAAATGTAACGATATTCATTCAAAAAACTGTTAAAATTCAATTTTTCAATAAGAAATCGTCGTCACGGATTTTGTGTCCTGAAGAAGAAAAACCTGCGATTTTTTCGGTACTTTTTTGAATGCATTTTTTTCTGGAGAAATTTTTGACCGAATTCAGCTTAATTTCCTATAAAACACTCATTGAAAGTGATTTCGTCTCGATTGAACAATAAATAAAAATGTACCTCGATTTTTAATAACATTTTCAAAATCGACGTAACTCGGCCTAAGAAAAACATTTTTAGTATTTGTTCACTGTTTTCAAATATAACCACTGAAACCATTATTTTTGTAATTTTTGCGTTAATTCAAGCAAATAAAACGATATTCATTCAACAAACTGTTAAAATTCAATTTTAAATAAGAAATCCGTTGTCACGGATTTTGTATCTTGAAGAAAAAAAACATGCGATTTTTTCGGTACACTTTTGAATGCATTTAATTCTGGAGAAATGTTTGACCGAATTCATCTGAATTCCCTATAAAACACTCATTGAAAGTGATTTCATCTCGATTGAACCATAATTAAAAATTTACCTCGATTTTTAATAACATTTTCAAAATCGACGTTTCACGGCCAAAGAAGCATATTTTGAGTATTTCTTCACTATTTTCAAAAATAACCACTGAAACCATTATTTTTATACTTTTTGCTTTAATTCAAGCAAATGTAACGATATTCATTCAAAAAACTGTTAAAGTTCAATTTTTCAATAAGAAATCGTTGTCACGGATTTTGTATCTTGAAGAAGAAAAACATGCGATTTTTTTCGGTACTTTTTTGAATGCATTTTTTTCTTGAGAAATCTTTGACCGAATTCAGCTTAATTCCCTATAAAACACTCATTGAAAGTGATTTCATCTCGATTGAACAATAATTAAAAATTTACCTCGATTTTTAATAACATTTTCAAAATCGACGTTTCACGGCCAAAGAAGCATACTTTGAGTATTTCTTCACTATTTTCAAATATATTCATTGAAACCATTATTTTTATACTTTTTGCTTTAATTCAAGCAATGTAACGATATTCATTCAAAAAACTGTTAAAATTCAATTTTCAATAAGAAATCGTATTCACGGATTTTGTGTCTTGAAGAAGAAAAACCTGCGATTTTTTCGGTACTTTTTTGAATGAATTTTTTTCTGGAGAAATTTTTGACCGAATTCAGCTTAATTCCCTATAAAACACTCATTGAAAGTGATTTCATCTCGATTGAACAATAATTAAAAATTTACCTCGATTTTTAATAACATTTTCAAAATCGACGTAACTCGGCCTAAGAAAAACATTTTGAGTATTTGTTCACTATTTTCAAATATAACCACTGAAACCATTATTTTTGTAATTTTTGCGTTAATTCAAGCAAATGTAACGATATTCATTCAACAAACTGTTAAAATTCAATTTTAAATAAGAAATCGTTGTCACGGATTTTGTATCTTGAAGAAAAAAAACATGCGATTTTTTCGGTACACTTTTGAATGCATTTTTTTCTGGAGAAATGTTTGACCGAATTCAGCTTAATTCCCTATAAAACACTCATTGAAAGTGATTTCATCTCGATTGAACAATAATTAAAAATTTACCTCGATTTTTAATAACATTTTCAAAATCGACGTTTCACGGCCAAAGAAGCTTACTTTGAGTATTTCTTCACTATTTTCAAATATGTTCACTGAAACCATTATTTTTATACTTTTTGCTTTAATTCAAGCAAATGTAACGATATTCAATCAAAAAACTGTTAAAATTAAATTTTTCAATAAGAAATCGTTGTCACGGATTTTGTATCTTGAAGAAGAAAAACATGCGATTTTTTCGGTACTTTTTTGAATGAATTTTTTTCTGGAGAAATTTTTGACCGAATTCAGCTTAATTCCCTATAAAACACTCATTAAAAGTGATTTCATCTCGATTGAACAATAAATAAAAATGTACCTCGATTTTTAATAACATTTTCAAAATCGACGTTTCACGGCCAAAGAAGCATATTTTGAGTATTTCTTCACTATTTTCAAAAATAACCACTGAAACCATTATTTTTATACTTTTTGCTTTAATTCAAGCAAATGTAACGATATTCATTCAAAAAACTGTTAAAGTTCAATTTTTCAATAAGAAATCGTTGTCACGGATTTTGTATCTTGAAGAAGAAAAACATGCGATTTTTTTCGGTACTTTTTTGAATGCCTTTTTTTCTTGAGAAATCTTTGACCGAATTCAGCTTAATTCTCTATAAAACACTCATTGAAAGTGATTTCATCTCGATTGAACAATAATTAAAAATTTACCTCGATTTTTAATAACATTTTCAAAATCGACGTTTCACGGCCAAAGAAGCATACTTTGAGTATTTCTTCACTATTTTCAAATATATTCATTGAAACCATTATTTTTATACTTTTTGCTTTAATTCAAGCAATGTAACGATATTCATTCAAAAAACTGTTAAAATTTAATTTTCAATAAGAAATCGTATTCACGGATTTTGTGTCTTGAAGAAGAAAAACCTGCGATTTTTTCGGTACTTTTTTGAATGCATTTTTTTCTGGAGAAATTTTTGACCGAATTCAGCTTAATTCCCTATAAAACACTCATTGAAAGTGATTTCGTCTCGATTGAACAATAAATAAAAATGTACCTCGATTTTTAATAACATTTTCAAAATCGACGTAACTCGGCCTAAGAAAAACATTTTGAGTATTTGTTCACTGTTTTCAAATATAACCACTGAAACCATTATTTTTGTAATTTTTGCGTTAATTTAAGCAAATGAAACGATATTCATTCAACAAACTGTTAAAATTCAATTTTAAATAAGAAATCGTTGTCACGGATTTTGTATCTTGAAGAAAAAAAACATGCGATTTTTTCGGTACACTTTTGAATGCATTTAATTCTGGAGAAATGTTTGACCGAATTCATCTTAATTCCCTATAAAACACTCATTGAAAGTGATTTCATCTCGATTGAACCATAATTAAAAATTTACCTCGATTTTTAATAACATTTTCAAAATCGACGTTTCACGGCCAAAGAAGCATATTTTGAGTATTTCTTCACTATTTTCAAAAATAACCACTGAAACCATTATTTTTATACTTTTTGCTTTAATTCAAGTAAATGTAACGATATTCATTCAAAAAACTGTTAAAGTTCAATTTTTCAATAAGAAATCGTTGTCACGGATTTTGTATCTTGAAGAAGAAAAACATGCGATTTTTTTCGGTACTTTTTTGAATGTTTTTTTTTCTTGAGAATTCTTTGACCGAATTCAGCTTAATTCTCTATAAAACACTCATTGAAAGTGATTTCATCTCGATTGAACAATAATTAAAAATTTACCTCGATTTTTAATAACATTTTCAAAATCGACGTTTCACGGCCAAAGAAGCATACTTTGAGTATTTCTTCACTATTTTCAAATATATTCATTGAAACCATTATTTTTATACTTTTTGCTTTAATTCAAGCAATGTAACGATATTCATTCAAAAAACTGTTAAAATTCAATTTTCAATAAGAAATCGTATTCACGGATTTTGTGTCTTGAAGAAGAAAAACCTGCGATTTTTTCGGTACTTTTTTGAATGAATTTTTTTCTGGAGAAATTTTTGACCGAATTCAGCTTAATTCCCTATAAAACACTCATTGAAAGTGATTTCATCTCGATTGAACAATAATTAAAAATTTACCTCGATTTTTAATAACATTTTCAAAATCGACGTAACTCGGCCTAAGAAAAACATTTTGAGTATTTGTTCACTATTTTCAAATATAACCACTGAAACCATTATTTTTGTAATTTTTGCGTTAATTCAAGCAAATGTAACGATATTCATTCAACAAACTGTTAAAATTCAATTTTAAATAAGAAATCGTTGTCACGGATTTTGTATCTTGAAGAAAAAAAACATGCGATTTTTTCGGTACACTTTTGAATGCATTTTTTTCTGGAGAAATGTTTGACCGAATTCAGCTTAATTCCCTATAAAACACTCATTGAAAGTGATTTCATCTCGATTGAACAATAATTAAAAATTTACGTCGATTTTTAATAACATTTTCAAAATCGACGTTTCACGGCCAAAGAAGCTTACTTTGAGTATTTCTTCACTATTTTCAAATATATTCACTGAAACCATTATTTTTATACTTTTTGCTTTAATTCAAGCAATGTAACGATATTCATTCAAAAAACTGTTAAAATTCAATTTTCAATAAGAAATCGTATTCACGGATTTTGTGTCTTGAAGAAGAAAAACCTGCGATTTTTTCGGTACTTTTTTGAATGAATTTTTTTCTGGAGAAATTTTTGACCGAATTCAGCTTAATTCCCTATAAAACACTCATTGAAAGTGATTTCATCTCGATTGAACAATAATTAAAAATTTACCTCGATTTTTAATAACATTTTCAAAATCGACGTTTCACGGCCAAAGAAGCATACTTTGAGTATTTCTTCACTATTTTCAAATATGTTCACTGAAACCATTATTTTTATACTTTTTGCTTTAATTCAAGCAAATGTAACGATATTCAATCAAAAAACTGTTAAAATTAAATTTTTCAATAAGAAATCGTTGTCACGGATTTTGTATCTTGAAAAAGAAAAACATGCGATTTTTTTCGGTACTTTTTTGAATGCATTTTTTTCTGGAGAAATTTTTGACCGAATTCAGCTTAATTCCCTATAAAACACTCAATAAAAGTGATTTCATCTCGATTGAACAATAAATAAAAATGTACCTCGATTTTTAATAACATTTTCACAATCGACGTACCTCGGCCTAAGAAAAACATTTTGAGTATTTGTTCACTGTTTTCAAATATAGCCACTGAAACCATTATTTTTGTAATTTTTGCGTTAATTCAAGCAAATGTAACGATATTCATTCAACAAACTGTTAAAATTCAATTTTCAATAAGAAATCGTATTCACGGATTTTGTGTCTTGAAGAAGAAAAACCTGCGATTTTTTCGGTACTTTTTTCAATGAATTTTTTTCTGGAGAAATTTTTGACCGAATTCAGCTTAATTCCCTATAAAACACTCATTGAAAGTGATTTCATCTCGATTGAACAATAATTAAAAATTTACCTTGATTTTTAATAACATTTTCAAAATCGACGTAACTCGGCCTAAGAAAAACATTTTGAGTATTTTTTCACTATTTTCAAATATAACCACTGAAACCATTATTTTTGTAATTTTTGCGTTAATTCAAGCAAATGTAACGATATTCATTCAACAAACTGTTAAAATTCAATTTTAAATAAGAAATCGTTGTCACGGATTTTGTATCTTGAAGAAAAAAAACATGCGATTTTTTCGGTACACTTTTGAATGCATTTTTTTCTGGAGAAATGTTTGACCGAATTCAGCTTAATTCCCTATAAAACACTCATTGAAAGTGATTTCATCTCGATTGAACAATAATTAAAAATTTACGTCGATTTTTAATAACATTTTCAAAATCGACGTTTCACGGCCAAAGAAGCTTACTTTGAGTATTTCTTCACTATTTTCAAATATATTCACTGAAACCATTATTTTTATACTTTTTGCTTTAATTCAAGCAATGTAACGATATTCATTCAAAAAACTGTTAAAATTCAATTTTCAATAAGAAATCGTATTCACGGATTTTGTGTCTTGAAGAAGAAAAACCTGCGATTTTTTCGGTACTTTTTTGAATGAATTTTTTTCTGGAGAAATTTTTGACCGAATTCAGCTTAATTCCCTATAAAACACTCATTGAAAGTGATTTCATCTCGATTGAACAATAATTAAAAATTTACCTCGATTTTTAATAACATTTTCAAAATCGACGTTTCACGGCCAAAGAAGCATACTTTGAGTATTTCTTCACTATTTTCAAATATGTTCTCTGAAACCATTATTTTTATACTTTTTGCTTTAATTCAAGCAAATGTAACGATATTCAATCAAAAAACTGTTAAAATTAAATTTTTCAATAAGAAATCGTTGTCACGGATTTTGTATCTTGAAAAAGAAAAACATGCGATTTTTTTCGGTACTTTTTTGAATGCATTTTTTTCTGGAGAAATTTTTGACCGAATTCAGCTTAATTCCCTATAAAACACTCAATAAAAGTGATTTCATCTCGATTGATCAATAAATAAAAATGTACCTCGATTTTTAATAACATTTTCACAATCGACGTAACTCGGCCTAAGAAAAACATTTTGAGTATTTGTTCACTGTTTTCAAATATAGCCACTGAAACCATTATTTTTGTAATTTTTGCGTTAATTCAAGCAAATGTAACGATATTCATTCAACAAACTGTTAAAATTCAATTTTCAATAAGAAATCGTATTCACGGATTTTGTGTCTTGAAGAAGAAAAACCTGCGATTTTTTCGGTACTTTTTTCAATGAATTTTTTTCTGGAGAAATTTTTGACCGAATTCAGCTTAATTCCCTATAAAACACTCATTGAAAGTGATTTCATCTCGATTGAACAATAATTAAAAATTTACCTTGATTTTTAATAACATTTTCAAAATCGACGTAACTCGGCCTAAGAAAAACATTTTGAGTATTTGTTCACTGTTTTCAAATATAGCCACTGAAACCATTATTTTTGTAATTTTTGCGTTAATTCAAGCAAATGTAACGATATTCATTCAACAAACTGTTAAAATTCAATTTTCAATAAGAAATCGTATTCACGGATTTTGTGTCTTGAAGAAGAAAAACCTGCGATTTTTTCGGTACTTTTTTGAATGAATTTTTTTCTGGAGAAATTTTTGACCGAATTCAGCTTAATTCCCTATAAAACACTCATTGAAAGTGATTTCATCTCGATTGAACAATAATTAAAAATTTACCTCGATTTTTAATAACATTTTCAAAATCGACGTAACTCGGCCTAAGAAAAACATTTTGAGTATTTGTTCACTATTTTCAAATATAACCACTGAAACCATTATTTTTGTAATTTTTGCGTTAATTCAAGCAAATGTAACGATATTCATTCAACAAACTGTTAAAATTCAATTTTAAATAAGAAATCGTTGTCACGGATTTTGTATCTTGAAGAAAAAAAACATGCGATTTTTTCGGTACACTTTTGAATGCATTTTTTTCTGGAGAAATGTTTGACCGAATTCAGCTTAATTCCCTATAAAACACTCATTGAAAGTGATTTCATCTCGATTGAACAATAATTAAAAATTTACGTCGATTTTTAATAACATTTTCAAAATCGACGTTTCACGGCCAAAGAAGCTTACTTTGAGTATTTCTTCACTATTTTCAAATATATTCACTGAAACCATTATTTTTATACTTTTTGCTTTAATTCAAGCAATGTAACGATATTCATTCAAAAAACTGTTAAAATTCAATTTTCAATAAGAAATCGTATTCACGGATTTTGTGTCTTGAAGAAGAAAAACCTGCGATTTTTTCGGTACTTTTTTGAATGAATTTTTTTCTGGAGAAATTTTTGACCGAATTCAGCTTAATTCCCTATAAAACACTCATTGAAAGTGATTTCATCTCGATTGAACAATAATTAAAAATTTACCTCGATTTTTAATAACATTTTCAAAATCGACGTTTCACGGCCAAAGAAGCATACTTTGAGTATTTCTTCACTATTTTCAAATATGTTCACTGAAACCATTATTTTTATACTTTTTGCTTTAATTCAAGCAAATGTAACGATATTCAATCAAAAAACTGTTAAAATTAAATTTTTCAATAAGAAATCGTTGTCACGGATTTTGTATCTTGAAAAAGAAAAACATGCGATTTTTTTCGGTACTTTTTTGAATGCATTTTTTTCTGGAGAAATTTTTGACCGAATTCAGCTTAATTCCCTATAAAACACTCAATAAAAGTGATTTCATCTCGATTGAACAATAAATAAAAATGTACCTCGATTTTTAATAACATTTTCACAATCGACGTAACTCGGCCTAAGAAAAACATTTTGAGTATTTGTTCACTGTTTTCAAATATAGCCACTGAAACCATTATTTTTGTAATTTTTGCGTTAATTCAAGCAAATGTAACGATATTCATTCAACAAACTGTTAAAATTCAATTTTCAATAAGAAATCGTATTCACGGATTTTGTGTCTTGAAGAAGAAAAACCTGCGATTTTTTCGGTACTTTTTTCAATGAATTTTTTTCTGGAGAAATTTTTGACCGAATTCAGCTTAATTCCCTATAAAACACTCATTGAAAGTGATTTCATCTCGATTGAACAATAATTAAAAATTTACCTTGATTTTTAATAACATTTTCAAAATCGACGTAACTCGGCCTAAGAAAAACATTTTGAGTATTTTTTCACTATTTTCAAATATAACCACTGAAACCATTATTTTTGTAATTTTTGCGTTAATTCAAGCAAATGTAACGATATTCATTCAACAAACTGTTAAAATTCAATTTTAAATAAGAAATCGTTGTCACGGATTTTGTATCTTGAAGAAAAAAAACATGCGATTTTTTCGGTACACTTTTGAATGCATTTTTTTCTGGAGAAATGTTTGACCGAATTCAGCTTAATTCCCTATAAAACACTCATTGAAAGTGATTTCATCTCGATTGAACAATAATTAAAAATTTACGTCGATTTTTAATAACATTTTCAAAATCGACGTTTCACGGCCAAAGAAGCTTACTTTGAGTATTTCTTCACTATTTTCAAATATATTCACTGAAACCATTATTTTTATACTTTTTGCTTTAATTCAAGCAATGTAACGATATTCATTCAAAAAACTGTTAAAATTCAATTTTCAATAAGAAATCGTATTCACGGATTTTGTGTCTTGAAGAAGAAAAACCTGCGATTTTTTCGGTACTTTTTTGAATGAATTTTTTTCTGGAGAAATTTTTGACCGAATTCAGCTTTATTCCCTATAAAACACTCATTGAAAGTGATTTCATCTCGATTGAACAATAATTAAAAATTTACCTCGATTTTTAATAACATTTTCAAAATCGACGTTTCACGGCCAAAGAAGCATACTTTGAGTATTTCTTCACTATTTTCAAATATGTTCACTGAAACCATTATTTTTATACTTTTTGCTTTAATTCAAGCAAATGTAACGATATTCAATCAAAAAACTGTTAAAATTAAATTTTTCAATAAGAAATCGTTGTCACGGATTTTGTATCTTGAAAAAGAAAAACATGCGATTTTTTTCGGTACTTTTTTGAATGCATTTTTTTCTGGAGAAATTTTTGACCGAATTCAGCTTAATTCCCTATAAAACACTCAATAAAAGTGATTTCATCTCGATTGAACAATAAATAAAAATGTACCTCGATTTTTAATAACATTTTCACAATCGACGTAACTCGGCCTAAGAAAAACATTTTGAGTATTTGTTCACTGTTTTCAAATATAGCCACTGAAACCATTATTTTTGTAATTTTTGCGTTAATTCAAGCAAATGTAACGATATTCATTCAACAAACTGTTAAAATTCAATTTTAAATAAGAAATCGTTGTCACGGATTTTGTATCTTGAAGAAAAAAAACATGCGATTTTTTCGGTACACTTTTGAATGCATTTTTTTCTGGAGAAATGTTTGACCGAATTCAGCTTAATTCCCTATAAAACACTCATTGAAAGTGATTTCATCTCGATTGAACAATAATTAAAAAATTACCTCGATTTTTAATAACATTTTCAAAATCGACGTTTCACGGCCAAAGAAGCTTACTTTGAGTATTTCTTCACTATTTTCAAATATGTTCACTGAAACCATTATTTTTATACTTTTTGCTTTAATTCAAGCAAATGTAACGATATTCAATCAAAAAACTGTTAAAATTAAATTTTTCAATAAGAAATCGTATTCACGGATTTTGTGTCTTGAAGAAGAAAAACCTGCGATTTTTTCGGTACTTTTTTGAATGAATTTTTTTCTGGAGAAATTTTTGACCGAATTCAGCTTAATTCCCTATAAAACACTCATTGAAAGTGATTTCATCTCGATTGAACAATAATTAAAAATTTACCTCGAATTTTAATAACATTTTCAAAATCGACGTTTCACGGCCAAAGAAGCATACTTTGAGTATTTCTTCACTATTTTCAAATATGTTCACTGAAACCATTATTTTTATACTTTTTGCTTTAATTCAAGCAAATGTAACGATATTCAATCAAAAAACTGTTAAAATTAAATTTTTCAATAAGAAATCGTTGTCACGGATTTTGTATCTTGAAAAAGAAAAACATGCGATATTTTTCGGTACTTTTTTGAATGCATTTTTTTCTGGAGAAATTTTTGACCGAATTCAGCTTAATTCCCTATAAAACACTCAATAAAAGTGATTTCATCTCGATTGAACAATAAATAAAAATGTACCTCGATTTTTAATAACATTTTCACAATCGACGTAACTCGGCCTAAGAAAAACATTTTGAGTATTTGTTCACTGTTTTCAAATATAGCCACTGAAACCATTATTTTTGTAATTTTTGCGTTAATTCAAGCAAATGTAACGATATTCATTCAACAAACTGTTAAAATTCAATTTTAAATAAGAAATCGTTGTCACGGATTTTGTATCTTGAGGAAAAAAAACATGCGATTTTTTCGGTACACTTTTGAATGCATTTTTTTCTGGAGAAATGTTTGACCGAATTCAGCTTAATTCCCTATAAAACACTCATTGAAAGTGATTTCATCTCGATTGAACAATAATTAAAAAATTACCTCGATTTTTAATAACATTTTCAAAATCGACGTTTCACGGCCAAAGAAGCTTACTTTGAGTATTTCTTCACTATTTTCAAATATGTTCACTGAAACCATTATTTTTATACTTTTTGCTTTAATTCAAGCAAATGTAACGATATTCAATCAAAAAACTGTTAAAATTAAATTTTTCAATAAGAAATCGTTGTCACGGATTTTGTATCTTGAAGAAGAAAAACATGCGATTTTTTCGGTACTTTTTTGAATGAATTTTTTTCTGGAGAAATTTTTGACCGAATTCAGCTTAATTCCCTATAAAACACTCATTAAAAGTGATTTCATCTCGATTGAACAATAAATAAAAATGTACCTCGATTTTTAATAACATTTTCAAAATCGACGTTTCACGGCCAAAGAAGCATATTTTGAGTATTTCTTCACTATTTTCAAAAATAACCACTGAAACCATTATTTTTATACTTTTTGCTTTAATTCAAGCAAATGTAACGATATTCATTCAAAAAACTGTTAAAATTCAATTTTTCAATAAGAAATCGTTGTCACGGATTTTGTATCTTGAAGAAGAAAAACATGCGATTTTTTCGGTACTTTTTTGAATGCATTTTTTTCTGGAGAAATTTTTGACCGAATTCAGCTTAATTCCCTATAAAACACTCATTGAAAGTGATTTCGTCTCGATTGAACAATAAATAAAAATGTACCTCGATTTTTAATAACATTTTCAAAATCGACGTAACTCGACCTAAGAAAAACATTTTGAGTATTTGTTCACTGTTTTCAAATATAACCACTGAAACCATTATTTTTGTAATTTTTGCGTTAATTCAAGCAAATAAAACGATATTCATTCAACAAACTGTTAAAATTCAATTTTAAATAAGAAATCGTTGTCACGGATTTTGTATCTTGAAGAAAAAAAACATGCGATTTTTTCGGTACACTTTTGAATGCATTTAATTCTGGAGAAATGTTTGACCGAATTCATCTTAATTCCCTATAAAACACTCATTGAAAGTGATTTCATCTCGATTGAACCATAATTAAAAATTTACCTCGATTTTTAATAACATTTTCAAAATCGACGTTTCACGGCCAAAGAAGCATACTTTGAGTATTTCTTCACAATTTTCAAATATATTCATTGAAACCATTATTTTTATACTTTTTGCTTTAATTCAAGCAATGTAACGATATTCATTCAAAAAACTGTTAAAATTCAATTTTCAATAAGAAATCGTTTTCACGGATTTTGTGTCTTGAAGAAGAAAAACCTGCGATTTTTTCGGTACTTTTTTGAATGAATTTTTTTCTGGAGAAATTTTTGACCGAATTCAGCTTAATTCCCTATAAAACACTCATTAAAAGTGATTTCATCTCGATTGAACAATAAATAAAAATGTACCTCGATTTTTAATAACATTTTCAAAATCGACGTTTCACGGCCAAAGAAGCATATTTTGAGTATTTCTTCACTATTTTCAAAAATAACCACTGAAACCATTATTTTTATACTTTTTGCTTTAATTCAAGCAAATGTAACGATATTCATTCAAAAAACTGTTAAAATTCAATTTTTCAATAAGAAATCGTTGTCACGGATTTTGTATCTTGAAGACGAAAAACATGCGATTTTTTCGGTACTTTTTTGAATGCATTTTTTTCTGGAGAAATTTTTGACCGAATTCAGCTTAATTCCCTATAAAACACTCATTGAAAGTGATTTCGTCTCGATTGAACAATAAATAAAAATGTACCTCGATTTTTAATAACATTTTCAAAATCGACGTAACTCGGCCTAAGAAAAACATTTTGAGTATTTGTTCACTGTTTTCAAATATAACCACTGAAACCATTATTTTTGTAATTTTTGCGTTAATTCAAGCAAATGAAACGATATTCATTCAACAAACTGTTAAAATTCAATTTTAAATAAGAAATCGTTGTCACGGATTTTGTATCTTGAAGAAAAAAAACATGCGATTTTTTCGGTACACTTTTGAATGCATTTAATTCTGGGGAAATGTTTGACCGAATTCATCTTAATTCGCTATAAAACACTCATTGAAAGTGATTTCATCTCGATTGAACCATAATTAAAAATTTACCTCGATTTTTAATAACATTTTCAAAATCGACGTTTCACGGCCAAAGAAGCATATTTTGAGTATTTCTTCACTATTTTCAAAAATAACCACTGAAACCATTATTTTTATACTTTTTGCTTTAATTCAAGCAAATGTAACGATATTCATTCAAAAAACTGTTAAAGTTCAATTTTTCAATAAGAAATCGTTGTCACGGATTTTGTATCTTGAAGAAGAAAAACATGCGATTTTTTTCGGTACTTTTTTGAATGCCTTTTTTTCTTGAGAAATCTTTGACCGAATTCAGCTTAATTCTCTATAAAACACTCATTGAAAGTGATTTCATCTCGATTGAACAATAATTAAAAATTTACCTCGATTTTTAATAACATTTTCAAAATCGACGTTTCACGGCCAAAGAAGCATACTTTGAGTATTTCTTCACTATTTTCAAATATATTCATTGAAACCATTATTTTTATACTTTTTGCTTTAATTCAAGCAATGTAACGATATTCATTCAAAAAACTGTTAAAATTCAATTTTCAATAAGAAATCGTATTCACGGATTTTGTGTCTTGAAGAAGAAAAACCTGCGATTTTTTCGGTACTTTTTTGAATGAATTTTTTTCTGGAGAAATTTTTGACCGAATTCAGCTTAATTCCCTATAAAACACTCATTAAAAGTGATTTCATCTCGATTGAACAATAAATAAAAATGTACCTCGATTTTTAATAACATTTTCAAAATCGACGTTTCACGGCCAAAGAAGCATATTTTGAGTATTTCTTCACTATTTTCAAAAATAACCACTGAAACCATTATTTTTATACTTTTTGCTTTAATTCAAGCAAATGTAACGATATTCATTCAAAAAACTGTTAAAATTCAATTTTTCAATAAGAAATCGTTGTCACGGATTTTGTATCTTGAAGAAGAAAAACATGCGATTTTTTCGGTACTTTTTTGAATGCATTTTTTTCTGGAGAAATTTTTGACCGAATTCAGCTTAATTCCCTATAAAACACTCATTGAAAGTGATTTCGTCTCGATTGAACAATAAATAAAAATGTACCTCGATTTTTAATAACATTTTCAAAATCGACGTAACTCGGCCTAAGAAAAACATTTTGAGTATTTGTTCACTGTTTTCAAATATAACCACTGAAACCATTATTTTTGTAATTTTTGCGTTAATTCAAGCAAATAAAACGATATTCATTCAACAAACTGTTAAAATTCAATTTTAAATAAGAAATCGTTGTCACGGATTTTGTATCTTGAAGAAAAAAAACATGCGATTTTTTCGGTACACTTTTGAATGCATTTAATTCTGGAGAAATGTTTGACCGAATTCATCTTAATTCCCTATAAAACACTCATTGAAAGTGATTTCATCTCGATTGAACCATAATTAAAAATTTACCTCGATTTTTAATAACATTTTCAAAATCGACGTTTCACGGCCAAAGAAGCATATTTTGAGTATTTCTTCACTATTTTCAAAAATAACCACTGAAACCATTATTTTTATACTTTTTGCTTTAATTCAAGCAAATGTAACGATATTCATTCAAAAAACTGTTAAAGTTCAATTTTTCAATAAGAAATCGTTGTCACGGATTTTGTATCTTGAAGAAGAAAAACATGCGATTTTTTTCGGTACTTTTTTGAATGCCTTTTTTTCTTGAGAAATCTTTGACCGAATTCAGCTTAATTCTCTATAAAACACTCATTGAAAGTGATTTCATCTCGATTGAACAATAATTAAAAATTTACCTCGATTTTTAATAACATTTTCAAAATCGACGTTTCACGGCCAAAGAAGCATACTTTGAGTATTTCTTCACTATTTTCAAATATATTCATTGAAACCATTATTTTTATACTTTTTGCTTTAATTCAAGCAATGTAACGATATTCATTCAAAAAACTGTTAAAATTCAATTTTCAATAAGAAATCGTATTCACGGATTTTGTGTCTTGAAGAAGAAAAACCTGCGATTTTTTCGGTACTTTTTTGAATGAATTTTTTTCTGGAGAAATTTTTGACCGAATTCAGCTTAATTCCCTATAAAACACTCATTAAAAGTGATTTCATCTCGATTGAACAATAAATAAAAATGTACCTCGATTTTTAATAACATTTTCAAAATCGACGTTTCACGGCCAAAGAAGCATATTTTGAGTATTTCTTCACTATTTTCAAAAATAACCACTGAAACCATTATTCTTATACTTTTTGCTTTAATTCAAGCAAATGTAACGATATTCATTCAAAAAACTGTTAAAATTCAATTTTTCAATAAGAAATCGTTGTCTCGGATTTTGTATCTTGAAGAAAAAAAACATGCGATTTTTTCGGTAAACTTTTGAATGCATTTAATTCTGGAGAAATTTTTGACCGAATTCAGCTTAATTCCCTATAAAACACTCATTAAAAGTGATTTCATCTCGATTGAACAATAAATAAAAATGTACCTCGATTTTTAATAACATTTTCAAAATCGACGTTTCACGGCCAAAGAAGCATATTTTGAGTATTTCTTCACTATTTTCAAAAATAACCACTGAAACCATTATTTTTATACTTTTTGCTTTAATTCAAGCAAATGTAACGATATTCATTCAAAAAACTGTTAAAGTTCAATTTTTCAATAAGAAATCGTTGTCACGGATTTTGTATCTTGAAGAAGAAAAACATGCGATTTTTTTCGGTACTTTTTTGAATGCCTTTTTTTCTTGAGAAATCTTTGACCGAATTCAGCTTAATTCTCTATAAAACACTCATTGAAAGTGATTTCATCTCGATTGAACAATAATTAAAAATTTACCTCGATTTTTAATAACATTTTCAAAATCGACGTTTCACGGCCAAAGAAGCATACTTTGAGTATTTCTTCACTATTTTCAAATATATTCATTGAAACCATTATTTTTATACTTTTTGCTTTAATTCAAGCAATGTAACGATATTCATTCAAAAAACTGTTAAAATTCAATTTTCAATAAGAAATCGTATTCACGGATTTTGTGTCTTGAAGAAGAAAAACCTGCGATTTTTCCGGTACTTTTTTGAATGAATTTTTTTCTGGAGAAATTTTTGACCGAATTCAGCTTAATTCCCTATAAAACACTCATTAAAAGTGATTTCATCTCGATTGAACAATAAATAAAAATGTACCTCGATTTTTAATAACATTTTCAAAATCGACGTTTCACGGCCAAAGAAGCATATTTTGAGTATTTCTTCACTATTTTCAAAAATAACCACTGAAACCATTATTTTTATACTTTTTGCTTTAATTCAAGCAAATGTAACGATATTCATTCAAAAAACTGTTAAAATTCAATTTTTCAATAAGAAATCGTTGTCACGGATTTTGTATCTTGAAGAAGAAAAACATGCGATTTTTTCGGTACTTTTTTGAATGCATTTTTTTCTGGAGAAATTTTTGACCGAATTCAGCTTAATTCCCTATAAAACACTCATTGAAAGTGATTTCGTCTCGATTGAACAATAAATAAAAATGTACCTCGATTTTTAATAACATTTTCAAAATCGACGTAACTCGGCCTAAGAAAAACATTTTGAGTATTTGTTCACTGTTTTCAAATATAACCACTGAAACCATTATTTTTGTAATTTTTGCGTTAATTCAAGCAAATGAAACGATATTCATTCAACAAACTGTTAAAATTCAATTTTAAATAAGAAATCGTTGTCACGGATTTTGTATCTTGAAGAAAAAAAACATGCGATTTTTTCGGTACACTTTTGAATGCATTTAATTCTGGAGAAATGTTTGACCGAATTCATCTTAATTCCCTATAAAACACTCATTGAAAGTGATTTCATCTCGATTGAAACATAATTAAAAATTTACCTCGATTTTTAATAACATTTTCAAAATCGACGTTTCACGGCCAAAGAAGCATATTTTGAGTATTTCTTCACTATTTTCAAAAATAACCACTGAAACCATTATTTTTATACTTTTTGCTTTAATTCAAGCAAATGTAACGATATTCATTCAAAAAACTGTTAAAGTTCAATTTTTCAATAAGAAATCGTTGTCACGGATTTTGTATCTTGAAGAAGAAAAACATGCGATTTTTTTCGGTACTTTTTTGAATGCCTTTTTTTCTTGAGAAATCTTTGACCGAATTCAGCTTAATTCTCTATAAAACACTCATTGAAAGTGATTTCATCTCGATTGAACAATAATTAAAAATTTACCTCGATTTTTAATAACATTTTCAAAATCGACGTTTCACGGCCAAAGAAGCATACTTTGAGTATTTCTTCACTATTTTCAAATATATTCATTGAAACCATTATTTTTATACTTTTTGCTTTAATTCAAGCAATGTAACGATATTCATTCAAAAAACTGTTAAAATTCAATTTTCAATAAGAAATCGTATTCACGGATTTTGTGTCTTGAAGAAGAAAAACCTGCGATTTTTTCGGTACTTTTTTGAATGAATTTTTTTCTGGAGAAATTTTTGACCGAATTCAGCTTAATTCCCTATAAAACACTCATTAAAAGTGATTTCATCTCGATTGAACAATAAATAAAAATGTACCTCGATTTTTAATAACATTTTCAAAATCGACGTTTCACGGCCAAAGAAGCATATTTTGAGTATTTCTTCACTATTTTCAAAAATAACCACTGAAACCATTATTTTTATACTTTTTGCTTTAATTCAAGCAAATGTAACGATATTCATTCAAAAAACTGTTAAAATTCAATTTTTCAATAAGAAATCGTTGTCACGGATTTTGTATCTTGAAGAAGAAAAACATGCGATTTTTTCGGTACTTTTTTGAATGCATTTTTTTCTGGAGAAATTTTTGACCGAATTCAGCTTAATTCCCTATAAAACACTCATTGAAAGTGATTTCGTCTCGATTGAACAATAAATAAAAATGTATCTCGATTTTTAATAACATTTTCAAAATCGACGTAACTCGGCCTAAGAAAAACATTTTGAGTATTTGTTCACTGTTTTCAAATATAACCACTGAAACCATTATTTTTGTAATTTTTGCGTTAATTCAAGCAAATAAAACGATATTCATTCAACAAACTGTTAAAATTCAATTTTAAATAAGAAATCGTTGTCACGGATTTTGTATCTTGAAGAAAAAAAACATGCGATTTTTTCGGTACACTTTTGAATGCATTTAATTCTGGAGAAATGTTTGACCGAATTCATCTTAATTCCCTATAAAACACTCATTGAAAGTGATTTCATCTCGATTGAACCATAATTAAAAATTTACCTCGATTTTTAATAACATTTTCAAAATCGACGTTTCACGGCCAAAGAAGCATATTTTGAGTATTTCTTCAATATTTTCAAAAATAACCACTGAAACCATTATTTTTATACTTTTTGCTTTAATTCAAGCAAATGTAACGATATTCATTCAAAAAACTGTTAAAGTTCAATTTTTCAATAAGAAATCGTTGTCACGGATTTTGTATATTGAAGAAGAAAAACATGCGATTTTTTTCGGTACTTTTTTGAATGCCTTTTTTTCTTGAGAAATCTTTGACCGAATTCAGCTTAATTCTCTATAAAACACTCATTGAAAGTGATTTCATCTCGATTGAACAATAATTAAAAATTTACCTCGATTTTTAATAACATTTTCAAAATCGACGTTTCACGGCCAAAGAAGCATACTTTGAGTATTTCTTCACTATTTTCAAATATATTCATTGAAACCATTATTTTTATACTTTTTGCTTTAATTCAAGCAATGTAACGATATTCATTCAAAAAAATGTTAAAATTCAATTTTCAATAAGAAATCGTATTCACGGATTTTGTGTCTTGAAGAAGAAAAACCTGCGATTTTTTCGGTACTTTTTTGAATGAATTTTTTTCTGGAGAAATTTTTGACCGAATTCAGCTTAATTCCCTATAAAACACTCATTAAAAGTGATTTCATCTCGATTGAACAATAATTAAAAATGTACCTCGATTTTTAATAACATTTTCAAAATCGACGTTTCACGGCCAAAGAAGCTTACTTTGAGTATTTCTTCACTATTTTCAAATATGTTCACTGAAACCATTATTTTTATACTTTTTGCTTTAATTCAAGCAAATGTAACGATATTCAATCAAAAAACTGTTAAAATTAAATTTTTCAATAAGAAATCGTTGTCACGGATTTTGTATCTTGAAGAAGAAAAACATGCGATTTTTTCGGTACTTTTTTGAATGCATTTTTTTCTGGAGAAATTTTTGACCGAATTCAGCTTAATTCCCTATAAAACACTCATTGAAAGTGATTTCGTCTCGATTGAACAATAAATAAAAATGTACCTCGATTTTTAATAACATTTTCAAAATCGACGTAACTCGGCCTAAGAAAAACATTTTGAGTATTTGTTCACTGTTTTCAAATATAACCACTGAAACCATTATTTTTGTAATTTTTGCGTTAATTCAAGCAAATAAAACGATTTTCATTCAACAAACTGTTAAAATTCAATTTTAAATAAGAAATCGTTGTCACGGATTTTGTATCTTGAAGAAAAAAAACATGCGATTTTTTCGGTACACTTTTGAATGCATTTAATTCTGGAGAAATGTTTGACCGAATTCATCTTAATTCCCTATAAAACACTCATTGAAAGTGATTTCATCTCGATTGAACCATAATTAAAAATTTACCTCGATTTTTAATAACATTTTCAAAATCGACGTTTCACGGCCAAAGAAGCATATTTTGAGTATTTCTTCACTATTTTCAAAAATAACCACTGAAACCATTATTTTTATACTTTTTGCTTTAATTCAAGCAAATGTAACGATATTCATTCAAAAAACTGTTAAAGTTCAATTTTTCAATAAGAAATCGTTGTCACGGATTTTGTATCTTGAAGAAGAAAAACATGCGATTTTTTTCGGTACTTTTTTGAATGCCTTTTTTTCTTGAGAAATCTTTGACCGAATTCAGCTTAATTCTCTATAAAACACTCATTGAAAGTGATTTCATCTCGATTGAACAATAATTAAAAATTTACCTCGATTTTTAATAACATTTTCAAAATCGACGTTTCACGGCCAAAGAAGCATACTTTGAGTATTTCTTCACTATTTTCAAATATATTCATTGAAACCATTATTTTTATACTTTTTGCTTTAATTCAAGCAATGTAACGATATTCATTCAAAAAACTGTTAAAATTCAATTTTCAATAAGAAATCGTATTCACGGATTTTGTGTCTTGAAGAAGAAAAACCTGCGATTTTTTCGGTACTTTTTTGAATGAATTTTTTTCTGGAGAAATTTTTGACCGAATTCAGCTTAATTCCCTATAAAACACTCATTAAAAGTGATTTCATCTCGATTGAACAATAATTAAAAATGTACCTCGATTTTTAATAACATTTTCAAAATCGACGTTTCACGGCCAAAGAAGCTTACTTTGAGTATTTCTTCACTATTTTCAAATATGTTCACTGAAACCATTATTTTTATACTTTTTGCTTTAATTCAAGCAAATGTAACGATATTCAATCAAAAAACTGTTAAAATTAAATTTTTCAATAAGAAATCGTTGTCACGGATTTTGTATCTTGAAAAAGAAAAACATGCGATTTTTTTCGGTACTTTTTTGAATGCATTTTTTTCTGGAGAAATTTTTGACCGAATTCAGCTTAATTCCCTATAAAACACTCAATAAAAGTGATTTCATCTCGATTGAACAATATATAAAAATGTACCTCGATTTTTAATAACATTTTCACAATCGACGTAACTCGGCCTAAGAAAAACATTTTGAGTATTTGTTCACTGTTTTCAAATATAACCACTGAAACCATTATTTTTGTAATTTTTGCGTTAATTCAAGCAAATGTAACGATATTCATTCAACAAACTGTTAAAATTCAATTTTAAATAAGAAATCGTTGTCACGGATTTTGTATCTTGAAGAAAAAAAACATGCGATTTTTTCGGTACACTTTTGAATGCATTTTTTTCTGGAGAAATGTTTGACCGAATTCAGCTTAATTCCCTATAAAACACTCATTGAAAGTGATTTCATCTCGATTGAACAATAATTAAAAATTTACCTCGATTTTTAATAACATTTTCAAAATCGACGTTTCACGGCCAAAGAAGCTTACTTTGAGTATTTCTTCACTATTTTCAAATATGTTCACTGAAACCATTATTTTTATACTTTTTGCTTTAATTCAAGCAAATGTAACGATATTCAATCAAAAAACTGTTAAAATTAAATTTTTCAATAAGAAATCGTTGTCACGGATTTTGTATCTTGAAAAAGAAAAACATGCGATTTTTTTCGGTACTTTTTTGAATGCATTTTTTTCTGGAGAAATTTTTGACCGAATTCAGCTTAATTCCCTATAAAACACTCAATAAAAGTGATTTCATCTCGATTGAACAATATATAAAAATGTACCTCGATTTTTAATAACATTTTCACAATCGACGTAACTCGGCCTAAGAAAAACATTTTGAGTATTTGTTCACTGTTTTCAAATATAACCACTGAAACCATTATTTTTGTAATTTTTGCGTTAATTCAAGCAAATGTAACGATATTCATTCAACAAACTGTTAAAATTCAATTTTAAATAAGAAATCGTTGTCACGGATTTTGTATCTTGAAGAAAAAAAACATGCGATTTTTTCGGTACACTTTTGAATGCATTTTTTTCTGGAGAGATGTTTGACCGAATTCAGCTTAATTCCCTATAAAACACTCATTAAAAGTGATTTCATCTCGATTGAACAATAAATAAAAATGTACCTCGATTTTTAATAACATTTTCAAAATCGACGTTTCACGGCCAAAGAAGCTTACTTTGAGTATTTCTTCACTATTTTCAAATATGTTCACTGAAACCATTATTTTTATACTTTTTGCTTTAATTCAAGCAAATGTAACGATATTCAATCAAAAAACTGTTAAAATTAAATTTTTCAATAAGAAATCGTTGTCACGGATTTTGTATCTTGAAGAAGAAAAACCTGCGATTTTTTCGGTACTTTTTTGAATGAATTTTTTTCTGGAGAAATTTTTGACCGAATTCAGCTTAATTCCCTATAAAACACTCATTAAAAGTGATTTCATCTCGATTGAACAATAAATAAAAATGTACCTCGATTTTTAATAACATTTTCAAAATCGACGTTTCACGGCCAAAGAAGCATATTTTGAGTATTTCTTCACTATTTTCAAAAATAACCACTGAAACCATTATTTTTATACTTTTTGCTTTAATTCAAGCAAATGTAACGATATTCATTCAAAAAACTGTTAAAATTCAATTTTTCAATAAGAAATCGTTGTCACGGATTTTGTATCTTGAAGAAGAAAAACATGCGATTTTTTCGGTACTTTTTTGAATGCATTTTTTTCTGGAGAAATTTTTGACCGAATTCAGCTTAATTCCCTATAAAACACTCATTGAAAGTGATTTCGTCTCGATTGAACAATAAATAAAAATGTATCTCGATTTTTAATAACATTTTCAAAATCGACGTAACTCGGCCTAAGAAAAACATTTTGAGTATTTGTTCACTGTTTTCAAATATAACCACTGAAACCATTATTTTTGTAATTTTTGCGTTAATTCAAGCAAATAAAACGATATTCATTCAACAAACTGTTAAAATTCAATTTTAAATAAGAAATCGTTGTCACGGATTTTGTATCTTGAAGAAAAAAAACATGCGATTTTTTCGGTACACTTTTGAATGCATTTAATTCTGGAGAAATGTTTGACCGAATTCATCTTAATTCCCTATAAAACACTCATTGAAAGTGATTTCATCTCGATTGAACCATAATTAAAAATTTACCTCGATTTTTAATAACATTTTCAAAATCGACGTTTCACGGCCAAAGAAGCATATTTTGAGTATTTCTTCAATATTTTCAAAAATAACCACTGAAACCATTATTTTTATACTTTTTGCTTTAATTCAAGCAAATGTAACGATATTCATTCAAAAAACTGTTAAAGTTCAATTTTTCAATAAGAAATCGTTGTCACGGATTTTGTATATTGAAGAAGAAAAACATGCGATTTTTTTCGGTACTTTTTTGAATGCCTTTTTTTCTTGAGAAATCTTTGACCGAATTCAGCTTAATTCTCTATAAAACACTCATTGAAAGTGATTTCATCTCGATTGAACAATAATTAAAAATTTACCTCGATTTTTAATAACATTTTCAAAATCGACGTTTCACGGCCAAAGAAGCATACTTTGAGTATTTCTTCACTATTTTCAAATATATTCATTGAAACCATTATTTTTATACTTTTTGCTTTAATTCAAGCAATGTAACGATATTCATTCAAAAAAATGTTAAAATTCAATTTTCAATAAGAAATCGTATTCACGGATTTTGTGTCTTGAAGAAGAAAAACCTGCGATTTTTTCGGTACTTTTTTGAATGAATTTTTTTCTGGAGAAATTTTTGACCGAATTCAGCTTAATTCCCTATAAAACACTCATTAAAAGTGATTTCATCTCGATTGAACAATAATTAAAAATGTACCTCGATTTTTAATAACATTTTCAAAATCGACGTTTCACGGCCAAAGAAGCTTACTTTGAGTATTTCTTCACTATTTTCAAATATGTTCACTGAAACCATTATTTTTATACTTTTTGCTTTAATTCAAGCAAATGTAACGATATTCAATCAAAAAACTGTTAAAATTAAATTTTTCAATAAGAAATCGTTGTCACGGATTTTGTATCTTGAAGAAGAAAAACATGCGATTTTTTCGGTACTTTTTTGAATGCATTTTTTTCTGGAGAAATTTTTGACCGAATTCAGCTTAATTCCCTATAAAACACTCATTGAAAGTGATTTCGTCTCGATTGAACAATAAATAAAAATGTACCTCGATTTTTAATAACATTTTCAAAATCGACGTAACTCGGCCTAAGAAAAACATTTTGAGTATTTGTTCACTGTTTTCAAATATAACCACTGAAACCATTATTTTTGTAATTTTTGCGTTAATTCAAGCAAATAAAACGATTTTCATTCAACAAACTGTTAAAATTCAATTTTAAATAAGAAATCGTTGTCACGGATTTTGTATCTTGAAGAAAAAAAACATGCGATTTTTTCGGTACACTTTTGAATGCATTTAATTCTGGAGAAATGTTTGACCGAATTCATCTTAATTCCCTATAAAACACTCATTGAAAGTGATTTCATCTCGATTGAACCATAATTAAAAATTTACCTCGATTTTTAATAACATTTTCAAAATCGACGTTTCACGGCCAAAGAAGCATATTTTGAGTATTTCTTCACTATTTTCAAAAATAACCACTGAAACCATTATTTTTATACTTTTTGCTTTAATTCAAGCAAATGTAACGATATTCATTCAAAAAACTGTTAAAGTTCAATTTTTCAATAAGAAATCGTTGTCACGGATTTTGTATCTTGAAGAAGAAAAACATGCGATTTTTTTCGGTACTTTTTTGAATGCCTTTTTTTCTTGAGAAATCTTTGACCGAATTCAGCTTAATTCTCTATAAAACACTCATTGAAAGTGATTTCATCTCGATTGAACAATAATTAAAAATTTACCTCGATTTTTAATAACATTTTCAAAATCGACGTTTCACGGCCAAAGAAGCATACTTTGAGTATTTCTTCACTATTTTCAAATATATTCATTGAAACCATTATTTTTATACTTTTTGCTTTAATTCAAGCAATGTAACGATATTCATTCAAAAAACTGTTAAAATTCAATTTTCAATAAGAAATCGTATTCACGGATTTTGTGTCTTGAAGAAGAAAAACCTGCGATTTTTTCGGTACTTTTTTGAATGAATTTTTTTCTGGAGAAATTTTTGACCGAATTCAGCTTAATTCCCTATAAAACACTCATTAAAAGTGATTTCATCTCGATTGAACAATAATTAAAAATGTACCTCGATTTTTAATAACATTTTCAAAATCGACGTTTCACGGCCAAAGAAGCTTACTTTGAGTATTTCTTCACTATTTTCAAATATGTTCACTGAAACCATTATTTTTATACTTTTTGCTTTAATTCAAGCAAATGTAACGATATTCAATCAAAAAACTGTTAAAATTAAATTTTTCAATAAGAAATCGTTGTCACGGATTTTGTATCTTGAAAAAGAAAAACATGCGATTTTTTTCGGTACTTTTTTGAATGCATTTTTTTCTGGAGAAATTTTTGACCGAATTCAGCTTAATTCCCTATAAAACACTCAATAAAAGTGATTTCATCTCGATTGAACAATATATAAAAATGTACCTCGATTTTTAATAACATTTTCACAATCGACGTAACTCGGCCTAAGAAAAACATTTTGAGTATTTGTTCACTGTTTTCAAATATAACCACTGAAACCATTATTTTTGTAATTTTTGCGTTAATTCAAGCAAATGTAACGATATTCATTCAACAAACTGTTAAAATTCAATTTTAAATAAGAAATCGTTGTCACGGATTTTGTATCTTGAAGAAAAAAAACATGCGATTTTTTCGGTACACTTTTGAATGCATTTTTTTCTGGAGAAATGTTTGACCGAATTCAGCTTAATTCCCTATAAAACACTCATTGAAAGTGATTTCATCTCGATTGAACAATAATTAAAAATTTACCTCGATTTTTAATAACATTTTCAAAATCGACGTTTCACGGCCAAAGAAGCTTACTTTGAGTATTTCTTCACTATTTTCAAATATGTTCACTGAAACCATTATTTTTATACTTTTTGCTTTAATTCAAGCAAATGTAACGATATTCAATCAAAAAACTGTTAAAATTAAATTTTTCAATAAGAAATCGTTGTCACGGATTTTGTATCTTGAAAAAGAAAAACATGCGATTTTTTTCGGTACTTTTTTGAATGCATTTTTTTCTGGAGAAATTTTTGACCGAATTCAGCTTAATTCCCTATAAAACACTCAATAAAAGTGATTTCATCTCGATTGAACAATATATAAAAATGTACCTCGATTTTTAATAACATTTTCACAATCGACGTAACTCGGCCTAAGAAAAACATTTTGAGTATTTGTTCACTGTTTTCAAATATAACCACTGAAACCATTATTTTTGTAATTTTTGCGTTAATTCAAGCAAATGTAACGATATTCATTCAACAAAATGTTAAAATTCAATTTTAAATAAGAAATCGTTGTCACGGATTTTGTATCTTGAAGAAAAAAAACATGCGATTTTTTCGGTACACTTTTGAATGCATTTTTTTCTGGAGAGATGTTTGACCGAATTCAGCTTAATTCCCTATAAAACACTCATTAAAAGTGATTTCATCTCGATTGAACAATAAATAAAAATGTACCTCGATTTTTAATAACATTTTCAAAATCGACGTTTCACGGCCAAAGAAGCTTACTTTGAGTATTTCTTCACTATTTTCAAATATGTTCACTGAAACCATTATTTTTATACTTTTTGCTTTAATTCAAGCAAATGTAACGATATTCAATCAAAAAACTGTTAAAATTAAATTTTTCAATAAGAAATCGTTGTCACGGATTTTGTATCTTGAAGAAGAAAAACATGCGATTTTTTCGGTACTTTTTTGAATGAATTTTTTTCTGGAGAAATTTTTGACCGAATTCAGCTTAATTCCCTATAAAACACTCATTAAAAGTGATTTCATCTCGATTGAACAATAAATAAAAATGTACCTCGATTTTTAATAACATTTTCAAAATCGACGTTTCACGGCCAAAGAAGCATATTTTGAGTATTTCTTCACTATTTTCAAAAATAACCACTGAAACCATTATTTTTATACTTTTTGCTTTAATTCAAGCAAATGTAACGATATTCATTCAAAAAACTGTTAAAATTCAATTTTTCAATAAGAAATCGATGTCACGGATTTTGTATCTTGAAGAAGAAAAACATGCGATTTTTTCGGTACTTTTTTGAATGCATTTTTTTCTGGAGAAATTTTTGACCGAATTCAGCTTAATTCCCTATAAAACACTCATTGAAAGTGATTTCGTCTCGATTGAACAATAAATAAAAATGTACCTCGATTTTTAATAACATTTTCAAAATCGACGTAACTCGACCTAAGAAAAACATTTTGAGTATTTGTTCACTGTTTTCAAATATAACCACTGAAACCATTATTTTTGAAATTTTTGCGTTAATTCAAGCAAATAAAACGATATTCATTCAACAAACTGTTAAAATTCAATTTTAAATAAGAAATCGTTGTCACGGATTTTGTATCTTGAAGAAAAAAAACATGCGATTTTTTCGGTACACTTTTGAATGCATTTAATTCTGGAGAAATGTTTGACCGAATTCATCTTAATTCCCTATAAAACACTCATTGAAAGTGATTTCATCTCGATTGAACCATAATTAAAAATTTACCTCGATTTTTAATAACATTTTCAAAATCGACGTTTCACGGCCAAAGAAGCATATTTTGAGTATTTCTTCACTATTTTCAAAAATAACCACTGAAACCATTATTTTTATACTTTTTGCTTTAATTCAAGCAAATGTAACGATATTCATTCAAAAAACTGTTAAAGTTCAATTTTTCAATAAGAAATCGTTGTCACGGATTTTGTATCTTGAAGAAGAAAAACATGCGATTTTTTTCGGTACTTTTTTGAATGCCTTTTTTTCTTGAGAAATCTTTGACCGAATTCAGCTTAATTCTCTATAAAACACTCATTGAAAGTGATTTCATCTCGATTGAACAATAATTAAAAATTTACCTCGATTTTTAATAACATTTTCAAAATCGACGTTTCACGGCCAAAGAAGCATATTTTGAGTATTTCTTCACTATTTTCAAAAATAACCACTGAAACCATTGTTTTTATACTTTTTGCTTTAATTCAAGCAAATGTAACGATATTCATTCAAAAAACTGTTAAAATTCAATTTTTCAATAAGAAATCGTTGTCACGGATTTTGTATCTTGAAGAAGAAAAACATGCGATTTTTTCGGTACTTTTTTGAATGCATTTTTTTCTGGAGAAATTTTTGACCGAATTCAGCTTAATTCCCTATAAAACACTCATTGAAAGTGATTTCGTCTCGATTGAACAATAAATAAAAATGTACCTCGATTTTTAATAACATTTTCAAAATCGACGTAACTCGGCCTAAGAAAAACATTTTGAGTATTTGTTCACTGTTTTCAAATATAACCACTGAAACCATTATTTTTGTAATTTTTGCGTTAATTCAAGCAAATAAAACGATATTCATTCAACAAACTGTTAAAATTCAATTTTAAATAAGAAATCATTGTCACGGATTTTGTATCTTGAAGAAAAAAAACATGCGATTTTTTCGGTACACTTTTGAATGCATTTAATTCTGGAGAAATGTTTGACCGAATTCATCTTAATTCCCTATAAAACACTCATTGAAAGTGATTTCATCTCGATTGAACCATAATTAAAAATTTACCTCGATTTTTAATAACATTTTCAAAATCGACGTTTCACGGCCAAAGAAGCATATTTTGAGTATTTCTTCACTATTTTCAAAAATAACCACTGAAACCATTATTTTTATACTTTTTGCTTTAATTCAAGCAAATGTAACGATATTCATTCAAAAAACTGTTAAAGTTCAATTTTTCAATAAGAAATCGTTGTCACGGATTTTGTATCTTGAAGAAGAAAAACATGCGATTTTTTCGGTACTTTTTTGAATGCCTTTTTTTCTTGAGAAATCTTTGACCGAATTCAGCTTAATTCTCTATAGAACACTCATTGAAAGTGATTTCATCTCGATTGAACAATATTTAAAAATTTACCTCGATTTTTAATAACATTTTCAAAATCGACGTTTCACGGCCAAAGAAGCATTCTTTGAGTATTTCTTCACTATTTTCAAATATATTCATTGAAACCATTATTTTTATACTTTTTGCTTTAATTCAAGCAATGTAACGATATTCATTCAAAAAACTGTTAAAATTCAATTTTCAATAAGAAATCGTATTCACGGATTTTGTGTCTTGAAGAAGAAAAACCTGCGATTTTTTCGGTACTTTTTTGAATGAATTTTTTTCTGGAGAAATTTTTGACCGAATTCAGCTTAATTCCCTATAAAACACTCAATAAAAGTGATTTCATCTCGATTGAACAATAAATAAAAATGTACCTCGATTTTTAATAACATTTTCAAAATCGACGTTTCACGGCCAAAGAAGCATATTTTGAGTATTTCTTCACTATTTTCAAAAATAACCACTGAAACCATTGTTTTTATACTTTTTGCTTTAATTCAAGCAAATGTAACGATATTCATTCAAAAAACTGTTAAAATTCAATTTTTCAATAAGAAATCGTTGTCACGGATTTTGTATCTTGAAGAAGAAAAACATGCGATTTTTTCGGTACTTTTTTGAATGCATTTTTTTCTGGAGAAATTTTTGACCGAATTCAGCTTAATTCCCTATAAAACACTCATTGAAAGTGATTTCGTCTCGATTGAACAATAAATAAAAATGTACCTCGATTTTTAATAACATTTTCAAAATCGACGTAACTCGGCCTAAGAAAAACATTTTGAGTATTTGTTCACTGTTTTCAAATATAACCACTGAAACCATTATTTTTGTAATTTTTGCGTTAATTCAAGCAAATAAAACGATTTTCATTCAACAAACTGTTAAAATTCAATTTTAAATAAGAAATCGTTGTCACGGATTTTGTATCTTGAAGAAAAAAAACATGCGATTTTTTCGGTACTTTTTTGAATGAATTTTTTTCTGGAGAAATTTTTGACAGAATTCAGCTTAATTCCCTATAAAACACTCATTGAAAGTGATTTCATCTCGATTGAACAATAATTAAAAATTTACCTCGATTTTTAATAACATTTTCAAAATCGACGTTTCACGGCCAAAGAAGCATACTTTGAGTATTTCTTCACTATTTTCAAATATGTTCACTGAAACCATTATTTTTATACTTTGTGCTTTAATTCAAGCAAATGTAACGATATTCAATCAAAAAACTGTTAAAATTAAATTTTTCAATAAGAAATCGTTGTCACGGATTTTGTATCTTGAAAAAGAAAAACATGCGATTTTTTCGGTACTTTTTTGAATGCATTTTTTTCTGGAGAAATTTTTGACCGAATTCAGCTTAATTCCCTATAAAACACTCAATAAAAGTGATTTCATCTCGATTGAACAATAAATAAAAATGTACCTCGATTTTTAATAACATTTTCAAAATCGACGTAACTCGGAGTAAGAAAAACATTTTGAGTATTTGTTCACTGTTTTCAAATATAACCACTGAAACCATTATTTTTGTAATTTTTGCGTTAATTCAAGCAAATGTAACGATATTCATTCAACAAACTGTTAAAATTCAATTTTAAATAAGAAATCGTTGTCACGGATTTTGTATCTTGAAGAAAAAAAACATGCGATTTTTTCGGTACACTTTTGAATGCATTTTTTTCTGGAGAATAGTTTGACCGAATTCAGCTTAATTCCCTATAAAACACTCATTGAAAGTGATTTCATCTCGATTGAACAATAATTAAAAATTTACCTCGATTTTTAATAACATTTTCAAAATCGACGTTTCACGGCCAAAGAAGCTTACTTTGAGTATTTCTTCACTATTTTCAAATATGTTCACTGAAACCATTATTTTTATACTTTTTGCTTTAATTCAAGCAAATGTAACGATATTCAATCAAAAAACTGTTAAAATTAAATTTTTCAATAAGAAATCGTTGTCACGGATTTTGTATCTTGAAGAAGAAAAACATGCGATTTTTTCGGTACTTTTTTGAATGCATTTTTTTCAGGAGAAATTTTTGACCGAATTCAGCTTAATTCCCTATAAAACACTCATTAAAAGCGATTTCATCTCGATTGAACAATAAATAAAAATGTACCTCGATTTTTAATAACATTTTCAAAATCGACGTTTCACGGCCAAAGAAGCATATTTTGAGTATTTCTTCACTATTTTCAAATATAACCACTGAAACCATTATTTTTATACTTTTTGCTTTAATTCAAGCAATGTAACGATATTCATTCAAAAAACAGTTAAAATTCAATTTTCAATAAGAAATCGTTGTCACGGATATTGTATCTTGAAGAAAAAAAACATGCGATTTTTTCGGTACACTTTTGAATGCATTTTTTTTGGAGAAATGTTTGACCGAATTCAGCTTAATTCCCTATAAAACACTCTTTGAAAGTGATTTCATCTTGATTTAACAATAATTAAAAATTTACCTCGAATTTTAATAACATTTTCAAAATCGACGTTTCACGGCCAAAGAAGCATACTTTGAGTATTTCTTCACTATTTTCAAATATGTTCATGGAAACCATTATTTTTATACTTTTTGCTTTAATTCAAGCAATGTAACGATATTCATTCAAAAAACTGTTAAAATTCAATTTTCAGTAAGAAATCGTATTCACGGATTTTGTGTCTTGAAGAAGAAAAACATGCGATTTTTTCGGTACACTTTTGAATGCATTTGTTTTTGGAGAAATGTTTGACCGAATTCAGCTTAATTCCCTATAAAACACTCTTTGAAAGTGATTTCATCTTGATTGAACAATAATTAAAAATTTACCTCGATTTTTAATAACATTTTCAAAATCGACGTTTCACGGCCAAAGAAGCATATTTTGAGTATTTCTTCACTATTTTCAAAAATAACCACTGAAACCATTATTTTTATACTTTTTGCTTTAATTCAAGCAAATGTAACGATATTCATTCAACAAACTGTTAAAATTCAATTTTAAATAAGAAATCGTCACGGATTTTGTATCTTGAAGAAAAAAAAACATGCGATTTTTTCGGTACACTTTTGAATGCATTTTTTTCTGGAGAAATTTTTGACCGCATTCAGCTTAATTCTCTATAAAACACTCATTAAAAGAGATTTCATCTCGATTGAACAATATATAAAAATGTACCTCGATTTTTAATAACATTTTCAAAATCGACGTAACTCGGCCTAAGAAAAACATTTTGAGTATTTGTTCACTATTTTCAAATATAACCACTGAAACCATTATTTTTGTAATTTTTGCGTTAATTCAAGAAAATATAACGATATTCATTCAACAAACTGTTAAAATTCAATTTTAAATAAGAAATCGTTGTCACGGATTTTGTATCTTGAAAAAAAAACATGCGATTTTTTCGGTACACTTTTAAATGCATTTTTTTTGGAGAAATTTTTGACCGAATTCAGCTTAATTCCCTATAAAACACTCATTGAAAGTGATTTCATCTCGATTTAACAATAATTAAAAATTTACCTCGATTTTTAATAACATTGTCAAAATCGACGTTTCACGGCCAAAGAAGCATACTTTGAGTATTTCTTCACTATTTTCAAATATGTTCACTGAAACCATTATTTTTATACTTTTTGCTTTAATTCAAGCAAATGTAACGATATTCAATCAAAAAACTGTTAAAATTAAATTTTTCAATAAGAAATCGTTGTCACGGATTTTGTATCTTGAAGAAGAAAAACATGCGATTTTTTCGATACTTTTTTGAATGCATTTTTTTCTGGAGAAATTTTTGACCGAATTCAGTTTAATTCCCTATAAAACACTCAATAAAAGTGATTGTGTAAAAACCTTGACTTTTTACGTCACATCTGAGACCTCACAACACCGCTCCCGGATGGGCTCGAACCACCAACCTATTGGTTAACAGCCGAACGCGCTAACCATTGCGCCACGGAAGCCCAAAAGTTAAATGTTCGTCTGGTGTTGTGGAAAAACTCTGACATTTTACGTTACATCTGAGACGTCACAACACCGCTCCCGGGAGGGCTCGAACCACCAACTTTTCGGTTAACAGCTGAACGCGCTGACCATTGCGCCACTGAAGCCCAAAAATTAAATTTTCGTCAGGTATTGAGGTAAAACCTTGACTTTTTACTTCTCATCTGAGACCTCACAACACCGCTCCCGGATGGGCTCGAACCACCAACCTTTCGGTTAACAGCCGAACGCGCTAACCATTCGCCACGGACGCCCAAAAATTAAATGGTCGTCTGGAATTGTGGAAAAACTTTGGCTATTTACGTTACATTTGAGATCCAAAAACACCGCTCCCGGGTGGGCTCGAACCACCAACCTATTGGTTAACAGCCGAACGCGCTAACCATTGAGCCACGGAAGATCAGAAATTAAATGGTTGTCACGTATTGTGGAAAAGTTTTGACTTTTAACGCTACATCTGAGACCCCACAACACCTCTTCCGGGTGGGCTCAAACCACCAACCTTTCGATTAAGAGCTGAACGCGCTAACCATTGCGCCACGGAAGCCCAAAAATTAAATGCTCGTCAGGTATTGTGGAAAAACTCTGACATTTTACGTTACATCTGAGACGTCACAACACCGCTCCCGGGAGGGCTCGAACCACCAACGTTTCGGTTAACAGCTGAACGCGCTGACCATTGCGCCGCTGAAGCCCAAAAATTAAATTTTCGTCAGGTATTGAGGTAAAACTTTGACTTTTTACTTCACATCCTAGACCTCACAACACCGCTCCCGGATGGGCTCCAACCACCAACCTTTCGATTGACAGCCGAACGCGCTAACCATTGAGCCACGGAAGCTCAGAAATTAAATGGTTGTCACGTATTGTGGAAAAGTTTTGACTTTTTACGCTACATCTGAGACCCCACAACACCTCTTCCGCGTGGGCTCGAACCACCAACCTTTCGATTAACAGCTGAACGCGCTAACCATTGCGCCACGGAAGCCCAAAAATTAAATGTTCGTCAGGTATTGTGGAAAAACTCTGACATTTTACGTTACATCTGAGACATCACAACACCGCTCCCGGATGGGCTAGAACCTCCAACCTATTGGTTAACAGCCGAACGCGCTAACCATTGAGCCACGGAAGCTCAGAAATTAAATGGTTGTCAGGTATTGTTGAAAAGTTACGACTTTTCAAGCTACATCTGAGACCCCACAAAACCTCTCTCGTTTGGGCTCGAACCACCAACCTTTCGGTTAACAGCTGAACGCGCTGACCATTGCGCCACTGAAGCCCAAAAATTTAATTTTCGTCAGGTATTGTGGAAAAACTCTGACATTTAACGTTACATCTGAGACGTCACAACACCGCTCCCGGGAGGGCTCGAACCACCAACCTTTCGGTTAACAGCTGAACGCGCTGACCATTGCGCCACTGAAGCCCAAAAATTAAATTTTCGTCAGGTATTGAGGTAAAACCTTGTCTTTTTACTTCACATCTGAGACCTCACAACACCGCTCCCGGATGGGCTCGAACCACCAACCTTTCGGTTTACAGCCGAACGCGCTAACCATTCGCCACGGACGCCCAAAAATTAAATGGTCGTCAGGTATTGTGGAAAAACTTTGGCTATTTACGTTACATTTGAGATCCAAAAACACCGCTCCCGGGTGAGCTCGAACCACCAACCTATTGGTTAACAGCCGAACGCGCTAACCATTGAGCCACGGAAGATCAGAAATTAAATGGTTGTCACGTATTGTGGAAAAGTTTTGACTTTTAACGCTACATCTGAGACCCCACAACACCTCTTCCGGTGGGCTCGAACCACCAACCTTTCGATTAAGTGCTCGACGCGCTAATTATTGCGCCACGGAAGGCCAAAAATTAAATGTTCGTCAGGTATTGTGGAAAAACTCTGACATTTTACGTAACATCTGAGACGTCACAACACCGCTCCCGGATGGGCTCGAACCACCAACCTTTCGGTTAACAGCCGAACGCGCTAGCCATTGCGCCACGGACGCCCAAAAATTAAATGGTTGTCAGGTTTTGTTGAAAAGTTACGACTTTTCACGCTACATCTGAGACCCCACAAAACCTCTCTTTTGGGCTCGAACCACCAACCTTTCGGTTAACAGCTGAACGCGCTAACCATTGCGCCACGGAAGCCCAAAAATTAAATGGTCGTCAGGTATTGTGGAAAAACTTTGGCTATTTACGTTACATTTGAGATCCAAAAACACCGCTCCCGGGTGGGCTCGAACCACCAACCTATTGGTTAACAGCCGAACGCGCTAACCATTGAGCCACGGAAGCTCAGAAATTAAATGGTTGTCACGTATTGTGGAAAAGTTTTGACTTTTTACGCTACATCTGAGACCCCACAACACCTCTTCCGGGTGGGCTCGAACCACCAACCTTTCGATTAACAGCTGAACGCGCTAACCATTGCGCCACGGAAGCCCAAAAATTAAATGTTCGTCAGGTATTGTGGAAAAACTCTGACATTTTACGTTACATCTGAGACATCACAACACCGCTCCCGGATGGGCTAGAACCTCCAACCTATTGGTTAACAGCCGAACGCACTAACCATTGAGCCACGGAAGCTCAGAAATTAAATGGTTGTCAGGTATTGTTGAAAAGTTACGACTTTTCAAGCTACATCTGAGACCCCACAAAACCTCTCTCGTTTGGGCTCGAACCACCAACCTTTCGGTTAACAGCTGAACGCGCTGACCATTGCGCCACTGAAGCCCAAAAATTTAATTTTCGTCAGGTATTGTGGAAAAACTCTGACATTTAACGTTACATCTGAGACGTCACAACACCGCTCCCGGGAGGGCTCGAACCACCAACCTTTCGGTTAACAGCTGAACGCGCTGACCATTGCGCCACTGAAGCCCAAAAATTAAATTTTCGTCAGGTATTGAGGTAAAACCTTGTCTTTTTACTTCACATCTGAGACCTCACAACACCGCTCCCGGATGGGCTCGAACCACCAACCTTTCGGTTTACAGCCGAACGCGCTAACCATTCGCCACGGACGCCCAAAAATTAAATGGTCGTCAGGTATTGTGGAAAAACTTTGGCTATTTACGTTACATTTGAGATCCAAAAACACCGCTCCCGGGTGAGCTCGAACCACCAACCTATTGGTTAACAGCCGAACGCGCTAACCATTGAGCCACGGAAGATCAGAAATTAAATGGTTGTCACGTATTGTGGAAAAGTTTTGACTTCTAACGCTACATCTGAGACCCCACAACACCTCTTCCGGTGGGCTCGAACCACCAACCTTTCGATTAAGTGCTCGACGCGCTAATTATTGCGCCACGGAAGGCCAAAAATTAAATGTTCGTCAGGTATTGTGGAAAAACTCTGACATTTTACGTAACATCTGAGACGTCACAACACCGCTCCCGGATGGGCTCGAACCACCAACCTTTCGGTTAACAGCCGAACGCGCTAGCCATTGCGCCACGGACGCCCAAAAATTAAATGGTTGTCAGGTTTTGTTGAAAAGTTACGACTTTTCACGCTACATCTGAGACCCCACAAAACCTCTCTTTTGGGCTCGAACCACCAACCTTTCGGTTAACAGCTGAACGCGCTAACCATTGCGCCACGGAAGCCCAAAAATTAAATGGTCGTCAGGTATTGTGGAAAAACTTTGGCTATTTACGTTACATTTGAGATCCAAAAACACCGCTCCCGGGTGGGCTCGAACCTCCAAGCTAATGGTTAACAGCCGAACGCGCTAACCATTGAGCCACGAAAGATCAGAAAATAAATGGTTATCACGTATTATGGAAAAAGTTTGACTTTTCACGCTACATCTGAGACCTCACAACACCTATCCCGGGTGGGCTCGAACCACCAACCTTTCGATTAACAGCTGAACGCGCTAACCATTGCGCCACGGAAGCCCAAAAAATAAATGCTCGTCAGGTATTGAGGTAAAACTTTGACTTTTTACTTCACATCCGAGACCTCACAACACCGCTCCCGGATGGGCTCGAACCACCAACCTTTCGATTGACAGCCGAACGCGCTAACCATTGAGCCACGGAAGCTCAGAAATTAAATGGTTGTCACGTATTGTGGAAAAGTTTTGACTTTTTACGCTACATCTGAGACCCCACAACACCTCTTCCGGGCGGGCTCGAACCACCAACCCTTCGATTAACAGCTGAACGCGCTAACCATTGCGCCACGGAAGCCCAAAAAATAAATGTTCGTCAGGTATTGTGGAAAAACTTTGGCTATTTACGTTACATCTGAGACATCACAACACCGCTCCCGGATGGGCTAGAACCACCAACCTATTGGTTAACAGCCGAACGCGCTAACCATTGAGCCACGGAAGCTCAGAAATTAAATGGTTGTCAGGTATTGTTGAAAAGTTACGACTTTTCACGCTACATCTGAGACCCCACAAAACCTCTCTCGTTTGGGCTCGAACCACCAACCTTTCGGTTAACAGCTGAACGCGCTGACCATTGCGCCACTGAAGCCCAAAAATTAAATGTTCGTCAGGTATTGTGGAAAACCTCTGACATTTTACGTTACATCTGAGACGTCACAACACTTCTCCCGGATGGGCTCGAACCACCAACCTATTGGTTAATAGCCGAACGCGCTAACCATTGCGCCACTGAAGCCCAAAAATTAAATTTTCGTCAGGTATTGAGGTAAAACTTTGACTTTTTACTTCACATCTGAGGCCTCACAACACCGCTCCCGGATGGGCTCGAACCACCAACCTTTCGGTTAACAGCCGAATGCGCTAACCATTCGCCACGGACGCCCAAAAATTAAATGGTCGTCAGGTATTGTGGAAAAACTTTGGCTATTTACGTTACATTTGAGATCCAAAAACACCGCTCCCGGGTGGGCTCGAACCACCAACCTATTGGTTAACAGCCGAACGCGCTAACCATTGAGCCACGAAAGCTCAGAAAATAAATGGTTGTCACGTATTGTGGAAAAGTTTTGACTTTTTACGCTACATATGAGACCCAACAACACCTCTCCCGGGTGGGCTCGAACCACCAACCTTTCGATTAACAGCTGAACGCGCTAACCATTGCGCCACGCAAGCCCAAAAATTAAATGTTCGTCAGGTATTGTGGAAAAACTCTGACATTTTACGTTACATCTGAGACGTCACAACACTTCTCCCGGATAGGCTCGAACCACCAACCAATTGGTTAACAGCCGAACGCGCTAACCATTGAGCCACAGAAGCTCAGAAATTAAATGGTTGTTAGGTTTTGTGGATAAGTGTGACATTATGCTTTGTATTATTAGTAGGCCAGTTTATGAACAGCCCCATATTAGCTTAATGTCTATTATTTATCTAATCTCTCGTGTATAAAAAGGCCCCCTCTCTGTGTTAAAAATTCAGTCTATCTCGGACCTCGATCATGTATAAATCATTGTAAATAAAACCATAGTTTTAAAGTATCAACTCCTGTGTAGTCGTACAAACACACAACATGGTGTCAGAAGTTCGTTAATGTGGTATTTAGTCGCGCGATATCACGGTTAGCTTTAATTCGTTAATCAGTAATCGACTAGATTTGCGGTCTACCTCGACACGGAAAATGCAGAACGCCGCAGCCTTTCAAGTGCAACCGCCTTGCCAATTCAACTTTTCGAATTCCAATGAGTGGCGTCGATGGAGGAGGAGGTTCGAGAGATTCAGATCCGCGTCCGGTCTTAGTTCCAAGACAGGAGAGGAACAAGTCAACGCGTTAATATACATGATGGGCGACAAAGCTGATGACGTATTCTTGTCATTTACGTTTGCCACCGATGCAGAGAAGTCTGACTTCAATGTCGTTATGAATAAATTCGAAGGACATTTCATTCTCCGGAGGAACGTTATCTACGAGCGAGCAACCTTCAACTCACGAGTTCAGCAAGATGGCGAACCGGTAGAAGAGTTTATCACCGCGTGTCGAGCCCAGATTGAGAAATTTGCCTACGGAACTCTCCAAGACGAATTGCTGAGAGACCGAATAGTAGTCGGGGTGCGAGACAAAGCCCTGTCGGAAAAAATGCAATTAGACGGAAACCTTACACTGGAGAAAGCGATCTCAACCGCCCGCCATGCCGAAGAAGTTCGCCGACAACAACAAGAATTAAACGCAGGAAGTTATAAAAACGGAACTCCGGCTGTTGTCGAAAAGCTTGGCTCTCGAAACACCTCTCAGACGAAGGAGAACAGGCGACCAAGAGCAACTCATCCTTCAAGACCAATTCAACGCGATCAAATGTTACTTCAGATACCTGCAAGAAATGCGGAATGTTCGAGAAACACAATCGAGAGCGATGCCCAGCATATAGAGCAGTTTGCAGGAAGTGTAAGAAGATTGGCCGCTACGAGCGTGTGTGTCAAAGGTCAACCACCAACTACAATCGTGAGGTCACATCGCAAATGATCTCTGTGGATGATGATGACTCAACGCCAATGGATACGTTCTTGGGAAAAGTCAGCAGCGACGAGATACAAGATCGTTGGATGGTAAACATTAGGATTAATGCAAAGCAAGTTCAATTCAAGATAGATACCGGCGCGGACGTTTGCGTATTACCAGACTCGCTGTACAAGGCGAAATTTCAAGACTTAGCACTGAATAAATCTGACCGACGTCTGTTTGGACCAGGGAAGACCTTGATTAACTGCAAAGGTTTCATTGAAGCCTACCTGTCAAGTAGAGACACCACCATCCATGACAAGGTCTATGTCATCGATCAATTGCAAGTTCCACTTCTAAGCCTCAGAGCAAGTGAAGACCTGAAAATAGTTCAAAGAATCGATGAGCTGCAACTCACGGAGACGAGTATAAGACCAAAGGACCATTATCCTCAACTATTTACCGGCTTAGGACGAGTCAAACGAAGCTACAAACTGAAGCTGAAACCGAACGCAGTACCGTATGCAGTGACGACTCCACGTCGAGTTGCGATTCCTTTGATGTCACAAGTCGAAGCTGAATTGAAACGAATGGTGGACTTGGGAGTAATCCGGAGAGTCGAGGACCCCACAGACTGGTGCGCTCCCATGGTGGTCATGAGAAAGGATTCTGGCGAATTAAGGATATGCGTGGATTATACGCAACTGAATAACTACGTACAACGTGAACGGTACCAGATACCGGCTGTAGACCATACGCTTGGACGACTGGCTGGAGCCGAGATCTTCTCAAAACTTGATTGTAATTCCGGTTATTGGCAGATACCGCTACATCCGGACTCCATATTACTAACGACTTTCATGACGCCATTTGGAAAATATTGCTGCAATTGCCTGCCCTTTGGTTTAACATCTGCATCCGAGCACTACCAAAGCCAAATGTCTTCGTATATTGAAGGCGTCAAGAACACAGTTTGTCATCAGGACGACATTCTAGTATGGGGCAAGGACATGGCCGAACATGATGAAAACCTAAAGGAAGTTCTCGAAAGATTGAAAGACCAAGGAGTCACGCTCAATGAAAGGAAATGCCTCTTTGGAGTCAAAAGGATCAAGTTTTTGGGGCACGTAATAGACAGTGCCGGGATCAGTCCAGACGAGGAGAAGGTTCGAGCCATAGTCGAGATGAAATCACCATCTGATGTCGCAGAGCTACGTCGTCTATTAGGAATGGTAAATTATCTTGGAAAGTTCATTCCCCGAATGGCCGAGCAGCTTAAACCACTAAGTAGTCTATTGAGCACCAAGAACAGCTGGATTTGGGGCCCAAGTCAAGAAATGGCCTTCAAATACCTCAAGACGACGCTCACAAGCAAGCCTGTTTTGGGTATCTTCGATCCGAGGAAGCCAACAGTAGTATCCGCCGATGCGTCAAGCTATGGGATTGGAGCAATACTTCGACAAGAACAAGCCAATGGAACTTACAAAGTCATTGCCTATGCCTCGAAGACGTTATCCTCGACAGAACAACGCTATGCGCAGATCGAGAAGGAGGCGTATGCATTAACGTGGGCATGCCAGCGATTTGAGGATTTCATAACGGGTATAACAATAAAGCTAGAAACTGATCATATGCCCCTTGTTTCCATATTGCATTCGAAACAACTGGACGATTTATCTCCGAGACTGCAAAGGCTACGTCTACGCATGATGCGATACTCGTACAAGGTCTCCTACGTGCCTGGAAAATCCTTAGTTGCCGCTGATACATTGTCTAGAGCTCCGTTGATAGACGTTGACGACAACGAGCTACAACAAGAAATTTCTGCTCACGTACAGTTAGTAATGATGAACCTACCCACTACAGATCCAAAGCTTGCGGAAATTCTTCATAAACAACAGGAAGATGCTACATGCAGAACATTACAACGTTACCTCGAACATGGATGGCCGGAGAAAAAACGCGTACACAGTAGTTGTAATGACTACTTCAGCTACAGGCATGAAATCACCATCCAAGACGGAATCATCATGAAAGGCAACAGACTGCTCATTCCAAGTTCCATGCGTCCAGAAATAATGGATCGAATTCATCAAGGTCACATGGGAATCGTCAAATGTCGAGAAAGAGCCAAACAATCCGTCTGGTGGCCTGGAATTTCACGGGAAATCGAAGATAAGGTGAAAAGATGCGAACGATGTCTCAAAGAATCAGTCAACTTTCATGAGCCCTTAAAGCCAACAAGCTTACCCGAACGACCATGGCAAGCAGTTGCCATAGATATGCTACATCATGGGGGAAAATGGTACCTGGTCATGATGGACTACTACTCAAAATATCTGGAATTGGCTCGAATGAAAGATCAAACTACAAAAACTGTCATCGAGATCATCGAAGATATATTTGCACGACACGGAATTCCAGAGGTGGTCCGCAGCGATAATGTCACTAATTTATCAGCGACAAGAACCTTGGAATTCATCGCATTCTCCAAGAAATATGGATTTCGATCTATCACGAGCAGCCCAAGATATCCTCAAAGTAATGGGTTCGCAGAAGCAGCAGTAAAGACAGCGAAATCCATTTTAAAGAAATCTGACAACATCCCTTTGGCACTCTTGGCGTACCGATCTACACCGACGTCCAATGGTTTCAGTCCAGCACAAATGCTTATGAGTCGCCATCTCCGAACAACGCTCCCATTACCGTCAAACATGCTTGTCCCGACGATCTTATCAGCAGAACGTATCAAAGAAACATCACTGACGCAGAAAAAAACTCAGAAACGAAATTACGACCAACGCCATAGAGTCAGAGAGCTACACAAATTAGATCTTGGGAAAAGGGTATGGATAACCGATTTACGCAAAGAAGGAACCGTTGTCGAGAAAGCAGAGGAGCCCCGATCATATATAATCGAGCCGTCTAAAGGAAGGATTCGAAGAAACCGGTTCCATCTAGTTCCCCTACCGGACAGTCATCAAAATCACGGAATCAAGTCTTTCACTCCGGAATCAAGTATTGGCCCAGAGGACGTCATAGATCCACCAAACATCATTGATCGAGAGGAACCTGTCTCTGAGCTAGCCCACGACAATCATCCATGCAATGCTGAAAACATTCAAGATACCGACAGAGAGAACTTGCGAGCTGATCCACCTGAGTCCAATACCACGATGTCACCGGAAAGTACGAATAAGAGAAAGACAAGAAGCAAATTGCCAAAAGACGACAAAGGGACAGTAACACGATCCTGAAGAATCTCAAAGCCATCGACTAAGTTAAATTTATAAAACGCATTCTTATTTGTATAAAAAAAGGGGATGTGACATTATGCTTTGTATTATTAGTAGGCCAGTTTATGAACAGCCCCATATTAGCTTAATGTCTATTATTTATCTAATCTCTCGTGTATAAAAAGGCCCCCTCTCTGTGTTAAAAATTCAGTCTATCTCGGACCTCGATCATGTATAAATCATTGTAAATAAAACCATAGTTTTAAAGTATCAACTCCTGTGTAGTCGTACAAACACACAACAATAAGTTATGACTTTTTACGTTACATCTGAGACCCTACAACACCTCTCCCAGGTGGGCTCGAACCACCATCCTTTCGGTTAACAGCCGAACGCGCTAACCATTGCGCCATGGAAGCCCAAAAATTAAATGGTAGTCAGGTATTGTGGAAAAACTTTGGCTTTCTACGTTACATTTGAGATCCCACAACACCGCTCCCGGGTGGGCTCGAACCACCAACCTTTCGATTAACAGCTGGACGCGCTAATTATTGCGCCACGGAAGCCCAAAAATTATATAATCGTCAGGTATTGTGGAAAAACTCTGACATTTTACGTAACATCTGAGACGTCACAACACCGCTCCCGGATGGGCTCGAACCACCAACCTTTCGGTTAACAGCCGAACGCGCTAACCATTGCGCCACGGACGCCCAAAAAAAAAATGGTCGTCAGGTATTGTGGAAAAACTTTGGCTTTTTACGTTACATTAGAGATCCCACAACACCGCTCCCGGGTGGGCTCGAACCACCAACCTTTCGGTTAACAGCCGAACGCGCTAACCATTTCGCAACGGAAGCCCAAATATTAAATGGTCGTCAGGTATTGAGATAAAACTTTGTCTTTTTACTTCACATCTGAGACCTCACAACACCGCTCCCGGCTGGGCTCGAACCACCACCTTTCGGTTAACAGCCGAACGCGCTAACCATTGCGCCACGGACGCCCAAAAATTAAATGGTCGTCAGGTATTGTGGAAAAACTTTGGCTATTTACGTTACATTTGAGATCCCAAAACACCGCTCCCGGATGGGCTCGAACCACCAACCTTTCGATTAACAGCCGAACGCGCTAACATTGAGCCACGGAAGCCCAAAAATTAAATGTTCGTCAGGACAATAAATAAAAATGTACCTCGATTTTTAATAACATTTTCAAAATCGACGTTTCACGGCCAAAGAAGCATATTTTGAGTATTTCTACACTATTTTCAAATATAACCACTGAATCCATTATTTTTATACTTTTTGCTTTAATTCAAGCAATGTAACGATATTCATTCAAAAAACTGTTAAAATTCAATTTTCAATAAGAAATCGTATTCACGGATTTTGTGTCTTGAAGAAGAAAAACCTGCGATTTTTTCGGTACTTTTTTGAATTCATTTTTTTCTGGAGAAATTTTTGACCGAATTCAGCTCAATTCCAAAAAACACTCATTAAAAGTGATTTCATCTTGATTGAACAATAAATAAAAATGTACCTCGATTTTTAATAACATTTTCAAAATCGACGTAACTCGGCCTAAGATATGGCCGTTGCCGAGAGTGCTAGTTAAAAATTCGAATTTAAATTAAGTGAGACAAATTAACCTTCATCTTTATAACCTTGACTTTTTACGTCACATCTGAGACCTCACAACACCGCTCCGGGATGGGGTCGAACCACCAACCTATTGGTTAACAGCCGAACGCGCTAACCATTGAGCCACGGAAGCTCAGAAATTAAATGGTTGTCAGGTATTGTGGAAAACCTTGACTTTTTACGTCACATCTGAGACCTCACAACACCGCTCCCGGATGGGTTCGAACCACCAACCTATTGGTTAACAGCCGAACGCGCTAACCATTGCGCCACGGAAGCCCAAAAGTTAAATGCTCGTCAGGTATTATGTAAAAACCTTGACTTTTTACGTCACATCTGAGACCTCACAACACCTCTCCCGGGTGGGCTCGAACCACCAACCTTTCGATTAACAGCTGAACGCGCTAACCATTGCGCCACGGAAGCCCAAAAAATAAATGCTCGTCAGGTATTGAGGTAAAACTTTGACTTTTTACTTCACATCCGAGACCTCACAACACCGCTCCCGGATGGGCTCGAACCACCAACCTTTCGATTAACAGCCGAACGCGCTAACCATTGAGCCACGGAAGCTCAGAAATTAAATGGTTGTCACGTATTGTGGAAAAGTTTTGACTTTTTACGCTACATCTGAGACCCTACATCACCTCTTCCGGGTGGGCTCGAACCACCAACCTTTCGATTAACAGCTGAACGCGCTAACCATTGCGCCACGGAAGCCCAAAAATTAAATGTTCGTCAGGTATTGTGGAAAAACTCTGACATTTTACGTTACATCTGAGACATCACAACACCGCTCCCGGATGGGCTAGAAACACCAACCTATAGGTTAACAGCCGAACGCGCTAACCATTGAGCCACGGAATCTCAGAAATTAAATGGTTGTCAGGTATTGTTGAAAAGTTACGAATTTTCACGCTACATCTGAGACCCCACAAAACATCTCTAGTTTGGGCTCGTACCACCAAACTTTCGGTTAACAGCTGAACGCGCTGACCATTGCGCCACTGAATCCCAAAAATTAAATGTTCGTCAGGTATTGTGGAAAAACTCTGACATTTTACGTTACATCTGAGACGTCACAACACTTCTCCCGGATGGGCTCGAACCACCAACCTATTGGTTAATAGCCGAACGCGCTAACCATTGCGCCACTGAAGCCCAAAAATTAAATTTTCGTCAGGTATTGAGGTAAAACTTTGACTTTTTACTTCACATCTTAGGCCTCACAACACCGCTCCCGGATGGGCTCGAACCACCAACCTTTCGGTTAACAGCCGAATGCGCTAAACATTCGCCACGGACGCCCAAAAATTAAATGGTCGTCAGGTATTGTGGAAAAACTCTGACATTTTACGTTACATCTGAGACGTCACAACACTTCTCCTGGATAGGCTCGAACCACCAACCAATTGGTTAACAGGCGAACGCGCTAACCATTGAGCCACAGAAGCTCAGAAATAAAATGGTTGTTAGGTTTTGTGGATAAGTTATGACTTTTTACGTTACATCTGAGACCCTACAACACCTCTCCCAGGTGGGCTCGAACCACCATCCTTTCGGTTAACAGCCGAACGCGCTAACCATTGCGCCAAGGAAGCCCAAAAATTAAATGGTTGTCACGTATTGTGGAAAAGTTTTGACTTTTAACGCTACATCTGAGACCCCACAACACCTCTTCCGGGTGGGCTCGAACCACCAACCTTTCGATTAAGAGCTGGACGCGCTAATTACTGCGCCACGGAAGCCCAAAAATTAAATGTTCGTCAGGTATTGTGGAAAAACTCTGACATTTTACGTAACATCTGAGACGTCACAACACCGCTCCCGGATGGGCTCGAACCACCAACCTTTCGGTTAACAGCCGAACGCGCTAGCCATTGCGCCACGGACGCCCAAAAATTAAATGGTTGTCAGGTATTGTTGAAAAGTTACGACTTTTCACGCTACATCTGAGACCCCACAAATCCTCTCTCGTTTGGGCTCGAACCACCAACCTTTCGGTTAACAGCTGAACGCACTAACCATTGCGCCACGGAAGCCCAAAAATTAAATGGTCGTCAGGTATTGTAGAAAAACTTTGGCTATTTACGTTACATTTGAGATCCAAAAACACCGCTCCCGGATGGGCTCGAACCACCAAGCTATTGGTTAACAGCCTAACGCGCTAACCATTGAGCCACGAAAGATCAGAAAATAAATGGTTATCACGTATTATGGAAAAATTTTGACTTTTCACGCTACATCTGAGACCTCACAACACCTCTTCCGGGTGTGCTCGAACCAGCAACCTTTCGATTAACAGCTGAACGCGCTAACCATTGCGCCACGGAAGCCCAAAAATTAAATGCTCGTCAGGTATTGTGGAAAAACTCTGACATTTTACGTTACATCTGAGACGTCACAACACCGCTCCCGGGAGGGCTCGAACCACCAACCTTTCGGTTAACAGCTGAACGCGCTGACCTTTGCGCCACTGAAGCCCAAAAATTAAATTTTCGTCAGGTATTGAGGTAAAACTTCGACTTTTTACTTCACATCCGAGACCTCACAACACCGCTCCCGGATGGGCTCGAACCACCAACCTTTCGATTGACAGCCGAACGCGCTAACCATTGAGCCACGGAAGCTCAGAAATTAAATGGTTGTCACGTATTGTGGAAAAGTTTTGACTTTTTACGCTACATCTGAGACCCCACAACACCTCTTGCGGGCGGGCTCGAACCACCAACCCTTCGATTAACAGCTGAACGCGCTAACCATTGCGCCACGGAAGCCCAAAAGTTCCGGGAGCGGTGTTGTGTGATCTCAAATGTAACGTAGAAAGCCAAAGTTTTTCCACAATACCTGACGACCATTTAATTTTTGGGCTTCCGTGGCGCAATGGTTAGCGCGTTCAGCTGCTATTCAAAAGACTGGTGGTTTGAGCTCTCCCGGGAGCGGTGTTGTGACGTCTCAAATGTAACATAAAATGTCAGAGTTTTTCCACAATACCTGTCGAACATTGAATTTTTGGGCTTCCGTGGCGCAATGGTTAGCGCGTTCAGCTGTTAATCGAGATTTTGGTGGTACGAGCCCACCCGGGAGAGGTGTTGTGGGGTCTCAGATGTAGCGTAAAAAGTCAAAACTTTTCCACAATACGTGACAATCATATAATTTCTGAGCTTCCGTGGCTCAATGGTTAGCGCGTTCGGCTGTTAACCAATAGGTTGGTGGTTCGAGCTCATCCGGGAGCGGTGTTGTGAGGTCTCAGATGTGACGTAGAAAGCCAAAGTTTTTCCACAATACCTGACGACCATTTAATTTTTGGGCTTCCGTGGCGCAATGGTTAGCGCGTTCGGCTGTTAACCAATAGGTTGGTGGTTCGTCCCCATCCGGGAGCGGTGTTGTGAGGTCTCAGATTTGACGTAAAAAATCAAGGTTTTTACACAATACCTGACGAGCATTTAACTTTTGGGCTTCCGTGGCGCAATGGTTAGCGCGTTCGGCTGTTAACCAATAGGTTGGAGGTTCCAGCCCATCCGGGAGCGGTGTTGTGAGGTCTCAGATGTGACGTAAAAAGTCAAGGTTTTTACACAATACCTTACGAGCATTAAACTTTTGGGCTTCCGTGGCGCAATGGTTAGCGCGTTCGGCTGTTAACCAATAGGTTGGTGGTTCGAGCCCATCCGGGAGCGGTGTTGTGAGGTCTCAGATGTGACGTAAGATGTCAAGGTTTTTACACAATACCTGACGAGTATTTAACTTTTGGGCTTCCGTGGCGCAATGGTTAGCGCGTTCGGCTGTTAACCAATAGGTTGGTGGTTCGAGCCCATCCGGGAGCGGTGTTGTGAGGTCTCAGATGTGACGTAAAAAGTCAAGGTTTTTACACAATACCTGACGAGCATTTAATTTTTGGGATTCCGTGGCGCAATGGTTAGCGCGTTCAGCTGTTAATCGAAAGGTTGGTGGTTCGAGCCCACCCGGGAGAGGTGTTGTGGGGTCTCAAATGTAACGTAGAAAGCCAAAGTTTTTCCACAACACCTGACAACCATTTAATTTCTGAGCTTCCGTGGCTCAATGGTTAGCGCGTTCGGCTGTTAACCAATAGGTTGGTGGTTCGAGCCCATCCGGGAGCGGTGTTGTGAGGTCTCAGATGTGACGTAAAAAGTCAAGGTTTTTACACAATACCTGACGAGCATTTAACTTTTGGGCTTCCGTGGCGCAATGGTTAGCGCGTTCGGCTGTTAACCAATAGGTTGGTGGTTCGAGCCCATCCGGGAGCGGTGTTGTGAGGTCTCAGATGTGACGTAAAAAGTCAAGGTTTTTACACAATACCTGACGAGCATTTAAATTTTGGGCTTCCTTGGCGCAATGGTTAGCGCGTTCGGCTGTTAACCAATAGGTTGGTGGTTCGAGCCCACCCGGGAGCGGTGTTTTGTGATCTCAAATGTAACGTAGAAAGCCAAAATTTTTCCACAATACCTGACGACCATTTAATTTTTGGGCTTCCGTGGTGCAATGGTTAGCACGTTCGGCTGTTAACCAATAGGTTGGTGGTTCGAGCCCATCCGGGAGCGGTGTTGTGAGGTCTCAGATGTGACGTAAAAAGTCAAGGTTTTTACACAATACCTGACGAGCATTTAATTTTTAGCTTCCGTGGCGCAATGGTTAGCGCGTTCAGCAGTTAACAAATAGGTTAGTGGTTCGAGCCCACCCGGGAGCGGCGTTGTGGGATCTCAAACGTAACGTAGAAAGCCAAAGTTTTTCCACAATACCTGACGACCATTTAATTTTTGGGCTTCCGTGGCGCAATGGTTAACGCGTTCGGCTGTTAACCAATAGGTTGGTGGTTCGAGCCCACCCGGGAGCGGTGTTGTGGGATCTCAAATGTAACGTAGAAAGCCAAAGTTTTTCCACAATACGTGACGACCATTAAATTTCTGAGCTTCCGTGGCTCAATGGTTAGCGCGTTCGGCTGTTAACCAATAGGTTGGTGGTTCGAGCCCATCCGGGAGCGGTGTTGTGACGTCTCAGATGTGACGTAAAAAGTCCAGGTTTTTCCACAATACCGGACGACCATTTAATTTTGGGGCTTCCGTGGCGCAATCGTTAGCGCGTTCGGCTGTTAACAGAAAGGTTGGTGGTTCGAGCACACCCGGGAGCGGTGCTATGAGGTCTCAGATGTTACGTAAAAAGTCCAGGTTTTTCCACAATACCGGACGACCATTTAATTTTTGGGCTTCCGTGGCGCAATGGTTAGCGCGTTCAGCTGCTATTCAAAAGACTGGTGGTTTGAGCCCTTCCGGGAGCGGTGTTGTGACGTCTCAGATGTAACATAAAATGTCAGAAATTTTCCACAATACCTGACGAATATTGAACTTTTGGGCTTCCGTGGCGCAATGGTTAGCGCGTTCGGCTGTTAACCAATAGGTTGGTGGTTCGAGCCCATCCGGGAGCGGTGTTGTGAGGTCTCAGAAGTGACGTAAAAAGTCAAGGTTTTTACACAATACCTGACGAGCATTTAATTTTTGGGCTTCCGTGGCGCAATGGTTAGCGCGTTCAGCAGTTAACAAATAGGTTAGTGGTTCGTGCCCACCCGGGAGCGGCGTTGTGGGATCTCAAACGTAACGTAGAAAGCCGAAGTTTTTCCACAATACCTGACGACCATTTATTTTTTGGGCTTCCTTGGCGCAATGGTTAGCGCGTTCGGCTGTTCACCGAAAGGTTGGTGGTTCGAGCCCAACCGAGAGAGGTGTTGTAGGGTCTCAGATGTAACGTAATAAGTCATAACTTATCCACAACACCTGACAACCATTTAATCTCTGAGCTTCCGTGGCTCAATGGTTAGCGCGTTCGGCTGTTAACCAATAGGTTGGTGGTTCGAGCCCATCCGGGAGCGGTGTTGTGAGGTCTCAGATGTAACGTAAAATGTCAGAGTTTTTCCACAATACCTGACGAACATTTAATTTTTGGGCTTCCGTGGCGCAATGGTTAGCGCGTTCGGCTGTTAACCAATAGGTTGGTGGTTCGAGCCCATCCGGGAGCGGTGTTGTGAGGTCTCAGATGTGACGTAAAAAGTCAAGGTTTTTACACAATACCTGACGAGCATTTAATTTTTAGCTTCCGTGGCGCAATGGTTAGCGCGTTCAGCAGTTAACAAATAGGTTAGTGGTTCGAGCCCACCCGGGAGCGGCGTTGTGGGATCTCAAACGTAACGTAGAAAGCCAAAGTTTTTCCACAATACCTGACGACCATTTAATTTTTGGGCTTCCGTGGCGCAATGGTTAACGCGTTCGGCTGTTAACCAATAGGTTGGTGGTTCGAGCCCACCCGGGAGCGGTGTTGTGGGATCTCAAATGTAACGTAGAAAGCCAAAGTTTTTCCACAATACCTGACGACCATTTATTTTTTGGGCTTCCTTGGCGCAATGGTTAGCGCGTTCGGCTGTTAACCGAAAGGTTGGTGGTTCGAGCCCAACCGAGAGAGGTGTTGTAGGGTCTCAGATGTAACGTAATAAGTCATAACTTATCCACAACACCTGACAACCATTTAATCTCTGAGCTTCCGTGGCTCAATGGTTAGCGCGTTCGGCTGTTAACCAATAGGTTGGTGGTTCGAGCCCATCCGGGAGCGGTGTTGTGAGGTCTCAGATGTAACGTAAAATGTCAGAGTTTTTCCACAATACCTGACGAACATTTAATTTTTGGGCTTCCGTGGCGCAATGGTTAGCGCGTTCGGCTGTTAACCAATAGGTTGTTGGTTCGAGCCCATCCGGGAGCGGTGTTGTGAGGTCTCAGATGTGACGTAAAAAGTCAAGGTTTTTACACAATACCTGACGAGCATTTAATTTTTAGCTTCCGTGGCGCAATGGTTAGCGCGTTCAGCAGTTAACAAATAGGTTAGTGGTTCGAGCCCACCCGGGAGCGGCGTTGTGGGATCTCAAACGTAACGTAGAAAGCCAAAGTTTTTCCACAATACCTGACGACCATTTAATTTTTGGGCTTCCGTGGCGCAATGGTTAACGCGTTCGGCTGTTAACCAATAGGTTGGTGGTTCGAGCCCACCCGGGAGCGGTGTTGTGGGATCTCAAATGTAACGTAGAAAGCCAAAGTTTTTCCACAATACGTGACGACCATTTAATTTCTGAGCTTCCGTGGCTCAATGGTTAGCGCGTTCGGCTGTTAACCAATAGGTTGGTGGTTCGAGCCCATCCGGGAGCGGTGTTGTGAGGTCTCAGAAGTGACGTAAAAAGTCAAGGTTTTTCCACAATACCTGACGAACATTTAATTTTTGGGCTTCCATGGCGCAATGGTTAGCGCGTTCGGCTGTTAACCGAAAGGTTGGTGGTTCGAGCCCAACCGGGAGAGGTGTTGTGGGGTCTCAGATGTAGCGTAAAAAGTCAAAACTTTTCCACAATACGTGACAACCATTTAATTTCTGAGCTTCCGTGGCTGAATGGTTAGCGCGTTCAGCTTTTAACCAATAGGGTGGTGGTTCGAGCCCACCCGGGAGCGGTGTTGTGGGATCTCAAATGTAACGTAGAAAGACAAAGTTTTTCCACAATACCTGACGACCATTTATTTTTTGGGCTTCCTTGGCGCAATGGTTAGCGCGTTCGGCTGTTAACCGAAAGGTTGGTGGTTCGAGCCCAACCGTGAGAGGTGTTGTAGGGTCTCAGATGTAACGTAATAAGTCATAACTTATCCACAATACCTGACAACCATTTAATCTCTGAGCTTCCGTGGCTCAATGGTTAGCGCGTTCGGCTGTTAACCAATAGGTTGGTGGTTCGAGCCCATCCGGGAGCGGTGTTGTGAGGTCTCAGATGTCACGTAAAATGTCAGAGTTTTTCCACAATACCTGACGAACATTTAATTTTTGGGCTTCCGTGGCGCAATGGTTAGCGCGTTCGGCTGTTAACCAATAGGTTGGTTGTTCGAGCCCATCCGAGAGCGGTGTTGTGAGGTCTCAGATGTGACGTAAAAAGTCAAGGTTTTTACACAATACCTGACGAGCATTTAACTTTTGGGCTTCCGTGGCGCAATGGTTAGCGCGTTCGGCTGTTAACCAATAGGTTGGTTGTTCGAGCCCATCCGGGAGCGGTGTTGTGAGGTCTCAGATGTGACGCAAAAAGTCAAGGTTTTTACACAATACCTGACGAGCATTTAATTTTTGGGCTTCCGTGGCTCAATGGTTAGCGCGTTCGGCTGTTAACCTAAAGGTTGGTGGTTCGTGCCCATCCGGGAGCGGTGTTGTGGCGTCTCAGATGTAACGTAAAATGTCAGAGTTTTTCCACAATACCTGACGAACATTTAATTTTTGGGCTTCCTTGGCGCAATTATTAGCGCGTTCAACTGTTAATCGAAAGGCTGGTGGTTCAAGCCCACCCGGAAGAGGTGTTGTGGGGTCTCAGATGTAGCGTAAAAAGTCAAAACGTATCCACAATACGTGACAACCATTTAATTTCTGAGATTCCGTGGCTCAATGGTTAGCGCGTTCGGCTGTTAACCAATAGGTTGGTGGTTCGAGCCCACCCGGGAGCGGTGGTGTGGGATCTCAAATGTAACGTAGAAAGCCAAAGTTTTGCCACAATACCTGACGACCATTAAATTTTTGGGCTTCCTTGGCGCAATTGTTAGTGCGTTCGGCTGTTAACCGAAAGGTTGGTGGTTCGTGCCCAACCGGAAGTGGTGTTGTAGGGTCTCAGATGTAACGTAAAAAGTCATAACGTATCTACAATACCTGACAACCATTCAATTTGTGAGCTTCCGTGGCTCAAAGGTTAGCGCGTTCGGCTGTTAACTAATAGGTGTGTGGTTCGAGCCCATCCGGGAGCGGTGTTGTGACGTCTCAGATGTGATGTAAAAAGTCAAGGTTTTTTCCACAACACCTGACGACCATTTAAATTTTGGGCTTCCGTGGCGCAATGTTTAGCAAGTTCGGCTGTTAACCAATAGGTTGGTGGTTCGAGCCCATCCGGGAGCGGTGTTGTGAGGTCTCAGATGTAACGTAAAATGTCAGAGTTTTTCCACAATACCTGACGAACATTTAATTTTTGGGCTTCCGTGGCGCAATGATTAGCGCGTTCAGCTGTTAATCGAAAGGTTGAAGGTTCGAGCTCACCAGGGAGAGGTGTTGTAGGGTCTCAGATGTAACGTAAAAAGTCTTAACTTATCTACAATACCTGACAACCATTTAATTTCTGAGCTTCCGTGGCTCAAAGGTTAGCGCGTTCGGCTGTTAACCAATAGGTGTGTGGTTCGAGCCCATCCGGGAGCGGTGTTGTGACGTATCAGATGTGAAGCAAAAAGTCAAGGTTTTTTCCACAACACCTGACGACTATTTAAATTCTGAGCTTCCGTGGCTCAATGGTTAGCGAATTCGGCTGTTAACAAATAGGTTGGTGGTTCGAGCCCACCCGGGAGCGGTGTTTTGGGATCTCAAATGTAACGTTGAAAGCCAAAATTTTTCCACAATACCTGACGACCATTTAATTTTTGGGCTTCCGTGGCGCAATGGTCAGCGCGTTCAGCTGTTAACCGAAAGGTTAATGTTCGAGCCCATCCGGGAGCGGTGTTGTGACGTCTCAGATGTAACGTAAAATGTCAGAGTTTTTCCACAATACCTGACGAACATTTAATTTTTGGGCTTCCTTGGCGCAATTATTAGCGCGTTCAACTGTTAATCGAAAGGCTGGTGGTTCAAGCGCACCCGGAAGAGGTGTTGTGGGGTCTCAGATGTAGCGTAAAAAGTCAAAACTTATCCACAATACGTGACAACCATTTAATTTCTGAGCTTCCGTGGCTCAAAGGTTAGCGCGTTCGGCTGTTAACCAATAGGTGTGTGGTTCGAGCCCATCCGGGAGGGGTGTTGTGACGTCTCAGATGTAACGTAAAATGTCAGAGTTTTTCCACAATACCTGACGAACATTTAATTTTTGGGCTTCCGTGGCGCAATGATTAGCGCGTTCAGCTGTTAATCGAAAGGTTGAAGGTTCGAGCCCACCCGGGAGAGGTGTTGTGGGGTCTCAGATGTAGCGTAAAAAGTCAAAACATTTCCACAATACGTGACAACCATTTAATTTCTGAGCTTCCGTGGCTCAATGGTTAGCGCGTTTGGCTGTTAACCAATAGGTTGGTGGTTCGAGCCCATCCGGGAGCGGTGTTGTGAGGTCTCAGATGTGACGTAAAAAGTCAAGGTTTTTACACAATACCTGACGAGCATTTAACTTTGGGCTTCCGTGGCTCAATGGTTAGCGCGTTCGGCTGTTAACCAATAGGTTGGTGGTTCGAGCCCATCCGGGAGCGGTGTTGTGAGGTCTCAGATGTGACGTAAAAAGTCAAGGTTTTTACACAATACCTGACGAGCATTTAACTTTGGGCATTCCGTGGCTCAATGGTTAGCGCGTTCGGCTGTTAACCAATAGGTTGGTGGTTCGAGCCCATCCGGGAGCGGTATTGTGACGTCTCAGATGTGACGTTAAAAGTCAAGGTTTTTCCAAAATACCTGACGACCATTTAATTTTTGGGCTTCCTTGGCGCAATGGTTAGCGCGTTCAGCTGCTATTCAAAAGACTGGTGGTTTGAGCTCTCCCGGGAGCGGTGTTGTGACGTCTCAAATGTAACATAAAATGTCAGAGTTTTTCCACAATACCTGTCGAACATTGAATTTTTGGGCTTCCGTGGCGCAATGGTTAGCGCGTTCAGCTGTTAATCGAAAGGTTGGTGGTACGAGCCCAAACGGGAGAGGTGTTGTGGGGTCTCAGATGTAGCGTAAAAAGTCAAAACTTTTCCACAATACGTGACAACCATTTAATTTCTGGGCTTCCGTGGCTCAATGATTAGCGCGTTCGGCTGTTAACCAATAGGTTGGTGGTTCGAGCCCAACCGGGAGCGGTGTTGTGAGGTCTCAGATGTAACGTAAAATGTCAGAGTTTTTCACAATACCTGACGAACATTTAATTTTTGGGCTTCCGTGGCGGAATGATTAGCGCGTTCAGCTGTTAATCGAAAGGTTGAAGGTTCGAGCCCACCCGGGAGAGGTGTTGTGGGGTCTCATATGTAGCGTAAAAAGTCAAAACTTATCCACAATACGTGACAATCATTTAATTTCTGAGCTTCCGTGGCTCAATGGTTAGCGCGTTCGGCTGTTAACCAATAGGTTGGTTGTTCGAGCTCATCCGGGAGCGGTGTTGTGAGGTCTCAGATGTGACGTAAAAAGTCAAGGCTTTTACGCAAAACCTGACGAGCATTTAATTTTTGGGCTTCCGTGGCGCAATGGTTAGCGCGTTCTGCTGTTGACCCATAGGTTGGTGGTTCGAGCCCACCCGGGAGCGGTGTTGTGGGATCTCAAATGTAACGTAGAAAGCCAAAGTTTATCCACAATACCTGACGACCATTTAATTTCTGAGCTTCCGTGGCTCAATGGTTAGCGCGTTCAGCTGTTAATCGAAAGGTTGGTGGTTGTGGGGTCTCAAATGTAACGTAGAAAGCCAAAGTTTTTCCACAATACCTGACAACCATTTAATTTCTGAGCTTCCGTGGCTCAATGGTTAGCGCGTTCGGCTGTTAGCCAATAGGTTGGTGCTTCAAGCATACCCGGGAGCGGTGTTGTGGGATCTCGAATGTAACGTAGAAAGCCAAAGTTTTTCCACAATACCTGACGACCATTTAATTTTTGGGCTTCCGTGGCGCAATGGTTAGCGCGTTCGGCTGTTAACCGAAAGGTTGGTGGTTCAAGCCCATCCGGGAGCGGTGTTGTGACGTCTCAGATGTTACGTAAAAAGTCAAGGTTTTTCCACAATACCTGACGACCATTTAATTTTTGGGCTTCCGTGGCTCAATGGTTAGCGCGTTCGGCTGTTAACCAATAGGTTGGTGGTTCGAGGCCACCCGGGAGCGGTGTTGTGGGATCTCACATGTAACGTAGAAAGCCAAAGTTTTTCCACAATACCTGACGACCATTTAATTTTTGGGCTTCCGTGGCGCAATGGTTAGCGCGTTCGGCTGTTAACCGAAAGGTTGGTGGTTCAAGCCCACCCGGGAGCGGTGTTGTGGGATCACGAATGTAACGTAGAAAGCCAAAGTTTTTCCAGAATACCTGACGACCATTTAATTTTTGGGCTTCCGTGGCGCAATAATTAGCGCGTTCAGCTGTTAATCGAAAGGTTGGTGGTTCGAGCCCACCCGAGAGAGGTGTTGTGGGGTCTCAGATGTAGCGTAAAAAGTCAAAACTTTTCCACAATACGTGACAACCATTTAATTTCTGATCTTTCGTGGCTCAATGGTTAGCGCGTTCGGCTGTTAGCTAATAGGTTGGTGGTTCGAGCCCACCCGGGAGCGGTGTTGTGGGATCTCAAATGTAACGTAGAAAGCCAAAGTTTTTCCACAATACCTGCCGACCATTTAATTTTTGGGCTTCCGGGGCGCAATGGTTAGCGCGTTCAGCTGTTATTCAAAAGACTGGTGGTTTGAGCCCTTTCGGGAGCGGTGTTGTGAGGTCTCAGATGTGACGTAAAAAGTCAAGGTTTTTCCACAATACCTGACGACCATTTAATTTTTGAGCTTCCGTGGCGCAATGGTTAGCGCGTTCTTCTGTTAATCGAAAGGTTGGTGGTTCGAGCCCACCCGGGAGAGGTGTTGTGGGGTCTCAGATGTAGCGTAAAAAGTCAAAACTTTTCCACAATACGTGACAACGATTTAATTTCTGAGCTTCCGTGGCTCAATGTTTAGCGCGTTCGGCTGTTAGCCAATAGGTTGGTGATTCGAGCCCACCCGGGAGCGGTGTTGTGGGATCTCAAATGAAACGTAGAAAGCCAAAGTTTTTCCACAATACCTGACGACCATTTAATTTCTGAGCATCCGTGGCTCAATGGTTAGCGCGTTCGGCTGTTAACCAATAGTTTGGTAGTTCGAGCCCATCCGGGAGCGGTGTTGTGAGGTCTCAGATGTGACGTAAAAAGTCAAGGTTTTTACGCAAAACCTGACGAGCATTTAATTTTTGGGCTTCCGTGGCGCAATGGTTAGCGCGTTCTGCTGTTGACCCATAGGTTGGTGGTTCGAGCCCACCCGGGAGCGGTGTTGTGGGATCTCAAATGTAACGTAGAAAGCCAAAGTTTTTCCACAACACCTGACGACCATTTAATTTCTGAGCTTCCGTGGCTCAATGGTTAGCGCGTTCAGCTGTTAATCGAAAGGTTGGTGGTTGTGGGGTCTCAAATGTAACGTAGAAAGCCAAAGTTTTTCCACAATACCTGACAACCATTTAATTTCTGAGCTTCCGTGGCTCAATGGTTAGCGCGTTCGGCTGTTAGCCAATAGGTTGGTGCTTCAAGCATACCCGGGAGCGGTGTTGTGGGATCTCGAATGTAACGTAGAAAGCCAAAGTTTTTCCACAATACCTGACGACCATTTAATTTTTGGGCTTCCGTGGCGCAATGGTTAGCGCGTTCGGCTGTTAACCGAAAGGTTGGTGGTTGAAGCCCATCCGGGAGCGGTGTTGTGACGACTCAGATGTTACGTAAAAAGTCAAGGTTTTTCCACAATACCTGACGACCATTTAATTTTTGGGCTTCCGTGGCGCAATGGTTAGCGCGTTCTGCTGTTGACCCATAGGTTGGTGGTTCGAGCCCACCCGGGAGCGGTGTTGTGGGATCTCAAATGTAACGTAGAAAGCCAAAGTTTATCCACAATACCTGACGACCATTTAATTTTTGGGCTTCCGGGGCGCAATGGTTAGCGCGTTCAGCTGTTATTCAAAAGACTGGTGGTTTGAGCCCTTTCGGGAGCGGTGTTGTGAGGTCTCAGATGTGACGTAAAAAGTCAAGGTTTTTACGCAAAACCTGACGAGCATTTAATTTTTGGGCTTCCGTGGCGCAATGGTTAGCGCGTTCTGCTGTTGACCCATAGGTTGGTGGTTCGAGCCCACCCGGGAGCGGTGTTGTGGGATCTCAAATGTAACGTAGAAAGCCAAAGTTTTTCCACAATATATGACGACCATTTAATTTCTGAGCTTCCGTGGCTCAATGGTTAGCGCGTTCAGCTGTTAATCGAAAGGTTGGTGGTTGTGGGGTCTCAAATGTAACGTAGAAAGCCAAAGTTTTTCCACAATACCTGACGACCATTTAATTTCTGAGCATCCGTGGCTCAATGGTTAGCGCGTTCGGCTGTTAACCAATAGTTTGGTAGTTCGAGCCCATCCGGGAGCGGTGTTGTGAGGTCTCAGATGTGACGTAAAAAGTCAAGGTTATTACGCAAAACCTGACGAGCATTTAATTTTTGGGCTTCCGTGGCGCAATGGTTAGCGCGTTCTGTTTTTGACCCATAGGTTGGTGGTTCGAGCCCACCCGGGAGCGGTGTTGTGGGATCTCAAATAATGTAGAAAGCCAAAGTTTTTCCACAATACCTGACGACCATTTAATTTCTGAGCTTCCGTGGCTCAATGGTTAGCGCGTTCAGCTGTTAATCGAAAGGTTGGTGGTTGTGGGGTCTCAAATGTAACGTAGAAAGCCAAAGTTTTTCCACAATACCTGACAACCATTTAATTTCTGAGCTTCCGTGGCTCAATGGTTAGCGCGTTCGGCTGTTAGCCAATAGGTTGGTGCTTCAAGCATACCCGGGAGCGGTGTTGTGGGATCTCGAATGTAACGTAGAAAGCCAAAGTTTTTCCACAATACCTGACGACCATTTAATTTTTGGGCTTCCGTGGCGCAATGGTTAGCGCGTTCGGCTGTTAACCGAAAGGTTGGTGGTTCAAGCCCATCCGGGAGCGGTGTTGTGACGTCTCAGATGTTACGTAAAAAGTCAAGGTTTTTCCACAATACCTGACGACCATTTAATTTTTGGGCTTCCGTGGCTCAATGGTTAGCGCGTTCGGCTGTTAACCAATAGGTTGGTGGTTCGAGGCCACCCGGGAGCGGTGTTGTGGGATCTCACATGTAACGTAGAAAGCCAAAGTTTTTCCACAATACCTGACGACCATTTAATTTTTGGGCTTCCGTGGCGCAATGGTTAGCGCGTTCGGCTGTTAACCGAAAGGTTGGTGGTTCGAGCCCACCCGGGAGCGGTGTTGTGGGATCTCAAATGTAACGTAGAAAGCCAAAGTTTTTCCAGAATACCTGACGACCATTTAATTTTTGGGCTTCCGGGGCGCAATGGTTAGCGCGTTCAGCTGTTATTCAAAAGACTGGTGGTTTGAGCCCTTTCGGGAGCGGTGTTGTGAGGTCTCAGATGTGACGTAAAAAGTCAAGGTTTTTCCACAATACCTGACGACCATTTAATTTTTGAGCTTCCGTGGCGCAATGGTTAGCTTGTTCTTCTGTTAATCGAAAGGTTGGTGGTTCGAGCCCACCCGGGAGAGGTGTTGTGGGGTCTCAGATGTAGCGTAAAAAGTCAAAACTTTTCCACAATACGTGACAACCATTTAATTTCTGAGCTTTCGTGGCTCAATGGTTAGCGCGTTCGGCTGTTAGCCAGTAGGTTGGTGGTTCGAGCCCACCCGGGAGCGGTGTTGTGGGATCTCAAATGTAACGTAGAAAGCCAAAGTTTTTCCACAATACCTGACGACCATTTAATTTTTGGGCTTCTGGGGCGCAATGGTTAGCGCGTTCAGCTGTTAATCGAAAGGTTGGTGGTTCGAGCCCACCCGGGAGAGGTGTTGTGGGGTCTCAGATGTAGCGTAAAAAGTCAAAACTTTTCCACAATACGTGACAACGATTTAATTTCTGAGCTTCCGTGGCTCAATGTTTAGCGCGTTCGGCTGTTATCCAATAGGTTGGTGGTTCTAGCCCACCCGGGAGCGGTGTTGTGGGATCTCAAATGTAACGTAGAAAGCCAAAGTTTTTCCACAATACCTGACGACCATTTAATTTCTGAGCTTCCGTGGCTCAATGGTTAGCGCGTTCGGCTGTTAACCAATAGTTTGGTAGTTCGAGCCCATCCGGGAGCGGTGTTGTGAGGTCTCAGATGTGACGTAAAATGTCAAGGTTTTTCCACAATACCTGACGACCATTTAATTTTTGAGCTTCCGTGGCGCAATGGTTAGCGCGTTCTTCTGTTAATCGAAAGGTTGGTGGTTCGAGCCCACCCGGGAGAGGTGTTGTGGGGTCTCAGATGTAGCGTAAAAAGTCAAAACTTTTCCACAATACGTGACAACGATTTAATTTCTGAGCTTCCGTGGCTCAATGTTTAGCTTGTTCGGCTGTTAACCAATAGGTTGGTGATTCGGGCCCACCCGGGAGCGGTGTTGTGAGTTCTCAGATGTGACGTAAAATGTCAGAGTTTTTCCACAATACCTGACGAATATTTAATATTTGGGCTTCCTTGGCGCAATGGTTAGCGCGTTTGGCTGTTAACAGAAAGGTTGGTGGTTCGAGCACACCCAGGAGCGGTGTTGTGACGTCTCGAATGTAACGTAAAATGTCAGAGTTTTTCCACAATACCTGACGAACATTTAATTTTTGGGCTTCCGTGGCGCAATAATTAGCGCGTTCAGCTGTTAATCGAAAGGTTGGTGGTTCGAGCCCACCCGAGAGAGGTGTTGTGGGGTCTCAGATGTAGCGTAAAAAGTCAAAACTTTTCCACAATACGTGACAACCATTTAATTTCTGAGCTTTCGTGGCTCAATGGTTAGCGCGTTCGGCTGTTAGCCAATAGGTTGGTGGTTCGAGCCCACCCGGGAGCGGTGTTGTGGGATCTCAAATGTAACGTAGAAAGCCAAAGTTTATCCACAATACCTGACGACCATTTAATTTTTGGGCTTCCGGGGCGCAATGGTTAGCGCGTTCAGCTGTTATTCAAAAGACTGGTGGTTTGAGCCGTTTCGGGAGCGGTGTTGTGAGGTCTCAGATGTGACGTAAAAATTCAAGGTTTTTCCACAATACCTGACGACCATTTAATTTTTGAGCTTCCGTCGCGCAATGGTTAGCGCGTTCTTCTGTTAATCGAAAGGTTGGTGGTTCGAGCCCACCCGGGAGAGGTGTTGTGGGGTCTCAGATGTAGCGTAAAAAGTCAAAACTTTTCCACAATACGTGACAACCATTTAATTTCTGAGCTTTCGTGGCTCAATGGTTAGCGCGTTCGGCTGTTAGCCAGTAGGTTGGTGGTTCGAGCCCACCCGGGAGCGGTGTTGTGGGATCTCAAATGTAACGTAGAAAGCCAAAGTTTTTCCACAATACCTGACGACCATTTAATTTTTGGGCTTCCGGGGCGCAATGGTTAGCGCGTTCGGCTGTTAACCAATAGGTTGGTGGTTCGAGGCCACCCGGGAGCGGTGTTGTGGGATCTCACATGTAACGTAGAAAGCCAAAGTTTTTCCACAATACCTGACGACCATTTAATTTTTGGGCTTCCGTGGCGCAATGGTTAGCGCGTTCGGCTGTTAACCGAAAGGTTGGTGGTTCGAGCCCACCCGGGAGCGGTGTTGTGGGATCTCAAATGAAACGTAGAAAGCTAAAGTTTTTCCACAATACCTGACGACCATTTAATTTCTGAGCATCCGTGGCTCAATGGTTAGCGCGTTCGGCTGTTAACCAATAGTTTGGTAGTTCGAGCCCATCCGGGAGCGGTGTTGTGAGGTCTCAGATGTGACGTAAAAAGTCAAGGTTATTACGCAAAACCTGACGAGCATTTAATTTTTGGGCTTCCGTGGCGCAATGGTTAGCGCGTTCTGTTTTTGACCCATAGGTTGGTGGTTCGAGCCCACCCGGGAGCGGTGTTGTGGGATCTCAAATAATGTAGAAAGCCAAAGTTTTTCCACAATACCTGACGACCATTTAATTTCTGAGCTTCCGTGGCTCAATGGTTAGCGCGTTCAGCTGTTAATCGAAAGGTTGGTGGTTGTGGGGTCTCAAATGTAACGTAGAAAGCCAAAGTTTTTCCACAATACCTGACAACCATTTAATTTCTGAGCTTCCGTGGCTCAATGGTTAGCGCGTTCGGCTGTTAGCCAATAGGTTGGTGCTTCAAGCATACCCGGGAGCGGTGTTGTGGGATCTCGGATGTAACGTAGAAAGCCAAAGTTTTTCCACAATACCTGACGACCATTTAATTTTTGGGCTTCCGTGGCGCAATGGTTAGCGCGTTCGGCTGTTAACCGAAAGGTTGGTGGTTCAAGCCCATCCGGGAGCGGTGTTGTGACGTCTCAGATGTTACGTAAAAAGTCAAGGTTTTTCCACAATACCTGACGACCATTTAATTTTTGGGCTTCCGTGGCTCAATGGTTAGCGCGTTCGGCTGTTAACCAATAGGTTGGTGGTTCGAGCCCACCCGGGAGCGGTGTTGTGGGATCTCAAATGTAACGTAGAAAGCCAAAGTTTTTCCAGAATACCTGACGACCATTTAATTTTTGGGCTTCCGGGGCGCAATGGTTAGCGCGTTCAGCTGTTATTCAAAAGACTGGTGGTTTGAGCCCTTTCGGGAGCGGTGTTGTGAGGTCTCAGATGTGACGTAAAAAGTCAAGGTTTTTCCACAATACCTGACGACCATTTAATTTTTGAGCTTCCGTGGCGCAATGGTTAGCGCGTTCTTCTGTTAATCGAAAGGTTGGTGGTTCGAGCCCACCCGGGAGAGGTGTTGTGGGGTCTCAGATGTAGCGTAAAAAGTCAAAACTTTTCCACAATACGTGACAACCATTTAATTTCTGAGCTTTCGTGGCTCAATGGTTAGCGCGTTCGGCTGTTAGCCAGTAGGTTGGTGGTTCGAGCCCACCCGGGAGCGGTGTTGTGGGATCTCAAATGTAACGTAGAAAGCCAAAGTTTTTCCACAATACCTGACGACCATTTAATTTTTGGGCTTCTGGGGCGCAATGGTTAGCGCGTTCAGCTGTTAATCGAAAGGTTGGTGGTTCGAGCCCACCCGGGAGAGGTGTTGTGGGGTCTCAGATGTAGCGTAAAAAGTCAAAACTTTTCCACAATACGTGACAACGATTTAATTTCTGAGCTTCCGTGGCTCAATGTTTAGCGCGTTCGGCTGTTATCCAATAGGTTGGTGGTTCGAGCCCACCCGGGAGCGGTGTTGTGGGATCTCAAATGTAACGTAGAAAGCCAAAGTTTTTCCACAATACCTGACGACCATTTAATTTCTGAGCTTCCGTGGCTCAATGGTTAGCGCGTTCGGCTGTTAACCAATAGTTTGGTAGTTCGAGCCCATCCGGGAGCGGTGTTGTGAGGTCTCAGATGTGACGTAAAATGTCAAGGTTTTTCCACAATACCTGACGACCATTTAATTTTTGAGCTTCCGTGGCGCAATGGTTAGCGCGTTCTTCTGTTAATCGAAAGGTTGGTGGTTCGAGCCCACCCGGGAGAGGTGTTGTGGGGTCTCAGATGTAGCGTAAAAAGTCAAAACTTTTCCACAATACGTGACAACGATTTAATTTCTGAGCTTCCGTGGCTCAATGTTTAGCTTGTTCGGCTGTTAACCAATAGGTTGGTGATTCGGGCCCACCCGGGAGCGGTGTTGTGAGTTCTCAGATGTGACGTAAAATGTCAGAGTTTTTCCACAATACCTGACGAATATTTAATATTTGGGCTTCCTTGGCGCAATGGTTAGCGCGTTTGGCTGTTAACAGAAAGGTTGGTGGTTCGAGCACACCCAGGAGCGGTGTTGTGACGTCTCGAATGTAACGTAAAATGTCAGAGTTTTTCCACAATACCTGACGAACATTTAATTTTTGGGCTTCCGTGGCGCAATAATTAGCGCGTTCAGCTGTTAATCGAAAGGTTGGTGGTTCGAGCCCACCCGAGAGAGGTGTTGTGGGGTCTCAGATGTAGCGTAAAAAGTCAAAACTTTTCCACAATACGTGACAACCATTTAATTTCTGAGCTTTCGTGGCTCAATGGTTAGCGCGTTCGGCTGTTAGCCAATAGGTTGGTGGTTCGAGCCCACCCGGGAGCGGTGTTGTGGGATCTCAAATGTAACGTAGAAAGCCAAAGTTTATCCACAATACCTGACGACCATTTAATTTTTGGGCTTCCGGGGCGCAATGGTTAGCGCGTTCAGCTGTTATTCAAAAGACTGGTGGTTTGAGCCGTTTCGGGAGCGGTGTTGTGAGGTCTCAGATGTGACGTAAAAATTCAAGGTTTTTCCACAATACCTGACGACCATTTAATTTTTGAGCTTCCGTGGCGCAATGGTTAGCGCGTTCTTCTGTTAATCGAAAGGTTGGTGGTTCGAGCCCACCCGGGAGAGGTGTTGTGGGGTCTCAGATGTAGCGTAAAAAGTCAAAACTTTTCCACAATACGTGACAACCATTTAATTTCTGAGCTTTCGTGGCTCAATGGTTAGCGCGTTCGGCTGTTAGCCAGTAGGTTGGTGGTTCGAGCCCACCCGGGAGCGGTGTTGTGGGATCTCAAATGTAACGTAGAAAGCCAAAGTTTTTCCACAATACCTGACGACCATTTAATTTTTGGGCTTCCGGGGCGCAATGGTTAGCGCGTTCAGCTGTTAATCGAAAGGTTGGTGGTTCGAGCCCACCCGGGAGAGGTGTTGTGGGGTCTCAGATGTAGCGTAAAAAGTCAAAACTTTTCCACAATACGTGACAACGATTTAATTTCTGAGATTCCGTGGCTCAATGTTTAGCGCGTTCGGCTGTTAGCCAATAGGTTGGTGGTTCGAGCCCACCCGGGAGCGGTGTTGTGGGATCTCAAATGTAACGTAGAAAGCCAAAGTTTTTCCACAATACCTGACGACCATTTAATTTCTGAGCTTCCGTGGCTCAATGGTTAGCGCGTTCGGCTGTTAACCAATAGTTTGGTAGTTCGAGCCCATCCGGGAGCGGTGTTGTGAGGTCTCAGATGTGACGTAAAATGTCAAGGTTTTTCCACAATACCTGACGACCATTTAATTTTTGAGCTTCCGTGGCGCAATGGTTAGCGCGTTCTTCTGTTAATCGAAAGGTTGGTGGTTCGAGCCCACCCGGGAGAGGTGTTGTGGGGTCTCAGATGTAGCGTAAAAAGTCAAAACTTTTCCACAATACGTGACAACGATTTAATTTCTGAGCTTCCGTGGCTCAATGTTTAGCGTGTTCGGCTGTTAACCAATAGGTTGGTGGTTCGGGCCCAGACGGGAGCGGTGTTGTGAGTTCTCAGATGTGACGTAAAATGTCAGAGTTTTTCCACAATACCTGACGAATATTTAATATTTGGGCTTCCTTGGCGCAATGGTTAGCGCGTTTGGCTGTTAACAGAAAGGTTGGTGGTTCGAGCACACCCAGGAGCGGTGTTGTGACGTCTCGAATGTAACGTAAAATGTCAGAGTTTTTCCACAATACCTGACGAACATTTAATTTTTGGGCTTCCGTGGCGCAATAATTAGCGCGTTCAGCTGTTAATCGAAAGGTTGGTGTTTCGAGCCCACCCGGGAGAGGTTTTGTGGGGTCTCAGATGTAGCGTAAAATGTCAAAACTTTTCCACAATACGTAACAACCATTTAATTTCTGAGCTTCCGTGGCTCAATGCTTAGCGCGTTCGGCTGTTAGCCAATAGGTTGGTGGTTCGAGCCCAACCGAGAGAGGTGTTGTAGGGTCTCAGATGTAACGTAATAAGTCATAACTTATCCACAATACGTGACAACCATTTAATTTCTGAGCTTCCGTGGCTCAATGGTTAGCGCGTTCGGCTGTTAACCAATAGGTTGGTGGTTCGAGCCCACCCGGGAGCGGTGGTGTGGGATCTCAAATGTAACGTAGAAAGCCAAAGTTTTGCCACAATACCTGACGACCTTTAAATTTTTGGGCTTCCTTGGCGCAATTGTTAGCGCCTTCGGCTGTTAACCGAAAGGTTGGTGGTTCGAGCCCAACCGGAATAGGGCTTGTGACGTCTCAGATGTGACGTAAAAAGCCAAGGTTTTTTCCACAACACCTGACGACCATTTAATTTTTGGGCTTCCGTGGCGCAATGGTTAGCGCGTTCGGCTTTTAACCAATAGGTTGGTGGTTCGAGCCCATCCGGGAGCGGTGTAGTGAGGTCTCAGATGTAACGTAAAATGTCAGAGTTTTTCCACAATACCTGACGAACATTTAATTTTTGGGCTTCCGTGCCGCAATGACTAGCGCGTTCAGCTGTTAATCGAAAGGTTGAAGGTTCGAGCCCACCCGGGAGAGGTGTTGTGGGGTCTCAGATGTAGCGTAAAAAGTCAAAACTTTTCCACAATACGTGACAACCATTTAATTTCTGAGCTTCCGTGGCGCAATGGTTAGCGCGTTCAGCAGTTAACAAATAATTTAGTGGTTCGAGCCGACCCGGGAGCGGCGTTGTGGGATCTCAAACGTAACGTAGAAAGCCAAAGTTTTTCCACAATACCTAATTCAAGCAAATGTAACGATATTCATTCAAAAAACTGTTAAAATTCAATTTTTCAATAAGAAATCGTTGTCACGGATTTTGTATCTTGAAGAAAAAAAACATGCGATTTTTTCGGTACACTTTTGAATGCATTTTTTTCCGGAGAAATGTTTGACCGAATTCAGCTTAATTCCCTATAAAACACTCATTGAAAGTGATTTCATCTCGATTGAACAATAATTAAAAATTTACCTCGATTTTTAATAACATTTTCAAAATCGACGTTTCACGGCCAAAGAAGCTTACTTTGAGTATTTCTTCACTATTTTCAAATATGTTCACTGAAACCATTATTTTTATACTTTTTGCTTTAATTCAAGCAAATGTAACGATATTCAATCAAAAAACTGTTAAAATTAAATTTTTCAATAAGAAATCGTTGTCACGGATTTTGTATCTTGAAGAAGAAAAACATGCGATTTTTTCGGTTTTTTTTAATGCATTTTTTTCAGGAGAAATTTTTGACCGAATTCAGCTTAATTCCCTATAAAAAACTCATTAAAAGTGATTTCATCTCGATTGAACATTAAATAATAATGTACCTCGATTTTTAATAACATTTTCAAAATCGACGTTTCACGGCCAAAGAAGCATATTTTGAGTATTTCTTCACTATTTTCAAATATAACCACTGAAACCATTATTTTTATACTTTTTGCTTTAATTCAAGCAATGTAACGATATTCATTCAAAAAACTGTTAAAATTCAATTTTCAATAAGAAATCGTTGTCACGGATATTGTATCTTGAAGAAAAAAAACATGCGATTTTTCCGGTACACTTTTGAATGCATTTTTTTTGGAGAAATGTTTGACCGAATTCAGCTTAATTCCCCATAAAACACTCTTTGAAAGTGATTTCATCTTGATTGAACAAAAATTAAAAATTTACCTCGATTTTTAATAACATTTTCAAAATCGACGTTTCACGGCCAAAGAAGCATACTTTGAGTATTTCTTCACTATTTTCAAATATGTTCACTGAAACCATTATTTTTATACTTTTTGCTTTAATTCAAGCAATGTAGCGATATTCATTCAAAAAACTGTTAAAATTCAATTTTCAGTAAGAAATCGTATTCACGGATTTTGTGTCTTGAAGAAGAAAAACATGCGATTTTTTCGGTTTTTTTTTAATGCATTTTTTTCAGGAGAAATTTTTGACCGAATTCAGCTTAATTCCCTATAAAAAACTCATTAAAAGTGATTTCATCTCGATTGAACATTAAATAATAATGTACCTCGATTTTTAATAACATTTTCAAAATCGACGTTTCACGGCCAAAGAAGCATATTTTGAGTATTTCTTCACTATTTTCAAAAATAACCACTGAAACCATTATTTTTATACTTTTTGCTTTAATTCAAGCAAATGTAACGATATTCAATCAAAAAACTGTTAAAATTAAATTTTTCAATAAGAAATCGTTGTCACGGATTTTGTATCTTGAAGAAGAAAAACCTGCGATTTTTTCGGTACTTTTTTGAATGAATTTTTTTCTGGAGAAATTTTTGAACGAATTCAGCTTAATTCCCTATAAAACACTCATTAAAAGTGATTTCATCTCGATTGAACAATAAATAAAAATGTACCTCTATTTTTAATAACATTTTCAAAATCGACGTTTCACGGCCAAAGAAGCATATTTTGAGTATTTCTTCACTATATTCAAAAATAACCACTGAAACCATTATTTTTATACTTTTTGCTTTAATTCAAGCAAATGTAACGATATTCATTCAACAAACTGTTAAAATTCAATTTTAAATAAGAAATCGTTGTCACGGATTTTGTATCTTGAAGAAAAAAAACATGCGATTTTTTCGGTACACTTTTGAATGCATTTTTTTCTGGAGAAATTTTTGACCGAATTCAGCTTAATTCCCTATAAAACACTCAATAAAAGTGATTTCATCTCGATTGAACAATAAATAAAAATGTACCTCGATTTTTAATAACATTTTCAAAATCGACGTAACTCGGCCTAAGAAAAACATTTTGAGTATTTGTTCACTGTTTTCAAATATAACCACTGAAACCATTATTTTTGTAATTTTTGCGTTAATTCAAGCAAATGTAACGATATTCATTCAACAAACTGTTAAAATTCAATTTTAAATAAGAAATCGTTGTCACGGGTTTTGTGTCTTGAAGAAGAAAAACCTGCGATTTTTTCGGTACTTTTTTGAATGAATTTTTTCTGGAGAAATTTTTGACCGAATTCAGCTTAATTCCCTATAAAACACTCACTGAAAGTGATTTCATCTCGATTGAACAAAAATTAGAAATTTACCTCGATTTTTAATAACATTTTCAAAATCGACGTTTCACGGTCAAAGAAGCATACTTTGAGTATTTCTTCACTATTTTCAAATATGTTCACTGAAAGCATTATTTTTATACTTTTTGCTTTAATTCAAGCAAATGTAACTATATTCATTCAAAAAACTGTTAAAATTAAATTTTTCAATAAGAAATCGTTGTCACGGATTTTGTATCTTGAAGAAGAAAAACATGCGATTTTTTCGTACTTTTTTGAATGCATTTTTTTCAGGAGAAATTTTTGACCGAATTCAGCTTAATTCCCTATAAAACACTCATTAAAAGTGATTTCATCTCGATTGAACAATAAATAAAAATATACCTCGATTTTTAATAACATTTTCAAAATCGACGTTTCACGGCCAAAGAAGCATATTTTGAGTATTTCTTCACTATTTTCAAATATAACCACTGAAACCATTATTTTTATACTTTTTGCTTTAATTCAAGCAATGTAACGATATTCATTCAAAAAACTGTTAAAATTCAATTTTCAATAAGAAATCGTATTCAAGGATTTTGTGTCTTGAAGAAGAAAAACCTACGATTTTTTCGGTACTTTTTTGAATGAATTTTTTTCTGGAGAAATTTTTGACCGAATTCAGCTTAATTCCCTATAAAACACTCATTAAAAGTGATTTCATCTCGATTGAACAATAAATAAAAATGTACCTCGATTTTTAATAACATTTTCAAAATCGACGTTTCTCGGCCAAAGAAGCATATTTTGAGTATTTCTTCACTATTTTCAAAAATAACCACTGAAACCATTATTTTTATACTTTTTGCTTTAATTCAAGCAAATGTAACGATATTCATTCAACAAACTGTTAAAATTCAATTTTAAATAAGAAATCGTTGTCACGGATTTTGTATCTTGAAGAAAAAAAACATGCGATTTTTTCGGTACTTTTTTGAATGCATTTTTTTCTGGAGAAATTTTTGACCGAATTCAGCTTAATTCCCTATAAAACACTCAATAAAAGTGATTTCATCTCGATTGAACAATAAATAAAAATGTACCTCGATTTTTAATAACATTTTCAAAATCGACGTAACTCGGCCTAAGAAAAACATTTTGAGTATTTGTTCACTATTTACAAATATATTCACTGAAACCATTATTTCTATACTTTTTGCTTTAATTCAAGCAAATGTAACGATATTCATTCAAAAAACTGTTAAAATTAAATTTTTCAATAAGAAATCGTTGTCACGGATTTTGTATCTTGAAGAAGAAAAACCTGCGATTTTTTCGGTACTTTTTTGAATGAATTTTTTTCTGGAGAAATTTTTGAACGAATTCAGCTTAATTCCCTATAAAACACTCATTAAAAGTGATTTCATCTCGATTGAACAATAAATAAAAATGTACCTCTATTTTTAATAACATTTTCAAAATCGACGTTTCACGGCCAAAGAAGCATATTTTGAGTATTTCTTCACTATATTCAAAAATAACCACTGAAACCATTATTTTTATACTTTTTGCTTTAATTCAAGCAAATGTAACGATATTCATTCAACAAACTGTTAAAATTCAATTTTAAATAAGAAATCGTTGTCACGGATTTTGTATCTTGAAGAAAAAAAACATGCGATTTTTTCGGTACACTTTTGAATGCATTTTTTTCTGGAGAAATTTTTGACCGAATTCAGCTTAATTCCCTATAAAACACTCAATAAAAGTGATTTCATCTCGATTGAACAATAAATAAAAATGTACCTCGATTTTTAATAACATTTTCAAAATCGACGTAACTCGGCCTAAGAAAAACATTTTGAGTATTTGTTCACTGTTTTCAAATATAACCACTGAAACCATTATTTTTGTAATTTTTGCGTTAATTCAAGCAAATGTAACGATATTCATTCAACAAACTGTTAAAATTCAATTTTAAATAAGAAATCGTTGTCACGGGTTTTGTGTCTTGAAGAAGAAAAACCTGCGATTTTTTCGGTACTTTTTTGAATGAATTTTTTCTGGAGAAATTTTTGACCGAATTCAGCTTAATTCCCTATAAAACACTCACTGAAAGTGATTTCATCTCGATTGAACAAAAATTAGAAATTTACCTCGATTTTTAATAACATTTTCAAAATCGACGTTTCACGGTCAAAGAAGCATACTTTGAGTATTTCTTCACTATTTTCAAATATGTTCACTGAAAGCATTATTTTTATACTTTTTGCTTTAATTCAAGCAAATGTAACGATATTCATTCAAAAAACTGTTAAAATTAAATTTTTCAATAAGAAATCGTTGTCACGGATTTTGTATCTTGAAGAAGAAAAACATGCGATTTTTTCGTACTTTTTTGAATGCATTTTTTTCAGGAGAAATTTTTGACCGAATTCAGCTTAATTCCCTATAAAACACTCATTAAAAGTGATTTCATCTCGATTGAACAATAAATAAAAATATACCTCGATTTTTAATAACATTTTCAAAATCGACGTTTCACGGCCAAAGAAGCATATTTTGAGTATTTCTTCACTATTTTCAAATATAACCACTGAAACCATTATTTTTATACTTTTTGCTTTAATTCAAGCAATGTAACGATATTCATTCAAAAAACTGTTAAAATTCAATTTTCAATAAGAAATCGTATTCACGGATTTTGTGTCTTGAAGAAGAAAAACCTACGATTTTTTCGGTACTTTTTTGAATGAATTTTTTTCTGGAGAAATTTTTGACCGAATTCAGCTTAATTCCCTATAAAACACTCATTAAAAGTGATTTCATCTCGATTGAACAATAAATAAAAATGTACCTCGATTTTTAATAACATTTTCAAAATCGACGTTTCTCGGCCAAAGAAGCATATTTTGAGTATTTCTTCACTATTTTCAAAAATAACCACTGAAACCGTTATTTTTATACTTTTTGCTTTAATTCAAGCAAATGTAACGATATTCATTCAACAAACTGTTAAAATTCAATTTTAAATAAGAAATCGTTGTCACGGATTTTGTATCTTGAAGAAAAAAAACATGCGATTTTTTCGGTACTTTTTTGAATGCATTTTTTTCTGGAGAAATTTTTGACCGAATTCAGCTTAATTCCCTATAAAACACTCAATAAAAGTGATTTCATCTCGATTGAACAATAAATAAAAATGTACCTCGATTTTTAATAACATTTTCAAAATCGACGTAACTCGGCCTAAGAAAAACATTTTGAGTATTTGTTCACTGTTTTCAAATATAACCACTCAAACCATTATTTTTGTAATTTTTGCGTTAATTCAAGCAAATGTAACGATATTCATTCAACAAACTGTTAAAATTCAATTTTAAATAAGAAATCGTTGTCACGCATTTTGTATCTTGAAGAAAAAAACATGCGATTTTTTCGGTACACTTTTGAATGCATTTTTTTCTGGAGAAATGTTTGACCGAATTCAGCTTAATTCCCTATAAAACACTCATTGAAAGTGATTTGAAGGTTCGAGCCCACCCGGGAGAGGTGTTGTGGGGTCTCATATGTAGCGTAAAAAGTCAAAACTTATCCACAATACGTGACAATCATTTAATTTCTGAGCTTCCGTGGCTCAATGGATAGCGCGTTCGGCTGTTAACCAATAGGTTGGTGGTTCGAGCTCATCCGGGAGCGGTGTTGTGAGGTCTCAGATGTGACGTAGAAAGCCAAAGTTTTTCCACAATACCTGACGACCATTTAATTTTTGGGCTTCCGTGGCTCAATGGTTAGCGCGTTCGGCTGTTAACCAATAGGTTGGTGGTTCGAGCCCATCCGGGAGCGGTGTTGTGTGATCTCAAATGTAACGTAGAAAGCCAAAGTTTTTGCACAATAAATGACGACCATTTAATTTTTGGGCTTCCGTGGCGCAATGGTTAGCGCGTTCGGCTGCTAACCAATAGGTTGGTGGTTCGACCCCATCCGGGAGCGGTGTTGTGAGGTCTCAGATTTGACGTAAAAAATCAAGGTTTTTACACAATACCTGACGAGCATTTAACTTATGGGCTTCCGTGGCGCAATGGTTAGCGCGTTCGGCTGTTAACCAATAGGTTGGTGGTTCGAGCCCATCCGGGAGCGGTGTTGTGAGGTCTCTGATGTGACGTAAAAAGTCAAGGTTTTTACGCAAAACCTGACGAGCATTTAATTTTTGGGCTTCCGTGGCGCAATGGTTAGCGCGTTCTGCTGTTGACCCATAGGTTGGTGGTTCGAGCCCACCCGGGAGCGGTGTTGTGGGATCTCAAATGTAACGTAGAAAGCCAAAGTTTTTCCACAATACCTGACGACCATTTAATTTCTGAGCTTCCGTGGCTCAATGGTTAGCGCGTTCAGCTGTTAATCGAAAGGTTGGTGGTTGTGGGGTCTCAAATGTAACGTAGAAAGCCAAAGTTTTTCCACAATACCTGACAACCATTTAATTTCTGAGCTTCCGTGGCTCAATGGTTAGCGCGTTCGGCTGTTAGCCAATAGGTTGGTGCTTCAAGCATACCCGGGAGCGGTGTTGTGGGATCTCGAATGTAACGTAGAAAGCCAAAGTTTTTCCACAATACCTGACGACCATTTAATTTTTGGGCTTCCGTGGCGCAATGGTTAGCGCGTTCGGCTGTTAACCGAAAGGTTGGTGGTTCAAGCCCATCCGGGAGCGGTGTTGTGACGTCTCAGATGTTACGTAAAAAGTCAAGGTTTTTCCACAATACCTGACGACCATTTAATTTTTGGGCTTCCGTGGCTCAATAGTTAGCGCGTTCGGCTGTTAACCAATGGGTTGGTGGTTCGAGGCCACCCGGGAGCGGTGTTGTGGGATCTCACATGTAACGTAGAAAGCCAAAGTTTTTCCACAATACCTGACGACCATTTAATTTTTGGGCTTCCGTGGCGCAATGGCTAGCGCGTTCGGCTGGTAACCGAAAGGTTGGTGGTTCAAGCCCACCCGGGAGCGGTGTTGTGGGATCACGAATGTAACGTAGAAAGCCAAAGTTTTTCCAGAATACCTGACGACCATTTAATTTTTGGGCTTCCGTGGCGCAATAATTAGCGCGTTCAGCTGTTAATCGAAAGGTTGGTGGTTCGAGCCCACCCGAGAGAGGTGTTGTGGGGTCTCAGATGTAGCGTAAAAAGTCAAAACTTTTCCACAATACGTGACAACCATTTAATTTCTGAGCTTTCGTGGCTCAATGGTTAGCGCGTTCGGCTGTTTGCCAATAGGTTGGTGGTTCGAGCCCACCCGGGAGCGGTGTTGTGGGATCTCAAATGTAACGTAGAAAGCCAAAGTTTTTCCACAATACCTGACGACCATTTAATTTTTGGGCTTCCGGGGCGCAATGGTTAGCGCGTTCAGCTGTTATTCAAAAGACAGGTGGTTTGAGCCCTTTCGGGAGCGGTGTTGTGAGGTCTCAGATGTAGCGTAAAAAGTCAAAACTTTTCCACAATACGTGACAACCATTTAATTTCTGAGCTTTCGTGGCTCAATGGTTAGCGCGTTCGGCTGTTAGCCAATAGGTTGGTGGTTCGAACCCACCCGGGAGCGGTGTTGTGGGATCTCAAATGTAACGTAGAAAGCCAAAGTTTTTCCACAATACCTGACGACCATTTAATTTCTGAGCTTCCGTGGCTCAATGGTTAGCGCGTTCAGCTGTTAATCGAAAGGTTGGTGGTTGTGGGGTCTCAAATGTAACGTAGAAAGCCAAAGTTTTTCCACAATACCTGACAACCATTTAATTTCTGAGCTTCCGTGGCTCAATGGTTAGCGCGTTCGGCTGTTAGCCTATAGGTTGGTGCTTCAAGCATACCCGGGAGCGGTGTTGTGGGATCTCGAATGTAACGTAGAAAGCCAAAGTTTTTCCACAATACCTGACGACCATTTAATTTTTGGGCTTCCGTGGCGCAATGGTTAGCGCGTTCGGCTGTTAACCGAAACGTTGGTGGTTCAAGCCCATCCGGGAGCGGTGTTGTGACGTCTCAGATGTTACGTAAAAAGTCAAGGTTTTTCCACAATACCTGACGACCATTTAATTTTTGGGCTTCCGTGGCTCAATAGTTAGCGCGTTCGGCTGTTAACCAATAGGTTGGTGGTTCGAGGCCACCCGGGAGCGGTGTTGTGGGATCTCACATGTAACGTAGAAAGCCAAAGTTTTTCCACAATACCTGACGACCATTTCATTTTTGGGCTTCCGTGGCGCAATGGTTAGCGCGTTCGGCTGGTAACCGAAAGGTTGGTAGTTCGAGCCCACCCGGGAGCGGTGTTGTGGGATCACGAATGTAACGTAGAAAGCCAAAGTTTTTCCAGAATACCTGACGACCATTTAATTTTTGGGCTTCCGGGGCGCAATGGTTAGCGCGTTCAGCTGTTATTCAAAAGACTGGTGGTTTGAGCCCTTTCGGGAGCGGTGTTGTGAGGTCTCAGATGTAGCGTAAAAAGTCAAAACTTTTCCACAATACGTGACAACCATTTAATTTCTTAGCTTTCGTGGCTCAATGGTTAGCGCGTTCGGCTGTTAGCCAATAGGTTGGTGGTTCGAGCCCACCCGGGAGCGGTGTTGTGAGGTCTCAGATGTGACGTAAAAAGTCAAGGTTTTTCCACAATACCTGACGACCATTTAATTTTTGAGCTTCCGTGGCGCAATGGTTAGCGCGTTCTTCTGTTAATCGAAAGGTTGGTGGTTCGAGCCCACCCGGGAGAGGTGTTGTGGGGTCTCAGATGTAGCGTAAAAAGTCAAAACTTTTCCACAATACGTGACAACGATTTAATTTCTGAGCTTCCGTGGCTCAATGTTTAGCGCGTTCGGCTGTTAGCCAATAGGTTGGTGGTTCGAGCCCACCCGGGAGCGGTGTTGTGGGATCTCAAATGTAACGTAGAAAGCCAAAGTTTTTCCACAATACCTGACGACCATTTAATTTTTGAGCTTCCGTGGCTCAATGGTTAGCGCGTTCGGCTGTTAACCAATAGTTTGGTAGTTCGAGCCCATCCGGGAGCGGTGTTGTGAGGTCTCAGATGTGACGTAAAAAGTCAAAGTTTTTCCACAATACCGGACGGCCATTTAATTTCAGAGCTTGCGTGGCTCAATGGCTAGCGCTTTCGGCTTTTAACCGAAATTTTGGTTTTTCGAGCCCATCCGGGAGCGTTTTGTGAGGTCTCAGATGTAACGTAAAAAGTCAAAACTTTTCCACAATACGTAACAACCTTTTAATTTCTGAGCTTCCGTGGCTCAATGGTTAGCGCGTTCGGCTGTTAACCAATAGGTTGGTGGTTCGAGCCCACCCGGGAGCGGTGGTGTGGGATCTCAAATGTAACGTAGAAAGCCAAAGTTTTGCCACAATACCTGACGACCATTAAATTTTTGGGCTTCCTTGGCGCAATGGTTAGCGCGTTCGGCTGTTAACCGAAAGGTTGGTGGTTCGAGCCCAACCGGAATAGGTGTTGTGACGTCTCAGGTGTGACGTAAAAAGCCAAGGTTTTTTCCACAACACCTGACGACCATTTAATTTTTGGGCTTCCGTGGCGCAATGGTTAGCGCGTTCGGCTTTTAACCAATAGGTTGGTGGTTCGAGCCCATCCGGGAGCGGTGTAGTGAGGTCTCAGATGTAACGTAAAATGTCAGAGTTTTTCCAAAATACCTGACGAACATTTAATTTTTGGGCTTCCGTGCCGCAATGACTAGCGCGTTCAGCTGTTAATCGAAAGGTTGAAGGTTCGAGCCCACCCGGGAGAGGTGTTGTGGGGTCTCAGATGTAGCGTAAAAAGTCAAAACTTTTCCACAATACGTGACAACCATTTAATTTCTGAGCTTCCGTGGCTCAATGGTTAGCGCGTTCGGCTGTTAACCAATAAGTTGGTGGTTCGAGCCCATCCGGGAGCGGTGTTGTGACGTCTCAGATGTGACGTAAAAAGTCAAGGTTTTTCCACAATACCGGACGACCATTTAAATTTTGGGCTTCCGTGGCGCAATCGTTAGCGCGTTCGGCTGTTAACAGAAAGGTTGGTGGTTCGAGCACACCCGGGAGCGGTGCTATGAGGTCTCAGATGTTACGTAAAAAGTCAAAGTTTTTCCACAATACCGGACGACCATTTAATTTTTGGGCTTCCGTGGCGCAATGGTTAGCGCGTTCAGCTGCTATTCAAAAGACTGGTGGTTTGAGCCCTCCCGGGAGCGGTGTTGTGACGTCTCAGATGTAACATAAAATGTAAGAGTTTTTCCACAATACCTGACGAACATTGAAATTTTGGGCTTCCGTGGCGCAATGGTTAGCGCGTTCAGCTGTTAATCGAAAGGTTGGTGGTTCGAGCCCACCCGGGAGAGGTGTTGTGGGGTCTCAGATGTAGCGTAAAAAGTCAAAACTTTTCCACAATACGTGACAACCATTTAATTTCTGAGCTTCCGTGGCTCAATGGTTAGCGCGTTCGGCTGTTAACTAATAGGTTAGTGGTTCGAGCCCACCCGGGAGCGGCGTTGTGGGATCTCAAATGTAATGTAGAAAGCCAAAGTTTTTCCACAATACCTGACGATCATTTAATTTTTGGGCTTCCGTGGCGCAATGGTTAGGGCGTTCGGCTGTTAACCAATAGGTTGGTGGTTCGAGCCCACCCGGGCGCGGTGTTGTGGGATCTCAAACGTAACGTGGAAAGCCAAAGTTTTTCCACAATACCTGACGACCATTTAATTTTTGGGCTTCCGTGGCGCAATGATTAGCACGTTCAGCTGTTAATCGAAAGGTTGAAGGTTCGAGCCCACCCGGGAGCGGTGTTGTGGGATCTCAAATGAAACGTAGAAAGCCAAAGTTTTTCCACAATACCTGACGACCATTTAATTTCTGAGCATCCGTGGCTCAATGGTTAGCGCGTTCGGCTGTTAACCAATAGTTTGGTAGTTCGAGCCCATCCGGGAGCGGTGTTGTGAGGTCTCAGATGTGACGTAAAAAGTCAAGGTTTTTACGCAAAACCTGACGAGCATTTAATTTTTGGGCTTCCGTGGCGCAATGGTTAGCGCGTTCTGCTGTTGACCCATAGGTTGGTGGTTCGAGCCCACCCGGGAGCGGTGTTGTGGGATCTCAAATGTAACGTAGAAAGCCAAAGTTTTTCCACAATACCTGACGACCATTTAATTTCTGAGCTTCCGTGGCTCAATGGTTAGCGCGTTCAGCTGTTAATCGAAAGGTTGGTGGTTGTGGGGTCTCAAATGTAACGTAGAAAGCCAAAGTTTTTCCACAATACCTGACAACCATTTAATTTCTGAGCTTCCGTGGCTCAATGGTTAGCGCGCTCGGCTGTTAGCCAATAGGTTGGTGCTTCAAGCATACCCGGGAGCGGTGTTGTGGGATCTCGAATGTAACGTAGAAAGCCAAAGTTTTTCCACAATACCTGACGACCATTTAATTTTTGGGCTTCCGTGGCGCAATGGTTAGCGCGTTCGGCTGTTAACCGAAAGGTTGGTGGTTCAAGCCCATCCGGGAGCGGTGTTGTGACGTCTCAGATGTTACGTAAAAAGTCAAGGTTTTTCCACAATACCTGACGACCATTTAATTTTTGGGCTTCCGTGGCTCAATGGTTAGCGCGTTCGGCTGTTAACCAATAGGTTGGTGGTTCGAGGCCACCCGGGAGCGGTGTTGTGGGATCTCACATGTAACGTAGAAAGCCAAAGTTTTTCCACAATACCTGACGACCATTTAATTTTTGGGCTTCCGTGGCGCAATGGTTAGCGCGTTCGGCTGTTAACCGAAAGGTTGGTGGTTCAAGTCCACCCGGGAGCGGTGTTGTGGGATCACGAATGTAACGTAGAAAGCCAAAGTTTTTCCAGAATACCTGACGACCATTTAATTTTTGGGCTTCCGTGGCGCAATAATTAGCGCGTTCAGCTGTTAATCGAAAGGTTGGTGGTTCGAGCCCACCCGAGAGAGGTGTTGTGGGGTCTCAGATGTAGCGTAAAAAGTCAAAACTTTTCCACAATACGTGACAACCATTTAATTTCTGAGCTTTCGTGGCTCAATGGTTAGCGCGTTCGGCTGTTAGCCAATAGGTTGGTGGTTCGAGCCCAACCGGGAGCGGTGTTGTGGGATCTCAAATGTAACGTAGAAAGCCAAAGTTTTTCCACAATACCTGACGACCATTTAATTTTTGGGCTTCCGGGGCGTAATGGTTAGCGCGTTCTTCTGTTAATCGAAAGGTTGGTGGTTCGAGCCCACCCGAGAGAGGTGTTGTGGGGTCTCAGATGTAGCGTAAAAAGTCAAAACTTTTCCACAATACGTGACAACCATTTAATTTCTGAGCTTTCGTGGCTCAATGGTTAGCGCGTTCGGCTGTTAGCCAATAGGTTGGTGGTTCGAGCCCACCCGGGAGCGGTGTTGTGGGATCTCAAATGTAACGTAGAAAGCCAAAGTTTTTCCACAATACCTGACGACCATTTAATTTCTGAGCATCCGTGGCTCAATGGTTAGCGCGTTCGGCTGTTAACCAATAGTTTGGTAGTTCGAGCCCATCCGGGAGCGGTGTTGTGTGGTCTCAGATGTGACGTAAAAAGTCAAGGTTTTTCCACAATACCTGACGACCATTTAATTTTTGGGCTTCCGTGGCGCAATGATTAGCGCGTTCAGCTGTTAATCGAAAGGTTGAAGGTTCGAGCCCACCCGGGAGAGGTGTTGTGGGATCTCAAACGTAACGTGGAAAGCCAAAGTTTTTCCACAATACCTGACGACCATTTAATTTTTGGGCTTCCGTGGCGCAATGATTAGCACGTTCAGCTGTTTATCGAAAGGTTGAAGGTTCGAGCCCACCCGGGAGCGGTGTTGTGGGATCTCAAATGAACGTAGAAAGCCAAAGTTTTTCCACAATACCTGACGACCATTTAATTTCTGAGCATCCGTGGCTCAATGGTTAGCGCGTTCGGCTGTTAACCAATAGTTTGGTAGTTCGAGCCCATCCGGGAGCGGTGTTGTGAGGTCTCAGATGTGACGTAAAAAGTCAAGGTTTTTACGCAAAACCTGACGAGCATTTAATTTTTGGGCTTCCGTGGCGCAATGGTTAGCGCGTTCAGCTGTTAATCGAAAGGTTGGTGGTTCGAGCCCACCCGGGAGAGGTGTTGTGGGGTCTCAGATGTAGCGTAAAAAGTCAAAACTTTTCCACAATACGTGACAACGATTTAATTTCTGAGCTTCCGTGGCTCAATGTTTAGCGCGTTCGGCTGTTAGCCAATAGGTTGGTGGTTCGAGCCCACCCGGGAGCGGTGTTGTGGGATCTCAAATGTAACGTAGAAAGCCAAAGTTTTTCCACAATACCTGACGACCATTTAATTTCTGAGCATCCGTGGCTCAATGGTTAGCACGTTCGGCTGTTAATCAATAGTTTGGTAGTTCGAGCCCATCCGGGAGCGGTGTTGTGAGGTCTCAGATGTAGCGTAAAAAGTCAAAACTTATCCACAATACGTGACAATCATTTAATTTCTGAGCTTCCGTGGCTCAATGGTTAGCGCGTTCGGCTGTTAACCAATAGGTTGGTGGTTCGAGCTCATCCGGGAGCGGTGTTGTGAGGTCTCAGATGTGACGTAAAAAGTCTAGGTTTTTACGCAAAACCTGACGAGCATTTAATTTTTGGGCTTCCGTGGTGCAATGGTTAGCGCGTTCTGCTGTTGACCCATAGGTTGGTGGTTGTGGGGTCTCAAATGTAACGTAGAAAGCCAAAGTTTTTCCACAATACCTGACGACCATTTAATTTTTGGGCTTCCGGGGCGCAATGGTTAGCGCGTTCAGCTGTTAATCGAAAGGTTGGTGGTTCGAGCCCACCCGGGAGAGGTGTTGTGGGGTCTCAGATGTAGCGTAAAAAGTCAAAACTTTTCCACAATACGTGACAACGATTTAATTTCTGAGCTTCCGTGGCTCAATGTTTAGCGCGTTCGGCTGTTAGCCAATAGGTTGGTGGTTCGAGCCCACCCGGGAGCGGTGTTGTGGGATCTCAAATGTAACGTAGAAAGCCAAAGTTTTTCCACAATACCTGACGACCATTTAATTTCTGAGCATCCGTGGCTCAATGGTTAGCGCGTTCGGCTGTTAACCAATAGTTTGGTAGTTCGAGCCCATCCGGGAGCGGTGTTGTGAGGTCTCAGATGTGACGTAAAAAGTCAAGGTTTTTCCACAATACCTGACGACCATTTAATTTTTGGGCTTCCGTGGCGCAATGATTAGCGCGTTCAGCTGTTAATCGAAAGGTTGAAGGTTCGAGCCCACCCGGGAGAGGTGTTGTGGTGTCTCATATGTAGCGTAAAAAGTCAAAACTTATCCACAATACGTGACAATCATTTAATTTCTGAGCTTCCGTGGCTCAATGGTTAGCGCGTTCGGCTGTTAACCAATAGGTTGGTGGTTCGAGCTCATCCGGGAGCGGTGTTGTGGGATCTCAAATGTAACGTAGAAAGCCAAAGTTTTTCCACAATACCTGACGACCATTTAATTTCTGAACTTCCGTGGCTCAATGGTTAGCGCGTTCGGCCGTTAACCAATAGTTTGGTAGTTCGAGCCCATCCGGGAGCGGTGTTGTGAGGTCTCAGATGTGACGTAAAATGTCAAGGTTTTTCCAAAATACCTGACGACCATTTAATTTTTGAGCTTCCGTGGCGCAATGGTTAGCGCGTTCTTCTGTTAATCGAAAGGTTGGTGGTTCGATTCCACCCGGGAGAGGTGTTGTGGGGTCTCAGATGTAGCGTAAAAAGTCAAAACTTTTCCACAATACGTGACAACGATTTAATTTCTGAGTTTCCGTGGCTCAATGTTTAGCGTGTTCGGCTGTTAACTAATAGGTTGGTGGTTCGGGCCCACCCGGGAGCGGTGTTGTGAGTTCTCAGATGTGACGTAAAATGTCAGAGTTTTTCCACAATACCTGACGAATATTTAATATTTGGGCTTCCTTGGCGCAATGGTTAGCGCGTTTGGCTGTTAACAGAAAGGTTGGTGGTTCGAGCACACCCGGGAGCGGTGTTGTGACGTCTCGAATGTAACGTAAAATGTCAGAGTTTTTCCACAATACCTGACGAACATTTAATTTTTGGGCTTCCGTGGCGCAATAATTAGCGCGTTCAGCTGTTAATCGAAAGGTTGGTGTTTCGAGCCCACCCGGGAGAGGTTTTGTGGGGTCTCAGATGTAGCGTAAAATGTCAAAACTTTTCCACAATACGTGACAACGATTTAATTTCTGAGCTTCCGTGGCTCAATGTTTAGCGCGTTCGGCTGTTAGCCAATAGGTTGGTGGTTCGAGCCCACCCGGGAGCGGTGTTGTGGGATCTCAAATGTAACGTAGAAAGCCAAAGTTTTTCCACAATACCTGACGACCATTTAATTTCTGAGCATCCGTGGCTCAATGGTTAGCACGTTCGGCTGTTAATCAATAGTTTGGTAGTTCGAGCCCATCCGGGAGCGGTGTTGTGAGGTCTCAGATGTAGCGTAAAAAGTCAAAACTTATCCACAATACGTGACAATCATTTAATTTCTGAGCTTCCGTGGCTCAATGGTTAGCGCGTTCGGCTGTTAACCAATAGGTTGGTGGTTCGAGCTCATCCGGGAGCGGTGTTGTGAGGTCTCAGATGTGACGTAAAAAGTCTAGGTTTTTACGCAAAACCTGACGAGCATTTAATTTTTGGGCTTCCGTGGTGCAATGGTTAGCGCGTTCTGCTGTTGACCCATAGGTTGGTGGTTGTGGGGTCTCAAATGTAACGTAGAAAGCCAAAGTTTTTCCACAATACCTGACGACCATTTAATTTTTGGGCTTCCGGGGCGCAATGGTTAGCGCGTTCAGCTGTTAATCGAAAGGTTGGTGGTTCGAGCCCACCCGGGAGAGGTGTTGTGGGGTCTCAGATGTAGCGTAAAAAGTCAAAACTTTTCCACAATACGTGACAACGATTTAATTTCTGAGCTTCCGTGGCTCAATGTTTAGCGCGTTCGGCTGTTAGCCAATAGGTTGGTGGTTCGAGCCCACCCGGGAGCGGTGTTGTGGGATCTCAAATGTAACGTAGAAAGCCAAAGTTTTTCCACAATACCTGACGACCATTTAGTTTCTGAGCATCCGTGGCTCAATGGTTAGCGCGTTCGGCTGTTAACCAATAGTTTGGTAGTTCGAGCCCATCCGGGAGCGGTGTTGTGAGGTCTCAGATGTGACGTAAAAAGTCAAGGTTTTTCCACAATACCTGACGACCATTTAATTTTTGGGCTTCCGTGGCGCAATGATTAGCGCGTTCAGCTGTTAATCGAAAGGTTGAAGGTTCGAGCCCACCCGGGAGAGGTGTTGTGGTGTCTCATATGTAGCGTAAAAAGTCAAAACTTATCCACAATACGTGACAATCATTTAATTTCTGAGCTTCCGTGGCTCAATGGTTAGCGCGTTCGGCTGTTAACCAATAGGTTGGTGGTTCGAGCTCATCCGGGAGCGGTGTTGTGGGATCTCAAATGTAACGTAGAAAGCCAAAGTTTTTCCACAATACCTGACGACCATTTAATTTCTGAACTTCCGTGGCTCAATGGTTAGCGCGTTCGGCTGTTAACCAATAGTTTGGTAGTTCGAGCCCATCCGGGAGCGGTGTTGTGAGGTCTCAGATGTGACGTAAAATGTCAAGGTTTTTCCAAAATACCTGACGACCATTTAATTTTTGAGCTTCCGTGGCGCAATGGTTAGCGCGTTCTTCTGTTAATCGAAAGGTTGGTGGTTCGATTCCACCCGGGAGAGGTGTTGTGGGGTCTCAGATGTAGCGTAAAAAGTCAAAACTTTTCCACAATACGTGACAACGATTTAATTTCTGAGCTTCCGTGGCTCAATGTTTAGCGTGTTCGGCTGTTAACCAATAGGTTGGTGGTTCGGGCCCACCCTGGAGCGGTGTTGTGAGTTCTCAGATGTGACGTAAAATGTCAGAGTTTTTCCACAATACCTGACGAATATTTAATATTTGGGCTTCCTTGGCGCAATGGTTAGCGCGTTTGGCTGTTAACAGAAAGGTTGGTGGTTCGAGCACACCCGGGAGCGGTGTTGTGACGTCTCGAATGTAACGTAAAATGTCAGAGTTTTTCCACAATACCTGACGAACATTTAATTTTTGGGCTTCCGTGGCGCAATAATTAGCGCGTTCAGCTGTTAATCGAAAGGTTGGTGTTTCGAGCCCACCCGGGAGAGGTTTTGTGGGGTCTCAGATGTAGCGTAAAATGTCAAACCTTTTCCACAATACGTAACAACCATTTAATTTCTGAGCTTCCGTGGCTCAATGGTTAGCGCGTTCGGCTGTTAACCAATAGGTTGGTGGTTCGAGCCCACCCGGGAGCGGTGGTGTGGGATCTCAAATGTAACGTAGAAAGCCAAAGTTTTGCCACAATACCTGACGACCTTTAAATTTTTGGGCTTCCTTGGCGCAATGGTTAGCGCCTTCGGCTGTTAACCGAAAGGTTGGTGGTTCGAGCCCAACCGGAATAGGTGTTGTGACGTCTCAGATGTGACGTAAAAAGCCAAGGTTTTTTCCACAACACCTGACGACCATTTAATTTTTGGGCTTCCGTGGCGCAATGGTAAGCGCGTTCGGCTTTTAACCAATAGGTTGGTGGTTCGAGCCCATCCGGGAGCGGTGTAGTGAGGTCTCAGATGTAACGTAAAATGTCAGAGTTTTTCCACAATACCTGACGAACATTTAATTTTTGGGCTTCCGTGCCGCAATGACTAGCGCGTTCAGCTGTTAATCGAAAGGTTGAAGGTTCGAGCCCACCCGGGAGAGGTGTTGTGGGGTCTCAGATGTAGCGTAAAAAGTCAAAACTTTTCCACAATACGTGACAACGATTTAATTTCTGAGATTCCGTGGCTCAATGTTTAGCGCGTTCGGCTGTTAGCCAATAGGTTGGTGGTTCGAGCCCATCCGGGAGCGGTGTTGTGACGTCTCAGATGTGACGTAAAAAGTCAAGGTTTTTCCACAATACCGGACGACCATTTAAATTTTGGGCTTCCGTGGCGCAATCGTTAGCGCGTTCGGCTGTTAAGAGAAAGGTTGGTGGTTCAAGCACACCCGGGAGCGGTGCTATGAGGTCTCAGATGTTACGTAAAAAGTCAAAGTTTTTCCACAATACGTGACAACCATTTAATTTCTGAGCTTCCGTGGCTCAATGGTTAGCGCGTTCGGCTGTTAACTAATAGGTTAGTGGTTCGAGCCCACCCGGGAGCGGCGTTGTGGGATCTCAAATGTAACGTAGAAAGCCAAAGTTTTTCCACAATACCTGACGATCATTTAATTTTTGGGCTTCCGTGGCGCAATGGTTAGGGCGTTCGGCTGTTAACCAATAGGTTGGTGGTTCGAGCCCACCCGGGCGCGGTGTTGTGGGATCTCAAACGTAACGTGGAAAGCCAAAGTTTTTCCACTATACCTGACGACCATTTAATTTTTGGGCTTCCGTGGCGCAATGATTAGCGCGTTCAGCTGTTAATCGAAAGGTTGAAGGTTCGAGCCCACCCGGGAGAGGTGTTGTGGGGTCTCAGATGTAGCGTAAAAAGTCAAAACTTTTCCACAATACGTGACAACCATTTAATTTCTGAGCTTCCGTGGCGCAATGGTTAGCGCGTTCAGCAGTTAACAAATAGTTTAGTGGTTCGAGCCCACCCGGGAGCGGCGTTGTGGGATCTCAAACGTAACGTAGAAAGCCAAAGCTTTTCCACAATACCTAATTCAAGCAAATGTAACGATATTCATTCAAAAAACTGTTAAAATTCAAATTTTCAATAAGAAATCGTTGTCACGGATTTTGTATCTTGAAGAGAAAAAACATGCGATTTTATCGGTACACTTTTGAATGCATTTTTTTCTGGAGAAATGTTTGACCGAATTCAGCTTAATTCCCTATAAAACACTCATTGAAAGTGATTTCATCTCGATTGAACAATAATTAAAAATTTACCTCGATTTTTAATAACATTTTCAAAATCGACGTTTCACGGCCAAAGAAGCTTACTTTGAGTATTTCTTCACTATTTTCAAATATGTTCACTGAAACCATTATTTTTATACTTTTTGCTTTAATTCAAGCAAATGTAACGATATTCAATCAAAAAACTGTTAAAATAAAATTTTTCAATAAGAAATCGTTGTCACGGATTTTGTATCTTGAAGAAGAAAAACATGCGATTTTTTCGGTTTTTTTTGAATGCATTTTTTTCAGGAGAAATTTTTGACCGAATTCAGCTTAATTCCCTATAAAACACTCATTAAAAGTGATTTCATCTCGATTGAACAATAAATAATAATGTACCTCGATTTTTAATAACATTTTCAAAATCGACGTTTCACGGCCAAAGAAGCATATTTTGAGTATTTCTTCACTATTTTCAAAAATAACCACTGAAACCATTATTTTTATACTTTTTGCTTTAATTCAAGCAAATGTAACGATATTCATTCAAAAAACTGTTAAAATTCAATTTTTCAATAAGAAATCGTTGTCACGGATTTTGTATCTTGAAGAAGAAAAACATGCGATTTTTTTCGGTACTTTTTTGAATGCATTTTTTCCTGGAGAAATGTTTGACCGAATTCAGCTTAATTCCCTATAAAACACTCATTGAAAGTGATTTCATCTCGATTGAACAATAATTAAAAATTTACCTCGATTTTTAATAACATTTTCAAAATCGACGTTTCACGGCCAAAGAAGCATACTTTGAGTATTTCTTCACTATTTTCAAATATATTCATTGAAACCATTATTTTTATACTTTTTGCTTTAATTCAAGCAATGTAACGATATTCATTCAAAAAACTGTTAAAATTCAATTTTCAATAAGAAATCGTATTCACGGATTTTGTGTCTTGAAGAAGAAAAACCTGCGACTTTTTCGGTACTTTTTTGAATAAATTTTTTTTTGTAGAAATTTTTGACCGAATTCAGCTTAATTCCCTATAAAACACTCATCGAAAGTGATTTCATCTCGATTGAACAATAATTAAAAATTTACCTCGATTTTTAATAACATTTTCAAAATCGACGTTTCACGGCCAAAGAAGCATACTTTGAGTATTTCTTCACTATTTTCAAATATGTTCACTGAAAGCATTATTTTTATACTTTTTGCTTTAATTCAAGCAAATGTAACGATATTCAATCAAAAAACTGTTAAAATTAAATTTTTCAATAAGAAATCGTTGTCACGGATTTTGTATCTTGAAGAAGAAAAACATGCGATTTTTTCGGTACTTTTTTGAATGCATTTTTTTCAGGAGAAATTTTTGACCGAATTCAGCTTAATTCCCTATAAAACACTCATTAAAAGTGATTTCATCTCGATTGAACAATAAATAAAAATGTACCTCGATTTTTAATAACATTTTCAAAATCGACGTTTCACGGCCAAAGAAGCATATTTTGAGTATTTCTTCACTATTTTCAAATATAACCACTGAAACCATTATTTTTATACTTTTTGCTTTAATTCAAGCAATGTAACGATATTCATTCAAAAAACTGTTAAAATTCAATTTTCAATAAGAAATCGTTGTCACGGATTTTGTATCTTGAAGAAAAAAACATGCGATTTTTTCGGTACACTTTTGAATGCATTTTTTTCTGGAGAAATTTTTGACCGAATTCAGCTTAATTCCCTATAAAACACTCAATAAAAGTGATTTCATCTCGATTGAACAATAAATAAAAATGTACCTCGATTTTTAATAACATTTTCAAAATCGACGTTTCACGGCCAAAGAAGCTTACTTTGAGTATTTCTTCACTATTTTCAAATATGTTCACTGAAACCATTATTTTTATACTTTTTGCTTTAATTCAAGCAAATGTAACGATATTCAATCAAAAAACTGTTAAAATTAAATTTTTCAATAAGAAATCGTTGTCACGGATTTTGTATCTTGAAGAAGAAAAACATGCGATTTTTTCGGTACTTTTTTGAATGCATTTTTTTCAGGAGAAATGTTTGACCGAATTCAGCTTAATTCCCTATAAAACACTCATTGAAAGTGATTTCATCTCGATTGAACAATAATTAAAAATTTACCCCGATTTTTAATAACATTTTCAAAATCGACGTTTCACGGCCAAAGAAGCATACTTTGAGTATTTCTTCACTATTTTCAAATATATTCATTGAAACCATTATTTTTATACTTTTTGCTTTAATTCAAGCAGTGTAACGATATTCATTCAAAAAACTGTTAAAATTCAATTTTCAATAAGAAATCGTAATCACGGATTTTGTGTCTTGAAGAAGAAAAACCTGCGATTTTTTCGGTACTTTTTTGAATGAATTTTTTCCTGGAGAAATTTTTGACCGAATTCAGCTTAATTCCCTATAAAACACTCATTGAAAGTGATTTCATCTCGATTGAACAATAATTAAAAATGTACCTCGATTTTTAATAACATTTTCAAAATCGACGTTTCACGGCCAAAGAAGCATACTTTGAGTATTTCTTCACTATTTTCAAATATGTTCACTGAAAGCATTATTTTTATACTTTTTGCTTTAATTCAAGCAAATGTAACGATATTCAATCAAAAAACTGTTAAAATTAAATTTTTCAATAAGAAATCGTTGTCACGGATATGGTATCTTGAAGAAAAAAAACATGCGATTTTTTCGGTACACTTTTGAATGCATTTTTTTTTGGAGAAATGTTTGACCGAATTCAGCTTAATTCCCTATAAAACACTCTTTGAAAGTAATTTCATCTTGATTGAACAATAATTAAAAATTTACCTCGATTTTTAATAACATTTTCAAAATCGACGTTTCACGGCCGAAGAAGCATACTTTGAGTATTTCTTCACTATTTTCAAATATGTTCACTGAAACCATTATTTTTATACTTTTTGCTTTAATTCAAGCAATGTAACGATATTCATTCAAAAAACTGTTAAAATTCAATTTTCAGTAAGAAATCGTATTCACGGATTTTGTGTCTTGAAGAAGAAAAACCTGCGATTTTTTCGGTACTTTTTTGAATGAATTTTTTTCTGGAGAAATTTTTGACCGAATTCAGCTTAATTCCCTATAAAACACTCATTAAAAGTGATTTCATCTCGATTGAACAATAAATAAAAATGTACCTCGATTTTTAATAACATTTTCAAAATCGACGTTTCACGGCCAAAGAAGCATATTTTGAGTATTTCTTCACTATTTTCAAATATAACCACTGAAACCATTATTTTTATACTTTTTGCTTTAATTCAAGCAAATGTAACGATATTCATTCAACAAACTGTTAAAATTCAATTTTAAATAAGAAATCGTTGTCACGGATTTTGTATCTTGAAGAAAAAAAACATGCGATTTTTTCGGTACTTTTTTGAATGCATTTTTTTCTGGAGCAATTTTTGACCGAATTCAGCTTAATTCCCTATAAAACACTCAATAAAAGTGATTTCATCTCGATTGAACAATAAATAAAAATGTACCTCGATTTTTAATAACATTTTCAAAATCGACGTAACTCGGCCTAAGAAAAACATTTTGAGTATTTGTTCACTATTTACAAATATATTCACTGAAACCATTATTTTTATACTTTTTGCTTTAATTCAAGCAAATGTAACGATATTCATTCAAAAAACTGTTAAAATTCAATTTTTCAATAAGAAATCGTTGTCACGGATTTTGTATCTTGAAGAAGAAAAACATGCGATTTTTTCGGTACTTTTTTGAATGCATTTTTTTCTGGAGAAATTTTTGACCGAATTCAGCTTAATTCGCTATAAAACACTCATTGAAAGTGATTTCATCTCGATTGAACAATAAATAAAAATGTACCTCGATTTTTAATAACATTTTCAAAATCGACGTAACTCGGCCTAAGAAAAACATTTTGAGTATTTGTTCACTGTTTTCAAATATAACCACTGAAACCATTATTTTTGTAATTTTTGCGTTAATTCAAGCAAATGTAACGATATTCATTCAACAAACTGTTAAAATTCAATTTTAAATAAGAAATCGTTGTCACGGATTTTGTATCTTGAAGAAAAAAAACATGCGATTTTTTCGGTACACTTTTGAATGCATTTTTTTCTGGAGAAATTTTTGACCGAATTCAGCTTAATTCCCTATAAAACACTCAATAAAAGTGATTTCATCTCGATTGAACAATAAATAAAAATGTACCTCGATTTTTAATAACATTTCAAAATCGACGTTTCACGGCCAAAGAAGCTTACTTTGAGTATTTCTTCACTATTTTCAAATATGTTCACTGAAACCATTATTTTTATACTTTTTGCTTTAATTCAAGCAAATGTAACGATATTCAATCAAAAAACTGTTAAAATTAAATTTTTCAATAAGAAATCGTTGTCACGGATTTTGTATCTTGAAGAAGAAAAACATGCGATTTTTTCGGTACTTTTTTGAATGCATTTTTTTCAGGAGAAATTTTTGACCGAATTCAGCTTAATTCCCTATAAAACACTCATTAAAAGTGATTTCATCTCGATTGAACAATAAATAAAAATGTACCTCGATTTTTAATAACATTTTCAAAATCGACGTTTCACGGCCAAAGAAGCATATTTTGAGTATTTCTTCACTATTTTCAAATATAACCACTGAAACCATTATTTTTATACTTTTTGCTTTAATTCAAGCAATGTAACGATATTCATTCAAAAAACTGTTAAAATTCAATTTTCAATAAGAAATCGTTGTCACGGATATTGTATCTTGAAGAAAAAAAACATGCGATTTTTTCGGTACACTTTTGAATGCATTTTTTTTTGGAGAAATGTTTGACCGAATTCAGCTTAATTCCCTATAAAACACTCATTGAAAGTGATTTCATCTCGATTGAACAATAATTAAAAATTTAACCCGATTTTTAATAACATTTTCAAAATCGACGTTTCACGGCCAAAGAAGCATACTTTGAGTATTTCTTCACTATTTTCAAATATATTCATTGAAACCATTATTTTTATACTTTTTGCTTTAATTCAAGCAGTGTAACGATATTCATTCAAAAAACTGTTAAAATTCAATTTTCAATAAGAAATCGTAATCACGGATTTTGTGTCTTGAAGAAGAAAAACCTGCGATTTTTTCGGTACTTTTTTGAATGAATTTTTTCCTGGAGAAATTTTTGACCGAATTCAGCTTAATTCCCTATAAAACACTCATTGAAAGTGATTTCATCTCGATTGAACAATAATTAAAAATGTACCTCGATTTTTAATAACATTTTCAAAATCGACGTTTCACGGCCAAAGAAGCATACTTTGAGTATTTCTTCACTATTTTCAAATATGTTCACTGAAAGCATTATTTTTATACTTTTTGCTTTAATTCAAGCAAATGTAACGATATTCAATCAAAAAACTGTTAAAATTAAATTTTTCAATAAGAAATCGTTGTCACGGATATGGTATCTTGAAGAAAAAAAACATGCGATTTTTTCGGTACACTTTTGAATGCATTTTTTTTTGGAGAAATGTTTGACCGAATTCAGCTTAATTCCCTATAAAACACTCTTTGAAAGTAATTTCATCTTGATTGAACAATAATTAAAAATTTACCTCGATTTTTAATAACATTTTCAAAATCGACGTTTCACGGCCGAAGAAGCATACTTTGAGTATTTCTTCACTATTTTCAAATATGTTCACTGAAACCATTATTTTTATACTTTTTGCTTTAATTCAAGCAATGTAACGATATTCATTCAAAAAACTGTTAAAATTCAATTTTCAGTAAGAAATCGTATTCACGGATTTTGTGTCTTGAAGAAGAAAAACCTGCGATTTTTTCGGTACTTTTTTGAATGAATTTTTTTCTGGAGAAATTTTTGACCGAATTCAGCTTAATTCCCTATAAAACACTCATTAAAAGTGATTTCATCTCGATTGAACAATAAATAAAAATGTACCTCGATTTTTAATAACATTTTCAAAATCGACGTTTCACGGCCAAAGAAGCATATTTTGAGTATTTCTTCACTATTTTCAAAAATAACCACTGAAACCATTATTTTTATACTTTTTGCTTTAATTCAAGCAAATGTAACGATATTCATTCAACAAACTGTTAAAATTCAATTTTAAATAAGAAATCGTTGTCACGGATTTTGTATCTTGAAGAAAAAAAACATGCGATTTTTTCGGTACTTTTTTGAATGCATTTTTTTCTGGAGCAATTTTTGACCGAATTCAGCTTAATTCCCTATAAAACACTCAATAAAAGTGATTTCATCTCGATTGAACAATAAATAAAAATGTACCTCGATTTTTAATAACATTTTCAAAATCGACGTAACTCGGCCTAAGAAAAACATTTTGAGTATTTGTTCACTATTTACAAATATATTCACTGAAACCATTATTTTTATACTTTTTGCTTTAATTCAAGCAAATGTAACGATATTCATTCAAAAAACTGTTAAAATTCAATTTTTCAATAAGAAATCGTTGTCACGGATTTTGTATCTTGAAGAAGAAAAACATGCGATTTTTTCGGTACTTTTTTGAATGCATTTTTTTCTGGAGAAATTTTTGACCGAATTCAGCTTAATTCGCTATAAAACACTCATTGAAAGTGATTTCATCTCGATTGAACAATAAATAAAAATGTACCTCGATTTTTAATAACATTTTCAAAATCGACGTAACTCGGCCTAAGAAAAACATTTTGAGTATTTGTTCACTGTTTTCAAATATAACCACTGAAACCATTATTTTTGTAATTTTTGCGTTAATTCAAGCAAATGTAACGATATTCATTCAACAAACTGTTAAAATTCAATTTTAAATAAGAAATCGTTGTCACGGATTTTGTATCTTGAAGAAAAAAAACATGCGATTTTTTCGGTACACTTTTGAATGTATTTTTTTCTGGAGAAATGTTTGACCGAATTCAGCTTAATTCCCTATAAAACACTCATTGAAAGTGATTTGAAGGTTCGAGCCCACCCGGGAGAGGTGTTGTGGGGTCTCATATGTAGCGTAAAAAGTCAAAACTTATCCACAATACGTGACAATCATTTAATTTCTGAGCTTCCGTGGCTCAATGGTTAGCGCGTTCGGCTGTTAACCAATAGGTTGGTGGTTCGAGCTCATCCGGGAGCGGTGTTGTGAGGTCTCAGATGTGACGTAGAAAGCCAAAGTTTTTCCACAATACCTGTCGACCATTTAATTTTTGGGCTTCCGTGGCGCAATGGTTAGCGCGTTCGGCTGCTAACCAATAGGTTGGTGGTTCGACCCCATCCGGGAGCGGTGTTGTGAGGTCTCAGATTTGACGTAAAAAATCAAGGTTTTTACACAATACCTGACGAGCATTTAACTTATGGGCTTCCGTGGCGCAATGGTTAGCGCGTTCGGCTGTTAACCAATAGGTTGGTGGTTCGAGCCCATCCGGGAGCGGTGTTGTGAGGTCTCAGATGTGACGTAAAAAGTCAAGGTTTTTACACAATACCTGACGAGCATTTAACATTAGGGCTTCCGTGGCGCAATGTTTAGCGCGTTCGGCTGTTAACCAATAGGTTGGTGGTTCGAGCCCATCCGGGAGCGGTGTTGTGAGGTCTCAGATGTGACGTAAAAAGTCAAGGTTTTTACACAATACCTGACGAGCATTTAACTTTTGGGCTTCCGTGGCGCAATGTTTAGCGCGTTCGGCTGTTAACCAATAGGTTGGTGGTTCGAGCCCATCCGGGAGCGGTGTTGTGAGGTCTCAGATGTGACGTAAAAAGTCAAGGTTTTTACACAATACCTGACGAGCATTTAAATTTTGGGCTTCCTTGGCGCAATGGTTAGCGCGTTCGGCTGTTAACCAATAGGTTGGTGGTTCGAGCCCACCCGGGAGCGGTGTTGTGTGATCTCAAATGTAACGTAGAAAGCCAAAATTTTTCCACAATACCTGACGACCATTTAATTTTTGGGCTTCCGTGGCGCAATGGTTAGCACGTTCGGCTGTTAACCAATAGGTTGGTGGTTCGAGCCCATCCGGGAGCGGTGTTGTGAGGTCTCAGATGTGACGTAAAAAGTCAAGGTTTTCCACAATACCTGACAACCATTTAATTTCTGAGCTTCCGTGGCTCAATGGTTAGCGCGTTCAGCTGCTATTCAAAAGACTGGTGGTTTTGAGCTCTCCCGGGAGCGGTGTTGTGACGTCTCAAATGTAACATAAAATGTCAGAGTTTTTCCACAATACCTGTCGAACATTGAATTTTTGGGCTTCCGTGGCGCAATGGTTAGCGCGTTCAGCTGTTAATCGAGAGGTTGGTGGTACGAGCCCACCCGGGAGAGGTGTTGTGGGGTCTCAGATGTAGCGTAAAAAGTCAAAAATTTTCCACAATACGTGACAACCATTTAATTTCTGGGCTTCCGTGGCTCAATGATTAGCGCGTTCGGCTGTTAACCAATAGGTTTGTGGTTCGAGCCCATCCGGGATGCGGTGTTGTGAGGTCTCAGATGTAACGTAAAATGTCAGAGTTTTTCACAATATCTGACGAACATTTAATTTTTGGGCTTCCGTGGCGCAATGATTAGCGCGTTCAGCTGTTAATCGAAAGGTTGAAGGTTCGAGCCCACCCGGGAGAGGTGTTGTGGGGTCTCATATGTAGCGTAAAAAGTCAAAACTTATCCACAATACGTGACAATCATTTAATTTCTGAGCTTCCGTGGCTCAATGGTTAGCGCGTTCGGCTGTTAACCAATAGGTTGGTGGTTCGAGCTCATCCGGGAACGGTGTTGTGAGGTCTCAGATGTGACGTAGAAAGCCAAAGTTTTTCCACAATACCTGACGACCATTTAATTTTAGGGCTTCCGTGGCTCAATGGTTAGCGCTTTCGGCTGTTAACCAATAGGTTGGTGGTTCGAGCCCATCCGGGAGCGGTGTTGTGAGGTCTCAGATGTGACGTAAAAAGTCAAGGTTTTTCCACAATACCTGACGAGCATTTAATATTTGGGCTTCCGTGGCGCGTTCGGCTGTTAACCAATAGGTTGGTGGTTCGAGCCCACCCGGGAGCGGTGTTGTGGGATCTCAAATGTAACGTAGAAAGCCAAAGTTTTTCCACAATACGTGACGACCATTTAATTTCTGAGCTTCCGTGGCTCAATGGTTAGCGCGTTCGGCTGTTAACCAATAGGTTGGTGGTTCGAGCCCATCCGGGAGCGGTGTTGTGAGGTCTCAGATGTGACGTAAAAAGTCAAGGTTTTTCCACAATACCTGACGAACATTTAATTTTTGGGCTTCCATGGCGCAATGGTTAGCGCGTTCGGCTGTTAACCGAAAGGTTGGTGGTTCGAGCCCACCCGGGAGAGGTGTTGTGGGGTCTCAGATGTAGCGTTAAAAGTCAAAACGTTTCCACAATACGTGACAACCATTTAATTTCTGAGCCTCCGTGGCTCAATGGTTAGCGCGTTCGGCTGTTAACCAATAGGTTAGTGGTTCGAGCCCACCCGGGAGCGGCGTTGTGGGATCTCAAATGTAACGTAGAAAGCCAAAGTTTTTCCACAATACCTGACGATCATTTAATTTTTGGGCTTCCGTGGCGCAATGGTTAGGGCGTTCGGCTGTTAACCATTAGGTTGGTGGTTCGAGCCCACCCGGGAGCGGCGTTGTGGGATCTCAAACGTAACGTAGAAAGCCAATGTTTTTCCACAATACCTGACGACCATTTAATTTTTGGGCTTCCGTGGCGCAATGATTAGCGCGTTCAGCTGTTAATCGAAAGGTTGAAGGTTCGTGCCCACCCGAGAGAGGTGTTGTGGGGTCTCAGATGTAGCGTAAAAAGTCAAAAATTTTCCGCAATACGTGAAAACCATTTAATTTCTGAGCTTCCGTGGCTCAATGATTAGCGCGTTCGGCTGTTAACCAATAGGTTGGTGGTTCGAGCCCATCCGGGAGCGGTGTTGTGACGTCTCAGATGTGACGTAAAAAGTCCAGGTTTTTCCACAATACCGGACGACCATTTAATTTTGGGGCTTCCGTGGCGCAATCGTTAGCGCGTTCGGCTGTTAACAGAAAGGTTGGTGGTTCGAGCACACCCGGGAGCGGTGCTATGAGGTCTCAGATGTTACGTAAAAAGTCCAGGTTTTTCCACAATACCGGACGACCATTGAATTTTTGGGCTTCCGTGGCGCAATGGTTAGCGCGTTCAGCTGTTAATCGAGAGGTTAGTGGTTCGAGCCCACCCGGGAGCGGCGTTGTGGGATCTCAAACGTAACGTAGAAAGCCAAAGTTTTTCCACAATACCTGACGACCATTTAATTTTTGGGCTTCCGTGGCGCAATGGTTAACGCGTTCGGCTGTTAACAAATAGGTTGGTGGTTCGAGCCCACCCGGGAGCGATGTTGTGGGATCTCAAATGTAACGTAGAAAGCCAAAGTTTTTCCACAATACGTGACAACCATTTAACTTCTGAGCTTCCGTGGCTGAATGGTTAGCGCGTTCAGCTTTTAACCAATAGGGTGGTGGTTCGAGCCCACCCGGGAGCGGTGTTGTGGGATCTCAAATGTAACGTAGAAAGACAAAGTTTTTCCACAATACCTGACGACCATTTATTTTTTGGGCTTCCTTGGCGCAATGGTTAGCGCGTTCGGCTGTTAACCGAAAGGTTGGTGGTTCGAGCCCAACCGAGAGAGGTGTTGTAGGGTCTCAGATGTAACGTAATAAGTCATAACTTATCCACAACACCTGACAACCATTTAATCTCTGAGCTTCCGTGGCTCAATGGTTAGCGCGTTCGGCTGTTAACCAATAGGTTGGTGGTTCGAGCCCATCCGGGAGCGGTGTTGTGAGGTCTCAGATGTAACGTAAAATGTCAGAGTTTTTCCACAATACCTGACGAACATTTAATTTTTGGGCTTCCGTGGCGCAATGGTTAGCGCGTTCGGCTGTTAACCAATAGGTTGGTGGCTCGAGCCCATCCGGGAGCGGTGTTGTGAGGTCTCAGATGTGACGTAAAAAGTCAAGGTTTTTACACAATACCTGACGAGCATTTAATTTTTAGCTTCCGTGGCGCAATGGTTAGCGCGTTCAGCAGTTAACAAATAGGTTAGTGGTTCGAGCCCACCCGGGAGCGGCGTTGTGGGATCTCAAACGTAACGTAGAAAGCCAAAGTTTTTCCACAATACCGGACGAGCATTTAATTTTTGGGCTTCCGTGGCGCAATGGTTAACGCGTTCGGCTGTTAACCAATAGGTTGGTGGTTCGAGCCCACCCGGGAGCGGTGTTGTGGGATCTCAAATGTAACGTAGAAAGCCAAAGTTTTTCCACAATACGTGACGACCATTTAATTTCTGAGCTTCCGTGGCTCAATGGTTAGCGCGTTCGGCTGTTAACCAATAGGTTGGTGGTTCGAGCCCACCCGGGAGCGGTGGTGTGGGATCTCAAATGTAACGTAGAAAGCCAAAGTTTTGCCACAATACCTGACGACCATTAAATTTTTGGGCTTCCTTGGCGCAATTGTTAGTGCGTTCGGCTGTTAACCGAAAGGTTGGTGGTTCGTGCCCAACCGGAAGAGGTGTTGTGGGGTCTCATATGTAGCGTAAAAAGTCAAAACTTATCCACAATACGTGACAATCATTTAATTTTTGAGCTTCCGTGGCTCAATGGTTAGCGCGTTCGGCTGTTAACCAATAGGTTGGTGGTTCGAGCTCATCCGGGAGCGGTGTTGTGAGGTCTCAGATGTGACGTAAAAAGTCAAGGTTTTTACGCAAAACCTGACGAGCATTTAATTTTTGGGCTTCCGTGGCGCAATGGTTAGCGCGTTCTGCTGTTGACCCATAGGTTGGTGGTTCGAGCCCACCCAGGAGCGGTGTTGTGGGATCTCAAATGTAACGTAGAAAGCCAAAGTTTTTCCACAATACCTGACGACCATTTAATTTCTGAGCTTCCGTGGCTCAATGGTTAGCGCGTTCAGCTGTTAATCGAAAGGTTGGTGGTTGTGGGGTCTCAAATGTAACGTAGAAAGCCAAAGTTTTTCCACAATACCTGACAACCATTTAATTTCTGAGCTTACGTGGCTCAATGGTTAGCGCGTTCGGCTGTTAACCAATAGGTTGGTGCTTCAAGCATACCCGGGAGCGGTGTTGTGGGATCTCGAATGTAACGTAGAAAGCCAAAGTTTTTCCACAATACCTGACGACCATTTAATTTTTGGGCTTCCGTGGCGCAATGGTTAGCGCGTTCGGCTGTTAACCGAAAGGTTGGTGGTTCAAGCCCATCCGGGAGCGGTGTTGTGACGTCTCAGATGTTACGTAAAAAGTCAAGGTTTTTCCACAATACCTGACGACCATTTAATTTTTGGGCTTCCGTGGCTCAATAGTTAGCGCGTTCGGCTGTTAACCAATGGGTTGGTGGTTCGAGGCCACCCAGGAGCGGTGTTGTGGGATCTCACATGTAACGTAGAAAGCCAAAGTTTTTCCACAATACCTGACGACCATTTAATTTTTGGGCTTCCGTGGCGCAATGGTTAGCGCGTTCGGCTGTTTTACGAAAGGTTGGTGGTTCAAGCCCATCCGGGAGCGGTGTTGTGACGTCTCAGATGTTACGTAAAAAGTCAAGGTTTTTCCACAATACCTGACGACCATTTAATTTTTGGGCTTCCGTGGCGCAATGGTTAGCGCGTTCGGCTGGTAACCGAAAGGTTGGTGGTTCAAGCCCACCCGGGAGCGGTGTTGTGGGATCACGAATGTAACGTGGAAAGCCAAAGTTTTTCCAGAATACCTGACGACCATTTAATTTTTGGGCTTCCGTGGCGCAATAATTAGCGCGTTCAGCTGTTAATCGAAAGGTTGGTGGTTCGAGCCCACCCGAGAGAGGTGTTGTGGGGTCTCAGATGTAGCGTAAAAAGTCAAAACTTTTCCACAATACGTGACAACCATTTAATTTCTGAGCTTTCGTGGCTCAATGGTTAGCGCGTTCGGCTGTTTGCCAATAGGTTGGTGGTTCGAGCCCACCCGGGAGCGGTGTTGTGGGATCTCAAATGTAACGTAGAAAGCCAAAGTTTTTCCACAATACCTGACGACCATTTAATTTTTGGGCTTCCGGGGCGCAATGGTTAGCGCGTTCAGCTGTTATTCAATAGACTGGTGGTTTGAGCCCTTTCGGGAGCGGTGTTGTGAGGTCTCAGATGTAGCGTAAAAAGTCAAAACTTTTCCACAATACGTGACAACCATTTAATTTCTGAGCTTTCGTGGCTCAATGGTTAGCGCGTTCGGCTGTTAGCCAATAGGTTGGTGGTTCGAGCCCACCCGGGAGCGGTGTTGTGGGATCTCAAATGTAACGTAGAAAGCCAAAGTTTTTCCACAATACCTGACGACCATTTAATTTCTGAGCTTCCGTGGCTCAATGGTTAGCGCGTTCAGCTGTTAATCGAAAGGTTGGTGGTTGTGGGGTCTCAAATGTAACGTAGAAAGCCAAAGTTTTTCCACAATACCTGACAACCATTTAATTTCTGAGCTTCCGTGGCTCAATGGTTAGCGCGTTCGGCTGTTAGCCAATAGGTTGGTGCTTCAAGCATACCCGGGAGCGGTGTTGTGGGATCTCGAATGTAACGTAGAAAGCCAAAGTTTTTCCACAATACCTGACGACCATTTAATTTTTGGGCTTCCGTGGCGCAATGGTTAGCGCGTTCGGCTGTTAACCGAAAGGTTGGTGGTTCAAGCCCATCCGGGAGCGGTGTTGTGACGTCTCAGATGTTACGTAAAAAGTCAAGGTTTTTCCACAATACCTGACGACCATTTAATTTTTGGGCTTCCGTGGCTCAATAGTTAGCGCGTTCGGCTGTTAACCAATAGGTTGGTGGTTCGAGGCCACCCGGGAGCGGTGTTGTGGGATCTCACATGTAACGTAGAAAGCCAAAGTTTTTCCACAATACCTGACGACCATTTAATTTTTGGGCTTCCGTGGCGCAATGGTTAGCGCGTTCGGCTGGTAACCGAAAGGTTGGTGGTTCAAGCCCACCCGGGAGCGGTGTTGTGGGATCACGAATGTAACGTAGAAAGCCAAAGTTTTTCCAGAATACCTGACGACCATTTAATTTTTGGGCTTCCGTGGCGCAATAATTAGCGCGTTCAGCTGTTAATCGAAAGGTTGGTGGTTCAAGCCCACCCGGGAGCGGTGTTGTGGGATCACGAATGTAACGTAGAAAGCCAAAGTTTTTCCAGAATACCTGACGACCATTTAATTTTTGGGCTTCCGTGGCGCAATAATTAGCGCGTTCAGCTGTTAATCGAAAGGTTGGTGGTTCGAGCCCACCCGAGAGAGGTGTTGTGGGGTCTCAGATGTAGCGTAAAAAGTCAAAACTTTTCCACAATACGTGACAACCATTTATTTCTGAGCTTTCGTGGCTCAATGGTTAGCGCGTTCGGCTGTTAGCCAATAGGTTGGTGGTTCGAGCCCACCCGGGAGCGGTGTTGTGGGATCTCAAATGTAACGTAGAAAGCCAAAGTTTTTCCACAATACCTGACGACCATTTAATTTTTGGGCTTCCGGGGCGCAATGGTTAGCGCGTTCAGCTGTTATTCAAAAGACTGGTGGTTTGAGCCCTTTCGGGAGCGGTGTTGTGAGGTCTCAGATGTGACGTAAAAAGTCAAGGTTTTTCCACAATACCTGACGACCATTTAATTTTTGAGCTTCCGTGGCGCAATGGTTAGCGCGTTCTTCTGTTAATCGAAAGGTTGGTGGTTCGAGCCCACCCGGGAGAGGTGTTGTGGGGTCTCAGATGTAGCGTAAAAAGTCAAAACTTTACCACAATACGTGACAACGATTTAATTTCTGAGCTTCCGTGGCTCAATGTTTAGCGCGTTCGGCTGTTAGCCAATAGGTTGGTGGTTCGAGCCCACCCGGGAGCGGTGTTGTAAGATCTCAAATGTAACGTAGAAAGCCAAAGTTTTTCCACAATACCTGACGACCATTTAATTTCGGAGCTTCCGTGGCTCAATGGTTAGCGCGTTCATGGATTAACTAACCTAGGGATAGTTCGTTCCCCCAAAAAGATAACGCATGCATGTTCCAAACGCCCCCTAGCAGCAGCTACTATCCCTAACAGGAAGTTATAAGAAAATTGGACCAAATATCACGTGGTCTATGACGTCAAAATTGAAATACTGCCTAAATTGGGCAAAACGATTTATTTTGCCGAGAGATGGCGCTATATCTACATCCGTTTTGGTCCAATAAATTGGGGGAATGAAGAGGGGAATCAAGGAATAATTCGGAACATGTAGTTGGCGATAGCAATACGTGGGAAACACTGTTAGTGAACAATCCCTAGCGTTAGTTAATCCATGGCGCGTTCGGCTGTTAACCAATAGTTTGGTAGTTCGAGCCCATCCGGGAGCGGTGTTGTGAGTTCTCAGATGTGACGTAAAATGTCAGAGTTTTTCCACAATACCTGACGAATATTTAATATTTGGGCTTCCTTGGCGCAATGGTTAGCGCGTTTGGCTGTTAACAGAAAGTTTGGTGGTTCGAGCACACCTGGGAGCGTTTTGTGAGGTCTCAGATGTAACGTAAAAAGTCAGAGTTTTTCCACAATACATGACGACCATTTAATATTTAGGCTTCCGTGGCGCAATGGTTAGCGCGTTCAGCTGCTATTCAAAAGACTGGTGGTTTGAGCCCTCCCGGGAGCGGTGTTGTGACGTCTCGAATGTAACGTAAAATGTCAGATTTTTTCCACAATACCTGACGAACATTTAATTTTTGGGCTTCCGTGGCGCAATAATTAGCGCGTTCAGCTGTTAATCGAAAGGTTGGTGGTTCGAGCCCACCCGGGAGAGGTTTTGTGGGGTCTCAGATGTAGCGTAAAATGTCAAAACTTTTCCACAATACGTAACAACCTTTTAATTTCTGAGCTTCCGTGGCTCAATGCTTAGCGCGTTCGGCTGTTAGCCAATTGGTTGGTGGTTCGAGCCCACCCGGGAGCGGTGTTGTGGGATCTCAAATGTAACGTAGAAAGCCAAAGTTTTTCCACAATACCTGACGACCATTTATTTTTTGGGCTTCCTTGGCGCAATGGTTAGCGCGTTCGGCTGTTAGCCAATAGGTTCGTGGTTCGAGCCCACCCGGGAGCGGCGGTGTGGGATCTCAAATGTAACGTAGAAAGCCAAAGTTTTGCCACAATACCTGACGACCATTAAATTTTTGGGCTTCCTTGGCGCAAGGGTTTGCGCGTTCGGCTGTTAACCGAAAGGTTGGTGGTTCGAGCCCAACCGGAATAGGTGTTGTGACGTCTCAGGTGTGACGTAAAAAGCCAAGGTTTTTTTCCACAACACCTGACGACCATTTAATTTTTGGGCTTCCGTGGCGCAATGGTTAGCGCGTTCGGCTTTTAACCAATAGGTTGGTGGTTCGAGCCCATCCGGGAGCGGTGTAGTGAGGTCTCAAATGTAACGTAGAAAGCCAAAGTTTTGCCACAATACCTGACGACCATTAAATTTTTGGGCTTCCTTGGCGCAAGGGTTTGCGCGTTCAGCTGTTAATCGAAAGGTTGGTGGTTCGAGCCCACCCGGGAGAGGTGTTGTGGGGTCTCAGATGTAGCGTAAAAAGTCAAAACTTTTCCACAATACGTGACAACCATTTAATTTCTGAGCTTCCGTGGCTCAATGGTTAGCGCGTTCGGCTGTTAACCAATAGGTTGGTGGTTCGAGCCCATCCGGGAGCGGTGTTGTGACGTCTCAGATGTGACGTAAAAAGTCAAGGTTTTTCCACAATACCGGACGACCATTTAAATTTTGGGCTTCCGTGGCGCAATCGTTACCGCGTTCGGCTGTTAACAGAAAGGTTGGTGGTTCGAGCACACCCGGGAGCGGTGCTATGAGGTCTCAGATGATACGTAAAAAGTCAAAGTTTTTCCACAATACCGGACGACCATTTAATTTTTGGGCTTCCGTGGCGCAATGGTTAGCGCGTTCAGCTGCTATTCAAAAGACTGGTAGTTTGAGCCCTCCCGGGAGCGGTGTTGTGACGTCTCAGATGTAACATAAAATGTCAGAGTTTTTCCACAATACCTGACGAACACTGAAGTTTTGGGCTTCTGTGGCGCAATGGTTAGCGCGTTCAGCTGTTAATCGTAAGGTTGGTGGTTCGAGCCCACCCGGGAGAGGTGTTGTGGGGTCTCAGATGTAGCGTAAAAAGTCAAAACTTTTCCACAATACGTGACAACCATTTAATTTCTGAGCTTCCGTGGCTCAATGGTTAGCGCGTTCGGCTGTTAACTAATTGGTTAGTGGTTCGAGCCCACCCGGGAGCGGCGTTGTAGGATTTCAAATGTAACATAGAAAGTCAAAGTTTTTCCACAATACCTGACGATCATTTAAATTTTGGGCTTCCGTGGCGCAATGGTTAGGGCGTTCGGCTGTTAACCAATAGGTTGGTGGTTCGAGCCCACCCGGGCGCGGTGTTGTGGGATCTCAAACGTAACGTGGAAAGCCAAAGTTTTTCCACAATACCTGACGACCATTTAATTTTTGGGCTTCCGTGGCGCAATGATTCAGCTGTTAATCGAAAGGTTGAAGGTTCGAGCCCACCCGGGAGAGGTGTTGTGGGGTCTCAGATGTAGCGTAAAAAGTCAAAACTTTTCCACAATACGTGACAACCATTTAATTTCTGAGCTTCCGTGGCGCAATGCTTAGCGCGTTCGGCTGTTAGCCAATAGGTTGGTGGTTCGAGCCCACCCGGGAGCGGTGTTGTGGGATCTCAAATGTAACGTAGAAAGCCAAAGATTTTCCAGAATACCTGACGACCATTTATTTTTTGGGCTTCCTTGGCGCAATGGTTAGCGCGTTCGGCTGTTAACCAATAGGTTGGTGGTTCGAGCCCATCCGGGAGCGGTGTTGTGAGGTCTCAGAAGTGACGTAAAAAGTCAAGGTTTTTCCACAATACCTGACGAACATTTAATTCTTGGGCTTCCTTGGCGCAACGGTTAGCGCGTTCGGCTGTTAACCGAAAGGTTGGTGGTTCGAGCCCAACCGGGAGAGGTGTTGTAGGGTCTCAAATGTAACGTAATAAGTCATAACTTATCCACAACACCTGACGACCATTTAAATTCTGAGCTTCCGTGGCTCAATGGTTAGCGAATTCGGCTGTTAACAAATAGGTTGGTGGTTCGAGCCCACCCGGGAGCGGTGTTTTGGGATCTCAAATGTAACGTTGAAAGCCAAAGTTTTTCCACAATACCTGACGATCATTTAATTTTTGGGCTTCCGTGGCGCAATGGTTACGGCGTTCGGCTGTTAACCAATAGGTTGGTGGTTCGAGCCCACCCGGGCGCGGTGTTGTGGGATCTCAAACGTAACGTGGAAAGCCAAAGTTTTTCCACAATACGTAACAACCTTTTAATTTCTGAGCTTCCGTGGCTCAATGCTTAGCGCGTTCGGCTGTTAGCCAATAGGTTGGTGGTTCGAGCCCACCCGGGAGCGGTGTTGTGGGATCTCAAATGTAACGTAGAAAGCCAAAGATTTTCCAGAATACCTGACGACCATTTATTTTTTGGGCTTCCTTGGCGCAATGGTTAGCGCGTTCGGCTGTTAACCAATAGGTTGGTGGTTCGAGCCCATCCGAGAGCGGTGTTGTGAGGTCTCAGAAGTGACGTAAAAAGTCAAGGTTTTTCCACAATACCTGACGAACATTTAATTCTTGGGCTTCCTTGGCGCAACGGTTAGCGCGTTCGGCTGTTAACCGAAAGGTTGGTGGTTCGAGCCCAACCGGGAGAGGTGTTGTAGGGTCTCAGATGTAACGTAATAAGTCATAACTTATCCACAACACCTGACGACCATTTAAATTCTGAGCTTCCGTGGCTCAATGGTTAGCGAATTCGGCTGTTAACAAATAGGTTGGTGGTTCGAGCCCACCCGGGAGCGGTGTTTTGGGATCTCAAATGTAACGTTGAAAGCCAAAATGTTTCCACAATGCCTGACGACCATTTAATTTTTGGGCTTCCGTGGCGCAATGGTCAGCGCGTTCAGCTGTTAACCGAAAGGTTGGTGGTTCGAGCCCATCCGGGAGCGGTGTTGTGACGTCTCAGATGTAACGTAAAATGTCAGAGTTTTTCCACAATACCTGACGAACATTTAATTTTTGGGCTTCCGTTGCGCAATTATTAGCGCGTTCAACTGTTAATCGAAAGGCTGGTGGTTCAAGCGCACCCGGAAGAGGTGTTGTGGGGTCTCAGATGTAGCGTAAAAAGTCAAAACTTATCCACAATACGTGACAACCATTTAATTTCTGAGCTTTCGTGGCTCAATGGTTAGCGCGTTCGGCTGCTAACCAATAGGTTGGTGGTTCGAGCCCACCCGGGAGCGGTGGTGTGGGATCTCAAATGTAACGTAGAAAGCCAAAGTTTTGCCACAATACCTGACGACCATTAAATTTTTGGGCTTCCTTGGCGCAATGGTTAGCGCGTTCGGCTGTTAACCGAAAGGTTGGTGGTTCGAGCCCAACCGGAAGAGGTGTTGTAGGGTCTCAGATGTAACGTAAAAAGTCATAACTTATCCACAATACCTGACAACCATTTGATTTCTGAGCTTCCGTGGCTCAAAGGTTAGCGCGTTCGGCTGATAACAAATAGGTTGGTGGTTCGAGCCCATCCGGGAGCGGTGTTGTGAGGTCTCAGATGTGACGTAGAAAGTCAAGGTTTTTTCCACAACACCTGACGACCATTTAATTTTTGGGCTTCCGTGGCGCAATGGTTAGCGCGTTCGGCTGTTAACCAATAGGTTGGTGGTTCGAGCCCATCCGGGAGCGGTGTTGTGAGGTCTCAGATGTAACGTAAAATGTCAGAGTTTTTCCACAATACCTGACGAACATTTAATTTTTGGGCTTCCGTGGCGCAATGATTAGCGCGTTCAGCTGTTAATCGAAATTTTGAAGGTTCGAGCCCACCCGGGAGAGGTGTTGTGGGGTCTCAGATGTAGCGTAAAAAGTCAAAACTTTTCCACAATACGTGACAACCATTTAATTTCTGAGCTTCCGTGGCTCAATGGTTAGCGCTTTCGGCTGTTAACCAATAGGTTGGTGGTTCGAGCCCATCCGGGAGCGGTGTTGTGAGGTCTGAGATGTGAAGTAAAAAGTCAAAGTTTTACCTCAATACCTGACGACCATTTAATATTTGGCCTCCGTTGCGCAATGGTTAGCGCGTTCGGCTGTTAACCGAAAGGTTGGTGGTTCGAGCCCACCCGGGAGCGGTGTTGTGGGATCTCTAATGTAACGTAAAAAGCCAGATTTTTTCCACAATACCTGACGACCATTTTTTTTGGCGTCCGTGGCGCAATGGTTAGCGCGTTCGGCTGTTAACCGAAAGGTTGGTGGTTCGAGCCCATCCGGGAGCGGTGTTGTGACGTCTCAGATGTTACGTAAAATGTCAGAGTTTTTCCACAATACCTGACGAACATTTAATTTTCGGGCTTGCGTGGCGCAATAATTAGCGCGTCCAGCTGTTAATCGAAAGGTTGGTGGTTCGAGCCCACCCGGGAGCGGTGTTGTGGGATCTCAAATGTAACGTAGAAAACCAAAGTTTTTCCACAATACCTGACTACCATTTAATTTTTGGGCTTCCTTGGCGCAATGGTTAGCGCGTTCGGCTGTTAACCGAAAGGATGGTGGTTCGAGCCCACCTGGGAGAAGTGTTGTAGGGTCCCAGATGTAACGTAAAAAGTCATAACTTATCCACAAAACCTAACAACCATTTAACTTCTGAGCTTCTGTGGCTCAATGGTTAGCGCGTTCGGCTGTTAACCAATTGGTTGGTGGTTCGAGCCTATCCGGGAGAAGTGTTGTGACGTCTCAGATGTAACGTAAAATGTCAGAGTTTTTCCACAATACCTGACGAACATTTTATTTTTGGGCTTGCGTGGCGCAATGGTTAGCGCGGTCAGCTGTTAGTCGAAAGGTTGTTGGTTCGAGCCCACCCGGGAGAGGTGTTGTTGGGTCTCATATGTAGCGTAAAAAGACAAAACTTTTCCACAATACGTGACGACCATTTAATTTCTGAGCTTTCGTGGCTCAATGGTTAGCGCGTTCGGCTGTTAACCAATAGGTTGGTGGTTCGAGCCCACCCGGGAGCGGTGTTTTTGGATCTCAAATGTAACATAAATAGCCAAAGTTTTTCCACAATACCTGACGACCATTTAATTTTTGGGCGTCCGTGGCGAATGGTTAGCGCGTTCAGCTGTTAATCGAAAGGTTGGTGGTTCGAGCCCACCCGGGAGAGGTGTTGTGAGGTCTCAGATGTAGCGTGAAAAGTCAAATTTTTCCATAATACGTGATAACCATTTATTTTCTGATCTTTCGTGGCTCAATGGTTAGCGCGTTCGGCTTTTAACCAATAGCTTGGTGTTTCGAGCCCACCCGGGAGCGGTGTTTTTGGATCTCAAATGTAACGTAAATAGCCAAAGTTTTTCCGCAATACCTGACAACCATTTTTTTTGGGCGTCCGTGGCGCAATGGTTAGCGCGTTCGGCTGTTAACCGAAAGGTTGGTGGTTCGGGCCCATCCGGGAGCGGTGTTGTGAGGCCTCAGATGTGAAGTAAAAAGTCAAAGTTTTACCTCAATACCTGACGAGCATTTAATTTTTGGGCTTCCGTGGCGCAATGGTTAGCGCGTTCAGCTTTTAATCGAAAGGTTGGTGGTTCGAGCCCACCCGGAAGAGGTGTTGTGGGTTCTCAGATGTAGCGTAAAAAGTCAAAACTTTTCCACCATACTAAAAACATTGAGCTACGACAAACAGTAGTCGAGTAATTAAGCTAATCGTAAACAAACAAACCCCTCCATAGGAAATGAATTAGACTATACTTTGCAGGCCCATAACTCTGTGTCTACTAGAGATACGGGGATGTCCTTAGGATATATTATAATCCAAATTGTCCCCCATCTAACCATACTAAAAACTTTGGGCTACGACAAACAGGGGCCGAGTACATAAGCAAAACGTAACGAAACAAACCCCCTCCATAGGAAATGCATTAGACCATACTTTGGAGGCTCTTAACTCTGTTTCTACTGGAGATATGGGGAAGTCCTTTGAGTATGTTATAGTCTAATTTGTCCCCCATCTAACCATACTAAAAATTTTGAGCTACGACAAACAGGGGCCGAGTAATTAAGCTAAACGTAAACAAACAACCCGTCCATAGGAAATGCATTAGACTATATTTTGCAGGCCCATAATTCTGTGTCTACTAAAGATACGGGGATGTCCTTAGGATATGCTATAGTCCAAATTGTCCCCCATCTAACCATACTAAAAACATTGAGCTACGACAAACAAGGGCCGAGATATTAAGCAAAATGTTCGTCAACTTTGGTATCGTCTCACTTATTTTTATTATGTTACTTATGATTTTTGCACTAAACTTTGGAGGCTCATAACTCTTGTTCTACAAGAGATACTGGGATCTCCTTTGGATATGTTATAGTACTCTTTGCTCCCCATGCAAGGATACTTTAAACCTGAGGCTACCTCAATATCGTCGTCAACTTACTTTTTGTCTCACTTATTGTTAGAAGGTTACTTTTGATTTTTGAAAATAAACTTTGCAGGCTCGTAACTCTGTTTCTACCAGAGATACGGGGATGTAAATAATGTGACCTTGACACAAATGTTCGGATAATTATAAAGGTCTTTGCATGTTCCAAGCAAAAAAAAAACTTCGCGGTTTCGAACCTGTGGCCTTCCGGGAGTGAGGCGGATGCGATAACCGCTACACTAAAGATATGTTATTATTTTTAATCGAAAGAACAGGGTCAAGTAATTAAGCAATACGTGAACAAACAAACGCCTCCATAGGAAATGCATTAGACTATGCTTTGCAGGCCCATAACTCTGTGTCTACTAGAGATACCGGGATGTCCTTAGGATATGTTATAGTCCAAATTGTCCCCCATCTAACCATACTAAAAATTTTGAGCTACAACAAACAAGGGCCGAGATATTAAGCAAAATGTTCGTCAACTTTGGTATCGTCTCACTTATTTTTATTATGTTACTTATGATTTTTGCACTAAACTTTGGAGGCTCATAACTCTCTTTCTACAAGAGATACTGGGATCTCCTTTGGATATGTTATAGTACTCTTTGCTCCCCATACAAGGATACTTTAAACTTGAGGCTACCTCAATATCGTCGTCAACTTATTTTTTGTCTCACTTATTGTTAGAAGGTTACTTTTGATTTTTGAAAATAAAGTTTGCAGGGTCGTAACTCTGGTTCTACCAGAGATACGGGGATGTCCTTTGAGTATGTTATAGACCAATTTGTCCTTCATCTAGCCATACTAAGAATTAGGGCTACGACAAACAGTAGTCGAGTAATTAAGCTAATCGTATACAAACAAACCCCTCCATAGGAAATACATTAGACTAAATTCTGGAGGCTCGTAACTCTGGGGGCTACCAGAGATACGGGGATGTAAATAATGTGACCTTGACACAAATGTTCGGATAATTATAAAAAAAAACTTCGCGGTTTCGAACCTGTCGCCTTCCGGGAGTGAGGCGGATGCGATAACCGCTACACTAAAGATATGTCATTATTTTTAATCGAAAGAACAGGGTCAAGTAATTAAGCAATACGTGAACAAACAAACCCCTCCATAGAAAATGCATTAGACTATACTTTGCAGGCTCGTAACTCTGTTTCTACTGGAGATACGGGGATGTCCTTTGAGTATGTTATAGTCCAATTTGTCCCCCATCTAACCATACTAAAACATTGAGCTACGACAAACAGTAGTCGAGTAATTAAGCTAATCATAAACAAACAAACCCCTCCATAGGAAATGCATTAGACTATACTTTGCAGGCCCATAACTCTGTGTCTACTAAAGATAAGGGGATGTCCTTAGGATATGCTATAGTCCAAATTGTCCCCCATCTAACCATACTAAAAATTTTGAGCTACAACAAACAAGGGCCGAGATATTAAGCAAAATGTTCGTCAACTTTGGTATCGTCTCACTTATTTTTATTATGTTACTTATGATTTTTGCACTAAACTTTGGAGGCTCATAACTCTCTTTCTACAAGAGATACTGGGATCTCCTTTGGATATGTTATAGTACTCTTTGCTCCCCATACAAGGATACTTTAAACTTGAGGCTACCTCAATATCGTCGTCAACTTATTTTTTGTCTCACTTATTGTTAGAAGGTTACTTTTGATTTTTGAAAATAAAGTTTGCAGGGTCGTAACTCTGGTTCTACCAGAGATACGGGGATGTCCTTTGAGTATGTTATAGACCAATTTGTCCTTCATCTAGCCATACTAAGAATTAGGGCTACGACAAACAGTAGTCGAGTAATTAAGCTAATCGTATACAAACAAACCCCTCCATAGGAAATACATTAGACTAAATTCTGGAGGCTCGTAACTCTGGTTCTACCAGAGATACGGGGATGTAAATAATGTGACCTTGACACAAATGTTCGGATAATTATAAAAAAAAACTTCGCGGTTTCGAACCTGTGGCCTTCCGGGAGTGAGGCGGATGCGATAACCGCTACACTAAAGATATGTCATCATTTTTAATCGAAAGAACAGGGTCAAGTAATTAAGCAATACGTGAACAAACAAACCCCTCCATAGAAAATGCATTAGACTATACTTTGCAGGCTCGTAACTCTGTTTCTACTGTAGATACGGCGATGTCCTTTGAGTATGTTATATTCCAATTTGTCCCCCTACTAACCATACTAAAAACATTGAGCTACGAAAAACAGGGGCCGAGTAATTAAGCTAAACGTAAACAAACAACCCGTCCAAAGGAAATGCATTAGACTATGCTTTGCAGGCCCATAACTCTGTGTTTACTAGAGATACGGGGATGTCCTTAGGATATGTTATAGTCCAAATTGTCCCCCATCTAACCATACTAAAAACATTGAGCTACGACAAACAGGGGCCGAGTATTTAAGCTAAACGTAAACAAACAACCCGTCCATAGGAAATGCATTAGACTATATTTTGCAGGCCCATAACTCTGTGTCTACTAGAGATACGGGAATGTCTTTAGGATATGTTATAGTCCAAATTGTCCCCCATCTAACCATATTAAAAACATTAAGCTACGACAAACAGGGGCCGAGATATTAAGCAAAATGTTCGTCAATTTTGGTATCGTCTCACTTATTTTTATTATGTTACTTATGATTTTTGCACTAAACTTTGGAGGCTCATAACTCTTGTTCTACAAGAGATACTGGGATCTCCTTTGGATATGTTATAGTACTCTTTGCTCCCCATACAAGGATACTTTAAACTTGAGGCTACCTCAATATCGTCGTCAACTTATTTTTTGTCTCACTTATTGTTAGAAGGTTACTTTTGATTTTGAAAATAAACTTTGCAGGCTCGTAACTCTGTTTCTACTGGAGATTCGGTTATGTCCTTTGAGTATGTTATAGACCAATTTGACCCCCATCTAGCCATACTAAGAATTAGGGCTTCGACAAACAGTAGTCGAGTAATTAAGCTAATCGTAAACAAACAAACCCCTCCATAGGAAATACATTAGACTAAATTCTGGAGGCTGGTAACTCTGGTTCTACCAGAGATACGGGGATGTAAATAATGTGACCTTGACACAAATGTTCGGATAATTATAAAAAAAAACTTCGCGGTTTCGAACCTGTGGCCTTCCGGGAGTGAGGCGGATGCGATAACCGCTACACTAAAGATATGTTATTATTTTTAATCGAAAGAACAAGGTCAAGTAATTAAGCAATACGTGAACAAACAAACCCCTCCATAGAAAATGCATTATTCTATACTTTGCGGGCTCGTAACTCTGTTTCTACTGTAGATACGGGGATGTCCTTTGAGTATGTTACAGTCCAATTTGTCCCCCATCTAACCATACTAAAAACATTGAGCTACGACAAACAGGGGCCGAGTAATTAAGCTAAACGTAAACAAACAACCCGTCCATAGGAAATGCATTAGACTATACTTTGCAGGCCCATAACTCTGTGTCTACTAGAGATACGGCGATGTCCTTAGGATATGATATAGTCCAAATTGTCCCCCATCTAACTATACTAAAAACTTTGGGCTACGACAAACAGGGGCCGAGTAATTAAGCTAAACGTAAACAAACAACCCCTCCATAGGAAATGCATTAGACTATACTTTGCAGGCTCGTAACTCTGTTTCTACTGGAGATACGGGGATGTCCTTTGAGTATGTTTTAGTCCAATTTGTCCACCATCTAACCATACTAAAAACATTGAGCTACGTCAAACAGGGGCCGAGATATTAAGCAAAATGTTCGTCAACTTTGGTATCGTCTCACTTATTTTTATCATGTTACTTATGATTTTTGCACTAAACTTTGGCGGCTCATAACTCTTGTCGTAGCTCAATGTTTTTAGTATGGTTAGATGGGGGACAAATTGGACTAAAACATACTCAAAGGACATCCCCGTATCTCCAGTAGAAACAGAGTTAGGAGCCTGCAAAGTATAGTCTAATGCATTTCCTATGGAGGGGTTGTTTGTTTACGTTTAGCTTAATTACTCGGCCCCTGTTTGTCGTAGCCAAAAGTTTTTAGTATGGTTAGATGGGGGACAATTTGGACTATATCATATCCTAAGGTCATCCCCGTATCTCTAGTAGACACAGAGTTATGGGCCTGCAAAGTATAGTCTAATGCATTTCCTATGGACGGGTTGTTTGTTTACGTTTAGCTGAATTACTCGGCCCCTGTTTGTCGTAGCTCAATGTTTTTAGTATGGTTAGATGGGGGACAAATTGGACTGTAACATACTCAAAGGACATCCCCGTATCTACAGTAGAAACAGAGTTACGAGCCTGCAAAGTATAGTCTAATGCATTTTCTATGGAGGGGTTTGTTTGTTCACGTATTGCTTAATTACTTGACCCTGTTCTTTCGATTAAAAATAATGACATATCTTTAGTGTAGCGGTTATCGCATCCGCCTCACTCCCGGAAGGCCACAGGTTCGAAACCGCGAAGTTTTTTTTTATAATTATCCGAACATTTGTGTCAAGGTCACATTATTTACATCCCCGTATCTCTGGTAGAACCAGAGTTACCAGCCTCCAGAATTTAGTCTAATGTATTTCCTATGGAGGGGTTTGTTTGTATACGATTAGCTTAATTACTCGACTACTGTTTGTCGTAGCCCTAATTCTTAGTATGGCTAGATGAAGGACAAATTGGTCTATAACATACTCAAAGGACATCCCCGTATCTCTGGTAGAACCAGAGTTACGACCCTGCAAACTTTATTTTCAAAAATCAAAAGTAACCTTCTAACAATAAGTGAGACAAAAAATAAGTTGACGACGATATTGAGGTAGCCTCAAGTTTAAAGTATCCTTGTATGGGGAGCAAAGAGTACTATAACATATCCAAAGGAGATCCCAGTATCTCTTGTAGAAAGAGAGTTATGAGCCTCCAAAGTTTAGTGCAAAAATCATAAGTAACATAATAAAAATAAGTGAGACGATACCAAAGTTGACGAACATTTTGCTTAATATCTCGGCCCTTGTTTGTCGTAGCTCAATGTTTTTAGTATGGTTAGATGGGGGACAATTTGGACTATAGCATATCCTAAGGATATCCCCGTATCTTTAGTAGACACAGAGTTATGGGCCTGCAAAATATAGTCTAATGCATTTCCTATGGACGGGTTGTTTGTTTACGTTTAGCTTAATTACTCGGCCACTGTTTGTCGTAGCTCAAAATTTTTAGTATGGTTAGATGGGGGACAAATTGGACTATAACATACTCAAAGGACTTCCCCGTATCTCCAGTAGAAACAGAGTTAAGAGCCTCCAAAGTATAGTCTAATGCATTTCCTATGGAGGGGGTTTGTTTCGTTACGTTTTGCTTAAGTACTCGGCCCCTGTTCGTCGTAGCCCAAAGTTTTTAGTATGGTTAGATGGGGGACAATTTGGACTATAACATATCCTAAGGACATCCCCGTATCTCTAGTAGACACAGAGTTATGGGCCTGCAAAGTATAGTCTAATGCATTTCCTATGGAGGGGTTTGTTTGTTTACGATTAGCTTAATTACTCGGCCCCTGTTTGTCGTAGCTCAATGTTTTTAGTATGGTTAGATGGGGGACAAATTGGACTATAACATACTCAAAGGACATCCCCGTATCTCCAGTAGAAACAGAGTTACGAGCCTGCAAAGTATAGTCTAATGCATTTTCTATGGAGGGGTTTGTTTGTTCACGTATTGCTTAATTACTTGACCCTGTTCTTTCTATTAAAAATAATAACATATCTTTAGTGTAGCGGTTATCGCATCCGCCTCACTCTCGGAAGGCCACAGGTTCGAAACCACGAAGTTTTTTTTTTTGCTTGGAACATGCAAAGACCTTTATAATTATCCGAACATTTGTGTCAAGGTCACATTATTTACATCCCCGTATCTCTGGTAGAACCAGAGTTACGAGCCTCCAGAATTTAGTCTAATGTATTTCCTATGGAGGGGTTTGTTTGTATACGATTAGCTTAATTACTCGACTACTGTTTGTCGTAGCCCTAATTCTTAGTATGGCTAGATGGGGGACAAATTGGTCTATAACATACTCAAAGGACATCCCCGTATCTCCAGTAGAAACAGAGTTACGAGCCTGCAAAATATATTTTCAAAAATCAAAAGTAACCTTCTAACAATAAGTGAGACAAAAAGTAAGTTGACGACGATATTGAGGTAGCCTCAAGTTTAAAGTATCCTTGTATGGGGAGCAAAGAGTACTATAACATATGCAAAGGAGATCCCAGTATCTCTTGTAGAACAAGAGTTATGAGCCTCCAAAGTTTAGTGCAAAAATCATAAGTAACATAATAAAAATAAGTGAGACGATACCAAAGTTGACGAACATTTTGCTTAATATCTCGGCCCCTGTTTGTCCTAGCTCAATGTTTTTAGTATGGTTAGATGAAGGACAAATTGGACTATAACATATCCTAAGGACATCCCGGTATCTCTAGTAGACACAGAGTTATGGGCCTGCAAAGCCTAGTCTAATGCATTTCCTATGGAGGTGTTTGTTTGTTCACGTATTGCTTAATTACTTGACCCTGTTCTTTCGATTAAAAATAATAACATATCATTAGTGTAGCGGTTATCGCATCCGCCTCACTCCCGGAAGGCCACAGGTTCGAAACCGCGAAGTTTTTTTTTTGTTTGGAACATGCAAAGACCTTTATAATTATCCGAACATTTGTGTCAAGGTCACATTATTTACATCCCCGTATCTCTGGTAGAACCAGAGTTACGAGCCTGCAAAGTTTATTTTCAAAAATCAAAAGTAACCTTCTAACAATAAGTGAAACAAAAAATAAGTTGACGACGATATTGAGGTAGCCTCAAGTTTAAAGTATCCTTGTATGGGGAGCAAAGAGTACTATAACATATCCAAAGGAGATCCCAGTATCTCTTGTAGAACAAGAGTTATGAGCCTCCAAAATTTAGTGCAAAAATCATAAGTAACATAATAAAAATAAGTGAGACGATACCAAAGTTGACGAACATTTTGCTTAATATCTCGGCCCTTGTTTGTCGTAGCTCAATGTTTTTAGTATGGTTAGATGGGGGACAATTTGGACTATAGCATATCCTAAGGACATCCCCGTATCTTTAGTAGACACAGAGTTATGGGCCTGCAAAATATAGTCTAATGCATTTCCTATGGACGGGTTGTTTGTTTACGTTTAGCTTAATTACTCGGCCACTGTTTGTCGTAGCTCAAAATTTTTAGTATGGTTAGATGGGGGACAAATTGGACTATAACATACTCAAAGGACTTCCCCGTATCTCCAGTAGAAACAGAGTTAAGAGCCTCCAAAGTATAGTCTAATGCATTTCCTATGGAGGGGGTTTGTTTCGTTACGTTTTGCTTAAGTACTCGGCCCCTGTTCGTCGTAGCCCAAAGTTTTTAGTATGGTTAGATGGGGGACAATTTGGACTATAACATATCCTAAAGACATCCCCGTATCTCTAGTAGACACAGAGTTATGGGCCTGCAAAGTATAGTCTAATGCATTTCCTATGGAGGGGTTTGTTTGTTTACGATTAGCTTAATTACTCGGCCCCTGTTTGTCGTAGCTCAATGTTTTTAGTATGGTTAGATGGGGGACAAATTGGACTATAACATACTCAAAGGACATCCCCGTATCTCCAGTAGAAACAGAGTTACGAGCCTGCAAAGTATAGTCTAATGCATTTTCTATGGAGGGGTTTGTTTGTTCACGTATTGCTTAATTACTTGACCCTGTTCTTTCTATTAAAAATAATAACATATCTTTAGTGTAGCGGTTATCGCATCCGCCTCACTCTCGGAAGGCCACAGGTTCGAAACCACGAAGTTTTTTTTTTTGCTTGGAACATGCAAAGACCTTTATAATTATCCGAACATTTGTGTCAAGGTCACATTATTTACATCCCCGTATCTCTGGTAGAACCAGAGTTACGAGCCTCCAGAATTTAGTCTAATGTATTTCCTATGGAGGGGTTTGTTTGTATACGATTAGCTTAATTACTCGACTACTGTTTGTCGTAGCCCTAATTCTTAGTATGGCTAGATGGGGGACAAATTGGTCTATAACATACTCAAAGGACATCCCCGTATCTCCAGTAGAAACAGAGTTACGAGCCTGCAAAATATATTTTCAAAAATCAAAAGTAACCTTCTAACAATAAGTGAGACAAAAAGTAAGTTGACGACGATATTGAGGTAGCCTCAAGTTTAAAGTATCCTTGTATGGGGAGCAAAGAGTACTATAACATATGCAAAGGAGATCCCAGTATCTCTTGTAGAACAAGAGTTATGAGCCTCCAAAGTTTAGTGCAAAAATCATAAGTAACATAATAAAAATAAGTGAGACGATACCAAAGTTGACGAACATTTTGCTTAATATCTCGGCCCCTGTTTGTCCTAGCTCAATGTTTTTAGTATGGTTAGATGAAGGACAAATTGGACTATAACATATCCTAAGGACATCCCGGTATCTCTAGTAGACACAGAGTTATGGGCCTGCAAAGCCTAGTCTAATGCATTTCCTATGGAGGTGTTTGTTTGTTCACGTATTGCTTAATTACTTGACCCTGTTCTTTCGATTAAAAATAATAACATATCATTAGTGTAGCGGTTATCGCATCCGCCTCACTCCCGGAAGGCCACAGGTTCGAAACCGCGAAGTTTTTTTTTTGTTTGGAACATGCAAAGACCTTTATAATTATCCGAACATTTGTGTCAAGGTCACATTATTTACATCCCCGTATCTCTGGTAGAACCAGAGTTACGAGCCTGCAAAGTTTATTTTCAAAAATCAAAAGTAACCTTCTAACAATAAGTGAAACAAAAAATAAGTTGACGACGATATTGAGGTAGCCTCAAGTTTAAAGTATCCTTGTATGGGGAGCAAAGAGTACTATAACATATCCAAAGGAGATCCCAGTATCTCTTGTAGAACAAGAGTTATGAGCCTCCAAAATTTAGTGCAAAAATCATAAGTAACATAATAAAAATAAGTGAGACGATACCAAAGTTGACGAACATTTTGCTTAATATCTCGGCCCTTGTTTGTCGTAGCTCAATGTTTTTAGTATGGTTAGATGGGGGACAATTTGGACTATAGCATATCCTAAGGACATCCCCGTATCTTTAGTAGACACAGAGTTATGGGCCTGCAAAATATAGTCTAATGCATTTCCTATGGACGGGTTGTTTGTTTACGTTTAGCTTAATTACTCGGCCACTGTTTGTCGTAGCTCAAAATTTTTAGTATGGTTAGATGGGGGACAAATTGGACTATAACATACTCAAAGGACTTCCCCGTATCTCCAGTAGAAACAGAGTTAAGAGCCTCCAAAGTATAGTCTAATGCATTTCCTATGGAGGGGGTTTGTTTCGTTACGTTTTGCTTAAGTACTCGGCCCCTGTTCGTCGTAGCCCAAAGTTTTTAGTATGGTTAGATGGGGGACAATTTGGACTATAACATATCCTAAGGACATCCCCGTATCTCTAGTAGACACAGAGTTATGGGCCTGCAAAGTATAGTCTAATGCATTTCCTATGGAGGGGTTTGTTTGTTTACGATTAGCTTAATTACTCGGCCCCTGTTTGTCGTAGCTCAATGTTTTTAGTATGGTTAGATGGGGGACAAATTGGACTATAACATACTCAAAGGACATCCCCGTATCTCCAGTAGAAACAGAGTTACGAGCCTGCAAAGTATAGTCTAATGCATTTTCTATGGAGGGGTTTGTTTGTTCACGTATTGCTTAATTACTTGACCCTGTTCTTTCTATTAAAAATAATAACATATCTTTAGTGTAGCGGTTATCGCATCCGCCTCACTCTCGGAAGGCCACAGGTTCGAAACCACGAAGTTTTTTTTTTTGCTTGGAACATGCAAAGACCTTTATAATTATCCGAACATTTGTGTCAAGGTCACATTATTTACATCCCCGTATCTCTGGTAGAACCAGAGTTACGAGCCTCCAGAATTTAGTCTAATGTATTTCCTATGGAGGGGTTTGTTTGTATACGATTAGCTTAATTACTGGACTACTGTTTGTCGTAGCCCTAATTCTTAGTATGGCTAGATGGGGGACAAATTGGTCTATAACATACTCAAAGGACATCCCCGTATCTCCAGTAGAAACAGAGTTACGAGCCTGCAAAATATATTTTCAAAAATCAAAAGTAACCTTCTAACAATAAGTGAGACAAAAAGTAAGTTGACGACGATATTGAGGTAGCCTCAAGTTTAAAGTATCCTTGTATGGGGAGCAAAGAGTACTATAACATATGCAAAGGAGATCCCAGTATCTCTTGTAGAACAAGAGTTATGAGCCTCCAAAGTTTAGTGCAAAAATCATAAGTAACATAATAAAAATAAGTGAGACGATACCAAAGTTGACGAACATTTTGCCTAATATCTCGGCCCCTGTTTGTCCTAGCTCAATGTTTTTAGTATGGTTAGATGAAGGACAAATTGGACTATAACATATCCTAAGGACATCCCGGTATCTCTAGTAGACACAGAGTTATGGGCCTGCAAAGCCTAGTCTAATGCATTTCCTATGGAGGTGTTTGTTTGTTCACGTATTGCTTAATTACTTGACCCTGTTCTTTCGATTAAAAATAATAACATATCATTAGTGTAGCGGTTATCGCATCCGCCTCACTCCCGGAAGGCCACAGGTTCGAAACCGCGAAGTTTTTTTTTTGTTTGGAACATGCAAAGACCTTTATAATTATCCGAACATTTGTGTCAAGGTCACATTATTTACATCCCCGTATCTCTGGTAGAACCAGAGTTACGAGCCTGCAAAGTTTATTTTCAAAAATCAAAAGTAACCTTCTAACAATAAGTGAAACAAAAAATAAGTTGACGACGATATTGAGGTAGCCTCAAGTTTAAAGTATCCTTGTATGGGGAGCAAAGAGTACTATAACATATCCAAAGGAGATCCCAGTATCTCTTGTAGAACAAGAGTTATGAGCCTCCAAAATTTAGTGCAAAAATCATAAGTAACATAATAAAAATAAGTGAGACGATACCAAAGTTGACGAACATTTTGCTTAATATCTCGGCCCTTGTTTGTCGTAGCTCAATGTTTTTAGTATGGTTAGATGGGGGACAATTTGGACTATAGCATATCCTAAGGACATCCCCGTATCTTTAGTAGACACAGAGTTATGGGCCTGCAAAATATAGTCTAATGCATTTCCTATGGACGGGTTGTTTGTTTACGTTTAGCTTAATTACTCGGCCACTGTTTGTCGTAGCTCAAAATTTTTAGTATGGTTAGATGGGGGACAAATTGGACTATAACATACTCAAAGGACTTCCCCGTATCTCCAGTAGAAACAGAGTTAAGAGCCTCCAAAGTATAGTCTAATGCATTTCCTATGGAGGGGGTTTGTTTCGTTACGTTTTGCTTAAGTACTCGGCCCCTGTTCGTCGTAGCCCAAAGTTTTTAGTATGGTTAGATGGGGGACAATTTGGACTATAACACATCCTAAGGACATCCCCGTATCTCTAGTAGACACAGAGTTATGGGCCTGCAAAGTATAGTCTAATGCATTTCCTATGGAGGGGTTTGTTTGTTTACGATTAGCTTAATTACTCGGCCCCTGTTTGTCGTAGCTCAATGTTTTTAGTATGGTTAGATGGGGGACAAATTGGACTATAACATACTCAAAGGACATCCCCGTATCTCCAGTAGAAACAGAGTTACGAGCCTGCAAAGTATAGTCTAATGCATTTTCTATGGAGGGGTTTGTTTGTTCACGTATTGCTTAATTACTTGACCCTGTTCTTTCTATTAAAAATAATAACATATCTTTAGTGTAGCGGTTATCGCATCCGCCTCACTCTCGGAAGGCCACAGGTTCGAAACCACGAAGTTTTTTTTTTTTGCTTGGAACATGCAAAGACCTTTATAATTATCCGAGCATTTGTGTCAAGGTCACATTATTTACATCCTCGTATCTCTGGTAGAACCAGAGTTACGAGCCTCCAGAATTTAGTCTAATGTATTTCCTATGGAGGGGTTTGTTTGTATACGATAAGCTTAATTACTCGACTACTGTTTGTCGTAGCCCTAATTCTTAGTATGGCTAGATGGGGGACAAATTGGTCTATAACATACTCAAGGGACATCCCCGTATCTCCAGTAGAAACAGAGTTACGAGCCTGCAAAGTATATTTTCAAAAATCAAAAGTAACCTTCTAACAATAAGTGAGACAAAAAGTAAGTTGACGACGATATTGAGGTAGCCTCAAGTTTAAAGTATCCTTGTATGGGGAGCAAAGAGTACTATATCATATCCAAAGGAGATCCCAGTATCTCTTGTAGAACAAGAGTTATGAGCCTCCAAAGTTTAGTGCAAAAATCATAAGTAACATAATAAAAATAAGTGAGACGATACCAAAGTTGACGAGCATTTTGCTTAATATCTCGGCCCCTGTTTGTCGTAGCTCAATGTTTTTAGTATGGTTAGATGGGGGACAATTTGGACTATATCATATCCTAAGGACATCCCCGTATCTCTTGTAGACACAGAGTTATGGGCCTGCAAAGTATAGTCTAATGCATTTCCTATGGACGGGTTGTTTGTTTACGTTTAGCTTAATTACTCGGCCCCTGTTTGTCGTAGCTCAATGTTTTTAGTATGGTTAGATGGGGGACAAATTGGACTATAAAATACTGAAAGGACATCCCCGTATCTCCAGTAGAAACAGAGTTACGAGCCTGCAAAGTATAGTCTAACTCATTTCCTATGGAGGGGGTTTGTTTCTTTACGTTTTGCTTAAGTACTCGGCCCCTGTTTGTCGTAGCCCAAAGTTTTTAGTATGGTTAGATGAAGGACAAATAGGACTATAACATATCCTAAGGACATCCCGGTATCTACAGTAGAAACAGAGTTACGAGCCTGCAAAGTTTATTTTCAAAAATCAAAAGTAACCTTCTAACAATAAGTGAGACAAAAAATAAGTTGACGACGATATTGAGGTAGCCTCAAGTTTAAAGTATCCTTGTATGGGGAGCAAAGAGTACTATAACATATCCACAGGAGATCCCAGTATCTCTTGTAGAACAAGAGTTATGAGCCTCCAAAGTTTAGTGCAAAAATCATAAGTAACATAATAAAAATAAGTGAGACGATACCAAAGTTGACGAACATTTTGCTTAATATCTCGGCCCTTGTTTGTAGTAGCTCAATGTTTTTAGTATGGTTAGATGGGGGACAAATTGGACTATAACATACTCAAAGGACATCCCCGTATCTCCAGTAGAAACAGAGTTACGAGCCTGCAAAGTATAGTCTAATGCATTTTCTATGGAGGGGTTTGTTTGTTCACGTATTGCTTAATTACTTTACCCTGTTCTTTCGATTAAAAATAATAACATATCTTTGGTGTAGCGGTTATCGCATCCGCCTCACTCCCGGAAGGCCACAGGTTCGAAACCGCGAGGTTTTTTTTTTTGCTTGGAACATGCAAAGACCTTTATAATTATCCGAACATTTGTGTCAAGGTCACATTATTTACATCCCCGTATCTCTGGTAGAACCAGAGTTACGAGCCTCCAGAATTTAGTCTAATGTATTTCCTATGGAGGGGTTTGTTTGTTTACGATTAGCTTAATTACTCGACTAGTGTTTGTCGTAGCCCTAATTCTTAGTATGGCTAGATGGGGGACAAATTGGTCTATAACTTACTCAAAGGACATCCCCGCATCTCCAGTAGAAACAGAGTTACGAGCCTGCAAAGTTTATTTTCAAAAATCAAAAGTAACCTTCTAACAATAAGTGAGACAAAAAATAAGTTGACGACGATATTGAGGTAGCCTCAAGTTTAAAGTATCCTTGTATGGGGAGCAAAGAGTACTATAACATATCCACAGGAGATCCCAGTATCTCTTGTAGAACAAGAGTTATGAGCCTCCAAAGTTTAGTGCAAAAATCATAAGTAACATAATAAAAATAAGTGAGACGATACCAAAGTTGACGAACATTTTGCTTAATATCTCGTCCCTTGTTTGTCGTAGCTCAATGTTTTTAGTATGGTTAGATGGGGGACAAATTGGACTATAACATACTCAAAGGACATCCCCGTATCTCCAGTAGAAACAGAGTTACGAGCCTGCAAAGTATAGTCTAATGCATTTTCTATGGAGGGGTTTGTTTGTTCACGTATTGCTTAATTACTTGACCCTGTTCTTTCGATTAAAAATAATAACATATCTTTAGTGTAGCGGTTATCGCATCCGCCTCACTCCCGGAAGGCCACAGGTTCGAAACCGCGAGGTTTTCTTTTTGCTTGGAACATGCAAAGACCTTTATAATTATCCGAACATTTGTGTCAAGGTCACATTATTTACATCCCCGTATCTCTGGTAGAACCAGAGTTACGAGCCTCCAGAATTTAGTCTAATGTATTTCCTATGGAGGGGTTTGTTTGTTTACGATTAGCTTAATTACTCGACTAGTGTTTGTCGTAGCCCTAATTCTTAGTATGGCTAGATGGGGGACAAATTGGTCTATAACATACTCAAAGGACATCCCCGTATCTCCAGTAGAAACAGAGTTACGAGCCTGCAAAGTATATTTTCAAAAATCAAAAGTAACCTTCTAACAATAAGTGAGACAAAAAGTAAGATGACGACGATATTGAGGTAGCCTCAAGTTTAAAGTATCCTTGTATGGGGAGCAAAGAGTACTATAACATTTCCAAAGGAGATCCCAGTATCTCTTGTAGAACAAGAGTTATGAGCCTCCAAAGTTTAGTGCAAAAATCATAAGTAACATAATAAAAATAAGTGAGACGATACCAAAGTTGACGAACATTTTGCTTAATATCTCGGCCCTTGTTTGTCGTAGCTCAATGTTTTTAGTATGGTTAGATGGGGGACAATTTGGCCTATAACATATCCTAAGGACATCCCCGTATCTCTAGTAGACACAGAGTTATGGGCCTGCAAAGTATAGTCTAATGCATTTCCTAAGGACGGGTTGTTTGTTTACGTTTAGCTTAATTACTCGGCCCCTGTTTGTCGTAGCTCAATGTTTTTAGTATGGTTAGATGGGGGACAAATTGGACTATAACATACTCAAAGGACATCCCCGTATCTCCAGTGGAAACAGAGCTACGAGCCTGCAAAGTATAGTCTAACTCATTTCCTATGGAGGGGGTTTGTTTCTTTACGTTTCGCTTAAGTACTCAGCCCCTGTTTGTCGTAGCCCAAAGTTTTTAGTATGGTTAGATGAATGACAAATTGGACTATAACATATCCTAAGGACATCCCCGTATCTCTGGTAGAACCAGAGTTACGAGCCTGCAAAATTTATTTTAAAAAATCAAAAGTAACCTTCTAACAATAAGTGAGACAAAAAATAAGTTACGACGATATTGAGGTAGCCTCAAGTTTAAAGTATCCTAGTATGGGGAGCAAAGAGTACTATAACATTTCCAAAGGAGATCCCAGTATCTCTTGTAGAACAAGAGTTATGAGCCTCCAAAGTTTAGTGCAAAAATCATAAGTAACATAATAAAAATAAGTGAGACGATACCAAAGTTGACGAACATTTTGCTTAATATCTCGGCCCTTGTTTGTCGTAGCTCAATGTCGTAGCTCTCGGCAACGGCCATATCACGCTGAATTCACCGGTTCTCGTCCGATAACCAAAGTTAAGCAGCGTCGAGCGCAGTCAGTACTTGGGAGGGCGACCACTTAGGAACACTGCGTGCCGTTAGCTTTTTCACTTTTTTTTCCTCTTTTAAATTCCAATAGATATGAAAAAAGCAAACATATTTTCTTTTTGTTATTGTTTGAAAAAGATGAAGGTTAATTTGTCTCACTTAATTTAAATTCGAATTATTATCTAGCACTCTCGGCAACGGCCATATCACGCTGAGAACACCGGTTCTCGTCCGATCGCCGACGTTAGCAGCGTCGAGCGCAGTCAGTACTTGGGAATACTGCGTGCCGTTTGCTTTTTCACTTTTGTTTCCTCTTTCAAATTCCACCAGATATGAAAAAAGCAAACATATCTTCTTTTTGTTATTGTTTTATAATGATGAAAGTTAATTAAATTCAAATTATTAACTAGCACTCTCGGCAACGGCCATATCACGCTGAATACAGCGGTTCTCGTCCGATAACCGAAGTTAAGCAGCGTCGAGCGCAGTCACTACTTGGGAGGGAGACCACTTAGGAACACTGCGTGCCGTTGGCTTTTTCACTTTTTTTCCCCATTTAAATTTTAATAGATATGAAAAAAGCAAACATGTTTTCTTTTTATTATTGTTTTAAAATGATGAAGGTTAATTTGTCTCACTTAATTTAAATTCGAATTATTAACTAGCACTCTCGGCAACGGCCATATCACGCTGAAAAGACCGGTTCACGTCCGATCACCGAAGATAAGCAGCGTCGAGTGCAAACAGTACTTGGGAATACTGCGTGCCGTTTGTTTTTTCACTTTTGTTTCCTCTTTTAAATTCCACCAGATATGAAAAAAGCAAACATATCTTCTTTTTGTTATTGTTTTATAAAGATGAAGGTTAATTAAATTCAAATTATTAACTAGCACTCTCGGCAACGGCCATATCACGCTGAATACACCAGTTCTCGTCCGATAACCAAAGTTAAGCAGCGTCGAGCGCAGTCAGTACTTGGGAGGGCGACCACTTAGGAACACTGCGTGCCGTTAGCTTTTTCACTATTTTTTCCTCTTTTAAATTCCAATAGATATGAAAAAAGCAAACATATTTTCTTTTTGTTATTGTTTGAAAAAGATGAAGGTTAATTTGTCTCACTTAATTTAAATTCGAATTATTATCTAGCACTCTCGGCAACGGCCATATCACGCTGAAAACACCGGTTCTCGTCCGATCGCCGACGTAAGCAGCGTCGAGCGCAGTCAGTACTTGGGAATACTGCGTGCCGTTTGCTTTTTCACTTTTGTTTCCTCTTTCAAATTCTACCAGATATGAAAAAAGCAAACATATCTTCTTTTTGTTATTGTTTTATAATGATGAAAGTTAATTAAATTCAAATTATTAACTAGCACTCTCGGGAACGGCCATATCACGCTGAATACACCGGTTCTCGTCCGATAACCGAAGTTAAGCAGCGTCGAGCGCAGTCACTACTTGGGAGGGAGACCACTTAGGAACACTGCGTGCCGTTGGCTTTTTCAATTTTTCTTCCCCATTTAAATTTTAATAGATATGAAAAAAGCAAACATGTTTTCTTTTTGTTATTGTTTTAAAATGATGAAGGTTAATTTGTCTCACTTAATTTAAATTCGAATTATTAACTAGCACTCTCGGCAACGGCCATATCACGCTGAAAACACCGGTTCACGTCCGATCACCGAAGTTAAGCAGCGTCGAGCGCATACAGTACTTGGGAATACTGCGTGCCGTTGGCTTTTTCACTTTTGTTTCCTCTTTCAAATTCCACCAGATATGAAAAAAGCAAACATATCTTCTTTTTTGTTATTGTTTTATAATGATGAAAGTTAATTAAATTCAAATTATTAACTAGCACTCTCGGCAACGGCCATATTACGCTGAATACACCGGTTCTCGTCCGATAACCGAAGTTAAGCAGCGTCGAGCGCAGTCACTACTTGGGAGGGAGACCACTTAGGAACACTGCGTGCCGTTGGCTTTTTCACTTTTTTTTCCTCTTTTAAATTTTAATAGATAAGAAAAAAGCAAACATGTTTTCTTTTTGTTATTGTTTTAAAATGATGAAGGTTAATTTGTCTCACTTAATTTAAATTCGAATTATTAACTAGCACTCTCGGCAACGGCCATATCACGCTGAAAACACCGGTTCACGTCCGATCACCGAAAATAAGCAGCGTCGAGCGCATACAGTACTTGGAAATACTGCGTGCCGTTTGTTTTTTCACTTTTGTTTCTTCTTTTAAATTCCACCAGATATGAAAAAAGCAAACATATCTTCTTTTTGTTATTGTTTTATAAAGATGAACGTTAATTAAATTCAAATTATTAACTAGCACTCTCGGCAACGGCCGTATCACGCTGAATACACCGTTTCTCGTCCGATAACCGAAGTTAAGCAGCGTCGAGCGCAGTCAGTACTTGGGAGGGCGACCACTTAGGAACACTGCGTGCCGTAAGCTTTTTCACTTTTTTTCCTCTTTTAAATTCCAATAGATATGAAAAAAGCAAACATATTTTCTTTTTGTTATTGTTTGAAAAAGATGAAGGTTAATTTGTCTCACTTAATTTAAATTCGAATTATTATCTAGCACTCTCGGCAACGGCCATATCACGCTGAGAACACCGGTTCTCGTCCGATCGCCGACGTTAGCAGCGTCGAGCGCAGTCAGTACTTGGGAATACTGCGTGCCGATTGCTTCTTCACTTTTGTTTCCTCTTTCAAATTCCACCAGATATGAAAAGAGCAAACATATCTTCTTTTTGTAATTGTTTTATAAAGATGAAAGTTAATTAAATTCAAATTATTAACTAGCACTCTCGGCAACGGCCATATCACGCTGTATACACCGATTCTCGTCCGAATACCGAAGTTAAGCAGCGTCGAGCGCAGTCATTACTTGGGAGGGACACCACTTAGGAACACTGCGTGCCGTTGGCTTTTTCACTTTTTTTCCTCTTTTAAATTTTAATAGATATGAAAAAAGCAAACACGTTTTCTTTTTGATATTGTTTTAAAATGATGAAGGTTAATTTGTCTCACTTAATTTAAATTCGAATAATTAACTAGCACTCTCGGCAACGGCCATATCACGCTGAAAACACCGGTTCACGTCCGATCACCGAAGTTAAGCAGCGTCGAGCGCATACAGTACTTGGGAATTCTGCGTGCCGTTGGCTTTTTCAGTTTTGTTTCCTCTTTCAAATTCCACCAGATATGAAAAAAGCAAACATATCTTCTTTTTTGTTATTGTTTTATAAAGATGAAAGTTAATTAAATTCAAATTATTAACTAGCACTCTCGGCAACGGCCATATCACGCTGAATACACCGGTTCTCGTCCGATAACCGAAGTTAAGCAACGTCGAGCGCAGTCACTACTTGGGAGGGAGACCACTTAGGAACACTGCGTGCCGTTGGCTTTTTCAATTTTTCTTCCCCATTTAAATTTTAATAGATATGAAAAAAGCAAACATGTTTTCTTTTTGTTATTGTTTTAAAATGATGAAGGTTAATTTGTCTCACTTAATTTAAATTCGAATTATTAACTAGCACTCTCGGCAACGGCCATATCACGCTGAAAACACCGGTTCACGTCCGATCACCGAAGTTAAGCAGCGTCGAGCGCATACAGTACTTGGGAATACTGCGTGCCGTTGGCTTTTTCACTTTTGTTTCCTCTTTCAAATTCCACCAGATATGAAAAAAGCAAACATATCTTCTTTTTTGTTATTGTTTTATAAAGATGAAAGTTAATTAAATTCAAATTATTAACTAGCACTCTCGGCAACGGCCATATCACGCTGAATACACCGGTTCTCGTCCGATAACCGAAGTTAAGCAGCGTCGAGCGCAGTCACTACTTGGGAGGGAGACCACTTAGGAACACTGCGTGCCGTTGGCTTTTTCACTTTTTTTTCCTCTTTTAAATTTTAATAGATAAGAAAAAAGCAAACATGTTTTCTTTTTGTTATTTATTGTTTTAAAATGATGAAGGTTAATTTGTCTCACTTAATTTAAATTCGAATTATTAACTAGCACTCTCGGCAACGGCCATATCACGCTGAAAACACCGGTTCACGTCCGATCACCGAAAATAAGCAGCGTCGAGCGCATACAGTACTTGGAAATACTGCGTGCCGTTTGTTTTTTCACTTTTGTTTCTTCTTTTAAATTCCACCAGATATGAAAAAAGCAAACATATCTTCTTTTTGTTATTGTTTTATAAAGATGAACGTTAATTAAATTCAAATTATTAACTAGCACTCTCGGCAACGGCCGTATCACGCTGAATACACCGTTTCTCGTCCGATAACCGAAGTTAAGCAGCGTCGAGCGCAGTCAGTACTTGGGAGGGCGACCACTTAGGAACACTGCGTGCCGTAAGCTTTTTCACTTTTTTTCCTCTTTTAAATTCCAATAGATATGAAAAAAGCAAACATATTTTCTTTTTGTTATTGTTTGAAAAAGATGAAGGTTAATTTGTCTCACTTAATTTAAATTCGAATTATTATCTAGCACTCTCGGCAACGGCCATATCACGCTGAGAACACCGGTTCTCGTCCGATCGCCGACGTTAGCAGCGTCGAGCGCAGTCAGTACTTGGGAATACTGCGTGCCGATTGCTTCTTCACTTTTGTTTCCTCTTTCAAATTCCACCAGATATGAAAAGAGCAAACATATCTTCTTTTTGTAATTGTTTTATAAAGATGAAAGTTAATTAAATTCAAATTATTAACTAGCACTCTCGGCAACGGCCATATCACGCTGTATACACCGATTATCGTCCGAATACCGAAGTTAAGCAGCGTCGAGCGCAGTCATTACTTGGGAGGGACACCACTTAGGAACACTGCGTGCCGTTGGCTTTTTCACTTTTTTTCCTCTTTTAAATTTTAATAGATATGAAAAAAGCAAACACGTTTTCTTTTTGATATTGTTTTAAATGATGAAGGTTAATTTGTCTCACTTAATTTAAATTCGAATAATTAACTAGCACTCTCGGCAACGGCCATATCACGCTGAAAACACCGGTTCACGTCCGATCACCGAAGTTAAGCAGCGTCGAGCGCATACAGTACTTGGGAATTCTGCGTGCCGTTGGCTTTTTCACTTTTGTTTCCTCTTTCAAATTCCACCAGATATGAAAAAAGCAAACATATCTTCTTTTTTGTTATTGTTTTATAAAGATGAAAGTTAATTAAATTCAAATTATTAACTAGCACTCTCGGCAACGGCCATATCATGCTGAATACACCGGTTCTCGTCCGATAACCGAAGTTAAGCAACGTCGAGCGCAGTCACTACTTGGGAGGGAGACCACTTAGGAACACTGCGTGCCGTTGGCTTTTTCAATTTTTCTTCCCCATTTAAATTTTAATAGATATGAAAAAAGCAAACATGTTTTCTTTTTGTTATTGTTTTAAAATGATGAAGGTTAATTTGTCTCACTTAATTTAAATTCGAATTATTAACTAGCACTCTCGGCAACGGCCATATCACGCTGAAAACACCGGTTCACGTCCGATCACCGAAGTTAAGCAGCGTCGAGCGCATACAGTACTTGGGAATACTGCGTGCCGTTGGCTTTTTCACTTTTGTTTCCTCTTTCAAATTCCACCAGATATGAAAAAAGCAAACATATCTTCTTTTTTGTTATTGTTTTATAAAGATGAAAGTTAATTAAATTCAAATTATTAACTAGCACTCTCGGCAACGGCCATATCACGCTGAATACACCGGTTCTCGTCCGATAACCGAAGTTAAGCAGCGTCGAGCGCAGTCACTACTTGGGAGGGAGACCACTTAGGAACACTGCGTGCCGTTGGCTTTTTCAATTTTTCTTCCCCATTTAAATTTTAATAGATATGAAAAAAGCAAACATGTTTTCTTTTTGTAATTGTTTTAAAATGATGAAGGTTAATTTGTCTCACTTAATTTAAATTCGAATTATTAACTAGCACTCTCGGCAACGGCCATATCACGCTGAAAACACCGGTTCACGTCCGATCACCGAAGTTAAGCAGCGTCGAGCGCATACAGTACTTGGGAATACTGCGTGCCGTTTGTTTTTTCACTTTTGTTTCCTCTTTTAAATTCCACCAGATATGAAAAAAGCAAACATATCTTCTTTTTGTTATTGTTTTATAAAGATGAAGGTTAATAAAATTCAAATTATTAACTAGCACTCTCGGCAACGGCCATATCACGCTGAATTCACCGGTTCTCGTCCGATAACCGAAGTTAAGCAGCGTCGAGCGCAGTCAGTACTTGGGAGGGCGACCACTTAGGAACACTGCGTGCCGTAAGCTTTTTCACTTTTTTTCCTCTTTTAAATTCCAATAGATATGAAAAAAGCAAACATATTTTCTTTTTGTTATTGTTTGAAAAAGATGAAGATTAATTTGTCTCACTTAATTTAAATTCGAATTATTATCTAGCACTCTCGGCAACGGCCATATCACGCTGAGAACACCGGTTCTCGTCCGATCGCCGACGTTAGCAGCGTCGAGCGCAGTCAGTACTTGGGAATACTGCGTGCCGATTGCTTCTTCACTTTTGTTTCCTCTTTCAAATTCCACCAGATATGAAAAGAGCAAACATATCTTCTTTTTGTAATTGTTTTATAAAGATGAAAGTTAATTAAATTCAAATTATTAACTAGTACTCTCGGCAACGGCCATATCACGCTGTATACACCGATTCTCGTCCGAATACCGAAGTTAAGCAGCGTCGAGCGCAGTCATTACTTGGGAGGGAGACCACTTAGGAACACTGCGTGCCGTTGGCTTTTTCACTTTTTTTCCTCTTTTAAATTTTAATAGATATGAAAAAAGCAAACACGTTTTCTTTTTGTTATTGTTTTAAAATGATGAAGGTTAATTTGTCTCACTTAATTTAAATTCGAATTATTAACTAGCACTCTCGGCAACGGCCATATCACGCTGAAAACACCGGTTCACGTCCGATCACCGAAGTTAAGCAGCGTCGAGCGCATACAGTACTTGGGAATACTGCGTGCCGTTGGCTTTTTCACTTTTGTTTCCTCTTTCAAATTCCACCAGATATGAAAAAAGCAAACATATCTTCTTTTTTGTTATTGTTTTATAAAGATGAAAGTTAATTAAATTCAAATTATTAACTAGCATTCTCGGCAACGGCCATATTACGCTGAATACACCGGTTCTCGTCCGATAACCGAAGTTAAGCAGCGTCGAGCGCAGTCACTACTTGGGAGGGAGACCACTTAGGAACACTGCGTGCCGTTGGCTTTTTCACTTTTTTTTCCTCTTTTAAATTTTAATAGATAAGAAAAAAGCAAACATGTTTTCTTTTTGTTATTGTTTTAAAATGATGAAGGTTAATTTGTCTCACTTAATTTAAATTCGAATTATTAACTAGCACTCTCGGCAACGGCCATATCACGCTGAAAACACCGGTTCACGTCCGATCACCGAAAATAAGCAGCGTCGAGCGCATACAATACTTGGAAATACTGCGTGCCGTTTGTTTTTTCACTTTTGTTCCACCAGATATGAAAAAAGCAAACATATCTTCTTTTTGTTATTGTTTTATAAAGATGAAGGTTAATAAAATTCAAATTATTAACTAGCACTCTCGGCAACGGCCATATCACGCTGAATTCACCGGTTCTCGTCCGATAACCGAAGTTAAGCAGCGTCGAGCGCAGTCAGTACTTGGGAGGGCGACCACTTAGGAACACTGCGTGCCGTAAGCTTTTTCACTTTTTTTCCTCTTTTAAATTCCAATAGATATGAAAAAAGCCTACATATTTTCTTTTTGTTATTGTTTGAAAAAGATGAAGATTAATTTGTCTCACTTAATTTAAATTCGAATTATTATCTAGCACTCTCGGCAACGGCCATATCACGCTGAGAACACCGGTTCTCGTCCGATCGCCGACGTTAGCAGCGTCGAGCGCAGTCAGTACTTGGGAATACTGCGTGCCGATTGCTTCTTCACTTTTGTTTCCTCTTTCAAATTCCACCAGATATGAAAAGAGCAAACATATCTTCTTTTTGTAATTGTTTTATAAAGATGAAAGTTAATTAAATTCAAATTATTAACTAGTACTCTCGGCAACGGCCATATCACGCTGTATACACCGATTCTCGTCCGAATACCGAAGTTAAGCAGCGTCGAGCGGAGTCATTACTTGGGAGGGAGACCATTTAGGAACACTGCGTGCCGTTGGCTTTTTCACTTTTTTTCCTCTTTTAAATTTTAATAGATATGAAAAAAGCAAACACGTTTTCTTTTTGTTATTGTTTTAAAATGATGAAGGTTAATTTGTCTCACTTAATTTAAATTCGAATTATTAACTAGCACTCTCGGCAACGGCCATATCACGCTGAAAACACCGGTTCACGTCCGATCACCGAAGTTAAGCAGCGTCGAGCGCATACAGTACTTGGGAATACTGCGTGCCGTTGGCTTTTTCACTTTTGTTTCCTCTTTCAAATTCCACCAGATATGAAAAAAGCAAACATATCTTCTTTTTTGTTATTGTTTTATAAAGATGAAAGTTAATTAAATTCAAATTATTAACTAGCATTCTCGGCAACGGCCATATTACGCTGAATACACCGGTGCTCGTCCGATAACCGAAGTTAAGCAGCGTCGAGCGCAGTCACTACTTGGGAGGGAGACCACTTAGGAACACTGCGTGCCGTTGGCTTTTTCACTTTTTTTTCCTCTTTTAAATTTTAATAGATAAGAAAAAAGCAAACATGTTTTCTTTTTGTTATTGTTTTAAAATGATGAAGGTTAATTTGTCTCACTTAATTTAAATTCGAATTATTAACTAGCACTCTCGGCAACGGCCATATCACGCTGAAAACACCGGTTCACGTCCGATCACCGAAAATAAGCAGCGTCGAGCGCATACAATACTTGGAAATACTGCGTGCCGTTTGTTTTTTCACTTTTGTTCCCCCAGATATGAAAAAAGCAAACATATCTTCTTTTTGTTATTGTTTTATAAAGATGAACGTTAATTAAATTCAAATTATTAACTAGCACTCTCGGCAACGGCCGTATCACGCTGAATACACCGTTTCTCGTCCGATAACCGCAGTTAAGCAGCGTCGAGCGCAGTCAGTACTTGGGAGGGCGACCACTTAGGAACACTGCGTGCCGTAAGCTTTTTCACTTTTTTTCCTCTTTTAAATTCCAATAGATATGAAAAAAGCAAACATATTTTCTTTTTGTTATTGTTTGAAAAAGATGAAGGTTAATTTGTCTCACTTAATTTAAATTCGAATTATTATCTAGCACTCTCGGCAACGGCCATATCACGTTGAGAACACCGGTTCTCGTCCGATCGCCGACGTTAGCAGCGTCGAGCGCAGTCAGTACTTGGGAATACTGCGTGCCGATTGCTTCTTCACTTTTGTTTCCTCTTTCAAATTCCACCAGATATGAAAAGAGCAAACATATCTTCTTTTTGTAATTGTTTTATAAAGATGAAAGTTAATTAGATTCAAATTATTAACTAGCACTCTCGGCAACGGCCATATCACGCTGTATACACCGATTCTCGTCCGAATACCGAAGTTAAGCAGCGTCGAGCGCAGTCATTACTTGGGAGGGAGACCTCTTAGGAACACTGCGTGCCGTTGGCTTTTTCACTTTTTTTCCTCTTTTAAATTTTAATAGATATGAAAAAAGCAAACACGTTTTCTTTTTACCTCTCCGAGTGACGTATGTCACGGAGAGGTTCTGTAACGATCGTGTGTGTCTGTGTGTCTGTCTGTGTGTCTGTGTGTCTGTGTGTGTGTCTGTTGTTACACCCACGTGACCGCGTTCGCAGTTTCCAAATCGGAGCAAACGTGTTCGCCATTTCCGAACTGCTTTCACAGTCACGGAAATGGCTACTCTATTTGAGTTCTCACACCACCATATTCTGGTCTTGGATCCATCCCACACGGACACCAGTCTGTACTTACTGGCTTCTAATCACCACCATCTTATGGCCTTCGTCCATCCCACATGGACACCAGTCTGTACTTACTGGCTTCTAATACCACCATCTTCTGGTCATTGTCCATCCCACATGGACACCAGTCTGTACACACTGGCTTCTAACACCACTATCTTCTGGTCTTGGTTTTTGTCCATACCACATGGACACCAGTCTGTACACCTGGCTTCTACACCACCATCTTCTGGTCTTTGTTTGTGTCCATCCCACATGGACACCAGTCTGCACACCTGGCTTCTACTCCATCGTCATCGTTTGGTTTAAGACATTCGCGGCGATCAGCTAGGGTTACGAGAAACGTCTAGCCTCCCTAGGGTGGGTTGTCCACCAAAGGTTTTCGCAATTGCGGTTGTTCTTGCTTTTAACTGTAGTTCGACACCCTTATATACTACCTATTTGAATAAGGCGAAGCAACCGGCGTATGCTTCATTTCAAACGCCAATATTAGTCAAGTCTCTCAAGAATGTTTAATTGTTCTTTTTTAAAACGATGTAACGTTCAATAAGGCGAATAACTAACGAAGAAAATATTAAATATTAATTATATTCATTTTAATATTTAAGATAATCTTGTTTCTCAATTCAAAACTAATACGGAAAGAGTTAAAAAGCAGTCTATGTTTTTGTCTGTGTGTGTCCGTCCGTTGTTACAGTAGTGTGCTGCGTTAGAAGTTCGTTTTGTTTTGATGTGTACAGGAATCCTACAGAACCATAATATTCCCTTTATCCTTAATATAAAGTGAATATGTGGAAATATTTTTCGTAATTATGATGCATTTAGTACTTTTGTAGCTTTAAAGCTCTATTTCATTTTGATATTCCAAAACGTTTTTTTAATATTATTATTTAAAATGGATGTTTATATATTACCTAAGCTATACTACATCTGTTTATAGCATAATCCTTTCTAAAGTGAATACAAGCACAACGCTACTATGTTGGTCAAATGAACATTTATTTGTCAATAGGCCTAGTGAAACAAAAAGTAAACGCTTGGGTTTGGATTTCGTTTCTGTAATGCAGAGACATTAACGGTTCAGAGTGAGCCGAAAGTTAAGTACACTCTAGGCTTAGATATTATAATCATGTTGGAAATCTGGGCCGCGTTCAGCAGAGCCCAGCGCTGTTAGCAGTGTCCTACATAACGGGATTTTGTTTTTGAATTTTGACGTCACGGTTCTTAGCGCTGAGCTAGCGCGGTGTTCAAAGAAAATAGTCGGCTTTTTGGATAACGTGACGTAAAACGTGTAGTTCTCAGCTTGGCGAAAAAACCATGGATGATTAATACAAATAGCTCTATGGGACTATAGCTATTTAATTGGCGTGAAACCAGTTGATCACGCGAGAATTTTGAGAGATATGCTAGTTTCTAATTTTAATTATAAAAGTTGTTATCTATCTCTATAAATATGTTATCATACAATTTTTGTTAAGCCTTGGTACCTTGCACGCTTTATTGCGCTAGCGTCAATTATAAAACGCCGATGACCGGAGAAAAGCTATGACGACAGAGCTCACCGGTAAACATTTCCAAAATCCGCTGTCTTTTTTGGTGAGCTATGACGACAGAGCTCACCGGTAAACATTTCCAAAATCCGCTGTCTTTTTTGGTGAGCTCTGCTGAACGCAGCCCAGACCAGTGAAAGGTCTGATCGTAATCGGATAATAGCTTCGTGTTTTCATGCTTTTTATGGTACGCATTTACTTTCAGTGTGTGTAGCCACAAATAAGCTTTGGTGTTATGTAACGTTAACAGTCATGTTGACAAACTAAGAAAATCGTTGAGGTGAAACGAGAGGATAGTGTTTATATGGCAACCCTGTTGTGAATATGGCTTTGAACATAGAGGGCATACAGTTGAGGAGTAGAAAATCGGGCCTTTACAAACACGTAAAGGTAGTATCCCTCTCTTCATTTCCCGTTTCTCCCCCATTGGATGATTTTAATGTGTACAAGTATATCATTATTGGATGTAAAATGTCGTCTGATTTACAGTGTATTTGCTATGCTTTGTATACTGCTTTAATATTTCATAAATTTTAACTTAAGAAACATTTCCATATCTGGGTAAATAAGTTTGTAAGTAGTCGTCTTGACTCGGAGAGGTAATATTTTGGTTTTCCCAACTTGTTGTTATTGTTTTAAAATGATGAAGGTTAATTTGTCTGACTTAATTTAAATTCGAATTATTAACTAGCACTCTCGGCAACGGCCATATCACGCTGAAAACACCGGTTCACGTCCGATCACCGAAGTTAAGCAGCGTCGAGCGCATACAGTACTTGGGAATACTGCGTGCCGTTGGCTTTTTCACTTTTGTTTCCTCTTTCAAATTCCACCAGATATGAAAAAAGCAAACATATCTTCTTTTTTGTTATTGTTTTATAAAGATGAAAGTTAATTAAATTCAAATTATTAACTAGCACTCTCGGCAACGGCCATATCACGCTGAATACACCGGTTCTCGTCCGATAACCGAAGTTAAGCAACGTCGAGCGCAGTCACTACTTGGGAGGGAGACCACTTAGGAACACTGCGTGCCGTTGGCTTTTTCAATTTTTCTTCCCCATTTAAATTTTAATAGATATGAAAAAAGCAAACATGTTTTCTTTTTGTTATTGTTTTAAAATGATGAAGGTTAATTTGTCTCACTTAATTTAAATTCGAATTATTAACTAGCACTCTCGGCAACGGCCATATCACGCTGAAAACACCGGTTCACGTCCGATCACCGAAGTTAAGCAGCGTCGAGCGCATACAGTACTTGGGAATACTGCGTGCCGTTGGCTTTTTCACTTTTGTTTCCTCTTTCAAATTCCACCAGATATGAAAAAAGCAAACATATCTTCTTTTTTGTTATTGTTTTATAAAGATGAAAGTTAATTAAATTCAAATTATTAACTAGCACTCTCGGCAACGGCCATATCACGCTGAATACACCGGTTCTCGTCCGATAACCGAAGTTAAGCAGCGTCGAGCGCAGTCACTACTTGGGAGGGAGACCACTTAGGAACACTGCGTGCCGTTGGCTTTTTCAATTTTTCTTCCCCATTTAAATTTTAATAGATATGAAAAAAGCAAACATGTTTTCTTTTTGTTATTGTTTTAAAATGATGAAGGTTAATTTGTCTCACTTAATTTAAATTCGAATTATTAACTAGCACTCTCGGCAACGGCCATATCACGCTGAAAACACCGGTTCACGTCCGATCACCGAAGTTAAGCAGCGTCGAGCGCATACAGTACTTGGGAATACTGCGTGCCGTTTGTTTTTTCACTTTTGTTTCCTCTTTTAAATTCCACCAGATATGAAAAAAGCAAACATATCTTCTTTTTGTTATTGTTTTATAAAGATGAAGGTTAATAAAATTCAAATTATTAACTAGCACTCTCGGCAACGGCCATATCACGCTGAATTCACCGGTTCTCGTCCGATAACCGAAGTTAAGCAGCGTCGAGCGCAGTCAGTACTTGGGAGGGCGACCACTTAGGAACATTGCGTGCCGTAAGCTTTTTCACTTTTTTTCCTCTTTTAAATTCCAATAGATATGAAAAAAGCAAACACGTTTTCTTTTTGTTATTGTTTTAAAATGATGAAGGTTAATTTGTCTCACTTAATTTAAATTCGAATTATTAACTAGCACTCTCGGCAACGGCCATATCACGCTGAAAACACCGGTTCACGTCCGATCAACGAAGTTAAGCAGCGTCGAGCGCATACAGTACTTGGGAATACTGCGTGCCGTTGGCTTTTTCACTTTTGTTTCCTCTTTCAAATTCCACCAGATATGAAAAAAGCAAACATATCTTCTTTTTTGTTATTGTTTTATAAAGATGAAAGTTAATTAAATTCAAATTATTAACTAGCACTCTCGGCAACGGCCATATCACGCTGAATACACCGGTTCTCGTCCGATAACCGAAGTTAAGCAGCGTCGAGCGCAGTCACTACTTGGGAGGGAGACCACTTAGGAACACTGCGTGCCGTTGGCTTTTTCACTTTTTTTTCCTCTTTTAAATTTTAATAGATATGAAAAAAGCAAACATGTTTTCTTTTTGTTATTGTTTTAAAATGATGAAGGTTAATTTGTCTCACTTAATTTAAATTCGAATTATTAACTAGCACTCTCGACAACGGCCATATCACGCTGAGAACACAGGTTCTCGTCCGATCGCCGACGTTAGCAGCGTCGAGCGCAGTCAGTACTTGGGAATACTGCGTGCCGTTGGCTTTTTCACTTTTGTTTCCTCTTTTAAATTCCACCCGATATGAAAAAAGCAAACATATCTTCTTTTTGTTATTGTTTTATAAAGATGAAAGTTAATTAAATTAAAATTATTAACTAGCACTCTCGGCAACGGCCATATTACGCTGAATACACCGGTTCTCGTCCGATAAACGAAGTTAAGCAGCGTCGAGCGCAGTCACTACTTGGGAGGGAGACCACTTAGGAACACTGCGTGCAGTTGGCTTTTTCACTTTTTTTTCCTCTTTTAAATTTTAATAGATAACAAAAAAGCAAACCTGTTTTCTTTTTGTTATTGTTTTAAAATGATGAAGGTTAATTTGTCTCACTTAATTTAAATTCGAATTATTAACTAGCACTCTCGGCAACGGCCATATCACGCTGAAAAGACCGGTTCTTGTCCGATCACCGAAGTTAAGCAGCGTCGAGCGCATAGAGTACTTGGGAATACTGCGTGCCGTTGGCTTTTTCACTTTTGTTTCCTCTTTCAAATTCCACCAGATATGAAAAAAGCAAACATATCTTCTTTTTTGTTATTGTTTTATAAAGATGAAAGTTAATTAAATTTAAATTATTAACTAGCACTCTCGGCAACGGCCATATCAAGCTGAATACACCGGTTCTCGTCCGATAACCGAACTTAAGCAGCGTCGAGCGCAGTTACTACTTGGGAGGGAGACCACTTAGGAACACTGCGTGCCGTTGGCTTTTTCACTTTTTTTTCCTCTTTTAAATTTTAATAGATATGAAAAAAGCAAACACGTTTTCTTTTTGTTATTGTTTTAAAATGATGAAGGTTAATTTGTCTCACTTAATTTAAATTCGAATTATTAACTAGCACTCTCGGCAACGGCCATATCACGCTGAAAACACCGGTTCACGTCCGATCACCGAAGTAAAGCAGCGTCGAGCGCTACAGTACTTGGGAATACTGCGTGCCGTTTGCTTTTTCACTTTTGTTTCCTCATTTAAATTCCACCAGATATGAAAAAAGCAAACATATCTTCTTTTTGTTATTGTTTTATAAAGATGAAGGTTAATTTGTCTCACTTAATTTAAATTCGAATTATTATCTAGCACTCTCGGCAACGGCCATATCACGCTGAGAACACCGGTTCTCGTCCGATCGCCGACGTTAGCAGCGTCGAGCGCAGTCAGTACTTGGGAATACTGCGTGCCGTTTGCTTTTTTCACTCTTGTTTCCTCTTTCAAATTCCACCAGATATGAAAAAAGCAAACAAATCTTCTTTTAGTTATTGTTTTATAAAGATGAAAGTTAATTAAATTCAAATTATTAACTAGCACTCTCGGCAACGGCCATATCACGCTGAATACACCGGTTCTCGTCAGATAACCGAAGTTAAGCAGCGTCGAGCGCAGTCAGTACTTGGGAGGGCGACCACTTAGGAACACTGCGTGCCGTTGGCTTTTTCACTTTTTTTTCCTCTTTTAAATTCCAATAGATATGAAAAAAGCAAACATATTTTCTTTTTGTTATTGTTTGAAAAATATGAAGGTTAATTTGTCTCACTTAATTTAAATTCGAATTATTATCTAGCACTCTCGGCAACGGCCATATCACGCTGAGAACACCGGTTCTCGTCCGATCGCCGACGTTAGCAGCGTCGAGCGCAGTCAGTACTTGGGAATACTCCGTGCCGTTTGCTTTTTCACTTTTGTTTCCTCTTTCAAATTCCACCAGATATGAAAAAAGCAAACATATCTTCTTTTTGTTATTGCTTTATAAAGATGAAAGTTAATTAAATTCAAATTATTAACTAGCACTCTCGGCAACGGCCATATCACGCTGAATACACCGATTCCCGTCCGATAACCGAAGTTAAGCAGCGTCGAGCGCAGTCACTACTTGGGAGAGAGACCACTTAGGAACACTGCGTGCCGTTGGCTTTTTCACTTTTTTTTCCTCTTTTAAATTTTAATAGATATGAAAAAAGCAAACATGTTTTCTTTTTGTTATTGTTTTAAAATGATGAAGGTTAATTTGTCTCACTTAATTTAAATTCGAATTATTAACTAGCACTCTCGGCAACGGCCATATCACGCTGAATACACCGGTTCACGTCCGATCACCGAAGTTAAGCAATACGTGAACAAACAAACCCCTCCATAGAAAATGCCTTAGACTATACTTTGCAGGCTCGTAACTCTGTTTTTACTGGAGATACGGCGATGTCCTTTGAGTATGTTATAGTCCAATTTGTCCCCCATCTAATCATACTAAAAACAATGAGCTACGACAAACAGGGGCCGAGTAATTAAGCTAAACGTAAACAAACAACCCGTCCATAGGAAATGCATTAGACTATACTTTGTAGGCCCATAACTCTGTGTCTACTAGAGATACGGGGATGTCCTTAGGATATGTTATAGTCCAAATTGTCCCTCATCTAACCATACTAAAAACATTGAGCTACGACAAACAGGGGCCGAGATATTAAGCAAAATGTTCGTCAACTTTGGTATCGTCTCACTTATTTTTATTATGTTACTTATGATTTTTGCACTAAACTTTGGAGGCTCATAACTCTTGTTCTACAAGAGATACTGGGATCTCCTTTGGATATGTTATAGTACTTTTCGCTCCCCATACAAGGATACTTTAAACTTGAGGCTACCTCAATATCGTCGTCAACTTATTTTTTGTCTCACTTATTGTTAGAAGGTTACTTTTGATTTTTAAAAATAAACTTTGCAGGCTCGTAACTCTGTTTCTACTGGAGATACGGCGATGTCCTTCGAGTATGTTATAGACCAATTTGTCCCCCATCTAGCCATACTAAGAATTAGGGCTACGACAAACAGTAGTCGAGTAATTAAGCTAATCGTAAACAAACAAACCCCTCCATAGGAAATACATTAGACTAAATTCTGGAGGCTCGTAACTCTGGTTCTACCAGAGATACGGGATGTAAATAATGTGACCTTGACACAAATGTTCGGATAATTATAAAGGTCTTTGCATGTTCCAAGCAAAAAAAAAAAAACTTCGCGGTTTCAAACCTGTGGCCTTCCGGGAGTGAGGCGGATGCGATAACCGCTACACTAAAGATATGTTATTATTTTTAATCGAAGGAACAGGGTCAAGTAATTAAGCAATACGTGAACAAACAAACCCCTACATAGAAAATGCATTAAACTATATTTTGCAGGCTCGTAACTCTGTTTCTACAGGAGATTTGGGGATGTCCTTTGAGTATGTTATAGTCCAATTTGTCCCCCATCTAACCATACTAAAAACATTGAGCTACGACAAACAGGGGCCGAGTAATTAAGCTAAACGTAAACAAACAACCCCTCCATAGGAAATGCATTAGACTTTACTTTGCAGGCCCATTACTCTGTGTTTACTTGAGATACGGGGATGTCCTTAGGATATGTTATAGTCCAATTTGTTTCCCATCTAACCATACTAAAAACTTTGGGCTACGACAAACAGGGGCCGAGTAATTAAGCTAAACGTAAACAAACAGCCCCTCCATAGGAAATGCATTAGACTATACTTTGCAGGCTCGTAACTCTGTTTCTACTGGAGATACGGGGATGTCCTTTGAGTATGTTTTATTCCAATTTGTCCCCCATCTAACCATACTAAAAACATTGAGCTACGACAAACAGGGGCCGAGATATTAAGCAAAATGTTCTTCAACTTTGGTATCGTCTCACTTATTTTTATTATGTTACTTATGATTTTTGCACTAAACTTTGGAGGCTCATAACTTTTGTTCTACAAGAGATACTGGGATCTCCTTTGGATATGTTATAGTACTCTTTGCTCCCCATACAAGGATACTTTAAACTTGAGGCTAAAGCAATATCGTCGTCAACTTACTTTTTGTCTCACTTATTGTTAGAAGGTTACTTTTGATTTTTGAAAATAAACTTTGCAGGCTCGTAACTCTGTTTCTACTGGAGATACGGGGATGTCCTTTGAGTATGTTATAGACCAATTTGTCCCCCATCTAGCCATACTAAGAATTAGGGCTACGACAAACAGTAGTCGAGTAATTAAGCTAATCGTAAACAAACAAACCCCTCCATAGGAAATACTTTAGACTAAATTCTGGAGGCTCGTAACTCTGGTTCTACCAGAGATACGGGGATGTAAATAATGTGACCTTGACACAAATGTTCGATTAATTTTAAAGGTCTTTGCATGTTCCAAGCAAAAAAAAAACTTCGCGGTTTCGAACCTGTGGCCTTCCGGGAGTGAGGCGGATGCGATAACCGCTACACTAAAGATATGTTATTATTTTTAATCGAAAGAACAGGGTCAAGTAATTAAGCAATACGTGAACAAACAAACCCCTCCATAGAAAATGCATTAGACTATACTTTGCAGGCTCGTAACTCTGTTTCTACAGGAGATTTGGGGATGTCCTTTGAGTATGTTATAGTCCAATTTGTCCCCACTCTAACCATACTAAAAACATTGAGCTACGACAAACAGGGGCCGAGTAATTAAGCTAAACGTAAACAAACAACCCCTCCATAGGAAATGCATTAGACTTTACTTTGCAGGCCCTTTACTCTGTGTCTACTTGAGATACGGGGATGTCCTTAGGATATGTTATAGTCCAATTTGTTTCCCATCTAACCATACTAAAAACTTTGGGCTACGACAAATAGGGGCCGAGTAATTAAGCTAAACGTAAACAAACAACCCCTCCATAGGAAATGCATTAGACTATACTTTGCAGGCTCGTAACTCTGTTTCTACTGGAGATACGGGGATGTCCTTTGAGTATGTTTTATTCCAATTTGTCCCCCATCTAACCATACTAAAAACATTGAGCTACGACAAACAGGGGCCGAGATATTAAGCAAAATGTTCGTCAACTTTGGTATCGTCTCACTTATTTTTATTATGTTACTTATGATTTTTGCACTAAACTTTGGAGGCTCATAACTCTTGTTCTACAAGAGATACTGGGATCTCCTTTGGATATGTTATAGTACTCTTTGCTCCCCATACAAGGATACTTTAAACTTGAGGCTAAAGCAATATCGTCGTCAACTTACTTTTTGTCTCACTTATTGTTAGAAGGTTACTTTTGATTTTTGAAAATAAACTTTGCAGGCTCGTAACTCTGTTTCTACTGGAGATACGGGGATGTCCTTTGAGTATGTTATAGACCAATTTGTCCCCCATCTAGCCATACTAAGAATTAGGGCTACGACAAACAGTAGTCGAGTAATTAAGCTAATCGAAAACAAACAAACCCCTCCATAGGAAATACTTTAGACTAAATTCTGGAGGCTCGTAACTCTGGTTCTACCAGAGATACGGGGATGTAAATAATGTGACCTTGACACAAATGTTCGGATAATTATAAAGGTCTTTGCATGTTCCAAGCAAAAAAAAAAACCTCGCGGTTTCGAACCTGTGGCCTTCCGGGAGTGAGGCGGATGCGATAACCGCTACACTAAAGATATGTTATTATTTTTAATCGAAGGAACAGGGTCAAGTAATTAAGCAATACGTGAACAAACAAACCCCTCCATAGAAAATGCATTAGACTATACTTTGCAGGCTCGTAACTCTGTTTCTACAGGAGATTTGGGGATGTCCTTTGAGTATGTTATAGTCCAATTTGTCCCCCATCTAACCATACTAAAAACATTGAGCTACGACAAACAGGGGCCGAGTAATTAAGCTAAACGTAAACAAACAACCCCTCCATAGGAAATGCATTAGACTTTACTTTGCAGGCCCATTACTCTGTGTCTACTTGAGATACGGGGATGTCCTTAGGATATGTTATAGTCCAATTTGTCCCCCATCTAACCATACTAAAAACATTGAGCTACGACAAACAGGGGCCGAGTAATTAAGCTAAACGTAAACAAACAACCCCTCCATAGGAAATGCATTAGACTTTACTTTGCAGGCCCATTACTCTGTGTCTACTTGAGATACGGGGATGTCCTTAGGATATGTTATAGTCCAATTTGTTTCCCATCTAACCATACTAAAAACTTTGGGCTACGACAAACAGGGGCCGAGTAATTAAGCTAAACGTAAACAAACAACCCCTCCATAGGAAATGCATTAGACTATACTTTGCAGGCTCGTAACTCTGTTTCTACTGGAGATACGGGGATGTCCTTTGAGTATGTTTTATTCCAATTTGTCCCCCATCTAACCATACTAAAAACATTGAGCTACGACAAACAGGGGCCGAGATATTAAGCAAAATGTTCGTCAACTTTGGTATCGTCTCACTTATTTTTATTATGTTACTTATGATTTTTGCACTAAACTTTGGAGGCTCATAACTCTTGTTCTACAAGAGATACTGGGATCTCCTTTGGATATGTTATAGTACTCTTTGCTCCCCATACAAGGATACTTTAAACTTGAGGCTAAAGCAATATCGTCGTCAACTTACTTTTTGTCTCACTTATTGTTAGAAGGTTACTTTTGATTTTTGAAAATAAACTTTGCAGGCTCGTAACTCTGTTTCTACTGGAGATACGGGGATGTCCTTTGAGTATGTTATAGACCAATTTGTCCCCCATCTAGCCATACTAAGAATTAGGGCTACGACAAACAGTAGTCGAGTAATTAAGCTAATCGTAAACAAACAAACCCCTCCATAGGAAATACTTTAGACTAAATTCTGGAGGCTCGTAACTCTGGTTCTACCAGAGATACGGGGATGTAAATAATGTGACCTTGACACAAATGTTCGGATAATTATAAAGGTCTTTGCATGTTCCAAGCAAAAAAAAAAACCTCGCGGTTTCGAACCTGTGGCCTTCCGGGAGTGAGGCGGATGCGATAACCGCTACACTAAAGATATGTTATTATTTTTAATCGAAGGAACAGGGTCAAGTAATTAAGCAATACGTGAACAAACAAACCCCTCCATAGAAAATGCATTAGACTATACTTTGCAGGCTCGTAACTCTGTTTCTACAGGAGATTTGGGGATGTCCTTTGAGTATGTTATAGTCCAATTTGTCCCCCATCTAACCATACTAAAAACATTGAGCTACGACAAACAGGGGCCGAGTAATTAAGCTAAACGTAAACAAACAACCCCTCCATAGGAAATGCATTAGACTTTACTTTGCAGGCCCATTACTCTGTGTCTACTTGAGATACGGGGATGTCCTTAGGATATGTTATAGTCCAATTTGTCCCCCATCTAACCATACTAAAAACATTGAGCTACGACAAACAGGGGCCGAGTAATTAAGCTAAACGTAAACAAACAACCCCTCCATAGGAAATGCATTAGACTTTACTTTGCAGGCCCATTACTCTGTGTCTACTTGAGATACGGGGATGTCCTTAGGATATGTTATAGTCCAATTTGTTTCCCATCTAACCATACTAAAAACTTTGGGCTACGACAAACAGGGGCCGAGTAATTAAGCTAAACGTAAACAAACAACCCCTCCATAGGAAATGCATTAGACTATACTTTGCAGGCTCGTAACTCTGTTTCTACTGGAGATACGGGGATGTCCTTTGAGTGTGTTTTATTCCAATTTGTCCCCCATCTAACCATACTAAAAACATTGAGCTACGACAAACAGGGGCCGAGATATTAAGCAAAATGTTCGTCAACTTTGGTATCGTCTCACTTATTTTTATTATGTTACTTATGATTTTTGCACTAAACTTTGGAGGCTCATAACTCTTGTTCTACAAGAGATACTGGGATCTCCTTTGGATATGTTATAGTACTCTTTGCTCCCCATACAAGGATACTTTAAACTTGAGGCTAAAGCAATATCGTCGTCAACTTACTTTTTGTCTCACTTATTGTTAGAAGGTTACTTTTGATTTTTGAAAATAAACTTTGCAGGCTCGTAACTCTGTTTCTACTGGAGATACGGGGATGTCCTTTGAGTATGTTATAGACCAATTTGTCCCCCATCTAGCCATACTAAGAATTAGGGCTACGACAAACAGTAGTCGAGTAATTAAGCTAATCGTAAACAAACAAACCCCTCCATAGGAAATACTTTAGACTAAATTCTGGAGGCTCGTAACTCTGGTTCTACCAGAGATACGGGGATGTAAATAATGTGACCTTGACACAAATGTTCGGATAATTATAAAGGTCTTTGCATGTTCCAAGCAAAAAAAAAAACCTCGCGGTTTCGAACCTGTGGCCTTCCGGGAGTGAGGCGGATGCGATAACCGCTACACTAAAGATATGTTATTATTTTTAATCGAAGGAACAGGGTCAAGTAATTAAGCAATACGTGAACAAACAAACCCCTCCATAGAAAATGCATTAGACTATACTTTGCAGGCTCGTAACTCTGTTTCTACAGGAGATTTGGGGATGTCCTTTGAGTATGTTATAGTCCAATTTGTCCCCCATCTAACCATACTAAAAACATTGAGCTACGACAAACAGGGGCCGAGTAATTAAGCTAAACGTAAACAAACAACCCCTCCATAGGAAATGCATTAGACTTTACTTTGCAGGCCCATTACTCTGTGTCTACTTGAGATACGGGGATGTCCTTAGGATATGTTATAGTCCAATTTGTCCCCCATCTAACCATACTAAAAACATTGAGCTACGACAAACAGGGGCCGAGTAATTAAGCTAAACGTAAACAAACAACCCCTCCATAGGAAATGCATTAGACTTTACTTTGCAGGCCCATTACTCTGTGTCTACTTGAGATACGGGGATGTCCTTAGGATATGTTATAGTCCAATTTGTTTCCCATCTAACCATACTAAAAACTTTGGGCTACGACAAACAGGGGCCGAGTAATTAAGCTAAACGTAAACAAACAACCCCTCCATAGGAAATGCATTAGACTATACTTTGCAGGCTCGTAACTCTGTTTCTACTGGAGATACGGGGATGTCCTTTGAGTATGTTTTATTCCAATTTGTCCCCCATCTAACCATACTAAAAACATTGAGCTACGACAAACAGGGGCCGAGATATTAAGCAAAATGTTCGTCAACTTTGGTATCGTCTCACTTATTTTTATTATGTTACTTATGATTTTTGCACTAAACTTTGGAGGCTCATAACTCTTGTTCTACAAGAGATACTGGGATCTCCTTTGGATATGTTATAGTACTCTTTGCTTCCCATACAAGGATACTTTAAACTTGAGGCTAAAGCAATATCGTCGTCAACTTACTTTTTGTCTCACTTATTGTTAGAAGGTTACTTTTGATTTTTGAAAATAAACTTTGCAGGCTCGTAACTCTGTTTCTACTGGAGATACGGGGATGTCCTTTGAGTATGTTATAGACCAATTTGTCCCCCATCTAGCCATACTAAGAATTAGGGCTACGACAAACAGTAGTCGAGTAATTAAGCTAATCGTAAACAAACAAACCCCTCCATAGGAAATACTTTAGACTAAATTCTGGAGGCTCGTAACTCTGGTTCTACCAGAGATACGGGGATGTAAATAATGTGACCTTGACACAAATGTTCGGATAATTATAAAGGTCTTTGCATGTTCCAAGCAAAAAAAAAAACCTCGCGGTTTCGAACCTGTGGCCTTCCGGGAGTGAGGCGGATGCGATAACCGCTACACTAAAGATATGTTATTATTTTTAATCGAAGGAACAGGGTCAAGTAATTAAGCAATACGTGAACAAACAAACCCCTCCATAGAAAAAGCATTAGACTATACTTTGCAGGCTCGTAACTCTGTTTCTACAGGAGATTTGGGGATGTCCTTTGAGTATGTTATAGTCCAATTTGTCCCCCATCTAACCATACTAAAAACATTGAGCTACGACAAACAGGGGCCGAGTAATTAAGCTAAACGTAAACAAACAACCCCTCCATAGGAAATGCATTAGACTTTACTTTGCAGGCCCATTACTCTGTGTCTACTTGAGATACGGGGATGTCCTTAGGATATGTTATAGTCCAATTTGTTTCCCATCTAACCATACTAAAAACTTTGGGCTACGACAAACAGGGGCCGAGTAATTAAGCTAAACGTAAACAAACAACCCCTCCATAGGAAATGCATTAGACTATACTTTGCAGGCTCGTAACTCTGTTTCTACTGGAGATACGGGGATGTCCTTTGAGTATGTTTTATTCCAATTTGTCCCCCATCTAACCATACTAAAAACATTGAGCTACGACAAACAGGGGCCGAGATATTAAGCAAAATGTTCGTCAACTTTGGTATCGTCTCACTTATTTTTATTATGTTACTTATGATTTTTGCACTAAACTTTGGAGGCTCATAACTCTTGTTCTACAAGAGATACTGGGATCTCCTTTGGATATGTTATAGTACTCTTTGCTCCCCATACAAGGATACTTTAAACTTGAGGCTAAAGCAATATCGTCGTCAACTTACTTTTTGTCTCACTTATTGTTAGAAGGTTACTTTTGATTTTTGAAAATAAACTTTGCAGGCTCGTAACTCTGTTTCTACTGGAGATACGGGGATGTCCTTTGAGTATGTTATAGACCAATTTGTCCCCCATCTAGCCATACTAAGAATTAGGGCTACGACAAACAGTAGTCGAGTAATTAAGCTAATCGTAAACAAACAAACCCCTCCATAGGAAATACTTTAGACTAAATTCTGGAGGCTCGTAACTCTGGTTCTACCAGAGATACGGGGATGTAAATAATGTGACCTTGACACAAATGTTCGGATAATTATAAAGGTCTTTGCATGTTCCAAGCAAAAAAAAAAACCTCGCGGTTTCGAACCTGTGGCCTTCCGGGAGTGAGGCGGATGCGATAACCGCTACACTAAAGATATGTTATTATTTTTAATCGAAGGAACAGGGTCAAGTAATTAAGCAATACGTGAACAAACAAACCCCTCCATAGAAAATGCATTAGACTATACTTTGCAGGCTCGTAACTCTGTTTCTACAGGAGATTTGGGGATGTCCTTTGAGTATGTTATAGTCCAATTTGTCCCCCATCTAACCATACTAAAAACATTGAGCTACGACAAACAGGGGCCGAGTAATTAAGCTAAACGTAAACAAACAACCCCTCCATAGGAAATGCATTAGACTTTACTTTGCAGGCCCATTACTCTGTGTCTACTTGAGATACGGGGATGTCCTTAGGATATGTTATAGTCCAATTTGTCCCCCATCTAACCATACTAAAAACATTGAGCTACGACAAACAGGGGCCGAGTAATTAAGCTAAACGTAAACAAACAACCCCTCCATAGGAAATGCATTAGACTTTACTTTGCAGGCCCATTACTCTGTGTCTACTTGAGATACGGGGATGTCCTTAGGATATGTTATAGTCCAATTTGTTTCCCATCTAACCATACTAAAAACTTTGGGCTACGACAAACAGGGGCCGAGTAATTAAGCTAAACGTAAACAAACAACCCCTCCATAGGAAATGCATTAGACTATACTTTGCAGGCTCGTAACTCTGTTTCTACTGGAGATACGGGGATGTCCTTTGAGTATGTTTTATTCCAATTTGTCCCCCATCTAACCATACTAAAAACATTGAGCTACGACAAACAGGGGCCGAGATATTAAGCAAAATGTTCGTCAACTTTGGTATCGTCTCACTTATTTTTATTATGTTACTTATGATTTTTGCACTAAACTTTGGAGGCTCATAACTCTTGTTCTACAAAAGATACTGGGATCTCCTTTGGATATGTTATAGTACTCTTTGCTCCCCATACAAGGATACTTTAAACTTGAGGCTAAAGCAATATCGTCGTCAACTTACTTTTTGTCTCACTTATTGTTAGAAGGTTACTTTTGATTTTTGAAAATAAACTTTTCAGGCTCGTAACTCTGTTTCTACTGGAGATACGGGGATGTCCTTTGAGTATGTTATAGACCAATTTGTCCCCCATCTAGCCATACTAAGAATTAGGGCTACGACAAACAGTAGTCGAGTAATTAAGCTAATCGTAAACAAACAAACCCCTCCATAGGAAATACATTAGACTAAATTCTGGAGGCTTGTAACTCTGGTTCTACCAGAGATACGGGGATGTAAATAATGTGACCTTGACACAAATGTTCGGATAATTATAAAGGTCTTTGCATGTTCCAAGCAAAAAAAAAACTTCGCGGTTTCGAACCTGTGGCCTTCCGGGAGTGAGGCGGATGCGATAACCTCTACACTAAAGATATGTTATTATTTTTAATCGAAAGAACAGGGTCAAGTAGTTAAGCAATACGTGAACAAACAAACCCCTCCATAGAAAATGCATTAGACTCTACTTTGCAGGCTCGTAACTCTGTTTCTACTGGAGATACGGGGATGTCCTTTGAGTATGTTATAGACCAATTTGTCCAACATCTAGCCATACTAAGAATTAGGGCTACGACAAACAGTAGTCGAGTAATTAAGCTAATCGTAAACAAACAAACCCCTCCATAGGAAATACATTAGACTAAATTCTGGAGGCTCGTAACTCTGGTTCTACCAGAGATACGGGGATGTAAATAATGTGACCTTGACACAAATGTTCGATTAATTTTAAAGGTCTTTGCATGTTCCAAGCAAAAAAAAAACTTCGCGGTTTCGAACCTGTGGCCTTCCGGGAGTGAGGCGGATGCGATAACCGCTACACTAAAGATATGTTATTATTTTTAATCGAAAGAACAGGTTCAAGTAATTAAGCAATACGTGAACAAACAAACCCCTCCATAGAAAATGCATTAGACTATACTTTGCAGGCTCGTAACTCTGTTTCTACAGGAGATTTGGGGATGTCCTTTGAGTATGTTATAGTCCAATTTGTCCCCCATCTAACCATACTAAAAACATTGAGCTACGACAAACAGGGGCCGAGTAATTAAGCTAAACGTAAACAAACAACCCCTCCATAGGAAATGCATTAGACTTTACTTTGCAGGCCCTTTACTCTGTGTCTACTTGAGATACGGGGATGTCCTTAGGATATGTTATAGTCCAATTTGTTTCCCATCTAACCATACTAAAAACTTTGGGCTACGACAAATAGGGGCCGAGTAATTAAGCTAAACGTAAACAAACAACCCCTCCATAGGAAATGCATTAGACTATACTTTGCAGGCTCGTAACTCTGTTTCTACTGGAGATACGGGGATGTCCTTTGAGTATGTTTTATTCCAATTTGTCCCCCATCTAACCATACTAAAAACATTGAGCTACGACAAACAGGGGCCGAGATATTAAGCAAAATGTTCGTCAACTTTGGTATCGTCTCACTTATTTTTATTATGTTACTTATGATTTTTGCACTAAACTTTGGAGGCTCATAACTCTTGTTCTACAAGAGATACTGGGATCTCCTTTGGATATGTTATAGTTCTCTTTGCTCCCCATACAAGGATACTTTAAACTTGAGGCTAAAGCAATATCGTCGTCAACTTACTTTTTGTCTCACTTATTGTTAGAAGGTTACTTTTGATTTTTGAAAATAAACTTTGCAGGCTCGTAACTCTGTTTCTACTGGAGATACGGGGATGTCCTTTGAGTATGTTATAGACCAATTTGTCCCCCATCTAGCCATACTAAGAATTAGGGCTACGACAAACAGTAGTCGAGTAATTAAGCTAATCGTAAACAAACAAACCCCTCCATAGGAAATACATTAGACTAAATTCTGGAGGCTTGTAACTCTGGTTCTACCAGAGATACGGGGATGTAAATAATGTGACCTTGACACAAATGTTCGGATAATTATAAAGGTCTTTGCATGTTCCAAGCAAAAAAAAAAACTTCGCGGTTTCGAACCTGTGGCCTTCCGGGAGTGAGGCGGATGCGATAACCTCTACACTAAAGATATGTTATTATTTTTAATCGAAAGAACAGGGTCAAGTAGTTAAGCAATACGTGAACAAACAAACCCCTCCATAGAAAATGCATTAGACTCTACTTTGCAGGCTCGTAACTCTGTTTCTACTGGAGATACGGGGATGTCCTTTGAGTATGTTATAGACCAATTTGTCCAACATCTAGCCATACTAAGAATTAGGGCTACGACAAACAGTAGTCGAGTAATTAAGCTAATCGTAAACAAACAAACCCCTCCATAGGAAATACATTAGACTAAATTCTGGAGGCTCGTAACTCTGGTTCTACCAGAGATACGGGGATGTAAATAATGTGACCTTGACACAAATGTTCGATTAATTATAAAGGTCTTTGCATGTTCCAAGCAAAAAAAAAACTTCGCGGTTTCGAACCTGTGGCCTTCCGGGAGTGAGGCGGATGCGATAACCGCTACACTAAAGATATGTTATTATTTTTAATCGAAAGAACAGGTTCAAGTAATTAAGCAATACGTGAACAAACAAACCCCTCCACAGAAAATGCATTAGACTATAATTTGCAGGCTCGTAACTCTGTTTCTACTGGAGATACGGGGATGTCCTTTGAGTATGTTATAGTCCAATTTGTCCTTCATCTAACCATACTAAAAACTTTGGGCTACGATAAACAGGGGCCGAGTACTTAAGCAAAACGTAAAGAAACAAACCCCCTCCATAGGAAATGAGTTAGACTATAATTTGCAGGTTCGTAACTCTGTTTCTACTGGAGATACGAGGATGTCCTTTGAGTATGTTATAGACCAATTTGTCCAACATCTAGCCATACTAAGAATTAGGGCTACGACAAACAGTAGTCGAGTAATTAAGCTAATCGTAAACAAACAAACCCCTTCATAGGAAATACATTAGACTAAATTCTGGAGGCTCGTAACTCTGGTTCTACCAGAGATACGGGGATGTAAATAATGTGACCTTGACACAAATGTTCGGATAATTATAAAAAAAACTTCGCGGTTTCGAACCTGTGGCCTTCCGGGAGTGAGGCGGATGCGATAACCGCTACACCAAAGATATGTTATTATTTATAATCGAAAGAACAGGGTCAAGTAATTAAGCAATACGTGAACAAACAAACCCCTCCATAGAAAATGCATTAGACTATACTTTGCAGGCTCGTAACTCTGTTTCTATTGGAGATACGGGGATGTCCTTTGAGTATGTTATAGTCCAATTTGTCCCCCATCTAACCAAACTAAAAACATTGAGCTACGACAAACAAGGGCCGAGATATTAAGCAAAATGTTCGTCAACTTTGGTATCGTCTCACTTATTTTTATTATGTTACTTATGATTTTTGCACTAAACTTTGGAGGCTCATAACTCTTGTTCTACAAGAGATACTGGGATCTCCTTTGGATATGTTATAGTACTCTTTGCTCCCCATACAAGGATACTTTAAACTTGAGGCTACCTCAATATCGTCGTCAACTTATTTTTTGTCTCACTTATTGTTAGAAGGCTACTTTTGATTTTTGAAAATAAACTTTGCAGGCTCGTAACTCTGTTTCTACTGGAGATACGGGGATGTCCTTTGAGTATGTTATAGACCAATTTGTCCCCCATCTAGCCATACTAAGAATTAGGGCTACGACAAACAGTAGTCGAGTAATTAAGCTAATCGTAAACAAACAAACCCCTCCATAGGAAATACATTAGACTAAATTCTGGAGGCTTGTAACTCTGGTTCTACCAGAGATACGGGGATGTAAATAATGTGACCTTGACACAAATGTTCGGATAATTATAAAGGTCTTTGCATGTTCCAAGCAAAAAAAAAACTTCGCGGTTTCGAACCTGTGGCCTTCCGGGAGTGAGGCGGATGCGATAACCTCTACACTAAAGATATGTTATTATTTTTAATCGAAAGAACAGGGTCAAGTAGTTAAGCAATACGTGAACAAACAAACCCCTCCATAGAAAATGCATTAGACTCTACTTTGCAGGCTCGTAACTCTGTTTCTACTGGAGATACGGGGATGTCCTTTGAGTATGTTATAGACCAATTTGTCCAACATCTAGCCATACTAAGAATTAGGGCTACGACAAACAGTAGTCGAGTAATTAAGCTAATCGTAAACAAACAAACCCCTCCATAGGAAATACATTAGACTAAATTCTGGAGGCTCGTAACTCTGGTTCTACCAGAGATACGGGGATGTAAATAATGTGACCTTGACACAAATGTTCGATTAATTTTAAAGGTCTTTGCATGTTCCAAGCAAAAAAAAAACTTCGCGGTTTCGAACCTGTGGCCTTCCGGGAGTGAGGCGGATGCGATAACCGCTACACTAAAGATATGTTATTATTTTTAATCGAAAGAACAGGTTCAAGTAATTAAGCAATACGTGAACAAACAAACCCCTCCATAGAAAATGCATTAGACTATACTTTGCAGGCTCGTAACTCTGTTTCTACAGGAGATTTGGGGATGTCCTTTGAGTATGTTATAGTCCAATTTGTCCCCCATCTAACCATACTAAAAACATTGAGCTACGACAAACAGGGGCCGAGTAATTAAGCTAAACGTAAACAAACAACCCCTCCATAGGAAATGCATTAGACTTTACTTTGCAGGCCCTTTACTCTGTGTCTACTTGAGATACGGGGATGTCCTTAGGATATGTTATAGTCCAATTTGTTTCCCATCTAACCATACTAAAAACTTTGGGCTACGACAAATAGGGGCCGAGTAATTAAGCTAAACGTAAACAAACAACCCCTCCATAGGAAATGCATTAGACTATACTTTGCAGGCTCGTAACTCTGTTTCTACTGGAGATACGGGGATGTCCTTTGAGTATGTTTTATTCCAATTTGTCCCCCATCTAACCATACTAAAAACATTGAGCTACGACAAACAGGGGCCGAGATATTAAGCAAAATGTTCGTCAACTTTGGTATCGTCTCACTTATTTTTATTATGTTACTTATGATTTTTGCACTAAACTTTGGAGGCTCATAACTCTTGTTCTACAAGAGATACTGGGATCTCCTTTGGATATGTTATAGTTCTCTTTGCTCCCCATACAAGGATACTTTAAACTTGAGGCTAAAGCAATATCGTCGTCAACTTACTTTTTGTCTCACTTATTGTTAGAAGGTTACTTTTGATTTTTGAAAATAAACTTTGCAGGCTCGTAACTCTGTTTCTACTGGAGATACGGGGATGTCCTTTGAGTATGTTATAGACCAATTTGTCCCCCATCTAGCCATACTAAGAATTAGGGCTACGACAAACAGTAGTCGAGTAATTAAGCTAATCGTAAACAAACAAACCCCTCCATAGGAAATACATTAGACTAAATTCTGGAGGCTTGTAACTCTGGTTCTACCAGAGATACGGGGATGTAAATAATGTGACCTTGACACAAATGTTCGGATAATTATAAAGGTCTTTGCATGTTCCAAGCAAAAAAAAAAACTTCGCGGTTTCGAACCTGTGGCCTTCCGGGAGTGAGGCGGATGCGATAACCTCTACACTAAAGATATGTTATTATTTTTAATCGAAAGAACAGGGTCAAGTAGTTAAGCAATACGTGAACAAACAAACCCCTCCATAGAAAATGCATTAGACTCTACTTTGCAGGCTCGTAACTCTGTTTCTACTGGAGATACGGGGATGTCCTTTGAGTATGTTATAGACCAATTTGTCCAACATCTAGCCATACTAAGAATTAGGGCTACGACAAACAGTAGTCGAGTAATTAAGCTAATCGTAAACAAACAAACCCCTCCATAGGAAATACATTAGACTAAATTCTGGAGGCTCGTAACTCTGGTTCTACCAGAGATACGGGGATGTAAATAATGTGACCTTGACACAAATGTTCGATTAATTATAAAGGTCTTTGCATGTTCCAAGCAAAAAAAAAACTTCGCGGTTTCGAACCTGTGGCCTTCCGGGAGTGAGGCGGATGCGATAACCGCTACACTAAAGATATGTTATTATTTTTAATCGAAAGAACAGGTTCAAGTAATTAAGCAATACGTGAACAAACAAACCCCTCCACAGAAAATGCATTAGACTATAATTTGCAGGCTCGTAACTCTGTTTCTACTGGAGATACGGGGATGTCCTTTGAGTATGTTATAGTCCAATTTGTCCTTCATCTAACCATACTAAAAACTTTGGGCTACGATAAACAGGGGCCGAGTACTTAAGCAAAACGTAAAGAAACAAACCCCCTCCATAGGAAATGAGTTAGACTATAATTTGCAGGTTCGTAACTCTGTTTCTACTGGAGATACGAGGATGTCCTTTGAGTATGTTATAGACCAATTTGTCCAACATCTAGCCATACTAAGAATTAGGGCTACGACAAACAGTAGTCGAGTAATTAAGCTAATCGTAAACAAACAAACCCCTTCATAGGAAATACATTAGACTAAATTCTGGAGGCTCGTAACTCTGGTTCTACCAGAGATACGGGGATGTAAATAATGTGACCTTGACACAAATGTTCGGATAATTATAAAAAAAACTTCGCGGTTTCGAACCTGTGGCCTTCCGGGAGTGAGGCGGATGCGATAACCGCTACACCAAAGATATGTTATTATTTATAATCGAAAGAACAGGGTCAAGTAATTAAGCAATACGTGAACAAACAAACCCCTCCATAGAAAATGCATTAGACTATACTTTGCAGGCTCGTAACTCTGTTTCTATTGGAGATACGGGGATGTCCTTTGAGTATGTTATAGTCCAATTTGTCCCCCATCTAACCAAACTAAAAACATTGAGCTACGACAAACAAGGGCCGAGATATTAAGCAAAATGTTCGTCAACTTTGGTATCGTCTCACTTATTTTTATTATGTTACTTATGATTTTTGCACTAAACTTTGGAGGCTCATAACTCTTGTTCTACAAGAGATACTGGGATCTCCTTTGGATATGTTATAGTACTCTTTGCTCCCCATACAAGGATACTTTAAACTTGAGGCTACCTCAATATCGTCGTCAACTTATTTTTTGTCTCACTTATTGTTAGAAGGCTACTTTTGATTTTTGAAAATAAACTTTGCAGGCTCGTAACTCTGTTTCTACTGGAGATAAGGGGATGTCCTTTGAGTATGTTATAGACCAATTTGTCCCCCATCTAGCCATACTAAGAATTAGGGCTACGACAAACAGTAGTCGAGTAATTAAGCTAATCGTATACAAACAAACCCCTCCATAGGAAATACATTAGACTAAATTCTGGAGGCTCGTAACTCTGGTTCTACCAGAGATACGGGGATGTAAATAATGTGGCCTTGACACAAATGTTCGGATAATTATAAAGATCTTTGCATGTTCCAATAAAAAAAAAAAACTTCGCGGTTTCGAACCTGTGGCCTTCCGGGAGTGAGGCGGATGCGATAACCGCTACACCAAAGATATGTTATTATTTATAATCGAAAGAACAGGGTCAAGTAATTAAGCAATACGTGAACAAACAAACCCCTCCATAGAAAATGCATTAGACTATACTTTGCAGGCTCGTAACTCTGTTTCTATTGGAGATACGGGGATGTCCTTTGAGTATGTTATAGTCCAATTTGTCCCCCATCTAACCAAACTAAAAACATTGAGCTACGACAAACAAGGGCCGAGATATTAAGCAAAATGTTCGTCAACTTTGGTATCGTCTCACTTATTTTTATTATGTTACTTATGATTTTTGCACTAAACTTTGGAGGCTCATAACTCTTGTTCTACAAGAGATACTGGGATCTCCTTTGGATATGTTATAGTACTCTTTGCTCCCCATACAAGGATACTTTAAACTTGAGGCTACCTCAATATCGTCGTCAACTTATTTTTTGTCTCACTTATTGTTAGAAGGTTACTTTTGATTTTTGAAAATAAACTTTGCAGGCTCGTAACTCTGTTTCTACTGGAGATAAGGGGATGTCCTTTGAGTATGTTATAGACCAATTTGTCCCCCATCTAGCCATACTAAGAATTAGGGCTACGACAAACAGTAGTCGAGTAATTAAGCTAATCGTATACAAACAAACCCCTCCATAGGAAATACATTAGACTAAATTCTGGAGGCTCGTAACTCTGGTTCTACCAGAGATACGGGGATGTAAATAATGTGACCTTGACACAAATGTTCGGATAATTATAAAGGTCTTTGCATGTTCCAAGCAAAAAAAAAACTTCGTGGTTTCGAATCTGTGGCCTTCCGAGAGTGAGGCGGATGCGATAACCGCTACACTAAAGATATGTTATTATTTTTAATCGAAAGAACAGGGTCAAGTAATTAAGCAATACGTGAACAAACAACCCCTCCATAGAAAATGCATTAGACTATACTTTGCAGGCTCGTAACTCTGTTTCTACTAGAGATACGGGGATGTCCTTTGAGTATGTTATAGTCCAATTTGTCCCCCATCTAACCATACTAAAAACATTGAGCTACGACAAACAGTAGTCGAGTAATTAAGCTAAACGTAAACAAACAACCCCTCCATAGGAAATGCATTAGACTATACTTTGCAGGCTCGTAACTCTGTTTCTACTGGAGATACGGGGATGTCCTTTGAGTATGTTTTATTCCAATTTGTCCCCCATCTAACCATACTAAAAACATTGAGCTACGACAAACAGGGGCCGAGATATTAAGCAAAATGTTCGTCAACTTTGGTATCGTCTCACTTATTTTTATTATGTTACTTATGATTTTTGCACTAAACTTTGGAGGCTCATAACTCTTGTTCTACAAGAGATACTGGGATCTCCTTTGGATATGTTATAGTTCTCTTTGCTCCCCATACAAGGATACTTTAAACTTGAGGCTAAAGCAATATCGTCGTCAACTTACTTTTTGTCTCACTTATTGTTAGAAGGTTACTTTTGATTTTTGAAAATAAACTTTGCAGGCTCGTAACTCTGTTTCTACTGGAGATACGGGGATGTCCTTTGAGTATGTTATAGACCAATTTGTCCCCCATCTAGCCATACTAAGAATTAGGGCTACGACAAACAGTAGTCGAGTAATTAAGCTAATCGTAAACAAACAAACCCCTCCATAGGAAATACATTAGACTAAATTCTGGAGGCTTGTAACTCTGGTTCTACCAGAGATACGGGGATGTAAATAATGTGACCTTGACACAAATGTTCGGATAATTATAAAGGTCTTTGCATGTTCCAAGCAAAAAAAAAACTTCGCGGTTTCGAACCTGTGGCCTTCCGGGAGTGAGGCGGATGCGATAACCTCTACACTAAAGATATGTTATTATTTTTAATCGAAAGAACAGGGTCAAGTAGTTAAGCAATACGTGAACAAACAAACCCCTCCATAGAAAATGCATTAGACTCTACTTTGCAGGCTCGTAACTCTGTTTCTACTGGAGATACGGGGATGTCCTTTGAGTATGTTATAGACCAATTTGTCCAACATCTAGCCATACTAAGAATTAGGGCTACGACAAACAGTAGTCGAGTAATTAAGCTAATCGTAAACAAACAAACCCCTCCATAGGAAATACATTAGACTAAATTCTGGAGGCTCGTAACTCTGGTTCTACCAGAGATACGGGGATGTAAATAATGTGACCTTGACACAAATGTTCGATTAATTATAAAGGTCTTTGCATGTTCCAAGCAAAAAAAAAACTTCGCGGTTTCGAACCTGTGGCCTTCCGGGAGTGAGGCGGATGCGATAACCGCTACACTAAAGATATGTTATTATTTTTAATCGAAAGAACAGGTTCAAGTAATTAAGCAATACGTGAACAAACAAACCCCTCCACAGAAAATGCATTAGACTATAATTTGCAGGCTCGTAACTCTGTTTCTACTGGAGATACGGGGATGTCCTTTGAGTATGTTATAGTCCAATTTGTCCTTCATCTAACCATACTAAAAACTTTGGGCTACGATAAACAGGGGCCGAGTACTTAAGCAAAACGTAAAGAAACAAACCCCCTCCATAGGAAATGAGTTAGACTATAATTTGCAGGTTCGTAACTCTGTTTCTACTGGAGATACGAGGATGTCCTTTGAGTATGTTATAGACCAATTTGTCCAACATCTAGCCATACTAAGAATTAGGGCTACGACAAACAGTAGTCGAGTAATTAAGCTAATCGTAAACAAACAAACCCCTTCATAGGAAATACATTAGACTAAATTCTGGAGGCTCGTAACTCTGGTTCTACCAGAGATACGGGGATGTAAATAATGTGGCCTTGACACAAATGTTCGGATAATTATAAAGATCTTTGCATGTTCCAATAAAAAAAAAAACTTCGCGGTTTCGAACCTGTGGCCTTCCGGGAGTGAGGCGGATGCGATAACCGCTACACCAAAGATATGTTATTATTTATAATCGAAAGAACAGGGTCAAGTAATTAAGCAATACGTGAACAAACAAACCCCTCCATAGAAAATGCATTAGACTATACTTTGCAGGCTCGTAACTCTGTTTCTATTGGAGTTACGGGGATGTCCTTTGAGTATGTTATAGTCCAATTTGTCCCCCATCTAACCAAACTAAAAACATTGAGCTACGACAAACAAGGGCCGAGATATTAAGCAAAATGTTCGTCAACTTTGGTATCGTCTCACTTATTTTTATTATGTTACTTATGATTTTTGCACTAAACTTTGGAGGCTCATAACTCTTGTTCTACAAGAGATACTGGGATCTCCTTTGGATATGTTATAGTACTCTTTGCTCCCCATACAAGGATACTTTAAACTTGAGGCTACCTCAATATCGTCGTCAACTTATTTTTTGTCTCACTTATTGTTAGAAGGTTACTTTTGATTTTTGAAAATAAACTTTGCAGGCTCGTAACTCTGTTTCTACTGGAGATAAGGGGATGTCCTTTGAGTATGTTATAGACCAATTTGTCCCCCATCTAACCATACTAAAAACTTTGGGCTACGACAAACAGGGGCCGAGTAATTAAGCTAAACGTAAACAAACAACCCCTCCATAGGAAATGCATTAGACTATACTTTGCAGGCTCGTAACTCTGTTTCTACTGGAGATACGGGGATGTCCTTTGAATATGTTTTAGTCCAATTTGTCCCCCATCTAACCATACTAAAAACATTGAGCTACGACAAGAGTTATGAGCCGCCAAAATTTAGTGCAAAAATCATAAGTAACATAATAAAAATAAGTGAGACGATACCAAAGTTGACGAACATTTTGCTTAATATCTCGGCCCCTGTTTGTCGTAGCTCAATGTTTTTGTATGGTTAGATGGGGGACAAATTGGACTAAAACATACTCAAAGGACATACCCGTATCTCCAGTAGAAACAGAGTTACAAGCCTGCAAAGTATAGTCTAATGCATTTCCTATGGAGGGGTTGTTTGTTTACGTTTAGCATAATTACTCGGCCCCTGTTTGTCGTAGCCCAAAGGTTTAAGTATGGTTAGATGGGGGAGAATTTGGACTATATCATATCCTAAGGACATCCACGTATCTCTAGTAGACACAGAGTTATGGGCCTGCAAAGTATAGTCTAATGCATTTCCTATGGACGGGTTGTTTGTTTACGTTTAGCTTAATTACTCGGCCCCTGTTTGTCGTAGCTCAATGTTTTTAGTATGGTTAGATGGGGGACAAATTGGACTGTAACATACTCAATGGACATCCTCGTATCTACAGTAGAAACAGAGTTACGAGCCTGCAAAGTATAGTCTAATGCATTTTCTATGGAGGGGTTTGTTTTTTCACGTATTGCTTAATTACTTGACCCTGTTCTTTCGATTAAAAATAATAACATATCTTTAGTGTAGCGGTTATCGCATCCGCCTCACTCCCGGAAGGCCACAGGTTCGAAACCGCGAAGTTTTTTTTATAATTATCCGAACATTTGTGTCAAGGTCACATTATTTACATCCCCGTATCTCTGGTAGAACCAGAGTTACCAGCCTCCAGAATTTAGTCTAATGTATTTCCTATGGAGGGGTTTGTTTGTTTACGATTAGCTTAATTACTCGACTACTGTTTGTCGAAGCCCTAATTCTTAGTATGGCTAGATGGGGGACAAATTGGTCTATAACATACTCAAAGGACATCCCCGTATCTCCAGTAGAAACAGAGTTACGAGCCTGCAAAGTTTATTTTCAAAAATCAAAAGTAACCTTCTAACAATAAGTGAGACAAAAAATAAGTTGACGACGATATTGAGGTAGCCTCAAGTTTAAAGTATCCTTGTATGGGGAGCAAAGAGTACTATAACATATCCAAAGGAGATCCCAGTATCTCTTGTAGAACAAGAGTTATGAGCCTCCAAAGTTTAGTGCAAAAATCATAAGTAACATAATAAAAATAAGTGAGACGATACCAAAAATGACGAACATTTTGCTTAATATCTCGGCCCTTGTTTGTCGTAGTTCAATGTTTTTAGTATGGTTAGATGGGGGACAATTTGGACTATAACATATCCTAAGTACATCCCCGTATCTCTAGTAGACACAGAGTTATGGGCCTGCAAAGTATAGTCTTATGCATTTCCTAAGGACGGGTTGTTTGTTTACGTTTGGCTTAATTACTCGGCCCCAGTTTGTCGTAGCTCAATGTTTTTAGTATGGTTAGATGGGGGACAAATTGGACTATAACATACTCAAAGGACATCCCCGTATCTCCAGTGGAAACAGAGTTACGAGCCTGCAAAGTATAGTCTAACTCATTTCCTATGGAGGGGGTTTGTTTCTTTACGTTTTGCTTAAGTACTCGGCCCCTGTTTGTCGTAGCCCAAAGTTTTTAGTATGGTTAGATGAAGGACAAATTGGACCATAACATATCCTAAGGACATCCCGGTATCTCTAGTAGACACAGAGTTATGGGCCTTGCAATGTATAGTCTAATGCATTTTCTATGGAGGGGTTTGTTTATTCACGTATTGCATAATTACTTGACCCTTTTCTTTCGATTAAAAATAATAACATATCTTTAGTGTAGCGGTTATCGCATCCGCCTCACTCCCGGAAGGCCACAGGTTCGAAACCGCGAAGTTTTTTTTTTGCTTGGAACATGCAAAGACCTTTATAATTATCCGAACATTTGTGTCAAGGTCACATTATTTACATCCCCGTATCTCTGGGAGAACCAGAGTTACGAGCCTGCAAAGTTTATTTTCAAAAATCAAAAGTAACCTTCTAACAATAAGTGAGACAAAAAATAAGTTGACGACGATATTGAGGTAGCCTCAAGTTTAAAGTATCCTTGTATGGGGAGCAAAGAGTACTATAACATATCCAAAGGAGATCCCAGTATCTCTTGTAGAACAAGAGTTATGAGCCTCCAAAGTTTAGTGCAAAAATCATAAGTAACATAATAAAAATTAGTGAGACGATACCAAAGTTGACGAACATTTTGCTTAATATCTCGGCCCCTGTTTGTCGTAGCCCAAAGTTTTTAGTATGGTTAGATGGGGGACAATTTGGACTATAACATATCCTAAGGACATCTCCGTATCTCTAGTAGACACAGAGTTATGGGCCTGCAAAGTATAGTCTAATGCATTTCCTATGGAGGGGTTTGTTTGTTTACGATTAGCTTAATTACTCGACTGCTGTTTGTCGTAGCTCAATGTTTTTAGTATGGTTAGATGGGGGACAAATTGGACTATAACATACTCAAAGGACATCCCCGTATCTCCAGTAGAAACAGAGTTACGAGCCTGCAAAGTATAGTCTAATGCATTTTCTATGGAGGGGTTTGTTTGTTCACGTATTGCTTAATTACTTGACCCTGTTCTTTCGATTAAAAATAATAACATATCTTTAGTGTAGCGGTTATCGCATCCGCCTCACTCTCGGAAGGCCACAGGTTCGAAACCGCGAAGTTTTTTTTTTGTTTGGAACATGCAAAGACCTTTATAATTATCCGAACATTTGTGTCAAGGTCACATTATTTACATCCCCGTATCTCTGGTAGAACCAGAGTTACGAGCCTCCAGAATTTAGTCTAATGTATTTCCTATGGAGGGGTTTGTTTGTATACGATTAGCTTAATTACTCGACTACTGTTTGTCGTAGCCCTAATTCTTAGTATGGCTAGATGGGGGACAAATTGGTCTATAACATACTCAAAGGACATCCCCGTATCTCCAGTAGAAACAGAGTTACGAGCCAGCAAAGTATATTTCCAAAAATCAAAAGTAACCTTATAACAATAAGTGAGACGAAAAGTAAGTTGACGACGATATTGAGGTAGCCTAAAGTTTAAAGTATCCTTGTATGGGGAGCAAAGAGTACTATAACATATCCAAAGGAGATCCCAGTATCTCTTGTAGAACAAGAGTTATGAGCCTCCAAAGTTTAGTGCAAAAATCATAAGTAACATAATAAAAATAAGTGAGACGATACCAAAGTTGACGAACATTTTGCTTAATATCTCGGCCCCTGTTTGTCGTAGCCCAAAGTTTTTAGTATGGTTAGATGGGGGACATTTTGGACTATAACATATCCTAAGGACATCTCCGTATCTCTAGTAGACACAGAGTTATGGGCCTGCAAAGTATAGTCTAATGCATTTCCTATGGAGGGGTTTGTTTGTTTACGATTAGCTTAATTACTCGACTGCTGTTTGTCGTAGCTCAATGTTTTTAGTATGGTTAGATGGGGGACAAATTGGACTATAACATACTCAAAGGACATCCCCGTATCTCCAGTAGAAACAGAGTTACGAGCCTGCAAAGTATAGTCTAATGCATTTTCTATGGAGGGGTTTGTTTGTTCACGTATTGCTTAATTACTTGACCCTGTTCTTTCGATTAAAAATAATAACATATCTTTAGTGTAGCGGTTATCGCATCCGCCTCACTCTCGGAAGGCCACAGGTTCGAAACCGCGAAGTTTTTTTTTTGTTTGGAACATGCAAAGACCTTTATAATTATCCGAACATTTGTGTCAAGGTCACATTATTTACATCCCCGTATCTCTGGTAGAACCAGAGTTACGAGCCTCCAGAATTTAGTCTAATGTATTTCCTATGGAGGGGTTTGTTTGTATACGATTAGCTTAATTACTCGACTACTGTTTGTCGTAGCCCTAATTCTTAGTATGGCTAGATGAGGGACAAATTGGTCTATAACATACTCAAAGGACATCCCCGTATCTCCAGTAGAAACAGAGTTACGAGCCAGCAAAGTATATTTCCAAAAATCAAAAGTAACCTTATAACAATAAGTGAGACGAAAAGTAAGTTGACGACGATATTGAGGTAGCCTAAAGTTTAAAGTATCCTTGTATGGGGAGCAAAGAGTACTATAACATATCCAAAGGAGATCCCAGTATCTCTTGTAGAACAAGAGTTATGAGCCTCCCAAGTTTAGTGCAAAAATCATAAGTAACATAATAAAAATAAGTGAGACGATACCAAAGTTGACGAACCTTTTGCTTAATATCTCGGCTCCTGTTTGTCGTAGCTCAATGTTTGCAGTATGGTTAGATGGGGGACAATTTTAACTATATCATATCCTAAGGACATCCCCGTATCTCTTGTAGACACAGAGTTATGGGCCTGCAAATTATAGTCTAATGCATTTCCTATGGACGGGTTGTTTGTTTACGTTTAGCTTAATTACTCGGCCCCTGTTTGTCATAGCTCAATGTTTTTAGTATGGTTAGATGGGGGACAAATTGGACTATAAAATACTCAAAGGACATCCCCGTATCTCCAGTAGAAACAGAGTTACGAGCCTGCAAAGTATAGTCTAACTCATTTCCTATGGAGGGGGTTTGTTTCTTTACGTTTTGCTTAAGTACTCGGCCCCTGTTTGTCGTAGCCCAAAGTTTTTAGTATGGTTAGATGAAGGACAAATTTTTACTATAACATATCCTAAGGACATCCCGGTATCTCTAGTAGACACAGAGTTATGGGCCTGCAAAGTATAGTCTAATGCATTTTCTATGGAGGGGTTTGTTTGTTCACGTATTGCTTAATTACTTGACCCTGTTCTTTCGATTAAAAATAATAACATATCTTTAGTGTAGCGGTTATCGCATCCGCCTCACTCCCGGAAGGCCACAGGTTCGAAACCGCGAAGTTTTTTTTTATAATTATCCGAACATTTGTGTCAAGGTCACATTATTTACATCCCCGTATCTCTGGTAGAACCAGAGTTTCGAGCCTCCAGAATTCAGTCTAATGTATTTCCTATGGAGGGGTTTGTTTGTTTACGATTAGCTTAATTACACGACTACTGTTTGTCGTAGCTCAATGTTTTTAGTATGGTTAGATGGGGGACAAATTGGACTATAATATACTCAAAGGACATCCCCGTATCTCCAGTAGAAACAGAATTACGATACTGCAAAGTATAGTCTAATGCATTTTCTATGGAGGGGTTTGTTTGTTCACGTATTGCTTAATTACTTGACCCTGTTCTTTCGATTAAAACTAATAACATATATTTAGTGTAGCGGTTATCACATACGCCTCACTCCCGGAAGGCCACAGGTTCGAAACCGCGAAGTTTTTATTTTTGCTTGGAACATGCAAAGACCTTTATAATTATCCGAACATTTGTGTCAAGGTCACATTATTTACATCCCCGTATCTCTGGTAGAACCAGAGTAACGAGCCTCCAGAATTTAGTCTAATGTATTTCCTATGGAGGGGGTTTGTTTGTTTACGATTAGCTTAATTACTCGACTACTGTTTTTCGTAGCCCTAATTCTTAGTATGGCTAGATGGGGGACAAATTGGTCTATAACATACTCAAAGGACATCCCCGTATCTCCAGTAGAAACAGCAATACGTGAACAAACAAACCCCTCCATAGAAAATGCATTAGACTATACTTTGCAGGCTCGTAACTCTGTTTCTACTGGAGATACGGGGATGTCCTTTGAGTATGTTATAGTCCAATTTGTCCCCCATCTAACCATACTAAAAACATGGAGCTACGACAAACAGTAGTCGAGTAATAAAGCTAATCGTAAACAAACAAACCCCTCCATAGGAAATACATTAGACTAAATTCTGGAGGCTCGTAACTCTGGTTCTACCAGAGATACGGGGATGTAAATAATGTGACCTTGACACAAATGTTCGGATAATTATAAAAAAAAAACTTCGCGGTTTCGAACCTGTGGCCTTCCGGGAGTGAGGCGTATGCGATAACCGCTACACTAAAGATATGTTATTATTATTAATCGAATGAACAGGGTCAAGTAATTAAGCAATACGTGAACAAAAAAACCCCTCCATAGAAAATGCATTAGACTATACTTTGCAGGCTCGTAACTCTGTTTCTACTGGAGATACGGGGATGTCCTTTGAGTATTTTATAGTCCAATTTGTCCCCCATCTAACCATACTAAAAACATTGAGCTACGACAAACAGGGGCCGAGTAATTAAGCTAAACGTAAACAAACAACCCGTCCATAGGAAATGCATTAGTTTATACTTTGCAGGCCCATAACTCTGTGTCTACTACAGATACGGGGATGTCCTTAGGATATGATATAGTCGAAATTGTCCCCCATCTAACCATACTAAAAACATTGAGCTACGACAAACAGGGGCCGAGTAATTAAGCTAAACGTAAACAAACATGCCGTCCTTAGGAAATGCATTAGACTATACTTTGCAGGCCCATAACTCTGTGTCTACTAGAGATACGGGGATGTCCCTAGGATATGTTATAGTCCAAATTGTCTTCCATCTAACCATACTAAAAACATTAAGCTACGACAAACAGGGGCCAAGATATTAAGCAAAATGTTCGTCAATTTTGGTATCGTCTCACTTATTTTTATTATGTTACTTATAATTTTTGCACTAAACTTTGGAGGCTCATAACTCTTGTTCTACAAGAGATACTGGGATCTCCTTTGGATATGTTATAGTACTCTTTGCTCCCCATACAAGGATACTTTAAACTTGAGGCTACCTCAATATCGTCGTCAACTTACTTTTTGTCTCACTTATTGTTAGAAGGTTACTTTTGATTTTTGAAAATAAACTTTGCAGGCTCGTAACTCTGTTTCTACTGGAGATACGGGGATGTCCTTTGAGAATGTTATAGACCAATTTGTCCCCCATCTAGCCATACTAAGAATTAGGGCTACGACAAACAGTAGTCGAGTAATTAAGCTAATCGTAAGCAAACAAACCCCTCCATAGGAAATACATTAGACTAAATTCTGGAGGCTCGTAACTCTGGTTCTACCAGAGATACGGGGATGTAAATAATGTGACCTTGACACAAATGTTCGGATAATTATAAAGGTCTTTGCATGTTCCAAGCAAAAAAAAAAAAAACTTCGCGGTTTCGAACCTGTGGCCTTCCGGGAGTGAGGCGGATGCGATAACCGCTACACTAAAGATATGTTATTATTTTTAATCGAAAGAACAGGGTCAAGTAAATAAGCAATACGTGAGCAAACAAACCCCTCCATAGGAAATGCATTAGACTATGCTTTGCAGGCCCATAACTCTGTGTCTACTAAAGATACCAAGATGTCCTTAGGATATGTTATAGTCCAATTTGTCCTTCATCTAACCATACTAAAAACATTGAGCTACAACAAACAGGGGCCGAGATATTAAGCAAAATGTTTGTCAACTTTGGTATCGTCTCACTTATTTTTATTATGTTACTTATGATTTTTGCACTAAACTTTGGCGGCTCATAACTCTTGTTCTACAAGAGATACTGGGATCTCCTTTGCATATGTTATAGTACTCTTTGCTCCCCATACAAGGATACTTTAAACTTGAGGCTACCTCAATATCGTCGTCAACTTACTTTTTGTCTCACTTATTGTTAGAAGGTTACTTTTGATTTTTGAAAATAAACTTTGCAGGCTCGTAACTCTGTTTCTACTGGAGATACGGGGATGTCCTTTGAGTATGTTATAGACCAATTTGTCCCCCATCTAGCCATACTAAGAATTAGGGCTACGACAAACAGTAGTCGAGTAATTAAGCTAATCGTAAACAAACAAACCCCTCCATAGGAAATACATTAGACTAAATTCTGGAGGCTCGTAACTCTGGTTCTACCAGAGATACGGGGATGTAAATAATGTGACCTTGACACAAATGTTCGGATAATTATAAAGGTCTTTGCATGTTCCAAGCAAAAAAAAAAAAAACTTCGCGGTTTCGAACCTGTGGCCTTCCGGGAGTGAGGCGGATGCGATAACCGCTACACAAAAGATATGTTATTATTTTTAATCGAAAGAACAGGGTCAAGTAATTAAGCAATACGTGAACAAACAAACCCCTCCATAGAAAATGCATTAGACTATATTTTGCAGGCTCGTAAATCTGTTTCTACTGTAGATACGGGGATGTCCTTTGAGTATGTTATAGTCCAATTTGTCCCCCATCTAACCATACTAAAAACATTGAGCTACGACAAACAGTAGTCGAGTAATTAAGCTAATCGTAAACAAACAAACCCCTCCGTAGGAAATCCATTAGACTAAATTCTGGAGGCTCGTAACTCTGGTTCTACCAGAGATACGGGGATGTAAATAATGTGACCTTGACACAAATGTTCGGATAATTATAAAAAAACTTCGCGGTTTCGAACCTGTGGCCTTCCGGGAGTGAGGCGGATGCGATAACCGCTACGCTAAATATATGTTATTATTTTTAATCGAAAGAACAGGGTCATCCCCGTATCTCCAGTAGAAACAGATTTACGAGCCTGCAAAGTATAGTCTAATGCATTTCCTATGGAGGGGTTTGTTTGTTTACGATTAGCTTAATTACTCGACTGCTGTTTGTCGTAGCTCAATGTTTTTAGTATGGTTAGATGGGGGACAAATTGGACTATAACATACTCAAAGGACATCTCCGTATCTCCAGTAGAAACAGAGTTACGAGCCTGCAAAGTATAGTCTAATGCATTTTCTATGGAGGGGTTTGTTTGTTCACGTATTGCTTAATTACTTGACCCTGTTCTTTCGATTAAAAATAATAACATATCTTTAGTGTAGCGGTTATCGCATCCGCCTCACTCTCGGTAGGCCACAGGTTCGAAACCGCGAAGTTTTTTTTTTGCTTGGAACATGCAAAGACCTTTATAATTATCCGAACATTTGTGTCAAGGTCACATTATTTACATCCCCGTATCTCTCGTAGAACCAGAGTTACGAGCCTGCAAAGTTTATTTTCAAAAATCAAAAGTAACCTTCTAACAATAAGTGAGACAAAAAATAAGTTGACGACGATATTGAGGTAGCCTCATGTTTAAAGTATCCTTGTATGGGGAGCAAAGAGTACTATAACATATCCAAAGGAGATCCCAGTATCTCTTGTAGAACAAGAGTTATGAGCCTCCAAAGTTTAGTGCAAAAATCATAAGTAACATAATAAAAATAAGTGAGACGATACCAAAGTTGACGAACATTTTGCTTAATATCTCGGCCCTTGTTTGTCGTAGCTCAAAATTTTTAGTATGGTTAGATGGGGGACAATTTGGACTATAGCATATCCTAAGGACATCCCCTTATCTTTAGTAGACACAGAGTTATGGGCCTGCAAAGTATAGTCTAATGCATTTCCTATGGAGGGGTTTGTTTGTTTACGAATAGCTTAATTACTCGACTACTGTTTGTCGTAGCTCAATGTTTTTAGTATGGTTAGATGGGGGACAAATTGGACTATGACATACTCAAAGGACATCCCCGTATCTCCAGTAGAAACAGAGTTACGAGCCTGCAAAGTATAGTCTAATGCATTTTCTATGGAGGGGTTTGTTTGTTCACGTATTGCTTAATTACTTGACCCTGTTCTTTCGATTAAAAATGATAACATATCTTTAGTGTAGCGGTTATCGCATCCGCCTCACTCTCGGAAGGCCACAAGTTCGAAACCACGAAGTTTTTTTTTTGTTTGGAACATGCAAAGACCTTTATAATTATCCGAACATTTGTGTCAAGGTCACATTATTTACATCCCCGTATCTCTGGTAGAACCAGAGTTACGAGCCTCCAGAATTTAGTCTAATGTATTTCCTATGGAGGGGTTTGTTTGTATACGATTAGCTTAATTACTCGACTACTGTTTGTCGTAGCCCTAATTCTTAGTATGGCTAGATGGGGGACAAATTGGTCTATAACATACTCAAAGGACATCCCCGTATCTCCAGTAGAAACAGAGTTACGAGCCTGCAAAGTATATTTTCAAAAATCAAAAGTAACCTTCTAACAATAAGTGAGACAAAAAGTAAGTTGACGACGATAAGGAGATCCCAGTATCTCTTGTAGAACAAGAGTTATGAGCCTCCAAAGTTTAGTGCAAAAATCATAAGTAACATAATAAAAATAAGTGAGACGATACCAAAGTTGACGAACATTTTGCTTAATATCTCGGCTCTACGACAAACAGGGGCCGAACCACCAACCTATTGGTTAACAGCCGAACGCGCTAACCATTGCGCCACGGAAGCCCAAAAATTAAATGCTCGTCAGGTATTGTGTAAAAACCTTGACTTTTTACGTCACATCTGAGACCTCACAACACCGTTCCCGGATGGGCTCGAACCACTAACCTATTGGTTAACAGCCGAACGCGCTAACCATTGAGCCACGACAGCTCAGAAATTAAATGGTTGTCACGTATTATGGAAAAGTTATGACCTTTTACGCTACATCTGAGACCCCACAACACCTCTCCCGGGTGGGCTCGTACCACCAACCTTTCGATTAACAGCTGATCGCGCTAACCATTGCGCCACGGAAGCCCAAAAATTCAATGTTCGACAGGTATTGTGGAAAAACTCTGACATTTTATGTTACATTTGAGACGTCACAACACCGCTCCCGGGAGGGCTCAAACCACCAGTCTTTTGAATAGCAGCTGAACGCGCTAACCATTGCGCCACGGAAGCCCAAAAATTAAATGGTCGTCAGGTATTTTGGAAAAACCTTGACTTTTAACGTCACATCTGAGACGTCACAATACCGCTCCCGGATGGGCTCGAACCACCAACCTATAGGTTAACAGCCGAACGCGCTAACCATTGAGCCACGGAAGCTCAGAAATTAAATGGTTGTCACGTATTGTGGAAAAGTTTTGACTTTTTACGCTACATCTGAGACCCCACAACACCTCTCCCGGGTGGGCTCGAACCTTCAACCTTTCGATTAACAGCTGAACGCGCTAATCATTGCGTCACGGAAACCCAAAAATTAAATGTTCGTCAGGTATTGTGGAAAAACTCTGACATTTTACGTTACATCTGAGACCTCACAACACCGCTCCCGGATGGGCTCGAACCACCAACCTATTGGTTAACAGCCGAACGCGCTAACCATTGAGCCACGGAAGCCCAAAGTTAAATGCTCGTCAGGTATTGTGTAAAAACCTTGACTTTTTACGTCACATCTGAGACCTCACAACACCGCTCCCGGATGGGATCGAACCACCAACCTATTGGTTAACAGCCGAACGCGCTAACCATTGAGCCACGGAAGCTCAGAAATTAAATGGTTGTCACGTATTGTGGAAAAGTTTTGACTTTTTACGCTACATCTGAGACCCCACAACACCTCTCCCGGGTGGGCTCGAACCTTCAACCTTTCGATTAACAGCTGAACGCGCTTATCATTGCACCACGGAAGCCCAAAAATTAAATGTTCGTCAGGTATTGTGGAAAAACTCTGACATTTTACGTTACATCTGAGACCTGTCAACACCGCTCCCGGATGGGCTCGAACCACCAACCCATTGGTTAACAGCCGAACGCGCTAACCATTGCGCCACGGAAGCCCAAAAATTAAATGGTCGTCAGGTGTTGTGGAAAAAACCTTGACTTTTTACGTCACATCTGAGACCTCACAACACCGCTCCCGGATGGGGTCGAACCACCAACCTATTGGTTAACAGCCGAACGCGCTAACCATTGAGCCACGGAAGCTCAGAAATTAAATTGTTGTCAGGTATTGTGGAAAAACTTTGGCTTTCTACGTTACATTTGAGACAACACAACACCTCTCCCGGGTGGGCTCGAACCACCAACCTTTCGATTAACAGCTGAACGCGCTAACCATTGTGCCACGGAAGCCCAAAAGTTAAATGCTCGTTAGGTATTGTGTAAAAACCTTGACTTTTTACGTCACATCTGAGACCTCACAACACCGCTCCCGGATGGGCTCGAACCACCAACCTATTGGTTAACAGCCGAACGCGCTAACCATTGCGACACGGAAGCCCAAAAGTTAAATGCTCGTCAGGTATTATGTAAAAACCTTGACTTTTTACGTCACATCTGAGACCTCACAACACCGCTCCCGGATGGGGTCGAACCACCAACCTATTGGTTAACAGCCGAACGCGCTAACCATTGAGCCACAGAAGCTCAGAAATTAAATTGTTGTCAGGTATTGTGGAAAAACTTTGGCTTTCTACGTTACATATGAGACCCCACAACACCTCTCCCGGGTGGGCTCGAACCACCAACCTTTCGATTAACAGCTGAACGCGCTAACCATTGTGCCACGGAAGCCCAAAAATTAAATGCTCGTCAGGTATTGTGTAAAAACCTTGACTTTTTACGTCACATCTGAGACCTCACAACACCGCTCCCGGATGGGCTCGAACCACCAACCTATTGGTTAACAGCCGAACGCGCTAACCATTGCGCCACGGAAGCCCAAAAATTAAATGGTCGTCAGGTATTGTGTAAAAACCTTGACTTTTTACGTCACATCTGAGACCTGTCAACACCGCTCCCGGATGGGCTCGAACCACCAACCCATTGGTTAACAGCCGAACGCGCTAACCATTGCGCCACGGAAGCCCAAAAATTAAATGGTCGTCAGGTGTTGTGGAAAAAACCTTGACTTTTTACGTCACATCTGAGACCTCACAACACCGCTCCCGGATGGGGTCGAACCACCAACCTATTGGTTAACAGCCGAACGCGCTAACCATTGAGCCACGGAAGCTCAGAAATTAAATTGTTGTCAGGTATTGTGGAAAAACTTTGGCTTTCTACGTTACATTTGAGACAACACAACACCTCTCCCGGGTGGGCTCGAACCACCAACCTTTCGATTAACAGCTGAACGCGCTAACCATTGTGCCACGGGAGCCCAAAAGTTAAATGCTCGTTAGGTATTGTGTAAAAACCTTGACTTTTTACGTCACATCTGAGACCTCACAACACCGCTCCCGGATGGGCTCGAACCACCAACCTATTGGTTAACAGCCGAACGCGCTAACCATTGCGACACGGAAGCCCAAAAGTTAAATGCTCGTCAGGTATTATGTAAAAACCTTGACTTTTTACGTCACATCTGAGACCTCACAACACCGCTCCCGGATGGGGTCGAACCACCAACCTATTGGTTAACAGCCGAACGCGCTAACCATTGAGCCACAGAAGCTCAGAAATTAAATTGTTGTCAGGTATTGTGGAAAAACTTTGGCTTTCTACGTTACATTTGAGACCCCACAACACCTCTCCCGGGTGGGCTCGAACCACCAACCTTTCGATTAACAGCTGAACGCGCTAACCATTGTGCCACGGAAGCCCAAAAATTAAATGCTCGTCAGGTATTGTGTAAAAACCTTGACTTTTTACGTCACATCTGAGACCTCACAACACCGCTCCCGGATGGGCTCGAACCACCAACCTATTGGTTAACAGCCGAACGCGCTAACCATTGCGCCACGGAAGCCCAAAAATTAAATGGTCGTCAGGTATTGTGGAAAAACTTTGGCTTTCTACGTTACATTTGAGATCACACAACACCGCTCCCGGATGGGCTCGAACCACCAACCTATTGGTTAACAGCTGAACGCGCTAACCATTGAGCCACGGAAGCTCAGAAATTAAACGGTTGTCAGGTATTGTGGAAAAACTTTGGCTTTCTACGTTACATTTGAGACCCCACAACACCTCTCCCGGGTTGGCTCGAACCACCAACCTTTCGATTAACAGCTGAACGCGCTAACCATTGCGCCACGGAAGCCCAAAAATTAGATGCTCGTCAGATATTGTGTAAAAACCTTGACTTTTTACGTCACATCTGAGACCTCACAACACCGCTCCCGGATGGGCTCGAACCACCAACCTATTGGTTAACAGCCGAACGCGCAAACCATTGCGCCACGGAAGCCCAAAAGTTAAATGCTCGTCAGGTATTGTGTAAAAACCTTGACTTTTTACGTCACATCTGAGACCTCACAACACCGCTCCCGGATGGGCTCGAACCACCAACCTATTGGTTACCAGCCGAACGCGCTAACCATTGCACCACGGAAGCCCAAAAGCTAAATGCTTGTTAGGTATTGTGTAAAAACCTTGACTTTTTACGTCACATCCGAGACCTCACAACACCGCTCCCGGATGGGCTCGAACCACCAACCTATTGGTTAACAGCCGAACGCGCTAACCATTGCGCCACGGAAGCCCAAAAGTTAAATGCTCGTCAGGTATTATGTAAAAACCTTGACTTTTTACGTCACATCTGAGACCTCACAACACCGCTCCCGGATGGGGTCGAACCACCAACCTATTGGTTAACAGCCGAACGCGCTAACCATTGCGCCACGGAAGCCCAAAAATTAAATGGTCGTCATTTATTGTGCAAAAACTTTGGCTTTCTACGTTACATTTCAGATCCCACAACACCGCTCCCGGGTGGGCTCGAACCACCAACCTATTGGTTAACAGCCGAACGCGCTAACCATTGAGCCACAGAAGCTCAGAAATTAAATGGTTGTCAGGTATTGTGGAAAACCTTGACTTTTTACGTCACATCTGAGACCTCACAACACCGCTCCCGGATGGGCTCGAACCACCAACCTATTGGTTAACAGCCGAACGCGCTAACCATTGCGCCACGGAAGCCCAAAAATTAAATGTTCGTCAGGTATTGTGGAAAAACTCTGACATTTTACGTTACATCTGAGACCTGTCAACACCGCTCCCGGATGGGCTCGAACCACCAACCCATTGGTTAACAGCCGAACGCGCTAACCATTGCGCCACGGAAGCACAAAAATTAAATGGTCGTCAGGTGTTGTGGAAAAAACCTTGACTTTTTACGTCACATCTGAGACCTCACATCACCGCTCCCGGATGGGGTCGAACCACCAACCTATTGGTTAACAGCCGAACGCGCTAACCATTGAGCCACGGAAGCTCAGAAATTAAATTGTTGTCAGGTATTGTGGAAAAACTTTGGCTTTCTACGTTACATTTGAGACAACACAACACCTCTCCCGGGTGGGCTCGAACCACCAACCTTTCGATTAACAGCTGAACGCGCTAACCATTGTGCCACGGAAGCCCAAAAGTTAAATGCTCGTTAGGTATTGTGTAAAAACCTTGACTTTTTACGTCACATCTGAGACCTCACAACACCGCTCCCGGATGGGCTCGAACCACCAACCTATTGGTTAACAGCCGAACGCGCTAACCATTGCGACACGGAAGCCCAAAAGTTAAATGCTCGTCAGGTATTATGTAAAAACCTTGACTTTTTACGTCACATCTGAGACCTCACAACACCGCTCCCGGATGGGGTCGAACCACCAACCTATTGGTTAACAGCCGAACGCGCTAACCATTGCGCCACGGAAGCCCAAAAATTAAATGGTCGTCATTTATTGTGCAAAAACTTTGGCTTTCTACGTTACATTTCAGATCCCACAACACCGCTCCCGGGTGGGCTCGAACCACCAACCTATTGGTTAACAGCCGAACGCGCTAACCATTGAGCCACAGAAGCTCAGAAATTAAATGGTTGTCAGGTATTGTGGAAAACCTTGACTTTTTACGTCACATCTGAGACCTCACAACACCGCTCCCGGATGGGCTCGAACCACCAACCTATTGGTTAACAGCCGAACGCGCTAACCATTGCGCCACGGAAGCCCAAAAGTTAAATGCTCGTCAGGTATTGTGTAAAAACCTTGACTTTTTACGTCACATCTGAGACCTCACGACACCGCTCCCGAATGGGCTCGAACCACCAACCTATTGGTTAACAGCCGAACGCGCTAACCATTGAGCCACGGAAGCTCAGAAATTAAATTGTTGTCAGGTATTGTGGAAAAACTTTGGCTTTCTACGTTACATTTGAGACCCCACAACACCTCTCCCGGGCGGGCTCGAACCACCAACCTTTCGATTAACAGCTGAACGCGCTAACCATTGCGCCACGGAAGCCCAAAAATTAGATGCTCGTCAGATATTGTGTAAAAACCTTGACTTTTTACGTCACATCTGAGACCTCACAACACCGCTCCCGGATGGGATCGAACCACCAACCTATTGGTTAACAGCCGAACGCGCTAACCATTGCGCCACGGAAGCCCAAAAGTTAAATGCTCGTCAGGTATCGTGTAAAAACCTTGACTTTTTACGTCACATCTGAGACGTCACAACACCGCTCCTGGATGGGCTCGAACCACCAACCTTTCGGTTAACAGCCGAACGCGCTAACCATTGCGCCACGGACGCCCAAAAATTAAATGGTTGTCAGGTATTGTTGAAAAGTTACGACTTTTCACGCTACTTCTGAGACCCCACAAATCCTCTCTCGTTTGGGCTCGAACCACCAACCTTTCGGTTAACAGCTGAACGCGCTAACCATTGCGCCACTGAGGCCCAAAAATTAAATGGTCGTCAGGTATTGTGGAAAAACTTTGGCTATTTACGTTACATTTGAGATCCCAAAACACCGCTCCCGGGTGGGCTCGAACCACCACCCTATTGGATAACAGCCGAACGCGCTAACCATTGAGCCACGGAAGCTCAGAAAATAAATGGTTATCACGTATTATGGAAAAAGTTTGACTTTTCACGCTACATCTGAGACCTCACAACACCGCTCCCGGATGGGCTCGAACCACCAACCTTTCGATTAACAGCCGAACGCGCTAACCATTGAGCCACGGAAGCTCAGAAATTAAATGGTTGTCACGTATTGTGGAAAAGTTTTGACTTTTTACGCTACATCTGAGACCACACAATACCTCTTCCGGGCGGGCTCGAACCACCAACCTTTCGATTAACAGCTGAACGCGCTAACCATTGCGCCACGGAAGCCCAAAAGTTAAATGTTCGTCAGGTGTTGTGGAAAAACTCTGACATTTTACGTTACATCTGAGACGTCACAACACCGCTCCCGGGAGGGCTCGAACCACCAACCTTTTGGTTAACAGCTGAACGCGCTGACCATTGAGCCACTGAAGCCCAAAAATTAAATTTTCGTCAGGTATTGAGGTAAAACCTTGACTTTTTACTTCACATCTGAGACCTCACAACACCGCTCCCGGATGGGCTCGAACCACCAACCTTTCGGTTAACAGCCTAACGCGCTAACCATTCGCCACGGACGCCCAAAAATTAAATGGTCGTCAGGTATTGTGGAAAAACTTTGGCTATTTACGTTACATTTGAGATCCAAAAACACCGCTCCCGGGTGGGCACGAACCACCAACCTATTGGTTAACAGCCGAACGCGCTAACCATTGAGCCAAGGAAGATCAGAAATTAAATGGTTGTCACATATTGTGGAAAAGTTTTGACTTTTAACGCAACATCTGAGACTCCACAACACCTCTTCCGGGTGGGCTCGAACCACCAACCTTTCGATTAAGAGCTGGACGCGCTAATTACTGCGCCACGGAAGCCCAAAAATTAAATGTTCGTCAGGTATTGTGGAAAAGTTACGACTTTTCTCGCTACATCTGAGACCCCACAAATCCTCTCTCGTTTGGGCTCGAACCACCAACCTTTCGGTTAACAGCTGATTGCACTAACCATTGCGCCACGGAAGCCCAAAAATTAAATGGTCGTCAGGTATTGTAGAAAAACTTTGGCTATTTACGTTTTATTTGAGATCCAAAAGCACCGCTCCCGGGTGGGCTCGAACCACCAAGCTATTGGTTAACAGCCGAACGCGCTAACCATTGAGCCACGAAAGATTAGAAAATAAATGGTTATCACGTATTATGGAAAAAGTTTGACTTTTCACGCTACATCTGAGACCTCACAACACCTCTCCCGGGTGGGCTCGAACCACCAACCTTTCGATTAACAGCTGAACGCGCTAACCATTGCGCCACGGAAGCCCAAAAACTAAATGCTCGTCAGGTATTGTGGAAAAAATCTGACATTTTACGTTACATCTGAGACGACACAACACCGCTCCTGGATGGGCTCGAACCACCAACCTTTCGATTAACAGCCGAACGCGCTAACCATTGAGCCACGGAAGTGTGCCGTTTTGCATCTCGGCCGGCGTAACCCGCTCTTCAATTACACCATCAACGGACACTGCATCCCCACCACTAATTGTGAGCGAGACCTCGGGGTCCTAATTGATCCCCTCCTCAAATCTACTGCACACTCTAACAAGGTTGCAAAGCGACTCCGTAGCCTGACTGGTCTAATTCGCCGCAATTTACACTTTCGGTCTCCCAAATTGGTCGCAACCCTATATAACTCCCTCGCGCTCCCCATAATTGACTATTGTTCCCCTATTTGGATGCTTCAAACCTCCACTGACCTACAGGTCTTACAGAAAGCTCAAAACGCCTTCACCAAACTCACTAGTAACGTTTGTAAAAAGCCAGCCCCTACCCGCCTGTCCCTTCTCGCCATTGACCCTGTCTCCACGCGACACCGTATTAATAATCTCTGTTTAGTTCACGATTTCTTCCACCTTAAACTTGATTTGGATTTCTCTGTCTTTTTCACCCGCCATTCCGATTCGCGTACCCGGGGCCACTCCAAAAAGTTAGTTAAGCCTAGAGCCCGTACTTCCTTCCGCCAATCCCATTTCACGTGCACAGTCATAAACGATTGGAATTCTTTGCCAGAGGACATTGTTACCCTAACCAATAAAGCCACTTTCCGGCGCAAACTCTCGGACCATTTTCGCTCTTTCCTCGACTAGTTCAATTTTTACTTTTTTAATTTTTTTTTTTTGTTCTGATTATTCCCTCATACTAACGTTTATTCCATTCCCTTATGTTCCTATTATTTTTATACTGTTAGTCTACTTAATCTCATTCATTATACTACACTGTTTCTTAGCCCTATATTCATTAATTAACTTGTTCTTACATCTCACTTTGTATCCGATGTTCGTACATAAGCCACTCTGCTGGCTTCACGAACAGTGTTTGTTTGATAAATAAATAAATAAATAAATAAATAAGCTCAGAAATTAAATGGTTGTCACGTATTGTGGAAAAGTTTTGACTTTTTACGCTACATCTGAGACCCCACAACACCTCTTCCGGGTGGGCTCGAACCACCAACCTTTCGATTAAAAGCTGAACGCGCTAACCATTGCGCCACGGAAGCCCAAAAATTAAATGCTCGTCAGGTATTTTGGAAAAACTCTGACATTTTACGTTACATCTGAGACGTCACAACACCGCTCCCGGGAGGGCTCGAACCACCAACCTTTCGGTTAACAGCTGAACGCGCTGACCATTGCGCCACTGAAGCCCAAAAATTAAATTTTCGTCAGCTATTGAGGTAAAACTTTGACTTTTTACTTCACATCTGAGGCCTCACAACACCGCTCCCGGATGGGCTCGAACCACCAACCTTTCGGTTAACAGCCGAACGCGCTAACCATTGCGCCACGGACGCCCAAAAAAAATGGTCGTCAGGTATTGTGGAAAAACTTTGGCTATTTACGTTACATTTGAGATCCAAAAACACCGCTCCCGGGTGGGCTCGAAACACCAAGCTATTGGTTAACAGCCGAACGCGCTAACCATTGAGCCACGAAAGATCAGAAAATAAATGGTTATCACGTTTTATGGAAAAAGTTTGACTTTTCACGCTACATCTGAGACCTCACAACACCTCTCCCGGGTGGGCTCAAACCACCAACCTTTCGATTAACAGCTGAACGCGCTAACCATTGCGCCACGGAAGCCCAAATATTAAATGCTCGTCAGGTATTGTGGAAAAACTCTGACATTTTACGTTACATCTGAGACGTCACAACACCGCTCCCGGGAGGGCTCGAACCACCAACCTTTCGGTTAACAGCCGAACGCGCTAACCATTCGCCACGGACGCCCAAAAATTAAATGTTCGTCAGGTATTGTGGAAAAACTCTGACATTTTACGTTATATCTGAGACGCCACAACACCGCTCCCGGGAGGGCTCGAACCACCAACCTTTCGGTTAACAGCTGAACGCGCTGACCATTGCGCCACTGAAGCCCAAAAATTAAATGGTCGTCAGGTATTGTGGAAAAACTTTGGCTATTTATGTAACATTTGAGATCCAAAAACACCGCTCCCGGGTGGGCTCGAACCACCAACCTATTGGTTAACAGCTGAACGCGCTAACCATTGAGCCACGAAAGCTCAGAAAATAAATGGTTGTCACGTATTGTGGAAAAGTTTTGTCTTTTTACGCTACATATGAGACCCAACAACACCTCTCCCGGGTGGGCTCGAACCACCAACCTTTCGATTAACAGCTGACCGCGCTAACCATTGCGCCACGCAAGCCCAAAAATTAAATGTTCGTCAGGTATTGTGGAAAAACTCTGACATTTTACGTTACATCTGAGACGTCACAACACTTCTCCCGGATAGGCTCGAACCACCAACCAATTGGTTAACAGCCGAACGCGCTAACCATTGAGCCACAGAAGCTCAGAAATTAAATGGTTGTTAGGTTTTGTGGATAAGTTATGACTTTTTACGTTACATCTGAGACCCTACAACACTTCTCCCAGGTGGGCTCGAACCACCATCCTTTCGGTTAACAGCCGAACGCGCTAACCATTGCGCCAAGGAAGCCCAAAAATTAAATGTTAGTCAGGTATTGTGGAAAAACTTTGGTTTTCTACGTTACATTTGAGATCCCACAACACCGCTCCCGGGTGGGCTCGAGCCACCAACCTTTCGATTAACAGCTGGACGCGCTAATTATTGCGCCACGGAAGCCCGAAAATTAAATGTTCGTCAGGTATTGTGGAAAAACTCTGACATTTTACGTAACATCTGAGACGTCACAACACCGCTCCCGGATGGGCTCGAACCACCAACCTTTCGGTTAACAGCCGAACGCGCTAACCATTGCGCCACGGACGCCCAAAAAAATAATGGTCGTCAGGTATTGTGGAAAAACTTTGGCTATTTATGTTACATTTGAGATCCAAAAACACCGCTCCCGGGTGGGCTCGAACCACCAACCTATTGGTTAACAGCTGAACGCGCTAACCATTGAGCCACGAAAGCTCAGAAAATAAATGGTTGTCACGTATTGTGGAAAAGTTTTGTCTTTTTACGCTACATATGAGACCCCACAACACCTCTCCCGGGTGGGCTCGAACCTTCAAAATTTCGATTAACAGCTGAACGCGCTAATCATTGCGCCACGGAAGCCCAAAAATTAAATGTTCGTCAGGTATTGTGGAAAAACTCTGACATTTTACGTTACATCTGAGACCTCACAACACCGCACCCGGATGGGCTCGAACCACCAACCTATTGGTTAACAGCCGAACGCGCTAACCATTGAGCCACGGAAGCTCAGAAATTAAATGGTTGTCACGTATTGTGGATAAGTTTTGACTTTTATACGCTACATCTGAGACCCCACAACACCTCTTCCGGGTGCGCTTGAACCACCAGCCTTTCGATTAACAGTTGAACGCGCTAATAATTGCGCCACGGAAGCCCAAAAATTAAATGTTCGTCAGGTATTGTGGAAAAACTCTGACATTTTACGTTACATCTGAGACGTCACAACACCGCTCCCGGATGGGCTCGAACCACCAACCTTTCGGTTAACAGCTGAACGCGCTGACCATTGCGCCACGGAAGCCCGAAAATTAAATGGTCGTCAGGTATTGTGGAAAAATTTTGGCTTTCAACGTAACATTTGAGATCCCAAAACACCGCTCCCGGGTGGGCTCGAACCACCAACCTATTTGTTAACAGCCGAATTCGCTAACCATTGAGCCACGGAAGCTCAGAATTTAAATGGTCGTCAGGTGTTGTGGAAAAAACCTTGACTTTTTACGTCACATCTGAGACGTCACAACACCGCTCCCGGATGGGCTCGAACCACCAACCTATTTGTTATCAGCCGAACGCGCTAACCTTTGAGCCACGGAAGCTCCGAAATCAAATGGTTGTCAGGTATTGTAGATAAGTTATGAATTTTTACGTTACATCTGAGACCCTACAACACCTCTTCCGGTTGGGCTCGAACCAACAACCTTTCGGTTAACAGCCGAACGCGCTAACCATTGCGCCAAGGAAGCCCAAAAATTTAATGGTCGTCAGGTATTGTGGCAGAACTTTGGCTTTCTACGTTACATTTGAGATCCCACACCACCGCTCCCGGGTGGGCTCAAACCACCAACCTATTGGTTAACAGCCGAACGCGCTAACCATTGAGCCACGGAAGCTCAGAAATTAAATGGTTGTCACGTATTGTGGATAAGTTTTGACTTTTATACGCTACATCTGAGACCCCACAACACCTCTTCCGGGTGCGCTTGAACCACCAGCCTTTCGATTAACAGTTGAACGCGCTAATAATTGCGCCACGGAAGCCCAAAAATTAAATGTTCGTCAGGTATTGTGGAAAAACTCTGACATTTTACGTTACATCTGAGACGTCACAACACCGCTCCCGGATGGGCTCGAACCACCAACCTTTCGGTTAACAGCTGAACGCGCTGACCATTGCGCCACGGAAGCCCGAAAATTAAATGGTCGTCAGGTATTGTGGAAAAATTTTGGCTTTCAACGTAACATTTGAGATCCCAAAACACCGCTCCCGGGTGGGCTCGAACCACCAACCTATTTGTTAACAGCCGAATTCGCTAACCATTGAGCCACGGAAGCTCAGATTTTAAATGGTCGTCAGGTGTTGTGGAAAAAACCTTGACTTTTTACGTCACATCTGAGACGTCACAACACCGCTCCCGGATGGGCTCGAACCACACACCTATTGGTTAACAGCCGAACGCGCTAACCTTTGAGCCACGGAAGCTCAGAAATTAAATGGTTGTCAGGTATTGTAGATAAGTTAAGACTTTTTACGTTACATCTAAGACCCTACAACACCTCTCCTGGGTGGGCTCGAACCTTCAACCTTTCGATTAACAGCTGAACGCGCTAATCATTGCGCCACGGAAGCCCAAAAATTAAATGTTCGTCAGGTATTGTGGAAAAACTCTGACATTTTACGTTACATCTGAGACCTCACAACACCGCTCCCGGATGGGCTCGAACCACCAACCTATTGGTTAACAGCCGAACGCGCTAACCATTGCGCCACGGAAGACCAAAAATTAAATGGTCGTCAGGTATTGTGGAAAAATTTTGGCTTTCAACGTAACATTTGAGATCCCAAAACACCGCTCCCGGGTGGGCTCGAACCACCAACCTATTTGTTAACAGCCGAATTCGCTAACCATTGAGCCACGGAAGCTCAGAATTTAAATGGTCGTCAGGTGTTGTGGAAAAAACCTTGACTTTTTACGTCACATCTGAGACGTCACAACACCGCTCCCGGATGGGCTCGAACCACACACCTATTGGTTAACAGCCGAACGCGCTAACCTTTGAGCCACGGAAGCTCAGAAATTAAATGGTTGTCAGGTATTGTAGATAAGTTAAGACTTTTTACGTTACATCTAAGACCCTACAACACCTCTCCCGGGTGGGCTCGAACCTTCAACCTTTCGATTAACAGCTGAACGCGCTAATCATTGCGCCACGGAAGCCCAAAAATTAAATGTTCGTCAGGTATTGTGGAAAAACTCTGACATTTTACGTTACATCTGAGACCTCACAACACCGCTCCCGGATGGGCTCGAACCACCAACCTATTGGTTAACAGCCGAACGCGCTAACCATTGCGCCACGGAAGACCAAAAATTAAATGGTCGTCAGGTGTTGTGGAAAAAACCTTGACTTTTTACGTCACATCTGAGACGCCACAAAACCGCTCCCGGATGGGCTCGAACCACACACCTATTGGTTAACAGCCGAACGCGCTAACCTTTGAGCCACGGAAGCTCAGAAATTAAATGGTTGTCAGGTATTGTGGATAAGTTATGACTTTTTACGTTACATGTGTGACCCTACAACACCTCTTCCGGTTGGGCTCGAACCACCAACCTTTCGGTTAACAGCCGAACGCGCTAACCATTGCGCCAAGGAAGCCCAAAAATTTAATGGTCGTCAGGTATTGTGGCAAAACTTTGGCTTTCTACGTTACATTTGAGATCCCACACCACCGCTCCCGGGTGGGCTCGAACCACCAACCTATTGGTTAACAGCCGAACGCGCTAACCATTGTGCCACGGAAGCTCAGAAATTAAATGGTTGTCACGTATTGTGGATAAGTTTTGACTTTTTACGCTACATCTGAGACCCCACAACACCTCTTCCGGGTGGGCCTGAACCACCAGCCTTTCGATTAACAGTTGAACGCGCTAATAATTGCGCCACGGAAGCCCAAAAATTAAATGTTCTTCAGGTATTGTGGAAAAACTCTGACATTTTACGTTCCATCTGAGACCTCACAACACCGCTCCCGGATGGGCTCTAACCACCAACCTATTGGTTAACAGCCGAACGCGCTAACCATTGAGCCACGGAAGCTCAGAAATTAAATGGTTGTCACGTATTGTGGATAAGTTTTGACTTTTTACGCTACATCTGAGACCCCACAACACCTCTTCCGGGTGGGCCTGAACCACCAGCCTTTCGATTAACAGTTGAACGCGCTAATAATTGCGCCACGGAAGCCCAAAAATTAAATGTTCGTCAGGTATTGTGGAAAAACTCTGACATTTTACGTTCCATCTGAGACCTCACAACACCGCTCCCGGATGGGCTCTAACCACCAACCTATTGGTTAACAGCCGAACGCGCTAACCATTGAGCCACGGAAGCTCAGAAATTAAATGGTTGTCACGTATTGTGGATAAGTTTTGACTTTTTACGCTACATCTGAGACCCCACAACACCTCTTCCGGGTGGGCCTGAACCACCAGCCTTTCGATTAACAGTTGAACGCGCTAATAATTGCGCCACGGAAGCCCAAAAATTCAATGTTCGTCAGGTATTGTGGAAAAACTCTGACATTTTACGTTACATCTGAGACCTCACAACACCGCTCCCGGATGGGCTCTAACCACCAGCCTATTGGTTAACAGCCGAACGCGCTAACCATTGCGCCACGGAAGCCCAAAAATTAAATGGTCGTCAGGTATTGTGGAAAAACTTTGGCTTTCTACGTTACGTTTGAGCTCCCACAACGCCGCTCCCGGGTGGGCTCGAACCACTAAATTATTTGTTAACTGCTGAACGCGCTAACCATTGCGCCACGGAAGCTCAGAAATTAAATGGTTGTCACGTATTGTGGAAAAGTTTTGACTTTTTACGCTACATCTGAGACCCCACAACACCTCTTCCGGGTGGGCCTGAACCACCAGCCTTTCGATTAACAGTTGAACGCGCTAATAATTGCGCCACGGAAGCCCAAAAATTAAATGTTCGTCAGGTATTGTGGAAAAACTCTGACATTTTACGTTCCATCTGAGACCTCACAACACCGCTCCCGGATGGGCTCTAACCACCAACCTATTGGTTAACAGCCGAACGCGCTAACCATTGAGCCACGGAAGCTCAGAAATTAAATGGTTGTCACGTATTGTGGATAAGTTTTGACTTTTTACGCTACATCTGAGACCCCACAACACCTCTTCCGGGTGGGCCTGAACCACCAGCCTTTCGATTAACAGTTGAACGCGCTAATAATTGCGCCACGGAAGCCCAAAAATTCAATGTTCGTCAGGTATTGTGGAAAAACTCTGACATTTTACGTTACATCTGAGACCTCACAACACCGCTCCCGGATGGGCTCTAACCACCAGCCTATTGGTTAACAGCCGAACGCGCTAACCATTGCGCCACGGAAGCCCAAAAATTAAATGGTCGTCAGGTATTGTGGAAAAACTTTGGCTTTCTACGTTACGTTTGAGATCCCACAACGCCGCTCCCGGGTGGGCTCGAACCACTAAATTATTTGTTAACTGCTGAACGCGCTAACCATTGCGCCACGGAAGCTCAGAAATTAAATGGTTGTCATTTTTGTGGAAAAGTTTTGACTTTTTACGCTACATCTGAGACCCCACAACACCTCTTCCGGGTGGGCCTGAACCACCAGCCTTTCGATTAACAGTTGAACGCGCTAATAATTGCGCCACGGAAGCCCAAAAATTAAATGTTCGTCAGGTATTGTGGAAAAACTCTGACATTTTACGTTCCATCTGAGACCTCACAACACCGCTCCCGGATGGGCTCTAACCACCAACCTATTGGTTAACAGCCGAACGCGCTAACCATTGAGCCACGGAAGCTCAGAAATTAAATGGTTGTCACGTATTGTGGATAAGTTTTGACTTTTTACGCTACATCTGAGACCCCACAACACCTCTTCCGGGTGGGCCTGAACCACCAGCCTTTCGATTAACAGTTGAACGCGCTAATAATTGCGCCACGGAAGCCCAAAAATTAAATGTTCGTCAGGTATTGTGGAAAAACTCTGACATTTTACGTTCCATCTGAGACCTCACAACACCGCTCCCGGATGGGCTCTAACCACCAACCTATTGGTTAACAGCCGAACGCGCTAACCATTGAGCCACGGAAGCTCAGAAATTAAATGGTTGTCACGTATTGTGGATAAGTTTTGACTTTTTACGCTACATCTGAGACCCCACAACACCTCTTCCGGGTGGGCCTGAACCACCAGCCTTTCGATTAACAGTTGAACGCGCTAATAATTGCGCCACGGAAGCCCAAAAATTCAATGTTCGTCAGGTATTGTGGAAAAACTCTGACATTTTACGTTCCATCTGAGACCTCACAACACCGCTCCCGGATGGGCTCTAACCACCAACCTATTGGTTAACAGCCGAACGCGCTAACCATTGAGCCACGGAAGCTCAGAAATTAAATGGTTGTCACGTATTGTGGATAAGTTTTGACTTTTTACGCTACATCTGAGACCCCACAACACCTCTTCCGGGTGGGCCTGAACCACCAGCCTTTCGATTAACAGTTGAACGCGCTAATAATTGCGCCACGGAAGCCCAAAAATTCAATGTTCGTCAGGTATTGTGGAAAAACTCTGACATTTTACGTTACATCTGAGACCTCACAACACCGCTCCCGGATGGGCTCTAACCACCAGCCTATTGGTTAACAGCCGAACGCGCTAACCATTGCGCCACGGAAGCCCAAAAATTAAATGGTCGTCAGGTATTGTGGAAAAACTTTGGCTTTCTACGTTACGTTTGAGCTCCCACAACGCCGCTCCCGGGTGGGCTCGAACCACTAAATTATTTGTTAACTGCTGAACGCGCTAACCATTGCGCCACGGAAGCTCAGAAATTAAATGGTTGTCACGTATTGTGGAAAAGTTTTGACTTTTTACGCTACATCTGAGACCCCACAACACCTCTTCCGGGTGGGCCTGAACCACCAGCCTTTCGATTAACAGTTGAACGCGCTAATAATTGCGCCACGGAAGCCCAAAAATTAAATGTTCGTCAGGTATTGTGGAAAAACTCTGACATTTTACGTTCCATCTGAGACCTCACAACACCGCTCCCGGATGGGCTCTAACCACCAACCTATTGGTTAACAGCCGAACGCGCTAACCATTGAGCCACGGAAGCTCAGAAATTAAATGGTTGTCACGTATTGTGGATAAGTTTTGACTTTTTACGCTACATCTGAGACCCCACAACACCTCTTCCGGGTGGGCCTGAACCACCAGCCTTTCGATTAACAGTTGAACGCGCTAATAATTGCGCCACGGAAGCCCAAAAATTCAATGTTCGTCAGGTATTGTGGAAAAACTCTGACATTTTACGTTACATCTGAGACCTCACAACACCGCTCCCGGATGGGCTCTAACCACCAGCCTATTGGTTAACAGCCGAACGCGCTAACCATTGCGCCACGGAAGCCCAAAAATTAAATGGTCGTCAGGTATTGTGGAAAAACTTTGGCTTTCTACGTTACGTTTGAGATCCCACAACGCCGCTCCCGGGTGGGCTCGAACCACTAAATTATTTGTTAACTGCTGAACGCGCTAACCATTGCGCCACGGAAGCTCAGAAATTAAATGGTTGTCATTTTTGTGGAAAAGTTTTGACTTTTTACGCTACATCTGAGACCCCACAACACCTCTTCCGGGTGGGCCTGAACCACCAGCCTTTCGATTAACAGTTGAACGCGCTAATAATTGCGCCACGGAAGCCCAAAAATTAAATGTTCGTCAGGTATTGTGGAAAAACTCTGACATTTTACGTTCCATCTGAGACCTCACAACACCGCTCCCGGATGGGCTCTAACCACCAACCTATTGGTTAACAGCCGAACGCGCTAACCATTGAGCCACGGAAGCTCAGAAATTAAATGGTTGTCACGTATTGTGGATAAGTTTTGACTTTTTACGCTACATCTGAGACCCCACAACACCTCTTCCGGGTGGGCCTGAACCACCAGCCTTTCGATTAACAGTTGAACGCGCTAATAATTGCGCCACGGAAGCCCAAAAATTAAATGTTCGTCAGGTATTGTGGAAAAACTCTGACATTTTACGTTCCATCTGAGACCTCACAACACCGCTCCCGGATGGGCTCTAACCACCAACCTATTGGTTAACAGCCGAACGCGCTAACCATTGAGCCACGGAAGCTCAGAAATTAAATGGTTGTCACGTATTGTGGATAAGTTTTGACTTTTTACGCTACATCTGAGACCCCACAACACCTCTTCCGGGTGGGCCTGAACCACCAGCCTTTCGATTAACAGTTGAACGCGCTAATAATTGCGCCACGGAAGCCCAAAAATTCAATGTTCGTCAGGTATTGTGGAAAAACTCTGACATTTTACGTTACGTTTGAGATCCCACAACGCCGCTCCCGGGTGGGCTCGAACCACTAAATTATTTGTTAACTGCTGAACGCGCTAACCATTGCGCCACGGAAGCTCAGAAATTAAATGGTTGTCACGTATTGTGGAAAAGTTTTGACTTTTTACGCTACATCTGAGACCCCACAACACCTCTCCCGGGTGGGCTCGAACCTACAACCTTTCGATTAACAGCTGAACGCGCTAATCATTGCGCCACGGAAGCCCAAAAATTAAATGGTCGTCAGGTATTGTGGAAAAACTTTGGCTTTCCACGTTACGTTTGAGATCCCACAACACCGCGCCCGGGTGGGCTCGAACCACCAACCTATTGGTTAACAGCCGAACGCCCTAACCATTGCGACACGGAAGCCCAAAAATTAAATGATCGTCAGGTATTGTGGAAAAACTTTGGCTTTCTACGTTACATTTGAGATCCCACAACGCCGCTCCCGGGTGGGCTCGAACCACTAACCTATTAGTTAACAGCCGAACGCGCTAACCATTGAGCCACGGAAGCTCAGAAATTAAATGGTTGTCACGTATTGTGGAAAAGTTTTGACTTTTTACGCTACATCTGAGACCCCACAACACCTCTCCCGGGTGGGCTCGAACCACCAACCTTTCGATTAACAGCTGAACGCGCTAACCATTGCGCCACGGAAGCCCAAAATTTCAATGTTCGTCAGGTATTGTGGAAAAACTCTGACATTTTATGTTACATCTGAGACGTCACAACACCGCTCCCGGGAGGGCTCAAACCACCAGTCTTTTGAATAGCAGCTGAACGCGCTAACCATTGCGCCACGGAAGCCCAAAAATTAAATGGTCGTCCGGTATTGTGGAAAAACTTTGACTTTTTACGTAACATCTGAGACCTCATAGCACCGCTCCCGGGTGTGCTCGAACCACCAACCTTTCTGTTAACAGCCGAACGCGCTAACGATTGCGCCACGGAAGCCCAAAATTTAAATGGTCGTCCGGTATAGTGGAAAAACCTTGACTTTTTACGTCACATCTGAGACGTCACAACACCGCTCCCGGATGGGCTCGAACCACCAACCTATTGGTTAACAGCCGAACGCGCTAACCATTGAGCCACGGAAGCTCAGAAATTAAATGGTTGTCACGTATTGTGGAAAAGTTTTGACTTTTTACGCTACATCTGAGACCCCACAACACCTCTCCCGGGTGGGCTCGAACCTTCAACCTTTCGATTAACAGCTGAACGCGCTAGTCATTGCGGCACGGAAGCCCAAAAATTAAATGTTCGTCAGGTATTGTGGAAAAACTCTGACATTTTACGTTACATCTGAGACCTCACTACACCGCTCCCGGATGGGCTCGAACCACCAACCTATTGGTTAAAAGCCGAACGCGCTAACCATTGCGCCACGGAAGCCCAAAAATTAAATGGTCGTCAGGTGTTGTGGAAAAAACCTTGGCTTTTTACGTCACATCTGAGACGTCACAACACCTATTCCGGTTGGGCTCGAACCACCAACCTTTCGGTTAACAGCCGAACGCGCTAATCATTGCGCCAAGGAAGCCCAAAAATTTAATGGTCGTCAGGTATTGTGGCAAAACTTTGGCTTTCTACGTTACATTTGAGATCCCACACCACCGCTCCCGGGTGGGCTCGAACCACCAACCTATTGGTTAACAACCGAACGCGCTAACCATTGAGCCACGGAAGCTCAGAAATTAAATGGTTGTCACGTATTGTGGATAAGTTATGACTTATTACGTTACATGTGAGACCCTACAACACCTCTCTCGGTTGGGCTCGAACCACCAACCTTTCGGTTAACAGCCGAACGCGCTAACCATTGCGCCAAGGAATCCGAAAAAATAAATGGTCGTCAGGTATTGTGGAAAAACTTTGGCTTTCCACGTTACGTTTGAGATCCCACAACACCGCGCCCGGGTGTGCTCGAACCACCAACCTATTGGTTAACAGCCGAACGCCCTAACCATTGCGACACGGAAGCCCAAAAATTAAATGATCGTCAGGTATTGTGGAAAAACTTTGGCTTTCTACGTTACATTTGAGATCCCACAACGCCGCTCCCGGGTGGGCTCGAACCACTAACCTATTAGTTAACAGCCGAACGCGCTAACCATTGAGCCACGGAAGCTCAGAAATTAAATGGTTGTCACGTATTGTGGAAAAGTTTTGACTTTTTACGCTACATCTGAGACCCCACAACACCTCTCCCGGGTGGGCTCGAACCACCAACCTTTCGATTAACAGCTGAACGCGCTAACCATTGCGCCACGGAAGCCCAAAATTTCAATGTTCGTCAGGTATTGTGGAAAAAATCTGACATTTTATGTTACATCTGAGACGTCACAACACCGCTCCCGGGAGGGCTCAAACCACCAGTCTTTTGAATAGCAGCTGAACGCGCTAACCATTGCAACATGGAAGCCCAAAAATTAAATGGTCGTCCGGTATTGTGGAAAAACTTTGACTTTTTACGTAACATCTGAGACCTCATAGCACCGCTCCCGGGTGTGCTCGAACCACCAACCTTTCTGTTAACAGCCGAACGCGCTAACGATTGCGCCACGGAAGCCCAAAATTTAAATGGTCGTCCGGTATTGTGGAAAAACCTTGACTTTTTACGTCACATCTGAGACGTCACAACACCGCTCCCGGATGGGCTCGAACCACCAACCTATTGGTTAACAGCCGAACGCGCTAACCATTGAGCCACGGAAGCTCAGAAATTAAATGGTTGTCACGTATTGTGGAAAAGTTTTGACTTTTTACGCTACATCTGAGACCCCACAACACCTCTCCCGGGTGGGCTCGAACCTTCAACCTTTCGATTAACAGCTGAACGCGCTAGTCATTGCGGCACGGAAGCCCAAAAATTAAATGTTCGTCAGGTATTGTGGAAAAACTCTGACATTTTACGTTACATCTGAGACCTCACTACACCGCTCCCGGATGGGCTCGAACCACCAACCTATTGGTTAAAAGCCGAACGCGCTAACCATTGCGCCACGGAAGCCCAAAAATTAAATGGTCGTCAGGTATTGTGGAAAAAACCTTGGCTTTTTACGTCACATCTGAGACGTCACAACACCTATTCCGGTTGGGCTCGAACCACCAACCTTTCGGTTAACAGCCGAACGCGCTAACCATTGCGCCAAGGAAGCCCAAAAATTTAATGGTCGTCAGGTATTGTGGCAAAACTTTGGCTTTCTACGTTACATTTGAGATCCCACACCACCGCTCCCGGGTGGGCTCGAACCACCAACCTATTGGTTAACAACCGAACGCGCTAACCATTGAGCCACGGAAGCTCAGAAATTAAATGGTTGTCACGTATTGTGGATAAGTTATGACTTATTACGTTACATCTGAGACCCTACAACACCTCTCTCGGTTGGGCTCGAACCACCAACCTTTCGGTTAACAGCCGAACGCGCTAACCATTGCGCCAAGGAATCCCAAAAAATAAATGGTCGTCAGGTATTGTGGAAAAACTTTGGCTTTCTACGTTACATTTGAGATCCCACAACACCGCTCCCGGGTGGGCTCGAACCACCAACCTATTGGCTAACAGCCGAACGCGCTAACCATTGAGCCACGGAAGCTCAGAAATTAAATGGTTGTTACGTATTGTGGAAAAGTTTTGACATTTTACGCTACATCTGAGACCCCACAAAACCTCTCCCGGGTGGGCTCGAACCACCAACCTTTCGATTCACAGCTGAACGCGCTAATTATTGCGCCACGGAAGCCTAAATATTAAATGGTCGTCATGTATTGTGGAAAAACTCTGACTTTTTACGTTACATCTGAGACCTCACAAAACGCTCCCGGATGGGCTCGAAAAACCAAAATTTCGGTTAAAAGCCGAAAGCGCTAGCCATTGAGCCACGGAAGCTCTGAAATTAAATGGTCGTCCGGTATTGTGGAAAAACTTTGACTTTCTACGTTACATTTGAGATCCCACAACACCGCTCCCGGGTGGGCTCGAACCACCAACCTATTGGTTAACAGCCGAACGCGTTAACCATTGAGCCACGAAAGCTCAGAAATTAAATGGTCGTCACGTATTGTGGAAAAACTTTGGCTTTCTACGTTACATTTGAGATCCCACAACACCGCTTCCGGGTGGACTCGAACCACCAACCTATTGGTTAACAGCCGAACGCGTTAACCATTGCGCCACGGAAGCCCAAAAATTAAATGGTCGTCAGGTATTGTGGAAAAATTTTGGCTTTCTACGTTACGTTTGAGATCCCACAACGCCGCTCCCGGGTGGGCTCGAACCACTAATTTATTTGTTAACTGCTGAACGCGCTAACCATTGCGCCACGGAAGCTCAGAAATTAAATGGTTGTCACGTATTGTGGATAAGTTTTGACTTTTTACGCTACATCTGAGACCCCACAACACCTCTCCCGGGTGGGCTCGAACCTTCAACCTTTCGATTAACAGCTGAACGCGCTAATCATTGCGCCACGGAAGCCCAAAAATTAAATATTCGTCAGGTATTGTGGAAAAATTTTGGCTTTCAACGTTACATTTGAGATCCCAAAACACCGCTCCCGGGTGGGCTCGAACCACCAACCTATTTGTTAACAGCCGAATTCGCTAACCATTGAGCCACGGAAGCTCAGAATTTAAATGGTCGTCAGGTGTTGTGGAAAAAACCTTGACTTTTTACTTCACATCTGATACGTCACAACACCACTCCCGGATGGGCTCGAACCACACACCTATTGGTTAACAGCCGAACGCGTTAACCTTTGAGCCACGGAAGCTCAGAAATTAAATGGTTGTCAGGTATCGTAGATAAGTTAAGACTTTTTACGTTACATCTGAGACCCTACAACACCTCTCCCGGGTGGGCTCGAACCTTCAACCTTTCGATTAACAGCTGAACGCGCTAATCATTGCGCCACGGAAGCCCAAAAATTAAATGTTCGTCAGGTATTGTGGAAAAACTCTGACATTTTACGTTACATCTGAGACCTCACAACACCGCTCCCGGATGGGCTCGAACCACCAACCTATTGGTTAACAGCCGAACGCGCTAACCATTGCGCCACGGAAGCCCAAAATTTAAATGGTCGTCAGGTGTTGTGGAAAAAACCTTGACTTTTTACATCACATCTGAGACGTCACAACACCGCTCCCGGATGGGCTCGAACCACACACCTATTAGTTAACAGCCGAACGCGCTAACCTTTGAGCCACGGAAGCTCACAAATTAAATGGTTGTCAGGTATTGTAGATAAGTTATGACTTTTTACGTTACATCTGAGACCCTACAACACCTCTTCCGGTTGGGCACGAACCCCCAATCTTTCGGTTAACAGCCGAACGCACTAACAATTGCGCCAAGGAAGCCCAAAAATTTAATGGTCGTCAGGTATTGTGGCAAAACTTTGGCTTTCTACGTTACATTTGAGATCCCACACCACCGCTCCCGGGTGGGCTCGAACCACCAACCTATTGGTTAACAGCCGAACGCGCTAACCATTGAGCCACGATGCGATAACCGTTACACTAAAGATATGCTATTATTTTTAATCGAAAGAACAGGGTCAAGTAATTAAGCAATACGTGAACAAACAAACCCCTCCATAGAAAATGCATTAGACTATACTTTGCAGGCTCGTAACTCTGTTTCTACTGTAGATACGGGGATGTCCTTTGAGTATGTTATAGTCCAATTTGTCCCCCATCTAACCATACTAAAACCATTGAGCTACGACAAACAGTAGTCGAGTAATTAAGCTAATCGTAAACAAACAAACCCCTCCATAGGAAATCCATTAGACTAAATTCTGGAGGCTCGTAACTCTGGTTCTACCAGAGATACGGGGATGTAAATAATGTGACCTTGACACAAATGTTCGGATAATTATAAAAAAAAACTTCGCGGTTTCGAACCTGTAGCCTTCCGGGAGTGAGGCGGATGCGATAACCGCTACACTAAAGATATGTTATCAGGGTTGGCAAGTTTTAAACAAATTGTTTTAAACTTTGGTTTAAAACTTGTTTTAAACAGCCATGAAAAAAAACTTTAATTTGTTTAAAACGTTTTAAACAAAAAGTTTAAAACATGTTTTTTTATGGAGAAAAATTTCGAATATTTTTAACTCTTTTTTTATTTGAAAATGAGCGAAAAGATTAAATAATAGAAATAATAAGCTCCAGTCAAAACCTTCCAATTATTCGACTGTTTCAAATGTGTGTTTAATTGTTTAGAGACCCTACCAGTTGTTTTATCCATTTACCAATCTGTATTGAAGACTTATATTCAAAAATATGATTAAGGATAACTTATTTTGTCATCTACTTAAAGCAAAGCAATAACATTTTTCCTGTGTGGTTTCTCTACACTGTTGGTACATTTTACTGTTCTAAAAAGATTACGCGTAATCTATAAAGCCAGGCCTTTGACAGTGCTAAAATTAATACGCCTAATCCGATAACGGAAAACATGAGCTCCTACAAGTAAGTAAGGGGTGGTGAAGTTTCAAATGTATAATGAGTTCTGACCAAGAAACTCGGAAGTACGGAAGCGGAAATGACTGAATAGTGGCCACAAAAGAAATCAGGCATTTAGACATTAGGGGTTAAATGTACAAATTTACGCATCACACTCATTTTGTATCCGCTATTAAAAAAATTATATTTTCCTTTTGAAAAGATCGTTTGCTCTTTTTTAACAGTCAGTAGAATTTTTCAAATATTAAATATTGTATCCTCAACACGTACTCCCTTTAAAATAATTAATTTCATGATAAAATGTTTTCCGAAAATCTAACTTTAAATCGTGTTATAATCAATAAAAACACAAAATTTTTTAACTAAGTTTTTGCCAACCCTGACAAGGACCCTTTCTTACACCTTCAAATTCTAAATTTTAGGAGCTCTTGATTTTCCTGTTTGACTTTGCAGTACATGTTCGTTGTACGTTGGTCTGGGGGTATGATACTCGCGCTGGTTGCGAGTGGTACCAGGTTAAATCCCGGAAGGTCGCGTCTTAGAGCTTCATATTATAAATTTAGGAGTATTTTTATTTTCGTGTTTTACTTCTCTATACGTTTCGTGGTTCGTTGGTCTAGGTGTATAACACTTGCTTTGGGTTCAAGTGGTCCCTGGTTCTAATTCCACACGGACAATTTCTTACACCTTGAAATTCTAAATTTATTCAATATTGAACGCTCAAAATAATTAATATCATAAAATAATTTCGGAAAATCTAATTTGTTCTTGAAAATGCGTAAATTTGTAGTTTTTTCAATCAATTTGGAGGGAATAAATCGAATAACTGTTAAATCAGTTGATTGAATTAAATATTGATTAAGGATTAAATTAATATAAATAAAGAAAAATTGCAATATCGGGACTTCAGTCAATTGATAAACGTCACTCTTATCGTTTGTTTTTTCTGTCTTGGTCCAAAGCAAGACCTTTTTTTAATCAAGTAGGTTGTGAAAATAAGCGCCTTGCGCTAGCGGGAGTAGTGGCTTAAATGGAGACCGGCGATATAGACAATTAGATCTGGAAGAGCGATTTAAACATGTTTAAAACTAGTTTTTTTTTGTGTTTTTTTACTGTTTTTTTCTACTTGTTTAAAAAACAGTTTAAAACAAAAAATCGTGTTTTAAACAATAAAAAACACAACTTTTGTTTTTTTTAAAAAAAACATAATTTTTGCCAACCCTGTATGTTATTATTTCTAATCGAAAGAACAGGGTCAAGTAATTAAGCAATACGTGAATAAACAAACCCCTCCATAGAAAATGCATTAGACTATACTTTGCAAGGCCCATAACTCTGTGTCTACTAGAGATACCGGGATGTCCTTAGGATATGTTATGGTCCAATTTGTCCTTCATCTAACCATACTAAAACCTTTGGGCTACGACAAACAGGGGCCGAGTACTTAAGCGAAACGTAAAGAAACAAACCCCCTCCATAGGAAATGAGTTAGACTATACTTTGCAGGCTCCTAACTCTGTTTCCACTGGAGATACGAGGATGTCCTTTGAGTATGTTATAGTCCAATTTGTCCCCCATCTAACCATACTAAAAACATTGAGCTACGACAAACAGGGGCCGAGTAATTAAGCTAAACGTAAACAAAAAACCCGTCCAAAGGAAATGCATTAGACTATGCTTTGCAGGCCCATAACTCTGTGTTTACTAGAGATACGGGGATGTCCTTAGGATATGTTATAGTCCAAATTGTCCCCCATCTAACCATACTAAAAACATTGAGCTACGACAAACAAGGGCCGAGATATTAAGCAAAATCGTCTCACTTATTTTTATTATGTTACTTATGATTTTTGCACTAAACTTTGGAGGCTCATAACTCTTGTTCTACAAGAGATACTGGGATCTCCTTTGGAAATGTTATAGTACTCTTTGCTCCCCATACAAGGATACTTTAAACTTGAGGCTACCTCAATATCGTCGTCAACTTATTTTTTGTCTCACTTATTGTTAGAAGGTTACTTTTGATTTTTGAAAATAAAGTTTGCAGGCTCGTAACTCTGGTTCATACTAAAAACATTGAGCTACGACAAACAGTAGTCGAGTAATTAAGCTAATCGTAAACAAACAAACCCCTCCATAGGAAATCCATTAGACTAAATTCTGGAGGCTCGTAACTCTGGTTCTACCAGAGATACGGGGATGTAAATAATGTGACCTTGACACAAATGTTCGGATAATTATAAAAAAAAACTTCGCGGTTTCGAACCTGTAGCCTTCCGGGAGTGAGGCGGATGCGATAACCGCTACACTAAAGATATGTTATTATTTTTAATCGAAAGAACAGGTTCAAGTAATTAAGCAATACATGAACAAACAAACCCCTCCATAGAAAATGCATTAGACTATACTTTGCAGGCTCGTAACTCTGTTTCTACTGTAGATACGGCGAGGTCCTTTGAGTATGTTACATTCCAATTTGTCCCCCATCTAACCATACTAAAAACATTGAGCTACGAAAAACAGGGGCCGAGTAATTAAGCTAAACGTAAACAAACAACCCGTCCAAAGGAAATGCATTAGACTATGCTTTGCAGGCCCATAACTCTGTGTTTACTAGAGATACGGGGATGTCCTTAGGATATGTTATGGTCCAAATTGTCCCCCATCTAATCATACTAAAAACATTGAGCTACGACAAACAGGGGCCGAGATATTAAGCAAAATGTTCGTCAACTTTGGTATCGTCTCACTTATTTTTATTATGTTAGTTTTGATTTTTGCACTAAACTTTGGAGGCTCATAACTCTTGTTCTACAAGAGATACTGGGATCTCCTTTGGATATGTTATAGTACTCTTTGCTCCCCATACAAGGATACTTTAAACTTGAGACTACCTCAATATCGTCGTCAACTTATTTTTTGTCTCACTTATTGTTAGAAGGTTACTTTTGATTTTTGAAAATAAACTTTGCAGGCTCGTAACTCTGGTTCTACCAGAGATACGAGGATGTAAATAATGTGACCTTGACACAAATGTTCGGATAATTATAAAGGTCTTTGCATGTTCCAAGCAAAAAGAAAACTTCGCGGTTTCGAACCTGTGGCCTTCCGGGAGTGAGGCGGATGCGATAACCGCTACACTAAAACAAACAACCCGTCGAAAGGAAATGCATTAGACTATGCTTTGCAGGCCCATAACTCTGTGTCTACTAGAGATACGGAGATGTCCTTAGGATGTGATATAGTCCAAATTGTCCCCCATCTAACCATACTAAAAACATAGAGCTACGACAAACAGGGGCCGAGATGTTAAGCAAAATGTTCGTCAACTTTGGTATCGTCTCACTTATTTTTATTATGTTACTTATGATTTTTGCACTAAACTTTGGAGGCTCATAACTCTTGTTCTACAAGAGGTACTGGGATCTCCTTTGGATATGTTATAGTACTCTTTGCTCCCCATACAAGGATACTTTAAACTTGAGGCTACCTCAATATCGTCGTCAACTTACTTTTTGTCTCACTTATTGTTAGAAGGTTACTTTTGAATTTTGAAAATATACTTTGCAGGCTCGTAACTCTGTTTCTACTGGAGATACGGGGATGTCCTTTGAGTATGTTATAGACCAATTTGTCCCCCATCTAGCCATACTAAGAATTAGGGCTACGACAAACAGTAGTCGAGTAATTAAGCTAATCGTAAACAAACAAACCTCTCCATAGGAAATACATTAGACTAAATTCTGGAGGCTCGTAACTCTGGTTCTACCAGAGATACGGGGATGTAAATAATGTGACCTTGACACAAATGATCGGATAATTATAAAGGTCTTTGCATGTTCCAAGCAAAAAAAAACTTCGCGGCTTCGAACGTGTGGCCTTCCGAGAGTGAGGCGGATGCGATAACCGCTACACTAAAGATATGTTATTATTTTTAATCGAAAGAACAGGGTCAAGTAATTAAGCAATACGTGAACAAACAAACCCCTCCATAGAAAATGCATTAGACTATACTTTGCAGGCTCGTAACTCTGTTTCTACTGGATATACTGGGATGTCCTTTGAGTATGTTATAGTCCAATTTGTCCCCCATCTAACCATACTAAAAACATTGAGCTACGACAAACAGTAGTCGAGTAATTAAGCTAATCGTAAACAAACAAACCCCTCCATAGGAAATGCATTAGACTATACTTTGCAGGCCCATAACTCTGTGTCTACTAGAGATACGGGAATGTCCTTAGGATATGTTATACTCCAAATTGTCCCCCATCTAACCATGTTAAAAACTTTGGGCTACGACAAACAGGGGCCGAGTACTTAAGCAAAACGTAAAGAAACAAACCCCCTCCATAGAAAATGCATTGGACTATATTTTGCAGGCTCGTAACTCTGTTTCTACTAGAGATACGGGGATGTCCGTTGAGTATGTTATAGTTCAATTTGTCCCCCATCTAACCATACTAAAAACATTGAGCTACGACAAACAGGGGCCGAAAAATTAAGCTAAACGTAAACAAACAACCCCTCCATAGAAAATGCATTAGACTATACTTTGCAAGGCCCATAACTCTGTGTCTACTAGAGATACGGGGATGTCCTTAGGATATGTTATAGTCCAAATTGTCCCCCATCTAACCATATTAAAAACATTGAGCTACGACAAACAAGGGCCGAGATATTAAGCAAAATGTTCGTCAACTTTGGTATCGTCTCACTTATTTTTATTATGTTACTTATGATTTTTGCACTAAACTTTGGAGGCTCATAACTCTTGTTCTACAAGAGATAGTGGGATCTCCTTTGGATATATTATAGTACTCTTTGCTCCCCATACAAGGATACTTTAAACTTGAGGCTACCTCAATATCGTCGTCAACTTATTTTTTGTCTCACTTATTGTTAGAAGGTTACTTTTGATTTTTGAAAATAAACTTTGCAGGCTCGTAACTCTGGTTCTACCAGAGATACGGGGATGTAAATAATGTGACCTTGACACAAATGTTCGGATAATTATAAAGGTCTTTACATGTTCCAAGCAAAAAAAAAAAACTTCGCGGTTTCGAACCTGTGGCCTTCCGGGAGTGAGGCGGATGCGATAACCGCTACACTAAAGATATGTTATTATTTTTAATTGAAAGAACAGGTTCAAGTAATTAAGCAATACATGAACAAACAAACCCCTCCTTGTTCACAGTGGCTGGTGCTCTGAAGTGTGAAAAATTGAGATTCCAAATTTTTCGTCGGTTGCTGATAAAATAAGAGATATTTGATTTTATTTTTTATATAGCGGGCGTTGAATGTTTCACGAAAGTACGTTGGTCTTGAATTTACACGCCAGTTTTTTTAGGTTGCGACGCAATAACAGAAGATTTTTAACACGGTTTGCTAGTTACTCGTTTTTGATGGGGCCGGATTTAGCAACAAAACTAATCGATCACGAGCGAAAGCGAACTGACTTCTCACAAGTAGGGCACAACAGAAAGATAGCAATAATCACGGTAGTGGGAGCGTCGAGAATGCAGTTAGATCTTGTTACCAGTGACTGAAGCTCCAAAGCGTTGAGATCACAATTTAAATCCTCGGTTGTAGATGAGATAAGCGAGAGTAGTCCCTTTCTTTTTTTTTAGAAGCGGGCGTTGATTTTTTTAAGAAGACCGATGCTCTTGGCTTTGCACGCCAGGTCTTTTTAAAGCGACGCAAGAACGGATGTTTTTTGTTTCAGCACGGATTGTAAGTTATGCGTTAATGGTACTTATCACGAGGCAAATACGGGTCTTGGAGAAAGCTGTCCACCAGCAAAAGCGGGATGACTTACGACGATTTGCAAGTAGCTAAGCCGACGGTAGCGATCACAGTGGAAGGCGAGACGTTGAATACGTTAAAGGTGATCATTCATACCTGAAAGATAGAATACAGTTAGTCCTTGTTCACAGTGGCTGGTGCTCTGAAGAGTGAAAAATTGAGATTCCAAATTTTTCGTCGGTTGCTGATAAAATAAGAGATATTCGATATTATTTTTTATATAGCGGGCGTTGAATGTTTCACGAAAGTACGTTGGTCTTGAATTTACACGCCATTTTTTTGGGTTGCGACGCAATAACAGAAGATTTTTTAACACGGTTTGCTAGTTACTCGTTTTTGATGGGGCCGGATTTGGCAACAAAACTAATCGATCACGAGCGAAAGCGAACTGACTTCTCACAAGTAGGGCACATCAGAAAGATAGCAATAATCACGGTAGTGGGAGCGTCGAGAATGCAGTTAGATCTTGTTAACAGTGACTGTAGTATTTCTTCACTATTTTCAAATATGTTCACTGAAACCATTATTTTTATACTTTTTGCTTTAATTCAAGCAAATGTAACGATATTCAATCAAAAAACTGTTAAAATTAAATTTTTCAATCAGAAATCGTTGTCACGGATTTTGTATCTTGAAGAAGAAAAACATGCGATTTTTTCGGTACTTTTTTGAATACATTTTTTTCTGGAGAAATTTTTGACCCAATTCAGCTTAATTCCCTATAAAACACTCATTAAAAGTGATTTCATCTCGATTGAACAATAAATAAAAATGTACCTCGATTTTTAATAACATTTTCAAAATCGACGTTTCACGGCCAAAGAAGCATATTTTGAGTATTTCTTCACTATTTTCAAATATAACCACTGAAACCATTATTTTTATACTTTTTGCTTTAATTCAAGCAAATAAAACGATATTCATTCAAAAAACTGTTAAAATTCAATTTTTCAATAAGAAATCGTTGTCACGGATTTTGTATCTTGAAGAAGAAAAACATGCGATTTTTTCGGTACACTTTTGAATGCATTTTTTTCTGGAGAAATGTTTGACCAAATTCAGCTTATTTCCCTATAAAACACTCAATAAAAGTGATTTCATCTCGATTGAACAATAAATAAAAATGTACCTCGATTTTTAATAACATTTTCAAAATCGACGTTTCACGGCCAAAGAATCATACTTTGAGTATTTCTTCACTATTTTCAAATATATTCATTGAAACCATTATTTTTATACTTTTTGCTTTAATTCAAGCAATGTAACGATATTCAATCAAAAAACTTAAAATTCAATTTTCAATAAGAAATCGTATTCACGGATTTTGTGTCTTGAAGAAGAAAAGCCTGCGATTTTTTCGGTACTTTTTTGAATGCATTTTTTTTTTTGGAGAAATTTTTGACCGAATTCAGCTTAATTCCCTATAAAACACTCATTAAAAGTGATTTCATCTCGATTGAACAATAAATAAAAATGTACCTCGATTTTTAATAACATTTTCAAAATCGACGTTTCACGGCCAAAGAAGCATATTTTGAGTATTTCTTCACTATTTTCAAATATAACCACTGAAACCATTATTTTTATACTTTTTGCTTTAATTCAAGCAAATAAAACGATATTCATTCAAAAAACTGTTAAAATTCAATTTTTCAATAAGAAATCGTTGTCACGGATTTTGTATCTTGAAGAAGAAAAACATGCGATTTTTTCGGTACACTTTTGAATGCATTTTTTTCTGGAGAAATGTTTGACCAAATTCAGCTTATTTCCCTATAAAACACTCAATAAAAGTGATTTCATCTCGATTGAACAATAAATAAAAATGTACCTCGATTTTTAATAACATTTTCAAAATCGACGTTTCACGGCCAAAGAATCATACTTTGAGTATTTCTTCACTATTTTCAAATATATTCATTGAAACCATTATTTTTATACTTTTTGCTTTAATTCAAGCAATGTAACGATATTCAATCAAAAAACTTAAAATTCAATTTTCAATAAGAAATCGTATTCACGGATTTTGTGTCTTGAAGAAGAAAAGCCTGCGATTTTTTCGGTACTTTTTTGAATGCATTTTTTTTTTGGAGAAATTTTTGACCGAATTCAGCTTAATTCCCTATAAAACACTCATTGAAAGTGGTGGTTCGAGCCCACCCGGGACCGGTGTTGTGGGATCTCAAATGTAACGTAAAAACCAAAGTTTTTCCACAATACCTGACAACCATTTAATTTTTGGGTTTCCGTGCCGCATTGGTTAGTGCTTTCGGCTATGAACCGAAAGGTTGGTGGTTCGTGCCCATCCGGGAGCGGTGTTGTGAGGTCTCAAATGTGACGTAAAAAGTCGAGGTTTTTCCACAATACCTGACGACCATTTAATATTTGGGCTTCCGTGGCGCAATGGTTAGCGCGTTCGGCTGTTAACCGAAAGGTTAGTGGTTCGAGCCCACCCGAAAGCGGTGTTGTGAGGTCTCAGATGTAACGTAAAATGTCATAGTTTTTCCACAATAACTGACGAACATTTAATATTTGGGCTTCCGTGGAGCAATGGTTAGCGCGTTCAGCAGTTAACCGAAAGGTTGGTGTTTCGAGCCCACCCAGGAGAGGCGTTGTGGGGTCTCAGATGTAGCGTAAAAAGTCAAAACTTTTCCACAATACGGGACAAACATTTAATTTCTGAATTTCCGTGGCTCAATGGTTAGCTCGTACAGCTGTTAACCGAAAGTTTGGTGGTTCGAGCCCACCCGGGAGCGGTGTTGTGAGGTCTCAGATGTGACGTAAAAAGTCAGAGTTTTTCCACAATACGAGACAACCATATAATTTCTGAACTTCCGTGGCTCAATGGTTAGCGCGTTCGGCTGTTAACCAGTAAGTTGGTGGTTCTAGCCCACCCGAAACCGGTGTTGTGAGGTCTCAGATGTGGCGTAAAAAGTCAAGGTTTTCCACAATACCTGACGACCATTCAATTTTTGGGCTTCCGTGGCGCAATGGTTAGCGCGTTCAGCTGTTATTCAAAAGAGTGGTGGTTTGAGCCCTCCCGGGAGCGGTGCTGTGAGGTCTCAGATGTAACGTAAAATGTCAGAGTTTTTCCACAATAACTGACGAACATTTAATTTTTGGGCTTCCGTGGAGCAATGGTTAGTGCGTTCAGCAGTTAACCGAAAGGTTGGTGGTTCGAGCCCACCCGGGAGAGGTGTTGTGGGGTCTCAGATGTAGCGTAAAAAGTCAAAACCTTTCCACAATACGGGACAACCATTTAATTCCTGAGCTTCCGTGGCTCAATGGTTAGCGCCTTCGGCTGTTAACCAATAGGTTGGTGGTTCGAGCCCACCCGGGAGCGGTGTTGTGGGGTCTCAGATGTAGCATAAAAATTCAAAACTTTTCCACAATACGTGATAACCATTTAATTTCTGAGCTTCCGTGGCTTAATTGTTAGCGCGTTCGGCTGTTAACCAATAGGTTGGTGGTTCGAGCCCACCCGGGACCGGTGTTGTGGGATCTCAAATGTAACGTAAAAACCAAAGTTTTTCCACAATACCTGACGACCATTGAATATTTGGGTTTCCGTGGCGGTTATCGCATCCGCCTCACTCCCGGAAGGCCACAGGTTCGAAACCGCGAAGTTTTTTTTTATAATTATCCGAACATTTGTGTCAAGGTCACATTATTTACATCCCCGTATCTCTGGTAGAACCAGAGTTACCAGCCTCCAGAATTTAGTCTAATGTATTTCCTATTGAGGGGTTTGTTTGTTTACGATTAGCTTAATTACTCGACTACTGTTTGTCGAAGCCCTAATTCTTAGTATGGCTAGATGGGGGACAAATTGGTCTATAAGATACTCAAAGGACATCCCCGTATCTCCAGTAGAAACAGAGTTACGAGCCTGCAAAGTTTATTTTCAAAAATCAAAAGTAACCTTCTAACAATAAGTGAGACAAAAAGTAAGTTGACGACGATATTGAGGTAGCCTCAGGTTTAAAGTATCCGTGTATGGGGAGCAAAGAGTACTAGAACATATCCAAAGGAGATCCCAGTATCTCTTGTAGAACAAGAGTTATGAGCTTCCAAAGTTTAGTGCAAAAATCATAAGTAACATAATAAAAATAAGTGAGACGATACCAAAGTTGACGAACATTTTGCTTAATATCTCGGCCCCTGTTTGTCGTAGCTCAATGTTTTTAGTATATTAGATGGGGGACAATTTGGACTATAACATATCGTAAGGACATGCCCGTATCTCTAGTAGACACAGAGTAATGGGCCTGCAAATTATAGTCTAATGCATTTCCTATGGACGGGTTGTTTGTTTACGTTTGGCTTAATTACTCGGCCCCTGTTTGTCGTAGCTCAATGTTTGTAGTATGGTTAGATGGGGGACAAATTCGACTATAACATACTCAAAGGACATCCCCGTATCTCCAGTGGAAACAGAGTTACGAGCCTGCAAAGTATAGTCTAACTCATTTCCTATGGAGGGGGTTTGTTTCTTTACGTTTTGCTAAAGTACTCGGCCCCTGTTTGTCGTAGCCCAAAGTTTTTAGTATGGTTAGATGAAGGACAAATTGGACCATAACATATCCTAAGGACATCCCGGTATCTCTAGTAGACACAGAGTTATGGGCCTTGCAAAGTATAGTCTAATGCATTTTCTATGGAGGGGTTTGTTTGTTCACGTATTGCTTAATTACTTGACCCTGTTCTTTCGAATTCAATGTTCGTCACGTATTGTGGAAAAGTTTTGACTTTTTACGCTACATCTGAGACCCCACAACACCTCTCCTGGGTGGGCTCGAACCACCAACCTTTCGATTAACAGCTGAACGCGCTAACCATTGCGCCACGGAAGCCCAAAAAATCAATGTTCGTCAGGTATTGTGGAAAAACTCTGACATTTTATGTTACATCTGAGACGTCACAACACCGCTCCCGGGAGGGCTCAAACCACCAGTCTTTTGAACAGCAGCTGAACGCGCTAACCATTGCGCAACGGAAGCCCAAAAATTAAATGGTCGTCCGGTATTGTGGAAAAACTTTGACTTTTTACGTAACATCTGAGACCTCATAGCACCGCTCCCGGGTGTGCTCGAACCACCAACCTTTCTGTTAACAGCCGAACGCGCTAACGATTGCGCCACGGAAGCCCAAAAATTAAATGGTCGTCCGGTATTGTGGAAAAACCTTGACTTTTTACGTCACATCTGAGACGTCACAACACCGCTCCCGGATGGGCTCGAACCACCAACCTATTGGTTAACAGCCGAATTCGCTAACCATTGAGCCACGGAAGCTCAGAATTTAAGTGGTTGTCACATATTGTGGAAAAGTTTTGACATTTTACGTTACATCTGAGACGTCACAACACCGCTCCCGGATGGGCTCGAACCACCAACCTTTCGGTTAACAGCTGAACGCGCTAATCATTGCGCCACGGAAGCCCAAAAATTAAATGTTCGTCAGGTATTGTGGAAAAACTCTGACATTTTACGTTACATCTGAGACCTCACAACACCGCTCCCGGATGGGCTCGAACCACCAACCTATTGGTTAACAGCCGAACGCGCTAACCATTGCGCCACGGAAGACCAAAAATTAAATGGTTGTCACGTATTGTGGAAAAGTTTTGACTTTTTACGCTACATCTGAGACCCCACAACACCTCTCCCGGTTGGCCTCGAACCACCAACCTTTCGATTAACAGCTGAACGCGCTAACCATTGCGCCACGGAAGCCCAAAAATTCAATGTTCGTCAGGTATTGTGGAAAAACCTTGACTTTTTACGTCACATCTGAGACCTCACAACACCGCTCCCGGGTGTGCTCGAACCACCAACCTTTCTGTTAACAGCCGAACGCGCTAACGATTGCGCCACGGAAGCCCAAAATTTAAATGGTCGTCCGGTATTGTGGAAAAACCTTGACTTTTTACGTCACATCTGAGACGTCACAACACCGCTCCCGGATGGGCTCGAACCACCAACCTATTGGTTAACAGCCGAACGCGCTAACCATTGAGCCACGGAAGCTCAGAAATTAAATGGTTGTCACGTATTGTGGAAAAGTTTTGACTTTTTACGCTACATCTGAGACCCCACAACACCTCTCCCGGGTGGGCTCGAACCTTCAACCTTTCGATTAACAGCTGAACGCGCTAGTCATTGCGGCACGGAAGCCCAAAAATTAAATGTTCGTCAGGTATTGTGGAAAAACTCTGACATTTTACGTTACATCTGAGACCTCACTACACCGCTCCCGGATGGGCTCGAACCACCAACCTATTGGTTAAAAGCCGAACGCGCTAACCATTGCGCCACGGAAGCCCAAAAATTAAATGGTCGTCAGGTGTTGTGGAAAAAACCTTGGCTTTTTACGTCACATCTGAGACGTCACAACACCTATTCCGGTTGGGCTCGAACCACCAACCTTTCGGTTAACAGCCGAACGCGCTAACCATTGCGCCAAGGATGCCCAAAAATTTAATGGTCGTCAGGTATTGTGGCAAAACTTTGGCTTTCTACGTTACATTTGAGATCCCACACCACCGCTCCCGGGTGGGCTCGAACCACCAACCTTTCGATTAACAGAAGAACGCGCTAACCATTGCGCCACGGAAGCTCAAAAATTAAATGGTCGTCAGGTATTGTGGAAAAACCTTGACTTTTTACGTCACATCTGAGACCTCACAACACCGCTCCCGGATGGGCTCGAACTACCAAACTATTGGTTAACAGCCGAACGCGCTAACCATTGAGCCACGGAAGCTCAGAAATTAAACGGTCTTCAGGTATTGTGGAAAAACTTTGGCTTTCTACGTTACATTTGAGATCCCACAACACCGCTCCCGGGTGGGCTCGAACCACCAACCTATTGGCTAACAGCCGAACGCGCTAAACATTGAGCCACGGAAGCTCAGAAATTAAATCGTTGTCACGTATTGTGGAAAAGTTTTGACTTTTTACGCTACATCTGAGACCCCACAACACCTCTCCCGGGTGGGCTCGAACCTTCAACCTTTCGATTAACAGCTTAACGCGCTAATCATTGCGCCACGGAAGCCCAAAAATTAAATGTTCGTCAGGTATTGTGAAAAACTCTGACATTTTACGTTACATCTGAGAGCTCACAACACCGCATCCCGGATGGGCTCGAACCACAAAGCTATTGGTTAACAGCCGAACGCGCTAATCATTGAGCCACGGAAGCCCAGAAATTAAATGGTTGTCACGTATTGTGGAAACGTTTTGACTTTTTACGCTACATCTGAGACCCCACAACACCTCTCCCGGGTGGGCTCGTACAACCAACCTCTCGATTAACAGCTGAACGCGCTAACCATTGCGCCACGGAAGCCCAAAAATTCAATGTTCGACAGGTATTGTGGAAAAACTCTGACATTTTATGTTACATTTGAGACGTCACAACACCGCTCCCGGGAGAGCTCAAACCACCAGTCTTTTGAATAGCAGCTGAACGCGCTAACCATTGCGCCACGGAAGCCCAAAAGTTAAATGCTCGTCAGGTATTATGTAAAAACCTTGACTTTTTACGTCACATCTGAGACCTCACAACACCGCTCCCGGATGGGGTCGAACCACCAACCTATTGGTTAACAGCCGAACGCGCTAACCATTGAGCCACGGAAGCTCAGAAATTAAATGGTTGTCACGTATTGTGGAAAAGTTTTGACTTTTTACGCTACATCTGAGACCCCACAACACCTCTCCCGGGTGGGCTCGAACCACCAACCTTTCGATTAACAGCTGAACGCGCTAACCATTGCGCCACGGAAGCCCAAAATTTCAATGTTCGTCAGGTATTGTGGAAAAACTCTGACATTTTATGTTACATCTGAGACGTCACAACACCGCTCCTGGGAGGGCTCAAACCACCAGTCTTTTGAATATCAGCTGAACGCGCTAACCATTGCGCCACGGAAGCCCAAAAATTAAATGGTCGTCCGGTATTGTGAAAAAACTTTGACTTTTTACGTAACATCTGAGACCTCATAGCACCGCTCCCGGGTGTGCTCGAACCACCAACCTTTCTGTTAACAGCCGAACGCGCTAACGATTGCGCCACGGAAGCCCAAAATTTAAATGGTCGTCCGGTATTGTGGAAAAACCTTGACTTTTTACGTCACATCTGAGACGTCACAACACCGCTCCCGGATGGGCTCGAACCACCAACCTATTGGTTAACAGCCGAACGCGCTAACCATTGAGCCACGGAAGCTCAGAAATTAAATGGTTGTCACGTATTGTGGAAAAGTTTTGACTTTTTACGCTACATCTGAGACCCCACAACACCTCTCCCGGGTGGGCTCGAACCTTCAACCTTTCGATTAACAGCTGAACGCGCTAGTCATTGCGGCACGGAAGCCCAAAAATTAAATGTTCGTCAGGTATTGTGGAAAAACTCTGACATTTTACGTTACATCTGAGACCTCACTACACCGCTCCCGGATGGGCTCGAACCACCAACCTATTGGTTAAAAGCCGAACGCGCTAACCATTGCGCCACGGAAGCCCAAAAATTAAATGGTCGTCAGGTGTTGTGGAAAAAACCTTGGCTTTTTACGTCACATCTGAGACGTCACAACACCTATTCCGGTTGGGCTCGAACCACCAACCTTTCGGTTAACAGCCGAACGCGCTAACCATTGCGCCAAGGATGCCCAAAAATTTAATGGTCGTCAGGTATTGTGGCAAAACTTTGGCTTTCTACGTTACATTTGAGATCCCACAACACCGCTCCCGGGTGGGCTCGAACCACCAACCTATTGGCTAACAGCCGAACGCGCTAAACATTGAGCCACGGAAGCTCAGAAATTAAATCGTTGTCACGTATTGTGGAAAAGTTTTGACTTTTTACGCTACATCTGAGACCCCACAACACCTCTCCCGGGTGGGCTCGAACCTTCAACCTTTCGATTAACAGCTTAACGCGCTAATCATTGCGCCACGGAAGCCCAAAAATTAAATGTTCGTCAGGTATTGTGAAAAACTCTGACATTTTACGTTACATCTGAGACCTCACAACACCGCATCCCGGATGGGCTCGAACCACAAAGCTATTGGTTAACAGCCGAACGCGCTAATCATTGAGCCACGGAAGCCCAGAAATTAAATGGTTGTCACGTATTGTGGAAACGTTTTGACTTTTTACGCTACATCTGAGACCCCACAACACCTCTCCCGGGTGGGCTCGTACAACCAACCTCTCGATTAACAGCTGAACGCGCTAACCATTGCGCCACGGAAGCCCAAAAATTCAATGTTCGACAGGTATTGTGGAAAAACTCTGACATTTTATGTTACATTTGAGACGTCACAACACCGCTCCCGGGAGAGCTCAAACCACCAGTCTTTTGAATAGCAGCTGAACGCGCTAACCATTGCGCCACGGAAGCCCAAAAGTTAAATGCTCGTCAGGTATTATGTAAAAACCTTGACTTTTTACGTCACATCTGAGACCTCACAACACCGCTCCCGGATGGGGTCGAACCACCAACCTATTGGTTAACAGCCGAACGCGCTAACCATTGCGCCACGGAAGCCCAAAATTTAAATGGTCGTCATTTATTGTGCAAAAACTTTGGCTTTCTACGTTACATTTCAGATCCCACAACACCGCTCCCGGGTGGGCTCGAACCACCAACCTATTGGTTAACAGCCGAACGCGCTAACCATTGAGCCACGGAAGCTCAGAAATTAAATGGTTGTCAGGTATTGTGGAAAACCTTGACTTTTTACGTCACATCTGAGACCTCACAACACCGCTCCCGGATGGGCTCGAACCACCAACCTATTGGTTAACAGCCGAACGTGCTAACCATTGCGCCACGGAAGCCCAAAAATTAAATGGTCGTCAGGTATTGTGGAAAAATTTTGGCTTTCTACGTTACATTTGAGATCACACAACACCGCTCCCGGGTGGGCTCGAACCACCAACCTATTGGTTAACAGCCGAACGCGCTAACCATTGCGCCAAGGAAGCCCAAAATTTAAATGCTCGTCAGGTATTGTGTAAAAACCTTGACTTTTTACGTCACATCTGAGACCTCACAACACTGCTCCCGGATGGGCTCGAACCACCAACCTATTGCTTAACAGCCGAACGCGCTAACCATTGCGCCACGGAAGCCCAAAACCTAAATGCTCGTCAGGTATTGTGCAAAAAACTTGACTTTTTACGTCACATCTGAGACCTCACAACACCGCTCCCGGATGGGCTCGAACCACCAACCTATTGGTTAACAGCCGAACGCGCTAACCATTGAGCCACGGAAGCTCAGAAATTAAATCGTTGTCACGTATTGTGGAAAAGTTTTGACTTTTTACGCTACATCTGAGACCCCACAACACCTCTCCCGGGTGGGCTCGAACCTTCAACCTTTCGATTAACAGCTTAACGCGCTAATCATTGCGCCACGGAAGCCCAAAAATTAAATGTTCGTCAGGTATTGTGAAAAACTCTGACATTTTACGTTACATCTGAGACCTCACAACACCGCATCCCGGATGGGCTCGAACCACAAAGCTATTGGTTAACAGCCGAACGCGCTAATCATTGAGCCACGGAAGCCCAGAAATTAAATGGTTGTCACGTATTGTGGAAACGTTTTGACTTTTTACGCTACATCTGAGACCCCACAACACCTCTCCCGGGTGGGCTCGTACAACCAACCTCTCGATTAACAGCTGAACGCGCTAACCATTGCGCCACGGAAGCCCAAAAATTCAATGTTCGACAGGTATTGTGGAAAAACTCTGACATTTTATGTTACATTTGAGACGTCACAACACCGCTCCCGGGAGAGCTCAAACCACCAGTCTTTTGAATAGCAGCTGAACGCGCTAACCATTGCGCCACGGAAGCCCAAAAGTTAAATGCTCGTCAGGTATTATGTAAAAACCTTGACTTTTTACGTCACATCTGAGACCTCACAACACCGCTCCCGGATGGGCTCGAACCACCAACCTATTGGTTAACAGCCGAACGCGCTAACCATTGCGCCACGGAAGCCCAAAAATTAAATGGTCGTCAGGTATTGTGGAAAAATTTTGGCTTTCTACGTTACATTTGAGATCACACAACACCGCTCCCGGGTGGGCTCGAACCACCAACCTATTGGTTAACAGCCGAACGCGCTAACCATTGCGCCAAGGAAGCCCAAAATTTAAATGCTCGTCAGGTATTGTGTAAAAACCTTGACTTTTTACGTCACATCTGAGACCTCACAACACCGCTCCCGGATGGGCTCGAACCACCAACCTATTGCTTAACAGCCGAACGCGCTAACTATTGCGCCACGGAAGCCCAAAACCTAAATGCTCGTCAGGTATTGTGCAAAAAACTTGACTTTTTACGTCACATCTGAGACCTCACAACACCGCTCCCGGATGGGCCCGAACCACCAACCTATTGGTTAACAGCCGAACGCGCTAACCATTGCGCCACGGAAGCCCAAAAGTTAAATACTCGTCAGGTATTGTGTAAAAACCTTGACTTCTTACGTCACATCTGAGACCTCACAACACCGCTCCCGGATGGTCTCGAACCGCCAACCTATTGGTTAACAGCCGAACGCGCTAACCATTGCGCCACGGAAGCCCAAAAGTTAAATGCTCGTCAGGTATTGTGTAAAAACCTTGACTATTTACGTCACATCTGAGACCTCACAACACCGCTCCCGGATGGGCTCGAACCACCAACCTATTGGTTAACAGCCGAACGCGCTAACCATTGAGCCACGGAAGCCCAAAAATTAAATGGTCGTCAGGTATTGTGGAAAAACTTTGGCTTTCTACGTTACATTTGAGATCACACAACACCGCTCCCGGGTGGGCTCGAACCACCAACCTATTGGTTAACAGCCGAACGCGCTAACCATTGCGCCACGGAAGCCCAAAAGTTAAATGCTCGTCAGGTATTATGTAAAAACCTTGACTTTTTACGTCACATCTGAGACCTCACAACACCGCTCCCGGATGGGGTCGAACCACCAACCTATTGGTTAACAGCCGAACGCGCTAACCATTGCGCCACGGAAGCCCAAAAATTAAATGGTCGTCAGGTATTGTGGAAAAATTTTGGCTTTCTACGTTTCATTTGAGATCACACAACACCGCTCCCGGGTGGGCTCGAACCACCAACCTATTGGTTAACAGCCGAACGCGCTAACCATTGCGCCACGGAAGCCCAAAAGTTAAATGCTCGTCAGGTATTATGTAAAAACCTTGACTTTTTACGTCACATCTGAGACCTCACAACACCGCTCCCGGATGGGGTCGAACCACCAACCTATTGGTTAACAGCCGAACGCGCTAACCATTGCGCCACGGAAGCCCAAAAATTAAATGGTCGTCAGGTATTGTGGAAAAATTTTGGCTTTCTACGTTTCATTTGAGATCACACAACACCGCTCCCGGGTGGGCTCGAACCACCAACCTATTGGTTAACAGCCGAACGCGCTAACCATTGCGCCAAGGAAGCCCAAAATTTAAAGGCTCGTCAGGTATTGTGTAAAAACCTTGACTTTTTACGTCACATCTGAGACCTCACAACACCGCTCCCGGATGGGCTCGAACCACCAACCTATTGCTTAACAGCCGAACGCGCTAACCATTGCGCCACGGAAGCCCAAAACCTAAATGCTCGTCAGGTATTGTGCAAAAAACTTGACTTTTTACGTCACATCTGAGACCTCACAACACCGCTCCCGGATGGGCTCGAACCACCAACCTATTGGTTAACAGCCGAACGCGCTAACCATTGCGCCACGGAAGCCCAAAAGTTAAATGCTCGTCAGGTATTATGTAAAAACCTTGACTTTTTACGTCACATCTGAGACCTCACAACACCGCTCCCGGATGGGGTCGAACCACCAACCTATTGGTTAACAGCCGAACGCGCTAACCATTGCGCCACGGAAGCCCAAAAATTAAATGGTCGTCAGGTATTGTGGAAAAATTTTGGCTTTCTACGTTTCATTTGAGATCACACAACACCGCTCCCGGGTGGGCTCGAACCACCAACCTATTGGTTAACAGCCGAAGGCGCTAACCATTGCGCCAAGGAAGCCCAAAATTTAAAGGCTCGTCAGGTATTGTGTAAAAACCTTGACTTTTTACGTCACATCTGAGACCTCACAACACCGCTCCCGGATGGGCTCGAACCACCAACCTATTGCTTAACAGCCGAACGCGCTAACCATTGCGCCACGGAAGCCCAAAACCTAAATGCTCGTCAGGTATTGTGCAAAAAACTTGACTTTTTACGTCACATCTGAGACCTCACAACACCGCTCCCGGATGGGCTCGAACCACCAACCTATTGGTTAACAGCCGAACGCGCTAACCATTGCGCCACGGAAGCCCAAAAGTTAAATACTCGTCAGGTATTGTGTAAAAACCTTGACTATTTACGTCACATCTGAGACCTCACAACACCGCTCCCGGATGGGCTCGAACCACCAACCTATTGGTTAACAGCCGAACGCGTTAACCATTGAGCCACGGAAGCTCAGAAATTAAATGATTGTCACGTATTGTGGATAAGTTTTGACTTTTTACGCTACATATGAGACCCCACAACACCTCTCCCGGGTGGGCTCGAACCTTCAACCTTTCGATTAACAGCTGAACGCGCTAATCATTGCGCCACGGAAGCCCAAAAATTAAATGTTCGTCAGGTATTGTGAAAAACTCTGACATTTTACGTTACATCTGAGACCTCACAACACCGCATCCCGGATGGGCTCGAACCACAAACCTATTGGTTAACAGCCGAACGCGCTAATCATTGAGCCACGGAAGCCCAGAAATTAAATGGTTGTCACGTATTGTGGAAAAGTTTTGACTTTTTACGCTACATCTGAGACCCCACAACACCTCTCCCGGGTGGGCTCGTACCACCAACCTCTCGATTAACAGCTGAACGCGCTAACCATTGCGCCACGGAAGCCCAAAAATTCAATGTTCGAAAGGTATTGTGGAAAAACTCTGACATTTTATGTTACATTTGAGACGTCACAACACCGCTCCCGGGAGAGCTCAAACCACCAGTCTTTTGAATAGCAGCTGAACGCGCTAACCATTGCGCCACGGAAGCCCAAAAATTAAATGGTCGTCAGCAGAAGTGGATCATATTACAGCTCCCTAGAAGTACTGGACGATATAACATCGCCGTGCATCAGCATTGTCTCCTAGCATTGAAGAGAAAAGGGTATATGCGAAACGCAGCGACGAATTTGTGAACTAAACCAGAGGAATGATTTTGGCGCGAAAGTAATTTTTAATAAGCGGGCGAAGCAAACGGAAGTAAGTGGTAGGCTGGTAGCCAATGAGGAAAGGTTTGAGAGAGAAGAGCGGGGAAGGAAACAAGTTGTTCCATTCAAAGTGTTGGGTTGTGAATATAACAGTAGAAGTCCACTTCATTTTTCCGATTTTATAAAATAATTGGTGGTCTATAGGTATTTTTTAAACGCTTGTGTTGAAAAGGAAATTAATATGAATTCAAATGATCAAAATGGCCTTCATCATGCTAGAATATTTCTAATGTATCCCTAGTACAGTACAGCACTGAGCTAAGCTTCCACCGATCGATTTAAAGGTTTTTAGCGGGGATAGTTGGACTGATTTATTACTAATTAAAGGTTATGTGCGTCAACATAGAAATTTGTTTTCCTTTTTTAAGTGTGACAAATTTTTTCAATGCTTAAACGTTTTCCGTTTGCGAAAGATGCTGGTCAATATTTTTCAGTTTTACAAAACGTTTTTTAGTTGCTTACGGTTAAGTGCTTTTAATATCACATAGATCGTGTTCAGATGTCTCTTTAATGTGGGCATGCAACCATTGCAATTAGTTACATTGATCCTAACATAAGTCATTCTAAATCAAAATTATAACGCGATAATAAGCTTCACACTAATCACGACACTGACGGCGGTCTGACAGCCATTATCATCAACCGGAACTTCCGTAGGTTAACCTAACTCAAGATCCGGGTTAATGGGAAAACTATACTTGTAAAACTGAGCTATAGATGGCGGGCTTGGATGTCTTGGAAGAAAACGCTGTTTACAAAAGCATAAACTACGTCCAGTACTTATAGGGAGCTGTAATATGATTCACTTATGTCGTCAGGTATTGTGGAAAAACTTTGGCTTTCTACGTTACATTTGAGATCACACAACACCGCTCCCGGGTGGGCTCGAACCACCAACCTATTGGTTAACAGCCGAACGCGCTAACCATTGCGCCACGGAAGCCCAAAAGTTAAATGCTCGTCAGGTATTATGTAAAAACCTTGACTTTTTACGTCACATCTGAGACCTCACAACACCGCTCCCGGATGGGGTCGAACCACCAACCTATTGGTTAACAGCCGAACGCGCTAACCATTGCGCCACGGAAGCCCAAAAATTAAATGCTCGTCAGGTATTGTGGAAAAATTTTGGCTTTCTACGTTACATTTGAGATCACACAACACCGCTCCCGGGTGGGCTCGAACCACCAACCTATTGGTTAACAGCCGAACGCGCTAACCATTGCGCCAAGGAAGCCCAAAATTTAAATGCTCGTCAGGTATTGTGTAAAAAACTTGACTTTTTACGTCACATCTTAGACCTCACAACACCGCTCCCGGATGGGCTCGAACCACCTACCTATTGCTTAACAGCCGAACGCGCTAACCATTGCGCCACGGAAGCCCAAAACCTAAATGCTCGTCAGGTATTGTGCAAAAAACTTGACTTTTTACGTCACAACTGAGACCTCACAACACCGCTCCCGGATGGGCTCGAACCACCAACCTATTGGTTAACAGCCGAACGCGCTAACCATTGTGCCACGGAAGCCCAAAAGTTAAATACTCGTCAGGTATTGTGTAAAAACCTTGACTTCTTACGTCACATCTGAGACCTCACAACACCGCTCCCGGATGGTCTCGAACCACCAACCTATTGGTTAACAGCCGAACGCGCTAACCATTGCGCCACGGAAGCCCAAAAGTCAAATGCTCGTCAGGTATTGTGTAAAAACCTTGACTATTTACGTCACATCTGAGACCTCACAACACCGCTCCCGGATGGGCTCGAACCACCAACCTATTGGTTAACAGCCGAACGCGCTAACCATTGAGCCACGGAAGCTCAGAAATTAAATTTTTGTCAGGTGTTGTGGAAAAACTTTGGCTTTCTACGTTACATTTGAGACCCCACAACACCTCTCCCGGGTGGGCTCGAACCACCAACCTTTCGATTAACAGCTGAACGCGCTAACCATTGCGCCACGGAATCCCAAAAATTAAATGCTCGTCAGGTATAGTGTAAAAACCTTGACTTTTTACGTCACATCTGAGACCTCACAACACCGCTCCCGGATGGGCTCGAACCACCAACCTATTGGTTAACAGCCGAACGCGCTAACCATTGCGCCACGGAAGCCCAAAAGTTAAATGTTCGTCTGGTGCTGTGGAAAAACTCTGACATTTTACGTTACATCTGAGACGTCACAACACCGCTCCCGGGAGGGCTCAAACCACCAACCTTTCGGTTAACAGCTGAACGCGCTGACCATTGCGCCACTGAAGCCCAAAAATTAAATTTTCGTCAGGTATTGAGGTAAAACCTTGACTCTTTACTTCTCATCTGAGACCTCACAACACCGCTCCCGGATGGGCTCGAACCACCAACCTTTCGGTTAACAGCCGAACGCGCTAACCATTCGCCACGGACGCCCAAAAATTAAATGGTCGTCAGGTATTGTGGAAAAACTTTGGCTATTTACGTTACATTTGAGATCCAAAAACACCGCTCCTGGGTGGGCTCGAACCACCAACCCATTGGTTAACAGCCGAACGCGCTAACCATTGAGCCACGGAAGATCAGAAATTAAATGGTTGTCACGTATTGTGGAAAAGTTTTGACTTTTAACGCTACATCTGAGACCCAACAACACCTCTTCCGGGTGGGCTCAAACCACCAACCTTTCGATTAAGAGCTGGACGCGCTAATTACTGCGCCACGGAAGCCCAAAAATTAAATGTTCGTCAGGTATTGTGGAAAAACTCTGACATTTTACGTAACATCAGAGACGTCACAACACCGCTCCCGGATGGGCTCGAACCACCAACCTTTCGGTTAACAGCCGAACGCGCTAGCCATTGCGCCACGGACGCCCAAAAATTAAATGGTTGTCAGGTATTGTTGAAAAGTTACGACTTTTCACGCTACATCTGAGACCCCACAAATCCTCTCTCGTTTGGGCTCGAACCACCAACCTTTCGGTTAACAGCTGAACGCACTAACCATTGCGCCACGGAAGCCCAAAAATTAAATGGTCGTCAGGTATTGTAGAAAAACTTTGGCTATTTACGTTACATTTGAGATCCAAAAACACCGCTCCCGGGTGGGCTCGAACCACCAAGCTATTGGTTAACAGCCGAACGCGCTAACCATTGAGCCACGAAAGATCAGAAAATAAATGGTTATCACGTATTATGGAAAAAGTTTGACTTTTCACGCTACATCTGAGACCTCACAACACCTCTCCCGGGTGGGCTCGAACCACCAACCTTTCGATTAACAGCTGAACGCGCTAACCATTGCGCCACGGAAGCCCAAAAATTAAATGCTCGTCAGGTATTGTGGAAAAACTCTGACATTTTACGTTACATCTGAGACGTCACAACACCGCTCCCGGGAGGGCTCGAACCACCAACCTTTCGGTTAACAGCTGAAAATTAAAAATCGAGGTACATTTTTATTTATTGTCCTGACGAACATTCAATTTTTGGGCTTCCGTGGCTCAATGTTAGCGCGTTCGGCTGTTAATCGAAAGGTTGGTGGTTCCAGCCCATCCGGGAGCGGTGTTGTGAGGTCTCAGATGTAGCGTGAAAAGTCAAACTTTTTCCATAATACGTGATAACCATTTATTTTCTGAGCTTCCTTGGCTCAATGGTTATCGCGTTCGGCTGTTAAGCAATAGGTTGGTTTTTCGAGCCTATCCGGGAGAAGTGTTGTGACGTCTCAGATGTAACGTAAAATGTCAGAGTTTTTCCACAATACCTGACTAACATTTAATTTTTCGGCTTCCGTGGCGCAATGGTTAGCGCGTTCAGCTGTTAATCGAAAAGTTGGTGGTTCGAGCCCACCCGGAAGAGGTGATGTGGGGTCTCAGATGTAGCGTAAAAAGTCAAAACTTTTCCACAATACGTGACAACCATTTAATTTCTGAGCTTCAGTGGCACAATGGTCAGCGCTTTCAGCTGTTAACCGAAAGGTTGGTGGTTCGAGCCGTCCCGGGAGCGGTGTTGTGACGTCTCAGATGTAACGTAAAATGTCAGAGTTTTTCCACAATACCTGACGAGCATTTAATTTTTGGGCTTCCGTGGCGCAATGGTTAGCGCGTTCAGCTGTTAATCGAAAGGTTGGTGGTTCGAGCCCACCCGAGAGAGGTGTTGTGAGGTCTCAGATGTAGCGTGGAAAGTCAAACTTTTTCCATAATACGTGATAACCATTTATTTTCTGATCTTTCGTGGCTCAATGGTTAGCGCGTTCGGCTGTTAACCCATAGCTTGGTGGTTCGAGCCCACCCGGGAGCGGTGTTTTTGGATCTCAAATGTAACGTAAATAGCCAAAGTTTTTCCGCAATACCTGACGACCATTTTTTTTTGGGCGTCCGTGGCGCAATGGTTAGCGCGTTCGGCTGTTAACCGAAAGGTTGGTGGTTCGAGCCCATCCGGGAGCGGTGTTGTGAGGCCTCAGATGTGAAGTAAAAAGTCAAAGTTTTACCTCAATACCTGACGAAAATTTAATTTTTGGGCTTCAGTGGCGCAATGGTTAGCGCGTTCGGCTATTAACCAATAGGTTGGTGGTTCGAGCCCATTCGGGAGAAGTGTTGTGACGTCTCAGATGTAACGTAAAATGTCAGAGTTTTTCCACAACACCAGACGAACATTTAACTTTTGGGCTTCCGTGGCGCAATGGTTAGCGCGTTCGGCTGTTAACCAATAGGTTGGTGGTTCGAGCCCAAACGAGAGAGGTTTTCTGGGGTCTCAGATGTAGCGTGAAAAGTCGTAACTTTTCAACAATACCTGACAACCATTTAATTTCTGAGCTTCCGTGGCTCAATGGTTAGCGCGTTCGGCTGTTAACCAGTAGGTTGGTGGTTCTAGCCCATCCGGGAGCGGTGTTGTGATGTCTCAGATGTAACGTGAAAAGTCAAACTTTTTCCATAATACGTGATAACCATTTATTTTCTGATCTTTCGTGGCTCAATGGTTAGCGCGTTCGGCTGTTAACCAATAGCTTGGTGGTTCGAGCCCACCCGGGAGCGGTGTTTTTGGATCTCAAATGTAACGTAAATAGCCAAAGTTTTTTAGCAATACCTGACGACCATTTTTTTTTGGGCGTCCGTGGCGCAATGGTTAGCGCGTTCGGCTGTTAACCGAAAGGTTGGTGGTTCGAGCCCATCCGGGAGCGGTGTTGTGAGGCCTCAGATGTGAAGTAAAAAGTCAAAGTTTTACCTCAATACCTGACGAAAATTTAATTTTTCTGCTTCAGTGGCGCAATGGTCAGCGCGTTCAGCTGTTAACCGAAAGGTTGGTGGTTCGAGCCCAAACGAGAGAGGTGTTGTGACGTCTCAGATGTTACGTAAAATGTCAGAGTTTTTCCACAATACCTGATAACCATTTAATTTCGGAGCTTCCGTGGCGCAGTAATTAGCGCGTCCAGCTCTTAATCGAAAGGTTGGTGGTTCGAGCCCGCCCGGAAGAGGTATTGTGTGGTCTCAGATGTAGCGTAAAAAGTCAAAACCTTTCCACAATACGTGACAACCATTTAATTTCTGAGCTTCCGTGGCTCAATGGTTAGCGCGTTCGGCTGTTAACCAATAGGTTGGTGGTTCTAGCCCATCCGGGAGCGGTGTTGTGATGTCTCAGATGTAACGTAAAATGTCAGAGTTTTTCCACAATACCTGACGAACATTTAATTTTTGGGCTTCCTTGGCGCAATGGTTAGCGCGTTCAGCTGTTAATCGAAAGGTTGGTGGTTCGAGCCCACCCGGAAGAGGTGATGTGGGGTCTCAGATGTAGCGTAAAAAGTCAAAACTTTTCCACAATACGTGACAACCATTTAATTTCTGAGCTTCAGTGGCGCAACGGTCAGCGCGTTCAGCTGTTAACCGAAAGGTTGGTGGTTCGAGCCCTCCCGGGAGCGGTGTTGTGACGTCTCAGATGTAACGTAAAATTTCAGAGTTTTTCCACAATACCTGACGAGCATTTAATTTTTGGGCTTCCGTGGCGCAATGGTTAGCGCGTTCAGCTGTTAATCGAAAGGTTGGTGGTTCAAGCCCACCCGGGAGAGGTGTTGTGAGGTCTCAGATATAGCGTGAAAAGTCAAACTTTTTCCATAATACGTGATAACCATTTATTTTCTGATCTTTCGTGGCTCAATGGTTAGCGCGTTCGGCTGTTAACCAATAGCTTGGTGGTTCGAGCCCACCCGGGAGCGGTGTTTTTGGATCTCAAATGTAACGTAAATAGCCAAAGTTTTTCCGCAATACCTGACGACCATTATTTTTTGGGCGTCCGTGGCGCAATGGTTAGCGCGTTCGGCTGTTAACCGAAAGGTTGGTGGTTCGAGCCCATCCGGGAGCGGTGTTGTGAGGTCTCAGATGTGAAGTAAAAAGCCAAAGTTTTTCCACAATACCTGACAACCGTTTAATTTCTGAGTTTCCGTGGCTCAATGGTTAGCGCGTTCAGCTGTTAACCATTAGGTTGGTGGTTCGAGCCCACCCGGGAGCGGTGTTGTGTGATCTCAAGTGTAACGTAGAAAGCCAAAGTTTTTCCACAATACCTGACGACCATTTAATTTTTGGGCTTCCGTGGCGCAATGGTTAGCGCGTTCGGCTGTTAACCAATAGGTTGGTGGTTCGAGCCCATCCTGTAGCGGTGTTGTGAGGTCTCAGATGTGACGTAAAAAGTCAAGGTTTTTACACAATACCTGACGAGCATTTAATTTTTGGGCTACCGTGGCACAATGGTTACCGCGTTCAGCTGTTAATCGAAAGGTTGGTGGTTCGAGCCCACCCGGGAGAGGTGTTGTGGGGTCTCAAATGTAACGTAGAAAGCCAAAGTTTTTCCACAATACCTGACAACAATTTAATTTCTGAGCTTCCGTCGCTCAATGGTTAGCGCGTTCGGCTGTTAACCAATAGGTTGGTGGTTCGAGCCCATCCGGGAGCGGTGTTGTGAGGTCTCAGATGTGACGTAAAAAGTCAAGGTTTTTACACAATACCTGACGAGCATTTAACTTTTGGGCTTCCGTGGCGCTATGGTTAGCGCGTTCGGCTGTTAACCAATAGGTTGGTGGTTCGAGCCCATCCGGGAGCGGTGTTGTGAGGTCTCAGATGTGACGTAAAAAGTCAAGTTTTCTGCACAATACCTGACGAGCATTAAGCTTTTGGGCTTCCGTGGCGCAATGGTTAGCGCGTTCGGCTGTTAACCAATAGGTTGGTGGTTCGAGCCCACCCGGGAGCGGTGTTGTGTGATCTCAAATGTAACGTAGAAAGCCAAAGTTTTTCCACAATACCTGACAACCATTTAATTTCTGAGCTTCCGTGGCTCAATGGTTAGCGCGTTCGGCTGTTAACCAATAGGTTGGTGGTTCGAGCCCACCCGGGAGCGGTGTTGTGGGATATCAAATGTAACGTAGAAAGCCAAAGTTTTTGCACAATAAATGACGACCATTTAATTTTTGGGCTTCCGTGGCGCAATGGTTAGCGCGTTCGGCTGTTAACCAATAGGTTGGTGGTTCGACCCCATCCGGGAGCGGTGTTTTGAGGTCTCAGATGTGACGTAAAAAGTCAAGGTTTTTACACAATACCTGACGAGCATTTGACTTTTGGGCTTCCGTGGCGCTATGTTTAGCGCGTTCGGCTGTTAACCAATAGGTTGGTGGTTCGAGCCCATCCGGGAGCGGTGTTGTGAGGTCTCAGATGTGACGTAAAAAGTCAAGGTTTTTACACAATACCTGACGAGCATTTGACTTTTGGGCTTCCGTGGCGCTATGTTTAGCGCGTTCGGCTGTTAACCAATAGGTTGGTGGTTCGAGCCCATCCGGGAGCGGTGTTGTGAGGTCTCAGATGTGACGTAAAAAGTCAAGGTTTTTACACAATACCTGACGAGCATTTAATTTTTGGGCTCCCGTGGCGCAATGGTTGGCGCGTTCAGCTGTTAATCGAAAGGTTGGTGGTTCGAGCCCACCCGGGAAAGGTGTTGTGGGGTCTCAAATGTAACGTAGAAAGCCAAAGTTTTTCCACAATACCTGACGACCATTTAATTTTTGGGCTTCCGTGGCGCAATGGTTAGCACGTTCGGCTGTTAACCAATAGGTTGGTGGTACGAGCCCATCCGGGAGCCGTGTTGTGAGGTCTCAGATGTGACGTAAAAAGTCAAGGTTTTCCACAATACCTGACAACCATTTAATTTCGGAGCTTCCGTGGCTCAATGGTTAGCGCGTTCGGCTGTTAACCAATAGGTTGGTGGTTCGAGCCCACCCGGGAGCGGTGTTGTGGGATCTGAAATGTAACGTAGAAAGCCAAAGTTTTTGCACAATAAATGACGTCCATTTAATTTTTGGGCTTCCGTGGCGCAATGGTTAGCGCGTTCGGCTGTTAACCAATAGGTTGGTGGTTCGAGCCCATCCGGGAGCGGTGTTGTGAGGTCTCAGATGTGACGTAAAAAGTCAAGGTTTTTACACAATACCTGACGAGCATTTAATTTTTGGGCTCCCGTGGCGCAATGGTTGGCGCGTTCAGCTGTTAATCGAAAGGTTGGTGGTTCGAGCCCACCCGGGAAAGGTGTTGTGGGGTCTCAAATGTAACGTAGAAAGCCAAAGTTTTTCCACAATACCTGACGACCATTTAATTTTTGGGCTTCCGTGGCGCAATGGTTAGCACGTTCGGCTGTTAACCAATAGGTTGGTGGTTCGAGCCCATCCGGGAGCCGTGTTGTGAGGTCTCAGATGTGACGTAAAAAGTCAAGGTTTTCCACAATACCTGACAACCATTTAATTTCGGAGCTTCCGTGGCTCAATGGTTAGCGCGTTCGGCTGTTAACCAATAGGTTGGTGGTTCGAGCCCACCCGGGAGCGGTGTTGTGGGATCTGAAATGTAACGTAGAAAGCCAAAGTTTTTGCACAATAAATGACGTCCATTTAATTTTTGGGCTTCCGTGGCGCAATGGTTAGCGCGTTCGGCTGTTAACCAATAGGTTGGTGGTTCGACCCCATCCGGGAGCGGTGTTGTGAGGTCTCAGATGTGACGTAAAAAGTCAAGGTTTTTACATAATACCTGACGAGCATTTAACTTTTGGGCTTCCGTGGCGCAATGGTTAGCGCGTTCGGCTGTTAACCAATAGGTTGGTGGTTCGAGCCCATCCGGGAGCGGTTTGTGAGGTCTCAGATGTGACGTAAAAAGTCAATGTTTTTACACAATACCTAACGAGCATTTAACTTTTGGGCTTCCGTGGCGCAATGGTTAGCGCGTTCGGCTGTTAACCAATAGGTTGGTGGTTTGAGCCTATCCGGGAGCGGTGTTGTGAGGTCTCAGATGTGACGTAAAAAGTCAAGGTTTTTACATAATACCTGACGAGCATTTAACTTTTGGGCTTCCGTGGCGCAATGGTTAGCGCGTTCGGCTGTTAACCAATAGGTTGGTGGTTCGAGCCCATCCGGGAGCGGTTTGTGAGGTCTCAGATGTGACGTAAAAAGTCAATGTTTTTAGACAATACCTAACGAGCATTTAACTTTTGGGCTTCCGTGGCGCAATGGTTAGCGCGTTCGGCTGTTAACCAATAGGTTGGTGGTTTGAGCCTATCCGGGAGCGGTGTTGTGAGGTCTCAGATGTGACGTAAAAAGTCAAGGTTTTTACATAATACCTGACGAGCATTTAACTTTTGGGCTTCCGTGGCGCAATGGTTAGCGCGTTCGGCTGTTAACCAATAGGTTGGTGGTTCGAGCCCACCCGAGAGCGGTGTTGTGGGATCTGAAATGTAACGTAGAAAGCCAAAGTTTTTGCACAATAAATGACGACCATTTAATTTTTGGGCTTCCGTGGCGTAATGGTTAGCGCGTTCGGCTGTTAACCAATAGGTTGGTCGTTCGACCCCATCCGGGAGCGGTGTTGTGAGGTCTCAGATGTGACGTAAAAAGTCAAGGTTTTTACATAATACCTGACGAGCATTTAACTTTTGGGCTTCCGTGGCGCAATGGTTAGCGCGTTCGGCTGTTAACCAATAGGTTGGTGGTTCGAGCCCATCCGGGAGCGGTGTTGTGAGGTCTCAGATGTGACGTAAAAAGTCAAGGTTTTCCACCATACCTGACAACCATTTAATTTCTGAGCTTCCGTGGCTCAATGGTTAGCGCGTTCGGCTGTTAACCAATAGGTTGGTGGTTCGACCCCATCCCGGAGCGGTGTTGTGAGGCCTCAGATGTGACGTAAAAAGTCAAGGTTTTTACACAATACCTGACGAGCATTTAATTTTTGGGCTCCCGTGGCGCAATGGTTGGCGCGTTCAGCTGTTAATCGAAAGGTTGGTGGTTCGAGCCCACCCGGGAAAGGTGTTGTGGGGTCTCAAATGTAACGTAGAAAGCCAAAGTTTTTCCACAATACCTGACGACCATTTAATTTTTGGGCTTCCGTGGCGTAATGGTTAGCGCGTTCGGCTGTTAACCAATAGGTTGGTCGTTCGACCCCATCCGGGAGCGGTGTTGTGAGGTCTCAGATGTGACGTAAAAAGTCAAGGTTTTTACATAATACCTGACGAGCATTTAACTTTTGGGCTTCCGTGGCGCAATGGTTAGCGCGTTCGGCTGTTAACCAATAGGTTGGTGGTTCGAGCCCATCCGGGAGCGGTTTGTGAGGTCTCAGATGTGACGTAAAAAGTCAATGTTTTTACACAATACCTAACGAGCATTTAACTTTTGGGCTTCCGTGGCGCAATGGTTAGCGCGTTCGGCTGTTAACCAATAGGTTGGTGGTTTGAGCCCATCCGGGAGCGGTGTTGTGAGGTCTCAGATGTGACGTAAAAAGTCAAGGTTTTTACATAATACCTGACGAGCATTTAACTTTTGGGCTTCCGTGGCGCAATGGTTAGCGCGTTCGGCTGTTAACCAATAGGTTGGTGGTTCGAGCCCACCCGAGAGCGGTGTTGTGGGATCTGAAATGTAACGTAGAAAGCCAAAGTTTTTGCACAATAAATGACGACCATTTAAGTTTTGGGCTTCCGTGGCGTAATGGTTAGCGCGTTCGGCTGTTAACCAATAGGTTGGTGGTTTGAGCCCATCCGGGAGCGGTGTTGTGAGGTCTCAGATGTGACGTAAAAAGTCAAGGTTTTTACATAATACCTGACGAGCATTTAACTTTTGGGCTTCCGTGGCGCAATGGTTAGCGCGTTCGGCTGTTAACCAATAGGTTGGTGGTTCGAGCCCACCCGAGAGCGGTGTTGTGGGATCTGAAATGTAACGTAGAAAGCCAAAGTTTTTGCACAATAAATGACGACCATTTAATTTTTGGGCTTCCGTGGCGTAATGGTTAGCGCGTTCGGCTGTTAACCAATAGGTTGGTCGTTCGACCCCATCCGGGAGCGGTGTTGTGAGGTCTCAGATGTGACGTAAAAAGTCAAGGTTTTTACATAATACCTGACGAGCATTTAACTTTTGGGCTTCCGTGGCGCAATGGTTAGCGCGTTCGGCTGTTAACCAATAGGTTGGTGGTTCGAGCCCATCCGGGAGCGGTGTTGTGAGGTCTCAGATGTGACGTAAAAAGTCAAGGTTTTCCACCATACCTGACAACCATTTAATTTCTGAGCTTCCGTGGCTCAATGGTTAGCGCGTTCGGCTGTTAACCAATAGGTTGGTGGTTCGACCCCATCCCGGAGCGGTGTTGTGAGGCCTCAGATGTGACGTAAAAAGTCAAGGTTTTTACACAATACCTGACGAGCATTTAATTTTTGGGCTCCCGTGGCGCAATGGTTGGCGCGTTCAGCTGTTAATCGAAAGGTTGGTGGTTCGAGCCCACCCGGGAAAGGTGTTGTGGGGTCTCAAATGTAACGTAGAAAGCCAAAGTTTTTCCACAATACCTGACGACCATTTAATTTTTGGGCTTCCGTGGCGCAATGGTTAGCACGTTCGGCTGTTAACCAATAGGTTGGTGGTTCGAGCCCATCCGGGAGCCGTGTTGTGAGGTCTCAGATGTGACGTAAAAAGTCAAGGTTTTCCACAATACCTGACAACCATTTAATTTCGGAGCTTCCGTGGCTCAATGGTTAGCGCGTTCGGCTGTTAACCAATAGGTTGGTGGTTCGAGCCCACCCGGGAGCGGTGTTGTGGGATCTGAAATGTAACGTAGAAAGCCAAAGTTTTTGCACAATAAATGACGTCCATTTAATTTTTGGGCTTCCGTGGCGCAATGGTTAGCGCGTTCGGCTGTTAACCAATAGGTTGGTGGTTCGAGCCCATCCGGGAGCGGTGTTGTGAGGTCTCAGATGTGACGTAAAAAGTCAAGGTTTTTACACAATACCTGACGAGCATTTAATTTTTGGGCTCCCGTGGCGCAATGGTTGGCGCGTTCAGCTGTTAATCGAAAGGTTGGTGGTTCGAGCCCACCCGGGAAAGGTGTTGTGGGGTCTCAAATGTAACGTAGAAAGCCAAAGTTTTTCCACAATACCTGACGACCATTTAATTTTTGGGCTTCCGTGGCGCAATGGTTAGCACGTTCGGCTGTTAACCAATAGGTTGGTGGTTCGAGCCCATCCGGGAGCCGTGTTGTGAGGTCTCAGATGTGACGTAAAAAGTCAAGGTTTTCCACAATACCTGACAACCATTTAATTTCGGAGCTTCCGTGGCTCAATGGTTAGCGCGTTCGGCTGTTAACCAATAGGTTGGTGGTTCGAGCCCACCCGGGAGCGGTGTTGTGGGATCTGAAATGTAACGTAGAAAGCCAAAATTTTTGCACAATAAATGACGTCCATTTAATTTTTGGGCTTCCGTGGCGCAATGGTTAGCGCGTTCGGCTGTTAACCAATAGGTTGGTGGTTCGACCCCATCCGGGAGCGGTGTTGTGAGGTCTCAGATGTGACGTAAAAAGTCAAGGTTTTTACATAATACCTGACGAGCATTTAACTTTTGGGCTTCCGTGGCGCAATGGTTAGCGCGTTCGGCTGTTAACCAATAGGTTGGTGGTTCGAGCCCATCCGGGAGCGGTTTGTGAGGTCTCAGATGTGACGTAAAAAGTCAATGTTTTTACACAATACCTAACGAGCATTTAACTTTTGGGCTTCCGTGGCGCAATGGTTAGCGCGTTCGGCTGTTAACCAATAGGTTGGTGGTTTGAGCCCATCCGGGAGCGGTGTTGTGAGGTCTCAGATGTGACGTAAAAAGTCAAGGTTTTTACATAATACCTGACGAGCATTTAACTTTTGGGCTTCCGTGGCGCAATGGTTAGCGCGTTCGGCTGTTAACCAATAGGTTGGTGGTTCGAGCCCACCCGAGAGCGGTGTTGTGGGATCTGAAATGTAACGTAGAAAGCCAAAGTTTTTGCACAATAAATGACGACCATTTAATTTTTGGGCTTCCGTGGCGTAATGGTTAGCGCGTTCGGCTGTTAACCAATAGGTTGGTGGTTTGAGCCCATCCGGGAGCGGTGTTGTGAGGTCTCAGATGTGACGTAAAAAGTCAAGGTTTTTACATAATACCTGACGAGCATTTAACTTTTGGGCTTCCGTGGCGCAATGGTTAGCGCGTTCGGCTGTTAACCAATAGGTTGGTGGTTCGAGCCCATCCGGGAGCGGTGTTGTGAGGTCTCAGATGTGACGTAAAAAGTCAAGGTTTTCCACCATACCTGACAACCATTTAATTTCTGAGCTTCCGTGGCTCAATGGTTAGCGCGTTCGGCTGTTAACCAATAGGTTGGTGGTTCGACCCCATCCCGGAGCGGTGTTGTGAGGCCTCAGATGTGACGTAAAAAGTCAAGGTTATAAAGATGAAGGTTAATTTGTCTCACTTAATTTAAATTCGAATTTTTAACTAGCACTCTCGGCAACGGCCATATCTTAGGCCGAGTTACGTCGATTTTGAAAATGTTATTAAAAATCGAAGTACATTTTTATTTATTGTTCAATCGAGATGAAATCACTTTTAATGAGTGTTTTATTGGAATTAAGCTGAATTCGGTCAAAAATTTCTCCAGAAAAAAATGCATTCAAAAATGTACCGAAAAAATCGCAGGTTTTTCTTCTTCAAGACACAAAATCCGTGAATACGATTTCTTATTGAAAATTGAATTTTAACAGTTTTTTGAATGAATATCGTTACATTGCTTGAAATAAAGCTAAAAGAATAAAAATAATGGTTTCAGTGGTTATATTTGAAAATAGTGTAGAAATACTCAAAATATGCTTCTTTGGCCGTGAAACGTCGATTTTGAAAATGTTATTAAAAATCGAGGTAAATTTTTATTTATTGTCCTGACGAACATTTAATTTTTGGGCTTCCGTGGCTCAATGTTAGCGCGTTCGGCTGTTAATCGAAAGGTTGGTGGTTCGAGCCCATCCGGGAGCGGTGTTTTGGGATCTCAAATGTAACGTAAATAGCCAAAGTTTTTCCACAATACGTGACGACCATTTAATTTTTGGGCGTCCGTGGCGCAATGGTTAGCGCGTTCGGCTGTTTACCGAAAGGTGGTGGTTCGAGCCCAGCCGGGAGCGGTGTTGTGAGGTCTCAGATGTGAAGTAAAAAGACAAAGTTTTACCTCAATACCTGACGACCATTTAATATTTATGCTTCCGTTGCGCAATGGTTAGCGCGTTCGGCTGTTAACCGAAAGGTTGGTGGTTCGAGCCCACCCGGGAGCGGTGTTGTGGGATCTCTAATGTAACGTAAAAAGCCAAAGTTTTTCCACAATACCTGACGACCATTTTTTTTTTGGGCGTCCGTAGCGCAATGGTTAGCGCGTTCGGCTGTTAACCGAAAGGTTGGTGGTTCGAGCCCATCCGGGAGCGGTGTTGTGGGATCTCAAATGTGACGTAAAAAGTCAAGGTTTTTACACAATACCTGACGAGCATTTAACTTTTGGGCTTCCGTGGCGCAATGGTTAGCGCGTTCGGCTGTTAACCGAAAGGATGGTGGTTCGAGCCCACCTGGGAGAGGTGTTGTAGGGTCTCAGATGTAACGTAAAAAGTCATAACTTATTGTTGTGTGTTTGTACGACTACACAGGAGTTGATACTTTAAAACTATGGTTTTATTTACAATGATTTATACATGATCGAGGTCCGAGATAGACTGAATTTTTAACACAGAGAGGGGCCTTTTTATACACGAGAGATTAGATAAATAATAGACATTAAGCTAATATGGGGCTGTTCATAAACTGGCCTACTAATAATACAAAGCATAATGTCACATCCCCTTTTTTTATACAAATAAGAATGCGTTTTATAAATTTAACTTAGTCGATGGCTTTGAGATTCTTCCGGATCGTGTTACTGTCCCTTTGTCGTCTTTTGGCAATTTGCTTCTTGTCTTTCTCTTATTCGTACTTTCCGGTGACCTCGTGGTATTGGACTCAGATGGATCAGCTCGCAAGTTCTCTCTGTCGGTATCTTGAATGTTTTCAGCATTGCATGGATGATTGTCGTGGGCTGGCTCAGAGACAGGTTCCTCTCGATCAATGATGTTTGGTGGATCTATGACGTCCTCTGGGCCAATACTTGATTCCGGAGTGAAAGACTTGATTCCGTGATTTTGATGACTGTCCGGTAGGGGAACTAGATGGAACCGGTTTCTTCGAATCCTTCCTTTAGACGTCTCGATTATATATGATCGGGGCTCCTCTGCTTTCTTGACAACGGTTCCTTCTTTGCGTAAATCGGTTATCCATACCCTTTTCCCACGATCTAATTTGTGTAGCTCTCTGACTCTATGGCGTTGGTCGTAATTTCGTTTCTGAGTTTTTTTCTGCGTTAGTGATGTTTCTTTGATACGTTCTGCTGATAAGATCGTCGGGACAAGCATGTTTGACGGTAATGGGAGCGTTGTTCGGAGATGGCGACTCATAAGCATTTGTGCTGGACTGAAACCATTGGACGTCGGTGTAGATCGGTACGCCAAGAGTGCCAAAGGGATGTTGTCAGATTTCTTTAAAATGGATTTCGCTGTCTTTACTGCTGCTTCTGCGAACCCATTACTTTGAGGATATCTTGGGCTGCTCGTGATAGATCGAAATCCATATTTCTTGGAGAATGCGAGGAATTCCAAGGTTCTTGTCGCTGATAAATTAGTGCCATTATCGCTGCGGACCACCTCTGGAATTCCGTGTCGTGCAAATATATCTTCGATGATCTCGATGACAGTTTTTGTAGTTTGATCTTTCATTCGAGCCAATTCCAGATATTTTGAGTAGTAGTCCATCATGACCAGGTACCATTTTCCCCCATGATGTAGCATATCTATGGCAACTGCTTGCCATGGTCGTTCGGGTAAGCTTGTTGGCTTTAAGGGCTCATGAAAGTTGACTGATTCTTTGAGACATCGTTCGCATCTTTTCACCTTATCTTCGATTTCCCGTGAAATTCCAGGCCACCAGACGGATTGTTTGGCTCTTTCTCGACATTTGACGATTCCCATGTGACCTTGATGAATTCGATCCATTATTTCTGGACGCATGGAACTTGGAATGAGCAGTCTGCTGCCTTTCATGATGATTCCGTCTTGGATGTTGATTTCATGCCTGTAGCTGAAGTAGTCATTACAACTACTGTGTACGCGTTTTTTCTCCGGCCATCCATGTTCGAGGTAACGTTGTAATGTTCTGCATGTAGCATCTTCCTGTTGTTTATGAAGAATTTCCGCAAGCTTTGGATCTGTAGTGGGTAGGTTCATCATTACTAACTGTACGTGAGCAGAAATTTCTTGTTGTAGCTCGTTGTCGTCAACGTCTATCAACGGAGCTCTAGACAATGTATCAGCGGCAACTAAGGATTTTCCAGGCACGTAGGAGACCTTGTACGAGTATCGCATCATGCGTAGACGTAGCCTTTGCAGTCTCGGAGATAAATCGTCCAGTTGTTTCGAATGCAATATGGAAACAAGGGGCTGATGATCAGTTTCTAGCTTTATTGTTATACCCGTTATGAAATCCTCAAATCGCTGGCATGCCCACGTTAATGCATACACCTCCTTCTCGATCTGCGCATAGCGTTGTTCTGTCGAGGATAACGTCTTCGAGGCGTAGGCAATGACTTTGTAAGTTCCATTGGCTTGTTCTTGTCGAAGTATTGCTCCAATCCCATAGCTTGACGCATCGGCGGATACTACTGTTGGCTTCCTCGGATCGAAGATACCCAAAACAGGCTTGCTTGTGAGCGTCGTCTTGAGGTATTTGAAGGCCATTTCTTGACTTGGGCCCCAAATCCAGCTGTTCTTGGTGCTCAATAGACTACATAGTGGTTTAAGCTGCTCGGCCATTCGGGGAATGAACTTTCCAAGATAATTTACCATTCCTAATAGACGACGTAGCTCTGCGACATCAGATGGTGATTTCATCTCGACTATGGCTCGAACCTTCTCCTCGTCTGGACTGATCCCGGCACTGTCTATTACGTGCCCCAAAAACTTGATCCTTTTGACTCCAAAGAGGCATTTCCTTTCATTGAGCGTGACTCCTTGGTCTTTCAATCTTTCGAGAACTTCCTTTAGGTTTTCATCATGTTCGGCCATGTCCTTGCCCCATACTAGAATGTCGTCCTGATGACAAACTGTGTTCTTGACGCCTTCAATATACGAAGACATTTGGCTTTGGTAGTGCTCGGATGCAGATGTTAAACCAAAGGGCAGGCAATTGCAGCAATATCTTCCAAATGGCGTCATGAAAGTCGTTAGTAATATGGAGTCCGGATGTAGCGGTATCTGCCAATAACCGGAATTACAATCAAGTTATAAGAAGATCTCGGCTCCAGCCAGTCGTCCAAGCGTATGGTCTACAGCCGGTATCTGGTACCGTTCACGTTGTACGTAGTTATTCAGTTGCGTATAATCCACGCATATCCTTAATTCGCCAGAATCCTTTCTCACGACCACCATGGGAGCGCACCAGTCTGTGGGGTCCTCGACTCTCCGGATTACTCCCAAGTCCACCATTCGTTTCAATTCAGCTTCGACTTGTGACATCAAAGGAATCGCAACTCGACGTGGAGTCGTCACTGCATACGGTACTGCGTTCGGTTTCAGCTTCAGTTTGTAGCTTCGTTTGACTCGTCCTAAGCCGGTAAATAGTTGAGGATAATGGTCCTTTGGTCTTATACTCGTCTCCGTGAGTTGCAGCTCATCGATTCTTTGAACTATTTTCAGGTCTTCACTTGCTCTGAGGCTTAGAAGTGGAACTTGCAATTGGTCGATGACATAGACCTTGTCATGGATGGTGGTATCTCTACTTGACAGGTAGGCTTCAATGAAACCTTTGCAGTTAATCAAGGTCTTCCCTGGTCCAAACAGTTGTCGGTCAGATTTATTCAGTGCTAAGTCTTGAAATTTCGCCTTGTACAGCGAGTCTGGTAATACGCAAACGTCCGCGCCGGTATCTATCTTGAATTGAACTTGCTTTGCATTAATCCTAATGTTTACCATCCAACGATCTTGTATCTCGTCGCTGCTGACTTTTCCCAAGAACGTATCCATTGGCGTTGAGTCATCATCATCCACAGAGATCATTTGCGATGTGACCTCACGATTGTAGTTGGTGGTTGACCTTTGACACACACGCTCGTAGCGGCCAATCTTCTTACACTTCCTGCAAACTGCTCTATATGCTGGGCATCGCTCTCGATTGTGTTTCGCGAACATTCCGCATTTCTTGCAGGTATCTGAAGTAACCTTTTGATCGCGTTGAATTGGTCTTGAAGGATGAGTTGCTCTTGGTCGCCTGTTCTCCTTCGTCTGAGAGGTGTTTCGAGAGCCAAGCTTTTCGACAACAGCCGGAGTTCCGTTTTTATAACTTCCTGCGTTTAATTCTTGTTGTTGTCGGCGAACTTCTTCGGCATGGCGGGCGGTTGAGATCGCTTTCTCCAGTGTAAGGTTTCCGTCTAATTGCATTTTTTCCGACAGGGCTTTGTCTCGCACCCCGACTACTATTCGGTCTCTCAGCAATTCGTCTTGGAGAGTTCCGTAGGCACATTTCTCAATCTGGGCTCGACACGCGGTGATAAACTCTTCTACCGGTTCGCCATCTTGCTGAACTCGTGAGTTGAAGGTTTCTCGCTCGTAGATAACGTTCCTCCGGAGAATGAAATGTCCTTCGAATTTATTCATAACGACATTGAAGTCAGACTTCTCTGCATCGGTGGCAAACGTAAATGACAAGAATACGTCATCAGCTTTGTCGCCCATCATGTATATTAACGCGTTGACTTGCTCCTCTCCTGTCTTGGAACTAAGACCGGACGCGGATCTGATTCTCGAACCTCCTCCTCCATCGGGGCCACTCATTGGAATTCGAAAAGTTGAATTGGCAAGGCGGTTGCACTTGAAAGGCTGCGGCGTTCTGCATTTTCCGTGTCGAGGTAGACCGCAAATCTAGTCGATTACTGATTAACGAATTAAAGCTAACCGTGATATCGCGCGACTAAATACCACATTAACGAACTTCTGACATCATGTTGTGTGTTTGTACGACTACACAGGAGTTGATACTTTAACACTATGGTTTTATTTACAATGATTTATACATGATCGAGGTCCGAGATAGACTGAATTTTTAACACAGAGAGGGGGCCTTTTTATACACGAGAGATTAGATAAATAATAGACATTAAGCTAATATGGGGCTGTTCATAAACTGGCCTACTAATAATACAAAGCATAATGTCACACTTATCCACAAAACCTAACAACCATTTAATTTCTGAGCTTCTGTGGCTCAATGGTTAGCGCGTTCGGCTGTTAACCAATTGGTTGGTGGTTCGAGCCTATCCGGGAGAAGTGTTGTGACGTCTCAGATGTAACGTAAAATGTCAGAGTTTTTCCACAATACCTAACGAACATTTAATTTCTGGGCTTGCGTGGCGCAATGGTTAGCGCGTTCAGCTGTTAATCGAAAGGTTGGTGGTTCGAGCCCACCCGGGAGAGGTGTTGTTGGGTCTCATATGTAGCGTAAAAAGTCAAAACTTTTCCACAATACGTGACAACCATTTATTTTCTGAGCTTTCATCGCTCAATGGTTAGCGCGTTCGGCTGTTAACCAATAGGTTGGTGGTTCGAGCCCACCCGGGAGCGGTGTTTTTGGATCTCAAATGTAACGTAAATAGCCAAAGTTTTTCCACAATACCTGACGACCATTTAATTTTTGGGCGTCCGTGGCGAATGGTTAGCGCATTCGGCTGTTAACCGAAAGGTTGGTGGTTCGAGCGCATCCGGGAGCGGTGTTGTGAGGCCTCAGATGTGAAGTAAAAAGTCAAAGTTTTACCTCAATACCTGACGAAAATTTAATTTTTGGGCTTCAGTGGCGCAATGGTTAGCGCGTTCGGCTATTAACCAATAGGTTGGTGGTTCGAGCCCATCCGGGAGAAGTGTTGTGACGTCTCAGATGTAACGTAAAATGTCTGAGTTTTTCCACAATACCTGACGAACATTTAATTTTTGGGCTTCAGTGGCGCAATGGTCAGCGCATTCAGCTGTTAACCGAAAGGTTGGTGGTTCGAGCCCAAACGAGAGAGGTTTTGTGGGGTCTCAGATGTAGCGTGAAAAGTCGTAACTTTTCAACAATACCTGACAACCATTTAATTTCTGAGCTTCCGTGGCTCAATGGTTAGCGCGTTCGGCTGTTAACCAATAGGTTGGTGGTTCTAGCCCATCCGGGAGCGGTGTTGTGATGTCTCAGATGTAACGTAAAATGTCAGAGTTTTTCCACAATACCTGACGAACATTTTTTTTTGGGCTTCCGTGGCGCAATGGTTAGCGCGTTCAGCTGTTAATCGAAAGGTTGGTGGTTCGAGCCCACCCGTAAGAGGTGATGTGGGGTCTCAGATGTAGCGTAAAAAGTCAAAACTTTTCCACAATACGTGTCAACCATTTAATTTCTGAGCTTCCGTGGCTCAATGGTTAGCGCGTTCGGCTGTTAATCGAAAGGTTGGTGGTTCGAGCCCATCCGGGAGCGGTGTTGTGAGGTCTCGGATGTGAAGTAAAAAGTCAAAGTTTTACCTCAATACCTAACCAGCATTTATTTTTTGGGCTTCCGTGGCGCAATGGTTAGCGCGTTCAGCTGTTAATCGAAAGGTTGATGGTTCGAGCCCACCCGGGAGAGGTGTTGTGAGGTCTCAGAGGTAGCGTGAAAAGTCAAACTTTTTCCATAATACGTGATAACCATTTATTTTCTGATCTTTCGTGGCTCAATGGTTAGCGCGATCGGCTGTTAACCAATAGCTTGGTGGTTCGAGCCCACCCGGGAGCGGTGTTTTTGGATCTCAAATGTAACGTAAATAGCCAAAGTTTTTCCACAATACCTGACGACCATTTAATTTTTGGGCTTCCGTGGCGCAATGGTTAGCGCGTTCAGCTGTTAACCGAAAGGTTGGTGGTTCGAGCCCAAAAGAGAGGTTTTGTGGGGTCTCAGATGTAGCGTGAAAAGTCGTAACTTTTCAACAAAACCTGACAACCATTTAATTTTTGGGCGTCCGTGGCGCAATGGCTAGCGCGTTCGGCTGTTAACCGAAAGGTTGGTGGTTCGAGCCCATCCGGGAGCGGTGTTGTGACGTCTCAGATGTTACGTAAAATGTCAGAGTTTTTCCACAATACCTGACGAACATTTATTTTTTGGGCTTCCGTGGCGCAATGGTTAGCGCGTTCAGCTGTTAATCGAAAGGTTGGTGGTTCGAGCCCACCCGTAAGAGGTGATGTGGGGTCTCAGATGTAGCGTAAAAAGTCAAAACTTTTCCACAATACGTGTCAACCATTTAATTTCTGAGCTTCCGTGGCTCAATGGTTAGCGCGTTCGGCTGTTAATCGAAAGGTTGGTGGTTCGAGCCCATCCGGGAGCGGTGTTGTGAGGTCTCGGATGTGAAGTAAAAAGTCAAAGTTTTACCTCAATACCTAACGAGCATTTATTTTTTGGGCTTCCGTGGCGCAATGGTTAGCGCGTTCAGCTGTTAATCGAAAGGTTGGTGGTTCGAGCCCACCCGGGAGAGGTGTTGTGAGGTCTCAGATGTAGCGTGAAAAGTCAAACTTTTTCCATAATACGTGATAACCATTTATTTTCTGGTCTTTCGTGGCTCAATGGTTAGCGCGTTTGGCTGTTAACCAATAGCTTGGTGGTTCGAGCCCACCCGGGAGCGGTGTTTTTGGATCTCAAATGTAACGTAAATAGCCAAAGTTTTTCCACAATACCTGACGACCATTTAATTTTTGGGCTTCCGTGGCGCAATGGTTAGCGCGTTCAGCTGTTAACCGAAAGGTTGGTGGTTCGAGCCCATCCGGGAGCGGTGTTGTGACGTCTCAGATGTTACGTAAAATGTCAGAGTTTTTCCACAATACCTGACGAACATTTAATTTTTGGGCTTCAGTGGCGCAATGGTCAGCGCGTTCAGCTGTTAACCGAAAGGTTGGTGGTTCGAGCCCAAACGAGAGAGGTTTTGTGGGGTCTCAGATGTAGCTTGAAAAGTCGTAACTTTTCATCAATACCTGACAACCATTTATATTCTGAGCTTCCGTGGCTCAATGGTTAGCGCGTTCGGCTGTTAACCTATAGGTTGGAGGTTCTAGCCCATCCGGGAGCGGTGTTGTGATGTCTCAGATGCAACGTAAAATGTCAGAGTTTTTCCAAAATACCTGACGAACATTTAATTTTTGGGCTTCCGTGGCGCAATGGTTAGCGCGTTCAGCTGTTAATCGAAAGAATGGTGGTTCGAACCCACCCGGAAGAGGTGTTGTGGGGTCTCAGATGTAGCGTAAAAAGTCAAAACGTTTCCACAATACGTGACAACCATTTAATTTCTGAGCTTCCGTGGCTCAATGGTTAGCGCGTTCGGCTGTCAATCGAAAGGTTGGTGGTTCGATCCCATCCGGGAGCGGTGTTGTGAGGTCTCGGATGTGAAGTAAAAAGTCATAGTTTTACCTCAATACCTGACGAAAATTTAATTTTTGGGCTTCAGTGGCGCAATGGTCAGCGCGTTCAGCTGTTAACCGAAAGGTTGGTGGTTCGAGCCCTCCAGGGAGCGGTGTTGTGACGTCTCAGATGTAACGTAAAATGTGAGAGTTTTTCCACAATACCTGACGAACATTTAATTTTTGGGCTTCCGTGGCGCAGTAATTAGCGCGTCCAGCTCTTAATCGAAAGGTTGGTGGTTTGAGCCCACCCGGAAGAGGTGTTGTGGGGTCTCAGATGTAGCGTTAAAAGTCAAAACTTTTCCACAATACGTGACAACCATTTAATTTCTGATCTTCCGTGGCTCAATGGTTAGCGCGTTCGGCTGTTAACCAATAGGTTGGTGGTTCGAGCCCACCCGGGAGCGGTGTTTTTGGATCTCAAATGTAACGTAAATAGCCAAAGTTTTTCCACAATACCTGACGACCATTTAATTTTTGGGCGTCCGTGGCGAATGGTCAGCGCGTTCAGCTGTTAACCGAAAGGTTGGTGGTTCGAGACCTCCCGGGAGCGGTGTTGTGACGTCTCAGATGTAACGTAAAATGTCACAGTTTTTCCACAACACCTGACGAACATTTAACTTTTGGGCTTCCGTGGCGCAATGGTTAGCGCGTTCAGCTGTTAATCGAAGGGTTGGTGGTTCGAGCCCGCCCGGAAGAGGTGTTGTGGGGTCTCAGATGTAGCGTAAAAAGTCAAAGTTTTTCTACAATACCTGACGACCATTTAATTTTTGGGCTTCCGTGGCGCAATGGTTAGTGCGTTCAGCTGTTAACCGAAAGGTTGGTGGTTCGAGCCCAAACGAGAGAGGATTTGTGGGGTCTCAGATGTAGCGTGAAAAGTCGTAACTTTTCAACAATACCTGACAACCATTTAATTTTTGGGCGTCCGTGGCGCAATGGCTAGCGCGTTCGGCTGTTAACCGAAGGGTTGGTGGTTCGAGCCCATCCGGGAGCGGTGTTGTGACGTCTCAGATGTTACGTAAAATGTCAGAGTTTTTCCACAATACCTGACGAACATTTAATTTTTGGGCTTCCGTGGCGCAGTAATTAGCGCGTCCAGCTCTTAATCGAAAGGTTGGTGGTTCGAGCCCACCCGGAAGAGGTGTTGTGGGGTCTCAGATGTAGCGTTAAAAGTCAAAACTTTTCCACAATACGTGACAACCATTTAATTTTTGGGATTCCTTGGCGCAATGGTTAGCGCGTTCGGCTGTTAACCGAAAGGATGGTGGTTCGAGCCCACCTGGGAGAGGTGTTGTAGGGTCTCAGATGTAACGTAAAATGTCAGAGTTTTTCCACAATACCTGACGACCATTTAATTTTTGGGCGTCCGTGGCGAATGGTTAGCGCATTCGGCTGTTAACCGAAAGGTTGGTGGTTCGAGCCCACCCGGAAGAGGTGATGTGGGGTCTCAGATGTAGCGTAAAAGTCAAAACATTTCCACAATACGTGACAACCATTTAATTTCTGAGCTTCCGTGGCGCAATGGTTAGCGCGTTCAGCTGTTAATCGAAAGGTTGGTGGTTCGAGCCCACCCGGGAGAGGTGTTGTGAGGTCTCAGATGAAGCGTGAAAAGTCAAACTTTTTCCATAATACGTGATAACCATTTATTTTCTGATCTTTCGTGGCTCAATGGTTAGCGCGTTCGGCTGTTAACCGAAAGGTTGGTGGTTCGAGCCCATCCGGGAGCGGTGTTGTGAGGCCTCAGATGTGAAGTAAAAAGTCAAAGTTTTACCTCAATACCTGACGAAAATTTTATTTTTGGGCTTCAGTGGCGCAATGGTTAGCGCGTTCACTATTAACCAATAGGTTGGTGGTTCGAGCCCATCCGGGAGAAGTGTTGTGACGTCTCAGATGTAACGTAAAATGTCGGAGTTTTTCCACAATACCTGACGAACATTTAATTTTTGGGCTTCAGTGGCGCAATGGTCAGCGCGTTCAGCTGTTAACCGAAAGGTTGGTGGTTCGAGCCCAAACGAGAGAGGTTTTGTGGGGTCTCAGATGTAGCTTGAAAAGTCGTAACTTTTCAACAATACCTGACAACCATTTAATTTCTGAGCTTCCGTGGCTCAATGGTTAGCGCGTTCGGCTGTTAACCAATAGGTTGGAGGTTCTAGCTCATCCGGGAGCGGTGTTGTGATGTCTCAGATGTAACGATTTTTTCGGTACTTTTTTGAATGCATTTTTTTCTTGAGAAATCTTTGACCGAATTCAGCTTAATACCCTATAAAACACTCATTGAAAGTGATTTCATCTCGATTGAACAATAATTAAAAATTTACCTCGATTTTTAATAACATTTTCAAAATCGACGTTTCACGGCCAAAGAAGCATACTTTGAGTATTTCTTCACTATTTTCCAATATGTTCACTGAAAGCATTATTTTTATACTTTTTGCTTTAATTCAAGCAAATGTAACGATATTCAATCAAAAAACTGTTAAAATTAAATTTTTCAATAAGAAATCGTTGTCACGGATTTTGTATCTTGAAGAAGAAAAACATGTGATTTTTTCGGTACTTTTTTGAATGCATTTTTTTCAGGAGACATTTTTGACCGAATTCAGCTTAATTCCCTATAAAACACTCTTTGAAAGTGATTTCATCTTGATTGAACAATAATTAAAAATTTACCTCGATTTTTAATAACATATTCAAAATCGACGTTTCACGGCCAAAGAAGCATACTTTGAGTATTTCTTCACTATTTTCAAATATGTTCACTGAAACCATTATTTTTATACTTTTTGCTTTAATTCAAGCAATGTAACGATATTCATTCAAAAAGCTGTTAAAATTCAATTTTCAGTAAGAAATCGTATTCACGGATTTTGTGTCTTGAAGAAGAAAAACCTGCGATTTTTTCGGTACTTTTTTGAATGAATTTTTTTCTGGAGAAATTTTTGACCGAATTCAGCTTAATTCCCTATAAAACACTCATTAAAAGTGATTTCATCTCGATTGAACAATAAATAAAAATGTACCTCGATTTTTAATAACATTTTCAAAAATCGACGTTTCACGGCCAAAGAAGCATATTTTGAGTATTTCTTCACTATTTTCAAAAATAACCACTGAAACCATTATTTTTATACTTTTTGCTTTAATTCAAGCAAATGTAACGATATTCATTCAAAAAACTGTTAAAATTCAATTTTTCAATAAGAAATCGTTGTCACGGATTTTGTATCTTGAAGAAGAAAAACATGCGATTTTTTCGGTACTTTTTTGAATGCATTTTTTTCTGGAGAAATTTTTGACCGAATTCAGCTTAATTCCCTATAAAACACTCATTGAAAGTGATTTCATCTCGATTGAACAATAAATAAAAATGTACCTCGATTTTTAATAACATTTTCAAAATCGACGTAACTCGGCCTAAGAAAAACATTTTGAGTATTTGTTCACTGTTTTCAAATATAACCACTGAAACCATTATTTTTGTGATTTTTGCGTTAATTCAAGCAAATGTAACGATATTCATTCAACAAACTGTTAAAATTCAATTTTAAATAAGAAATCGTTGTCACGGATTTTGTATCTTGAAGAAAAAAAACATGCGATTTTTTCGGTACACTTTTGAATGCATTTTTTTCGGGAGAAATGTTTGACCGAATTCAGCTTAATTCCCTATAAAACACTCATTGAAAGTGATTTCATCTCGATTGAACAATAATTAAAAATTTACCTCGATTTTTAATAACATTTTCAAAATCGACGTTTCACGGCCAAAGAAGCTTACTTTGAGTATTTCTTCACTATTTTCAAATATGTTCACTGAAACCATTATTTTTATACTTTTTGCTTTAATTCAAGCAAATGTAACGATATTCAATCAAAAAACTGTTAAAATTAAATTTTTCAATAAGAAATCGTTGTCACGGATTTTGTATCTTGAAGAAGAAAAACATGCGATTTTTTCGGTACTTTTTTGAATGCATTTTTTTCAGGAGAAATTTTTGACCGAATTCAGCTTAATTCCCAATAAAACACTCATTAAAAGTGATTTCATCTCGATCGAACAATAAATAAAAATGTACCTCGATTTTTAATAACATTTTCAAAATCGACGTAACTCGGCCTAAGAAAAACATTTTGAGTATTTGTTCACTGTTTTCAAATATAACCACTGAAACCATTATTTTTGTAATTTTTGCGTTAATTCAAGCAACTGTAACGATATTCATTCAACAAACTCTTAAAATTCAATTTTAAATAAGAAATCGTTGTCACGGATTTTGTATCTTGAAGGAAAAAAACATGCGATTTTTTCGGTACACTTTTGAATGCATTTTTTTCGGGAGAAATGTTTGACCGAATTCAGCTTAATTCCCTATAAAACACTCATTGAAAGTGATTTCATCTCGATTGAACAATAATTAAAAATTTACCTCGATTTTTAATAACATTTTCAAAATCGACGTTTCACGGCCAAAGAAGCATACTTTGAGTATTTCTTCACTATTTTCAAATATGTTCACTGAAAGCATTATTTTTATACTTTTTGCTTTAATTCAAGCAAATGTAACGATATTCAATCAAAAAACTGTTGAAATTAAATTTTTCAATAAGAAATCGTTGTCACGGATTTTGTATCTTGAAGAAAAAAAACATGCGATTTTTTCGGTACTTTTTTGAATACATTTTTTTCTGGAGAAATTTTTGACCGAATTCAGCTTAATTCCCTATAAAACACTCAATAAAAGTGATTTCATCTCGATTGAACAATAAATAAAAATGTACCTCGATTTTTAATAACATTTTCACAATCGACGTAACTCGGCCTAAGAAAAACATTTTGAGTATTTGTTCACTATTTACAAATATATTCACTGAAACCATTATTTTTATACTTTTTGCTTTAATTCAAGCAAATGTAACGATATTCATTCAAAAAACTGTTAAAATTCAATTTTTCAATAAGAAATCGTTGTCACGGATTTTGTATCTTGAAGAAGAAAAACATGCGATTTTTTCGGTACTTTTTTGAATGCATTTTTTTCTGGAGAAATTTTTGACCGAATTCAGCTTAATTCCCTATAAAACACTCATTGAAAGTGATTTCATCTCGATTGAACAATAAATAAAAATGTACCTCGATTTTTAATAACATTTTCAAAATCGACGTAACTCGGCCTAAGAAAAACATTTTGAGTATTTGTTCACTGTTTTCAAATATAACCACTGAAACCATTATTTTTGTGATTTTTGCGTTAATTCAAGCAAATGTAACGATATTCATTCAACAAACTCTTAAAATTCAATTTTAAATAAGAAATCGTTGTCACGGATTTTGTATCTTGAAGAAAAAAAACATGCGATTTTTTCGGTACACTTTTGAATGCATTTTTTTCGGGAGAAATGTTTGACCGAATTCAGCTTAATTCCCTATAAAACACTCATTGAAAGTGATTTCATCTCGATTGAACAATAAATAAAAATGTACCTCGATTTTTAATAACATTTTCAAAATCGACGTTTCACGGCCAAAGAAGCATACTTTGAGTATTTCTTCACTATTTTCAAATATATTCATTGAAACCATTATTTTTATACTTTTTGCTTTAATTCAAGCAATGTAACGATATTCATTCAAAAAACTGTTAAAATTCAATTTTCAATAAGAAATCGTATTCACGGATTTTGTGTCTTGAAGAAGAAAAACCTGCGATTTTTTCGGTACTTTTTTGAATGAATTTTTTTCTGGAGAAATTTTTGACCGAATTCAGCTTAATTCCCTATAAAACACTCATTGAAAGTGATTTCATCTCGATTGAACAATAATTAAAAATTTACCTCGATTTTTAATAACATTTTCAAAATCGACGTTTCACGGCCAAAGAAGCATACTTTGAGTATTTCTTCACTATTTTCAAATATGTTCACTGAAACCATTATTTTTATACTTTTTGCTTTAATTCAAGCAAATGTAACGATATTCAATCAAAAAACTGTTAAAATTAAATTTTTCAATAAGAAATCGTTGTCACGGATTTTGTATCTTGAAGAAGAAAAACATGCGATTTTTTCGGTACTTTTTTGAATGCATTTTTTTCAGGAGAAATTTTTGACCGAATTCAGCTTAATTCCCTATAAAACACTCTTTGAAAGTGATTTCATCTTGATTGAACAATAATTAAAAATTTACCTCGATTTTTAATAACATTTTCAAAATCGACGTTTCACGGCCAAAGAAGCATACTTTGAGTATTTCTTCACTATTTTCAAATATGTTCACTGAAACCATTATTTTTATACTTTTTGCTTTAATTCAAGCAATGTAACGATATTCATTCAAAAAACTGTTAAAATTCAATTTTCAGTAAGAAATCGTATTCACGGATTTTGTGTCTTGAAGAAGAAAAACCTGCGATTTTTTCGGTACTTTTTTGAATGAATTTTTTTCTGGAGAAATTTTTGACCGAACTCAGCTTAATTCCCTATAAAACACTCATTGAAAGTGATTTCATCTCGATTGAACAATAAATAAAAATGTACCTCGATTTTTAATAACATTTTCAAAATCGACGTAACTCGGCCTAAGGAAAACATTTTGAATATTTGTTCACTGTTTTCAAATATAACCACTGAAACCATTATTTTTGTAATTTTTGCGTTAATTCAAGCAAATGTAACGATATTCATTCAACAAACTGTTAAAATTCAATTTTAAATAAGAAATCGTTGTCACGGATTTTGTATCTTGAAGAAAAAAAACATGCGATTTTTTCGGTACTTTTTTGAATGCATTTTTTTCTGGAGAAATTTTTGACCGAATTCAGCTTAATTCCCTATAAAACACTCATTGAAAGTGATTTCATCTCGATTGAACAATAATTAAAAATTTACCTCGATTTTTAATAACATTTTCAAAATCGACGTTTCACGGCCAAAGAAGCTTACTTTGAGTATTTCTTCACTATTTTCAAATATGTTCACTGAAACCATTATTTTTATACTTTTTGCTTTAATTCAAGCAAATGTAACGATATTCAATCAAAAAACTGTTAAAATTAAATTTTTCAATAAGAAATCGTTGTCACGGATATTGTATCTTGAAGAAAAAAAACATGCGATTTTTTCGGTACACTTTTGAATGCATTTTTTTTGGAGAAATGTTTGACCGAATTCAGCTTAATTCCCTATAAAACACTCTTTGAAAGTGATTTCATCTTGATTGAACAATAATTAAAAATTTACCTCGATTTTTAATAACATTTTCAAAATCGACGTTTCACGGCCAAAGAAGCATACTTTGAGTATTTCTTCACTATTTTCAAATATGTTCACTGAAACCATTATTTTTATACTTTTTGCTTTAATTCAAGCAATGTAACGATATTCATTCAAAAAACTGTTAAAATTCAATTTTCAGTAAGAAATCGTATTCACGGATTATGTGTCTTGAAGAAGAAAAACCTGCGATTTTTTCGGTACTTTTTTGAATGAATTTTTTTCTGGAGAAATTTTTGACCGAATTCAGCTTAATTCCCTATAAAACACTCATTGAAAGTGATTTCATCTCGATTGAACAATAAATAAAAATGTACCTCGATTTTTAATAACATTTTCAAAATCGACGTAACTCGGCCTAAGGAAAACATTTTGAGTATTTGTTCACTGTTTTCAAATATAACCACTGAAACCATCATTTTTGTAATTTTTGCGTTAATTCAAGCAAATGTAACGATATTCATTCAACAAACTGTTAAAATTCAATTTTAAATAAGAAATCGTTGTCACGGATTTTGTGTCTTGAAGAAAAAAAACATGCGATTTTTTCGGTACACTTTTGAATGCATTTTTTTCTGGAGAAATGTTTGACCGAATTCAGCTTAATTCCCTATAAAACACTCATTGAAAGTGATTTCATCTCGATTGAACAATAATTAAAAATTTACCTCGATTTTTAATAACATTTTCAAAATCGACGTTTCACGGCCAAAGAAGCTTACTTTGAGTATTTCTTCACTATTTTCAAAAATAGCCACTGAAACCATTATTTTTATACTTTTTGCTTTAATTCAAGCAAATGTAACGATATTCATTCAAAAAACTGTTAAAATTCAATTTTTCAATAAGAAATCGTTGTCACGGATTTTGTGTCTTGAAGAAGAAAAACCTGCGATTTTTTCGGTACTTTTTTGAATGAATTTTTTTCTGGAGAAATTTTTGACCGAATTCAGCTTAATTCCCTATAAAACACTCATTGAAAGTGATTTCATCTCGATTGAACAATAATTAAAAATTTACCTCGAATTTTAATAACATTTTCAAAATCGACGTTTCACGGCCAAAGAAGCTTACTTTGAGTATTTCTTCACTATTTTCAAATATGTTCACTGAAACCATTATTTTTATACTTTTTGCTTTAATTCAAGCAAATGTAACGATATTCAATCAAAAAACTGTTAAAATTAAATTTTTCAATAAGAAATCGTTGTCACGGATTTTGTATCTTGAAGAAGAAAAACATGCGATTTTTTCGGTACTTTTTTGAATGCATTTTTTTCTGGAGAAATTTTTGACCGAATTCAGCTTAATTCCCTATAAAACACTCATTAAAAGTGATTTCATCTCGATTGAACAATAAATAAAAATGTACCTCGATTTTTAATAACATTTTCAAAATCGACGTTTCACGGCCAAAGAAGCATATTTTGAGTATTTCTTCACTATTTTCAAAAATAGCCACTGAAACCATTATTTTTATACTTTTTGCTTTAATTCAAGCAAATGTAACGATATTCATTCAAAAAACTGTTAAAATTCAATTTTTCAATAAGAAATCGTTGTCACGGATTTTGTGTCTTGAAGAAGAAAAACCTGCGATTTTTTCGGTACTTTTTTGAATGAATTTTTTTCTGGAGAAATTTTTGACCGAATTCAGCTTAATTCCCTATAAAACACTCATTGAAAGTGATTTCATCTCGATTGAACAATAATTAAAAATTTACCTCGAATTTTAATAACATTTTCAAAATCGACGTTTCACGGCCAAAGAAGCATACTTTGAGTATTTCTTCACTATTTTCAAATATGTTCACTGAAAGCATTATTTTTATACTTTTTGCTTTAATTCAAGCAAATGTAACGATATTCAATCAAAAAACTGTTAAAATTAAATTTTTCAATAAGAAATCGTTGTCACGGACTTTGTATCTTGAAGAAGAAAAACATGCGATTTTTTCGGTACTTTTTTGAATGCATTTTTTTCTGGAGAAATTTTTGACCGAATTCAGCTTAATTCCCTATAAAACACTCAATAAAAGTGATTTCATCTCGATTGAACAATAAATAAAAATGTACCTCGATTTTTAATAACATTTTTACAATCGACGTAACTCGGCCTAAGAAAAACATTTTGAGTATTTGTTCACTATTTACAAATATATTCACTGAAACCATTATTTTTATACTTTTTGCTTTAATTCAAGCAAATGTAACGATATTCATTCAAAAAACTGTTAAAATTCAATTTTTCAATAAGAAATCGTTGTCACGGATTTTGTATCTTGAAGAAGAAAAACATGCGATTTTTTCGGTACTTTTTTGAATGAATTTTTTTTCTGGAGAAATTTTTGACCGAATTCAGCTTAATTCCCTATAAAACACTCATTGAAAGTGATTTCATCTCGATTGAACAATAAATAAAAATGTACCTCGATTTTTAATAACATTTTCAAAATCGACGTAACTCGGCCTAAGAAAAACACTTTGAGTATTTGTTCACTGTTTTCAAATATAACCACTGAAACCATTATTTTTATACTTTTTGCTTTAATTCAAGCAATGTAACGATATTCATTCAAAAAACTGTTAAAATTCAATTTTCAATAAGAAATCGTTGTCATGGATATTGTATCTTGAAGAAAAAAAACATGCGATTTTTTCGGTACACTTTTGAATGCATTTTTTTTGGGAGAAATTTTTGACGGAATTCAGCTTAATTCCCTATAAAACACTCTTTGAAAGTGATTTCATCTTGATTGAACAATAATTAAAAATTTACCTCGATTTTTAATAACATTTTCAAAATCGACGTTTCACGGCCAAAGAAGCATACTTTGAGTATTTCTTCACTATTTTCAAATATGTTCACTGAAACCATTATTTTTATACTTTTTGCTTTAATTCAAGCAATGTAACGATATTCATTCAAAAAACTGTTAAAATTCAATTTTCAGTAAGAAATCGTATTCACGGATTTTGTGTCTTGAAGAAGAAAAACCTGCGATTTTTTCGGTACTTTTTTGAATGAATTTTTTTCTGGAGAAATTTTTGACCGAATTCAGCTTAATTCCCTATAAAACACTCATTGAAAGTGATTTCATCTGGATTGAAAAATAAATAAATATGTACCTCGATTTTTAATAACATTTTCAAAATCGACGTAACTCGGCCTAAGGAAAACATTTTGAGTATTTGTTCACTGTTTTCAAATATAACCACTGAAACCATTATTTTTGTAATTTTTGCTTTAATTCAAGCAAATGTAACGATATTCATTCAACAAACTGTTAAAATTCAATTTTAAATAAGAAATCGTCACGGATTTTGTATTTTGAAAAAAAAAACATGCGATTTTTTCGGTACACTTTTGAATGCATTTTTTTCTGGAGAAATGTTTGACCGAATTCAGCTTAATTCCCTATAAAACACTCATTGAAAGTGATTTCATCTCGATTGAACAATAATTAAAAATTTACCTCGATTTTTAATAACATTTTCAAAATCGACGATTCACGGCCAAAGAAGCTTACTTTGAGTATTTCTTCACTATTTTCAAATATGTTCACTGAAACCATTATTTTTATACTTTTTGCTTTAATTCAAGCAAATGTAACGATATTCAATCAAAAAACTGTTAAAATTAAATTTTTCAATAAGAAATCGTTGTCACGGATTTTGTATCTTGAGGAAGAAAAACATGCGATTTTTTCGGTACTTTTTTGAATGCATTTTTTTCAGGAGAAATTTTTGACCGAATTCAGCTTAATTCCCTATAAAACACTCATTGAAAGTGATTTCATCTCGATTGAACAATAATTAAAAATTTACCTCGATTTTTAATAACATTTTCAAAATCGACGTTTCACGGCCAAAGAAGCATACTTTGAGTATTTCTTCACTATTTTCAAATATAACCACTGAAACCATTATTTTTATACTTTTTGCTTTAATTCAAGCAATGTAACGATATTCATTCAAAAAACTGTTAAAATTCAATTTTCAATAAGAAATCGTTGTCACGGATATTGTATCTTGAAGAAAAAAAACATGCGATTTTTTCGGTACACTTTTGAATGCATTTTTTTTGGGAGAAATTTTTGACCGAATTCAGCTTAATTCCCTATAAAACACTCTTTGAAAGTGATTTCATCTTGATTGAACAATAATTAAAAATTTACCTCGATTTTTAATAACATTTTCAAAATCGACGTTTCACGGCCAAAGAAGCATACTTTGAGTATTTCTTCACTATTTTCAAATATGTTCACTGAAACCATTATTTTTATACTTTTTGCTTTAATTCAAGCAATGTAACGATATTCATTCAAAAAACTGTTAAAATTCAATTTTCAGTAAGAAATCGTATTCACGGATTTTGTGTCTTGAAGAAGAAAAACCTGCGATTTTTTCGGTACTTTTTTGAATGAATTTTTTTCTGGAGAAATTTTTGACCGAATTCAGCTTAATTCCCTATAAAACACTCATTGAAAGTGATTTCATCTGGATTGAAAAATAAATAAATATGTACCTCGATTTTTAATAACATTTTCAAAATCGACGTAACTCGGCCTAAGGAAAACATTTTGAGTATTTGTTCACTGTTTTCAAATATAACCACTGAAACCATTATTTTTGTAATTTTTGCGTTAATTCAAGCAAATGTAACGATATTCATTCAACAAACTGTTAAAATTCAATTTTAAATAAGAAATCGTCACGGATTTTGTATTTTGAAAAAAAAACATGCGATTTTTTCGGTACACTTTTGAATGCATTTTTTTCTGGAGAAATGTTTGACCGAATTCAGCTTAATTCCCTATAAAACACTCATTGAAAGTGATTTCATCTCGATTGAACAATAATTAAAAATTTACCTCGATTTTTAATAACATTTTCAAAATCGACGTTTCACGGCCAAAGAAGCTTACTTTGAGTATTTCTTCACTATTTTCAAATATGTTCACTGAAACCATTATTTTTATACTTTTTGCTTTAATTCAAGCAAATGTAACGATATTCATTCAAAAAACTGTTAAAATTAAATTTTTCAATAAGAAATCGTTGTCACGGATTTTGTATCTTGAAGAAGAAAAACATGCGATTTTTTCGGTACTTTTTTGAATGCATTTTTTTCTGGAGAAATTTTTGACCGAATTCAGCTTAATTCCCTATAAAACACTCATTAAAAGTGATTGCATCTCGATTGAACAATAAATAAAAATTTACCTCGATTTTTAATAACATTTTCAAAATCGACGTTTCACGGCCAAAGAAGCATATTTTGAGTATTTCTTCACTATTTTCAAATATGTTCACTGAAACCATTATTTTTATACTTTTTGCTTTAATTCAAGCAAATGTAACGATATTCATTCAAAAAACTGTTAAAATTCAATTTTTCAATAAGAAATCGTTGTCACGGATTTTGTATCTTGAAGAAGAAAAACATGCGATTTTTTTCGGTACTTTTTTGAATGCATTTTTTTCTGGAGAAATTTTTGACCGAATTCAGCTTAATTCCCTATAAAACACTCATTGAAAGTGATTTCATCTCGATTGACCAATAATTAAAAATTTACCTCGATTTTTAATAACATTTTCAAAATCGACGTAACTCGGCCTAAGGAAAACATTTTGAGTATTTGTTCACTGTTTTCAAATATAACCACTGAAACCATTATTTTTGTAATTTTTGCGTTAATTCAAGCAAATGTAACGATATTCATTCAACAAACTGTTAAAATTCAATTTTAAATAAGAAATCGTCACGGATTTTGTATTTTGAAAAAAAAACATGCGATTTTTTCGGTACACTTTTGAATGCATTTTTTTCTGGAGAAATGTTTGACCGAATTCAGCTTAATTCCCTATAAAACACTCATTGAAAGTGATTTCATCTCGATTGAACAATAATTAAAAATTTACCTCGATTTTTAATAACATTTTCAAAATCGACGTTTCACGGCCAAAGAAGCTTACTTTGAGTATTTCTTCACTATTTTCAAATATGTTCACTGAAACCATTATTTTTATACTTTTTGCTTTAATTCAAGCAAATGTAACGATATTCATTCAAAAAACTGTTAAAATTAAATTTTTCAATAAGAAATCGTTGTCACGGATTTTGTATCTTGAAGAAGAAAAACATGCGATTTTTTCGGTACTTTTTTGAATGCATTTTTTTCTGGAGAAATTTTTGACCGAATTCAGCTTAATTCCCTATAAAACACTCATTAAAAGTGATTGCATCTCGATTGAACAATAAATAAAAATTTACCTCGATTTTTAATAACATTTTCAAAATCGACGTTTCACGGCCAAAGAAGCATATTTTGAGTATTTCTTCACTATTTTCAAATATGTTCACTGAAACCATTATTTTTATACTTTTTGCTTTAATTCAAGCAAATGTAACGATATTCATTCAAAAAACTGTTAAAATTCAATTTTTCAATAAGAAATCGTTGTCACGGATTTTGTATCTTGAAGAAGAAAAACATGCGATTTTTTTCGGTACTTTTTTGAATGCATTTTTTTCTGGAGAAATTTTTGACCGAATTCAGCTTAATTCCCTATAAAACACTCATTGAAAGTGATTTCATCTCGATTGACCAATAATTAAAAATTTACCTCGATTTTTAATAACATTTTCAAAATCGACGTAACTCGGCCTAAGGAAAACATTTTGAGTATTTGTTCACTGTTTTCAAATATAACCACTGAAACCATTATTTTTGTAATTTTTGCGTTAATTCAAGCAAATGTAACGATATTCATTCAACAAACTGTTAAAATTCAATTTTAAATAAGAAATCGTCACGGATTTTGTATCTTGAAAAAAAAAACATGCGATTTTTTCGGTACACTTTTGAATGCATTTTTTTCTGGAGAAATGTTTGACCGAATTCAGCTTAATTCCCTATAAAACACTCATTGAAAGTGATTTCATCTCGATTGAACAATAATTAAAAATTTACCTCGATTTTTAATAACATTTTCAAAATCGACGTTTCACGGCCAAAGAAGCTTACTTTGAGTATTTCTTCACTATTTTCAAATATGTTCACTGAAACCATTATTTTTATACTTTTTGCTTTAATTCAAGCAAATGTAACGATATTCAATCAAAAAACTGTTAAAATTAAATTTTTCAATAAGAAATCGTTGTCACGGATTTTGTATCTTGAAGAAGAAAAACATGCGATTTTTTCGGTACTTTTTTGAATGCATTTTTTTCTGGAGAAATTTTTGACCGAATTCAGCTTAATTCCCTATAAAACACTCATTAAAAGTGATTTCATCTCGATTGAACAATAAATAAAAATTTACCTCGATTTTTAATAACATTTTCAAAATCGACGTTTCACGGCCAAAGAAGCATATTTTGAGTATTTCTTCAGTATTTTCAAATATGTTCACTGAAACCATTATTTTTATACTTTTTGCTTTAATTCAAGCAAATGTAACGATATTCATTCAAAAAACTGTTAAAATTCAATTTTTCAATAAGAAATCGTTGTCACGGATTTTTTATCTTGAAGAAGAAAAACATGCGATTTTTTTCGGTACTTTTTTGAATGCATTTTTTTCTGGAGAAATTTTTGACCGAATTCAGCTTAATTCCCTATAAAACACTCATTGAAAGTGATTTCATCTCGATTGACCAATAATTAAAAATTTACCTCGATTTTTAATAACACTTTCAAAATCGACGTAACTCGGCCTAAGGAAAACATTTTGAGTATTTGTTCACTGTTTTCAAATATAACCACTGAAACCATTATTTTTGTAATTTTTGCGTTAATTCAAGCAAATGAAACGATATTCATTCAACAAACTGTTAAAAATCAATTTTAATAAGAAATCGTTGTCACGGATTTTGTATCTTGAAGAAGAAAAACATGCGATTTTTTTCGGTACTTTTTTGAATGCATTTTTTTCTGGAGAAATTTTTGACCGAATTCAGCTTAATTCCCTATAAAACACTCATTGAAAGTGATTTCATCTCGATTGACCAATAATTAAAAATTTACCTCGATTTTTAATAACATTTTCAAAATCGACGTTTCACGGCCAAAGAAGCATACTTTGAGTATTTCTTCACTATTTTCAAATATATTCATTGAAACCATTATTTTTATACTTTTTGCTTTTATTCAAGCAATGTAACGATATTCATTCAAAAAACTGTTAAAATTCAATTTTCAATAAGAAATCGTATTCACGGATTTTGTGTCTTGAAGAAGAAAAACCTACGATTTTTTCGGTACTTTTTTGAATGAATTTTTTTCTGGAGAAATTTTTGACCGAATTCAGCTTAATTCCCTATAAAACACTCATTGAAAGTGATTTCATCTCGATTGAACAATAAATAAAAATGTACCTCGATTTTTAATAACATTTTCAAAATCGACGTTTCACGGCCAAAGAAGCATATTTTGAGTATTTCTTCACTATTTTCAAATATAACCACTGAAACCATTATTTTTATACTTTTTGCTTTAATTCAAGCAATGTAACGATATTCATTCAAAAAACTGTTAAAATTCAAGTTACGACTTTTCTCGCTACATCTGAGACCCCACAAATCCTCTCTCGTTTGGGCTCGAACCACCAACCTTTCGGTTAACAGCTGAACGCGCTAACCATTGCGCCACGGAAGCCCAAAAATTAAATGCTCGTCAGGTATTTTGGAAAAACTCTGACATTTTACGTTACATCTGAGACGTCACAACACCGCTCCCGGGAGGGCTCGAACCACCAACCTTTCGGTTAACAGCTGAACGCGCTGACCATTGCGCCACTGAAGCCCAAAAATTAAATTTTCGTCAGGTATTGAGGTAAAACTTTGACTTTTTACTTCACATCTGAGGCCTCACAACACCGCTCCCGGATGGGCTCGAACCACCAACCTTTCGGTTAACAGCCGAACGCGCTAACCATTGCGCCACGGACGCCCAAAAAAAATGGTCGTCAGGTATTGTGGAAAAACTTTGGCTATTTACGTTACATTTGAGATCCAAAAACACCGCTCCCGGGTGGGCTCGAAACACCAAGCTATTGGTTAACAGCCGAACGCGCTAACCATTGAGCCACGAAAGATCAGAAAATAAATGGTTATCACGTTTTATGGAAAAAGTTTGACTTTTCACGCTACATCTGAGACCTCACAACACCTCTCCCGGGTGGGCTCAAACCACCAACCTTTCGATTAACAGCTGAACGCGCTAACCATTGCGCCACGGAAGCCCAAATATTAAATGCTCGTCAGGTATTGTGGAAAAACTCTGACATTTTACGTTACATCTGAGACGTCACAACACCGCTCCCGGGAGGGCTCGAACCACCAACCTTTCGGTTAACAGCCGAACGCGCTAACCATTCGCCACGGACGCCCAAAAATTAAATGTTCGTCAGGTATTGTGGAAAAACTCTGACATTTTACGTTATATCTGAGACGCCACAACACCGCTCCCGGGAGGGCTCGAACCACCAACCTTTCGGTTAACAGCTGAACGCGCTGACCATTGCGCCACTGAAGCCCAAAAATTAAATGGTCGTCAGGTATTGTGGAAAAACTTTGGCTATTTATGTTACATTTGAGATCCAAAAACACCGCTCCCGGGTGGGCTCGAACCACCAACCTATTGGTTAACAGCTGAACGCGCTAACCATTGAGCCACGAAAGCTCAGAAAATAAATGGTTGTCACGTATTGTGGAAAAGTTTTGTCTTTTTACGCTACATATGAGACCCAACAACACCTCTCCCGGGTGGGCTCGAACCACCAACCTTTCGATTAACAGCTGACCGCGCTAACCAATGCGCCACGCAAGCCCAAAAATTAAATGTTCGTCAGGTATTGTGGAAAAACTCTGACATTTTACGTTACATCTGAGACGTCACAACACTTCTCCCGGATAGGCTCGAACCACCAACCAATTGGTTAACAGCCGAACGCGCTAACCATTGAGCCACAGAAGCTCAGAAATTAAATGGTTGTTAGGTTTTGTGGATAAGTTATGACTTTTTACGTTACATCTGAGACCCTACAACACTTCTCCCAGGTGGGCTCGAACCACCATCCTTTCGGTTAACAGCCGAACGCGCTAACCATTGCGCCAAGGAAGCCCAAAAATTAAATGTTAGTCAGGTATTGTGGAAAAACTTTGGTTTTCTACGTTACATTTGAGATCCCACAACACCGCTCCCGGGCATAGATGGGCACTATCATATCATTTGATAGTTTTACCACTTGATACGATAGAAAACTAAATCTGCCCCAATCAAAGTATCAATTTTGATAGTTATTTTCGAGAAAAATTTGAATTATAATGATCGATTGAGTTTGATAGCTTAAAAAGTGCACTCAAAGTTGATATGATTCATTGATTCGTTGAAATCTTCTAGAGAAAAATATCGATTCTCAACGTGATCTGGCTACTAACCCCATCTTTTAGAAATCATAAAAAATGATAGGCATTATTCCTTGAGAAATATATTGATTTTTTGAGTGATTTTATTTGGCGACATCTGTTTTCTGATTTCATTTTAAAAGAATTATGAGCTAATCTTTGATAGGCAATTTTGATAGTTATGAAAATTTCTGGAAAGATAAGTCGCTTTTTGAATGATATCGAAGTTTTTAATATATTTGAACGTTAGCAAGTGTAGGTTTATTCTATAAGAAGATTCTGTATTTGGTGGTCGTTATAACCCTCTCAAACAAATAAATAAAAATAAAATAAACGATGGTTCAACAGTTCAAACTGTGAAGACGGAGCTTCTTGTATATAGAAGCTCCGTGCTGTCACTGATGTGAACGACTACTCGAGGAGGAAGAACGATTCCACGAAATCATCCAAACGTAGAAGTAGATAAATTAAAGTGTAGATTTTCTGATTTTTATTACCCACAGTTATTAATTGCAATTTTTGCCTTTAATTATTATTAGTTAACCGTTTATAGTAGATGGTTTAGATTAAATCGAGGGCGAATAATTTGAAAAAGTTTGGATAGTAGCTTTTGAACTATAAACAGTCAACAAGTCAAACTTGAGAAATGAGATTATGGAAATTATATGAATATATGAAAATATTCGAAATTCTACAAAATCAGGAAATATCAGGAATCCATTAAACAGTGTAAAATTAGGTAGAGACCAAATCAGTTTGATCGAAAACATTCAAATTTAAAGTCCGGAGATTAAATGATCGATTAATTTAGTCGTTTCTAAAGATTTCAATTTGATTTGATAGGCAAAAAATCTATCTAACAATGAGAGCCAATCTAACATATTGAAGGAAGATTTGATAGTTTCACCATCTATGATTTGTTGAGAGGGAAAAATCTATCTAACAAATAATGCCGGTCTAAAATATAGCTAGAAGAATTGATAGTTTCGCCAAATATGATAGTTTGAGAGGAAAAATATCTATCTAACCAGCAGTGTCAGTCTAAAATATAGTCAGAAGAGTTGATAGTTTCGCTATCTATGATAGTTTGAGAGGAAAAATATCTATCTAACCAGCAATGTCAGTCTAAAATATAGTCAGAAGAGTTGATAGTTCCGCCATCTATGATGGTTTGAGAGGAAAAAAATCTATCTAAGAAGGAGTTCCACTCTAAAATATAGCCAGAAGAATTGATAGTTTCGCCATCTATGATAGTTTGATAGGAAAAAAATCTATCTAAGGAGGAGTGCCCAACTCTGCTCCCGGGTGGGCTCGAACCACCAACCTTTCGATTAACAGCTGGACGCGCTAATTATTGCGCCACGGAAGCCCGAAAATTAAATGTTCGTCAGGTATTGTGGAAAAACTCTGACATTTTACGTAACATCTGAGACGTCACAACACCGCTCCCGGATGGGCTCGAACCACCAACCTTTCGGTTAACAGCCGAACGCGCTAACCATTGCGCCACGGACGCCCAAAAAAATAATGGTCGTCAGGTATTGTGGAAAAACTTTGGCTATTTATGTTACATTTGAGATCCAAAAACACCGCTCCCGGGTGGGCTCGAACCACCAACCTATTGGTTAACAGCTGAACGCGCTAACCATTGAGCCACGAAAGCTCAGAAAATAAATGGTTGTCACGTATTGTGGAAAAGTTTTGTCTTTTTACGCTACATATGAGACCCCACAACACCTCTCCCGGGTGGGCTCGAACCTTCAAAATTTCGATTAACAGCTGAACGCGCTAATCATTGCGCCACGGAAGCCCAAAAATTAAATGTTCGTCAGGTATTGTGGAAAAACTCTGACATTTTACGTTACATCTGAGACCTCACAACACCGCACCCGGATGGGCTCGAACCACCAACCTATTGGTTAACAGCCGAACGCGCTAACCATTGAGCCACGGAAGCTCAGAAATTAAATGGTTGTCACGTATTGTGGATAAGTTTTGACTTTTATACGCTACATCTGAGACCCCACAACACCTCTTCCGGGTGCGCTTGAACCACCAGCCTTTCGATTAACAGTTGAACGCGCTAATAATTGCGCCACGGAAGCCCAAAAATTAAATGTTCGTCAGGTATTGTGGAAAAACTCTGACATTTTACGTTACATCTGAGACGTCACAACACCGCTCCCGGATGGGCTCGAACCACCAACCTTTCGGTTAACAGCTGAACGCGCTGACCATTGCGCCACGGAAGCCCGAAAATTAAATGGTCGTCAGGTATTGTGGAAAAATTTTGGCTTTCAACGTAACATTTGAGATCCCAAAACACCGCTCCCGGGTGGGCTCGAACCACCAACCTATTTGTTAACAGCCGAATTCGCTAAACATTGAGCCACGGAAGCTCAGAATTTAAATGGTCGTCAGGTGTTGTGGAAAAAACCTTGACTTTTTACGTCACATCTGAGACGTCACAACACCGCTCCCGGATGGGCTCGAACCACCAACCTATTTGTTATCAGCCGAACGCGCTAACCTTTGAGCCACGGAAGCTCCGAAATCAAATGGTTGTCAGGTATTGTAGATAAGTTATGACTTTTTACGTTACATCTGAGACCCTACAACACCTCTTCCGGTTGGGCTCGAACCAACAACCTTTCGGTTAACAGCCGAACGCGCTAACCATTGCGCCAAGGAAGCCCAAAAATTTAATGGTCGTCAGGTATTGTGGCAGAACTTTGGCTTTCTACGTTACATTTGAGATCCCACACCACCGCTCCCGGGTGGGCTCAAACCACCAACCTATTGGTTAACAGCCGAACGCGCTAACCATTGAGCCACGGAAGCTCAGAAATTAAATGGTTGTCACGTATTGTGGATAAGTTTTGACTTTTATACGCTACATCTGAGACCCCACAACACCTCTTCCGGGTGCGCTTGAACCACCAGCCTTTCGATTAACAGTTGAACGCGCTAATAATTGCGCCACGGAAGCCCAAAAATTAAATGTTCGTCAGGTATTGTGGAAAAACTCTGACATTTTACGTTACATCTGAGACGTCACAACACCGCTCCCGGATGGGCTCGAACCACCAACCTTTCGGTTAACAGCTGAACGCGCTGACCATTGCGCCACGGAAGCCCGAAAATTAAATGGTCGTCAGGTATTGTGGAAAAATTTTGGCTTTCAACGTAACATTTGAGATCCCAAAACACCGCTCCCGGGTGGGCTCGAACCACCAACCTATTTGTTAACAGCCGAATTCGCTAACCATTGAGCCACGGAAGCTCAGATTTTAAATGGTCGTCAGGTGTTGTGGAAAAAACCTTGACTTTTTACGTCACATCTGAGACGTCACAACACCGCTCCCGGATGGGCTCGAACCACACACCTATTGGTTAACAGCCGAACGCGCTAACCTTTGAGCCACGGAAGCTCAGAAATTAAATGGTTGTCAGGTATTGTAGATAAGTTAAGACTTTTTACGTTACATCTAAGACCCTACAACACCTCTCCTGGGTGGGCTCGAACCTTCAACCTTTCGATTAACAGCTGAACGCGCTAATCATTGCGCCACGGAAGCCCAAAAATTAAATGTTCGTCAGGTATTGTGGAAAAACTCTGACATTTTACGTTACATCTGAGACCTCACAACACCGCTCCCGGATGGGCTCGAACCACCAACCTATTGGTTAACAGCCGAACGCGCTAACCATTGCGCCACGGAAGACCAAAAATTAAATGGTCGTCAGGTATTGTGGAAAAATTTTGGCTTTCAACGTAACATTTGAGATCCCAAAACACCGCTCCCGGGTGGGCTCGAACCACCAACCTATTTGTTAACAGCCGAATTCGCTAACCATTGAGCCACGGAAGCTCAGAATTTAAATGGTCGTCAGGTGTTGTGGAAAAAACCTTGACTTTTTACGTCACATCTGAGACGTCACAACACCGCTCCCGGATGGGCTCGAACCACACACCTATTGGTTAACAGCCGAACGCGCTAACCTTTGAGCCACGGAAGCTCAGAAATTAAATGGTTGTCAGGTATTGTAGATAAGTTAAGACTTTTTACTTTACATCTAAGACCCTACAACACCTCTCCCGGGTGGGCTCGAACCTTCAACCTTTCGATTAACAGCTGAACGCGCTAATCATTGCGCCACGGAAGCCCAAAAATTAAATGTTCGTCAGGTATTGTGGAAAAACTCTGACATTTTACGTTACATCTGAGACCTCACAACACCGCTCCCGGATGGGCTCGAACCACCAACCTATTGGTTAACAGCCGAACGCGCTAACCATTGCGCCACGGAAGACCAAAAATTAAATGGTCGTCAGGTGTTGTGGAAAAAACCTTGACTTTTTACGTCACATCTGAGACGCCACAAAACCGCTCCCGGATGGGCTCGAACCACACACCTATTGGTTAACAGCCGAACGCGCTAACCTTTGAGCCACGGAAGCTCAGAAATTAAATGGTTGTCAGGTATTGTGGATAAGTTATGACTTTTTACGTTACATGTGTGACCCTACAACACCTCTTCCGGTTGGGCTCGAACCACCAACCTTTCGGTTAACAGCCGAACGCGCTAACCATTGCGCCAAGGAAGCCCAAAAATTTAATGGTCGTCAGGTATTGTGGCAAAACTTTGGCTTTCTACGTTACATTTGAGATCCCACACCACCGCTCCCGGGTGGGCTCGAACCACCAACCTATTGGTTAACAGCCGAACGCGCTAACCATTGTGCCACGGAAGCTCAGAAATTAAATGGTTGTCACGTATTGTGGATAAGTTTTGACTTTTTACGCTACATCTGAGACCCCACAACACCTCTTCCGGGTGGGCCTGAACCACCAGCCTTTCGATTAACAGTTGAACGCGCTAATAATTGCGCCACGGAAGCCCAAAAATTAAATGTTCGTCAGGTATTGTGGAAAAACTCTGACATTTTACGTTCCATCTGAGACCTCACAACACCGCTCCCGGATGGGCTCTAACCACCAACCTATTGGTTAACAGCCGAACGCGCTAACCATTGAGCCACGGAAGCTCAGAAATTAAATGGTTGTCACGTATTGTGGATAAGTTTTGACATTTTACGCTACATCTGAGACCCCACAACACCTCTTCCGGGTGGGCCTGAACCACCAGCCTTTCGATTAACAGTTGAACGCGCTAATAATTGCGCCACGGAAGCCCAAAAATTAAATGTTCGTCAGGTATTGTGGATAAACTCTGACATTTTACGTTCCATCTGAGACCACACAACACCGCTCCCGGATGGGCTCTAACCACCAACCTATTGGTTAACAGCCGAACGCGCTAACCATTGAGCCACGGAAGCTCAGAAATTAAATGGTTGTCACGTATTGTGGATAAGTTTTGACTTTTTACGCTACATCTGAGACCCCACAACACCTCTTCCGGGTGGGCCTGAACCACCAGCCTTTCGATTAACAGTTGAACGCGCTAATAATTGCGCCACGGAAGCCCAAAAATTCAATGTTCGTCAGGTATTGTGGAAAAACTCTGACATTTTACGTTACATCTGAGACCTCACAACACCGCTCCCGGATGGGCTCTAACCACCAGCCTATTGGTTAACAGCCGAACGCGCTAACCATTGCGCCACGGAAGACCAAAAATTAAATGGTCGTCAGGTGTTGTGGAAAAAACCTTGACTTTTTACGTCACATCTGAGACGCCACAAAACCGCTCCCGGATGGGCTCGAACCACACACCTATTGGTTAACAGCCGAACGCGCTAACCTTTGAGCCACGGAAGCTCAGAAATTAAATGGTTGTCAGGTATTGTGGATAAGTTATGACTTTTTACGTTACATGTGTGACCCTACAACACCTCTTCCGGTTGGGCTCGAACCACCAACCTTTCGGTTAACAGCCGAACGCGCTAACCATTGCGCCAAGGAAGCCCAAAAATTTAATGGTCGTCAGGTATTGTGGCAAAACTTTGGCTTTCTACGTTACATTTGAGATCCCACACCACCGCTCCCGGGTGGGCTCGAACCACCAACCTATTGGTTAACAGCCGAACGCGCTAACCATTGTGCCACGGAAGCTCAGAAATTAAATGGTTGTCACGTATTGTGGATAAGTTTTGACTTTTTACGCTACATCTGAGACCCCACAACACCTCTTCCGGGTGGGCCTGAACCACCAGCCTTTCGATTAACAGTTGAACGCGCTAATAATTGCGCCACGGAAGCCCAAAAATTAAATGTTCGTCAGGTATTGTGGAAAAACTCTGACATTTTACGTTCCATCTGAGACCTCACAACACCGCTCCCGGATGGGCTCTAACCACCAACCTATTGGTTAACAGCCGAACGCGCTAACCATTGAGCCACGGAAGCTCAGAAATTAAATGGTTGTCACGTATTGTGGATAAGTTTTGACTTTTTACGCTACATCTGAGACCCCACAACACCTCTTCCGGGTGGGCCTGAACCACCAGCCTTTCGATTAACAGTTGAACGCGCTAATAATTGCGCCACGGAAGCCCGAAAATTAAATGTTCGTCAGGTATTGTGGAAAAACTCTGACATTTTACGTTCCATCTGAGACCTCACAACACCGCTCCCGGATGGGCTCTAACCACCAACCTATTGGTTAACAGCCGAACGCGCTAACCATTGCGCCACGGAAGCTCAGAAATTAAATGGTTGTCACGTATTGTGGAAAAGTTTTGACTTTTTACGCTACATCTGAGACCCCACAACACCTCTCCCGGGTGGGCTCGAACCTACAACCTTTCGATTAACAGCTGAACGCGCTAATCATTGCGCCACGGAAGCCCAAAAATTAAATGGTCGTCAGGTATTGTGGAAAAACTTTGGCTTTCCACGTTACGTTTGAGATCCCACAACACCGCGCCCGGGTGGGCTCGAACCACCAACCTATTGGTTAACAGCCGAACGCCCTAACCATTGCGACACGGAAGCCCAAAAATTAAATGATCGTCAGGTATTGTGGAAAAACTTTGGCTTTCTACGTTACATTTGAGATCCCACAACGCCGCTCCCGGGTGGGCTCGAACCACAAACCTATTAGTTAACAGCCGAACGCGCTAACCATTGAGCCACGGAAGCTCAGAAATTAAATGGTTGTCACGTATTGTGGAAAAGTTTTGACTTTTTACGCTACATCTGAGACCCCACAACACCTCTCCCGGGTGGGCTCGAACCACCAACCTTTCGATTAACAGCTGAACGCGCTAATCATTGCGCCACGGAAGCCCAAAAATTAAATGGTCGTCAGGTATTGTGGAAAAACTTTGGCTTTCCACGTTACGTTTGAGATCCCACAACACCGCGCCCGGGTGGGCTCGAACCACCAACCTATTGGTTAACAGCCGAACGCCCTAACCATTGCGCCACGGAAGCCCAAAATTTCAATGTTCGTCAGGTATTGTGGAAAAACTCTGACATTTTATGTTACATCTGAGACGTCACAACACCGCTCCCGGGAGGGCTCAAACCACCAGTCTTTTGAATAGCAGCTGAACGCGCTAACCATTGCGCCACGGAAGCCCAAAAATTAAATGGTCGTCCGGTATTGTGGAAAAACTTTGACTTTTTACGTAACATCTGAGACCTCATAGCACCGCTCCCGGGTGTGCTCGAACCACCAACCTTTCTGTTAACAGCCGAACGCGCTAACGATTGCGCCACGGAAGCCCAAAATTTAAATGGTCGTCCGGTATTGTGGAAAAACCTTGACTTTTTACGTCACATCTGAGACGTCACAACACCGCTCCCGGATGGGCTCGAACCACCAACCTATTGGTTAACAGCCGAACGCGCTAACCATTGAGCCACGGAAGCTCAGAAATTAAATGGTTGTCACGTATTGTGGAAAAGTTTTGACTTTTTACGCTACATCTGAGACCCCACAACACCTCTCCCGGGTGGGCTCGAACCTTCAACCTTTCGATTAACAGCTGAACGCGCTAGTCATTGCGGCACGGAAGCCCAAAAATTAAATGTTCGTCAGGTATTGTGGAAAAACTCTGACATTTTACGTTACATCTGAGACCTCACTACACCGCTCCCGGATGGGCTCGAACCACCAACCTATTGGTTAAAAGCCGAACGCGCTAACCATTGCGCCACGGAAGCCCAAAAATTAAATGGTCGTCAGGTGTTGTGGAAAAAACCTTGGCTTTTTACGTCACATCTGAGACGTCACAACACCTATTCCGGTTGGGCTCGAACCACCAACCTTTCGGTTAACAGCCGAACGCGCTAATCATTGCGCCAAGGAAGCCCAAAAATTTAATGGTCGTCAGGTATTGTGGCAAAACTTTGGCTTTCTACGTTACATTTGAGATCCCACACCACCGCTCCCGGGTGGGCTCGAACCACCAACCTATTGGTTAACAACCGAACGCGCTAACCATTGAGCCACGGAAGCTCAGAAATTAAATGGTTGTCACGTATTGTGGATAAGTTATGACTTATTACGTTACATCTGAGACCCTACAACACCTCTCTCGGTTGGGCTCGAACCACCAACCTTTCGGTTAACAGCCGAACGCGCTAACCATTGCGCCAAGGAATCCGAAAAAATAAATGGTCGTCAGGTATTGTGGAAAAACTTTGGCTTTCCACGTTACGTTTGAGATCCCACAACACCGCGCCCGGGTGTGCTCGAACCACCAACCTATTGGTTAACAGCCGAACGCCCTAACCATTGCGACACGGAAGCCCAAAAATTAAATGATCGTCAGGTATTGTGGAAAAACTTTGGCTTTCTACGTTACATTTGAGATCCCACAACGCCGCTCCCGGGTGGGCTCGAACCACTAACCTATTAGTTAACAGCCGAACGCGCTAACCATTGAGCCACGGAAGCTCAGAAATTAAATGGTTGTCACGTTTTGTGGAAAAGTTTTGACTTTTTACGCTACATCTGAGACCCCACAACACCTCTCCCGGGTGGGCTCGAACCACCAACCTTTCGATTAACAGCTGAACGCGCTAACCATTGCGCCACGGAAGCCCAAAATTTCAATGTTCGTCAGGTATTGTGGAAAAACTCTGACATTTTATGTTACATCTGAGACGTCACAACACCGCTCCCGGGAGGGCTCAAACCACCAGTCTTTTGAATAGCAGCTGAACGCGCTAACCATTGCAACATGGAAGCCCAAAAATTAAATGGTCGTCCGGTATTGTGGAAAAACTTTGACTTTTTACGTAACATCTGAGACCTCATAGCACCGCTCCCGGGTGTGCTCGAACCACCAACCTTTCTGTTAACAGCCGAACGCGCTAACGATTGCGCCACGGAAGCCCAAAATTTAAATGGTCGTCCGGTATTGTGGAAAAACCTTGACTTTTTACGTCACATCTGAGACGTCACAACACCGCTCCCGGATGGGCTCGAACCACCAACCTATTGGTTAACAGCCGAACGCGCTAACCATTGAGCCACGGAAGCTCAGAAATTAAATGGTTGTCACGTATTGTGGAAAAGTTTTGACTTTTTACGCTACATCTGAGACCCCACAACACCTCTCCTGGGTGGGCTCGAACCACCAACCTTTCGGTTAACAGCCGAACGCGCTAACCATTGCGCCAAGGAAGCCCAAAAATTTAATGGTCGTCAGGTATTGTGGCAAAACTTTGGCTTTCTACGTTACATTTGAGATCCCACACCACCGCTCCCGGGTGGGCTCGAACCACCAACCTATTGGTTAACAACCGAACGCGCTAACCATTGAGCCACGGAAGCTCAGAAATTAAATGGTTGTCACGTATTGTGGATAAGTTATGACTTATTACGTTACATCTGAGACCCTACAACACCTCTCTCGGTTGGGCTCGAACCACCAACCTTTCGGTTAACAGCCGAACGCGCTAACCATTGCGCCAAGGAATCCCAAAAAATAAATGGTCGTCAGGTATTGTGGAAAAACTTTGGCTTTCTACGTTACATTTGAGATCCCACAACACCGCTCCCGGGTGGGCTCGAACCACCAACCTATTGGCTAACAGCCGAACGCGCTAACCATTGAGCCACGGAAGCTCAGAAATTAAATGGTTGTTACGTATTGTGGAAAAGTTTTGACATTTTACGCTACATCTGAGACCCCACAAAACCTCTCCCGGGTGGGCTCGAACCACCAACCTTTCGATTAACAGCTGAACGCGCTAATTATTGCGCCACGGAAGCCTAAATATTAAATGGTCGTCAGGTATTGTGGAAAAATTTTGGCTTTCTACGTTACGTTTGAGATCCCACAACGCCGCTCCCGGGTGGGCTCGAACCACTAAATTATTTGTTAACTGCTGAACGCGCTAACCATTGCGCCACGGAAGCTCAGAAATTAAATGGTTGTCACGTATTGTGGATAAGTTTTGACTTTTTACGCTACATCTGAGACCCCACAACACCTCTCCCGGGTGGGCTCGAACCTTCAACCTTTCGATTAACAGCTGAACGCGCTAATCATTGCGCCACGGAAGCCCAAAAATTAAATATTCGTCAGGTATTGTGGAAAAATTTTGGCTTTCAACGTTACATTTGAGATCCCAAAACACCGCTCCCGGGTGGGCTCGAACCACCAACCTATTTGTTAACAGCCGATTCGCTAACCATTGAGCCACGGAAGCTCAGAATTTAAATGGTCGTCAGGTGTTGTGGAAAAAACCTTGACTTTTTACTTCACATCTGATACGTCACAACACCACTCCCGGATGGGCTCGAACCACACACCTATTGGTTAACAGCCGAACGCGTTAACCTTTGAGCCACGGAAGCTCAGAAATTAAATGGTTGTCAGGTATTGTAGATAAGTTAAGACTTTTTACGTTACATCTGAGACCCTACAACACCTCTCCCGGGTGGGCTCGAACCTTCAACCTTTCGATTAACAGCTGAACGCGCTAATCATTGCGCCACGGAAGCCCAAAAATTAAATGTTCGTCAGGTATTGTGGAAAAACTCTGACATTTTACGTTACATCTGAGACCTCACAACACCGCTCCCGGATGGGCTCGAACCACCAACCTATTGGTTAACAGCCGAACGCGCTAACCATTGCGCCACGGAAGCCCAAAATTTAAATGGTCGTCAGGTGTTGTGGAAAAAACCTTGACTTTTTACATCACATCTGAGACGTCACAACACCGCTCCCGGATGGGCTCGAACCACACACCTATTAGTTAACAGCCGAACGCGCTAACCTTTGAGCCACGGAAGCTCACAAATTAAATGGTTGTCAGGTATTGTAGATAAGTTATGACTTTTTACGTTACATCTGAGACCCTACAACACCTCTTCCGGTTGGGCACGAACCCCCAACCTTTCGGTTAACAGCCGAACGCACTAACAATTGCGCCAAGGAAGCCCAAAAATTTAATGGTCGTCAGGTATTGTGGCAAAACTTTGGCTTTCTACGTTACATTTGAGATCCCACACCACCGCTCCCGGGTGGGCTCGAACCACCAACCTATTGGTTAACAGCCGAACGCGCTAACCATTGAGCCACGATGCGATAACCGTTACACTAAAGATATGTTATTATTTTTAATCGAAAGAACAGGGTCAAGTAATTAAGCAATACGTGAACAAACAAACCCCTCCATAGAAAATGCATTAGACTATACTTTGCAGGCTCGTAACTCTGTTTCTACTGTAGATACGGGGATGTCCTTTGAGTATGTTATAGTCCAATTTGTCCCCCATCTAACCATACTAAAAACATTGAGCTACGACAAACAGTAGTCGAGTAATTAAGCTAATCGTAAACAAACAAACCCCTCCATAGGAAATCCATTAGACTAAATTCTGGAGGCTCGTAACTCTGGTTCTACCAGAGATACGGGGATGTAAATAATGTGACCTTGACACAAATGTTCGGATAATTATAAAAAAAAACTTTGCGGTTTCGAACCTGTAGCCTTCCGGGAGTGAGGCGGATGCGATAACCGCTACACTAAAGATATGTTATTATTTCTAATCGAAAGAACAGGGTCAAGTAATTAAGCAATACGTGAATAAACAAACCCCTCCATAGAAAATGCATTAGACTATACTTTGCAAGGCCCATAACTCTGTGTCTACTAGAGATACCGGGATGTCCTTAGGATATGTTATGGTCCAATTTGTCCTTCATCTAACCATACTAAAACCTTTGGGCTACGACAAACAGGGGCCGAGTACTTAAGCGAAACGTAAAGAAACAAACCCCCTCCATAGGAAATGAGTTAGACTATACTTTGCAGGCTCCTAACTCTGTTTCCACTGGAGATACGAGGATGTCCTTTGAGTATGTTATAGTCCAATTTGTCCCCCATCTAACCATACTAAAAACATTGAGCTACGACAAACAGGGGCCGAGTAATTAAGCTAAACGTAAACAAAAAACCCGTCCAAAGGAAATGCATTAGACTATGCTTTGCAGGCCCATAACTCTGTGTTTACTAGAGATACGGGGATGTCCTTAGGATATGTTATAGTCCAAATTGTCCCCCATCTAACCATACTAAAAACATTGAGCTACGACAAACAAGGGCCGAGATATTAAGCAAAATCGTCTCACTTATTTTTATTATGTTACTTATGATTTTTGCACTAAACTTTGGAGGCTCATAACTCTTGTTCTACAAGAGATACTGGGATCTCCTTTGGAAATGTTATAGTACTCTTTGCTCCCCATACAAGGATACTTTAAACTTGAGGCTACCTCAATATCGTCGTCAACTTATTTTTTGTCTCACTTATTGTTAGAAGGTTACTTTTGATTTTTGAAAATAAAGTTTGCAGGCTCGTAACTCTGGTTCATACTAAAAACATTGAGCTACGACAAACAGTAGTCGAGTAATAAAGCTAATCGTAAACAAACAAACCCCTCCATAGGAAATCCATTAGACTAAATTCTGGAGGCTCGTAACTCTGGTTCTACCAGAGATACGGGGATGTAAATAATGTGACCTTGACACAAATGTTCGGATAATTATAAAAAAAAACTTCGCGGTTTCGAACCTGTAGCCTTCCGGGAGTGAGGCGGATGCGATAACCGCTACACTAAAGATATGTTATTATTTTTAATCGAAAGAACAGGTTCAAGTAATTAAGCAATACATGAACAAACAAACCCCTCCATAGAAAATGCATTAGACTATACTTTGCAGGCTCGTAACTCTGTTTCTACTGTAGATACGGCGAGGTCCTTTGAGTATGTTACATTCCAATTTGTCCCCCATCTAACCATACTAAAAACATTGAGCTACGAAAAACAGGGGCCGAGTAATTAAGCTAAACGTAAACAAACAACCCGTCCAAAGGAAATGCATTAGACTATGCTTTGCAGGCCCATAACTCTGTGTTTACTAGAGATACGGGGATGTCCTTAGGATATGTTATGGTCCAAATTGTCCCTCATCTAATCATACTAAAAACATTGAGCTACGACAAACAGGGGCCGAGATATTAAGCAAAATGTTCGTCAACTTTGGTATCGTCTCACTTATTTTTATTATGTTAGTTTTGATTTTTGCACTAAACTTTGGAGGCTCATAACTCTTGTTCTACAAGAGATACTGGGATCTCCTTTGGATATGTTATAGTACTCTTTGCTCCCCATACAAGGATACTTTAAACTTGAGACTACCTCAATATCGTCGTCAACTTATTTTTTGTCTCACTTATTGTTAGAAGGTTACTTTTGATTTTTGAAAATAAACTTTGCAGGCTCGTAACTCTGGTTCTACCAGAGATACGAGGATGTAAATAATGTGACCTTGACACAAATGTTCGGATAATTATAAAGGTCTTTGCATGTTCCAAGCAAAAAGAAAACTTCGCGGTTTCGAACCTGTGGCCTTCCGGGAGTGAGGCGGATGCGATAACCGCTACACTAAAACAAACAACCCGTCGAAAGGAAATGCATTAGACTATGCTTTGCAGGCCCATAACTCTGTGTCTACTAGAGATACGGGGATGTCCTTAGGATGTGATATAGTCCAAATTGTCCCCCATCTAACCATACTAAAAACATAGAGCTACGACAAACAGGGGCCGAGATATTAAGCAAAATGTTCGTCAACTTTGGTATCGTCTCACTTATTTTTATTATGTTACTTATGATTTTTGCACTAAACTTTGGAGGCTCATAACTCTTGTTCTACAAGAGGTACTGGGATCTCCTTTGGATATGTTATAGTACTCTTTGCTCCCCATACAAGGATACTTTAAACTTGAGGCTACCTCAATATCGTCGTCAACTTACTTTTTGTCTCACTTATTGTTAGAAGGTTACTTTTGAATTTTGAAAATATACTTTGCAGGCTCGTAACTCTGTTTCTACTGGAGATACGGGGATGTCCTTTGAGTATGTTATAGACCAATTTGTCCCCCATCTAGCCATACTAAGAATTAGGGCTACGACAAACAGTAGTCGAGTAATTAAGCTAATCGTAAACAAACAAACCCCTCCATAGGAAATACATTAGACTAAATTCTGGAGGCTCGTAACTCTGGTTCTACCAGAGATACGGGGATGTAAATAATGTGACCTTGACACAAATGATCGGATAATTATAAAGGTCTTTGCATGTTCCAAGCAAAAAAAAACTTCGCGGCTTCGAACGTGTGGCCTTCCGAGAGTGAGGCGGATGCGATAACCGCTACACTAAAGATATGTTATTATTTTTAATCGAAAGAACAGGGTCAAGTAATTAAGCAATACGTGAACAAACAAACCCCTCCATAGAAAATGCATTAGACTATACTTTGCAGGCTCGTAACTCTGTTTCTACTGGATATACTGGGATGTCCTTTGAGTATGTTATAGTCCAATTTGTGCCCCATCTAACCATACTAAAAACATTGAGCTACGACAAACAGTAGTCGAGTAATTAAGCTAATCGTAAACAAACAAACCCCTCCATAGGAAATGCATTAGACTATACTTTGCAGGCCCATAACTCTGTGTCTACTAGAGATACGGGAATGTCCTTAGGATATGTTATACTCCAAATTGTCCCCCATCTAACCATGTTAAAAACTTTGGGCTACGACAAACAGGGGCCGAGTACTTAAGCAAAACGTAAAGAAACAAACCCCCTCCCTAGAAAATGCATTGGACTATATTTTGCAGGCTCGTAACTCTGTTTCTACTAGAGATACGGGGATGTCCGTTGAGTATGTTATAGTTCAATTTGTCCCCCATCTAACCATACTAAAAACACTGAGCTACGACAAACAGGGGCCGAAAAATTAAGCTAAACGTAAACAAACAACCCCTCCATAGAAAATGCATTAGACTATACTTTGCAAGGCCCATAACTCTGTGTCTACTAGAGATACGGGGATGTCCTTAGGATATGTTATAGTCCAAATTGTCCCCCATCTAACCATATTAAAAACATTGAGCTACGACAAACAAGGGCCGAGATATTAAGCAAAATGTTCGTCAACTTTGGTATCGTCTCACTTATTTTTATTATGTTACTTATGATTTTTGCACTAAACTTTGGAGGCTCATAACTCTTGTTCTACAAGAGATAGTGGGATCTCCTTTGGATATATTATAGTACTCTTTGCTCCCCATACAAGGATACTTTAAACTTGAGGCTACCTCAATATCGTCGTCAACTTATTTTTTGTCTCACTTATTGTTAGAAGGTTACTTTTGATTTTTGAAAATAAACTTTGCAGGCTCGTAACTCTGGTTCTACCAGAGATACGGGGATGTAAATAATGTGACCTTGACACAAATGTTCGGATAATTATAAAGGTCTTTACATGTTCCAAGCAAAAAAAAAAAACTTCGCGGTTTCGAACCTGTGGCCTTCCGGGAGTGAGGCGGATGCGATAACCGCTACACTAAAGATATGTTATTATTTTTAATTGAAAGAACAGGTTCAAGTAATTAAGCAATACATGAACAAACAAACCCCTCCTTGTTCACAGTGGCTGGTGCTCTGAAGTGTGAAAAATTGAGATTCCAAATTTTTCGTCGGTTGCTGATAAAATAAGAGATATTTGATTTTATTTTTTATATAGCGGGCGTTGAATGTTTCACGAAAGTACGTTGGTCTTGAATTTACACGCCAGTTTTTTTAGGTTGCGACGCAATAACAGAAGATTTTTTAACACGGTTTGCTAGTTACTCGTTTTTGATGGGGCCGGATTTAGCAACAAAACTAATCGATCACGAGCGAAAGCGAACTGACTTCTCACAAGTAGGGCACAACAGAAAGATAGCAATAATCACGGTAGTGGGAGCGTCGAGAATGCAGTTAGATCTTGTTACCAGTGACTGAAGCTCCAAAGCGTTGAGATCACAATTTAAATCCTCGGTTGTAGATGAGATAAGCGAGAGTAGTTCCTTTCTTTTTTTTTAGAAGCGGGCGTTGATTTTTTTAAGAAGACCGATGCTCTTGGCTTTGCACGCCAGGTCTTTTTTAAGCGACGCAAGAACGGATGTTTTTTGTTTCAGCACGGATTGTAAGTTATGCGTTAATGGTACTTATCACGAGGCAAATACGGGTCTTGGAGAAAGCTGTCCACCAGCAAAAGCGGGATGACTTACGACGATTTGCAAGTAGCTAAGCCGACGGTAGCGATCACAGTGGAAGGCGAGACGTTGAATACGTTAAAGGTGATCATTCATACCTGAAAGATAGAATACAGTTAGTCCTTGTTCACAGTGGCTGGTGCTCTGAAGAGTGAAAAATTGAGATTCCAAATTTTTCGTCGGTTGCTGATAAAATAAGAGATATTCGATATTATTTTTTATATAGCGGGCGTTGAATGTTTCACGAAAGTACGTTGGTCTTGAATTTACACGCCATTTTTTTGGGTTGCGACGCAATAACAGAAGATTTTTTAACACGGTTTGCTAGTTACTCGTTTTTGATGGGGCCGGATTTGGCAACAAAACTAATCGATCACGAGCGAAAGCGAACTGACTTCTCACAAGTAGGGCACATCAGAAAGATAGCAATAATCACGGTAGTGGGAGCGTCGAGAATGCAGTTAGATCTTGTTAACAGTGACTGTAGTATTTCTTCACTATTTTCAAATATGTTCACTGAAACCATTATTTTTATACTTTTTGCTTTAATTCAAGCAAATGTAACGATATTCAATCAAAAAACTGTTAAAATTAAATTTTTCAATCAGAAATCGTTGTCACGGATTTTGTATCTTGAAGAAGAAAAACATGCGATTTTTTCGGTACTTTTTTGAATACATTTTTTTCTGGAGAAATTTTTGACCCAATTCAGCTTAATTCCCTATAAAACACTCATTAAAAGTGATTTCATCTCGATTGAACAATAAATAAAAATGTACCTCGATTTTTAATAACATTTTCAAAATCGACGTTTCACGGCCAAAGAAGCATATTTTGAGTATTTCTTCACTATTTTCAAATATAACCACTGAAACCATTATTTTTATACTTTTTGCTTTAATTCAAGCAAATAAAACGATATTCATTCAAAAAACTGTTAAAATTCAATTTTTCAATAAGAAATCGTTGTCACGTATTTTGTATCTTGAAGAAGAAAAACATGCGATTTTTTCGGTACACTTTTGAATGCATTTTTTTCTGGAGAAATGTTTGACCAAATTCAGCTTATTTCCCTATAAAACACTCAATAAAAGTGATTTCATCTCGATTGAACAATAAATAAAAATGTACCTCGATTTTTAATAACATTTTCAAAATCGACGTTTCACGGCCAAAGAATCATACTTTGAGTATTTCTTCACTATTTTCAAATATATTCATTGAAACCATTATTTTTATACTTTTTGCTTTAATTCAAGCAATGTAACGATATTCAATCAAAAAACTTAAAATTCAATTTTCAATAAGAAATCGTATTCACGGATTTTGTGTCTTGAAGAAGAAAAGCCTGCGATTTTTTCGGTACTTTTTTGAATGCATTTTTTTTTTGGAGAAATTTTTGACCGAATTCAGCTTAATTCCCTATAAAACACTCATTAAAAGTGATTTCATCTCGATTGAACAATAAATAAAAATGTACCTCGATTTTTAATAACATTTTCAAAATCGACGTTTCACGGCCAAAGAAGCATATTTTGAGTATTTCTTCACTATTTTCAAATATAACCACTGAAACCATTATTTTTATACTTTTTGCTTTAATTCAAGCAAATAAAACGATATTCATTCAAAAAACTGTTAAAATTCAATTTTTCAATAAGAAATCGTTGTCACGGATTTTGTATCTTGAAGAAGAAAAACATGCGATTTTTTCGGTACACTTTTGAATGCATTTTTTTCTGGAGAAATGTTTGACCAAATTCAGCTTATTTCCCTATAAAACACTCAATAAAAGTGATTTCATCTCGATTGAACAATAAATAAAAATGTACCTCGATTTTTAATAACATTTTCAAAATCGACGTTTCACGGCCAAAGAATCATACTTTGAGTATTTCTTCACTATTTTCAAATATATTCATTGAAACCATTATTTTTATACTTTTTGCTTTAATTCAAGCAATGTAACGATATTCAATCAAAAAACTTAAAATTCAATTTTCAATAAGAAATCGTATTCACGGATTTTGTGTCTTGAAGAAGAAAAGCCTGCGATTTTTTCGGTACTTTTTTGAATGCATTTTTTTTTTGGAGAAATTTTTGACCGAATTCAGCTTAATTCCCTATAAAACACTCATTGAAAGTGGTGGTTCGAGCCCACCCGGGACCGGTGTTGTGGGATCTCAAATGTAACGTAAAAACCAAAGTTTTTCCACAATACCTGACAACCATTTAATTTTTGGGTTTCCGTGCCGCATTGGTTAGCGCTTTCGGCTATGAACCGAAAGGTTGGTGGTTCGTGCCCATCCGGGAGCGGTGTTGTGAGGTCTCAGATGTGACGTAAAAAGTCGAGGTTTTTCCACAATACCTGACGACCATTTAATATTTGGGCTTCCGTGGCGCAATGGTTAGCGCGTTCGGCTGTTAACCGAAAGGTTAGTGGTTCGAGCCCACCCGAAAGCGGTGTTGTGAGGTCTCAGATGTAACGTAAAATGTCATAGTTTTTCCACAATAACTGACGAACATTTAATATTTGGGCTTCCGTGGAGCAATGGTTAGCGCGTTCAGCAGTTAACCGAAAGGTTGGTGTTTCGAGCCCACCCAGGAGAGGCGTTGTGGGGTCTCAGATGTAGCGTAAAAAGTCAAAACTTTTCCACAATACCTGACGACCATTCAATTTTTGGGCTTCCGTGGCGCAATGGTTAGCGCGTTCAGCTGTTATTCAAAAGAGTGGTGGTTTGAGCCCTCCCGGGAGCGGTGCTGTGAGGTCTCAGATGTAACGTAAAATGTCAGAGTTTTTCCACAATAACTGACGAACATTTAATTTTTGGGCTTCCGTGGAGCAATGGTTAGTGCGTTCAGCAGTTAACCGAAAGGTTGGTGGTTCGAGCCCACCCGGGAGAGGTGTTGTGGGGTCTCAGATGTAGCGTAAAAAGTCAAAACCTTTCCACAATACGGGACAACCATTTAATTCCTGAGCTTCCGTGGCTCAATGGTTAGCGCCTTCGGCTGTTAACCAATAGGTTGGTGGTTCGAGCCCACCCGGGAGCGGTGTTGTGGGGTCTCAGATGTAGCATAAAAATTCAAAACTTTTCCACAATACGTGATAACCATTTAATTTCTGAGCTTCCGTGGCTTAATTGTTAGCGCGTTCGGCTGTTAACCAATAGGTTGGTGGTTCGAGCCCACCCGGGACCGGTGTTGTGGGATCTCAAATGTAACGTAAAAACCAAAGTTTTTCCACAATACCTGACGACCATTGAATATTTGGGTTTCCGTGGCGGTTATCGCATCCGCCTCACTCCCGGAAGGCCACAGGTTCGAAACCGCGAAGTTTTTTTTTATAATTATCCGAACATTTGTGTCAAGGTCACATTATTTACATCCCCGTATCTCTGGTAGAACCAGAGTTACCAGCCTCCAGAATTTAGTCTAATGTATTTCCTATTGAGGGGTTTGTTTGTTTACGATTAGCTTAATTACTCGACTACTGTTTGTCGAAGCCCTAATTCTTAGTATGGCTAGATGGGGGACAAATTGGTCTATAAGATACTCAAAGGACATCCCCGTATCTCCAGTAGAAACAGAGTTACGAGCCTGCAAAGTTTATTTTCAAAAATCAAAAGTAACCTTCTAACAATAAGTGAGACAAAAAGTAAGTTGATGACGATATTGAGGTAGCCTCAGGTTTAAAGTATCCTTGTATGGGGAGCAAAGAGTACTAGAACATATCCAAAGGAGATCCCAGTATCTCTTGTAGAACAAGAGTTATGAGCTTCCAAAGTTTAGTGCAAAAATCATAAGTAACATAATAAAAATAAGTGAGACGATACCAAAGTTGACGAACATTTTGCTTAATATCTCGGCCCCTGTTTGTCGTAGCTCAATGTTTTTAGTATATTAGATGGGGGACAATTTGGACTATAACATATCGTAAGGACATGCCCGTATCTCTAGTAGACACAGAGTAATGGGCCTGCAAATTATAGTCTAATGCATTTCCTATGGACGGGTTGTTTGTTTACGTTTGGCTTAATTACTCGGCCCCTGTTTGTCGTAGCTCAATGTTTGTAGTATGGTTAGATGGGGGACAAATTCGACTATAACATACTCAAAGGACATCCCCGTATCTCCAGTGGAAACAGAGTTACGAGCCTGCAAAGTATAGTCTAACTCATTTCCTATGGAGGGGGTTTGTTTCTTTACCTTTTGCTTAAGTACTCGGCCCCTGTTTGTCGTAGCCCAAAGTTTTTAGTATGGTTAGATGAAGGACAAATTGGACCATAACATATCCTAAGGACATCCCGGTATCTCTAGTAGACACAGAGTTATGGGCCTTGCAAAGTATAGTCTAATGCATTTTCTATGGAGGGGTTTGTTTATTCACGTATTGCTTAATTACTTGACCCTGTTCTTTCGATTAAAAATAATAACATATCTTTAGTGTAGCGGTTATCGCATCCGCCTCACTCCCGGAAGGCCACAGGTTCGAAACCGCGAAGTTTTTTTTTTGCTTGGAACATGCAAAGACCTTTATAATTATCCGAACATTTGGGTCAAGGTCACATTATTTACATCCCCGTATCTCTGGTAGAACCAGAGTTACGAGCCTCCAGAATTTAGTCTAATGTATTTCCTATGGAGGGGTTTGTTTGTTTACGATTAGCTTAATTACTCGACTACTGTTTGTCGTAGCCCTAATTCTTAGTATGTCTAGATGGGGGACAAATTGGTCTATAACATACTCAAAGGACATCCCCGTATCTCCAGTAGAAACAGAGTTACGAGCCTGCAAAGTTTATTTTCAAAAATCAAAAGTAACCTTCTAACAATAAGTGAGACAAAAAGTAAGTTGACGACGATATTGAGGTAGCCTCAGGTTTAAAGTATCCTTGTATGGGGAGCAAAGAGTACTATAACATATCCAAAGGAGATCCCAGTATCTCTTGTAGAACAAGAGTTATGAGCTTCCAAAGTTTAGTGCAAAAATCATAAGTAACATAATAAAAATAAGTGAGACGATACCAAAGTTGACGAACATTTTGCTTAATATCTCGGCCCCTGTTTGTCGTAGCTCAATGTTTTTAGTATGGTTAGATGGGGGACAATTTGGACTATAACATATCGTAAGGACATCCCCGTATCTCTAGTAGACACAGAGTAATGGGCCTGCAAAGTATAGTCTAATGCATTTCCTATGGACGGGTTGTTTGTTTACGTTTGGCTTAATTACTCGGCCCCTGTTTGTCGTAGCTCAATGTTTTTAGTATGGTTAGATGGGGGACAAATTCGACTATAACATACTCAAAGGACATCCCCGTATCTCCAGTGGAAACAGAGTTACGAGCCTCCAAAGTATAGTCTAATGCATTTCCTATGGAGGGGTTTGTTTGTTTACGATTAGCTTAATTACTCGACTACTGTTTGTCTTAGCTCAATGTTTTTAGTATGGTTAGATGGGGGACAAATTGGACTATAACATACTCAAAGGACAACCCCGTATCTCCAGTAGAAACAGAGTTACGAGCCTGCAAAGTATAGTCTAATGCATTTTCTATGGAGGGGTTTGTTTGTTCACGTATTGCTTAATTACTTGACCCTGTTCTTTCGAATTCAATGTTCGTCACGTATTGTGGAAAAGTTTTGACTTTTTACGCTACATCTGAGACCCCACAACACCTCTCCTGGGTGGGCTCGAACCACCAACCTTTCGATTAACAGCTGAACGCGCTAACCATTGCGCCACGGAAGCCCAAAAAATCAATGTTCGTCAGGTATTGTGGAAAAACTCTGACATTTTACGTTACATCTGAGACCTCACAACACCGCTCCCGGATGGGCTCGAACCACCAACCTATTGGTTAACAGCCGAACGCGCTAACCATTGCGCCACGGAAGACCAAAAATTAAATGGTTGTCACGTATTGTGGAAAAGTTTTGACTTTTTACGCTACATCTGAGACCCCACAACACCTCTCCCGGTTGGGCTCGAACCACCAACCTTTCGATTAACAGCTGAACGCGCTAACCATTGCGCCACGGAAGCCCAAAAATTCAATGTTCGTCAGGTATTGTGGAAAAACCTTGACTTTTTACGTCACATCTGAGACCTCACAACACCGCTCCCGGATGGGCTCGAACCACCAACCTATTGGTTAACAGCCGAACGCGCTAACCATTGAGCCACGGAAGCTCAGAAATTAAATGGTTGTCACGTATTGTGGATAAGTTTTGACTTTTTATGCTACATCTGAGACCCCACAACACCTCTTCCGGGTGGGCCTGAACCACCAGCCTTTCGATTAACAGATGAACGCGCTAATAATTGCGCCAGGGAAGCCCAAAAATTAAATGTTCGTCAGGTATTGTGGAAAAACTCTGACATTTTACGTTACATCTGAGACCTCACAACACCGCTCCCGGATGGGCTCTAACCACCAACCTATTGGTTAACAGCCGAACGCGCTAACCATTCAGCCACGGAAGCTCAGAAATTAAATGGTTGTCACGTATTGTGGAAAAGTTTTGACTTTTTACGCTACATCTGAGACCCCACAACACCTCTTCCGGTTGGGCTCGAACCACCAACCTTTCGATTAACAGCTGAACGCGCTAACCATTGCGCCACGGAAGCCCAAAAATTCAATGTTCGTCAGGTATTGTGGAAAAACCTTGACTTTTTACGTCACATCTGAGACCTCACAACACCGCTCCCGGATGGGCTCTAACCACCAACCTATTGGTTAACAGCCGAACGCGCTAACCATTGAGCCACGAAAGCTCAGAAATTAAATGGTCGTCACGTATTGTGGAAAAACTTTGGCTTTCTACGTTACATTTGAGATCCCACAACACCGCTCCCGCGTGGGCTCGAACCACCAACCTATTGGTTAACAGCCGAACGCGTTAACCATTGCGCCACGGAAGCCCAAAAATTAAATGGTCGTCAGGTATTGTGGAAAAACTTTGGCTTTCTACGTTACGTTTGAGATCCCACAACGCCGCTCCCGGGTGGGCTCGAACCACTAAATTATTTGTTAACTGCTGAACGCGCTAACCATTGCGCCACGGAAGCTCAGAAATTAAATGGTTGTCACGTATTGTGGAAAAGTTTTGACTTTTTACGCTACATCTGAGACCCAACAACACCTCTCCCGGGTGGGCTCGAACCTTCAACCTTTCGATTAACAGCTGAACGCGCTAATAATTGCGCCACGGAAGCCCAAAAATTAAATGGTCGTCAGGTATTGTGGAAAAACTTTGGCTTTCCACGTTACATTTGAGATCCCACAACGCCGCTCCCGGGTGGGCTCGAACCACTAACCTATTAGTTAACAGCCGAACGCGCTACCCATTGAGCCACGGAAGCTCAGAAATTAAATGGTTGTCACGTATTGTGGAAAAGTTTTGACTTTTTACGCTACATCTGAGATCCCACAACACCGCGCCCGGGTGGGCTCGAACCACCAACCTATTGGTTAACAGCCGAACGCCCTAACCATTGCGCCACGGAAGCCCAAAAATTAAATGATCGTCAGGTATTGTGGAAAAACTTTGGCTTTCTACGTTACATTTGAGATCCCACAACGCCGCTCCCGGGTGGGCTCGAACCACTAACCTATTAGTTAACAGCCGAACGCGCTACCCATTGAGCCACGGAAGCTCAGAAATTAAATGGTTGTCACGTATTGTGGAAAAGTTTTGACTTTTTACGCTACATCTGAGACCCCACAACACCTCTCCCGGGTGGGCTCGAACCACCAACCTTTCGATTAACAGCTGAACGCGCTAACCATTGCGCCACGGAAGCCCAAAATTTCAATGTTCGTCAGGTATTGTGGAAAAACTCTGACATTTTATGTTACATCTGAGACGTCACAACACCGCTCCTGGGAGGGCTCAAACCACCAGTCTTTTGAATATCAGCTGAACGCGCTAACCATTGCGCCACGGAAGCCCAAAAATTAAATGGTCGTCCGGTATTGTGAAAAAACTTTGACTTTTTACGTAACATCTGAGACCTCATAGCACCGCTCCCGGGTGTGCTCGAACCACCAACCTTTCTGTTAACAGCCGAACGCGCTAACGATTGCGCCACGGAAGCCCAAAATTTAAATGGTCGTCCGGTATTGTGGAAAAACCTTGACTTTTTACGTCACATCTGAGACGTCACAACACCGCTCCCGAATGGGCTCGAACCACCAACCTATTGGTTAACAGCCGAACGCGCTAACCATTGAGCCACGGAAGCTCAGAAATTAAATGGTTGTCACGTATTGTGGAAAAGTTTTGACTTTTTACGCTACATCTGAGACCCCACAACACCTCTCCTGGGTGGGCTCGAACCACCAACCTTTCGATTAACAGCTGAACGCGCTAACCATTGCGCCACGGAAGCCCAAAAAATCAATGTTCGTCAGGTATTGTGGAAAAACTCTGACATTTTACGTTACATCTGAGACCTCACAACACCGCTCCCGGATGGGCTCGAACCACCAACCTATTGGTTAACAGCCGAACGCGCTAACCATTGCGCCACGGAAGACCAAAAATTAAATGGTTGTCACGTATTGTGGAAAAGTTTTGACTTTTTACGCTACATCTGAGACCCCACAACACCTCTCCCGGTTGGGCTCGAACCACCAACCTTTCGATTAACAGCTGAACGCGCTAACCATTGCGCCACGGAAGCCCAAAAATTCAATGTTCGTCAGGTATTGTGGAAAAACCTTGACTTTTTACGTCACATCTGAGACCTCACAACACCGCTCCCGGATGGGCTCGAACCACCAACCTATTGGTTAACAGCCGAACGCGCTAACCATATAGCCACGGAAGCTCAGAAATTAAATGGTTGTCACGTATTGTGGATAAGTTTTGACTTTTTATGCTACATCTGAGACCCCACAACACCTCTTCCGGGTGGGCCTGAACCACCAGCCTTTCGATTAACAGATGAACGCGCTAATAATTGCGCCAGGGAAGCCCAAAAATTAAATGTTCGTCAGGTATTGTGGAAAAACTCTGACATTTTACGTTACATCTGAGACCTCACAACACCGCTCCCGGATGGGCTCTAACCACCAACCTATTGGTTAACAGCCGAACGCGCTAACCATTCAGCCACGGAAGCTCAGAAATTAAATGGTTGTCACGTATTGTGGAAAAGTTTTGACTTTTTACGCTACATCTGAGACCCCACAACACCTCTTCCGGTTGGGCTCGAACCACCAACCTTTCGATTAACAGCTGAACGCGCTAACCATTGCGCCACGGAAGCCCAAAAATTCAATGTTCGTCAGGTATTGTGGAAAAACCTTGACTTTTTACGTCACATCTGAGACCTCACAACACCGCTCCCGGATGGGCTCTAACCACCAACCTATTGGTTAACAGCCGAACGCGCTAACCATTGAGCCACGAAAGCTCAGAAATTAAATGGTCGTCACGTATTGTGGAAAAACTTTGGCTTTCTACGTTACATTTGAGATCCCACAACACCGCTCCCGCGTGGGCTCGAACCACCAACCTATTGGTTAACAGCCGAACGCGTTAACCATTGCGCCACGGAAGCCCAAAAATTAAATGGTCGTCAGGTATTGTGGAAAAACTTTGGCTTTCTACGTTACGTTTGAGATCCCACAACGCCGCTCCCGGGTGGGCTCGAACCACTAAATTATTTGTTAACTGCTGAACGCGCTAACCATTGCGCCACGGAAGCTCAGAAATTAAATGGTTGTCACGTATTGTGGAAAAGTTTTGACTTTTTACGCTACATCTGAGACCCAACAACACCTCTCCCGGGTGGGCTCGAACCTTCAACCTTTCGATTAACAGCTGAACGCGCTAATAATTGCGCCACGGAAGCCCAAAAATTAAATGGTCGTCAGGTATTGTGGAAAAACTTTGGCTTTCCACGTTACATTTGAGATCCCACAACGCCGCTCCCGGGTGGGCTCGAACCACTAACCTATTAGTTAACAGCCGAACGCGCTACCCATTGAGCCACGGAAGCTCAGAAATTAAATGGTTGTCACGTATTGTGGAAAAGTTTTGACTTTTTACGCTACATCTGAGATCCCACAACACCGCGCCCGGGTGGGCTCGAACCACCAACCTATTGGTTAACAGCCGAACGCCCTAACCATTGCGCCACGGAAGCCCAAAAATTAAATGATCGTCAGGTATTGTGGAAAAACTTTGGCTTTCTACGTTACATTTGAGATCCCACAACGCCGCTCCCGGGTGGGCTCGAACCACTAACCTATTAGTTAACAGCCGAACGCGCTACCCATTGAGCCACGGAAGCTCAGAAATTAAATGGTTGTCACGTATTGTGGAAAAGTTTTGACTTTTTACGCTACATCTGAGACCCCACAACACCTCTCCCGGGTGGGCTCGAACCACCAACCTTTCGATTAACAGCTGAACGCGCTAACCATTGCGCCACGGAAGCCCAAAATTTCAATGTTCGTCAGGTATTGTGGAAAAACTCTGACATTTTATGTTACATCTGAGACGTCACAACACCGCTCCTGGGAGGGCTCAAACCACCAGTCTTTTGAATATCAGCTGAACGCGCTAACCATTGCGCCACGGAAGCCCAAAAATTAAATGGTCGTCCGGTATTGTGAAAAAACTTTGACTTTTTACGTAACATCTGAGACCTCATAGCACCGCTCCCGGGTGTGCTCGAACCACCAACCTTTCTGTTAACAGCCGAACGCGCTAACGATTGCGCCACGGAAGCCCAAAATTTAAATGGTCGTCCGGTATTGTGGAAAAACCTTGACTTTTTACGTCACATCTGAGACGTCACAACACCGCTCCCGAATGGGCTCGAACCACCAACCTATTGGTTAACAGCCGAACGCGCTAACCATTGAGCCACGGAAGCTCAGAAATTAAATGGTTGTCACGTATTGTGGAAAAGTTTTGACTTTTTACGCTACATCTGAGACCCCACAACACCTCTCCCGGGTGGGCTCGAACCTTCAACCTTTCGATTAACAGCTGAACGCGCTAGTCATTGCGGCACGGAAGCCCAAAAATTAAATGTTCGTCAGGTATTGTGGAAAAACTCTGACATTTTACGTTACATCTGAGACCTCACTACACCGCTCCCGGATGGGCTCGAACCACCAACCTATTGGTTAAAAGCCGAACGCGCTAACCATTGCGCCACGGAAGCCCAAAAATTAAATGGTCGTCAGGTGTTGTGGAAAAAACCTTGGCTTTTTACGTCACATCTGAGACGTCACAACACCTATTCCGGTTGGGCTCGAACCACCAACCTTTCGGTTAACAGCCGAACGCGCTAACCATTGCGCCAAGGATGCCCAAAAATTTAATGGTCGTCAGGTATTGTGGCAAAACTTTGGCTTTCTACGTTACATTTGAGATCCCACACCACCGCTCCCGGGTGGGCTCGAACCACCAACCTTTCGATTAACAGAAGAACGCGCTAACCATTGCGCCACGGAAGCTCAAAAATTAAATGGTCGTCAGGTATTGTGGAAAAACCTTGACTTTTTACGTCACATCTGAGACCTCACAACACCGCTCCCGGATGGGCTCGAACTACCAAACTATTGGTTAACAGCCGAACGCGCTAACCATTGAGCCACGGAAGCTCAGAAATTAAACTGTCTTCAGGTATTGTGGAAAAACTTTGGCTTTCTACGTTACATTTGAGATCCCACAACACCGCTCCCGGGTGGGCTCGAACCACCAACCTATTGGCTAACAGCCGAACGCGCTAAACATTGAGCCACGGAAGCTCAGAAATTAAATCGTTGTCACGTATTGTGGAAAAGTTTTGACTTTTTACGCTACATCTGAGACCCCACAACACCTCTCCCGGGTGGGCTCGAACCTTCAACCTTTCGATTAACAGCTTAACGCGCTAATCATTGCGCCACGGAAGCCCAAAAATTAAATGTTCGTCAGGTATTGTGAAAAACTCTGACATTTTACGTTACATCTGAGACCTCACAACACCGCATCCCGGATGGGCTCGAACCACAAAGCTATTGGTTAACAGCCGAACGCGCTAATCATTGAGCCACGGAAGCCCAGAAATTAAATGGTTGTCACGTATTGTGGAAACGTTTTGACTTTTTACGCTACATCTGAGACCCCACAACACCTCTCCCGGGTGGGCTCGTACAACCAACCTCTCGATTAACAGCTGAACGCGCTAACCATTGCGCCACGGAAGCCCAAAAATTCAATGTTCGACAGGTATTGTGGAAAAACTCTGACATTTTATGTTACATTTGAGACGTCACAACACCGCTCCCGGGAGAGCTCAAACCACCAGTCTTTTGAATAGCAGCTGAACGCGCTAACCATTGCGCCACGGAAGCCCAAAAGTTAAATGCTCGTCAGGTATTATGTAAAAACCTTGACTTTTTACGTCACATCTGAGACCTCACAACACCGCTCCCGGATGGGGTCGAACCACCAACCTATTGGTTAACAGCCGAACGCGCTAACCATTGCGCCACGGAAGCCCAAAATTTAAATGGTCGTCATTTATTGTGCAAAAACTTTGGCTTTCTACGTTACATTTCAGATCCCACAACACCGCTCCCGGGTGGGCTCGAACCACCAACCTATTGGTTAACAGCCGAACGCGCTAACCATTGAGCCACGGAAGCTCAGAAATTAAATGGTTGTCAGGTATTGTGGAAAACCTTGACTTTTTACGTCACATCTGAGACCTCACAACACCGCTCCCGGATGGGCTCGAACCACCAACCTATTGGTTAACAGCCGAACGTGCTAACCATTGCGCCACGGAAGCCCAAAAATTAAATGGTCGTCAGGTATTGTGGAAAAATTTTGGCTTTCTACGTTACATTTGAGATCACACAACACCGCTCCCGGGTGGGCTCGAACCACCAACCTATTGGTTAACAGCCGAACGCGCTAACCATTGCGCCAAGGAAGCCCAAAATTTAAATGCTCGTCAGGTATTGTGTAAAAACCTTGACTTTTTACGTCACATCTGAGACCTCACAACACTGCTCCCGGATGGGCTCGAACCACCAACCTATTGCTTAACAGCCGAACGCGCTAACCATTGCGCCACGGAAGCCCAAAACCTAAATGCTCGTCAGGTATTGTGCAAAAAACTTGACTTTTTACGTCACATCTGAGACCTCACAACACCGCTCCCGGATGGGCTCGAACCACCAACCTATTGGTTAACAGCCGAACGCGCTAACCATTGAGCCACGGAAGCTCAGAAATTAAATGGTTGTCAGGTGTTGTGGAAAAACTTTGGCTTTCTACGTTACATTTGAGACCCCACAACACAGGGTTGGCAAAAATTATGTTTTTTTTAAAAAAAACAAAAGTTGTGTTTTTTATTGTTTAAAACACGATTTTTTGTTTTAAACTGTTTTTTAAACAAGTAGAAAAAAACAGTAAAAAAACACAAAAAAAAACTAGTTTTAAACATGTTTAAATCGCTCTTCCAGATCTAATTGTCTATATCGCCGGTCTCCATTTAAGCCACTACTCCCGCTAGCGCAAGGCGCTTATTTTCACAACCTACTTGATTAAAAAAAGGTCTTGCTTTGGACCAAGACAGAAAAAACAAACGATAAGAGTGACGTTTATCAATTGACTGAAGTCCCGATATTGCAATTTTTCTTTATTTATATTAATTTAATCCTTAATCAATATTTAATTCAATCAACTGATTTAACAGTTATTCGATTTATTCCCTCCAAATTGATTGAAAAAACTACAAATTTACGCATTTTCAAGAACAAATTAGATTTTCCGAAATTATTTTATGATATTAATTATTTTGAGCGTTCAATATTGAATAAATTTAGAATTTCAAGGTGTAAGAAATTGTCCGTGTGGAATTAGAACCAGGGACCACTTGAACCCAAAGCAAGTGTTATACACCTAGACCAACGAACCACGAAACGTATAGAGAAGTAAAACACGAAAATAAAAATACTCCTAAATTTATAATATGAAGCTCTAAGACGCGACCTTCCGGGATTTAACCTGGTACCACTCGCAACCAGCGCGAGTATCATACCCCCAGACCAACGTACAACGAACATGTACTGCAAAGTCAAACAGGAAAATCAAGAGCTCCTAAAATTTAGAATTTGAAGGTGTAAGAAAGGGTCCTTGTCAGGGTTGGCAAAAACTTAGTTAAAAAATTTTGTGTTTTTATTGATTATAACACGATTTAAAGTTAGATTTTCGGAAAACATTTTATCATGAAATTAATTATTTTAAAGGGAGTACGTGTTGAGGATACAATATTTAATATTTGAAAAATTCTACTGACTGTTAAAAAAGAGCAAACGATCTTTTCAAAAGGAAAATATAATTTTTTTAATAGCGGATACAAAATGAGTGTGATGCGTAAATTTGTACATTTAACCCCTAATGTCTAAATGCCTGATTTCTTTTGTGGCCACTATTCAGTCATTTCCGCTTCCGTACTTCCGAGTTTCTTGGTCAGAACTCATTATACATTTGAAACTTCACCACCCCTTACTTACTTGTAGGAGCTCATGTTTTCCGTTATCGGATTAGGCGTATTAATTTTAGCACTGTCAAAGGCCTGGCTTTATAGATTACGCGTAATCTTTTTAGAACAGTAAAATGTACCAACAGTGTAGAGAAACCACACAGGAAAAATGTTATTGCTTTGCTTTAAGTAGATGACAAAATAAGTTATCCTTAATCATATTTTTGAATATAAGTCTTCAATACAGATTGGTAAATGGATAAAACAACTGGTAGGGTCTCTAAACAATTAAACACACATTTGAAACAGTCGAATAATTGGAAGGTTTTGACTGAAGCTTATTATTTCTATTATTTAATCTTTTCGCTCATTTTCAAATAAAAAAAGAGTTAAAAATATTCGAAATTTTTCTCCATAAAAAAACATGTTTTAAACTTTTTGTTTAAAACGTTTTAAACAAATTAAAGTTTTTTTTCATGGCTGTTTAAAACAAGTTTTAAACCAAAGTTTAAAACAATTTGTTTAAAACTTGCCAACCCTGCCACAACACCTCTCCCGGGTGGGCTCGAACCACCAACCTTTCGATTAGCAGCTGAACGCGCTAACCATTGCGCCACGGAATCCCAAAAATTAAATGCTGGTCAGGTATTGTGTAAAAACCTTGACTTTTTACGTCACATCTGAGACCTCACAACACCGCTCCCGGATGGGCTCGAACCACCAACCTATTGGTTAACAGCCGAACGCGCTAACCATTGCGCCACGGAAGCCCAAAAGTTAAATACTCGTCAGGTATTGTGTAAAAACCTTGACTTCTTACGTCACATCTGAGACCTCACAACACCGCTCCCGGATGGGCTCGAACCACCAACCTATTGGTTAACAGCCGAACGCGCTAAACATTGCGCCACGGAAGCCCAAAAATTAAATGGTCGTCATTTATTGTGCAAAAACTTTGGCTTTCTACGTTACATTTGAGATCACACAACACCGCTCCCGGATGGGCTCGAACCACCAACCTATTGGTTAACAGCCGAACGCGCTAACCATTGAGCCACGGAAGCCCAAAAATTAAATGGTCGTCAGGTATTGTGGAAAAACTTTGGCTTTCTACGTCACATCTGAGACCTCACAAAACCGCTCCCGGATGAGCTCGAACCACCTACCTATTGGTTAACAGCCGAACGCGCTAACCATTGAGCCACGGAAGCTCAGAAATTAAATGATTGTCACGTATTGTGGATAAGTTTTGACTTTTTACGCTACATATGAGACCCCACAACACCTCTCCCGGGTGGGCTCGAACCTTCAACCTTTCGATTAACAGCTGAACGCGCTAATCATTGCGCCACGGAAGCCCAAAAATTAAATGTTCGTCAGGTATTGTGAAAAACTCTGACATTTTACGTTACATCTGAGACCTCACAACACCGCATCCCGGATGGGCTCGAACCACAAACCTATTGGTTAACAGCCGAACGCGCTAATCATTGAGCCACGGAAGCCCAGAAATTAAATGGTTGTCACGTATTGTGGAAAAGTTTTGACTTTTTACGCTACATCTGAGACCCCACAACACCTCTCCCGGGTGGGCTCGTACCACCAACCTCTCGATTAACAGCTGAACGCGCTAACCATTGCGCCACGGAAGCCCAAAAATTCAATGTTCGACAGGTATTGTGGAAAAACTCTGACATTTTATATTACATTTGAGACGTCACAACACCGCTCCCGGGAGAGCTCAAACCACCAGTCTTTTGAATAGCAGCTGAACGCGCTAACCATTGCGCCACGGAAGCCCAAAAATTAAATGGTCGTCAGGTATTGTGGTAAAACTTTGGCTTTCTACGTTACATTTGAGATCACACAACACCGCTCCCGGGTGGGCTCGAACCACCAACCTATTGGTTAACAGCCGAACGCGCTAACCATTGCGCCACGGAAGCCCAAAAGTTAAATGCTCGTCAGGTATTATGTAAAAACCTTGACTTTTTACTTCACATCTGAGACCTCACAACACCGCTCCCGGATGGGGTCGAACCACCAACCTATTGGTTAACAGCCGAACGCGCTAACCATTGCGCCACGGAAGCCCAAAAATTAAATGGTCGTCAGGTATTGTGGAAAAATTTTGGCTTTCTACGTTACATTTGAGATCACACAACACCGCTCCCGGGTGGGCTCGAACCACCAACCTATTGGTTAACAGCCGAACGCGCTAACCATTGCGCCAAGGAAGCCCAAAATTTAAATGCTCGTCAGGTATTGTGTAAAAACCTTGACTTTTTACGTCACATCTGAGACCTCACAACACCGCTCCCGGATGGGCTCGAACCACCAACCTATTGCTTAACAGCCGAACGCGCTAACTATTGCGCCACGGAAGCCCAAAACCTAAATGCTCGTCAGGTATTGTGCAAAAAACTTGACTTTTTACGTCACATCTGAGACCTCACAACACCGCTCCCGGATGGGCTCGAACCACCAACCTATTGGTTAACAGCCGAACGCGCTAACCATTGCGCCACGGAAGCCCAAAAGTTAAATACTCGTCAGGTATTGTGTAAAAACCTTGACTTCTTACGTCACATCTGAGACCTCACAACACCGCTCCCGGATGGTCTCGAACCGCCAACCTATTGGTTAACAGCCGAACGCGCTAACCATTGCGCCACGGAAGCCCAAAAGTTAAATGCTCGTCAGGTATTGTGTAAAAACCTTGACTATTTACGTCACATCTGAGACCTCACAACACCGCTCCCGGATGGGCTCGAACCACCAACCTATTGGTTAACAGCCGAACGCGCTAACCATTGAGCCACGGAAGCCCAAAAATTAAATGGTCGTCAGGTATTGTGGAAAAACTTTGGCTTTCTACGTTACATTTGAGATCACACAACACCGCTCCCGGGTGGGCTCGAACCACCAACCTATTGGTTAACAGCCGAACGCGCTAACCATTGCGCCACGGAAGCCCAAAAGTTAAATGCTCGTCAGGTATTATGTAAAAACCTTGACTTTTTACGTCACATCTGAGACCTCACAACACCGCTCCCGGATGGGGTCGAACCACCAACCTATTGGTTAACAGCCGAACGCGCTAACCATTGCGCCACGGAAGCCCAAAAATTAAATGGTCGTCAGGTATTGTGGAAAAATTTTGGCTTTCTACGTTTCATTTGAGATCACACAACACCGCTCCCGGGTGGGCTCGAACCACCAACCTATTGGTTAACAGCCGAACGCGCTAACCATTGCGCCAAGGAAGCCCAAAATTTAAAGGCTCGTCAGGTATTGTGTAAAAACCTTGACTTTTTACGTCACATCTGAGACCTCACAACACCGCTCCCGGATGGGCTCGAACCACCAACCTATTGCTTAACAGCCGAACGCGCTAACCATTGCGCCACGGAAGCCCAAAACCTAAATGCTCGTCAGGTATTGTGCAAAAAACTTGACTTTTTACGTCACATCTGAGACCTCACAACACCGCTCCCGGATGGGCTCGAACCACCAACCTATTGGTTAACAGCCGAACGCGCTAACCATTGCGCCACGGAAGCCCAAAAGTTAAATGCTCGTCAGGTATTATGTAAAAACCTTGACTTTTTACGTCACATCTGAGACCTCACAACACCGCTCCCGGATGGGGTCGAACCACCAACCTATTGGTTAACAGCCGAACGCGCTAACCATTGCGCCACGGAAGCCCAAAAATTAAATGGTCGTCAGGTATTGTGGAAAAATTTTGGCTTTCTACGTTTCATTTGAGATCACACAACACCGCTCCCGGGTGGGCTCGAACCACCAACCTATTGGTTAACAGCCGAACGCGCTAACCATTGCGCCAAGGAAGCCCAAAATTTAAAGGCTCGTCAGGTATTGTGTAAAAACCTTGACTTTTTACGTCACATCTGAGACCTCACAACACCGCTCCCGGATGGGCTCGAACCACCAACCTATTGCTTAACAGCCGAACGCGCTAACCATTGCGCCACGGAAGCCCAAAACCTAAATGCTCGTCAGGTATTGTGCAAAAAACTTGACTTTTTACGTCACATCTGAGACCTCACAACACCGCTCCCGGATGGGCTCGAACCACCAACCTATTGGTTAACAGCCGAACGCGCTAACCATTGCGCCACGGAAGCCCAAAAGTTAAATGCTCGTCAGGTATTATGTAAAAACCTTGACTTTTTACGTCACATCTGAGACCTCACAACACCGCTCCCGGATGGGGTCGAACCACCAACCTATTGGTTAACAGCCGAACGCGCTAACCATTGCGCCACGGAAGCCCAAAAATTAAATGGTCGTCAGGTATTGTGGAAAAATTTTGGCTTTCTACGTTTCATTTGAGATCACACAACACCGCTCCCGGGTGGGCTCGAACCACCAACCTATTGGTTAACAGCCGAACGCGCTAACCATTGCGCCAAGGAAGCCCAAAATTTAAAGGCTCGTCAGGTATTGTGTAAAAACCTTGACTTTTTACGTCACATCTGAGACCTCACAACACCGCTCCCGGATGGGCTCGAACCACCAACCTATTGCTTAACAGCCGAACGCGCTAACCATTGCGCCACGGAAGCCCAAAACCTAAATGCTCGTCAGGTATTGTGCAAAAAACTTGACTTTTTACGTCACATCTGAGACCTCACAACACCGCTCCCGGATGGGCTCGAACCACCAACCTATTGGTTAACAGCCGAACGCGCTAACCATTGCGCCACGGAAGCCCAAAAGTTAAATACTCGTCAGGTATTGTGTAAAAACCTTGACTATTTACGTCACATCTGAGACCTCACAACACCGCTCCCGGATGGGCTCGAACCACCAACCTATTGGTTAACAGCCGAACGCGCTAACCATTGAGCCACGGAAGCTCAGAAATTAAATGGTTGTCAGGTGTTGTGGAAAAACTTTGGCTTTCTACGTTACATTCGAGACCCCACAACACCTCTCCCGGGTGGGCTCGAACCACCAACCTTTCGATTAACAGCTGAACGCGCTAACCATTGCGCCACGGAATCCCAAAAATTAAAGGCTCGTCAGGTATTGTGTAAAAACCTTGACTTTTTACGTCACATCTGAGACCTCACAACACCGCTCCCGGATGGGCTCGAACCACCAACCTATTGGTTAACAGCCGAACGCGCTAACCATTGCGCCACGGAAGCCCAAAAGTTAAATGTTCGTCTGGTGTTGTGGAAAAACTCTGACATTTTACGTTACATCTGAGACGTCACAACACCGCTCCCGGGAGGGCTCGAACCACCAACCTATTGGTTAACAGCCGAACGCGTTAACCATTGAGCCACGGAAGCTCAGAAATTAAATGATTGTCACGTATTGTGGATAAGTTTTGACTTTTTACGCTACATATGAGACCCCACAACACCTCTCCCGGGTGGGCTCGAACCTTCAACCTTTCGATTAACAGCTGAACGCGCTAATCATTGCGCCACGGAAGCCCAAAAATTAAATGTTCGTCAGGTATTGTGAAAAACTCTGACATTTTACGTTACATCTGAGACCTCACAACACCGCATCCCGGATGGGCTCGAACCACAAACCTATTGGTTAACAGCCGAACGCGCTAATCATTGAGCCACGGAAGCCCAGAAATTAAATGGTTGTCACGTATTGTGGAAAAGTTTTGACTTTTTACGCTACATCTGAGACCCCACAACACCTCTCCCGGGTGGGCTCGTACCACCAACCTCTCGATTAACAGCTGAACGCGCTAACCATTGCGCCACGGAAGCCCAAAAATTCAATGTTCGAAAGGTATTGTGGAAAAACTCTGACATTTTATGTTACATTTGAGACGTCACAACACCGCTCCCGGGAGAGCTCAAACCACCAGTCTTTTGAATAGCAGCTGAACGCGCTAACCATTGCGCCACGGAAGCCCAAAAATTAAATGGTCGTCAGCAGAAGTGGATCATATTACAGCTCCCTAGAAGTACTGGACGATATAACATCGCCGTGCATCAGCATTGTCTCCTAGCATTGAAGAGAAAAGGGTATATGCGAAACGCAGCGACGAATTTGTGAACTAAACCAGAGGAATGATTTTGGCGCGAAAGTAATTTTTAATAAGCGGGCGAAGCAAACGGAAGTAAGTGGTAGGCTGGTAGCCAATGAGGAAAGGTTTGAGAGAGAAGAGCGGGGAAGGAAACAAGTTGTTCCATTCAAAGTGTTGGGTTGTGAATATAACAGTAGAAGTCCACTTCATTTTTCCGATTTTATAAAATAATTGGTGGTCTATAGGTATTTTTTAAACGCTTGTGTTGAAAAGGAAATTAATATGAATTCAAATGATCAAAATGGCCTTCATCATGCTAGAATATTTCTAATGTATCCCTAGTACAGTACAGCACTGAGCTAAGCTTCCACCGATCGATTTAAAGGTTTTTAGCGGGGATAGTTGGACTGATTTATTACTAATTAAAGGTTATGTGCGTCAACATAGAAATTTGTTTTCCTTTTTTAAGTGTGACAAATTTTTTCAATGCTTAAACGTTTTCCGTTTGCGAAAGATGCTGGTCAATATTTTTCAGTTTTACAAAACGTTTTTTAGTTGCTTACGGTTAAGTGCTTTTAATATCACATAGATCGTGTTCAGATGTCTCTTTAATGTGGGCATGCAACCATTGCAATTAGTTACATTGATCCTAACATAAGTCATTCTAAATCAAAATTATAACGCGATAATAAGCTTCACACTAATCACGACACTGACGGCGGTCTGACAGCCATTATCTTCAACCGGAACTTCCGTAGGTTAACCTAACTCAAGATCCGGGTTAATGGGAAAACTATACTTGTAAAACTGAGCTATAGATGGCGGGCTTGGATGTCTTGGAAGAAAACGCTGTTTACAAAAGCATAAACTACGTCCAGTACTTATAGGGAGCTGTAATATGATTCACTTATGTCGTCAGGTATTGTGGAAAAACTTTGGCTTTCTACGTTACATTTGAGATCACACAACACCGCTCCCGGGTGGGCTCGAACCACCAACCTATTGGTTAACAGCCGAACGCGCTAACCATTGCGCCACGGAAGCCCAAAAGTTAAATGCTCGTCAGGTATTATGTAAAAACCTTGACTTTTTACGTCACATCTGAGACCTCACAACACCGCTCCCGGATGGGGTCGAACCACCAACCTATTGGTTAACAGCCGAACGCGCTAACCATTGCGCCACGGAAGCCCAAAAATTAAATGCTCGTCAGGTATTGTGGAAAAATTTTGGCTTTCTACGTTACATTTGAGATCACACAACACCGCTCCCGGGTGGGCTCGAACCACCAACCTATTGGTTAACAGCCGAACGCGCTAACCATTGCGCCAAGGAAGCCCAAAATTTAAATGCTCGTCAGGTATTGTGTAAAAAACTTGACTTTTTACGTCACATCTTAGACCTCACAACACCGCTCCCGGATGGGCTCGAACCACCAACCTATTGCTTAACAGCCGAACGCGCTAACCATTGTGCCACGGAAGCCCAAAAGTTAAATACTCGTCAGGTATTGTGTAAAAACCTTGACTTCTTACGTCACATCTGAGACCTCACAACACCGCTCCCGGATGGTCTCGAACCACCAACCTATTGGTTAACAGCCGAACGCGCTAACCATTGCGCCACGGAAGCCCAAAAGTCAAATGCTCGTCAGGTATTGTGTAAAAACCTTGACTATTTACGTCACATCTGAGACCTCACAACACCGCTCCCGGATGGGCTCGAACCACCAACCTATTGGTTAACAGCCGAACGCGCTAACCATTGAGCCACGGAAGCTCAGAAATTAAATTTTTGTCAGGTGTTGTGGAAAAACTTTGGCTTTCTACGTTACATTTGAGACCCCACAACACCTCTCCCGGGTGGGCTCGAACCACCAACCTTTCGATTAACAGCTGAACGCGCTAACCATTGCGCCACGGAATCCCAAAAATTAAATGCTCGTCAGGTATAGTGTAAAAACCTTGACTTTTTACGTCACATCTGAGACCTCACAACACCGCTCCCGGATGGGCTCGAACCACCAAACTATTGGTTAACAGCCGAACGCGCTAACCATTGCGCCACGGAAGCCCAAAAGTTAAATGTTCGTCTGGTGTTGTGGAAAAACTCTGACATTTTACGTTACATCTGAGACGTCACAACACCGCTCCCGGGAGGGCTCAAACCACCAACCTTTCGGTTAACAGCTGAACGCGCTGACCATTGCGCCACTGAAGCCCAAAAATTAAATTTTCGTCAGGTATTGAGGTAAAACCTTGACTCTTTACTTCTCATCTGAGACCTCACAACACCGCTCCCGGATGGGCTCGAACCACCAACCTTTCGGTTAACAGCCGAACGCGCTAACCATTCGCCACGGACGCCCAAAAATTAAATGGTCGTCAGGTATTGTGGAAAAACTTTGGCTATTTACGTTACATTTGAGATCCAAAAACACCGCTCCTGGGTGGGCTCGAACCACCAACCCATTGGTTAACAGCCGAACGCGCTAACCATTGAGCCACGGAAGATCAGAAATTAAATGGTTGTCACGTATTGTGGAAAAGTTTTGACTTTTAACGCTACATCTGAGACCCCACAACACCTCTTCCGGGTGGGCTCAAACCACCAACCTTTCGATTAAGAGCTGGACGCGCTAATTACTGCGCCACGGAAGCCCAAAAATTAAATGTTCGTCAGGTATTGTGGAAAAACTCTGACATTTTACGTAACATCAGAGACGTCACAACACCGCTCCCGGATGGGCTCGAACCACCAACCTTTCGGTTAACAGCCGAACGCGCTAGCCATTGCGCCACGGACGCCCAAAAATTAAATGGTTGTCAGGTATTGTTGAAAAGTTACGACTTTTCACGCTACATCTGAGACCCCACAAATCCTCTCTCGTTTGGGCTCGAACCACCAACCTTTCGGTTAACAGCTGAACGCACTAACCATTGCGCCACGGAAGCCCAAAAATTAAATGGTCGTCAGGTATTGTAGAAAAACTTTGGCTATTTACGTTACATTTGAGATCCAAAAACACCGCTCCCGGGTGAGCTCGAACCACCAAGCTATTGGTTAACAGCCGAACGCGCTAACCATTGAGCCACGAAAGATCAGAAAATAAATGGTTATCACGTATTATGGAAAAAGTTTGACTTTTCACGCTACATCTGAGACCTCACAACACCTCTCCCGGGTGGGCTCGAACCACCAACCTTTCGATTAACAGCTGAACGCGCTAACCATTGCGCCACGGAAGCCCAAAAATTAAATGCTCGTCAGGTATTGTGGAAAAACTCTGACATTTTACGTTACATCTGAGACGTCACAACACCGCTCCCGGGAGGGCTCGAACCACCAACCTTTCGGTTAACAGCTGAAAATTAAAAATCGAGGTACATTTTTATTTATTGTCCTGACGAACATTCAATTTTTGGGCTTCCGTGGCTCAATGTTAGCGCGTTCGGCTGTTTATCGAAAGGTTGGTGGTTCGAGCCCATCCGGGAGCGGTGTTGTGAGGTCTCAGATGTAGCGTGAAAAGTCAAACTTTTTCCATAATACGTGATAACCATTTATTTTCTGAGCTTCCTTGGCTCAATGGTTATCGCGTTCGGCTGTTAAGCAATAGGTTGGTTTTTCGAGCCTATCCGGGAGAAGTGTTGTGACGTCTCAGATGTAACGTAAAATGTCAGAGTTTTTCCACAATACCTGACGAACATTTAATTTTTGGGCTTCCGTGGCGCAATGGTTAGCGCGTTCAGCTGTTAATCGAAAAGTTGGTGGTTCGAGCCCACCCGGAAGAGGTGATGTGGGGTCTCAGATGTAGCGTAAAAAGTCAAAACTTTTCCACAATACGTGACAACCATTTAATTTCTGAGCTTCAGTGGCGCAATGGTCAGCGCTTTCAGCTGTTAACCGAAAGGTTGGTGGTTCGAGCCGTCCCGGGAGCGGTGTTGTGACGTCTCAGATGTAACGTAAAATGTCAGAGTTTTTCCACAACACCAGACGAACATTTAACTTTTGGGCTTCCGTGGCGCAATGGTTAGCGCGTTCGGCTGTTAACCAATAGGTTGGTGGTTCGAGCCCAAACGAGAGAGGTTTTCTGGGGTCTCAGATGTAGCGTGAAAAGTCGTAACTTTTCAACAATACCTGACAACCATTTAATTTCTGAGCTTCCGTGGCTCAATGGTTAGCGCGTTCGGCTGTTAACCAGTAGGTTGGTGGTTCTAGCCCACCCGGGAGCGGTGTTGTGTGATCTCAAGTGTAACGTAGAAAGCCAAAGTTTTTCCACAATACCTGACGACCATTTAATTTTTGGGCTTCCGTGGCGCAATGGTTAGCGCGTTCGGCTGTTAACCAATAGGTTGGTGGTTCGAGCCCATCCTGTAGCGGTGTTGTGAGGTCTCAGATGTGACGTAAAAAGTCAAGGTTTTTACACAATACCTGACGAGCATTTAATTTTTGGGCTACCGTGGCACAATGGTTACCGCGTTCAGCTGTTAATCGAAAGGTTGGTGGTTCGAGCCCACCCGGGAGAGGTGTTGTGGGGTCTCAAATGTAACGTAGAAAGCCAAAGTTTTTCCACAATACCTGACAACAATTTAATTTCTGAGCTTCCGTCGCTCAATGGTTAGCGCGTTCGGCTGTTAACCAATAGGTTGGTGGTTCGAGCCCATCCGGGAGCGGTGTTGTGAGGTCTCAGATGTGACGTAAAAAGTCAAGGTTTTTACACAATACCTGACGAGCATTTAACTTTTGGGCTTCCGTGGCGCAATGGTTAGCGCGTTCGGCTGTTAACCAATAGGTTGGTGGTTCGAGCCCATCCGGGAGCGGTGTTGTGAGGTCTCAGATGTGACGTAAAAAGTCAAGTTTTCTGCACAATACCTGACGAGCATTAAGCTTTTGGGCTTCCGTGGCGCAATGGTTAGCGCGTTCGGCTGTTAACCAATAGAATGGTGGTTCGAGCCCACCCGGGAGCGGTGTTGTGTGATCTCAAATGTAACGTAGAAAGCCAAAGTTTTTCCACAATACCTGACAACCATTTAATTTCTGAGCTTCCGTGGCTCAATGGTTAGCGCGTTCGGCTGTTAACCAATAGGTTGGTGGTTCGAGCCCACCCGGGAGCGGTGTTGTGGGATATCAAATGTAACGTAGAAAGCCAAAGTTTTTGCACAATAAATGACGACCATTTAATTTTTGGGCTTCCGTGGCGCAATGGTTAGCGCGTTCGGCTGTTAACCAATAGGTTGGTGGTTCGACCCCATCCGGGAGCGGTGTTTTGAGGTCTCAGATGTGACGTAAAAAGTCAAGGTTTTTACACAATACCTGACGAGCATTTGACTTTTGGGCTTCCGTGGCGCTATGTTTAGCGCGTTCGGCTGTTAACCAATAGGTTGGTGGTTCGAGCCCATCCGGGAGCGGTGTTGTGAGGTCTCAGATGTGACGTAAAAAGTCAAGGTTTTTACACAATACCTGACGAGCATTTGACTTTTGGGCTTCCGTGGCGCTATGTTTAGCGCGTTCGGCTGTTAACCAATAGGTTGGTGGTTCGAGCCCATCCGGGAGCGGTGTTGTGAGGTCTCAGATGTGACGTAAAAAGTCAAGGTTTTTACACAATACCTGACGAGCATTTAATTTTTGGGCTCCCGTGGCGCAATGGTTGGCGCGTTCAGCTGTTAATCGAAAGGTTGGTGGTTCGAGCCCACCCGGGAAAGGTGTTGTGGGGTCTCAAATGTAACGTAGAAAGCCAAAGTTTTTCCACAATACCTGACGACCATTTAATTTTTGGGCTTCCGTGGCGCAATGGTTAGCACGTTCGGCTGTTAACCAATAGGTTGGTGGTTCGAGCCCATCCGGGAGCCGTGTTGTGAGGTCTCAGATGTGACGTAAAAAGTCAAGGTTTTCCACAATACCTGACAACCATTTAATTTCGGAGCTTCCGTGGCTCAATGGTTAGCGCGTTCGGCTGTTAACCAATAGGTTGGTGGTTCGAGCCCACCCGGGAGCGGTGTTGTGGGATCTGAAATGTAACGTAGAAAGCCAAAGTTTTTGCACAATAAATGACGTCCATTTAATTTTTGGGCTTCCGTGGCGCAATGGTTAGCGCGTTCGGCTGTTAACCAATAGGTTGGTGGTTCGAGCCCATCCGGGAGCGGTGTTGTGAGGTCTCAGATGTGACGTAAAAAGTCAAGGTTTTTACACAATACCTGACGAGCATTTAATTTTTGGGCTCCCGTGGCGCAATGGTTGGCGCGTTCAGCTGTTAATCGAAAGGTTGGTGGTTCGAGCCCACCCGGGAAAGGTGTTGTGGGGTCTCAAATGTAACGTAGAAAGCCAAAGTTTTTCCACAATACCTGACGACCATTTAATTTTTGGGCTTCCGTGGCGCAATGGTTAGCACGTTCGGCTGTTAACCAATAGGTTGGTGGTTCGAGCCCATCCGGGAGCCGTGTTGTGAGGTCTCAGATGTGACGTAAAAAGTCAAGGTTTTCCACAATACCTGACAACCATTTAATTTCGGAGCTTCCGTGGCTCAATGGTTAGCGCGTTCGGCTGTTAACCAATAGGTTGGTGGTTCGAGCCCACCCGGGAGCGGTGTTGTGGGATCTGAAATGTAACGTAGAAAGCCAAAGTTTTTGCACAATAAATGACGTCCATTTAATTTTTGGGCTTCCGTGGCGCAATGGTTAGCGCGTTCGGCTGTTAACCAATAGGTTGGTGGTTCGACCCCATCCGGGAGCGGTGTTGTGAGGTCTCAGATGTGACGTAAAAAGTCAAGGTTTTTACATAATACCTGACGAGCATTTAACTTTTGGGCTTCCGTGGCGCAATGGTTAGCGCGTTCGGCTGTTAACCAATAGGTTGGTGGTTCGAGCCCATCCGGGAGCGGTTTGTGAGGTCTCAGATGTGACGTAAAAAGTCAATGTTTTTACACAATACCTAACGAGCATTTAACTTTTGGGCTTCCGTGGCGCAATGGTTAGCGCGTTCGGCTGTTAACCAATAGGTTGGTGGTTTGAGCCCATCCGGGAGCGGTGTTGTGAGGTCTCAGATGTGACGTAAAAAGTCAAGGTTTTTACATAATACCTGACGAGCATTTAACTTTTGGGCTTCCGTGGCGCAATGGTTAGCGCGTTCGGCTGTTAACCAATAGGTTGGTGGTTCGAGCCCACCCGAGAGCGGTGTTGTGGGATCTGAAATGTAACGTAGAAAGCCAAAGTTTTTGCACAATAAATGACGACCATTTAATTTTTGGGCTTCCGTGGCGTAATGGTTAGCGCGTTCGGCTGTTAACCAATAGGTTGGTGGTTTGAGCCCATCCGGGAGCGGTGTTGTGAGGTCTCAGATGTGACGTAAAAAGTCAAGGTTTTTACATAATACCTGACGAGCATTTAACTTTTGGGCTTCCGTGGCGCAATGGTTAGCGCGTTCGGCTGTTAACCAATAGGTTGGTGGTTCGAGCCCACCCGAGAGCGGTGTTGTGGGATCTGAAATGTAACGTAGAAAGCCAAAGTTTTTGCACAATAAATGACGACCATTTAATTTTTGGGCTTGTTGCGACTTCCATCCCAACATAAGAGTTTGTGATAATTCCTGATATCACATCGGCGGACTGAAACACCGATCTAAATCCCTAACTTATTTGTGTGTCTTTATTTCAATAACGAAGAATCTCCAAATGCAATCATCAATATTTTCTTTAATTACTGTATTGTCTTATCAAATCATACTTAAATCAAGATATCATTACAATAATTTTCCTTGAAAACACGTCCGTTTAACTAAAGTTTCTAAGTCTTTCTTTTACAACCTCTCTCGGCAGAGTCGGTTTGCGATCTATATTGTCCGATGGTAACAAACGCTCTTTCTCCATCAAGAGTCCAAAGCGATCTACTCATGCTTTGCTTCTGCTAGTTTTAACACAAAGTTCAAGTTTTTACCCTTATTGTTGTTACCAAGCGAGCGCTCCCCAAAATTCGTCACTCCTAAGTTTTATGACTTTACAGAGCCAGAGGGCCTTTTAACACACTAGTAACAAAAACCATCCGTCGAACCTTTCAAATGCATTACTATAGCCTTTACAATAGTACAGTATTTCTTAGCAATTACAAGCCGTGCTCTACGACAGTTCTTATTTTGGTTTAGAGTACAATGTATAAATGACCAGGCTTGTTTTGGATCGCCGGATTCAACACTCCCCGCCGAAATACATCTCTGTATTTCCTACAATTAAGCGATCCAACAACTTAGTTTTAATTGACTCAACATGCCTTCATTTGAATTTCTCATGTTTTTCTATTTAAATAACTCAACTTTACTATTTTTAACTTATTTTAAATTTCTTGAAAAGACTACATTTAAATTTACATTTCTTCATTTAAGTTTATCATTTAATTTTAATTGATTTCTGTTACTGAATTTGAAGTAACTCGACTCATTTTGTTTAGCGAAACAGCTTTTATAGGTTATTCTACATCTGTTCAAAGATTGGTTCCCCTTCTTTTACAATGAGAAGAAACCAACCTTCACCCTATGCTGGGGCAAAGCCTCTCGGTAGCGTGGGGACAAACTTCCTCAAATTTTTAGTAGGAGTTTTTAGTTAGGAGAACTAAGTATCCCACGCTCCGATCGCTACCCTTAAGTTACAAAGTTCAACCATAAATATTTTAACATGGATGTGTAAAGAGAAACTTATTGTGTTATTTTAGTCTTTTGACAATATAAGATTGCCCTCTTATTTTTTCTTTTATTTTGCTTTACTTTTAACTTTTAACAGTGCACGTGCAAGTCATTATACCCAGCTGAATCTTTCAACTGTCCTATCCAAGCTAACTAGTTTTATTACTTTGTTTTTCATGGGAACCGATCCCTTTGGTCAAAGATTATTTTTAAAGCAGTTAAAGTTATTTTCTTACAAAATATCCAAACTTAAAACTATTTATACAGTTTTCAACATAATTAACATATTTTCAAACTACAGTTTATACATCATGCAAATTTTAGTCTTTTAGCAGTTTTTAGGTGGTAGCACTTGTAGTACCAGAGGTATAATTGAAACGTTGCTTCTGTGAGCAGTGTTCTTCCCCTTTGTTTGAGGCGGCGATGCCCCTTTTTCTTTTACTCAAGAATGTTATGAGCTGACTACTGCATTACTGCAAGAACTCTTAAATATCTTTCCAAAAATTAATACTTTTTTACAGTGTTTCGTTCATAAGACCAACTAATCATCAACCTTTGTCTCAGAACGTATCAACCTTTTACTTATTTGAAACAAGTTATACTAATGAACCAAATTGTTACTTTTCAATGAAATAACTCTTAATTTGAATCAAATAACCCTTAATTTTAACTCTACTTATAACCATTGAATTTTCTCCTTTCTCAGGGAGATACAACTCTTCTCCTTTCTCAGGGAGATACAACTCTTCTCCTTTCTCAGGGAGATACAACTCTTCTCCTTTCTCAGGGAGATACAACTCTTCTCCTTTCTCAGGGAGATACAACTCTTCTCCTTTCTCAGGGAGATACAACTCTTCTCCTTTCTCAGGGAGATACAACTCTTCTCCTTTCTCAGGGAGATACAACTCTTCTCCTTTCTCAGGGAGATACAACTCTTCTCCTTTCTCAGGGAGATACAACTCTTCTCCTTTCTCAGGGAGATACAACTTTATATGATATGAACCTTTTTGCATATTTCCCAATAAAACTACAACGAGCCATGTCAGGTGGTCAAGGAAGTGGGAAAAGGAAGCGCCATGAAAAAAGAGGCACCAAAGAAAGTAGGAATGCCACCATCCACGTCGTTCATCCCTTCACACCAGGGACACCAACTTATAATATCCCCTTTAAACCACCATTTTAGTAGCACTTAAAGTGCAACGACTTTTACCAGTATCAATGTTATTGTACCAAATTTACTTAACCATTTTTCACCAAATACTCATGTTATGGAATCACCTTATAAGTGTTACTTTTTAACCAACACAAATATATCTTTTACACTTTTTACAAATACCAACATTACCTTTTACAAATAGTAATTTTACCTTTTACCAAACAACCTACTTAACGGCAATAACGATTGGACAAAGTCAGCCAGGGACTCGCGAAGGGACCACCACAAGGGAATATCCAAACTTCGGTCTGTACACCTGTTAATCACTCGTCGACGCCGTTCGAAATAAATCTTACAGCGCCGCTCGTGTCGTGAATGCACTACTAAGTCTATCGAAATCGCCAACTAATAAGCGTCGCCTTTTTCTTAGGTACGCCCCGATCAGGTCTTAAGAATGCCCATGTGCAACTCTTTTATCTTGGCTAACCCTTTTATCCATTTAGGAAAAGGTTCGTGCTCAATTAAGAGCTTTTTTTATGTCCTTTCATGGACTTTGTCTATGTCCTTTCATGGACTTTGTTTAACGCCCGTTCTGGGACGTGGGAGGGGATACCCGGCTAGGGTATTTACTTTTTGTCGCTCTTTCTGGAACGATACTAAATTCGCCCATTCTGGGGCATCTAATTTTTTACCGTGGCCACGCCATCATACACTCTCTCTTTCACAACAAGCCAAGACCGACCTATCGGTAATAAACCCTTATACCAAGCTCAACCAGAGCACTACTTTAACCAAGCTCAACCAGAGCACTTTTTTTAACCAAGCTCAACCACAGCACTTTTTTAACCAAGCTCAACCAGAGCACTTTTTTAACCAAGCTCAACCAGAGCACTTTTTTAACCAAGCTCAACCAGAGCACTTTTTTAACCAAGCTCAACCAGAGCACTTTTTTTTATCTTAGCTCAAAAACCCAGAGCACCTTTTTATCTTACGACAACTTAGTGTCAAACCTTTATTTTCTCTTAATAAGTATTTTTCTACGAACCCAACTTCATTGCGAAGTGCGAATCAATTTTATCAACCTGAAGTTAACGGTTGTTCGTTGCTTCGACTGCATATAGTTGCATCCAACCTTGAGAAGGACCACTCCTTTAGCTTCTGTAGACTCTGATGTCTTTGGGCTGGGACTCCTTCATCCCGCTCCATATCGCTCCCCGCCGCTGGACTTCTTGCGGCACGTTCACGTTCCCTTTCGGTCTGGTATCGGCAAAAAAAAGCATCCAACGTGGAGTTGACTTGGGACCACAATTTTCGAAGTTCTCGAACCAAGTCCAATTTTCACAAAATTGTCCAATTAACGTAATTTTTCCCGAGCACGTAATGAGTCCCGGGTACGTAATTAGTCCCGAGCACGTAATTAGTCCCGGGTTTCGGCACCATTTTATGTTGCGACTTCCATCCCAACATAAGAGTTTGTGATAATTCCTGATATCACATCGGCGGACTGAAACACCGATCTAAATCCCTAACTTATTTGTGTGTCTTTATTTCAATAACGAAGAATCTCCAAATGCAATCATCAATATTTTCTTTAATTACTGTATTGTCTTATCAAATCATACTTAAATCAAGATATCATTACAATAATTTTCCTTGAAAACACGTCCGTTTAACTAAAGTTTCTAAGTCTTTCTTTTACAACCTCTCTCGGCAGAGTCGGTTTGCGATCTATATTGTCCGATGGTAACAAACGCTCTTTCTCCATCAAGAGTCCAAAGCGATCTACTCATGCTTTGCTTCTGCTAGTTTTAACACAAAGTTCAAGTTTTTACCCTTATTGTTGTTACCAAGCGAGCGCTCCCCAAAATTCGTCACTCCTAAGTTTTATGACTTTACAGAGCCAGAGGGCCTTTTAACACACTAGTAACAAAAACCATCCGTCGAACCTTTCAAATGCATTACTATAGCCTTTACAATAGTACAGTATTTCTTAGCAATTACAAGCCGTGCTCTACGACAGTTCTTATTTTGGTTTAGAGTACAATGTTATTCTTTAAAGTCTTTACATATAAAACATATCAAACATAAGTATTCACTATAAGTAAACCTTTACTTAACCTTAACTAAGCTAAATTCGGACCATAAAAACCCATAACTTCTGCTTATGGGAAAAAAGGTCCTGGGAAAACCCCAGTGGGGAAAACCATTAATTCAATTATTATTTAAGTATAAATGACCAGGCTTGTTTTGGATCGCCGGATTCAACAGGGCTTCCGTGGCGTAATGGTTAGCGCGTTCGGCTGTTAACCAATAGGTTGGTCGTTCGACCCCATCCGGGAGCGGTGTTGTGAGGTCTCAGATGTGACGTAAAAAGTCATGGTTTTTACATAATACCTGACGAGCATTTAACTTTTGGGCTTCCGTGGCGCAATGGTTAGCGCGTTCGGCTGTTAACCAATAGGTTGGTGGTTCGAGCCCATCCGGGAGCGGTGTTGTGAGGTCTCAGATGTGACGTAAAAAGTCAAGGTTTTCCACCATACCTGACAACCATTTAATTTCTGAGCTTCCGTGGCTCAATGGTTAGCGCGTTCGGCTGTTAACCAATAGGTTGGTGGTTCGACCCCATCCCGGAGCGGTGTTGTGAGGCCTCAGATGTGACGTAAAAAGTCAAGGTTATAAAGATGAAGGTTAATTTGTCTCACTTAATTTAAATTCGAATTTTTAACTAGCACTCTCGGCAACGGCCATATCTTAGGCCGAGTTACGTCGATTTTGAAAATGTTATTAAAAATCGAAGTACATTTTTATTTATTGTTCAATCGAGATGAAATCACTTTTAATGAGTGTTTTATTGGAATTAAGCTGAATTCGGTCAAAAATTTCTCCAGAAAAAAATGCATTCAAAAATGTACCGAAAAAATCGCAGGTTTTTCTTCTTCAAGAAACAAAATCCGTGAATACGATTTCTTATTGAAAATTGAATTTTAACAGTTTTTTGAATGAATATCGTTACATTGCTTGAATTAAAGCTAAAAGAATAAAAATAATGGTTTCAGTGGTTATATTTGAAAATAGTGTAGAAATACTCAAAATATGCTTCTTTGGCCGTGAAACGTCGATTTTGAAAATGTTATTAAAAATCGAGGTAAATTTTTATTTATTGTCCTGACGAACATTTAATTTTTGGGCTTCCGTGGCTCAATGTTAGCGCGTTCGGCTGTTAATCGAAAGGTTGGTGGTTCGAGCCCATCCGGGAGCGGTGTTTTGGGATCTCAAATGTAACGTAAATAGCCAAAGTTTTTCCACAATACGTGACGACCATTTAATTTTTGGGCGTCCGTGGCGCAATGGTTAGCGCGTTCGGCTGTTTACCGAAAGGTGGTGGTTCGAGCCCAGCCGGGAGCGGTGTTGTGAGGTCTCAGATGTGAAGTAAAAAGACAAAGTTTTACCTCAATACCTGACGACCATTTAATATTTATGCTTCCGTTGCGCAATGGTTAGCGCGTTCGGCTGTTAACCGAAAGGTTGGTGGTTCGAGCCCACCCGGGAGCGGTGTTGTGGGATCTCTAATGTAACGTAAAAAGCCAAAGTTTTTCCAAAATACCTGACGACCATTTTTTTTTTGGGCGTCCGTAGCGCAATGGTTAGCGCGTTCGGCTGTTAACCGAAAGGTTGGTGGTTCGAGCCCATCCGGGAGCGGTGTTGTGACGTCTCAGATGTTACGTAAAATGTCAGAGTTTTTCCACAATACCTGACGAACATTTAATTTTTGGGCTTCCGTGGCGCAATAATTAGCGCGTCCAGCTGTTAATCGAAAGGTTGGTGGTTCGAGCCCACCCGGGAGCGGTGTTGTGGGATCTCAAATGTAACGTAGAAAGCCAAAGTTTTTCCACAATACCTGACTACCATTTAATTTTTGGGCGTCCATGGCGCAATGGTTAGCGCGTTCGGCTGTTAACCGAAAGGATGGTGGTTCGAGCCCACCTGGGAGAGGTGTTGTAGGGTCTCAGATGTAACGTAAAAAGTCATAACTTATTGTTGTGTGTTTGTACGACTACACAGGAGTTGATACTTTAAAACTATGGTTTTATTTACAATGATTTATACATGATCGAGGTCCGAGATAGACTGAATTTTTAACACAGAGAGGGGCCTTTTTATACACGAGAGATTAGATAAATAATAGACATTAAGCTAATATGGGGCTGTTCATAAACTGGCCTACTAATAATACAAAGCATAATGTCACATCCCCTTTTTTTATACAAATAAGAATGCGTTTTATAAATTTAACTTAGTCGATGGCTTTGAGATTCTTCCGGATCGTGTTACTGCCCCTTTGTCGTCTTTTGGCAATTTGCATCTTGTCTTTCTCCTATTCGTACTTTCCGGTGACCTCGTGGTATTGGACTCAGATGGATCAGCTCGCAAGTTCTCTCTGTCGGTATCTTGAATGATTTCAGCATTGCATGGATGATTGTCGTGGGCTGGCTCAGAGACAGGTTCCTCTCGATCAATGATGTTTGGTGGATCTATGACGTCCTCTGGGCCAATACTTGATTCCGGAGTGAAAGACTTGATTCCGTGATTTTGATGACTGTCCGGTAGGGGAACTAGATGGAACCGGTTTCTTCGAATCCTTCCTTTAGACGTCTCGATTATATATGATCGGGGCTCCTCTGCTTTCTTGACAACGGTTCCTTCTTTGCGTAAATCGGTTATCCATACCCTTTTCCCACGATCTAATTTGTGTAGCTCTCTGACTCTATGGCGTTGGTCGTAATTTCGTTTCTGAGTTTTTTTCTGCGTTAGTGATGTTTCTTTGATACGTTCTGCTGATAAGATCGTCGGGACAAGCATGTTTGACGGTAATGGGAGCGTTGTTCGGAGATGGCGACTCATAAGCATTTGTGCTGGACTGAAACCATTGGACGTCGGTGTAGATCGGTACGCCAAGAGTGCCAAAGGGATGTTGTCAGATTTCTTTAAAATGGATTTCGCTGTCTTTACTGCTGCTTCTGCGAACCCATTACTTTGAGGATATCTTGGGCTGCTCGTGATAGATCGAAATCCATATTTCTTGGAGAGTGCGATGAATTCCAAGGTTCTTGTCGCTGATAAATTAGTGCCATTATCGCTGCGGACCACCTCTGGAATTCCGTGTCGTGCAAATATATCTTCGATGATCTCGATGACAGTTTTTGTAGTTTGATCTTTCATTCGAGCCAATTCCAGATATTTTGAGTAGTAGTCCATCATGACCAGGTACCATTTTCCCCCATGATGTAGCATATCTATGGCAACTGTTTGCCATGGTCGTTCGGGTAAGCTTGTTGGCTTTAAGGGCTCATGAAAGTTGACTGATTCTTTGAGACATCGTTCGCATCTTTTCACCTTATCTTCGATTTCCCGTGAAATTCCAGGCCACCAGACGGATTGTTTGGCTCTTTCTCGACATTTGACGATTCCCATGTGACCTTGATGAATTCGATCCATTATTTCTGGACGCATGGAACTTGGAATGAGCAGTCTGCTGCCTTTCATGATGATTCCGTCTTGGATGTTGATTTCATGCCTGTAGCTGAAGTAGTCATTACAACTACTGTGTACGCGTTTTTTCTCCGGCCATCCATGTTCGAGGTAACGTTGTAATGTTCTGCATGTAGCATCTTCCTGTTGTTTATGAAGAATTTCCGCAAGCTTTGGATCTGTAGTGGGTAGGTTCATCATTACTAACTGTACGTGAGCATAAATTTCTTGTTGTAGCTCGTTGTCGTCAACGTCTATCAACGGAGCTCTAGACAATGTATCAGCGGCAACTAAGGATTTTCCAGGCACGTAGGAGACCTTGTACGAGTATCGCATCATGCGTAGACGTAGCCTTTGCAGTCTCGGAGATAAATCGTCCAGTTGTTTCGAATGCAATATGGAAACAAGGGGCTGATGATCAGTTTCTAGCTTTATTGTTATACCCGTTATGAAATCCTCAAATCGCTGGCATGCCCACGTTAATGCATACACCTCCTTCTCGATCTGCGCATAGCGTTGTTCTGTCGAGGATAACGTCTTCGAGGCATAGGCAATGACTTTGTAAGTTCCATTGGCTTGTTCTTGTCGAAGTATTGCTCCAATCCCATAGCTTGACGCATCGGCGGATACTACTGTTGGCTTCCTCGGATCGAAGATACCCAAAACAGGCTTGCTTGTGAGCGTCGTCTTGAGGTATTTGAAGGCCATTTCTTGACTTGGGCCCCAAATCCAGCTGTTCTTGGTGCTCAATAGACTACTTAGTGGTTTAAGCTGCTCGGCCATTCGGGGAATGAACTTTCCAAGATAATTTACCATTCCTAATAGACGACGTAGCTCTGCGACATCAGATGGTGATTTCATCTCGACTATGGCTCGAACCTTCTCCTCGTCTGGACTGATCCCGGCACTGTCTATTACGTGCCCCAAAAACTTGATCCTTTTGACTCCAAAGAGGCATTTCCTTTCATTGAGCGTGACTCCTTGGTCTTTCAATCTTTCGAGAACTTCCTTTAGGTTTTCATCATGTTCGGCCATGTCCTTGCCCCATACTAGAATGTCGTCCTGATGACAAACTGTGTTCTTGACGCCTTCAATATACGAAGACATTTGGCTTTGGTAGTGCTCGGATGCAGATGTTAAACCAAAGGGCAGGCAATTGCAGCAATATCTTCCAAATGGCGTCATGAAAGTCGTTAGTAATATGGAGTCCGGATGTAGCGGTATCTGCCAATAACCGGAATTACAATCAAGTTATAAGAAGATCTCGGCTCCAGCCAGTCGTCCAAGCGTATGGTCTACAGCCGGTATCTGGTACCGTTCACGTTGTACGTAGTTATTCAGTTGCGTATAATCCACGCATATCCTTAATTCGCCAGAATCCTTTCTCACGACCACCATGGGAGCGCACCAGTCTGTGGGGTCCTCGACTCTCCGGATTACTCCCAAGTCCACCATTCGTTTCAATTCAGCTTCGACTTGTGACATCAAAGGAATCGCAACTCGACGTGGAGTCGTCACTGCATACGGTACTGCGTTCGGTTTCAGCTTCAGTTTGTAGCTTCGTTTGACTCGTCCTAAGCCGGTAAATAGTTGAGGATAATGGTCCTTTGGTCTTATACTCGTCTCCGTGAGTTGCAGCTCATCGATTCTTTGAACTATTTTCAGGTCTTCACTTGCTCTGAGGCTTAGAAGTGGAACTTGCAATTGGTCGATGACATAGACCTTGTCATGGATGGTGGTATCTCTACTTGACAGGTAGGCTTCAATGAAACCTTTGCAGTTAATCAAGGTCTTCCCTGGTCCAAACAGTTGTCGGTCAGATTTATTCAGTGCTAAGTCTTGAAATTTCGCCTTGTACAGCGAGTCTGGTAATACGCAAACGTCCGCGCCGGTATCTATCTTGAATTGAACTTGCTTTGCATTAATCCTAATGTTTACCATCCAACGATCTTGTATCTCGTCGCTGCTGACTTTTCCCAAGAACGTATCCATTGGCGTTGAGTCATCATCATCCACAGAGATCATTTGCGATGTGACCTCACGATTGTAGTTGGTGGTTGACCTTTGACACACACGCTCGTAGCGGCCAATCTTCTTACACTTCCTGCAAACTGCTCTATATGCTGGGCATCGCTCTCGATTGTGTTTCGCGAACATTCCGCATTTCTTGCAGGTATCTGAAGTAACCTTTTGATCGCGTTGAATTGGTCTTGAAGGATGAGTTGCTCTTGGTCGCCTGTTCTCCTTCGTCTGAGAGGTGTTTCGAGAGCCAAGCTTTTCGACAACAGCCGGAGTTCCGTTTTTATAACTTCCTGCGTTTAATTCTTGTTGTTGTCGGCGAACTTCTTCGGCATGGCGGGCGGTTGAGATCGCTTTCTCCAGTGTAAGGTTTCCGTCTAATTGCATTTTTTCCGACAGGGCTTTGTCTCGCACCCCGACTACTATTCGGTCTCTCAGCAATTCGTCTTGGAGAGTTCCGTAGGCACATTTCTCAATCTGGGCTCGACACGCGGTGATAAACTCTTCTACCGGTTCGCCATCTTGCTGAAGTCGTGAGTTGAAGGTTTCTCGCTCGTAGATAACGTTCCTCCGGAGAATGAAATGTCCTTCGAATTTATTCATAACGACATTGAAGTCAGACTTCTCTGCATCGGTGGCAAACGTAAATGACAAGAATACGTCATCAGCTTTGTCGCCCATCATGTATATTAACGCGTTGACTTGTTCCTCTCCTGTCTTGGAACTAAGACCGGACGCGGATCTGATTCTCGAACCTCCTCCTCCATCGGGGCCACTCATTGGAATTCGAAAAGTTGAATTGGCAAGGCGGTTGCACTTGAAAGGCTGCGGCGTTCTGCATTTTCCGTGTCGAGGTAGACCGCAAATCTAGTCGATTACTGATTAACGAATTAAAGCTAACCGTGATATCGCGCGACTAAATACCACATTAACGAACTTCTGACATCATGTTGTGTGTTTGTACGACTACACAGGAGTTGATACTTTAAAACTATGGTTTTATTTACAATGATTTATACATGATCGAGGTCCGAGATAGACTGAATTTTTAACACAGAGAGGGGGCCTTTTTATACACGAGAGATTAGATAAATAATAGACATTAAGCTAATATGGGGCTGTTCATAAACTGGCCTACTAATAATACAAAGCATAATGTCACACTTATCCACAAAACCTAACAACCATTTAATTTCTGAGCTTCTGTGGCTAAATGGTTAGCGCGTTCGGCTGTTAACCAATTGGTTGGTGGTTCGAGCCTATCCGGGAGAAGTGTTGTGACGTCTCAGATGTAACGTAAAATGTCAGAGTTTTTCCACAATACCTAACGAACATTTAATTTCTGGGCTTGCGTGGCGCAATGGTTAGCGCGTTCAGCTGTTAATCGAAAGGTTGGTGGTTCGAGCCCACCCGGGAGAGGTGTTGTTGGGTCTCATATGTAGCGTAAAAAGTCAAAACTTTTCCACAATACGTGACAACCATTTATTTTCTGAGCTTTCATCGCTCAATGGTTAGCGCGTTCGGCTGTTAACCAATAGGTTGGTGGTTCGAGCCCACCCGGGAGCGGTGTTTTTGGATCTCAAATGTAACGTAAATAGCCAAAGTTTTTCCACAATACCTGACGACCATTTAATTTTTGGGCGTCCGTGGCGAATGGTTAGCGCATTCGGCTGTTAACCGAAAGGTTGGTGGTTCGAGCGCATCCGGGAGCGGTGTTGTGAGGCCTCAGATGTGAAGTAAAAAGTCAAAGTTTTACCTCAATACCTGACGAACATTTAATTTTTGGGCTTCAGTGGCGCAATGGTCAGCGCATTCAGCTGTTAACCGAAAGGTTGGTGGTTCGAGCCCAAACGAGAGAGGTTTTGTGGGGTCTCAGATGTAGCGTGAAAAGTCGTAACTTTTCAACAATACCTGACAACCATTTAATTTCTGAGCTTCCGTGGCTCAATGGTTAGCGCGTTCGGCTGTTAACCAATAGGTTGGTGGTTCTAGCCCATCCGGGAGCGGTGTTGTGATGTCTCAGATGTAACGTAAAATGTCAGAGTTTTTCCACAATACCTGACGAACATTTTTTTTTGGGCTTCCGTGGCGCAATGGTTAGCGCGTTCAGCTGTTAATCGAAAGGTTGGTGGTTCGAGCCCACCCGTAAGAGGTGATGTGGGGTCTCAGATGTAGCGTAAAAAGTCAAAACTTTTCCACAATACGTGTCAACCATTTAATTTCTGAGCTTCCGTGGCTCAATGGTTAGCGCGTTCGGCTGTTAATCGAAAGGTTGGTGGTTCGAGCCCATCCGGGAGCGGTGTTGTGAGGTCTCGGATGTGAAGTAAAAAGTCAAAGTTTTACCTCAATACCTAACCAGCATTTATTTTTTGGGCTTCCGTGGCGCAATGGTTAGCGCGTTCAGCTGTTAATCGAAAGGTTGATGGTTCGAGCCCACCCGGGAGAGGTGTTGTGAGGTCTCAGAGGTAGCGTGAAAAGTCAAACTTTTTCCATAATACGTGATAACCATTTATTTTCTGATCTTTCGTGGCTCAATGGTTAGCGCGATCGGCTGTTAACCAATAGCTTGGTGGTTCGAGCCCACCCGGGAGCGGTGTTTTTGGATCTCAAATGTAACGTAAATAGCCAAAGTTTTTCCACAATACCTGACGACCATTTAATTTTTGGGCTTCCGTGGCGCAATGGTTAGCGCGTTCAGCTGTTAACCGAAAGGTTGGTGGTTCGAGCCCAAAAGAGAGGTTTTGTGGGGTCTCAGATGTAGCGTGAAAAGTCGTAACTTTTCAACAAAACCTGACAACCATTTAATTTTTGGGCGTCCGTGGCGCAATGGCTAGCGCGTTCGGCTGTTAACCGAAAGGTTGGTGGTTCGAGCCCATCCGGGAGCGGTGTTGTGACGTCTCAGATGTTACGTAAAATGTCAGAGTTTTTCCACAATACCTGACGAACATTTATTTTTTGGGCTTCCGTGGCGCAATGGTTAGCGCGTTCAGCTGTTAATCGAAAGGTTGGTGGTTCGAGCCCACCCGTAAGAGGTGATGTGGGGTCTCAGATGTAGCGTAAAAAGTCAAAACTTTTCCACAATACGTGTCAACCATTTAATTTCTGAGCTTCCGTGGCTCAATGGTTAGCGCGTTCGGCTGTTAATCGAAAGGTTGGTGGTTCGAGCCCATCCGGGAGCGCTGTTGTGAGGTCTCGGATGTGAAGTAAAAAGTCAAAGTTTTACCTCAATACCTAACGAGCATTTATTTTTTGGGCTTCCGTGGCGCAATGGTTAGCGCGTTCAGCTGTTAATCGAAAGGTTGGTGGTTCGAGCCCACCCGGGAGAGGTGTTGTGAGGTCTCAGATGTAGCGTGAAAAGTCAAACTTTTTCCATAATACGTGATAACCATTTATTTTCTGGTCTTTCGTGGCTCAATGGTTAGCGCGTTTGGCTGTTAACCAATAGCTTGGTGGTTCGAGCCCACCCGGGAGCGGTGTTTTTGGATCTCAAATGTAACGTAAATAGCCAAAGTTTTTCCACAATACCTGACGACCATTTAATTTTTGGGCTTCCGTGGCGCAATGGTTAGCGCGTTCAGCTGTTAACCGAAAGGTTGGTGGTTCGAGCCCAAAAGAGAGGTTTTGTGGGGTCTCAGATGTAGCGTGAAAAGTCGTAACTTTTCAACAAAACCTGACAACCATTTAATTTTTGGGCGTCCGTGGCGCAATGGCTAGCGCGTTCGGCTGTTAACCGAAAGGTTGGTGGTTCGAGCCCATCCGGGAGCGGTGTTGTGACGTCTCAGATGTTACGTAAAATGTCAGAGTTTTTCCACAATACCTGACGAACATTTAATTTTTGGCCTTCCGTGGCGCAATAATTAGCGCGTCGAGCACTTAATCGAAAGGTTGGTGGTTCGAGCCCACCCGGAAGAGGTGTTGTGGGGTCTCAGATGTAGCGTTAAAAGTCAAAACTTTTCCACAATACGTGACAACCATTTAATTTCTGATCTTTCGTGGCTCAATGGTCAGCGCGTTCGGCTGTTAACCAATAGCTTGGTGGTTCGAGCCCACCCGGGAGCGGTGTTTTTGGATCTCAAATGTAACGTAAATGGCCAAAGTTTTTCCACAATACCTGACGACCATTTTTTTTGGGCGTCCGTGGCGCAATGTCTAGCGCGTTCGGCTGTTAACCGAAAGGTTGGTGGTTCGAGCCCATCCGTGAGCGGTGTTGTGAGGCCTCAGATGTGAAGTAAAAAGTCAAAGTTTTACCTCAATACCTGACGAAAATTTAATTTTTGGGCTTCAGTGGCGCAATGGTTAGCGCGTTCGGCTATTAACCAATAGGTTGGTGGTTCGAGCCCATCCGGGAGAAGTGTTGTGACGTCTCAGATGTAACGTAAAATGTCGGAGTTTTTCCACAATACCTGACGAACATTTAATTTTTGGGCTTCAGTGGCGCAATGGTCAGCGCGTTCAGCTGTTAACCGAAAGGTTGGTGGTTCGAGCCCAAACGAGAGAGGTTTTGTGGGGTCTCAGATGTAGCTTGAAAAGTCGTAACTTTTCATCAATACCTGACAACCATTTATATTCTGAGCTTCCGTGGCTCAATGGTTAGCGCGTTCGGCTGTTAACCTATAGGTTGGAGGTTCTAGCCCATCCGGGAGCGGTGTTGTGATGTCTCAGATGCAACGTAAAATGTCAGAGTTTTTCCAAAATACCTGACGAACATTTAATTTTTGGGCTTCCGTGGCGCAATGGTTAGCGCGTTCAGCTGTTAATCGAAAGAATGGTGGTTCGAACCCACCCGGAAGAGGTGTTGTGGGGTCTCAGATGTAGCGTAAAAAGTCAAAACGTTTCCACAATACGTGACAACCATTTAATTTCTGAGCTTCCGTGGCTCAATGGTTAGCGCGTTCGGCTGTCAATCGAAAGGTTGGTGGTTCGATCCCATCCGGGAGCGGTGTTGTGAGGTCTCGGATGTGAAGTAAAAAGTCATAGTTTTACCTCAATACCTGACGAAAATTTAATTTTTGGGCTTCAGTGGCGCAATGGTCAGCGCGTTCAGCTGTTAACCGAAAGGTTGGTGGTTCGAGCCCTCCAGGGAGCGGTGTTGTGACGTCTCAGATGTAACGTAAAATGTGAGAGTTTTTCCACAATACCTGACGAACATTTAATTTTTGGGCTTCCGTGGCGCAGTAATTAGCGCGTCCAGCTCTTAATCGAAAGGTTGGTGGTTTGAGCCCACCCGGAAGAGGTGTTGTGGGGTCTCAGATGTAGCGTTAAAAGTCAAAACTTTTCCACAATACGTGACAACCATTTAATTTCTGATCTTCCGTGGCTCAATGGTTAGCGCGTTCGGCTGTTAACCAATAGGTTGGTGGTTCGAGCCCACCCGGGAGCGGTGTTTTTGGATCTCAAATGTAACGTAAATAGCCAAAGTTTTTCCACAATACCTGACGACCATTTAATTTTTGGGCGTCCGTGGCGAATGGTTAGCGCGTTCGGCTGTTAACCGAAAGGTTGGTGGTTTGAGCCCATCCGGGAGCGGTGTTGTGAGGTCTCAGATGAGAAGTAAAAAGTCAAGGTTTTACCTCAATACCTGACGAAAATTTAATTTTTGGGCTTCAGTGGCGCAATGGTCAGCGCGTTCAGCTGTTAACCGAAAGGTTGGTGGTTCGAGACCTCCCGGGAGCGGTGTTGTGACGTCTCAGATGTAACGTAAAATGTCACAGTTTTTCCACAACACCTGACGAACATTTAACTTTTGGGCTTCCGTGGCGCAATGGTTAGCGCGTTCAGCTGTTAATCGAAGGGTTGGTGGTTCGAGCCCGCCCGGAAGAGGTGTTGTGGGGTCTCAGATGTAGCGTAAAAAGTCAAAACTTTTCCACAATACGTGACAACCATTTAATTTCTGAGCTTCCGTGGCTCAATGTTTAGCGCGTTCGGCTGTCAATCGAAAGGTTGGTGGTTCGAGCCCACCTGGGAGAGGTGTTGTAGGGTCTCAGATGTAACGTAAAAAGTCATAACTTATCCACAAAACCTAACAACCATTTAATTTCTGAGCTTCTGTGGCTCAATGGTTAGCACGTTCGGCTGTTAACCAATTGGTTGGTGGTTCGAGCCTATCTGGGAGAAGTGTTGTGACGTCTCAGATGTAACGTAAAATGTCAGAGTTTTTCCACAATACCTGACGAACATTTAATTTTTGGGCTTGCGTGGCGCAATGGTTAGCGCGTTCAGCGTTTAATCGAAAGGCTGGTGGTTCGAGCCCACCCGGGAGAGGTGTTGTTGGGTCTCATATGTAGCGTAAAAAGTCAAAACTTTTCCACAATACGTGACAACCATTTATTTTCTGAGCTTTCGTGGCTCAATGGTTAGCGCGTTCGGCTGTTAACCAATAGGTTGGTGGTTCGAGCCCACCCGGGAGCGGTGTTTTTGGATCTCAAATGTAACGTAAATAGCCAAAGTTTTTCTACAATACCTGACGACCATTTAATTTTTGGGCTTCCGTGGCGCAATGGTTAGTGCGTTCAGCTGTTAACCAAAAGGTTGGTGGTTCGAGCCCAAACGAGAGAGGATTTGTGGGGTCTCAGATGTAGCGTGAAAAGTCGTAACTTTTCAACAATACCTGACAACCATTTAATTTTTGGGCGTCCGTGGCGCAATGGCTAGCGCGTTCGGCTGTTAACCGAAGGGTTGGTGGTTCGAGCCCATCCGGGAGCGGTGTTGTGACGTCTCAGATGTTACGTAAAATGTCAGAGTTTTTCCACAATACCTGACGAACATTTAATTTTTGGGCTTCCGTGGCGCAGTAATTAGCGCGTCCAGCTCTTAATCGAAAGGTTGGTGGTTCGAGCCCACCCGGAAGAGGTGTTGTGGGGTCTCAGATGTAGCGTTAAAAGTCAAAACTTTTCCACAATACGTGACAACCATTTAATTTTTGGGATTCCTTGGCGCAATGGTTAGCGCGTTCGGCTGTTAACCGAAAGAATGTTGGTTCGAGCCCACCTGGGAGAGGTGTTGTAGGTTCTCAGATGTAACGTAAAATGTCAGAGTTTTTCCACAATACCTGACGACCATTTAATTTTTGGGCGTCCGTGGTGAATGGTTAGCGCATTCGGCTGTTAACCGAAAGGTTGGTGGTTCGAGCCCACCCGGAAGAGGTGATGTGGGGTCTCAGATGTAGCGTAAAAGTCAAAACATTTCCACAATACGTGACAACCATTTAATTTCTGAGCTTCCGTGGCGCAATGGTTAGCGCGTTCAGCTGTTAATCGAAAGGTTGGTGGTTCGAGCCCACCCGGGAGAGGTGTTGTGAGGTCTCAGATGAAGCGTGAAAAGTCAAACTTTTTCCATAATACGTGATAACCATTTATTTTCTGATCTTTCGTGGCTCAATGGTTAGCGCGTTCGGCTGTTAACCGAAAGGTTGGTGGTTCGAGCCCATCCGGGAGCGGTGTTGTGATGTCTCAGATGTAACGATTTTTTCGGTACTTTTTTGAATGCATTTTTTTCTTGAGAAATCTTTGACCGAATTCAGCTTAATACCCTATAAAACACTCATTGAAAGTGATTTCATCTCGATTGAACAATAATTAAAAATTTACCTCGATTTTTAATAACATTTTCAAAATCGACGTTTCACGGCCAAAGAAGCATACTTTGAGTATTTCTTCACTATTTTCAAATATGTTCACTGAAAGCATTATTTTTATACTTTTTGCTTTAATTCAAGCAAATGTAACGATATTCAATCAAAAAACTGTTAAAATTAAATTTTTCAATAAGAAATCGTTGTCACGGATTTTGTATCTTGAAGAAGAAAAACATGCGATTTTTTCGGTACTTTTTTGAATGCATTTTTTTCAGGAGACATTTTTGACCGAATTCAGCTTAATTCCCTATAAAACACTCTTTGAAAGTGATTTCATCTTGATTGAACAATAATTAAAAATTTACCTCGATTTTTAATAACATATTCAAAATCGACGTTTCACGGCCAAAGAAGCATACTTTGAGTATTTCTTCACTATTTTCAAATATGTTCACTGAAACCATTATTTTTATACTTTTTGCTTTAATTCAAGCAATGTAACGATATTCATTCAAAAAGCTGTTAAAATTCAATTTTCAGTAAGAAATCGTATTCACGGATTTTGTGTCTTGAAGAAGAGAAACCTGCGATTTTTTCGGTACTTTTTTGAATGAATTTTTTTCTGGAGAAATTTTTGACCGAATTCAGCTTAATTCCCTATAAAACACTCATTAAAAGTGATTTCATCTCGATTGAACAATAAATAAAAATGTACCTCGATTTTTAATAACATTTTCAAAAATCGACGTTTCACGGCCAAAGAAGCATATTTTGAGTATTTCTTCACTATTTTCAAAAATAACCACTGAAACCATTATTTTTATACTTTTTGCTTTAATTCAAGCAAATGTAACGATATTCATTCAAAAAACTGTTAAAATTCAATTTTTCAATAAGAAATCGTTGTCACGGATTTTGTATCTTGAAGAAGAAAAACATGCGATTTTTTCGGTACTTTTTTGAATGCATTTTTTTCTGGAGAAATTTTTGACCGAATTCAGCTTAATTCCCTATAAAACACTCATTGAAAGTGATTTCATCTCGATTGAACAATAAATAAAAATGTACCTCGATTTTTAATAACATTTTCAAAATCGACGTAACTCGGCCTAAGAAAAACATTTTGAGTATTTGTTCACTGTTTTCAAATATAACCACTGAAACCATTATTTTTGTGATTTTTGCGTTAATTCAAGCAAATGTAACGATATTCATTCAACAAACTGTTAAAATTCAATTTTAAATAAGAAATCGTTGTCACGGATTTTGTATCTTGAAGAAAAAAAACATGCGATTTTTTCGGTACACTTTTGAATGCATTTTTTTCGGGAGAAATGTTTGACCGAATTCAGCTTAATTCCCTATAAAACACTCATTGAAAGTGATTTCATCTCGATTGAACAATAATTAAAAATTTACCTCGATTTTTAATAACATTTTCAAAATCGACGTTTCACGGCCAAAGAAGCTTACTTTGAGTATTTCTTCACTATTTTCAAATATGTTCACTGAAACCATTATTTTTATACTTTTTGCTTTAATTCAAGCAAATGTAACGATATTCAATCAAAAAACTGTTAAAATTAAATTTTTCAATAAGAAATCGTTGTCACGGATTTTGTATCTTGAAGAAGAAAAACATGCGATTTTTTCGGTACTTTTTTGAATGCATTTTTTTCAGGAGAAATTTTTGACCGAATTCAGCTTAATTCCCAATAAAACACTCATTAAAAGTGATTTCATCTCGATCGAACAATAAATAAAAATGTACCTCGATTTTTAATAACATTTTCAAAATCGACGTAACTCGGCCTAAGAAAAACATTTTGAGTATTTGTTCACTGTTTTCAAATATAACCACTGAAACCATTATTTTTGTAATTTTTGCGTTAATTCAAGCAAATGTAACGATATTCATTCAACAAACTCTTAAAATTCAATTTTAAATAAGAAATCGTTGTCACGGATTTTGTATCTTGAAGGAAAAAAACATGCGATTTTTTCGGTACACTTTTGAATGCATTTTTTTTGGGAGAAATGTTTGACCGAATTCAGCTTAATTCCCTATAAAACACTCATTGAAAGTGATTTCATCTCGATTGAACAATAATTAAAAATTTACCTCGATTTTTAATAACATTTTCAAAATCGACGTTTCACGGCCAAAGAAGCATACTTTGAGTATTTCTTCACTATTTTCAAATATGTTCACTGAAAGCATTATTTTTATACTTTTTGCTTTAATTCAAGCAAATGTAACGATATTCAATCAAAAAACTGTTAAAATTAAATTTTTCAATAAGAAATCGTTGTCACGGATTTTGTATCTTGAAGAAGAAAAACATGCGATTTTTTCGGTACTTTTTTGAATGCATTTTTTCAGGAGAAATTTTTGACCGAATTCAGCTTAATTCCCTATAAAACACTCTTTGAAAGTTATTTCATCTTGATTGAACAATAATTAAAAATTTACCTCGATTTTTAATAACATTTTCAAAATCGACGTTTCACGGCCAAAGAAGCATACTTTGAGTATTTCTTCACTATTTTCAAATATGTTCACTGAAACCATTATTTTTATACTTTTTGCTTTAATTCAAGCAATGTAACGATATTCATTCAAAAAGCTGTTAAAATTCAATTTTCAGTAAGAAATCGTATTCACGGATTTTGTGTCTTGAAGAAGAAAAACCTGCGACTTTTTCGGTACTTTTTTGAATGAATTTTTTTCAGGAGAAATTTTTGACCGAATTCAGCTTAATTCCCTATAAAACACTCATTAAAAGTGATTTCATCTCGATTGAACAATAAATAAAAATGTACCTCGATTTTTAATAACATTTTCAAAAATCGACGTTTCACGGCCAAAGAAGCATATTTTGAGTATTTCTTCACTATTTTCAAAAATAACCACTGAAACCATTATTTTTATACTTTTTGCTTTAATTCAAGCAAATGTAACGATATTCATTCAACAAACTGTTAAAATTCAATTTTAAATAAGAAATCGTTGTCACGGATTTTGTATCTTGAAGAAAAAAAACATGCGATTTTTTCGGTACTTTTTTGAATGCATTTTTTTCTGGAGAAATTTTTGACCGAATTCAGCTTAATTCCCTATAAAACACTCAATAAAAGTGATTTCATCTCGATTGAACAATAAATAAAAGTGTACCTCGATTTTTAATAACATTTTCACAATCGACGTAACTCGGCCTAAGAAAAACATTTTGAGTATTTGTTCACTATTTACAAATATATTCACTGAAACCATTATTTTTATACTTTTTGCTTTAATTCAAGCAAATGTAACGATATTCATTCAAAAAACTGTTAAAATTCAATTTTTCAATAAGAAATCGTTGTCACGGATTTTGTATCTTGAAGAAGAAAAACATGCGATTTTTTCGGTACTTTTTTGAATGCATTTTTTTCTGGAGAAATTTTTGACCGAATTCAGCTTAATTCCCTATAAAACACTCATTGAAAGTGATTTCATCTCGATTGAACAATAAATAAAAATGTACCTCGATTTTTAATAACATTTTCAAAATCGACGTAACTCGGCCTAAGAAAAACATTTTGAGTATTTGTTCACTGTTTTCAAATATAACCACTGAAACCATTATTTTTGTGATTTTTGCGTTAATTCAAGCAAATGTAACGATATTCATTCAACAAACTGTTAAAATTCAATTTTAAATAAGAAATCGTTGTCACGGATTTTGTATCTTGAAGGAAAAAAACATGCGATTTTTTCGGTACACTTTTGAATGCATTTTTTTTGGGAGAAATGTTTGACCGAATTCAGCTTAATTCCCTATAAAACACTCATTGAAAGTGATTTCATCTCGATTGAACAATAATTAAAAATTTACCTCGATTTTTAATAACATTTTCAAAATCGACGTTTCACGGCCAAAGAAGCATACTTTGAGTATTTCTTCACTATTTTCAAATATGTTCACTGAAAGCATTATTTTTATACTTTTTGCTTTAATTCAAGCAAATGTAACGATATTCAATCAAAAAACTGTTAAAATTAAATTTTTCAATAAGAAATCGTTGTCACGGATTTTGTATCTTGAAGAAGAAAAACATGCGATTTTTTCGGTACTTTTTTGAATGCATTTTTTCAGGAGAAATTTTTGACCGAATTCAGCTTAATTCCCTATAAAACACTCTTTGAAAGTTATTTCATCTTGATTGAACAATAATTAAAAATTTACCTCGATTTTTAATAACATTTTCAAAATCGACGTTTCACGGCCAAAGAAGCATACTTTGAGTATTTCTTCACTATTTTCAAATATGTTCACTGAAACCATTATTTTTATACTTTTTGCTTTAATTCAAGCAATGTAACGATATTCATTCAAAAAGCTGTTAAAATTCAATTTTCAGTAAGAAATCGTATTCACGGATTTTGTGTCTTGAAGAAGAAAAACCTGCGACTTTTTCGGTACTTTTTTGAATGAATTTTTTTCTGGAGAAATTTTTGACCGAATTCAGCTTAATTCCCTATAAAACACTCATTAAAAGTGATTTCATCTCGATTGAACAATAAATAAAAATGTACCTCGATTTTTAATAACATTTTCAAAAATCGACGTTTCACGGCCAAAGAAGCATATTTTGAGTATTTCTTCACTATTTTCAAAAATAACCACTGAAACCATTATTTTTATACTTTTTGCTTTAATTCAAGCAAATGTAACGATATTCATTCAACAAACTGTTAAAATTCAATTTTAAATAAGAAATCGTTGTCACGGATTTTGTATCTTGAAGAAAAAAAACATGCGATTTTTTCGGTACTTTTTTGAATGCATTTTTTTCTGGAGAAATTTTTGACCGAATTCAGCTTAATTCCCTATAAAACACTCAATAAAAGTGATTTCATCTCGATTGAACAATAAATAAAAGTGTACCTCGATTTTTAATAACATTTTCACAATCGACGTAACTCGGCCTAAGAAAAACATTTTGAGTATTTGTTCACTATTTACAAATATATTCACTGAAACCATTATTTTTATACTTTTTGCTTTAATTCAAGCAAATGTAACGATATTCATTCAAAAAACTGTTAAAATTCAATTTTTCAATAAGAAATCGTTGTCACGGATTTTGTATCTTGAAGAAGAAAAACATGCGATTTTTTCGGTACTTTTTTGAATGCATTTTTTTCTGGAGAAATTTTTGACCGAATTCAGCTTAATTCCCTATAAAACACTCATTGAAAGTGATTTCATCTCGATTGAACAATAAATAAAAATGTACCTCGATTTTTAATAACATTTTCAAAATCGACGTAACTCGGCCTAAGAAAAACATTTTGAGTATTTGTTCACTGTTTTCAAATATAACCACTGAAACCATTATTTTTGTGATTTTTGCGTTAATTCAAGCAAATGTAACGATATTCATTCAACAAACTGTTAAAATTCAATTTTAAATAAGAAATCGTTGTCACGGATTTTGTATCTTGAAGAAAAAAAACATGCGATTTTTTCGGTACACTTTTGAATGCATTTTTTTCGGGAGAAATGTTTGACCGAATTCAGCTTAATTCCCTATAAAACACTCATTGAAAGTGATTTCATCTCGATTGAACAATAATTAAAAATTTACCTCGATTTTTAATAACATTTTCAAAATCGACGTTTCACGGCCAAAGAAGCTTACTTTGAGTATTTCTTCACTATTTTCAAATATGTTCACTGAAACCATTATTTTTATACTTTTTGCTTTAATTCGAGCAAATGTAACGATATTCAATCAAAAAACTGTTAAAATTAAATTTTTCAATAAGAAATCGTTGTCACGGATTTTGTATCTTGAAGAAGAAAAACATGCGATTTTTTCGGTACTTTTTTGAATGCATTTTTTTCAGGAGAAATTTTTGACCGAATTCAGCTTAATTCCCAATAAAACACTCATTAAAAGTGATTTCATTTCGATCGAACAATAAATAAAAATGTACCTCGATTTTTAATAACATTTTCAAAATCGACGTAACTCGGCCTAAGAAAAACATTTTGAGTATTTGTTCACTGTTTTCAAATATAACCACTGAAACCATTATTTTTGTAATTTTTGCGTTAATTCAAGCAACTGTAACGATATTCATTCAACAAACTCTTAAAATTCAATTTTAAATAAGAAATCGTTGTCACGGATTTTGTATCTTGAAGGAAAAAAACATGCGATTTTTTCGGTACACTTTTGAATGCATTTTTTTCGGGAGAAATGTTTGACCGAATTCAGCTTAATTCCCTATAAAACACTCATTGAAAGTGATTTCATCTCGATTGAACAATAATTAAAAATTTACCTCGATTTTTAATAACATTTTCAAAATCGACGTTTCACGGCCAAAGAAGCATACTTTGAGTATTTCTTCACTATTTTCAAATATGTTCACTGAAAGCATTATTTTTATACTTTTTGCTTTAATTCAAGCAAATGTAACGATATTCAATCAAAAAACTGTTAAAATTAAATTTTTCAATAAGAAATCGTTGTCACGGATTTTGTATCTTGAAGAAAAAAAACATGCGATTTTTTCGGTACTTTTTTGAATGCATTTTTTTCTGGAGAAATTTTTGACCGAATTCAGCTTAATTCCCTATAAAACACTCAATAAAAGTGATTTCATCTCGATTGAACAATAAATAAAAATGTACCTCGATTTTTAATAACATTTTCACAATCGACGTAACTCGGCCTAAGAAAAACATTTTGAGTATTTGTTCACTATTTACAAATATATTCACTGAAACCATTATTTTTATACTTTTTGCTTTAATTCAAGCAAATGTAACGATATTCATTCAAAAAACTGTTAAAATTCAATTTTTCAATAAGAAATCGTTGTCACGGATTTTGTATCTTGAAGAAGAAAAACATGCGATTTTTTCGGTACTTTTTTGAATGCATTTTTTTCTGGAGAAATTTTTGACCGAATTCAGCTTAATTCCCTATAAAACACTCATTGAAAGTGATTTCATCTCGATTGAACAATAAATAAAAATGTACCTCGATTTTTAATAACATTTTCAAAATCGACGTAACTCGGCCTAAGAAAAACATTTTGAGTATTTGTTCACTGTTTTCAAATATAACCACTGAAACCATTATTTTTGTGATTTTTGCGTTAATTCAAGCAAATGTAACGATATTCATTCAACAAACTCTTAAAATTCAATTTTAAATAAGAAATCGTTGTCACGGATTTTGTATCTTGAAGAAAAAAAACATGCGATTTTTTCGGTACACTTTTGAATGCATTTTTTTCGGGAGAAATGTTTGACCGAATTCAGCTTAATTCCCTATAAAACACTCATTGAAAGTGATTTCATCTCGATTGAACAATAAATAAAAATGTACCTCGATTTTTAATAACATTTTCAAAATCGACGTTTCACGGCCAAAGAAGCATACTTTGAGTATTTCTTCACTATTTTCAAATATATTCATTGAAACCATTATTTTTATACTTTTTGCTTTAATTCAAGCAATGTAACGATATTCATTCAAAAAACTGTTAAAATTCAATTTTCAATAAGAAATCGTATTCACGGATTTTGTGTCTTGAAGAAGAAAAACCTGCGATTTTTTCGGTACTTTTTTGAATGAATTTTTTTCTGGAGAAATTTTTGACCGAATTCAGCTTAATTCCCTATAAAACACTCATTGAAAGTGATTTCATCTCGATTGAACAATAATTAAAAATTTACCTCGATTTTTAATAACATTTTCAAAATCGACGTTTCACGGCCAAAGAAGCATACTTTGAGTATTTCTTCACTATTTTCAAATATGTTCACTGAAACCATTATTTTTATACTTTTTGCTTTAATTCAAGCAAATGTAACGATATTCAATCAAAAAACTGTTAAAATTAAATTTTTCAATAAGAAATCGTTGTCACGGATTTTGTATCTTGAAGAAGAAAAACATGCGATTTTTTCGGTACTTTTTTGAATGCATTTTTTTCAGGAGAAATTTTTGACCGAATTCAGCTTAATTCCCTATAAAACACTCATTAAAAGTGATTTCATCTCGATTGAACAATAAATAAAAATGTACCTCGATTTTTAATAACATTTTCAAAATCGACGTTTCACGGCCAAAGAAGCATATTTTGAGTATTTCTTCACTATTTTCAAATATAACCACTGAAACCATTATTTTTATACTTTTTGCTTTAATTCAAGCAATGTAACGATATTCATTCAAAAAACTGTTAAAATTCAATTTTCAATAAGAAATCGTTGTCACGGATATTGTATCTTGAAGAAAAAAAACATGCGATTTTTTCGGTACACTTTTGAATGCATTTTTTTTTTGGAGAAATGTTTGACCGAATTCAGCTTAATTCCCTATAAAACACTCTTTGAAAGTGATTTCATCTTGATTGAACAATAATTAAAAATTTACCTCGATTTTTAATAACATTTTCAAAATCGACGTTTCACGGCCAAAGAAGCATACTTTGAGTATTTCTTCACTATTTTCAAATATGTTCACTGAAACCATTATTTTTATACTTTTTGCTTTAATTCAAGCAATGTAACGATATTCATTCAAAAAACTGTTAAAATTCAATTTTCAGTAAGAAATCGTATTCACGGATTTTGTGTCTTGAAGAAGAAAAACCTGCGATTTTTTCGGTACTTTTTTGAATGAATTTTTTTCTGGAGAAATTTTTGACCGAATTCAGCTTAATTCCCTATAAAACACTCATTGAAAGTGATTTCATCTCGATTGAACAATAAATAAAAATGTACCTCGATTTTTAATAACATTTTCAAAATCGACGTAACTCGGCCTAAGGAAAACATTTTGAGTATTTGTTCACTGTTTTCAAATATAACCACTGAAACCATTATTTTTGTAATTTTTGCGTTAATTCAAGCAAATGTAACGATATTCATTCAACAAACTGTTAAAAGTCAATTTTAAATAAGAAATCGTTGTCACGGATTTTGTGTCTTGAAGAAAAAAAACATGCGATTTTTTCGGTACACTTTTGAATGCATTTTTTTCTGGAGAAATGTTTGACCGAATTCAGCTTAATTCCCTATAAAACACTCATTGAAAGTGATTTCATCTCGATTGAACAATAATTAAAAATTTACCTCGATTTTTAATAACATTTTCAAAATCGACGTTTCACGGCCAAAGAAGCTTACTTTGAGTATTTCTTCACTATTTTCAAAAATAGCCACTGAAACCATTATTTTTATACTTTTTGCTTTAATTCAAGCAAATGTAACGATATTCAATCAAAAAAACTGTTAAAATTAAATTTTTCAATAAGAAATCGTTGTCACGGATTTTGTATCTTGAAGAAGAAAAACATGCGATTTTTTCGGTACTTTTTTGAATGCATTTTTTTCTGGAGAAATTTTTGACCGAATTCAGCTTAATTCCCTATAAAACACTCATTAAAAGTGATTTCATCTCGATTGAACAATAAATAAAAATGTACCTCGATTTTTAATAACATTTTCAAAATCGACGTTTCACGGCCAAAGAAGCATATTTTGAGTATTTCTTCACTATTTTCAAAAATAGCCACTGAAACCATTATTTTTATACTTTTTGCTTTAATTCAAGCAAATGTAACGATATTCATTCAAAAAACTGTTAAAATTCAATTTTTCAATAAGAAATCGTTGTCACGGATTTTGTATCTTGAAGAAGAAAAACATGCGATTTTTTCGGTACTTTTTTGAATGCATTTTTTTCTGGAGAAATTTTTGACCGAATTCAGCTTAATTCCCTATAAAACACTCATTGAAAGTGATTTCATCTCGATTGAACAATAAATAAAAATGTACCTCGATTTTTAATAACATTTTCAAAATCGACGTAACTCGGCCTAAGAAAAACATTTTGAGTATTTGTTCACTGTTTTCAAATATAACCACTGAAACCATTATTTTTGTGATTTTTGCGTTAATTCAAGCAAATGTAACGATATTCATTCAACAAACTCTTAAAATTCAATTTTAAATAAGAAATCGTTGTCACGGATTTTGTATCTTGAAGAAAAAAAACATGCGATTTTTTCGGTACACTTTTGAATGCATTTTTTTCGGGAGAAATGTTTGACCGAATTCAGCTTAATTCCCTATAAAACACTCATTGAAAGTGATTTCATCTCGATTGAACAATAAATAAAAATGTACCTCGATTTTTAATAACATTTTCAAAATCGACGTTTCACGGCCAAAGAAGCATACTTTGAGTATTTCTTCACTATTTTCAAATATATTCATTGAAACCATTATTTTTATACTTTTTGCTTTAATTCAAGCAATGTAACGATATTCATTCAAAAAACTGTTAAAATTCAATTTTCAATAAGAAATCGTATTCACGGATTTTGTGTCTTGAAGAAGAAAAACCTGCGATTTTTTCGGTACTTTTTTGAATGAATTTTTTTCTGGAGAAATTTTTGACCGAATTCAGCTTAATTCCCTATAAAACACTCATTGAAAGTGATTTCATCTCGATTGAACAATAATTAAAAATTTACCTCGATTTTTAATAACATTTTCAAAATCGACGTTTCACGGCCAAAGAAGCATACTTTGAGTATTTCTTCACTATTTTCAAATATGTTCACTGAAACCATTATTTTTATACTTTTTGCTTTAATTCAAGCAAATGTAACGATATTCAATCAAAAAACTGTTAAAATTAAATTTTTCAATAAGAAATCGTTGTCACGGATTTTGTATCTTGAAGAAGAAAAACATGCGATTTTTTCGGTACTTTTTTGAATGCATTTTTTTCAGGAGAAATTTTTGACCGAATTCAGCTTAATTCCCTATAAAACACTCATTAAAAGTGATTTCATCTCGATTGAACAATAAATAAAAATGTACCTCGATTTTTAATAACATTTTCAAAATCGACGTTTCACGGCCAAAGAAGCATATTTTGAGTATTTCTTCACTATTTTCAAATATAACCACTGAAACCATTATTTTTATACTTTTTGCTTTAATTCAAGCAATGTAACGATATTCATTCAAAAAACTGTTAAAATTCAATTTTCAATAAGAAATCGTTGTCACGGATATTGTATCTTGAAGAAAAAAAACATGCGATTTTTTCGGTACACTTTTGAATGCATTTTTTTTTTGGAGAAATGTTTGACCGAATTCAGCTTAATTCCCTATAAAACACTCTTTGAAAGTGATTTCATCTTGATTGAACAATAATTAAAAATTTACCTCGATTTTTAATAACATTTTCAAAATCGACGTTTCACGGCCAAAGAAGCATACTTTGAGTATTTCTTCACTATTTTCAAATATGTTCACTGAAACCATTATTTTTATACTTTTTGCTTTAATTCAAGCAATGTAACGATATTCATTCAAAAAACTGTTAAAATTCAATTTTCAGTAAGAAATCGTATTCACGGATTTTGTGTCTTGAAGAAGAAAAACCTGCGATTTTTTCGGTACTTTTTTGAATGAATTTTTTTCTGGAGAAATTTTTGACCGAATTCAGCTTAATTCCCTATAAAACACTCATTGAAAGTGATTTCATCTCGATTGAACAATAAATAAAAATGTACCTCGATTTTTAATAACATTTTCAAAATCGACGTAACTCGGCCTAAGGAAAACATTTTGAGTATTTGTTCACTGTTTTCAAATATAACCACTGAAACCATTATTTTTGTAATTTTTGCGTTAATTCAAGCAAATGTAACGATATTCATTCAACAAACTGTTAAAAGTCAATTTTAAATAAGAAATCGTTGTCACGGATTTTGTGTCTTGAAGAAAAAAAACATGCGATTTTTTCGGTACACTTTTGAATGCATTTTTTTCTGGAGAAATGTTTGACCGAATTCAGCTTAATTCCCTATAAAACACTCATTGAAAGTGATTTCATCTCGATTGAACAATAATTAAAAATTTACCTCGATTTTTAATAACATTTTCAAAATCGACGTTTCACGGCCAAAGAAGCTTACTTTGAGTATTTCTTCACTATTTTCAAAAATAGCCACTGAAACCATTATTTTTATACTTTTTGCTTTAATTCAAGCAAATGTAACGATATTCAATCAAAAAAACTGTTAAAATTAAATTTTTCAATAAGAAATCGTTGTCACGGATTTTGTATCTTGAAGAAGAAAAACATGCGATTTTTTCGGTACTTTTTTGAATGCATTTTTTTCTGGAGAAATTTTTGACCGAATTCAGCTTAATTCCCTATAAAACACTCATTAAAAGTGATTTCATCTCGATTGAACAATAAATAAAAATGTACCTCGATTTTTAATAACATTTTCAAAATCGACGTTTCACGGCCAAAGAAGCATATTTTGAGTATTTCTTCACTATTTTCAAAAATAGCCACTGAAACCATTATTTTTATACTTTTTGCTTTAATTCAAGCAAATGTAACGATATTCATTCAAAAAACTGTTAAAATTCAATTTTCAATAAGAAATCGTTGTCACGGATTTTGTGTCTTGAAGAAGAAAAACCTGCGATTTTTTCGGTACTTTTTTGAATGAATTTTTTTCTGGAGAAATTTTTGACCGAATTCAGCTTAATTCCCTATAAAACACTCATTGAAAGTGATTTCATCTCGATTGAACAATAATTAAAAATTTACCTCGATTTTTAATAACATTTTCAAAATCGACGTTTCACGGCCAAAGAAGCATACTTTGAGTATTTCTTCACTATTTTCAAATATGTTCACTGAAACCATTATTTTTATACTTTTTGCTTTAATTCAAGCAAATGTAACGATATTCAATCAAAAAACTGTTAAAATTAAATTTTTCAATAAGAAATCGTTGTCACGGATTTTGTATCTTGAAGAAGAAAAACATGCGATTTTTTCGGTACTTTTTTGAATGCATTTTTTTCAGGAGAAATTTTTGACCGAATTCAGCTTAATTCCCTATAAAACACTCATTAAAAGTGATTTCATCTCGATTGAACAATAAATAAAAATGTACCTCGATTTTTAATAACATTTTCAAAATCGACGTTTCACGGCCAAAGAAGCATATTTTGAGTATTTCTTCACTATTTTCAAATATAACCACTGAAACCATTATTTTTATACTTTTTGCTTTAATTCAAGCAATGTAACGATATTCATTCAAAAAACTGTTAAAATTCAATTTTCAATAAGAAATCGTTGTCACGGATATTGTATCTTGAAGAAAAAAAACATGCGATTTTTTCGGTACACTTTTGAATGCATTTTTTTTTTGGAGAAATGTTTGACCGAATTCAGCTTAATTCCCTATAAAACACTCTTTGAAAGTGATTTCATCTTGATTGAACAATAATTAAAAATTTACCTCGATTTTTAATAACATTTTCAAAATCGACGTTTCACGGCCAAAGAAGCATACTTTGAGTATTTCTTCACTATTTTCAAATATGTTCACTGAAACCATTATTTTTATACTTTTTGCTTTAATTCAAGCAAATGTAACGATATTCATTCAAAAAACTGTTAAAATTCAATTTTTCAATAAGAAATCGTTGTCACGGATTTTGTGTCTTGAAGAAGAAAAACCTGCGATTTTTTCGGTACTTTTTTGAATGCATTTTTTTCTGGAGAAATTTTTGACCGAATTCAGCTTAATTCCCTATAAAACACTCATTAAAAGTGATTTCATCTCGATTGAACAATAAATAAAAATGTACCTCGATTTTTAATAACATTTTCAAAATCGACGTTTCACGGCCAAAGAAGCATATTTTGAGTATTTCTTCACTATTTTCAAAAATAGCCACTGAAACCATTATTTTTATACTTTTTGCTTTAATTCAAGCAAATGTAACGATATTCATTCAAAAAACTGTTAAAATTCAATTTTTCAATAAGAAATCGTTGTCACGGATTTTGTGTCTTGAAGAAGAAAAACCTGCGATTTTTTCGGTACTTTTTTGAATGAATTTTTTTCTGGAGAAATTTTTGACCGAATTCAGCTTAATTCCCTATAAAACACTCATTGAAAGTGATTTCATCTCGATTGAACAATAATTAAAAATTTACCTCGAATTTTAATAACATTTTCAAAATCGACGTTTCACGGCCAAAGAAGCATACTTTGAGTATTTCTTCACTATTTTCAAATATGTTCACTGAAAGCATTATTTTTATACTTTTTGCTTTAATTCAAGCAAATGTAACGATATTCAATCAAAAAACTGTTAAAATTAAATTTTTCAATAAGAAATCGTTGTCACGGACTTTGTACCTTGAAGAAGAAAAACATGCGATTTTTTCGGTACTTTTTTGAATGCATTTTTTTCTGGAGAAATTTTTGACCGAATTCAGCTTAATTCCCTATAAAACACTCAATAAAAGTGATTTCATCTCGATTGAACAATAAATAAAAATGTACCTCGATTTTTAATAACATTTTTACAATCGACGTAACTCGGCCTAAGAAAAACATTTTGAGTATTTGTTCACTATTTACAAATATATTCACTGAAACCATTATTTTTATACTTTTTGCTTTAATTCAAGCAAATGTAACGATATTCATTCAAAAAACTGTTAAAATTCAATTTTTCAATAAGAAATCGTTGTCACGGATTTTGTATCTTGAAGAAGAAAAACATGCGATTTTTTCGGTACTTTTTTGAATGAATTTTTTTCTGGAGAAATTTTTGACCGAATTCAGCTTAATTCCCTATAAAACACTCATTGAAAGTGATTTCATCTCGATTGAACAATAAATAAAAATGTACCTCGATTTTTAATAACATTTTCAAAATCGACGTAACTCGGCCTAAGAAAAACACTTTGAGTATTTGTTCACTGTTTTCAAATATAACCACTGAAACCATTATTTTTATACTTTTTGCTTTAATTCAAGCAATGTAACGATATTCATTCAAAAAACTGTTAAAATTCAATTTTCAATAAGAAATCGTTGTCACGGATATTGTATCTTGAAGAAAAAAAACATGCGATTTTTTCGGTACACTTTTGAATGCATTTTTTTTGGGAGAAATTTTTGACCGAATTCAGCTTAATTCCCTATAAAACACTCTTTGAAAGTGATTTCATCTTGATTGAACAATAATTAAAAATTTACCTCGATTTTTAATAACATTTTCAAAATCGACGTTTCACGGCCAAAGAAGCATACTTTGAGTATTTCTTCACTATTTTCAAATATGTTCACTGAAACCATTATTTTTATACTTTTTGCTTTAATTCAAGCAATGTAACGATATTCATTCAAAAAACTGTTAAAATTCAATTTTCAGTAAGAAATCGTATTCACGGATTTTGTGTCTTGAAGAAGAAAAACCTGCGATTTTTTCGGTACTTTTTTGAATGAATTTTTTTCTGGAGAAATTTTTGACCGAATTCAGCTTAATTCCCTATAAAACACTCATTGAAAGTGATTTCATCTGGATTGAAAAATAAATAAATATGTACCTCGATTTTTAATAACATTTTCAAAATCGACGTAACTCGGCCTAAGGAAAACATTTTGAGTATTTGTTCACTGTTTTCAAATATAACCACTGAAACCATTATTTTTGTAATTTTTGCGTTAATTCAAGCAAATGTAACGATATTCATTCAACAAACTGTTAAAATTCAATTTTAAATAAGAAATCGTCACGGATTTTGTATTTTGAAAAAAAAAACATGCGATTTTTTCGGTACACTTTTGAATGCATTTTTTTCTGGAGAAATATTTGACCGAATTCAGCTTAATTCCCTATAAAACACTCATTGAAAGTGATTTCATCTCGATTGAACAATAATTAAAAATTTACCTCGATTTTTAATAACATTTTCAAAATCGACGTTTCACGGCCAAAGAAGCTTACTTTGAGTATTTCTTCACTATTTTCAAATATGTTCACTGAAACCATTATTTTTATACTTTTTGCTTTAATTCAAGCAAATGTAACGATATTCAATCAAAAAACTGTTAAAATTAAATTTTTCAATAAGAAATCGTTGTCACGGATTTTGTATCTTGAAGAAGAAAAACATGCGATTTTTTCGGTACTTTTTTGAATGCATTTTTTTCTGGAGAAATTTTTGACCGAATTCAGCTTAATTCCCTATAAAACACTCATTAAAAGTGATTGCATCTCGATTGAACAATAAATAAAAATTTACCTCGATTTTTAATAACATTTTCAAAATCGACGTTTCACGGCCAAAGAAGCATATTTTGAGTATTTCTTCACTATTTTCAAATATGTTCACTGAAACCATTATTTTTATACTTTTTGCTTTAATTCAAGCAAATGTAACGATATTCATTCAAAAAACTGTTAAAATTCAATTTTTCAATAAGAAATCGTTGTCACGGATTTTGTATCTTGAAGAAGAAAAACTTGCGATTTTTTTCGGTACTTTTTTGAATGCATTTTTTTCTGGAGAAATTTTTGACCGAATTCAGCTTAATTCCCTATAAAACACTCATTGAAAGTGATTTCATCTCGATTGACCAATAATTAAAAATTTACCTCGATTTTTAATAACATTTTCAAAATCGACGTAACTCGGCCTAAGGAAAACATTTTGAGTATTTGTTCACTGTTTTCAAATATAACCACTGAAACCATTATTTTTGTAATTTTTGCGTTAATTCAAGCAAATGTAACGATATTCATTCAACAAACTGTTAAAATTCAATTTTAAATAAGAAATCGTCACGGATTTTGTATCTTGAAAAAAAAAACATGCGATTTTTTCGGTACACTTTTGAATGCATTTTTTTCTGGAGAAATGTTTGACCGAATTCAGCTTAATTCCCTATAAAACACTCATTGAAAGTGATTTCATCTCGATTGAACAATAATTAAAAATTTACCTCGATTTTTAATAACATTTTCAAAATCGACGTTTCACGGCCAAAGAAGCTTACTTTGAGTATTTCTTCACTATTTTCAAATATGTTCACTGAAACCATTATTTTTATACTTTTTGCTTTAATTCAAGCAAATGTAACGATATTCAATCAAAAAACTGTTAAAATTAAATTTTTCAATAAGAAATCGTTGTCACGGATTTTGTATCTTGAGGAAGAAAAACATGCGATTTTTTCGGTACTTTTTTGAATGCATTTTTTTCAGGAGAAATTTTTGACCGAATTCAGCTTAATTCCCTATAAAACACTCATTGAAAGTGATTTCATCTCGATTGAACAATAATTAAAAATTTACCTCGATTTTTAATAACATTTTCAAAATCGACGTTTCACGGCCAAAGAAGCATACTTTGAGTATTTCTTCACTATTTTCAAATATAACCACTGAAACCATTATTTTTATACTTTTTGCTTTAATTCAAGCAATGTAACGATATTCATTCAAAAAACTGTTAAAATTCAATTTTCAATAAGAAATCGTTGTCACGGATTTTGTATCTTGAAGAAGAAAAACATGCGATTTTTTCGGTACTTTTTTGAATGAATTTTTTTCTGGAGAAATTTTTGACCGAATTCAGCTTAATTCCCTATAAAACACTCATTGAAAGTGATTTCATCTCGATTGAACAATAAATAAAAATGTACCTCGATTTTTAATAACATTTTCAAAATCGACGTAACTCGGCCTAAGAAAAACACTTTGAGTATTTGTTCACTGTTTTCAAATATAACCACTGAAACCATTATTTTTATACTTTTTGCTTTAATTCAAGCAATGTAACGATATTCATTCAAAAAACTGTTAAAATTCAATTTTCAATAAGAAATCGTTGTCACGGATATTGTATCTTGAAGAAAAAAAACATGCGATTTTTTCGGTACACTTTTGAATGCATTTTTTTTGGGAGAAATTTTTGACCGAATTCAGCTTAATTCCCTATAAAACACTCTTTGAAAGTGATTTCATCTTGATTGAACAATAATTAAAAATTTACCTCGATTTTTAATAACATTTTCAAAATCGACGTTTCACGGCCAAAGAAGCATACTTTGAGTATTTCTTCACTATTTTCAAATATGTTCACTGAAACCATTATTTTTATACTTTTTGCTTTAATTCAAGCAATGTAACGATATTCATTCAAAAAACTGTTAAAATTCAATTTTCAGTAAGAAATCGTATTCACGGATTTTGTGTCTTGAAGAAGAAAAACCTGCGATTTTTTCGGTACTTTTTTGAATGAATTTTTTTCTGGAGAAATTTTTGACCGAATTCAGCTTAATTCCCTATAAAACACTCATTGAAAGTGATTTCATCTGGATTGAAAAATAAATAAATATGTACCTCGATTTTTAATAACATTTTCAAAATCGACGTAACTCGGCCTAAGGAAAACATTTTGAGTATTTGTTCACTGTTTTCAAATATAACCACTGAAACCATTATTTTTGTAATTTTTGCGTTAATTCAAGCAAATGTAACGATATTCATTCAACAAACTGTTAAAATTCAATTTTAAATAAGAAATCGTCACGGATTTTGTATTTTGAAAAAAAAAACATGCGATTTTTTCGGTACACTTTTGAATGCATTTTTTTCTGGAGAAATATTTGACCGAATTCAGCTTAATTCCCTATAAAACACTCATTGAAAGTGATTTCATCTCGATTGAACAATAATTAAAAATTTACCTCGATTTTTAATAACATTTTCAAAATCGACGTTTCACGGCCAAAGAAGCTTACTTTGAGTATTTCTTCACTATTTTCAAATATGTTCACTGAAACCATTATTTTTATACTTTTTGCTTTAATTCAAGCAAATGTAACGATATTCAATCAAAAAACTGTTAAAATTAAATTTTTCAATAAGAAATCGTTGTCACGGATTTTGTATCTTGAAGAAGAAAAACATGCGATTTTTTCGGTACTTTTTTGAATGCATTTTTATCTGGAGAAATTTTTGACCGAATTCAGCTTAATTCCCTATAAAACACTCATTAAAAGTGATTGCATCTCGATTGAACAATAAATAAAAATTTACCTCGATTTTTAATAACATTTTCAAAATCGACGTTTCACGGCCAAAGAAGCATATTTTGAGTATTTCTTCACTATTTTCAAATATGTTCACTGAAACCATTATTTTTATACTTTTTGCTTTAATTCAAGCAAATGTAACGATATTCATTCAAAAAACTGTTAAAATTCAATTTTTCAATAAGAAATCGTTGTCACGGATTTTGTATCTTGAAGAAGAAAAACTTGCGATTTTTTTCGGTACTTTTTTGAATGCATTTTTTTCTGGAGAAATTTTTGACCGAATTCAGCTTAATTCCCTATAAAACACTCATTGAAAGTGATTTCATCTCGATTGACCAATAATTAAAAATTTACCTCGATTTTTAATAACATTTTCAAAATCGACGTAACTCGGCCTAAGGAAAACATTTTGAGTATTTGTTCACTGTTTTCAAATATAACCACTGAAACCATTATTTTTGTAATTTTTGCGTTAATTCAAGCAAATGTAACGATATTCATTCAACAAACTGTTAAAATTCAATTTTAAATAAGAAATCGTCACGGATTTTGTATCTTGAAAAAAAAAACATGCGATTTTTTCGGTACACTTTTGAATGCATTTTTTTCTGGAGAAATGTTTGACCGAATTCAGCTTAATTCCCTATAAAACACTCATTGAAAGTGATTTCATCTCGATTGAACAATAATTAAAAATTTACCTCGATTTTTAATAACATTTTCAAAATCGACGTTTCACGGCCAAAGAAGCTTACTTTGAGTATTTCTTCACTATTTTCAAATATGTTCACTGAAACCATTATTTTTATACTTTTTGCTTTAATTCAAGCAAATGTAACGATATTCAATCAAAAAACTGTTAAAATTAAATTTTTCAATAAGAAATCGTTGTCACGGATTTTGTATCTTGAGGAAGAAAAACATGCGATTTTTTCGGTACTTTTTTGAATGCATTTTTTTCAGGAGAAATTTTTGACCGAATTCAGCTTAATTCCCTATAAAACACTCATTGAAAGTGATTTCATCTCGATTGAACAATAATTAAAAATTTACCTCGATTTTTAATAACATTTTCAAAATCGACGTTTCACGGCCAAAGAAGCATACTTTGAGTATTTCTTCACTATTTTCAAATATAACCACTGAAACCATTATTTTTATACTTTTTGCTTTAATTCAAGCAATGTAACGATATTCATTCAAAAAACTGTTAAAATTCAATTTTCAATAAGAAATCGTTGTCACGGATATTGTATCTTGAAGAAAAAAAACATGCGATTTTTTCGGTACACTTTTGAATGCATTTTTTTTGGGAGAAATTTTTGACCGAATTCAGCTTAATTCCCTATAAAACACTCTTTGAAAGTGATTTCATCTTGATTGAACAATAATTAAAAATTTACCTCGATTTTTAATAACATTTTCAAAATCGACGTTTCAAGGCCAAAGAAGCATACTTTGAGTATTTCTTCACTATTTTCAAATATGTTCACTGAAACCATTATTTTTATACTTTTTGCTTTAATTCAAGCAATGTAACGATATTCATTCAAAAAACTGTTAAAATTCAATTTTCAGTAAGAAATCGTATTCACGGATTTTGTGTCTTGAAGAAGAAAAACCTGCGATTTTTTCGGTACTTTTTTGAATGAATTTTTTTCTGGAGAAATTTTTGACCGAATTCAGCTTAATTCCCTATAAAACACTCATTGAAAGTGATTTCATCTGGATTGAAAAATAAATAAATATGTACCTCGATTTTTAATAACATTTTCAAAATCGACGTAACTCGGCCTAAGGAAAACATTTTGAGTATTTGTTCACTGTTTTCAAATATAACCACTGAAACCATTATTTTTGTAATTTTTGCGTTAATTCAAGCAAATGTAACGATATTCATTCAACAAACTGTTAAAATTCAATTTTAAATAAGAAATCGTCACGGATTTTGTATTTTGAAAAAAAAACATGCGATTTTTTCGGTACACTTTTGAATGCATTTTTTTCTGGAGAAATGTTTGACCGAATTCAGCTTAATTCCCTATAAAACACTCATTGAAAGTGATTTCATCTCGATTGAACAATAATTAAAAATTTACCTCGATTTTTAATAACATTTTCAAAATCGACGTTTCACGGCCAAAGAAGCTTACTTTGAGTATTTCTTCACTATTTTCAAATATGTTCACTGAAACCATTATTTTTATACTTTTTGCTTTAATTCAAGCAAATGTAACGATATTCATTCAAAAAACTGTTAAAATTAAATTTTTCAATAAGAAATCGTTGTCACGGATTTTGTATCTTGAAGAAGAAAAACATGCGATTTTTTCGGTACTTTTTTGAATGCATTTTTTTCTGGAGAAATTTTTGACCGAATTCAGCTTAATTCCCTATAAAACACTCATTAAAAGTGATTGCATCTCGATTGAACAATAAATAAAAATTTACCTCGATTTTTAATAACATTTTCAAAATCGACGTTTCACGGCCAAAGAAGCATATTTTGAGTATTTCTTCACTATTTTCAAATATGTTCACTGAAACCATTATTTTTATACTTTTTGCTTTAATTCAAGCAAATGTAACGATATTCATTCAAAAAACTGTTAAAATTCAATTTTTCAATAAGAAATCGTTGTCACGGATTTTGTATCTTGAAGAAGAAAAACATGCGATTTTTTTCGGTACTTTTTTGAATGCATTTTTTTCTGGAGAAATTTTTGACCGAATTCAGCTTAATTCCCTATAAAACACTCATTGAAAGTGATTTCATCTCGATTGACCAATAATTAAAAATTTACCTCGATTTTTAATAACATTTTCAAAATCGACGTAACTCGGCCTAAGGAAAACATTTTGAGTATTTGTTCACTGTTTTCAAATATAACCACTGAAACCATTATTTTTGTAATTTTTGCGTTAATTCAAGCAAATGTAACGATATTCATTCAACAAACTGTTAAAATTCAATTTTAAATAAGAAATCGTCACGGATTTTGTATCTTGAAAAAAAAACATGCGATTTTTTCGGTACACTTTTGAATGCATTTTTTTCTGGAGAAATGTTTGACCGAATTCAGCTTAATTCCCTATAAAACACTCATTGAAAGTGATTTCATCTCGATTGAACAATAATTAAAAATTTACCTCGATTTTTAATAACATTTTCAAAATCGACGTTTCACGGCCAAAGAAGCTTACTTTGAGTATTTCTTCACTATTTTCAAATATGTTCACTGAAACCATTATTTTTATACTTTTTGCTTTAATTCAAGCAAATGTAACGATATTCAATCAAAAAACTGTTAAAATTAAATTTTTCAATAAGAAATCGTTGTCACGGATTTTGTATCTTGAAGAAGAAAAACATGCGATTTTTTCGGTACTTTTTTGAATGCATTTTTTTCTGGAGAAATTTTTGACCGAATTCAGCTTAATTCCCTATAAAACACTCATTAAAAGTGATTGCATCTCGATTGAACAATAAATAAAAATTTACCTCGATTTTTAATAACATTTTCAAAATCGACGTTTCACGGCCAAAGAAGCATATTTTGAGTATTTCTTCACTATTTTCAAATATGTTCACTGAAACCATTATTTTTATACTTTTTGCTTTAATTCAAGCAAATGTAACGATATTCATTCAAAAAACTGTTAAAATTCAATTTTTCAATAAGAAATCGTTGTCACGGATTTTGTATCTTGAAGAAGAAAAACATGCGATTTTTTTCGGTACTTTTTTGAATGCATTTTTTTCTGGAGAAATTTTTGACCGAATTCAGCTTAATTCCCTATAAAACACTCATTGAAAGTGATTTCATCTCGATTGACCAATAATTAAAAATTTACCTCGATTTTTAATAACATTTTCAAAATCGACGTAACTCGGCCTAAGGAAAACATTTTGAGTATTTGTTCACTGTTTTCAAATATAACCACTGAAACCATTATTTTTGTAATTTTTGCGTTAATTCAAGCAAATGTAACGATATTCATTCAACAAACTGTTAAAATTCAATTTTAAATAAGAAATCGTCACGGATTTTGTATCTTGAAAAAAAAACATGCGATTTTTTCGGTACACTTTTGAATGCATTTTTTTCTGGAGAAATGTTTGACCGAATTCAGCTTAATTCCCTATAAAACACTCATTGAAAGTGATTTCATCTCGATTGAACAATAATTAAAAATTTACCTCGATTTTTAATAACATTTTCAAAATCGACGTTTCACGGCCAAAGAAGCTTACTTTGAGTATTTCTTCACTATTTTCAAATATGTTCACTGAAACCATTATTTTTATACTTTTTGCTTTAATTCAAGCAAATGTAACGATATTCAATCAAAAAACTGTTAAAATTAAATTTTTCAATAAGAAATCGTTGTCACGGATTTTGTATCTTGAAGAAGAAAAACATGCGATTTTTTCGGTACTTTTTTGAATGCATTTTTTTCTGGAGAAATTTTTGACCGAATTCAGCTTAATTCCCTATAAAACACTCATTAAAAGTGATTTCATCTCGATTGAACAATAATTAAAAATTTACCTCGATTTTTAATAACATTTTCAAAATCGACGTTTCACGGCCAAAGAAGCTTACTTTGAGTATTTCTTCACTATTTTCAAATATGTTCACTGAAACCATTATTTTTATACTTTTTGCTTTAATTCAAGCAAATGTAACGATATTCATTCAAAAAACTGTTAAAATTAAATTTTTCAATAAGAAATCGTTGTCACGGATTTTGTATCTTGAAGAAGAAAAACATGCGATTTTTTCGGTACTTTTTTGAATGCATTTTTTTCTGGAGAAATTTTTGACCGAATTCAGCTTAATTCCCTATAAAACACTCATTAAAAGTGATTGCATCTCGATTGAACAATAAATAAAAATTTACCTCGATTTTTAATAACATTTTCAAAATCGACGTTTCACGGCCAAAGAAGCATATTTTGAGTATTTCTTCACTATTTTCAAATATGTTCACTGAAACCATTATTTTTATACTTTTTGCTTTAATTCAAGCAAATGTAACGATATTCATTCAAAAAACTGTTAAAATTCAATTTTTCAATAAGAAATCGTTGTCACGGATTTTGTATCTTGAAGAAGAAAAACATGCGATTTTTTTCGGTACTTTTTTGAATGCATTTTTTTCTGGAGAAATTTTTGACCGAATTCAGCTTAATTCCCTATAAAACACTCATTGAAAGTGATTTCATCTCGATTGACCAATAATTAAAAATTTACCTCGATTTTTAATAACATTTTCAAAATCGACGTAACTCGGCCTAAGGAAAACATTTTGAGTATTTGTTCACTGTTTTCAAATATAACCACTGAAACCATTATTTTTGTAATTTTTCCGTTAATTCAAGCAAATGTAACGATATTCATTCAACAAACTGTTAAAATTCAATTTTAAATAAGAAATCGTCACGGATTTTGTATCTTGAAAAAAAAACATGCGATTTTTTCGGTACACTTTTGAATGCATTTTTTTCTGGAGAAATGTTTGACCGAATTCAGCTTAATTCCCTATAAAACACTCATTGAAAGTGATTTCATCTCGATTGAACAATAATTAAAAATTTACCTCGATTTTTAATAACATTTTCAAAATCGACGTTTCACGGCCAAAGAAGCTTACTTTGAGTATTTCTTCACTATTTTCAAATATGTTCACTGAAACCATTATTTTTATACTTTTTGCTTTAATTCAAGCAAATGTAACGATATTCAATCAAAAAACTGTTAAAATTAAATTTTTCAATAAGAAATCGTTGTCACGGATTTTGTATCTTGAAGAAGAAAAACATGCGATTTTTTCGGTACTTTTTTGAATGCATTTTTTTCTGGAGAAATTTTTGACCGAATTCAGCTTAATTCCCTATAAAACACTCATTAAAAGTGATTTCTAGCACTCTCGGCAACGGCCATATCACGCTGAGAACACCGGTTCTCGTCCGATCGCCGACGTTAGCAGCGTCGAGCGCAGTCAGTACTTGGGAATACTGCGTGCCGTTTGCTTTTTTCACTTTAGTTTCCTCTTTCAAATTCCACCAGATATGAAAAAAGCAAACAAATCTTCTTTTAGTTATTGTTTTATAAAGATGAAAGTTAATTAAATTCAAATTATTAACTAGCACTCTCGGCAACGGCCATATCACGCTGAATACACCGATTCTCGTCCGATAACCGAAGTTAAGCAGCGTCGAGCGCAGTCATTACTTGGGAGGGAGACCACTTAGGAACACTGCGTGCCGTTGGCTTTTTCACTTTTTTTTCCTCTTTTAAATTTTAATAGATATATAAAAAGCAACAGGTTTTCTTTTTGTTATTGTTTTAAAATGATGAAGGTTAATTTGTCTCACTTAATTTAAATTCGAATTATTAACTAGCACTCTCGGCAACGGCCATATCACGCTGAAAACACCGGATCCCGTCCGATCACCGAAGTTAAGCAGCGTCGAGCGCATACAGTACTTGGGAATACTGCGTGCCGTTTGTTTTTTCACTTTTGTTTCCTCTTTTAAATTCCACCAGATATGAAAAAAGCAAACATATCTTCTTTTTGTCATTGTTTTATAAAGATGAAGGTTAATTAAATTCAAATTATTAACTTGCACTCTCGGCAACGGCCATATCACGCTAAATACACCGGTTCTCGTCCGATAACCGAAGTTAAGCAGCGTCGAGCGCAGTCAGTACTTGGGAGGGCGACCACTTAGGAACACTGCTTGCCATTAGCTTTTTCACTTTTTTTTCCTCTTTTAAATTCCAATAGATATGAAAAAAGCAAACATATTTTCTTTTTGTTATTGTTTGAAAAAGATGAAGGTTAATTTGTCTCACTTAATTTAAATTCGAATTATTATCTAGCACTCTCGGCAACGGCCATATCACGCTGAGAACACCGGTTCTCGTCCGATCGCCGACGTTAGCAGCGTCGAGCGCAGTCAGTACTTGGGAATACTGCGTGCCGTTTGCTTTTTTCACTTTAGTTTCCTCTTTCAAATTCCACCAGATATGAAAAAAGCAAACAAATCTTCTTTTAGTTATTGTTTTATAAAGATGAAAGTTAATTAAATTCAAATTATTAACTAGCACTCTCGGCAACGGCCATATCACGCTGAATACACCGATTCTCGTCCGATAACCGAAGTTAAGCAGCGTCGAGCGCAGTCATTACTTGGGAGGGAGACCACTTAGGAACACTGCGTGCCGTTGGCTTTTTCACTTTTTTTTCCTCTTTTAAATTTTAATAGATATATAAAAAGCAACAGGTTTTCTTTTTGTTATTGTTTTAAAATGATGAAGGTTAATTTGTCTCACTTAATTTAAATTCGAATTATTAACTAGCACTCTCGGCAACGGCCATATCACGCTGAAAACACCGGATCCCGTCCGATCACCGAAGTTAAGCAGCGTCGAGCGCATACAGTACTTGGGAATACTGCGTGCCGTTTGTTTTTTCACTTTTGTTTCCTCTTTTAAATTCCACCAGATATGAAAAAAGCAAACATATCTTCTTTTTGTCATTGTTTTATAAAGATGAAGGTTAATTAAATTCAAATTATTAACTTGCACTCTCGGCAACGGCCATATCACGCTAAATACACCGGTTCTCGTCCGATAACCGAAGTTAAGCAGCGTCGAGCGCAGTCAGTACTTGGGAGGGCGACCACTTAGGAACACTGCTTGCCGTTAGCTTTTTCACTTTTTTTTCCTCTTTTAAATTCCAATAGATATGAAAAAAGCAAACATATTTTCTTTTTGTTATTGTTTGAAAAAGATGAAGGTTAATTTGTCTCACTTAATTTAAATTCGAATTATTATCTAGCACTCTCGGCAACGGCCATATCACGCTGAGAACACCGGATCTCGTCCGATCGCCGACGTTAGCAGCGTCGAGCGCAGTCAGTACTTGGGAATACTGCGTGCCGTTTGCTTTTTTCACTTTTGTTTCCTCTTTCAAATTCCACCAGATATGAAAAAAGCAAACAAATCTTCTTTTAGTTATTGTTTTATAGAGAAGAAAGTTAATTAAATTCAAATTATTAACTAGCACTCTCGGCAACGGCCATATCACGCTGAATACACCGGTTCTCGTCAGATAACCGAAGTTAAGCAGCGTCGAGCGCAGTCACCACTTGGGAGGGAGACCACTTAGGAACACTGCGTGCCGTTGGCTTTTTCACTTTTTTTTCCTCTTTTAAATTTTAATAGATATGAAAAAAGCAAACATGTTTTCTTTTTGTTATTGTTTTAAAATGATGAAGGTTAATTTGTCTCACTTAATTTAAATTCGAATTATTAACTAGCACTCTCGGCAACGGGCATATCACGCTGAATACACCGGTTCTCGTCCGATAACCGAAGTTAAGCAGCGTCGAGCGCAGTCAGTACTTGGGAGGGCGACCACTTAGGAACACTGCGTGCCGTTAGCTTTTCCACTTTTTTTTTTCTCTTTTAAATTCCAATAGATATGAAAAAAGCAAACATATTTTCTTTTTGTTATTGTTTGAAAAAGATGAAGGTTAATTTGTCTCACTTAATTTAAATTCGAATTATTATCTAGCACTCTCGGCAACGGCCATATCACGCTGAGAACACCGGTTCTCGTCCGATCGCCGACGTTAGCAGCGTCGAACGCAGTCAGTACTTGGGAATACTGCGTGCCGTTTGCTTTTTCACTTTTGTTTCCTCTTTCAAATTCCACCAGATATGAAAAAAGCAAACATATCTTCTTTTTGTTATTGTTTTATAAAGATGAAAGTTAATTAAATTCAATTATTAACTAGCACTCTCGGCAACGGCCATATCACGCTGAATACACCGATTCTCGTCCGATAACCGAAGTTAAGCAGCGTCGAGCGCAGTCATTACTTGGGAGGGAGACCACTTAGGAACACTGCGTGCCGTTGGCTTTTTCACTTTTTTTCCTCTTTTAAATTTTAATAGATATGAAAAAAGGAAACACGTTTTCTTTTTGTTATTGTTTTAAAATGATGAAGGTTAATTTGTCTCACTTAATTTAAATTCGAATTATTAACTAGCACTCTCGGCAACGGCCATATCACGCTGAAAACACCGGTTCACGTCCGATCACCGAAGTAAAGCAGCGTCGAGCGCATACAGTACTTGGGAATACTGCGTGCCGTTTGCTTTTTCACTTTTGTTTCCTCTTTTAAATTCCACCAGATATGAAAAAAGCAAACATATCTTCTTTTTGTTATTGTTTTCTAAAGATGAAGGTTAATTAAATTCAAATTATTAACTAGCTCTCTCGGCAACGGCCATATCACGCTGAATACACCGGTTCTCGTCCGATAACCGAAGTTAAGCAGCGTCGAGCGCAGTCAGTACTTGGGAGGGCGACCACTTAGGAACACTGCGTGCCGTTAACTTTTTCACTTTTTTTTCCTCTTTTAAATTCCAATAGATATGAAAAAAGCAAACATATTTTCTTTTTTGTTATTGTTTTAAAAAGATGGAGGTTAATTTGTCTCACTTAATTTAAATTCGAATTATTATCTAGCACTCTCGGCAACGGCCATATCACGCTGAATACACCGGTTCTCGTCCGATAACCGAAGTTAAGCAGCGTCGAGCGCAGTCATTACTTGGGAGGGAGACCACTTAGGAACACTGCGTGCCGTTGGCTTTTTCACTTTTTTTTCCTCTTTTAAATTTTAATAGATATGAAAAAAGCAAATATATTTTCTTTTTTGTTATTGTTTGAAAAAGATGAAGGTTAATTTGTCTCACTTAATTTAAATTCGAATTATTATCTAGCACTCTCGGCAACGGCCATATCACGCTGAATACACCGGTTCTCGTCCGATAACCGAAGTTAAGCAGCGTCGAGCGCAGTCATTACTTGGGAGGGAGACCACTTAGGAACACTGCGTGCCGTTGGCTTTTTCACTTTTTTTTCCTCTTTTAAATTTTAATAGATATGTAAAAAGCAAACAGGTTTTCTTTTTGTTATTGTTTTAAAATGATGAAGGTTAATTTGTCTCACTTAATTTAAATCCGAATTATTAAATAGCACTCTCGGCAACGGCCATATCACGCTGAGAACACCGGTTCTCGTCCGATCGCCGACGTTAGCAGCGTCGAGCGCAGTCAGTACTTGGGAATACTGCGTGCCGTTTGCTTTTTCACTTTTGTTTCCTCTTTCAAATTCCACCAGATATGAAAAAAGCAAACATATCTTCTTTTTGTTATTGTTTTATAAAGATGAAAGTTAATTAAATTCAAATTATTAACTAGCACTCTCGGCAACGGCCATATCACGCTGAATACACCGATTCTCGTCCGATAACCGAAGTTAAGCAGCGTCGAGCGCGGTCATTACTTGGGAGGGAGACCACTTAGGAACACTGCGTGCCGATGGCTTTTTCACTTTTTTTTCCTCTTTTAAATTTTAATAGATATGTAAAAAGCAAACAGGTTTTCTTTTTGTTATTGTTTTAAAATGATGAAGATTAATTTGTCTCACTTAATTTAAGTTCGAATTATTAACTAGCACTCTCGGCAACGGCCATATCACGCTGAAAACACCGGTTCACGTCCGATCACCGAAGTTAAGCAGCGTCGAGCGCAGTCATTACTTGGGAGGGAGACCACTTAGGAACACTGCGTGCCGTTGGCTTTTTCACTTTTTTTTCCTCTTTTAAATTTTAATAGATATGAAAAAAGCAAATATATTTTCTTTTTTGTTATTGTTTGAAAAAGATGAAGGTTAATTTGTCTCACTTAATTTAAATTCGAATTATTATCTAGCACTCTCGGCAACGGCCATATCACGCTGAATACACCGGTTCTCGTCCGATAACCGAAGTTAAGCAGCGTCGAGCGCAGTCATTACTTGGGAGGGAGACCACTTAGGAACACTGCGTGCCGTTGGCTTTTTCACTTTTTTTTCCTCTTTTAAATTTTAATAGATATGTAAAAAGCAAACAGGTTTTCTTTTTGTTATTGTTTTAAAATGATGAAGGTTAATTTGTCTCACTTAATTTAAATCCGAATTATTAAATAGCACTCTCGGCAACGGCCATATCACGCTGAGAACACCGGTTCTCGTCCGATCGCCGACGTTAGCAGCGTCGAGCGCAGTCAGTACTTGGGAATACTGCGTGCCGTTTGCTTTTTCACTTTTGTTTCCTCTTTCAAATTCCACCAGATATGAAAAAAGCAAACATATCTTCTTTTTGTTATTGTTTTATAAAGATGAAAGTTAATTAAATTCAAATTATTAACTAGCACTCTCGGCAACGGCCATATCACGCTGAATACACCGATTCTCGTCCGATAACCGAAGTTAAGCAGCGTCGAGCGCGGTCATTACTTGGGAGGGAGACCACTTAGGAACACTGCGTGCCGATGGCTTTTTCACTTTTTTTTCCTCTTTTAAATTTTAATAGATATGTAAAAAGCAAACAGGTTTTCTTTTTGTTATTGTTTTAAAATGATGAAGGTTAATTTGTCTCACTTAATTTAAGTTCGAATTATTAACTAGCACTCTCGGCAACGGCCATATCACGCTGAAAACACCGGTTCACGTCCGATCACCGAAGTTAAGCAGCGTCGAGCGCAGTCACTACTTGGGAGGGAGACCACTTAGGAAAACTGCGTGCCGTTGGCTTTTTCACTTTTTTTTCCTCTTTTAAATTTTAATAGATATGAAAAAAGCAAACATGTTTTCTTTTTGTTATTGTTTTAAAAAGATGAAGGTTAATTTGTCTCACTTAATTTAAATTCGAATTATTATCTAGCACTCTCGGCAACTGCCATATCACGCTGAATACACCGGTTCTCGTCCGATAACCGAAGTTAAGCAGCGTCGAGCGCAGTCATTACTTGGGAGGGAGACCACTTAGGAACACTGCGTGCCGTTGGCTTTTTCACTTTTTTTTCCTCTTTTAAATTTTAATAGATATGAAAAAAGCAAATATATTTTCTTTTTGTTATTGTTTGAAAAAGATGAAGGTTAATTTGTCTCACTTAATTTAAATTCGAATTATTATCTAGCACTCTCGGCAACGGCCATATCACGCTGAATACACCGGTTCTCGTCCGATAACCGAAGTTAAGCAGCGTCGAGCGCAGTCATTACTTGGGAGGGAGACCACTGAGGAACACTGCGTGCCGTTGGCTTTTTCACTTTTTTTTCCTCTTATAAATTTTAATAGATATGTAAAAAGCAAACAGGTTTTCTTTTTGTTATTGTTTTAAAATGATGAAGGTTAATTTGTCTCACTTAATTTAAATCCGAATTATTAAATAGCACTCTCGGCAACGGCCATATCACGCTGAGAACACCGGTTCTCGTCCGATCGCCGACGTTAGCAGCGTCGAGCGCAGTCAGTACTTGGGAATACTGCGTGCCGTTTGCTTTTTCACTTTTGTTTCCTCTTTCAAATTCCACCAGATATGAAAAAAGCAAACATATCTTCTTTTTGTTATTGTTTTATAAAGATGAAAGTTAATTAAATTCAAATTATTAACTAGCACTCTCGGCAACGGCCATATCACGCTGAATACACCGATTCTCGTCCGATAACCGAAGTTAAGCAGCGTCGAGCGCGGTCATTACTTGGGAGGGAGACCACTTAGGAACACTGCGTGCCGATGGCTTTTTCACTTTTTTTTCCTCTTTTAAATTTTAATAGATATGTAAAAAGCAAACAGGTTTTCTTTTTATTATTGTTTTAAAATGATGAAGGTTAATTTGTCTCACTTAATTTAAGTTCGAATTATTAACTAGCACTCTCGGCAACGGCCATATCACGCTGAAAACACCGGTTCACGTCCGATCACCGAAGTTAAGCAGCGTCGAGCGCAGTCACTACTTGGGAGGGAGACCACTTAGGAACACTGCGTGCCGTTGGCTTTTTCACTTTTTTTTCCTCTTTTAAATTTTAATAGATATGAAAAAAGCAAACATGTTTTCTTTTTGTTATTGTTTTAAAATGATGAAGGTTAATTTGTCTCACTTAATTTAAATTCGAATTATTAACTAGCACTCTCGGCAACGGCCATATCACGCTGAATACACCGGTTCTCGTCCGATAACCGAAGTTAAGCAGCGTCGAGCGCAGTCAGTACTTGGGAGGGCGACCACTTAGGAACACTGCATGCCGTTAGCTTTTTCACTTTTTTTTTCTCTTTTAAATTCCAATAGATATGAAAAAAGCAAACATATTTTCTTTTTGTTATTGTTTGAAAAAGATGAAGGTTAATTTGTCTCACTTAATTTAAATTCGAATTATTATCTAGCACTCTCGGCAACGGCCATATCACGCTGAGAACACCGGTTCTCGTCCGATCGCCGACGTTAGCAGCGTCGAGCGCAGTCAGTACTTGGGAATACTGCGTGCCGTTTGCTTTTTCACTTTTGTTTCCTCTTTCAAATTCCACCAGATATGAAAAAAGCAAACATATCTTCTTTTTGTTATTGTTTTATAAAGATGAAAGTTAATTAAATTCAATTATTAACTAGCACTCTCGGCAACGGCCATATCACGCTGAATACACCGATTCTCGTCCGATAACCGAAGTTAAGCAGCGTCGAGCGCAGTCATTACTTGGGAGGGAGACCACTTAGGAACACTGCGTGCCGTTGGCTTTTTCACTTTTTTTCCTCTTTTAAATTTTAATAGATATGAAAAAAGCAAACATGTTTTCTTTTTGTTATTGTTTTAAAAAGATGAAGGTTAATTTGTCTCACTTAATTTAAATTCGAATTATTATCTAGCACTCTCGGCAACGGCCATATCACGCTGAATACACCGGTTCTCGTCCGATAACCGAAGTTAAGCAGCGTCGAGCGCAGTCATTACTTGGGAGGGAGACCACTTAGGAACACTGCGTACCGTTGGCTTTTTCACTTTTTTTTCCTCTTTTAAATTTTAATAGATATGAAAAAAGCAAATATATTTTCTTTTTTGTTATTGTTTGAAAAAGATGAAGGTTAATTTGTCTCACTTAATTTAAATTCGAATTATTATCTAGCACTCTCGGCAACGGCCATATCACGCTGAATACACCGGTTCTCGTCCGATAACCGAAGTTAAGCAGCGTCGAGCGCAGTCATTACTTGGGAGGGAGACCACTTAGGAACACTGCGTGCCGTTGGCTTTTTCACTTTTTTTCCTCTTTTAAATTTTAATAGATATGTAAAAAGCAAACAGGTTTTCTTTTTGTTATTGTTTTAAAATGATGAAGGTTAATTTGTCTCACTTAATTTAAATCCGAATTATTAAATAGCACTCTCGGCAACGGCCATATCACGCTGGGAACACCGGTTCTCGTCCGATCGCCGACGTTAGCAGCGTCGAGCGCAGTCAGTACTTGGGAATACTGCGTGCCGTTTGCTTTTTCACTTTTGTTTCCTCTTTCAAATTCCACCAGATATGAAAAAAGCAAACATATCTTCTTTTTGTTATTGTTTTATAAAGATGAAAGTTAATTAAATTCAAATTATTAACTAGCACTCTCGGCAACGGCCATATCACGCTGAATACACCGATTCTCGTCCGATAACCGAAGTTAAGCAGCGTCGAGTGCGGTCATTACTTCGGAGGGAGACCACTTAGGAACACTGCGTGCCGATGGCTTTTTCACTTTTTTTTCCTCTTTTAAATTTTAATAGATATGTAAAAAGCAAACAGGTTTTCTTTTTGTTATTGTTTTAAAATGATGAAGGTTAATTTGTCTCACTTAATTTAAGTTCGAATTATTAACTAGCACTCTCGGCAACGGCCATATCACGCTGAAAACACCGGTTCACGTCCGATCACCGAAGTTAAGCAGCGTCGAGCGCAGTCACTACTTGGGAGGGAGACCACTTAGGAACACTGCGTGCCGTTGGCTTTTTCACTTTTTTTTCCTCTTTTAAATTTTAATAGATATGAAAAAAGCAAACATGTTTTCTTTTTGTTATTGTTTTAAAATGATGAAGGTTAATTTGTCTCACTTAATTTAAATTCGAATTATTATCTAGCACTCTCGGCAACGGCCATATCACGCTGAATACACCGGTTCTCGTCCGATAACCGAAGTTAAGCAGCGTCGAGCGCAGTCATTACTTGGGAGGGAGACCACTTAGGAACACTGCGTGCCGTTGGCTTTTTCACTTTTTTTCCTCTTTTAAATTTTAATAGATATGTAAAAAGCAAACAGGTTTTCTTTTTGTTATTGTTTTAAAATGATGAAGGTTAATTTGTCTCACTTAATTTAAATCCGAATTATTAAATAGCACTCTCGGCAACGGCCATATCACGCTGGGAACACCGGTTCTCGTCCGATCGCCGACGTTAGCAGCGTCGAGCGCAGTCAGTACTTGGGAATACTGCGTGCCGTTTGCTTTTTCACTTTTGTTTCCTCTTTCAAATTCCACCAGATATGAAAAAAGCAAACATATCTTCTTTTTGTTATTGTTTTATAAAGATGAAAGTTAATTAAATTCAAATTATTAACTAGCACTCTCGGCAACGGCCATATCACGCTGAATACACCGATTCTCGTCCGATAACCGAAGTTAAGCAGCGTCGAGCGCGGTCATTACTTGGGAGGGAGACCACTTAGGAACACTGCGTGCCGATGGCTTTTTCACTTTTTTTTCCTCTTTTAAATTTTAATAGATATGTAAAAAGCAAACAGGTTTTCTTTTTGTTATTGTTTTAAAATGATGAAGGTTAATTTGTCTCACTTAATTTAAGTTCGAATTATTAACTAGCACTCTCGGCAACGGCCATATCACGCTGAAAACACCGGTTCACGTCCGATCACCGAAGTTAAGCAGCGTCGAGCGCAGTCACTACTTGGGAGGGAGACCACTTAGGAACACTGCGTGCCGTTGGCTTTTTCACTTTTTTTTCCTCTTTTAAATTTTAATAGATATGAAAAAAGCAAACATGTTTTCTTTTTGTTATTGTTTTAAAATGATGAAGGTTAATTTGTCTCACTTAATTTAAATTCGAATTATTAACTAGCACTCTCGGCAACGGCCATATCACGCTGAATACACCGGTTCTCGTCCGATAACCGAAGTTAAGCAGCGTCGAGCGCAGTCAGTACTTGGGAGGGCGACCACTTAGGAACACTGCATGCCGTTAGCTTTTTCACTTTTTTTTTCTCTTTTAAATTCCAATAGATATGAAAAAAGCAAACATATTTTCTTTTTGTTATTGTTTGAAAAAGATGAAGGTTAATTTGTCTCACTTAATTTAAATTCGAATTATTATCTAGCACTCTCGGCAACGGCCATATCACGCTGAGAACACCGGTTCTCGTCCGATCGCCGACGTTAGCAGCGTCGAGCGCAGTCAGTACTTGGGAATACTGCGTGCCGTTTGCTTTTTCACTTTTGTTTCCTCTTTCAAATTCCACCAGATATGAAAAAAGCAAACATATCTTCTTTTTGTTATTGTTTTATAAAGATGAAAGTTAATTAAATTCAATTATTAACTAGCACTCTCGGCAACGGCCATATCACGCTGAATACACCGATTCTCGTCCGATATCCGAAGTTAAGCAGCGTCGAGCGCAGTCATTACTTGGGAGGGAGACCACTTAGGAACACTGCGTGCCGTTGGCTTTTTCACTTTTTTTCCTCTTTTAAATTTTAATAGATATGAAAAAAGCAAACATGTTTTCTTTTTGTTATTGTTTTACAATGATGAAGGTTAATTTGTCTCACTTAATTTAAATTCGAATTATTAACTAGCACTCTCGGCAACGGCCATATCACGCTGAATACACCGGTTCTCGTCCGATAACCGAAGTTAAGCAGCGTCGAGCGCAGTCAGTACTTGGGAGGGCGACCACTTAGGAACACTGCGTGCCGTTAACTTTTTCACTTTTTTTTCCTCTTTTAAATTCCAATAGATATGAAAAAAGCAAACATATTTTCTTTTTTGTTATTGTTTTAAAAAGATGAAGGTTAATTTGTCTCACTTAATTTAAATTCGAATTATTATCTAGCACTCTCGGCAACGGCCATATCACGCTGAATACACCGGTTCTCGTCCGATAACCGAAGTTAAGCAGCGTCGAGCGCAGTCATTACTTGGGAGGGAGACCACTTAGGAACACTGCGTGCCGTTGGCTTTTTCACTTTTTTTTCCTCTTTTAAATTTTAATAGATATATAAAAAGCAAACAGGTTTTCTTTTTGTTATTGTTTTAAAATGATGAATGTTAATTTGTCTCACTTAATTTAAATCCGAATTATTAAATAGCACTCTCGGCAACGGCCATATCACGCTGAGAACACCGGTTCTCGTCCGATCGCCGACGTTAGCAGCGTCGAGCGCAGTCAGTACTTGGGAATACTGCGTGCCGTTTGCTTTTTCACTTTTGTTTCCTCTTTCAAATTCCACCAGATATGAAAAAAGCAAACATATCTTCTTTTTGTTATTGTTTTATAAAGATGAAAGTTAATTAAATTCAAATTATTAACTAGCACTCTCGGCAACGGCCATATCACGCTGAATACCCCGATTCTCGTCCGATAACCGAAGTTAAGCAGCGTCGAGCGCGGTCATTACTTGGGAGGGAGACCACTTAGGAACACTGCGTGCCGATGGCTTTTTCACTTTTTTTTCCTCTTTTAAATTTTAATAGATATGTAAAATGCAAACAGGTTTTCTTTTTGTTATTGTTTTAAAATGATGAAGGTTAATTTGTCTCACTTAATTTAAGTTCGAATTATTAACTAGCACTCTCGGCAACGGCCATATCACGCTGAAAACACCGGTTCACGTCCGATCACCGATGTTAAGCAGCGTCGAGCGCATACAGTACTTGGGAATACTGCGTGCCGTTGGCGTTTTCACTTTTGTTTCCTCTTTCAAATTCCACCAGATATGAAAAAAGCAAACTTATCTTCTTTTTGTTATTGTTTTACAAAGAAGAAAGTTAATTAAATTCAAATTATTAATTAGCATTCTCGGCAACGGCCATATTACGCTGAATACACCGGTTCTCGTCCGATAACCGAAGTTAAGCAGCGTCGAGCGCAGTCATTACTTGGGAGGGAGACCACTTAGGAACACTGCGTGCCGTTGGCTTTTTCACTTTTTTTTCCTCTTTTAAATTTTAATAGATATGTAAAAAGCAAACAGGTTTTCTTTTTGTTATTGTTTTAAAATGATGAAGGTTAATTTGTCTCACTTAATTTAAATCCGAATTATTAACTAGCATTCTCGGCAACGGCCATATCACGCTGAAAACACCTGTTCACGTCCGATCACCGAAGTTAAGCAGCGTCGAGCGCATACAGTACTTGGGAATACTGCGTGCCGTTGGCTTTTCACTTTTGTTTCCTCTTTCAAATTCCACCAGATATGAAAAAAGCAAACATATCTTCTTTTTTGTTATTGTTTTATTGTGATGAAAGTTAATTAAATTCAAATTATTAACTAGCACTCTCGGCAACGGCCATATCACGCTGAATACACCGTTTCTCGTTCGATAACCGAAGTTAAGCAGCGTCGAGCGCAGTCACTACTTGGGAGGGAGACCACTTAGGAACACTGCGTGCCGTTGGCTTTTTCACTTATTTTTCCTCTTTTAAATTTTAATAGATATGAAAAAAGCAAACATGTTTTCTTTTTGTTATTGTTTTAAAATGATGAAGGTTAATTTGTCTCACTTAATTTAAATTCGAATTATTAACTAGCACTCTCGGTAACGGCCATATCACGCTGAATACACCGGTTCTCGTCCGATAACCGAAGTTAAGCAGCGTCGAGCGCAGTCATTACTTGGGAGGGAGACCACTTAGGAACACTGCGTGCCGTTGGCTTTTTCACTTTTTTTTCCTCTTTTAAATTTTAATAGATATGTAAAAAGCAAACAGGTTTTCTTTTTGTTATTGTTTTAAAATGATGAAGGTTAATTTGTCTCACTTAATTTAAATCCGAATTATTAAATAGCACTCTCGGCAACGGCCATATCACGCTGAGAACACCGGTTCTCGTCCGATCGCCGACGTTAGCAGCGTCGAGCGCAGTCAGTACTTGGGAATACTGCGTGCCGTTTGCTTTTTCACTTTTGTTTCCTCTTTCAATTTCCACCAGATATGAAAAAAGCAAACATATCTTCTTTTTGTTATTGTTTTATAAAGATGAAAGTTAATTAAATTCAAATTATTAACTAGCACTCTCGGCAACGGCCATATCACGCTGAATACACCGATTCTCGTCCGATAACCGAAGTTAAGCAGCGTCGAGCGCGGTCATTACTTGGGAGGGAGACCACTTAGGAACACTGCGTGCCGATGGCTTTTTCACTTTTTTTTCCTCTTTTCAATTTTAATAGATATGTAAAAAGCAAACAGGTTTTCTTTTTGTTATTGTTTTAAAATGATGAAGGTTAATTTGTCTCACTTAATTTAAGTTCGAATTATTAACTAGCACTATCGGCAACGGCCATATCACGCTGAAAACACCGGTTCACGTCCGATCACCGAAGTTAAGCAGCGTCGAGCGCATACAGTACTTGGGAATACTGCGTGCCGTTGGCGTTTTTACTTTTGTTTCCTCTTTCAAATTCCACCAGATATGAAAAAAGCAAACTTATCTTCTTTTTGTTATTGTTTTACAAAGAAGAAAGTTAATTAAATTCAATTTATTAATTAGCATTCTCGGCAACGGCCATATTACGCTGAATACACCGGTTCTCGTCCGATAACCGAAGTTAAGCAGCGTCGAGCGCAGTCATTACTTGGGAGGGAGACCACTTAGGAACACTGCGTGCCGTTGGCTTTTTCACTTTTTTTTCCTCTTTTAAATTTTAATAGATATGTAAAAAGCAAACAGGTTTTCTTTTTGTTATTGTTTTAAAATGATGAAGGTTAATTTGTCTCACTTAATTTAAATCCGAATTATTAACTAGCATTCTCGGCAACGGCCATATCACGCTGAAAACACCTGTTCACGTCCGATCACCGAAGTTAAGCAGCGTCGAGCGCATACAGTACTTGGGAATACTGCGTGCCGTTGGCTTTTCACTTTTGTTTCCTCTTTCAAATTCCACCAGATATGAAAAAAGCAAACATATCTTCTTTTTTGTTATTGTTTTATTGTGATGAAAGTTAATTAAATTCAAATTATTAACTAGCACTCTCGGCAACGGCCATATCACGCTGAAAACACCGTTTCTCGTTCGATAACCGAAGTTAAGCAGCGTCGAGCGCAGTCACTACTTGGGAGGGAGACCACTTAGGAACACTGCGTGCCGTTGGCTTTTTCACTTATTTTTCCTCTTTTAAATTTTAATAGATATGAAAAAAGCAAACATGTTTTCTTTTTGTTATTGTTTTAAAATGATGAAGGTTAATTTGTCTCACTTAATTTAAATTCGAATTATTAACTAGCACTCTCGGTAACGGCCATATCACGCTGAATACACCGGTTCTCGTCCGATAACCGAAGTTAAGCAGCGTCGAGCGCAGTCATTACTTGGGAGGGAGACCACTTAGGAACACTGCGTGCCGTTGGCTTTTTCACTTTTTTTTCCTCTTTTAAATTTTAATAGATATGTAAAAAGCAAACAGGTTTTCTTTTTGTTATTGTTTTAAAATGATGAAGGTTAATTTGTCTCACTTAATTTAAATCCGAATTATTAAATAGCACTCTCGGCAACGGCCATATCACGCTGAGAACACCGGTTCTCGTCCGATCGCCGACGTTAGCAGCGTCGAGCGCAGTCAGTACTTGGGAATACTGCGTGCCGTTTGCTTTTTCACTTTTGTTTCCTCTTTCAATTTCCACCAGATATGAAAAAAGCAAACATATCTTCTTTTTGTTATTGTTTTATAAAGATGAAAGTTAATTAAATTCAAATTATTAACTAGCACTCTCGGCAACGGCCATATCACGCTGAATACACCGATTCTCGTCCGATAACCGAAGTTAAGCAGCGTCGAGCACGGTCATTACTTGGGAGGGAGACCACTTAGGAACACTGCGTGCCGATGGCTTTTTCACTTTTTTTTCCTCTTTTAAATTTTAATAGATATGTAAAAAGCAAACAGGTTTTCTTTTTGTTATTGTTTTAAAATGATGAAGGTTAATTTGTCTCACTTAATTTAAGTTCGAATTATTAACTAGCACTATCGGCAACGGCCATATCACGCTGAAAACACCGGTTCACGTCCGATCACCGAAGTTAAGCAGCGTCGAGCGCATACAGTACTTGGGAATACTGCGTGCCGTTGGCGTTTTTACTTTTGTTTCCTCTTTCAAATTCCACCAGATATGAAAAAAGCAAACTTATCTTCTTTTTGTTATTGTTTTACAAAGAAGAAAGTTAATTAAATTCAAATTATTAATTAGCATTCTCGGCAACGGCCATATTACGCTGAATACACCGGTTCTCGTCCGATAACCGAAGTTAAGCAGCGTCGAGCGCAGTCATTACTTGGGAGGGAGACCACTTAGGAACACTGCGTGCCGTTGGCTTTTTCACTTTTTTTTCCTCTTTTAAATTTTAATAGATATGTAAAAAGCAAACAGGTTTTCTTTTTGTTATTGTTTTAAAATGATGAAGGTTAATTTGTCTCACTTAATTTAAATCCGAATTATTAACTAGCATTCTCGGCAACGGCCATATCACGCTGAAAACACCTGTTCACGTCCGATCACCGAAGTTAAGCAGCGTCGAGCGCATACAGTACTTGGGAATACTGCGTGCCGTTGGCTTTTCACTTTTGTTTCCTCTTTCAAATTCCACCAGATATGAAAAAAGCAAACATATCTTCTTTTTTGTTATTGTTTTATTGTGATGAAAGTTAATTAAATTCAAATTATTAACTAGCACTCTCGGCAACGGCCATATCACGCTGAATACACCGTTTCTCGTTCGATAACCGAAGTTAAGCAGCGTCGAGCGCAGTCACTACTTGGGAGGGAGACCACTTAGGAACACTGCGTGCCGTTGGCTTTTTCACTTATTTTTCCTCTTTTAAATTTTAATAGATATGAAAAAAGCAAACATGTTTTCTTTTTGTTATTGTTTTAAAATGATGAAGGTTAATTTGTCTCACTTAATTTAAATTCGAATTATTAACTAGCACTCTCGGTAACGGCCATATCACGCTGAATACACCGGTTCTCGTCCGATAACCGAAGTTAAGCAGCGTCGAGCGCAGTCATTACTTGGGAGGGAGACCACTTAGGAACACTGCGTGCCGTTGGCTTTTTCACTTTTTTTTCCTCTTTTAAATTTTAATAGATATGTAAAAAGCAAACAGGTTTTCTTTTTGTTATTGTTTTAAAATGATGAAGGTTAATTTGTCTCACTTAATTTAAATCCGAATTATTAAATAGCACTCTCGGCAACGGCCATATCACGCTGAGAACACCGGTTCTCGTCCGATCGCCGACGTTAGCAGCGTCGAGCGCAGTCAGTACTTGGGAATACTGCGTGCCGTTTGCTTTTTCACTTTTGTTTCCTCTTTCAATTTCCACCAGATATGAAAAAAGCAAACATATCTTCTTTTTGTTATTGTTTTATAAAGATGAAAGTTAATTAAATTCAAATTATTAACTAGCACTCTCGGCAACGGCCATATCACGCTGAATACACCGATTCTCGTCCGATAACCGAAGTTAAGCAGCGTCGAGCGCGGTCATTACTTGGGAGGGAGACCACTTAGGAACACTGCGTGCCGATGGCTTTTTCACTTTTTTTTCCTCTTTTAAATTTTAATAGATATGTAAAAAGCAAACAGGTTTTCTTTTTGTTATTGTTTTAAAATGATGAAGGTTAATTTGTCTCACTTAATTTAAGTTCGAATTATTAACTAGCACTATCGGCAACGGCCATATCACGCTGAAAACACCGGTTCACGTCCGATCACCGAAGTTAAGCAGCGTCGAGCGCATACAGTACTTGGGAATACTGCGTGCCGTTGGCGTTTTTACTTTTGTTTCCTCTTTCAAATTCCACCAGATATGAAAAAAGCAAACTTATCTTCTTTTTGTTATTGTTTTACAAAGAAGAAAGTTAAGTAAATTCAAATTATTAATTAGCATTCTCGGCAACGGCCATATTACGCTGAATACACCGGTTCTCGTCCGATAACCGAAGTTAAGCAGCGTCGAGCGCAGTCATTACTTGGGAGGGAGACCACTTAGGAACACTGCGTGCCGTTGGCTTTTTCACTTTTTTTTCCTCTTTTAAATTTTAATAGATATGTAAAAAGCAAACAGGTTTTCTTTTTGTTATTGTTTTAAAATGATGAAAGTTAATTTGTCTCACTTAATTTAAATCCGAATTATTAACTAGCATTCTCGGCAACGGCCATATCACGCTGAAAACACCTGTTCACGTCCGATCACCGAAGTTAAGCAGCGTCGAGCGCATACAGTACTTGGGAATACTGCGTGCCGTTGGCTTTTCACTTTTGTTTCCTCTTTCAAATTCCACCAGATATGAAAAAAGCAAACATATCTTCTTTTTTGTTATTGTTTTATTGTGATGAAAGTTAATTAAATTCAAATTATTAACTAGCACTCTCGGCAACGGCCATATCACGCTGAATACACCGTTTCTCGTTCGATAACCGAAGTTAAGCAGCGTCGAGCGCAGTCACTACTTGGGAGGGAGACCACTTAGGAACACTGCGTGCCGTTGGCTTTTTCACTTATTTTTCCTCTTTTAAATTTTAATAGATATGAAAAAAGCAAACATGTTTTCTTTTTGTTATTGTTTTAAAATGATGAAGGTTAATTTGTCTCACTTAATTTAAATTCGAATTATTAACTAGCACTCTCGGTAACGGCCATATCACGCTGAATACACCGGTTCTCGTCCGATAACCGAAGTTAAGCAGCGTCGAGCGCAGTCAGTACTTGGGAGGGCGACCACTTACGAACACTAATTGCCGTTAGCTTTTTCACTTTTTTTTCCTCTTTTAAATTCCAATAGATATGAAAAAAGCAAACATATTTTCTTTTTGTTATTGTTTGAAAAAGATGAAGGTTAATTTGTCTCACTTAATTTAAATTCGAATTATTATCTAGCACTCTCGGCAACGGCCATATCACGCTGAGAACACCGGATCTCGTCCGATCGCCGACGTTAGCAGCGTCGAGCGCAGTCAGTACTTGGGAATACTGCGTGCCGTTTGCTTTTTTCACTTTTGTTTCCTCTTTCAAATTCCACCAGATATGAAAAAAGCAAACAAATCTTCTTTTAGTTATTGTTTTATAAAGATGAAAGTTAATTAAGTTCAAATTATTAACTAGCACTCTCGGCAACGGCCATATCACGCTGAATACACCGGTTCTCGTCCGATAACCGAAGTTAAGCAGCGTCGAGCGCAGTCAGTACTTGGGAGGGCGACCACTTAGGAACACTGCGTGCCGTTAGCTTTTTCACTTTTTTTTCTCTTTTAAATTCCAATAGATATGAAAAAAGCAAACATATTTTCTTTTTGTTATTGTTTGAAAAAGATGAAGGTTAATTTGTCTCACTTAATTTAAATTCGAATTATTATCTAGCACTCTCGGCAACGGCCATATCACGCTGAGAACACCGGTTCTCGTCCGATCGCCGACGTTAGCAGCGTCGAGCGCAGTCAGTACTTGGGAATACTGCGTGCCGTTTGCTTTTTCACTTTTGTTTCCTCTTTCAAATTCCACCAGATATGAAAAAAGCAAACATATCTTCTTTTTGTTATTGTTTTATAAAGATGAAAGTTAATTAAATTCTATTATTAACTATCACTCTCGGCAACGGCCATATCACGCTGAATATACCGATTCTCGTCCGATAACCGAAGTTAAGCAGCGTCGAGCGCAGTCACTACTTGGGAGGGAGACCACTTAGGAACACTGCGTGCCGTTGGCTTTTTCACTTTTTTTTCCTCTTTTAAATTTTAATAGATATGAAAAAAGCAAACATGTTTTCTTTTTGTTATTGTTTTAAAATGATGAAGGTTAATTTGTCTCACTTAATTTAAATTCGAATTATTAACTAGCACTCTCGGCAACGGCCACATCACGCTGAAAACACCGGTTCACGTCCGATCACCGAAGTAAAGCAGCGTCGAGCGCATACAGTACTTGGGAATACTGCGTGCCGTTTGCTTTTTCACTTTTGTTCCTCTTTTAAATTCCACCAGATATGAAAAAAGCAAACATATCTTCTTTTTGTTATTGTTTTATAAAGATGAAGGTTAATTAAATTCAAATTATTAACTAGCTCTCTCGGCAACGGCCATATCACGCTGAATACACCGGTTCTCGTCCGATAACCGAAGTTAAGCAGCGTCGAGCGCAGTCAGTACTTGGGAGGGCGACCACTTAGGAACACTGCGTGCCGTTAACTTTTTCACTTTTTTTTCCTCTTTTAAATTCCAATAGATATGAAAAAAGCAAACATATTTTCTTTTTTGTTATTGTTTGAAAAAGATGAAGGTAAATTTGTCTCACTTAATTTAAATTCGAATTATTATCTAGCACTCTCGGCAACGGCCATATCACGCTGAATACACCGGTTCTCGTCCGATAACCGAAGTTAAGCAGCGTCGAGCGCAGTCATTACTTGGGAGGGAGACCACTTAGGAACACTGCGTGCCGTTGGCTTTTTCACTTTTTTTTCCTCTTTTAAATTTTAATAGATATGAAAAAAGCAAACATGTTTTCTTTTTGTTATTGTTTTAAAATGATGAAGGTTAATTTGTCTCACTTAATTTAAATTCGAATTGTTAACTATCACTCTCGGCAACGGCCATATCACGCTGAATAAACCGATTCTCGTCCGATAACCGAAGTTAAGCAGCGTCGAGCGCAGTCACTACTTGGGAGGGAGACCACTTAGGAACACTGCGTGCCGTTGGCTTTTTCACTTTTTTTTCCTCTTTTAAATTTTAATAGATATGAAAAAAGCAAACATGTTTTCTTTTTGTTATTGTTTTAAAATGATGAAGGTTAATTTGTCTCACTTAATTTAAATTCGAATTATTAACTAGCACTCTCGGCAACGGCCATATCACGCTGAATACACCGGTTCTCGTCCGATAACCGAAGTTAAGCAGCGTCGAGCGCAGTCAGTACTTGGGAGGGCGACCACTTAGGAACACTGCGTGCCGTTAGCTTTTTCACTTTTTTTTCTCTTTTAAATTCCAATAGATATGAAAAAAGCAAACATATTTTCTTTTTGTTATTGTTTGAAAAAGATGAAGGTTAATTTGTCTCACTTAATTTAAATTCGAATTATTATCTAGCACTCTCGGCAACGGCCATATCACGCTGAGAACACCGGTTCTCGTCCGATCGCCGACGTTAGCAGCGTCGAGCGCAGTCAGTACTTGGGAATACTGCGTGCCGTTTGCTTTTTCACTTTTGTTTCCTCTTTCAAATTCCACCAGATATGAAAAAAGCAAACATATCTTCTTTTTGTTATTGTTTTATAAAGATGAAAGTTAATTAAATTCTATTATTAACTATCACTCTCGGCAACGGCCATATCACGCTGAATACACCGATTCTCGTCCGATAACCGAAGTTAAGCAGCGTCGAGCGCAGTCACTACTTGGGAGGGAGACCACTTAGGAACACTGCGTGCCGTTGGCTTTTTCACTTTTTTTTCCTCTTTTAAATTTTAATAGATATGAAAAAAGCAAACATGTTTTCTTTTTGTTATTGTTTTAAAATGATGAAGGTTAATTTGTCTCACTTAATTTAAATTCGAATTATTAACTAGCACTCTCGGCAACGGCCATATCACGCTGAATACACCGGTTCTCGTCCGATAACCGAAGTTAAGCAGCGTCGAGCGCAGTCAGTACTTGGGAGGGCGACCACTTAGGAACACTGCATGCCGTTAGCTTTTTCACTTTTTTTTCTCTTTTAAATTCCAATAGATATGAAAAAAGCAAACATATTTTCTTTTTGTTATTGTTTGAAAAAGATGAAGGTTAATTTGTCTCACTTAATTTAAATTCGAATTATTATCTAGCACTCTCGGCAACGGCCATATCACGCTGAGAACACCGGTTCTCGTCCGATCGCCGAGGTTAGCAGCGTCGAGCGCAGTCAGTACTTGGGAATACTGCGTGCCGTTTGCTTTTTCACTTTTGTTTCCTCTTTCAAATTCCACCAGATATGAAAAAAGCAAACATATCTTCTTTTTGTTATTGTTTTATAAAGATGAAAGTTAATTAAATTCTATTATTAACTAGCACTCTCGGCAACGGCCATATCACGCTGAATACACCGATTCTCGTCCGATAACCGAAGTTAAGCAGCGTCGAGCGCAGTCGTTACTTGGGAGGGAGACCACTTAGGAACACTGCGTGCCGTTGGCTTTTTCACTTTTTTTCCTCTTTTAAATTTAAATAGATATGAAAAAAGCAAACACGTTTTCTTTTTGTTATTGTTTTAAAATGATGAAGGTTAATTTGTCTCACTTAATTTAAATTCGAATTATTATCTAGCACTCTCGGCAACGGCCATATCACGCTGAAAACACCGGTTCACGTCCGATCACCGAAGTAAAGCAGCGTCGAGCGCATACAGTACTTGGGAATACTGCGTGCCGTTTGCTTTTTCACTTTTGTTCCTCTTTTAAATTCCACCAGATATGAAAAAAGCAAACATATCTTCTTTTTGTTATTGTTTTATAAAGATGAAGGTTAATTAAATTCAAATTATTAACTAGCTCTCTCGGCAACGGCCATATCACGCTGAATACACCGGTTCTCGTCCGATAACCGAAGTTAAGCAGCGTCGAGCGCAGTCAGTACTTGGGAGGGCGACCACTTAGGAACACTGCGTGCCGTTAACTTTTTCACTTTTTTTTCCTCTTTTAAATTCCAATACATATGAAAAAAGCAAACATATTTTCTTTTTTGTTATTGTTTGAAAAAGATGAAGGTAAATTTGTCTCACTTAATTTAAATTCGAATTATTATCTAGCACTCTCGGCAACGGCCATATCACGCTGAATACACCGGTTCTCGTCCGATAACCGAAGTTAAGCAGCGTCGAGCGCAGTCATTACTTGGGAGGGAGACCACTTAGGAACACTGCGTGCCGTTGGCTTTTTCACTTTTTTTTCCTCTTTTAAATTTTAATAGATATGAAAAAAGCAAACATGTTTTCTTTTTGTTATTGTTTTAAAATGATGAAGGTTAATTTGTCTCACTTAATTTAAATTCGAATTGTTAACTATCACTCTCGGCAACGGCCATATCACGCTGAATACACCGATTCTCGTCAGATAACCGAAGTTAAGCAGCGCCGAGCGCAGTCACTACTTGGGAGGGAGACCACTTAGGAACACTGCGTGCCGTTGGCTTTTTCACTTTTTTTTCCTCTTTTAAATTTTAATAGATATGAAAAAAGCAAACATGTTTTCTTTTTGTTATTGTTTTAAAATGATGAAGGTTAATTTGTCTCACTTAATTTAAATTCGAATTATTAACTAGCACTCTCGGCAACGGCCATATCACGCTGAATACACCGGTTCTCGTCCGATAACCGAAGTTAAGCAGCGTCGAGCGCAGTCAGTACTTGGGAGGGCGACCACTTAGGAACACTGCGTGCCGTTGGCTTTTTCACTTTTTTTCCTCTTTTAAATTTAAATAGATATGAAAAAAGCAAACACGTTTTCTTTTTGTTATTGTTTTAAAATGATGAAGGTTAATTTGTCTCACTTAATTTAAATTCGAATTATTAACTAGCACTCTCGGCAACGGCCATATCACGCTGAAAACACCGGTTCACGTCCGATCACCGAAGTAAAGCAGCGTCGAGCGCATACAGTACTTGGGAATACTGCGTGCCGTTTGCTTTTTCACTTTTGTTCCTCTTTTAAATTCCACCAGATATGAAAAAAGCAAACATATCTTCTTTTTGTTATTGTTTTATAAAGATGAAGGTTAATTAAATTCAAATTATTAACTAGCTCTCTCGGCAACGGCCATATAACGCTGAATACACCGGTTCTCGTCCGATAACCGAAGTTAAGCAGCGTCGAGCGCAGTCAGTACTTGGGAGGGCGACCACTTAGGAACACTGCGTGCCGTTAACTTTTTCACTTTTTTTTCCTCTTTTAAATTCCAATAGATATGAAAAAAGCAAACATATTTTCTTTTTTGTTATTGTTTGAAAAAGATGAAGGTAAATTTGTCTCACTTAATTTAAATTCGAATTATTATCTAGCACTCTCGGCAACGGCCATATCACGCTGAATACACCGGTTCTCGTCCGATAACCGAAGTTAAGCAGCGTCGAGCGCAGTCATTACTTGGGAGGGAGACCACTTAGGAACACTGCGTGCCGTTGGCTTTTTCACTTTTTTTTCCTCTTTTAAATTTTAATAGATATGAAAAAAGCAAACATGTTTTCTTTTTGTTATTGTTTTAAAATGATGAAGGTTAATTTGTCTCACTTAATTTAAATTCGAATTGTTAACTAGCACTCTCGGCAACGGCCATATCACGCTGAATACACCGGTTCTCGTCCGATAACCGAAGTTAAGCAGCGTCGAGCGCAGTCAGTACTTGGGAGGGCGACCACTTAGGAACACTGCGTGCCGTTATCTTTTCACTTTTTTTTCTCTTTTAAATTCCAATAGATATGAAAAAAGCAAACATATTTTCTTTTTGTTATTGTTTGAAAAAGATGAAGGTTAATTTGTCTCACTTAATTTAAATTCGAATTATTATCTAGCACTCTCGGCAACGGCCATATCACGCTGAGAACACCGGTTCTCGTCCGATCGCCGACGTTAGCAGCGTCGAGCGCAGTCAGTACTTGGGAATACAGCGTGCCGTTTGCTTTTTCACTTTTGTTTCCTCTTTCAAATTCCACCAGATATGAAAAAAGCAAACATATCTTCTTTTTGTTATTGTTTTATAAAGATGAAAGTTAATTAAATTCATTTATTAACTAGCGCTCTTGGCAACGGCCATATCACGCTGAATACACCGATTCTCGTCCGATAACCGAAGTTAAGCAGCGTCGAGCGCAGTCATTACTTGGGAGGGAGACCACTTAGGAACACTGCGTGCCGTTGGCTTTTTCACTTTTTTTCCTCTTTTAAATTTAAATAGACATGAAAAAAGCAAACACGTTTTCTTTTTGTTATTGTTTTAAAATGATGAAGGTTAATTTGTCTCACTTAATTTAAATTCGAATTATTAACTAGCACTCTCGGCAAAGGCCATATCACGCTGAAAACACCGGTTCACGTCCGATCACCGAAGTAAAGCAGCGTCGAGCGCATACAGTGCTTGGGAATACTGCGTGCCGTTTGATTTTTAACTTTTGTTTCCTCTTTTAAATTCCACCAGATATGAAAAAAGCAAACATATCTTCTTTTTGTTATTGTTTTATAAAGATGAAGGCTAATTAAATTCAAATTATTAACTAGCTCTCTCGGCAACGGCCATATCACGCTGAATACACCGGTTCTCGTCCGATAACCGAAGTTAAGCAGCGTCGAGCGCAGTCATTACTTGGGAGGGAGACCACTTAGGAACACTGCGTGCCGTTGGCTTTTTCACTTTTTTTTCCTCTTTTAAATTTTAATAGATATGAAAAAAGCAAATATATTTTCTTTTTTGTTATTGTTTGAAAAAGATGAAGGTTAATTTGTCTCACTTAATTTAAATTCGAATTATTATCTAGCACTCTCGGCAACGGCCATATCACGCTGAATACACCGGTTCTCGTCCGATAACCGAAGTTAAGCAGCGTCGAGCGCAGTCACTACTTGGGAGGGAGACCACTTAGGAACACTGCGTGCCGTTGGCTTTTTCACTTTTTTTTCCTCTTTTAAATTTTAATAGATATGAAAAAAGCAAACATGTTTTCTTTTTGTTATTGTTTTAAAATGATGAAGGTTAATTTGTCTCACTTAATTTAAATTCGAATTATTAACTAGCACTCTTTCGGAAACGGCCATATCACGCTGAATACACCGGTTCTCGTCCGATAACCGAAGTTAAGCAGCGTCGAGCGCAGTCAGTACTTGGGAGGGCGACCACTTAGGAACACTGCGTGCCGTTAGCTTTTTCACTTTTTTTTTCTCTTTTAAATTCCAATAGATATGAAAAAAGCAAACATATTTTCTTTTTGTTATTGTTTGAAAAAGATGAAGGTTAATTTGTCTCACTTAATTTAAATTCGAATTATTATCTAGCACTCTCGGCAACGGCCATATCACGCTGAATACACCGGTTCTCGTCCGATAACCGAAGTTAAGCAGCGTCGAGTGCAGTCATTACTTGGGAGGGAGACCACTTAGGAACACTGCGTGCCGTTGGTTTTTCACTTTTTTTTCCTCTTTTAAATTTTAATAGATATGTAAAAAGCAAACAGGTTTTCTTTTTGTTATTGTTTTTAAATGATGAAGGTTAATTTGTCTCACTTAATTTAAATTCGAATTATTAACTAGCACTCTCGGCAACGGCCATATCACGCTGAATACACCGGTTCACGTCCGATCACCGAAGTTAAGCAATACGTGAACAAACAAACCCCTCCATAGAAAATGCCTTAGACTATACTTTGCAGGCTCGTAACTCTGTTTTTACTGGAGATACGGGGATGTCCTTTGAGTATGTTTTATTCCAATTTGTCCCCCATCTAACCATACTAAAAACATTGAGCTACGACAAACAGGGGCCGAGTATTTAAGCTAAACGTAAACAAACATGCCGTCCATAGGAAATGCATTAGACTATACTTTGCAGGCCCATAACTCTGTGCCTACTAGAGATACGGGGATGTCCCTAGGATATGTTATAGACCAAATTGTCCCCCATCTAACCATACTAAAAACATTGAGCTACGACAAACAGGGGCCGAGATATTAAGCAAAATGTTCGTCAACTTTGGTATCGTCTCACTTATTTTATTATGTTACTTATGATTTTTGCACTAAACTTTGGAGGCTCATAACTCTTGTTCTACAAGAGATACTGGGATCTCCTTTGTATATGTTATAGTACTCTTTGCTCCCCATACAAGGATACTTTAAACTTGAGGCTACCTCAATATCGTCGTCAATTTATTTTTTGTCTCACTTATTGTTAGAAGGTTACTTTTGATTTTTGAAAAAAAACTTTGCAGGCTCGTAACTCTGTTTCTACTGGAGATACGGGGATGTCCTTTGAGTATGTTATAGACCAATTTGTCCCCCTTCTAGCCATACTAAGAATTAGGGCTACGACAAACAGTAGTCGAGTAATTAAGCTAATCGTAAACAAACAAACCCCTCCATAGGAAATGCATTAGACTATAATTTGCAGGCCCATTACTCTGTGTCTACTTGAGATACGGGGATGTCCTTAGGATATGTTATAGTCCAATTTGTTTCCCATCTAACCATACTAAAAACTTTGGGCTACGAGAAACAGGGGCCGAGTAATTAAGCTAAACGTAAACAAACAACCCCTCCATAGGAAATGCATTAGACTATACTTTGCAGGCTCGTAACTCTGTTTCTACTGGAAATACGGGGATGTCCTTTGAGTATGTTTTATTCCAATTTGTCCCCCATCTAACCATACTAAAAACATTGAGCTACGACAAACAGGGGCCGAGATATTAAGCAAAATGTTCGTCAACTTTGGTATCGTCTCACTTATTTTTATTATGTTACTTATGATTTTTGCACTAAACTTTGGAGGCTCATAACTCTTGTTCTACAAGAGATACTGGATCTCCTTTGGATATGTTATAGTACTCTTTGCTCCCCATACGAGGATACTTTAAACTTGAGGCTACCGCAATATCGTCGTCAATTTACTTTTTGTCTCACTTATTGTTAGAAGGTTACTTTTGATTTTTGAAAATAAACTTTGTAGGCTCGTAACTCTGTTTCTACTGGAGATACGGGGATGTCCTTTGAGTATGTTATAGACCAATTTGTCCCCCATCTAGCCATACTAAGAATTAGGGCTACGACAAACAGTAGTCGAGTAATTAAGCTAATCGTAAACAAACAAATTCCTCCATAGGAAATACATTAGACTAAATTCTGGAGGCTTGTAACTCTGGTTCTACCAGAGATACGGGGATGTAAATAATGTGACCTTGACACAAATGTTCGGATAATTATAAAGGTCTTTGCATGTTCCAAGCAAAAAAAAAAAACTTCGCGGTTTCAAACCTGTGGCCTTCCGGGAGTGAGGCGGATGCGATAACCGCTACACTAAAGATATGTTATTATTTTTAATCGAAGGAACAGGGTCAAGTAATTAAGCAATACGTGAACAAACAAACCCCTCCATAGAAAATGCATTAGACTATACTTTGCAGGCTCGTAACTCTGTTTCTACTGGAGATACGGGGATGTCCTTTGAGTATGTTATAGACCAATTTGTCCAACATCTAGCCATACTAAGAATAAGGGCTACGACAAACAGTAGTCGAGTAATTAAGCTAATCGTAAACAAACAAACCCCTCCATAGAAAATGCATTAGACTCTACTTTGCAGGCTCGTAACTCAGTTTCTCCTGGAGATACGGGGATGTCCTTTGAGTATGTTATAGTCCAATTTGTCCCCCATCTAACCATACTAAAAACATTGAGCTACGACAAACAGGGGCCGAGATATTAAGCAAAATGTTCGTCAACTTTGGTATCGTCTCACTTATTTTTATTATGGTACTTATGATTTTTGCACTAAACTTTGGAGGCTCATAACTCTTGTTCTACAAGAGATACTGGGATCTCCTTTGGATATGTTATAGTACTCTTTGCTCCCCATACAAGGATACTTTAAACTTGAGGCTACCGCAATATCGTCGTCAACTTACTTTTTGTCTCACTTATTGTTAGAAGGTTACTTTTGATTTTTGAAAATAAACTTTGCAGGCTCGTAACTCTGTTTCTACTGGAGATACGGGGATGTCCTTTGAGTATGTTATAGACCAATTTGTCCCCCATCTAGCCATACTAAGAATTAGGGCTTCGACAAACAGTAGTCGAGTAATTAAGCTAATCGTAAACAAACAAACCCCTCCATAGGAAATACATTAGACTAAATTCTGGAGGCTTGTAACTCTGGTTCTACCAGAGGTACGGGGATGTAAATAATGTGACCTTGACACAAATGTTCGGATAATTATAAAGGTCTTTGCATGTTCCAAGCAAAAAAAAAACTTCGCGGTTTCGAGCCTGTGGCCTTCCGGGAGTGAGGCGGATGCGATAACCTCTACACCAAAGATATGTTATTATTTTTAATCGAAAGAACAGGGTCAAGTAGTTAAGCAATACGTGAACAAACAAACCCCTCCATAGAAAATGCATTAGACTCTACTTTGCAGGCTCGTAACTCTGTTTCTACTGGAGATACGGGGATGTCCTTTGAGTATGTTATAGGCCAATTTGTCCCCCATCTAACCATACTAAAAACATTGAGCTACGACAAACAGGGGCCGAGTATTTAAGCTAAACGTAAACAAACATGCCGTCCATAGGAAATGCATTAGACTATACTTTGCAGGCCCATAACTCTGTGTCTACTAGAGATACGGGGATGTCCCTAGGATATGTTATAGACCAAATTGTCCCCCATCTAACCATACTAAAAACATTGAGCTACGACAAACAGGGGCCGAGATATTAAACAAAATGTTCGTCAACTTTGGTATCGTCTCACTTATTTTATTATGTTACTTATGATTTTTGCACTAAACTTTGGAGGCTCATAACTCTTGTTCTACAAGAGATACTGGGATCTCCTTTGGATATGTTATAGTACTCTTTGCTCCCCATACAAGGATACTTTAAACTTGAGGCTACCTCAATATCGTCGTCAACTTATTTTTTGTCTCACTTATTGTTAGAAGGTTACTTTTGATTTTTGAAAAAAAACTTTGCAGGCTCGTAACTCTGTTTCTACTGGAGATACGGGGATGTCCTTTGAGTATGTTATAGACCAATTTGTCCCCCTTCTAGCCATACTAAGAATTAGGGCTACGACAAACAGTAGTCGAGTAATTAAGCTAATCGTAAACAAACAAACCCCTCCATAGGAAATGCATTAGACTATACTTTGCAGGCCCATTACTCTGTGTCTACTTGAGATACGGGGATGTCCTTAGGATATGTTATAGTCCAATTTGTTTCCCATCTAACCATACTAAAAACTTTGGGCTACGAGAAACAGGGGCCGAGTAATTAAGCTAAACGTAAACAAACAACCCCTCCATAGGAAATGCATTAGACTATACTTTGCAGGCTCGTAACTCTGTTTCTACTGGAAATACGGGGATGTCCTTTGAGTATGTTTTATTCCAATTTGTCCCCCATCTAACCATACTAAAAACATTGAGCTACGACAAACAGGGGCCAAGATATTAAGCAAAATGTTCGTCAACTTTGGTATCGTCTCACTTATTTTTATTATGTTACTTATGATTTTTGCACTAAACTTTGGAGGCTCATAACTCTTGTTCTACAAGAGATACTGGGATCTCCTTTGGATATGTTATAGTACTCTTTGCTCCCCATACAAGGATACTTTAAACTTGAGGCTACCGCAATATCGTCGTCAACTTACTTTTTGTCTCACTTATTGTTAGAAGGTTACTTTTGATTTTTGAAAATAAACTTTGCAGGCTCGTAACTCTGTTTCTACTGGAGATACGGGGATGTCCTTTGAGTATGTTATAGACCAATTTGTCCCCCATCTAGCCATACTAAGAATTAGGGCTACGACAAACAGTAGTCGAGTAATTAAGCTAATCGTAAACAAACAAACCCCTCCATAGGAAATACATTAGACTAAATTCTGGAGGCTTGTAACTCTGGTTCTACCAGAGATACGGGGATGTAAATAATGTGACCTTGACACAAATGTTCGGATAATTATAAAGGTCTTTGCATGTTCCAAGCAAAAAAAAAAAACTTCGCGGTTTCAAACCTGTGGCCTTCCGGGAGTGAGGCGGATGCGATAACCGCTACACTAAAGATATGTTATTATTTTTAATCGAAGGAACAGGGTCAAGTAATTAAGCAATACGTGAACAAACAAACCCCTCCATAGAAAATGCATTAGACTATACTTTGCAGGCTCGTAACTCTGTTTCTACTGGAGATACGGGGATGTCCTTTGAGTATGTTATAGACCAATTTGTCCAACATCTAGCCATACTAAGAATAAGGGCTACGACAAACAGTAGTCGAGTAATTAAGCTAATCGTAAACAAACAAACCCCTCCATAGGAAATACATTAGACTAAATTCTGGAGGCTCGTAACTCTGGTTCTACCAGAGATACGGGGATGTAAATAATGTGACCTTGACACAAATGTTCGGATAATTATGAAGGTCTTTGCATGTTCCAAGCAAAAAAAAAACTTCGCGGTTTCGAACCTGTGGCCTTCCGGGAGTGAGGCGGATGCGATAACCTCTACACTAAAGATATGTTATTATTTTTAATCGAAAGAACAGGGTCAAGTAGTTAAGCAATACGTGAACAAACAAACCCCTCCATAGAAAATGCATTAGACTCTACTTTGCAGGCTCGTAACTCTGTTTGTACTGGAGATACGGGGATGTCCTTTGAGTATGCTATAGTCCAATTTGTCCCCCATCTAACCATACTAAAAACATTGAGCTACGACAAACAGGGGCCGAGATATTAAGCAAAATGTTCGTCAACTTTGGTATCGTCTCACTTATTTTTATTATGTTACTTATGATTTTTGCACTAAACTTTGGAGGCTCATAACTCTTGTCCTACAAGAGATACTAGGATCTCCTTTGGATATGTTATAGTACTCTTTGCTCCCCATACAAGGATACTTTAAACTTGAGGCTACCGCAATAACGTCGTCAACTTACTTTTTGTCTCACTTATTGTTAGAAGGTTACTTTTGATTTTTGAAAATAAACTTTGCAGGCTCGTAACTCTGTTTTTACTGGAGATACGGGGATGTCCTTTGAGTATGTTATAGACCAATTTGTCCCCCATCTAGCCATACTAAGAATTAGGGCTACGACAAACAGTAGTCGAGTAATTAAGCTAATCGTAAACAAACAAACCCCTCCATAGGAAATACATTAGACTAAATTCTGGAGGCTTGTAACTCTGGTTCTACCAGAGATACGGGGATGTAAATAATGTGACCTTGACACAAATGTTCGGATAATTATAAAGGTCTTTGCATGTTCCAAGCAAAAAAAAAAAACTTCGCGGTTTCAAACCTGTGGCCTTCCGGGAGTGAGGCGGATGCGATAACCGCTACACTAAAGATATGTTATTATTTTTAATCGAAGGAACAGGGTCAAGTAATTAAGCAATACGTGAACAAACAAACCCCTCCATAGAAAATGCATTAGACTATACTTTGCAGGCTCGTAACTCTGTTTCTACTGGAGATACGGGGATGTCCTTTGAGTATGTTATAGACCAATTTGTCCAACATCTAGCCATACTAAGAATAAGGGCTACGACAAACAGTAGTCGAGTAATTAAGCTAATCGTAAACAAACAAACCCCTCCATAGGAAATACATTAGACTAAATTCTGGAGGCTCGTAACTCTGGTTCTACCAGAGATACGGGGATGTAAATAATGTGACCTTGACACAAATGTTCGGATAATTATAAAGGTCTTTGCATGTTCCAAGCAAAAAAAAAAACTTCGCGGTTTCGAACCTGTGGCCTTCCGGGAGTGAGGCGGATGCGATAACCTCTACACTAAAGATATGTTATTATTTTTAATCGAAAGAACAGGGTCAAGTAGTTAAGCAATACGTGAACAAACAAACCCCTCCATAGAAAATGCATTAGACTATACTTTGCAGGCTCGTAACTCTGTTTTTACTGGAGATACGGGGATGTCCTTTGAGTATGTTTTATTCCAATTTGTCCTCCATCTAACCATACTAAAAACATTGAGCTACGACAAACAGGGGCCGAGTATTTAAGCTAAACGTAAACAAACATGCCGTCCATAGGAAATGCATTAGACTATACTTTGCAGGCCCATAACTCTGTGCCTACTAGAGATACGGGGATGTCCCTAGGATATGTTATAGACCAAATTGTCCCCCATCTAACCATACTAAAAACATTGAGCTACGACAAACAGGGGCCGAGATATTAAGCAAAATGTTCGTCAACTTTGGTATCGTCTCACTTATTTTATTATGTTACTTATGATTTTTGCACTAAACTTTGGAGGCTCATAACTCTTGTTCTACAAGAGATACTGGGATCTCCTTTGTATATGTTATAGTACTCTTTGCTCCCCATACAAGGATACTTTAAACTTGAGGCTACCTCAATATCGTCGTCAACTTATTTTTTGTCTCACTTATTGTTAGAAGGTTACTTTTGATTTTTGAAAAAAAACTTTGCAGGCTCGTAACTCTGTTTCTACTGGAGATACGGGGATGTCCTTTGAGTATGTTATAGACCAATTTGTCCCCCTTCTAGCCATACTAAGAATTAGGGCTACGACAAACAGTAGTCGAGTAATTAAGCTAATCGTAAACAAACAAACCCCTCCATAGGAAATGCATTAGACTATAATTTGCAGGCCCATTACTCTGTGTCTACTTGAGATACGGGGATGTCCTTAGGATATGTTATAGTCCAATTTGTTTCCCATCTAACCATACTAAAAACTTTGGGCTACGAGAAACAGGGGCCGAGTAATTAAGCTAAACGTAAACAAACAACCCCTCCATAGGAAATGCATTAGACTATACTTTGCAGGCTCGTAACTCTGTTTCTACTGGAAATACGGGGATGTCCTTTGAGTATGTTTTATTCCAATTTGTCCCCCATCTAACCATACTAAAAACATTGAGCTACGACAAACAGGGGCCGAGATATTAAGCAAAATGTTCGTCAACTTTGGTATCGTCTCACTTATTTTATTATGTTACTTATGATTTTTGCACTAAACTTTGGAGGCTCATAACTCTTGTTCTACAAGAGATACTGGGATCTCCTTTGGATATGTTATAGTACTCTTTGCTCCCCATACGAGGATACTTTAAACTTGAGGCTACCGCAATATCGTCGTCAATTTACTTTTTGTCTCACTTATTGTTAGAAGGTTACTTTTGATTTTTGAAAATAAACTTTGTAGGCTCGTAACTCTGTTTCTACTGGAGATACGGGGATGTCCTTTGAGTATGTTATAGACCAATTTGTCCCCCATCTAGCCATACTAAGAATTAGGGCTACGACAAACAGTAGTCGAGTAATTAAGCTAATCGTAAACAAACAAATTCCTCCATAGGAAATACATTAGACTAAATTCTGGAGGCTTGTAACTCTGGTTCTACCAGAGATACGGGGATGTAAATAATGTGACCTTGACACAAATGTTCGGATAATTATAAAGGTCTTTGCATGTTCCAAGCAAAAAAAAAAAACTTCGCGGTTTCAAACCTGTGGCCTTCCGGGAGTGAGGCGGATGCGATAACCGCTACACTAAAGATATGTTATTATTTTTAATCGAAGGAACAGGGTCAAGTAATTAAGCAATACGTGAACAAACAAACCCCTCCATAGAAAATGCATTAGACTATACTTTGCAGGCTCGTAACTCTGTTTCTACTGGAGATACGGGGATGTCCTTTGAGTATGTTATAGACCAATTTGTCCAACATCTAGCCATACTAAGAATAAGGGCTACGACAAACAGTAGTCGAGTAATTAAGCTAATCGTAAACAAACAAACCCCTCCATAGAAAATGCATTAGACTCTACTTTGCAGGCTCGTAACTCAGTTTCTCCTGGAGATACGGGGATGTCCTTTGAGTATGTTATAGTCCAATTTGTCCCCCATCTAACCATACTAAAAACATTGAGCTACGACAAACAGGGGCCGAGATATTAAGCAAAATGTTCGTCAACTTTGGTATCGTCTCACTTATTTTTATTATGGTACTTATGATTTTTGCACTAAACTTTGGAGGCTCATAACTCTTGTTCTACAAGAGATACTGGGATCTCCTTTGGATATGTTATAGTACTCTTTGCTCCCCATACAAGGATACTTTAAACTTGAGGCTACCGCAATATCGTCGTCAACTTACTTTTTGTCTCACTTATTGTTAGAAGGTTACTTTTGATTTTTGAAAATAAACTTTGCAGGCTCGTAACTCTGTTTCTACTGGAGATACGGGGATGTCCTTTGAGTATGTTATAGACCAATTTGTCCCCCATCTAGCCATACTAAGAATTAGGGCTTCGACAAACAGTAGTCGAGTAATTAAGCTAATCGTAAACAAACAAACCCCTCCATAGGAAATACATTAGACTAAATTCTGGAGGCTTGTAACTCTGGTTCTACCAGAGGTACGGGGATGTAAATAATGTGACCTTGACACAAATGTTCGGATAATTATAAAGGTCTTTGCATGTTCCAAGCAAAAAAAAAAACTTCGCGGTTTCGAGCCTGTGGCCTTCCGGGAGTGAGGCGGATGCGATAACCTCTACACCAAAGATATGTTATTATTTTTAATCGAAAGAACAGGGTCAAGTAGTTAAGCAATACGTGAACAAACAAACCCCTCCATAGAAAATGCATTAGACTCTACTTTGCAGGCTCGTAACTCTGTTTCTACTGGAGATACGGGGATGTCCTTTGAGTATGTTATAGGCCAATTTGTCCCCCATCTAACCATACTAAAAACATTGAGCTACGACAAACAGGGGCCGAGTATTTAAGCTAAACGTAAACAAACATGCCGTCCATAGGAAATGCATTAGACTATACTTTGCAGGCCCATAACTCTGTGTCTACTAGAGATACGGGGATGTCCCTAGGATATGTTATAGACCAAATTGTCCCCCATCTAACCATACTAAAAACATTGAGCTACGACAAACAGGGGCCGAGATATTAAACAAAATGTTCGTCAACTTTGGTATCGTCTCACTTATTTTATTATGTTACTTATGATTTTTGCACTAAACTTTGGAGGCTCATAACTCTTGTTCTACAAGAGATACTGGGATCTCCTTTGGATATGTTATAGTACTCTTTGCTCCCCATACAAGGATACTTTAAACTTGAGGCTACCGCAATATCGTCGTCAACTTACTTTTTGTCTCACTTATTGTTAGAAGGTTACTTTTGATTTTTGAAAATAAACTTTGCAGGCTCGTAACTCTGTTTCTACTGGAGATACGGGGATGTCCTTTGAGTATGTTATAGACCAATTTGTCCCCCATCTAGCCATACTAAGAATTAGGGCTTCGACAAACAGTAGTCGAGTAATTAAGCTAATCGTAAACAAACAAACCCCTCCATAGGAAATACATTAGACTAAATTCTGGAGGCTTGTAACTCTGGTTCTACCAGAGGTACGGGGATGTAAATAATGTGACCTTGACACAAATGTTCGGATAATTATAAAGGTCTTTGCATGTTCCAAGCAAAAAAAAAAACTTCGCGGTTTCGAGCCTGTGGCCTTCCGGGAGTGAGGCGGATGCGATAACCTCTACACCAAAGATATGTTATTATTTTTAATCGAAAGAACAGGGTCAAGTAGTTAAGCAATACGTGAACAAACAAACCCCTCCATAGAAAATGCATTAGACTCTACTTTGCAGGCTCGTAACTCTGTTTCTACTGGAGATACGGGGATGTCCTTTGAGTATGTTATAGGCCAATTTGTCCCCCATCTAACCATACTAAAAACATTGAGCTACGACAAACAGGGGCCGAGTATTTAAGCTAAACGTAAACAAACATGCCGTCCATAGGAAATGCATTAGACTATACTTTGCAGGCCCATAACTCTGTGTCTACTAGAGATACGGGGATGTCCCTAGGATATGTTATAGACCAAATTGTCCCCCATCTAACCATACTAAAAACATTGAGCTACGACAAACAGGGGCCGAGATATTAAACAAAATGTTCGTCAACTTTGGTATCGTCTCACTTATTTTATTATGTTACTTATGATTTTTGCACTAAACTTTGGAGGCTCATAACTCTTGTTCTACAAGAGATACTGGGATCTCCTTTGGATATGTTATAGTACTCTTTGCTCCCCATACAAGGATACTTTAAACTTGAGGCTACCGCAATATCGTCGTCAACTTACTTTTTGTCTCACTTATTGTTAGAAGGTTACTTTTGATTTTTGAAAATAAACTTTGCAGGCTCGTAACTCTGTTTCTACTGGAGATACGGGGATGTCCTTTGAGTATGTTATAGACCAATTTGTCCCCCATCTAGCCATACTAAGAATTAGGGCTACGACAAACAGTAGTCGAGTAATTAAGCTAATCGTAAACAAACAAACCCCTCCATAGGAAATACATTAGACTAAATTCTGGAGGCTTGTAACTCTGGTTCTACCAGAGATACGGGGATGTAAATAATGTGACCTTGACACAAATGTTCGGATAATTATAAAGGTCTTTGCATGTTCCAAGCAAAAAAAAAAACTTCGCGGTTTCAAACCTGTGGCCTTCCGGGAGTGAGGCGGATGCGATAACCGCTACACTAAAGATATGTTATTATTTTTAATCGAAGGAACAGGGTCAAGTAATTATGCAATACGTGAACAAACAAACCCCTCCATAGAAAATGCATTAGACTATACTTTGCAGGCTCGTAACTCTGTTTCTACTGGAGATACGGGGATGTCCTTTGAGTATGTTATAGACCAATTTGTCCAACATCTAGCCATACTAAGAATAAGGGCTACGACAAACAGTAGTCGAGTAATTAAGCTAATCGTAAACAAACAAACCCCTCCATAGGAAATACATTAGACTAAATTCTGGAGGCTCGTAACTCTGGTTCTACCAGAGATACGGGGATGTAAATAATGTGACCTTGACACAAATGTTCGGATAATTATAAAGGTCTTTGCATGTTCCAAGCAAAAAAAAAAACTTCGCGGTTTCGAACCTGTGGCCTTCCGGGAGTGAGGCGGATGCGATAACCTCTACACTAAAGATATGTTATTATTTTTAATCGAAAGAACAGGGTCAAGTAGTTAAGCAATACGTGAACAAACAAACCCCTCCATAGAAAATGCATTAGACTCTACTTTGCAGGCTCGTAACTCTGTTTGTACTGGAGATACGGGGATGTCCTTTGAGTATGTTATAGTCCAATTTGTCCCCCATCTAACCATACTAAAACATTGAGCTACGACAAACAGGGGCCGAGTATTTAAGCTAAACGTAAACAAACATGCCGTCCATAGGAAATGCATTAGACTATACTTTGCAGGCCCATAACTCTGTGCCTACTAGAGATACGGGGATGTCCCTAGGATATGTTATAGACCAAATTGTCCCCCATCTAACCATACTAAAAACATTGAGCTACGACAAACAGGGGCCGAGATATTAAGCAAAATGTTCGTCAACTTTGGTATCGTCTCACTTATTTTATTATGTTACTTATGATTTTTGCACTAAACTTTGGAGGCTCATAACTCTTGTTCTACAAGAGATACTGGGATCTCCTTTGGATATGTTATAGTACTCTTTGCTCCCCATACAAGGATACTTTAAACTTGAGGCTACCTCAATATCGTCGTCAACTTATTTTTTGTCTCACTTATTGTTAGAAGGTTACTTTTGATTTTTGAAAAAAAACTTTGCAGGCTCGTAACTCTGTTTCTACTGTAGATACGGGGATGTCCTTTGAGTATGTTATAGACCAATTTGTCCCCCATCTAGCCATACTAAGAATTAGGGCTACGACAAACAGTAGTCGAGTAATTAAGCTAATCGTAAACAAACAAACCCCTCCATAGGAAATGCATTAGACTATACTTTGTAGGCCCATTACTCTGTGTCTACTTGAGATACGGGGATGTCCTTAGGATATGTTATAGTCCAATTTGTTTCCCATCTAACCATACTAAAAACTTTGGGCTACGAGAAACAGGGGCCGAGTAATTAAGCTAAACGTAAACAAACAACCCCTCCATAGGAAATGCATTAGACTATACTTTGCAGGCTCGTAACTCTGTTTCTACTGGAAATACGGGGATGTCCTTTGAGTATGTTTTATTCCAATTTGTCCCCCATCTAACCATACTAAAAACATTGAGCTACGACAAACAGGGGCCGAGATATTAAGCAAAATGTTCGTCAACTTTGGTATCGTCTCACTTATTTTTATTATGTTACTTATGATTTTTGCACTAAACTTTGGAGGCTCATAACTCTTGTTCTACAAGAGATACTGGGATCTCCTTTGGATATGTTATAGTACTCTTTGCTCCCCATACAAGGATACTTTAAACTTGAGGCTACCGCAATATCGTCGTCAACTTACTTTTTGTCTCACTTATTGTTAGAAGGTTACTTTTGATTTTTGAAAATAAACTTTGCAGGCTCGTAACTCTGTTTCTACTGGAGATACGGGGATGTCCTTTGAGTATGTTACAGACCAATTTGTCCCCCATCTAGCCATACTAAGAATTAGGGCTTCGACAAACAGTAGTCGAGTAATTAAGCTAATCGTAAACAAACAAACCCCTCCATAGGAAATACATTAGACTAAATTCTGGAGGCTTGTAACTCTGGTTCTACCAGAGGTACGGGGATGTAAATAATGTGACCTTGACACAAATGTTCGGATAATTATAAAGGTCTTTGCATGTTCCAAGCAAAAAAAAAAACTTCGCGGTTTCGAACCTGTGGCCTTCCGGGAGTGAGGCGGATGCGATAACCTCTACACTAAAGATATGTTATTATTTTTAATCGAAAGAACAGGGTCAAGTAGTTAAGCAATACGTGAACAAACAAACCCCTCCATAGAAAATGCATTAGACTCTACTTTGCAGGCTCGTAACTCTGTTTGTACTGGAGATACGGGGATGTCCTTTGAGTATGTTATAGTCCAATTTGTCCCCCATCTAACCATACTAAAAACATTGAGCTACGACAAACAGGGGCCGAGTATTTAAGCTAAACGTAAACAAACATGCCGTCCATAGGAAATGCATTAGACTATACTTTGCAGGCCCATAACTCTGTGCCTACTAGAGATACGGGGATGTCCCTAGGATATGTTATAGACCAAATTGTCCCCCATCTAACCATACTAAAAACATTGAGCTACGACAAACAGGGGCCGAGATATTAAGCAAAATGTTCGTCAACTTTGGTATCGTCTCACTTATTTTATTATGTTACTTATGATTTTTGCACTAAACTTTGGAGGCTCATAACTCTTGTTCTACAAGAGATACTGGGATCTCCTTTGGATATGTTATAGTACTCTTTGCTCCCCATACAAGGATACTTTAAACTTGAGGCTACCTCAATATTGTCGTCAACTTATTTTTTGTCTCACTTATTGTTAGAAGGTTACTTTTGATTTTTGAAAAAAAACTTTGCAGGCTCGTAACTCTGTTTCTACTGGAGATACGGGGATGTCCTTTGAGTATGTTATAGACCAATTTGTCCCCCATCTAGCCATACTAAGAATTAGGGCTACGACAAACAGTAGTCGAGTAATTAAGCTAATCGTAAACAAACAAACCCCTCCATAGGAAATGCATTAGACTATACTTTGTAGGCCCATTACTCTGTGTCTACTTGAGATACGGGGATGTCCTTAGGATATGTTATAGTCCAATTTGTTTCCCATCTAACCATACTAAAAACTTTGGGCTACGAGAAACAGGGGCCGAGTAATTAAGCTAAACGTAAACAAACAACCCCTCCATAGGAAATGCATTAGACTATACTTTGCAGGCTCGTAACTCTGTTTCTACTGGAAATACGGGGATGTCCTTTGAGTATGTTTTATTCCTATTTGTCCCCCATCTAACCATACTAAAAACATTGAGCTACGACAAACAGGGGCCGAGATATTAAGCAAAATGTTCGTCAACTTTGGTATCGTCTCACTTATTTTTATTATGTTACTTATGATTTTTGCACTAAACTTTGGAGGCTCATAACTCTTGTTCTACAAGAGATACTGGGATCTCCTTTGGATATGTTATAGTACTCTTTGCTCCCCATACAAGGATACTTTAAACTTGAGGCTACCGCAATATCGTCGTCAACTTACTTTTTGTCTCACTTATTGTTAGAAGGTTACTTTTGATTTTTGAAAATAAACTTTGCAGGCTCGTAACTCTGTTTCTACTGGAGATACGGGGATGTCCTTTGAGTATGTTACAGACCAATTTGTCCCCCATCTAGCCATACTAAGAATTAGGGCTTCGACAAACAGTAGTCGAGTAATTAAGCTAATCGTAAACAAACAAACCCCTCCATAGGAAATACATTAGACTAAATTCTGGAGGCTTGTAACTCTGGTTCTACCAGAGATACGGGGATGTAAATAATGTGACCTTGACACAAATGTTCGGATAATTATAAAGGTCTTTGCATGTTCCAAGCAAAAAAAAAAAACTTCGCGGTTTCAAACCTGTGGCCTTCCGGGAGTGAGGCGGATGCGATAACCGCTACACTAAAGATATGTTATTATTTTTAATCGAAGGAACAGGGTCAAGTAATTAAGCAATACGTGAACAAACAAACCCCTCCATAGGAAATGCATTAGACTATACTTTGCAGGCTCGTAACTCTGTTTCTACTGGAAATACGGGGATGTCCTTTGAGTATGTTATAGTCCAATTTGTCCCCCATCTAACCATACTAAAAACATTGAGCTACGACAAACAGGGGCCGAGATATTAAGCAAAATGTTCGTCAACTTTGGTATCGTCTCACTTATTTTTATTATGTTACTTATGATTTTTGCACTAAACTTTGGAGGCTCATAACTCTTGTCCTACAAGAGATACTAGGATCTCCTTTGGATATGTTATAGTACTCTTTGCTCCCCATACAAGGATACTTTAAACTTGAGGCTACCGCAATAACGTCGTCAACTTACTTTTTGTCTCACTTATTGTTAGAAGGTTACTTTTGATTTTTGAAAATAAACTTTGCAGGCTCGTAACTCTGTTTTTACTGGAGATACGGGGATGTCCTTTGAGTATGTTATAGACCAATTTGTCCCCCATCTAGCCATACTAAGAATTAGGGCTACGACAAACAGTAGTCGAGTAATTAAGCTAATCGTAAACAAACAAACCCCTCCATAGGAAATACATTAGACTAAATTCTGGAGGCTTGTAACTCTGGTTCTACCAGAGATACGGGGATGTAAATAATGTGACCTTGACACAAATGTTCGGATAATTATAAAGGTCTTTGCATGTTCCAAGCAAAAAAAAAAACTTCGCGGTTTCAAACCTGTGGCCTTCCGGGAGTGAGGCGGATGCGATAACCGCTACACTAAAGATATGTTATTATTTTTAATCGAAGGAACAGGGTCAAGTAATTAAGCAATACGTGAACAAACAAACCCCTCCATAGAAAATGCATTAGACTATACTTTGCAGGCTCGTAACTCTGTTTCTACTGGAGATACGGGGATGTCCTTTGAGTATGTTATAGACCAATTTGTCCAACATCTAGCCATACTAAGAATAAGGGCTACGACAAACAGTAGTCGAGTAATTAAGCTAATCGTAAACAAACAAACCCCTCCATAGGAAATACATTAGACTAAATTCTGGAGGCTCGTAACTCTGGTTCTACCAGAGATACGGGGATGTAAATAATGTGACCTTGACACAAATGTTCGGATAATTATAAAGGTCTTTGCATGTTCCAAGCAAAAAAAAAAACTTCGCGGTTTCGAACCTGTGGCCTTCCGGGAGTGAGGCGGATGCGATAACCTCTACACTAAAGATATGTTATTATTTTTAATCGAAAGAACAGGGTCAAGTAGTTAAGCAATACGTGAACAAACAAACCCCTCCATAGAAAATGCATTAGACTCTACTTTGCAGGCTCGTAACTCTGTTTGTACTGGAGATACGGGGATGTCCTTTGAGTATGTTATAGTCCAATTTGTCCCCCATCTAACCATACTAAAACATTGAGCTACGACAAACAGGGGCCGAGTATTTAAGCTAAACGTAAACAAACATGCCGTCCATAGGAAATGCATTAGACTATACTTTGCAGGCCCATAACTCTGTGCCTACTAGAGATACGGGGATGTCCCTAGGATATGTTATAGACCAAATTGTCCCCCATCTAACCATACTAAAAACATTGAGCTACGACAAACAGGGGCCGAGATATTAAGCAAAATGTTCGTCAACTTTGGTATCGTCTCACTTATTTTATTATGTTACTTATGATTTTTGCACTAAACTTTGGAGGCTCATAACTCTTGTTCTACAAGAGATACTGGGATCTCCTTTGGATATGTTATAGTACTCTTTGCTCCCCATACAAGGATACTTTAAACTTGAGGCTACCGCAATATCGTCGTCAACTTACTTTTTGTCTCACTTATTGTTAGAAGGTTACTTTTGATTTTTGAAAATAAACTTTGCAGGCTCGTAACTCTGTTTCTACTGGAGATACGGGGATGTCCTTTGAGTATGTTATAGACCAATTTGTCCCCCATCTAGCCATACTAAGAATTAGGGCTTCGACAAACAGTAGTCGAGTAATTAAGCTAATCGTAAACAAACAAACCCCTCCATAGGAAATACATTAGACTAAATTCTGGAGGCTTGTAACTCTGGTTCTACCAGAGGTACGGGGATGTAAATAATGTGACCTTGACACAAATGTTCGGATAATTATAAAGGTCTTTGCATGTTCCAAGCAAAAAAAAAAAACATCGCGGTTTCGAACCTGTGGCCTTCCGGGAGTGAGGCGGATGCGATAACCTCTACACTAAAGATATGTTATTATTTTTAATCGAAAGAACAGGGTCAAGTAGTTAAGCAATACGTGAACAAACAAACCCCTCCATAGAAAATGCATTAGACTCTACTTTGCAGGCTCGTAACTCTGTTTCTACTGGAGTTACGGGGATGTCCTTTGAGTATGTTATAGTCCAATTTGTCCCCCATCTAACCATACTAAAAACATTGAGCTACGACAAACAGGGGCCGAGTATTTAAGCTAAACGTAAACAAACATGCCGTCCATAGGAAATGCATTAGACTATACTTTGCAGGCCCATAACTCTGTGTCTACTAGAGATACGGGGATGTCCCTAGGATATGTTATAGACCAAATTGTCCCCCATCTAACCATACTAAAAACATTGAGCTACGACAAACAGGGGCCGAGATATTAAGCAAAATGTTCGTCAACTTTGGTATCGTCTCACTTATTTTATTACGTTACTTATGATTTTTTGCACTAAACTTTGGAGGCTCATAACTCTTGTTCTACAAGAGATACTGGGATCTCCTTTGGATATGTTATAGTACTCTTTGCTCCCCATACAAGGATACTTTAAACTTGAGGCTACCTCAATATTGTCGTCAACTTATTTTTTGTCTCACTTATTGTTAGAAGGTTACTTTTGATTTTTGAAAAAAAACTTTGCAGGCTCGTAACTCTGTTTCTACTGGAGATACGGGGATGTCCTTTGAGTATGTTATAGACCAATTTGTCCCCCATCTAGCCATACTAAGAATTAGGGCTACGACAAACAGTAGTCGAGTAATTAAGCTAATCGTAAACAAACAAACCCCTCCATAGGAAATGCATTAGACTATACTTTGTAGGCCCATTACTCTGTGTCTACTTGAGATACGGGGATGTCCTTAGGATATGTTATAGTCCAATTTGTTTCCCATCTAACCATATTAAAAACTTTGGGCTACGAGAAACAGGGGCCGAGTAATTAAGCTAAACGTAAACAAACAACCCCTCCATAGGAAATGCATTAGACTATACTTTGCAGGCTCGTAACTCTGTTTCTACTGGAAATACGGGGATGTCCTTTGAGTATGTTTTATTCCTATTTGTCCCCCATCTAACCATACTAAAAACATTGAGCTACGACAAACAGGGGCCGAGATATTAAGCAAAATGTTCGTCAACTTTGGTATCGTCTCACTTATTTTTATTATGTTACTTATGATTTTTGCACTAAACTTTGGAGGCTCATAACTCTTGTTCTACAAGAGATACTGGGATCTCCTTTGGATATGTTATAGTACTCTTTGCTCCCCATACAAGGATACTTTAAACTTGAGGCTACCGCAATATCGTCGTCAACTTACTTTTTGTCTCACTTATTGTTAGAAGGTTACTTTTGATTTTTGAAAATAAACTTTGCAGGCTCGTAACTCTGTTTCTACTGGAGATACGGGGATGTCCTTTGAGTATGTTACAGACCAATTTGTCCCCCATCTAGCCATACTAAGAATTAGGGCTTCGACAAACAGTAGTCGAGTAATTAAGCTAATCGTAAACAAACAAACCCCTCCATAGGAAATACATTAGACTAAATTCTGGAGGCTTGTAACTCTGGTTCTACCAGAGGTACGGGGATGTAAATAATGTGACCTTGACACAAATGTTCGGATAATTATAAAGGTCTTTGCATGTTCCAAGCAAAAAAAAAAACTTCGCGGTTTCGAACCTGTGGCCTTCCGGGAGTGAGGCGGATGCGATAACCTCTACACTAAAGATATGTTATTATTTTTAATCGAAAGAACAGGGTCAAGTAGTTAAGCAATACGTGAACAAACAAACCCCTCCATAGAAAATGCATTAGACTCTACTTTGCAGGCTCGTAACTCTGTTTGTACTGGAGATACGGGGATGTCCTTTGAGTATGTTATAGTCCAATTTGTCCCCCATCTAACCATACTAAAAACATTGAGCTACGACAAACAGGGGCCGAGTATTTAAGCTAAACGTAAACAAACATGCCGTCCATAGGAAATGCATTAGACTATACTTTGCAGGCCCATAACTCTGTGCCTACTAGAGATACGGGGATGTCCCTAGGATATGTTATAGACCAAATTGTCCCCCATCTAACCATACTAAAAACATTGAGCTACGACAAACAGGGGCCGAGATATTAAGCAAAATGTTCGTCAACTTTGGTATCGTCTCACTTATTTTATTATGTTACTTATGATTTTTGCACTAAACTTTGGAGGCTCATAACTCTTGTTCTACAAGAGATACTGGGATCTCCTTTGGATATGTTATAGTACTCTTTGCTCCCCATACAAGGATACTTTAAACTTGAGGCTACCTCAATATTGTCGTCAACTTATTTTTTGTCTCACTTATTGTTAGAAGGTTACTTTTGATTTTTGAAAAAAAACTTTGCAGGCTCGTAACTCTGTTTCTACTGGAGATACGGGGATGTCCTTTGAGTATGTTATAGACCAATTTGTCCCCCATCTAGCCATACTAAGAATTAGGGCTACGACAAACAGTAGTCGAGTAATTAAGCTAATCGTAAACAAACAAACCCCTCCATAGGAAATGCATTAGACTATACTTTGTAGGCCCATTACTCTGTGTCTACTTGAGATACGGGGATGTCCTTAGGATATGTTATAGTCCAATTTGTTTCCCATCTAACCATACTAAAAACTTTGGGCTACGAGAAACAGGGGCCGAGTAATTAAGCTAAACGTAAACAAACAACCCCTCCATAGGAAATGCATTAGACTATACTTTGCAGGCTCGTAACTCTGTTTCTACTGGAAATACGGGGATGTCCTTTGAGTATGTTTTATTCCTATTTGTCCCCCATCTAACCATACTAAAAACATTGAGCTACGACAAACAGGGGCCGAGATATTAAGCAAAATGTTCGTCAACTTTGGTATCGTCTCACTTATTTTTATTATGTTACTTATGATTTTTGCACTAAACTTTGGAGGCTCATAACTCTTGTTCTACAAGAGATACTGGGATCTCCTTTGGATATGTTATAGTACTCTTTGCTCCCCATACAAGGATACTTTAAACTTGAGGCTACCGCAATATCGTCGTCAACTTACTTTTTGTCTCACTTATTGTTAGAAGGTTACTTTTGATTTTTGAAAATAAACTTTGCAGGCTCGTAACTCTGTTTCTACTGGAGATACGGGGATGTCCTTTGAGTATGTTACAGACCAATTTGTCCCCCATCTAGCCATACTAAGAATTAGGGCTTCGACAAACAGTAGTCGAGTAATTAAGCTAATCGTAAACAAACAAACCCCTCCATAGGAAATACATTAGACTAAATTCTGGAGGCTTGTAACTCTGGTTCTACCAGAGGTACGGGGATGTAAATAATGTGACCTTGACACAAATGTTCGGATAATTATAAAGGTCTTTGCATGTTCCAAGCAAAAAAAAAACTTCGCGGTTTCGAACCTGTGGCCTTCCGGGAGTGAGGCGGATGCGATAACCTCTACACTAAAGATATGTTATTATTTTTAATCGAAAGAACAGGGTCAAGTAGTTAAGCAATACGTGAACAAACAAACCCCTCCATAGAAAATGCATTAGACTCTACTTTGCAGGCTCGTAACTCTGTTTGTACTGGAGATACGGGGATGTCCTTTGAGTATGTTATAGTCCAATTTGTCCCCCATCTAACCATACTAAAAACATTGAGCTACGACAAACAGGGGCCGAGTATTTAAGCTAAACGTAAACAAACATGCCGTCCATAGGATATGCATTAGACTATACTTTGCAGGCCCATAACTCTGTGCCTACTAGAGATACGGGGATGTCCCTAGGATATGTTATAGACCAAATTGTCCCCCATCTAACCATACTAAAAACATTGAGCTACGACAAACAGGGGCCGAGATATTAAGCAAAATGTTCGTCAACTTTGGTATCGTCTCACTTATTTTATTATGTTACTTATGATTTTTGCACTAAACTTTGGAGGCTCATAACTCTTGTTCTACAAGAGATACTGGGATCTCCTTTGGATATGTTATAGTACTCTTTGCTCCCCATACAAGGATACTTTAAACTTGAGGCTACCTCAATATCGTCGTCAACTTATTTTTTGTCTCACTTATTGTAAGAAGGTTACTTTTGATTTTTGAAAAAAAACTTTGCAGGCTCGTAACTCTGTTTCTACTGTAGATACGGGGATGTCCTTTGAGTATGTTATAGACCAATTTGTCCCCCATCTAGCCATACTAAGAATTAGGGCTACGACAAACAGTAGTCGAGTAATTAAGCTAATCGTAAACAAACAAACCCCTCCATAGGAAATGCATTAGACTATACTTTGTAGGCCCATTACTCTGTGTCTACTTGAGATACGGGGATGTCCTTAGGATATGTTATAGTCCAATTTGTTTCCCATCTAACCATACTAAAAACTTTGGGCTACGAGAAACAGGGGCCGAGTAATTAAGCTAAACGTAAACAAACAACCCCTCCATAGGAAATGCATTAGACTATACTTTGCAGGCTCGTAACTCTGTTTCTACTGGAAATACGGGGATGTCCTTTGAGTATGTTTTATTCCAATTTGTCCCCCATCTAACCATACTAAAAACATTGAGCTACGACAAACAGGGGCCGAGATATTAAGCAAAATGTTCGTCAACTTTGGTATCGTCTCACTTATTTTTATTATGTTACTTATGATTTTTGCACTAAACTTTGGAGGCTCATAACTCTTGTTCTACAAGAGATACTGGGATCTCCTTTGGATATGTTATAGTACTCTTTCCTCCCCATACAAGGATACTTTAAACTTGAGGCTACCGCAATATCGTCGTCAACTTACTTTTTGTCTCACTTATTGTTAGAAGGTTACTTTTGATTTTTGAAAATAAACTTTGCAGGCTCGTAACTCTGTTTCTACTGGAGATACGGGGATGTCCTTTGAGTATGTTATAGACCAATTTGTCCCCCATCTAGCCATACTAAGAATTAGGGCTTCGACAAACAGTAGTCGAGTAATTAAGCTAATCGTAAACAAACAAACCCCTCCATAGGAAATACATTAGACTAAATTCTGGAGGCTTGTAACTCTGGTTCTACCAGAGGTACGGGGATGTAAATAATGTGACCTTGACACAAATGTTCGGATAATTATAAAGGTCTTTGCATGTTCCAAGCAAAAAAAAAAAACATCGCGGTTTCGAACCTGTGGCCTTCCGGGAGTGAGGCGGATGCGATAACCTCTACACTAAAGATATGTTATTATTTTTAATCGAAAGAACAGGGTCAAGTAGTTAAGCAATACGTGAACAAACAAACCCCTCCATAGAAAATGCATTAGACTCTACCATAAGTAACATAATAAACATAAGTATGATATTTCGTTAAATTTCTTAGTCAGTGTGTGTTTCGGTGTACAGTATAAAGTCCGTACGACCCAGCTTGTTTGTTTTTCTAATAGAGACCGCTAGTGGCAAAAAGTTCCAAAATCTTGCTCGGCGGTGCGACCGCGTTTGCGGAGTTAGAAAACCGTGAATCGTCTAGCACTCTAGCAGACAGCTTTTAAATCTCTGCCGGTAAAGTTCGGGCCTTTGCTGCTCTCTAAGGTGTAGTAAATAATGAATCCCGTGGAGCACTATTTTATAAGAGGACTATTTTTATAAACTGCTGTAATTGGACAAAATTGAACTACGTTTCAGCGAGAAAGAGCCAATGGCTATAAAGACCAAGGATTCATGTATGATTTGTTAGTTACTCACTCTTTTCTTCTTAAAAACATTTATCTATACTAATGAAACACACAGTGACTTACAAATTTAACATTGAAACAATGGGAAGTGTCATACTTATGTTTATTATGTTACTTATGACTCTACTTTGCAGGCTCGTAACTCTGTTTCTACTGGAGTTACGGGGATGTCCTTTGAGTATGTTATAGTCCAATTTGTCCCCCATCTAACCATACTAAAAACATTGAGCTACGACAAACAGGGGCCGAGTATTTAAGCTAAACGTAAACAAACATGCCGTCCATAGGAAATGCATTAGACTATACTTTGCAGGCCCATAACTCTGTGTCTACTAGAGATACGGGGATGTCCCTAGGATATGCTATAGACCAAATTGTCCCCCATCTAACCATACTAAAAACATTGAGCTACGACAAACAGGGGCCGAGATATTAAGCAAAATGTTCGTCAACTTTGGTATCGTCTCACTTATTTTATTATGTTACTTATGATTTTTGCACTAAACTTTGGAGGCTCATAACTCTTGTTCTACAAGAGATACTGGGATCTCCTTTGGATATGTTATAGTACTCTTTGCTCCCCATACAAGGATACTTTAAACTTGAGGCTACCTCAATATTGTCGTCAACTTATTTTTTGTCTCACTTATTGTTAGAAGGTTACTTTTGATTTTTGAAAAAAAACTTTGCAGGCTCGTAACTCTGTTTCTACTGGAGATACGGGGATGTCCTTTGAGTATGTTATAGACCAATTTGTCCCCCATCTAGCCATACTAAGAATTAGGGCTACGACAAACAGTAGTCGAGTAATTAAGCTAATCGTAAACAAACAAACCCCTCCATAGGAAATACATTAGACTAAATTCTGGAGGCTCGTAACTCTGGTTCTACCAGAGATACGGGGATGTAAATAATGTGACCTTGACACAAATGTTCGGATAATTATAAAGGTCTTTGCATGTTCCAAGCAAAAAAAAAACTTCGCGGTTTCGAACCTGTGGCCTTCCGGGAGTGAGGCGGATGCGATAACCTCTACACTAAAGATATGTTATTATTTTTAATCGAAAGAACAGGGTCAAGTAGTTAAGCAATACGTGAACAAACAAACCCCTCCATAGAAAATGCATTAGACTCTACTTTGCAGGCTCGTAACTCTGTTTCTACTGGAGATACGGGAATGTCCTTTGAGTATGTTATAGTCCAATTTGTCCCCCATCTAACCATACTAAAAACATTGAGCTACGACAAACAGGGGCCGAGATATTAAGCAAAATGTTCGTCAACTTTGGTATCGTCTCACTTATTTTTATTATGTTACTTATGATTTTTGCACTAAACTTTGGAGGCTCATAACTCTTGTTCTACAAGAGATACTGGGATCTCCTTTGGATATGTTATAGTACTCTTTGCTCCTCATACAAGGATACTTTAAACTTGAGGCTACCGCAATATCGTCGTCAACTTACTTTTTGTCGCACTTATTGTTAGAAGGTTACTTTTGATTTTTGAAAATAAACTTTGCAGGCTCGTAACTCTGTTTCTACTGGAGATACGGGGATGTCCTTTGAGTATGTTATAGACCAATTTGTCCCCCATCTAGCCATACTAAGAATTAGGGCTTCGACAAACAGTAGTCGAGTAATTAAGCTAATCGTAATAAACAAACCCCTCCATAGGAAATACATTAGACTAAATTCTGGAGGCTTGTAACTCTGGTTCTACCAGAGGTACGGGGATGTAAATAATGTGACCTTGACACAAATGTTCGGATAATTATAAAGGTCTTTGCATGTTCCAAGCAAAAAAAAAACTTCGCGGTTTCCAACCTGTGGCCTTCCGGGAGTGAGGCGGATGCGATAACCTCTACACTAAAGATATGTTATTATTTTTAATCGAAAGAACAGGGTCAAGTAGTTAAGCAATACGTGAACAAACAAACCCCTCCATAGAAAATGCATTAGACTCTACTTTGCAGGCTCGTAACTCTGTTTCTACTGGAGTTACGGGGATGTCCTTTGAGTATGTTATAGTCCAATTTGTCCCCCATCTAACCATACTAAAAACATTGAGCTACGACAAACAGGGGCCGAGTATTTAAGCTAAACGTAAACAAACATGCCGTCCATAGGAAATGCATTAGACTATACTTTGCAGGCCCATAACTCTGTGTCTACTAGAGATACGGGGATGTCCCTAGGATATGTTATAGACCAAATTGTCCCCCATCTAACCATACTAAAAACATTGAGCTACGACAAACAGGGGCCGAGATATTAAGCAAAATGTTCGTCAACTTTGGTATCGTCTCACTTATTTTATTATGTTACTTATGATTTTTGCACTAAACTTTGGAGGCTCATAACTCTTGTTCTACAAGAGATACTGGGATCTCCTTTGGATATGTTATAGTACTCTTTGCTCCCCATACAAGGATACTTTAAACTTGAGGCTACCTCAATATCATCGTCAACTTATTTTTTGTCTCACTTATTGTTAGAAGGTTACTTTTGATTTTTGAAAAAAAACTTTGCAGGCTCGTAACTCTGTTTCTACTGGAGATACGGGGATGTCCTTTGAGTATGTTATAGACCAATTTGTCCCCCATCTAGCCATACTAAGAATTAGGGCTACGACAAACAGTAGTCGAGTAATTAAGCTAATCGTAAACAAACAAACCCCTCCATAGGAAATACATTAGACTAAATTCTGGAGGCTCGTAACTCTGGTTCTACCAGAGATACGGGGATGTAAATAATGTGACCTTGACACAAATGTTCGGATAATTATAAAGGTCTTTGCATGTTCCAAGCAAAAAAAAAACTTCGCGGTTTCGAACCTGTGGCCTTCCGGGAGTGAGGCGGATGCGATAACCGCTACACTAAAGATATGTTATTATTTTTAATCGAAAGAACAGGGTCAAGTAATTAAGCAATACGTGAACAAACAAACCCCTCCATAGAAAATGCATTAGACTATAATTTGCAAGGCCCATAACTCTGTGTCTACTAGAGATACCGGGATGTCCTTAGGATATGTTATAGTCCAATTTGTCATTCATCTAACCATACTAAAAACTTTGGGCTACGACAAACAGGGGCCGAGTACTTAAGCGAAACGTAAAGAAACAAACCCCCTCCATAGGAAATGAGTTAGACTATATTTTGCAGGCTCGTAACTCTGTTTCCACTGGAGATACGGGAATGTCCTTTGAGTATGTTATAGTCCAATTTGTCCCCCATCTAAACATACTAAAAACATTGAGCTACGACAAACAGGGGCCGAGTAATTAAGCTAAACGTAAACAAACAACCCGTCCTTAGGAAATGCATTAGACTATACTTTGCAGGCCCATAACTCTGTGTCTACTAGAGATACGGGGATGTCCTTAGGATATGTTATAGTCCAAATTGTCCCCCATCTAACCATACTAAAAATATTGAGCTACGACAAACAAGGGCCGAGATATTAAGCAAAATGTTCGTCATTTTTGGTATCGTCTCACTTATTTTTATTATGTTACTTATGATTTTTGCACTAAACTTTAGAGGCTCATAACTCTTGTTCTACAAGAGATACTGGGATCTCCTTTGGAAATGTTATAGTACTCTTTGCTCCCCATACAAGGATACTTTAAACTTGAGGCTACCTCAATATCGTCGTCAACTTATTTTTTGTCTCACTTATTGTTAGAAGGTTACTTTTGATTTTTGAAAATAAACTTTGCAGGCTCGTAACTCTGTTTCTACTGGAGATACGGGGATGTCCTTAGAGTATGTTATAGACCAATTTGTCCCCCATCTAGCCACACTAAGAATTAGGGCTACGACAAACAGTAGTCGAGTAATTAAGCTAATCGTAAACAAACAAACCCCTCCATAGGAAATACATTAGACTAAATTCTGGAGGCTCGTAACTCTGGTTCTACCAGAGATACGGGGATGTAAATAATGTGACCTTGACACAAATGTTCGGATAATTATAAAGGTCTTTGCATGTTCCAAGCAAAAAAAACTTCGCGGTTTCGAACCTGTGGCCTTCCGAGAGTGAGGCGGATGCGATAACCGCTACACTAAAGATATGTTATTATTTTTAATCGAAAGAACAAGGTCAAGTAATTAAGCAATACATGAACAAACAAACCCCTCCATAGAAAATGCATTAGACTATACTTTGCAGGCTCGTAACTCTGTTTCTACTGGAGATACGGGGATGTCCTTTGAGTATGTTATAGTCCAATTTGTCCCCCATCTAACCATACTAAAAACATTGAGCTACGACAAACAGTAGTCGAGTAATTAAGCTAATCGTAAACAAACAAACCCCTCCATAGGAAATACATTAGACTATACTTTGCAGGCCCATAACTCTGTGTCTACTAGAGATAAGGGGATGTCCTTAGGATATGTTATAGTCCAAATTGTCCTTCATCTAACCATACTAAAAACTTTGGGCTACGACAAACAGGGGCCGAGTACTTAAGCAAAACGTAAAGAAACAAACCCCCTCCATAGGAAATGAGTTAGACTATACTTTGCAGGCTCGTAACTCTGTTTCCACTGGAGATACGGGGATGTCCTTTGAGTATGTTATAGTTCAATTTGTCCCGCATCTAACCATACTAAAAACATTGAGCTACGACAAACAGGGGCCGAGTAATTAAGCTAAACGTAAACAAACAACCCGTCCATAGGAAATGCATTAGACTATATTTTGCAGGCCCATAACTCTGTGTCTACTAGAGATACGGGGATGTTCTTACGTTATGATATAGTCCAAATTGTCCCCCATCTTACCATACTAAAAACATTGAGCTACGACAAACAGGGGCCGAGATATTAAGCAAAATGTTCGTCAACTTTGGTATCGTCTCACTTATTTTTATTATGTTACTTGTGATTTTTGCACTAAACTTTGGAGGCTCATAACTCTTGTTCTACAAGAGATACAGGGATCTCCTTTGGATATGTTATAGTACTCTTTGCTCCCCATACAAGGATACTTTAAACTTGAGGCTACCTCAATATCGTCGTCAACTTACTTTTTGTCTCACTTATTGTTAGAAGGTTACTTTCGATTTTTGAAAATATACTTTGCAGGCTCGTAACTCTGTTTCTACTGGAGATACGGGGATGTCCTTAGAGTATGTTATAGACCAATTTGTCCCCCATCTAGCCATACTAAGAATTAGGGCTACGACAAACAGTAGTCGAGTAATTACTTTGCAGAGTTATGGGCCTGCAAAGTATAGTCTAATGCATTTCCTAAGGACGGGTTGTTTGTTTACGTTTGGCTTAATTACTCGGCCCCTGTTTGTCGTAGCTCAATGTTTTTAGTATGGTTAGATGGGGGACAAATTGGACTATAACATACTCAAAGGACATCCCCGTATCTCCAGTGGAAACAGAGATACTTTTAACGCTACATCTGAGACCCCACAACACCTCTTCCGGGTGGGCGCAAACCACCAACCTTTCGATTAAGAGCTGGACGCGCTAATTACTGCGCCACGGAAGCCCAAAAATTAAATGTTCGTCAGGTATTGTGGAAAAACTCTGACATTTTACGTAACATCTGAGACGTCACAACACCGCTCCCGGATGGGCTCGAACCACCAACCTTTCGGTTAACAGCCGAACGCGCTAGCCATTGCGCCACGGACGCCCAAAAATTAAATGGTTGTCAGGTATTGTTGAAAAGTTACGACTTTTCACGCTACATCTGAGACCCCACAAATCCTCTCTCGTTTGGGCTCGAACCACCAACCTTTCGGTTAACAGCTGAACGCACTAACCATTGCGCCACGGAAGCCCAAAAATTAAATGGTCGTCAGGTATTGTAGAAAAACTTTGGCTATTTACGTTACATTTGAGATCCAAAAACACCGCTCCCGGGTGGGCTCGAACCACCAAGCTATTGGTTAACAGCCGAACGCGCTAACCATTGAGCCACGAAAGATCAGAAAATAAATGGTTATCACGTATTATGGAAAAAGTTTGACTTTTCACGCTACATCTGCGACCTCACAACACCTCTCCCGGGTGGGCTCGAACCACCAACCTTTCGATTAACAGCTAAACGCGCTAACCATTGCGCCACGGAAGCCCAAAAATTAAATGCTCGTCAGGTATTGTGGAAAAACTCTGACATTTTACGTTACATCTGAGACGTCACAACACCGCTCCCGGGAGGGCTCGAACCACCAACCTTTCGGTTAACAGCTGAACGCGCTGACCATTGCGCCACTGAAGCCCAAAAATTAAATTTTCGTCAGGTATTGAGGTAAAACTTTGACTTTTTACTTCACATCCTAGACCTCACAACACCGCTCCCGGATGGGCTCCAACCACCAACCTTTCGATTGACAGCCGAACGCGCTAACCATTGAGCCACGGAAGCTCAGAAATTAAATGGTTGTCACGTATTGTGGAAAAGTTTTGACTTTTTACGCTACATATGAGACCCCACAACACCTCTTCCGGGTGGGCTCGAACCACCAACCTTTCGATTAACAGCTGAACGCGCTAACCATTGCGCCACGGAAGCCCAAAAATTAAATGTTCGTCAGGTATTGTGGAAAAACTCTGACATTTTACGTTACATCTGAGACATCACAACACCGCTCCCGGATGGGCTAGAACCTCCAACCTATTGGTTAACAGCCGAACGCGCTAACCATTGAGCCACGGAAGCTCAGAAATTAAATGGTTGTCAGGTATTGTTGAAAAGTTAGGACTTTTCAAGCTACATCTGAGACCCCACAAAACCTCTCTCGTTTGGGCTCGAACCACCAACCTTTCGGTTAACAGCTGAACGCGCTGACCATTGCGCCACTGAAGCCCAAAAATTAAATGTTCGTCAGCTATTGTGGAAAAACTCCGACATTTTACGTTACATCTGAGACGTCACAACACCGCTCCCGGGAGGGCTCGAACCACCAACCTTTCGGTTAACAGCTGAACGCGCTGACCATTGCGCCACTGAAGCCCAAAAATTAAATTTTCGTCAGGTATTGAGGTAAAACCTTGTCTTTTTACTTCACATCTGAGACCTCACAACACCGCTCCCGGATGGGCTCGAACCACCAACCTTTCGGTTAACAGCCGAACGCGCTAACCATTCGCCACGGACGCCCAAAAATTAAATGGTCGTCAGGTATTGTGGAAAAACTTTGGCTATTTACGTTACATTTGAGATCCAAAAACACCGCTCCCGGGTGGGCTCGAACCAACAACCTATTGGTTAACAGCCGAACGCGCTAACCATTGAGCCACGGAAGATCAGAAATTAAATGGTTGTCACGTATTGTGGAAAAGTTTTGACTTTTAACGCTACATCTGAGACCCCACAACACCTCTTCCGGTGGGCTCGAACCACCAACCTTTCGATTAAGTGCTCGACGCGCTAATTATTGCGCCACGGAAGGCCAAAAATTAAATGTTCGTCAGGTATTGTGGAAAAACTCTGACATTTTACGTAACATCTGAAACGTCACAACACCGCTCCCGGATGGGCTCGAACCACCAACCTTTCGGTTAACAGCCGAACGCGCTAACCATTGCGCCACGGACGCCCAAAAAAATGGTCGTCAGGTATTGCGGAAAAACTTTGGCTATTTACGTTACATTTGAGATCCAAAAACACCGCTCCCGGGTGGGCTCGAACCACCAAGCTATTGGTTAACAGCCGAACGCGCTAACCATTGAGCCACGAAAGATCAGAAAATAAATGGTTATCACGTATTATGGAAAAAGTTTGACTTTTCACGCTTCATCTGAGACCTCACAACACCTCTCCCGGGTGGGCTCGAATACCAACCTTTCGATTAACAGCTGAACGCGCTAACCATTGCGCCACGGAAGCCCAAAAATTAAATGGTCGTCAGGTATTGCGGAAAAACTTTGGCTATTTACGTTACATTTGAGATCCTAAAACACCGCTCCCGGGTGGGCTCGAACCACCAAGCTATTGGTTAACAGCCGAACGCGCTAACCATTGAGCCACGAAAGATCAGAAAATAAATGGTTATCACGTATTATGGAAAAAGTTTGACTTTTCACGCTTCATCTGAGACCTCACAACACCTCTCCCGGGTGGGCTCGAATACCAACCTTTCGATTAACAGCTGAACGCGCTAACCATTGCGCCACGGAAGCCCAAAAATTAAATGGTCGTCAGGTATTGCGGAAAAACTTTGGCTATTTACGTTACATTTGAGATCCAAAAACACCGCTCCCGGGTGGGCTCGAACCACCAAGCTATTGGTTAACAGCCGAACGCGCTAACCATTGAGCCACGAAAGATCAGAAAATAAATGGTTATCACGTATTATGGAAAAAGTTTGACTTTTCACGCTTCATCTGAGACCTCACAACACCTCTCCCGGGTGGGCTCGAATACCAACCTTTCGATTAACAGCTGAACGCGCTAACCATTGCGCCACGGAAGCCCAAAAATTAAATGCTCGTCAGGTATTGTGGAAAAACTCTGACATTTTACGTTACATCTGAGACGTCACAACACCGCTCCCGGGAGGGCTCGAACCACCAACCTTTCGGTTAACAGCCGAACGCGCTAACCATTGAGCCACGGAAGCTCAGAAATTAAATGGTTGTCAGGTATTGTTGAAAAGTTACGACTTTTCAAGCTACATCTGAGACCCCACAAAACCTCTCTCGTTTGGGCTCGAACCACCAACCTTTCGGTTAACAGCTGAACGCGCTGACCATTGCGCCACTGAAGCCCAAAAATTAAATGTTCGTCAGGTATTGTGGAAAAACTCCGACATTTTACGTTACATCTGAGACGTCACAACACCGCTCCCGGGAGGGCTCGAACCACCAACCTTTCGGTTAACAGCTGAACGCGCTGACCATTGCGCCACTGAAGCCCAAAAATTAAATTTTCGTCAGGTATTGAGGTAAAACCTTGGCTATTTACGTTACATTTGAGATCCAAAAACACCGCTCCCGGGTGGGCTCGAACCAACAACCTATTGGTTAACAGCCGAACGCGCTAACCATTGAGCCACGGAAGATCAGAAATTAAATGGTTGTCACGTATTGTGGAAAAGTTTTGACTTTTAACGCTACATCTGAGACCCCACAACACCTCTTCCGGTGGGCTCGAACCACCAACCTTTCGATTAAGTGCTCGACGCGCTAATTATTGCGCCACGGAAGGCCAAAAATTAAATGTTCGTCAGGTATTGTGGAAAAACTCTGACATTTTACGTAACATCTGAAACGTCACAACACCGCTCCCGGATGGGCTCGAACCACCAACCTTTCGGTTAACAGCCGAACGCGCTAGCCATTGCGCCACGGACGCCCAAAAATTAATTGGTTGTCAGGTTTTGTTGAAAAGTTACGACTTTTCACGCTACATCTGAGACCCCACAAAACCTCTCTTTTGGAATCGAACCACCAACCTTTCGGTTAACAGCTGAACGCGCTAACCATTGCGCCACGGAAGCCCAAAAATTAAATGGTCGTCAGGTATTGCGGAAAAACTTTGGCTATTTACGTTACATTTGAGATCCAAAAACACCGCTCCCGGGTTTGCTCGAACCACCAAGCTATTGGTTAACAGCCGAACGCGCTAACCATTGAGCCACGAAAGATCAGAAAATAAATGGTTATCACGTATTATGGAAAAAGTTTGACTTTTCACGCTTCATCTGAGACCTCACAACACCTCTCCCGGGTGGGCTCGAATACCAACCTTTCGATTAACAGCTGAACGCGCTAACCATTGCGCCACGGAAGCCCAAAAATTAAATGCTCGTCAGGTATTGTGGAAAAACTCTGACATTTTACGTTACATCTGAGACGTCACAACACCGCTCCCGGGAGGGCTCGAACCACCAACCTTTCGGTTAACAGCTGAACGCGCTGACCATTGCGCCACTGAAGCCCAAAAATTAAATTTTCGTCAGGTATTGAGGTAAAACCTTGTCTTTTTACTTCACATCTGAGACCTCACAACACCGCTCCCTGATGGGCTCGAACCACCAACCTTTCGGTTAACAGCCGAACGCGCTAACCATTCGCCACGGACGCCCAAAAATTAAATGGTCGTCAGGTATTGTGGAAAAACTTTGGCTATTTACGTTACATTTGAGATCCAACAAGTTGGGAAAACCAAAATATTACCTCTCCGAGTCAAGACGACTACTTACAAACTTATATACCCAGATATGGAAATGTTTCTTAAGTTAAAATTTATGAAATATTAAAGCAGTATACAAAGCATAGCAAATTTACTGTAAATCAGACGACATTTTACATCCAATAATGATATACTTGTACACATTAAAATCATCCGATGGGGGAAAAACGGGTCATCGGCGTTTTATAAATGACGCTAGCGCAATAAAGCGTGCAAGGTACCAAGGCTTAACAAAAATTGTAGGATAACATATTTATAGAGATAGATAACAACTTTTATAATTAAAATTAGAAACTAACATATCTCTTAAAATTCTCGCGTGATCAACTGGTTTCACGCCAATTAAATAGCTATAGTCCCATACAGCTATTTGTATTAATTCCTCCATGGTTTTTTCGCCAAGCTGAGAACTACGCGTTTTACGTCACGTTATTAGAAAAGCAGACTATTTTCTTTGAAGACCGCGCTAGCTCAGCGCTAAGCACCGTGACGTCAAAATTCAAAAACAAAATCCCTGGGCCGCGTTCAGCAACGCGAGGCTCTGCTGAACGCGACCCATATTTCCACCATGATTATAAATCTAAGCCTAATTATTTAAAAGTGTATTTAACTTTCGGCTCACTCTGAACCGTTAATGTCTCTGCATACAGAAACGAAAACCAAACCCAAACTTTTACTTTTTGGTTCACTAGGCCTAATGACAAATAAGAGTTCATATGACCAACATAGCAGCGTTGTGCTTGAATTCACTATGATTTTAGAAAGGATTATGCTATAAACAGATGTAGTATAGCTTAAGTAATATATAAACATCCATTTTAAATAATAATATTAAAAAAAATCTTTGGAATATCAAAATGAAATAGAGCTTTAAAGCTACAAAAGTACTAAATGCATCATAATTACGAAAAATATTTCCACATATTCAGTTTATATTAAGGATAAAGGGAATATTATGGTTGTGTTGGATTTCTTTACACATCAAAACAAAACGAACTTCTAACGCAGCGCACTACTGTAACAACGGACGGACACATACAGACAAAAACATAGACTGCTTTTAACTCTTTCCGTATTAATTTTGAATTGAGAAACAAGATTATCTTAAATATTAAAATAAATATAATTAATATTTAATATTTTCTTCGTTAGTTATTCGCCTTATTGAACGTTACATCGTTTTAAAAAAGAACAATTAAACATTCTTGAGAGACTTGACTAATATTGGCGTTTGAAATGAAGCATACGCCGGTTGCTTCGCCTTACTAAAATAGGTAGTATATAACGGTTTCGAATCGCAGCCATGGATAAGAACAGCGCAATTGCGTGAACCTTTGGTGGAAGCCCCACCTTAGGGAGGCCGGACGTTTCTCGTAACCCTGGCCGATCGCCGCGAATGTCTTAACCTTAACGATGATGATGGAGTAGAAGCCAGATGTGCAGACTGGTGTCCATGTGGGATGGACAAAAACAATGACCAGAAGATGGTGGTGTGTAGAAACCAGTGTGTACAGACTGGTGTCCATGTGGGATGGACAAAAACAAAGACCAGAAGATGGTGGTGTTAGAAGCCAGGTGTACAGACTGGTGTCCATGTGGGATGGACAAAGAGCAGATGACGATGGTGATTAGAAGCCAGTGTGGACAGACTGGTGTCCATGTGGGATGGACAAAGACCACAAGAGGGTGGGGATTAGAAGCCAGTGTGTACAGACTGGTGTCCATGTGGGATGGACAAAGAGCAGCAGATGATTGTGATTAGAAGCCAGTGTGTACAGACTGGTGTCCATGTGGGATGGACAAAAGACCAGAGGCTGGTGATGTTAGACAGGCAATGGAGTAATAGCCTGTAAGTGTAATACAATTTTCGAAATTTCCGGAAATTGAGAACACGTTTGCTCCGATTTGCAAACTGCGAACGCGGTCACGTGGGTGTAACAACAGACAGACACACACACACACCCACACACAGACACGTCGAAATTAGAACCTCTCCGTGACATACGTCACTCGGAGAGGTAAAAACACCGCTCCCGGGTGGGCTCGAACCAACAACCTATTGGTTAACAGCCGAACGCGCTAACCATTGAGCCACGGAAGATCAGAAATTAAATGGTTGTCACGTATTGTGGAAATGTTTTGACTTTTAACGCTATATCTGAGACCCCACAACACCTCTTCCGGTGGGCTCGAACCACCAACCTTTCGATTAAGTGCTCGACGCGCTAATTATTGCGCCACGGAAGGCCAAAAATTAAATGTTCGTCAGGTATTGTGGAAAAACTCCGACATTTTACGTTACATCTGAGACGTCACAACACTTCTCCCGGATGGGCTCGAACCACCAACCTATTGGTTAATAGCCGAACGCGCTAACCATTGCGCCACTGAAGCCCAAAAATTAAATTTTCGTCAGGTATTGAGGTAAAACTTTGACTTTTTACTTCACATCTGAGGCCTCACAACACCGCTCCCGGATGGGCTAGAACCACCAACCTTTCGGTTAACAGCCGAACGCGCTAACCATTGCGCCACGGACGCCCAAAAAAAATGGTCGTCAGGTATTGCGGAAAAACTTTGGCTATTTACGTTACATTTGAGATCCAAAAACACCGCTCCCGGGTGGGCTCGAACCACCAATCTATTGGTTAACAGCCGAACGCGCTAACAATTGAGCCACGAAAGATCAGAAAACACTGTTAGAAAAAAAGGTGTTTCATGGGTGTTCGAAAATACCTTGAGGTGTTTATACACTCTTTTTGGAGTGTTTTTTAACTGAGATGGTGTTTTCTCCGTAAAAAGGTGCTAGCTGACTCTTTTAAGGTATTTTTTAAGGAAATGGTGATTCACTGGTATGTAGACACACCTTTAGGTGTTAATTGACCCTTATTAAATTGTTTTTTAGACGGAAGTAGTGTTTTTAATATAAATCTGTTCGAATGGTGCGAATAAGCACCTTTGGGCTTAACTTTACACATTTTTAGCTGATATGGGGTTTTTTTAAGTGAAAGGTTATTGATATGAGCTTAGAGGGAAATAATCTACTAATTCTACCTGCATAGTTAAGCATCCTAAAAATAACCCAAAGATTTTAAAAATCTTAATTATTTAACATTTCTTGGGACTAGCTTATTCTAATATTTGAAGGAATTTATACTTATTTTGATTTTTCAATCATTGGAAAATAATTCTCGAAGAGTTCAATATGCTGGAATGTCTTGGAATTAGAGTAATTAATAAAATTATCACTTGAATTTCCCCTTGACGCAGGTTTTTCTCTCTCCGAGTGACGATGACGTCACGGAGAGGTATTACACTGGACGTATCGGTGTGTCTGAGATGAAACAAATATTCAAAATATTTCCATTTAATATTCTGCAAAAAGTAAATGCTATCGTTTTGTAAGAGATCTTATCATCCTACTCGCTTTATATTAACTTTCATATGCGTGTTGTGTCTCGATTCAGATGCAATCTTCATTACTCGTTCTAAATAAACTCTGTTTTTTGTCATTCCAAAGAAAGAAGTTTATCTTAAATAATTAAATAAATATAAGTAATATGAATTATTTTAATTGACAGTATTTTACGTTAATTATAGTTAGGTCGGTTTAAGAAATTTAATTCCTAAAATAATTTTAAACATAGCTATATATAAAGTCATACTTCTAGGAAACACCTATATCAGAACTTTTGTAAATTTTGGGTATATAAGGTGATTGATTCACACTAAAAGATAAGAAATGCGCAATTGCGTCAACCTTTGGTGGAAGCTCTACCATTAGGAGGCTAGACGTTTCTCATGTCTCACGTGTGGTGTAAACGAAAGACTAGTGCATGGTGTTGTTTTTAGAAACCATTAAATACCGGTTAGCATTGGGTGAAACAATTGGTTGTTAGACAGCAGATGAAGGTGTAACGGATAGTTAATGATTGACGTTAAATGAGATGGATATTGCAACGAAGTAACATTTTCCGAATTTCTGTATACTGCGAACGCGTTCCGGAAATTACGAACACGTTTGCTTCGATTTGCCAACTGCGAACGCGGTGACAGACAGACACACAGACACGCCCAGTCACTCTGAAAGAGGTAAAAGTTCTACTTCATTACGCTATCTCCACACTTGTTTTTCTAATGGTATATACCACATACACGCTAATCTGTACTTATTGTCTTCTGACAACACCATCATATAGTCTTCTGTGTATAACCATGAGTTAATAATATGTTAGCTCCCTATAAGTTACTCAGGCTCTATAGGCGTAACGTATCCAGCGATTTCTTCCCATTTCGCCCGCGCGGGAAAAAATCCGAATGTTGCGCTCTCTCTAGTCGAAAAAAAAAATCCCGCTCGCACGGTTCCTCGACCTCGAGTCGTAGGCTGCTTTTTCACCGAGGGAGTGTTTTAGTCGTGAATGTTTATGTTTTAACAATTTAACATTAAATCATGGCGTTTGTGTCAGTACTGAGACAAAAAAAATGCAGGAACTCCATGGAATTTGCCGATATTGATAAAGAATGCTAAAGATAAGAGTTGTTATTCAGGTGACATACAACCTCAAACCACACTCTCATATAATGCGAACCTGTAGCCGTGCTAAAGGCCTTCTCGCGACCATTAAAGCTAACTTTCGCAGACTACCCCACCAACTTCTTACGCGCTTATTCAATTGCTATGTACGACCCCTACTTGAATTTGGTAGCCAGCTCTGGAACCCCTCCTTGATCCGAGATATTAATTTACTCGATAGTGTCCAGGGTCGTGCGTCTAAACTTTCCAAATCCCTTTGTCACCTACCTCGTCAATCTCGACAAACAGCGCTAGGGTGGTCTCCCCTGTCCATTAGGCGGACGTACATAGACCTTGTAAGTCTCTTCCGGGTCCTTCATACTCCCGGGCAAAATTATTTTACATACCCTCATCACTCTCACAACACCCGCGGACACCCACGCCAACTTTTCCTTCCACCTTCTCGTAAAGACCCCCTGAAACACTCCTTCTTTAGACGAACTATTCCCGTTTGGAACTCCCTACCTCCTGAAGTGGTCTCCCTCACATCTCTGGCGCAATTTAAATTGGCACTCAAAAAGTCCCTCAATCTCTAGCTTTCCCAAAAATTTGGAGCTGTAAGGCTAACTACTTAAGCCCTAGCTCGGCAACTAAACTGGAGCAAAAAAAAAAACTTGAAACCAGAAAAATACACAACTGAGCTAAATCCAATCCACTGATCTCGTAACTGTTTTCATAACCGAGGCTACTGAGCGAAATATTCGGCTGCTTAAATAGCTCCGATATCATTGGCTAGCTTCCACTACACGCGCTTCCGGGGAAAAACCGGAAAGAAGAGTAAATAAGATTTTCGTTCACGTGGCGGCCGCAGAGCGTCGCATATAATTGGGAAGCCGGCGGCGCGGGAGAAAACGCTGGAGTATAAAAATGAATTGCCTGAGTAACTTATAGGGAGATAACATATTATTAACTCATGGTATAACACATACACGCCAATCTGAAACATTGGCTTCTACTCCATTATCATCGTTGGGATTAAGATGTACGCGCGATCGGCTTAAGTTACGAGAAACGACCAGCCTCCCAATGGCAGGGCTTCGACCAAATTAAGGTTCACGCAATAGCGCTTATTCCTATCATTTGTGAATCAATCGCCTTATATACCCTAAATTTCCAAAAATTGTGAAAACGGTTTACGCTAGAAGTCAAACGTCAACAATAGCTATGTTTAAAATCATTTTATGAATAACGTTCTTAAAACCACTTAACTAGAATTAAGCTAAAATACTGACGATTAAAAAAATTAATATCATTTATATTTATTTAAATATTTAAGATAATTTTCTCTCTTCGGAACGACACAAGTGAAAGTTTATATAGAACGAGTAATGAAGATTGCATCTGAGTCGAAACACTACACGCATATCACGAGTATGATAAAATTATATCTATCAAAACCATAACATATTCTTATTGTAGAATATTAAATGAAAATATGTTAAGTATGTTTTGGCATTACGATTCTTTAAGTAGTTTTGTAGCTATAAAGCTCTGTTTCATTTCAATATTCCAAGAAGATCTTTTATATTAATATATCAAATTTGGTGTTTACTTTTTAATTCAGCTTTACTACATTTATATACAGTGTAAACATGAAATTAAACTTTCCTAGTTTCACTAAATGTTACTTCTAAATATTTTGGTAAGCGTTGTTTGGATTGGTTCCTTGAATTCGTGTGTCTTTGAGGAGGTCTTGACGGTTCACAGTGAGCCGAAAATTAAATACACATTTAAATGATGTAAATCAGGTCCTTAAATAGAACTATTGAGGATATAGAGTAAAGGTTAAACGTAACCATTTCACACGCATCAATTCTTACACGGTTGAATAAGGCTTACAACAGAAAAAACGTTTACCCTTAATTCACTGGATTTGAGCAGCTATTTTGAAAGACTAATCTATGGTAACTCATGTGTTTTGAAAAAAATAATTTCAAAAAACACCATTTGCAGAGTCTATAGACACCTTTCTGGTATAATTATAATCCTCTATTAAGGGTGATGGTTTAAACCTAACAAGAATTAAAAAGCACCAACGTCAATGGAATTTAAAAACACCAAATTAGTCTCAAAAAGACCTTTTCTTAAAGGGTTTATTAACACTTTTTCTGGTATTAATATACACCGCTATTCAAAGTGATTAAAACACCTAACAGGATTTAAAAAGCACCTTCAGAGAAGGTATTATTTCGCACCGTTTTCAAAGGTGCGTATTGACATCCTCTCGAATGGTGCTTTTAAACACCAATAGGGGTGCTGCTGGGGATGCATTAGGAAACACCTCTAAAGGTGTCAAACAGTTCCATTTTTTTTAACAGTGAATAAATGGTTATCACGTATTATGGAAAAAGTTTGACTTTTCACGCTTCATCTGAGACCTCACAACACCTCTCCCGGGTGGGCTCGAATACCAACCTTTCGATTAACAGCTGAACGCGCTAACCATTGCGCCACGGAAGCCCAAAAATTAAATGCTCGTCAGGTATTGTGGAAAAACTCTGACATTTTACGTTACATCTGAGACGTCACAACACCGCTCCCGGGAGGGCTCGAACCACCAACCTTTCGGTTAACAGCTGAACGCGCTGACCATCGCGCCACTGAAGCCCAAAAATTAAATTTTCGTCAGGTATTGAGGTAAAACCTTGTCTTTTTACTTCACATCTGAGACCTCACAACACCGCTCCCGGATGGGCTCGAACCACCAACCTTTCGGTTAACAGCCGAACGCGCTAACCATTCGCCACGGACGCCCAAAAATTAAATGGTCGTCAGGTATTGTGGAAAAACTTTGGCTATTTACGTTACATTTTAATTTCTGAGCTTCCGTGGCTCAATGCTTAGCGCGTTCGGCTGTTAGCCAATAGGTTGATGGTTCGAGCCCACCCGGGAGCGGTGTTGTGGGATCTCAAATGTAACGTAGAAAGCCAAAATTTTTCCACAATACCTGACGACCATTAATTTTTTGGGCTTCCTTGGCGCAATGGTTAGCGCGTTCGGCTGTTAACCGAAAGGTTGGTGGTTCGAGCCCAACCGAGAGAGGTGTTGTAGGGTCTCAGATGTAACGTAATAAGTCATAACTTATCCACAATACGTGACAACCATTTAATTTCTGAGCTTCCGTGGCTCAATGGTTAGCGCGTTCGGCTGTTAACCAATAGGTTGGTGGTTCGAGCCCACCCAGGAGCGGTGGTGTGGGATCTCAAATGTAAAGTAGAAAGCCAAAGTTTTGCCACAATACCTGACGACCATTAAATTTTTGGGCTTCCTTGGCGCAACGGTTAGCGCGTTCGGCTGTTAACCGAAAGGTTGGTGGTTCGAGCCCAACCGGAATAGGTGTTGTGACGTCTCAGGTGTGACGTAAAAAGCCAAGGTTTTTTCCACAACACCTGACGACCATTTAATTTTTGGGCTTCCGTGGCGCAATGGTTAGCGCGTTCGGCTTTTAACCAATAGGTTGGTGGTTCGAGCCCATCCGGGAGCGGTGTAGTGAGGTCTCAGATGTAACGTAAAATGTCAGAGTTTTTCCACAATACCTGACGAACATTTAATTTTTGGGCTTCCGTGCCGCAATGACTAGCGCGTTCAGCTGTTAATCGAAAGGTTGAAGGTTCGAGCCCACCCGGGAGAGGTGTTGTGGGGTCTCAGATGTAGCGTAAAAAGTCAAAACTTTTCCACAATACGTGACAACCATTTAATTTCTGAGCTTCCGTGGCTCAATGGTTAGCGCGTTCGGCTGTTAACCAATAGGTTGGTGGTTCGAGCCCATCCGGGAGCGGTGTTGTGACGTCTCAGATGTGACGTAAAAAGTCAAGGTTTTTCCACAATACCGGACGACCATTTAAATTTTGGGCTTCCGTGGCGCAATCGTTAGCGCGTTCGGCTGTTAACAGAAAGGTTGGTGGTTCGAGCACACCCGGGAGCGGTGCTATGAGGTCTCAGATGTTACGTAAAAAGTCAAAGTTTTTCCACAATACCGGACGACCATTTAATTTTTGGGCTTCCGTGGTGCAATGGTTAGCGCGTTCAGCTGCTATTCAAAAGACTGGTGGTTTGAGCCCTCCCGGGAGCGGTGTTGTGACGTCTCAGATGTAACATAAAATGTCAGAGTTTTTCCACAATACCTGACGAACATTGAAATTTTGGGCTTCCGTGGCGCAATGGTTAGCGCGTTCAGCTGTTAATCGAAAGGTTGGTGGTTCGAGCCCACCCGGGAGAGGTGTTGTGGGGTCTCAGATGTAGCGTAAAAAGTCAAAACTTTTCCACAATACGTGACAACCATTTAATTTCTGAGCTTCCGTGGCTCAATGGTTAGCGCGTTCGGCTGTTAACTAATAGGTTAGTGGTTCGAGCCCACCCGGGAGCGGCGTTGTGGGATCTCAAATGTAACGTAGAAAGCCAAAGTTTTTCCACAATACCTGACGATCATGTAATTTTTGGGCTTCCGTGGCGCAATGGTTAGGGCGTTCGGCTGTTAACCAATAGGTTGGTGGTTCGAGCCCACCCGGGCGCGGTGTTGTGGGATCTCAAACGTAACGTGGAAAGCCAAAGTTTTTCCACAATACCTGACGACCATTTAATTTTTGGGCTTCCGTGGCGCAATGATTAACAAATAATTTAGTGGTTAGAGCCCGTCCTGGAGCGGTGTTGTGAGGTCTCAGATGTAACGTAAAATGTCAGAGTTTTTCCACAATACCTGACGAACATTTAATTTTGGGCTTCCCTTGCGCAATTATTAGCGCGTTCAACTGTTAATCGAAAGGCTGGTGGTTCAGGCCCACCCGGAAGAGGTGTTGTGGGGTCTCAGATGTAGCGTAAAAAGTCAAAACTTTTCCACAATACGTGACAACCATTTAATTAATAGGTTGGTGGTTCGAGCCCACCCGGGCGCGGTGTTGTGGGATCTCAAACGTAACGTGGAAAGCCAAAGTTTTTCCACAATACCTGACGACCATTTAATTTTTGGGCTTCCGTGGCGCAATGATTAGCACGTTCAGCTGTTAATCGAAAGGTTGAAGGTTCGAGCCCACCCGGGAGAGGTGTTGTGGGGTCTCAGATGTAGCGTAAAAAGTCAAACCTTTTCCACAATACGTGACAACCATTTAATTTCTGAGCTTCCGTGGCGCAATGGTTAGCGCGTTCAGCAGTTAACAAATAATTTAGTGGTTAGAGCCCGTCCTGGAGCGGTGTTGTGAGGTCTCAGATGTAACGTAAAATGTCAGAGTTTTTCCACAATACCTGACGAACATTTAATTTTTGGGCTTCCCTTGCGCAATTATTAGCGCGTTCAACTGTTAATCGAAAGGCTGGTGGTTCAGGCCCACCCGGAAGAGGTGTTGTGGGGTCTCAGATGTAGCGTAAAAAGTCAAAACTTTTCCACAATACGTGACAACCATTTAATTAATAGGTTGGTGGTTCGAGCCCACCCGGGCGCGGTGTTGTGGGATCTCAAACGTAACGTGGAAAGCCAAAGTTTTTCCACAATACCTGACGACCATTTAATTTTTGGGCTTCCGTGGCGCAATGATTAGCACGTTCAGCTGTTAATCGAAAGGTTGAAGGTTCGAGCCCACCCGGGAGAGGTGTTGTGGGGTCTCAGATGTAGCGTAAAAAGTCAAACCTTTTCCACAATACGTGACAACCATTTAATTTCTGAGCTTCCGTGGCGCAATGGTTAGCGCGTTCAGCAGTTAACAAATAATTTAGTGGTTAGAGCCCGTCCTGGAGCGGTGTTGTGAGGTCTCAAACGTAACGTAGAAAGCCAAAGTTTTTCCACAATACCTGACGACCATTTAATGTTTGGGCTTCCGTGGCGCAATGGTTAACGCGTTCGGCTGTTAACCAATAGGTTGGTGGTTCGAGCCCACCCGGGAGCGGTGTTGTGGGATCTCAAATGTAACGTAGAAAGCCAAAGTTTTTCCACAATACGTGACGACCATTTAATTTCTGAGCTTCGTGGCTCAATGGTTAGCGCGTTCGGCTGTTAACCAATAGGTTGGTGGTTAGAGCCCATCCGGGAGCGGTGTTGTGAGGTCTCAGATGTGACGTAAAAAGTCAAGGTTTTTCCACAATACCTGACGAACATTGAATTTTTGGGCTTCCGTGGCGCAATGGTTAGCGCGTTCAGCTGTTAATCGAAAGGTTGGTGGTTCGAGCCCAACCAGGAGAGATGTTGTGGGGTCTCAGATGTAGCGTAAAAAGTCAAAACTTTTCCACAATACGTGACTACCATTTAATTTCTGAGCTTCCGTGGCTGAATGGTTAGCGCGTTCGGCTGTTAACCAATAGGTTGGTGGTTAGAGCCCGTCCTGGAGCGGTGTTGTGAGGTCTCAGATGTAACGTAAAATGTCAGAGTTTTTCCACAATACCTGACGAACATTTAATTTTTGGGCTTCCCTTGCGCAATTATTAGCGCGTTCAACTGTTAATCGAAAGGCTGGTGGTTCAGGCCCACCCGGAAGAGGTGTTGTGGGGTCTCAGATGTAGCGTAAAAAGTCAAAACTTTTCCACAATACGTGACAACCATTTAATTTCTGAGCTTCCGTGGCTCAATGGTTAGCGCGTTCGGCTGTTAATCGAAAGGTTGGTGGTTCGAGCCCAACCGGGAGAGGTGTTGTGGGGTCTCAGATGTAGCGTAAAAAGTCAAAACTTTTCAACAATACGTGACAACCATTTAATTTCTGAGCTTCCGTGGCTGAATGGTTAGCGCGTTCGGCTGTTAACCAATAGGTTGGTGGTTAGAGCCCATCCGGGAGCGGTGTTGTGAGGTCTCAGATGTAACGTAAAATGTCAGAGTTTTTCCACAATACCTGACGAACATTTAATTTTTGGGCTTCCGTGGCGCAATTATTAGCGCGTTCAACTGTTAATCGAAAGGCTGGTGGTTCAGGCCCACCCGGAAGAGGTGTTGTGGGGTCTCAGATGTAGCGTAAAAAGTCAAAACTTATCCACAATACGTGACAACCATTTAATTTCTGAGCTTCCGTGGCTCAATGGTTAGCGCGTTCGGCTGTTAACCAATAGGTTGGTGGTTCGAGCCCACCCGGGAGCGGTGGTGTGGGATCTCAAATGTAACGTAGAAAGCCAAAGTTTTGCCACAATACCTGACGACCATTAAATTTTTGGGCTTCCTTGGCGCAATGGTTAGCGCGTTCGGCTGTTAACCGAAAGGTTGGTGGTTCGAGCCCAACCGGAAGAGGTGTTGTAGGGTCACACATGTAACGTAAAAAGTCATAACTTATCCACAATACCTGACAACCATTTAATTTCTGAGCTTCCGTGGCTCAAAGGTTAGCGCGTTCGGCTGTTTACCAATAGGTGTGTGGTTCGAGCCCATCCGGGAGCGGTTTTGTGACGTCTCAGATGTGACGTAAAAAGTCAAGGTTTTTTCCACAATACCTGACGAACATTTAATTTTTGGGCTTCCGTGGCGCAATGATTAGCGCGTTCAGCTGTTAACCGAGAGGTTGGTGGTTCGAGCCCATCCGGGAGCGGTGTTGTGACGTCTCAAATGTAACGTAAAATGTTAAAACTTTTCCACAATATGTGACAACCACTTAAATTCTGAGCTTCCGTGGCTCAATGGTTAGCGAATTCGGCTGTTAACCAATAGGTTGGTGGTTCGAGCCCACCCGGGAGCGGTATTTTGGGATCTCAAATGTAACGTTGAAAGCCAAAATTTTTCCACAATACCTGACGACCATTTATTTTTTGGGCTTCCGTGGCGCAATGGTCAGCGCGTTCAGCTGTTAATCGAAAGGCTGGCGGTTCAAGCCCACCCGGAAGAGGTGTTGTGGGGTCTCAGATGTAGTGTAAAAAGTCAAAACCTACCCACAATACGTGACAACCATTTAATTTCTGAGCTTCCGTGGCTCAATGGTTAGCGCGTTCGGCTGTTAACCAATAGGTTGGTGGTTTGAGCCCACCCGGGACCGGTGGTGTGGGATCTCAAATGTAACGTAGAAAGCCAAAGTTTTGCCACAATACCTGACGACCATTAAATTTTTGGGCTTCCTTGGCTCAAAGGTTAGCGCGTTCGGCTGTTAACAAATAGGTGTGTGGTTCGAGCCCATACGGGAGCGGTGTTGTGGGGTCTCAGATGTAGCGTAAAAAGTCAAGGTTTTTTCCACAATACCGGACGACCATTTAATTTTTGGGCTTCCGTGGCGCAATCGTTAGCGCGTTCGGCTGTTAACAGAAAGGTTGGTGGTTCGAGCACACCCGGGAGCGGTGCTATGAGGTCTCAGATGTTACGTAAAAAGTCAAAGTTTTTCCACAATACCGGACGACCATTTAATTTTTGGGCTTCCGTTGCGCAATGGTTAGCGCGTTCAGCTGCTGTTCAAAAGACTGGTGGTTTGAGCCCTCCCGGGAGCGGTGTTGTGACGTCTCAGATGTAACATAAAATGTCAGAGTTTTTCCACAATACCTGACGAACATTGAATTTTTGGGCTTCCGTGGCGCAATGGTTAGCGCGTTCAGCTGTTAATCGAAAGGTTGGTGGTTCGAGCCCACCCGGGAGAGGTGTTGTGGGGTCTCAGATGTAGCGTAAAAAGTCAAAACGTTTCCACAATACGTGACAACCATTTAATTTCTGAGCCTCCGTGGCTCAATGGTTAGCGCGTTCGGCTGTTAACCAATAGGTTAGTGGTTCGAGCCCACCCGGGAGCGGCGTTGTGGGATCTCAAATGTAACGTAGAAAGCCAAAGTTTTTCCACAATACCTGACGATTTAATTTTTGGGCTTCCGTGGCGCAATGGTTAGGGCGTTCGGCTGTTAACCAATAGGTTGGTGGTTCGAGCCCTCCCGGGCGCGGTGTTGTGGGATCTCAAACGTAACGTAGAAAGCCAAAGTTTTTCCACAATACCTGACGACCATTTAATTTTTGGGCTTCCGTGGCGCAATGGTTAGCGCGTTCGGCTGTTAACCAATAGGTGGGTTGTTCGAGCCCATCCGGGAGCGGTGTTGTCAGGTCTCAGATGTGACGCAAAAAGTCAAGGTTTTTACACAATACCTGACGAGCATTTAATTTTTGGGCTTCCGTGGCTCAATGGTTAGCGCGTTCGGCTGTTAACCAATAGGTTGGTGGTTCGAGCCCACCCGGGAGCGGTGGTGTGGGATCTCATATGTAACGTAGAAAGCCAAAGTTTTGCCACAATACCTGACGACCATTAAATTTTTGGGCCTTCTTGGCGCAATTGTTAGTGCGTTCGGCTGTTAACCGAAAGGTTGGTGGTTCTAGCCCAATCGGAAGAGGTGTTGTAGGGTCTCAGATGTAACGTAAAAAGTCATAACTTATCTACAATACCTGACAACCATTTAATTTCTGAGCTTCCGTGGCTCAAAGGTTAGCGCGTTCGGCTGTTAACCAATAGGTGTGTGGTTCGAGCCCATCTGGGAGCGGTGTTGTGACGTCTCAGATGTGACGTAAAAAGTCAAGGTTTTTTCCACAACACCTGACGACCATTTAATTTTTGGGCTTCCGTGGCGCAATGATTAGCGCGTTCAGCTGTTAATCGAAAGGTTGAAGGTTCGAGCCCACCCGGGAGAGGTGTTGTAGGGTCTCAGATGTAACGTAAAGAGTCTTAACTTATCTACAATACACTGACAACCATTTAATTTCTGAGCTTCCGTGGCTCAATGGTTAGCGCGTTCGGCTGTTAACCAATAGGTTGGTGGTTCGAGCCCATCCGGTAGCGGTGTTGTGAGGTCTCAGATGTAACGTAAAATGTCCGAGTTTTTCCACAATACCTGACGAACATTTAATTTTTGGGCTTCCGTGGCGCAATGATTAGCGCGTTCAGCTGTTAATCGAAAGGTTGAAGGTTCGAGCCCACCCGGGAGAGGTGTTGTAGGGTCTCAGATGTAACGTAAAGAGTCTTAACTTATCTACAATACACTGACAACCATTTAATTTCTGAGCTTCCGTGGCTCAAAGGTTAGCGCGTTCGGCTGTTAACCAATAGGTGTGTGGTTCGAGCCCATTCGGGAGCGGTGTTGTGACGTCTCAGATGTGACGTAAAAGTCAAGGTTTTTTCCACAACACCTGACAAACATTTAAATTCTGAGTTTCCGTGGCTCAATGGTTAGCGAATTCGGCTGTTAACAAATAGGTTGGTGGTTCGAGCCCACCCGGGAGCGGTGTTTTGGGATCTCAAAGGTAACGTTGAAAGCCAAAATTTTTCCACAATACCTGACGATCATTTAATTTTTGGGCTTCCGTGGCGCAATGGTCAGCGCGTTCAGCTGTTAACCGAAAGGTTGGTGGTTCGAGCCCATCCGGGAGCGGTGTTGTGACGTCTCAGATGTAACGTAAAATGTCAGAGTTTTTCCACAATACCTGACGAACATTTAATTTTTGGGCTTCCGTGGCGCAATTATTAGCGCGTTCAACTGTTAATCGAAAGGCTGGTGGTTCAAGCGCACCCGGAAGAGGTGTTGTGGGGTCTCAGATGTAGCGTAAAAAGTCAAAACTTATCCACAATACGTGACAACCATTTAATTTCTGAGCTTCCGTGGCTCAATGGTTAGCGCGTTCGGCTGTTAACCAATAGGTTGGTGGTTCGAGCCCACCCGGGAGCGGTGGTGTGGGATCTCAAATATAACGTAGAAAGCCAAAGTTTTGCCACAATACCTGACGACCATTAAATTTTTGGGCTTCCTTGGCGCAATGGTTAGCGCGTTCGGCTGTTAACCGAAAGGTTGGTGATTCGAGCCCAACCGGAAGAGGTGTTGTAGGGTCTCAGATGTAACGTAAAAAGTCATAACTTATCCACAATACCTGACAACCATTTATTTCTGAGCTTCCGTGGCTCAAAGGTTAGCGCGTTCGGCTGATAACAAATAGGTTGGTGGTTCGAGCCCATCCGGGAGCGGTGTTGTGAGGTCTCAGATGTGACGTAAAAAGTCAGAGTTTTTCCACAATACCTGACGAACATTTAATTTTTGGGCTTCCGTGGCGCAATGATTAGCGCGTTCAGCTGTTAATCGAAATTTTGAAGGTTCGAGCCCACCCGGGAGAGGTGTTGTGGGGTCTCAGATGTAGCGTAAAAAGTCAAAACTTTTCCACAATACGTGACAACCATTTAATTTCTGAGCTTCCGTGGCTCAATGGTTAGCGCGTTCGGCTGTTAACCAATAGGTTGGTGGTTCGAGCCCATCCGGGAGCGGTGTTGTGAGGTCTCAGATGTGAAGTAAAAAGTCAAAGTTTTACCTCAATACCTGACGACCATTTAATATTTGGCCTCCGTTGCGCAATGGTTAGCGCGTTCGGCTGTTAACCGAAAGGTTGGTGATTCGAGCCCAACCGGAAGAGGTGTTGTAGGGTCTCAGATGTAACGTAAAAAGTCATAACTTATCCACAATACCTGACAACCATTTGATTTCTGAGCTTCCGTGGCTCAAAGGTTAGCGCGTTCGGCTGATAACAAATAGGTTGGTGGTTCGAGCCCATCCGGGAGCGGTGTTGTGAGGTCTCAGATGTGACGTAAAAAGTCAGAGTTTTTCCACAATACCTGACGAACATTTAATTTTTGGGCTTCCGTGGCGCAATGATTAGCGCGTTCAGCTGTTAATCGAAATTTTGAAGGTTCGAGCCCACCCGGGAGAGGTGTTGTGGGGTCTCAGATGTAGCGTAAAAAGTCAAAACTTTTCCACAATACGTGACAACCATTTAATTTCTGAGCTTCCGTGGCTCAATGGTTAGCGCGTTCGGCTGTTAACCAATAGGTTGGTGGTTCGAGCCCATCCGGGAGCGGTGTTGTGAGGTCTCAGATGTGAAGTAAAAAGTCAAAGTTTTACCTCAATACCTGACGACCATTTAATATTTGGCCTCCGTTGCGCAATGGTTAGCGCGTTCGGCTGTTAACCGAAACGTTGGTGATTCGAGCCCAACCGGAAGAGGTGTTGTAGGGTCTCAGATGTAACGTAAAAAGTCATAACTTATCCACAATACCTGACAACCATTTGATTTCTGAGCTTCCGTGGCTCAAAGGTTAGCGCGTTCGGCTGATAACAAATAGGTTGGTGGTTCGAGCCCATCCGGGAGCGGTGTTGTGAGGTCTCAGATGTGACGTAAAAAGTCAGAGTTTTTCCACAATACCTGACGAACATTTAATTTTTGGGCTTCCGTGGCGCAATGATTAGCGCGTTCAGCTGTTAATCGAAATTTTGAAGGTTCGAGCCCACCCGGGAGAGGTGTTGTTGGGTCTCATATGTAGCGTAAAAAGACAAAACTTTTCCACAATACGTGACAACCATTTATTTTCTGAGCTTTCGTGGCTCAATGGTTAGCGCGTTCGGCTGTTAACCAATAGGTTGGTGGTTCGAGCCCACCCGGGAGCGGTGTTTTTGGATCTCAAATGTAACATAAATAGCCAAAGTTTTTCCACAATAACTGACGACCATTTAATTTTTGGGCGTCCGTGGCGAATGGTTAGCGGGTTCGGCTGTTAACCGAAAGGTTGGTGGTTCGAGCCCTCCCGGGAGCGGTGTTGTGACGTCTCAGATGTAACGTAAAATGTCAGAGTTTTTCCACAATACCTGACGAGCATTTAAAATTTGGGCTTCCGTGGCGCAATGGTTAGCGCGTTCAGCTGTTAATCGAAAGGTTGGTGGTTCGACCCCACCCGGAAGAGGTGTTGTGGGGTCTCAGATGTAGCGTAAAAAGTCAAAACTTTTCCACAATACGTGACAACCATTTAATTTCTGAGCTTCCGTGGCTCAATGGTTAGCGCGTTCGGCTGTTAATCGAAAGGTTGGTGGTTCGAGCCCATCCGGGAGCGGTGTTGTGAGGTCTCGGATGTGAAGTAAAAAGTCAAAGTTTTACCTCAATACCTGACGAAAATTTAATTTTTGGGCTTCAGTGGCGCAATGGTCAGCGCATTCAGCTGTTAACCGAAAGGTTGGTGGTTCGAGCCCTCCCAGGAGCGGTGTTGTGTCGTCTCAGATATAACGTAAAATGTCAGAGTTTTTCCACAATACCTGACGAACATTTAATTTTTGGGCGTCCGTGGCGAATGGTCAGCGCGTTCAGCTGTTAACCGAAAGGTTGGTGGTTCGAGCCCTCCCGGGAGCGGTGTTGTGACGTCTCAGATGTAACGTAAAATGTCAGAGTTTTTCCAAAACACCTGACGAACATTTAACTTTTGGGCTTCCGTGGCGCAATGGTTAGCGCGTTCAGCTGTTAATCGAAAGGTTGGTGGTTCGAGCCCGCCCGGAAGAGGTATTGTGTGGTCTCAGATGTAGCGTAAAAAGTCAAAACTTTTCCACAATACGTGACAACCATTTAATTTCTGAGCTTCCGTGGCTCAATGGTTAGCGCGTTCGGCTGTTAATCGAAAGGTTGGTGGTTCGAGCCCATCCGGGAGCGGTATTGTGAGGTCTCAGATGTAGCGTTAAAAGTCAAACTTTTTCCATAATACGTGATAACCATTTATTTTCTGAGCTTCCGTGGCTCAATGGTTAGCGCGTTCGGCTGTTAACCAATAGGTTGGTGGTTCGAGCCCACCCGGGAGCGGTGTTTTGGGATCTCAAATGTAACGTAAATAGCCAAAGTTTTTCCACAATACCTGACGACCATTTAATTTTTGGGCCTCAGTGGCGCAATGGTTAGCGCGTTTAGCTGTTAATCGAAAGGTTGGTGGTTCGAGCACAAACGAGAGAGGATTTGTGGGGTCTCAGAAGTAGCGTGAAAAGTAACTTTTCAACAATACCTGACAACCATTTAATTATTGGGCGTCCGTGGCGCAATGGTTAGCGCGTTCGGCTGTTAACCAATAGGTTGGTGGTTCGAGCCCATCCGGGAGCGGTGTTGTGAGGTCTTAGATGTGACGTAAAAAGTCAAGGTTTTTCCACAATACCTGACAACCGTTTAATTTCTGAGCTTCCGTGGCGCAATGGTTAGCGCGTTCGGCTGTTAACCAATAGGTTGGTGGTTCGAGCCCATCCGGGAGCGGTGTTGTGTGATCTCAAATGTAACGTAGAAAGCCAAAGTTTTTCCACAATACCTGACGACCATTTAATTTTTGGGCCTCAGTGGCGAATGGTTAGCGCGTTCGGCTGTTAACCGAAATGTTGGTGGTTCGAGCCCATCCGGGAGCGGTGTTGTGAGGTCTCAGATGGTAAGTAAAAAGTCAAGGTTTTACCTCAATACCTGACGAAAATTTAATTTTTGGGCTACAGTGGCGCAATGGTCAGCGCGTTCAGCTGTTAACCGAAAGGTTGGTGGTTCGAGCCCTCCCGGGAGCGGTGTTGTGAAGTCTCAGATGTAACGTAAAATGTCAGAGTTTTTCCAAAATACCTGACGAACATTTAACTTTTGGGCTTCCGTGGCGCAATGGTTAGCGCGTTCAGCTGTTAATCGAAAGGTTGGTGGTTCGAGCCCGCCCGGAAGAGGTATTGTGTGGTCTCAGATGTAGCGTAAAAAGTCAAAACTTTTCCACAATACGTGACAACCATTTAATTTCTGAGCTTCCGTGGCTCAATGGTTAGCGCGTTCGGCTGTTAATCGAAAGGTTGGTGGTTCGAGCCCATCCGGGAGCGGTATTGTGAGGTCTCAGATGTAGCGTGAAAAGTCAAACTTTTTCCATAATACGTGATAACCATTTATTTTCTGAGCTTCCGTGGCTCAATGGTTAGCGCGTTCGGCTGTTAACCAATCGGTTGGTGGTTCGAGCCCACCCGGGAGCGGTGTTTTGGGATCTCAAATGTAACGTAAATAGCCAAAGTTTTTCCACAATACCTGACGACCATTTAATTTTTGGGCCTCAGTGGCGCAATGGTTAGCGCGTTTAGCTGTTAACCGAAAGGTTGGTGGTTCGAGCACAAACGAGAGAGGATTTGTGGGGTCTCAGAAGTAGCGTGAAAAGTAGCTTTTCAACAATACCTGACAACCATTTAATTATTGGGCGTCCGTGGCGCAATGGTTAGCGCGTTCGGTTGTTAACCAATAGGTTGGTGGTTCGAGCCCATCCGGAAGCGGTGTTGTGAGGTCTTAGATGTGACGTAAAAAGTCAAGGTTTTTCCACAATACCTGATAACCGTTTAATTTCTGAGCTTCCGTGGCGCAATGGTTAGCGCGTTCGGCTGTTAACCAATAGGTTGGTGGTTCGAGCCCATCCGGGAGCGGTGATGTGTGATCTCAAATGTAACGTAGAAAGCCAAAGTTTTTCCACAATACCTGACGACCATTTAATTTTTGGGCCTCAGTGGCGAATGGTTAGCGCGTTCGGCTGTTAACCGAAAGGTTGGTGGTTCGAGCCCAACCGGAAGAGGTGTTGTAGGGTCTCAGATGTAACGTAAAAAGTCATAACTTATCCACAATACCTGACAACCATTTGATTTCTGAGCTTCCGTGGCTCAAAGGTTAGCGCGTTCGGCTGATAACAAATAGGTTGGTGGTTCGAGCCCATCCGGGAGCGGTGTTGTGACGTCTCAGATGTGACGTAAAAGTCAAGGTTTTTTCCACAACACCTGACAAACATTTAAATTCTGAGTTTCCGTGGCTCAATGGTTAGCGAATTCGGCTGTTAACAAATAGGTTGGTGGTTCGAGCCCACCCGGGAGCGGTGTTTTGGGATCTCAAAGGTAACGTTGAAAGCCAAAATTTTTCCACAATACCTGACGATCATTTAATTTTTGGGCTTCCGTGGCGCAATGGTCAGCGCGTTCAGCTGTTAACCGAAAGGTTGGTGGTTCGAGCCCATCCGGGAGCGGTGTTGTGACGTCTCAGATGTAACGTAAAATGTCAGAGTTTTTCCACAATACCTGACGAACATTTAATTTTTGGGCTTCCGTGGCGCAATTATTAGCGCGTTCAACTGTTAATCGAAAGGCTGGTGGTTCAAGCGCACCCGGAAGAGGTGTTGTGGGGTCTCAGATGTAGCGTAAAAAGTCAAAACTTATCCACAATACGTGACAACCATTTAATTTCTGAGCTTCCGTGGCTCAATGGTTAGCGCGTTCGGCTGTTAACCAATAGGTTGGTGGTTCGAGCCCACCCGGGAGCGGTGGTGTGGGATCTCAAATATAACGTAGAAAGCCAAAGTTTTGCCACAATACCTGACGACCATTAAATTTTTGGGCTTCCTTGGCGCAATGGTTAGCGCGTTCGGCTGTTAACCGAAAGGTTGGTGATTCGAGCCCAACCGGAAGAGGTGTTGTAGGGTCTCAGATGTAACGTAAAAAGTCATAACTTATCCACAATACCTGACAACCATTTATTTCTGAGCTTCCGTGGCTCAAAGGTTAGCGCGTTCGGCTGATAACAAATAGGTTGGTGGTTCGAGCCCATCCGGGAGCGGTGTTGTGAGGTCTCAGATGTGACGTAAAAAGTCAGAGTTTTTCCACAATACCTGACGAACATTTAATTTTTGGGCTTCCGTGGCGCAATGATTAGCGCGTTCAGCTGTTAATCGAAATTTTGAAGGTTCGAGCCCACCCGGGAGAGGTGTTGTGGGGTCTCAGATGTAGCGTAAAAAGTCAAAACTTTTCCACAATACGTGACAACCATTTAATTTCTGAGCTTCCGTGGCTCAATGGTTAGCGCGTTCGGCTGTTAACCAATAGGTTGGTGGTTCGAGCCCATCCGGGAGCGGTGTTGTGAGGTCTCAGATGTGAAGTAAAAAGTCAAAGTTTTACCTCAATACCTGACGACCATTTAATATTTGGCCTCCGTTGCGCAATGGTTAGCGCGTTCGGCTGTTAACCGAAAGGTTGGTGATTCGAGCCCAACCGGAAGAGGTGTTGTAGGGTCTCAGATGTAACGTAAAAAGTCATAACTTATCCACAATACCTGACAACCATTTGATTTCTGAGCTTCCGTGGCTCAAAGGTTAGCGCGTTCGGCTGATAACAAATAGGTTGGTGGTTCGAGCCCATCCGGGAGCGGTGTTGTGAGGTCTCAGATGTGACGTAAAAAGTCAAGGTTTTTTCCACAATACCTGACGAACATTTAATTTTTGGGCTTCCGTGGCGCAATGATTAGCGCGTTCAGCTGTTAATCGAAATTTTGAAGGTTCGAGCCCACCCGGGAGAGGTGTTGTGGGGTCTCAGATGTAGCGTAAAAAGTCAAAACTTTTCCACAATACGTGACAACCATTTAATTTCTGAGCTTCCGTGGCTCAATGGTTAGCGCGTTCGGCTGTTAACCAATAGGTTGGTGGTTCGAGCCCATCCGGGAGCGGTGTTGTGAGGTCTCAGATGTGAAGTAAAAAGTCAAAGTTTTACCTCAATACCTGACGACCATTTAATATTTGGCCTCCGTTGCGCAATGGTTAGCGCGTTCGGCTGTTAACCGAAACGTTGGTGATTCGAGCCCAACCGGAAGAGGTGCTGTAGGGTCTCAGATGTAACGTAAAAAGTCATAACTTATCCACAATACCTGACAACCATGTGATTTCTGAGCTTCCGTGGCTCAAAGGTTAGCGCGTTCGGCTGATAACAAATAGGTTGGTGGTTCGAGCCCATCCGGGAGCGGTGTTGTGAGGTCTCAGATGTGACGTAAAAAGTCAGAGTTTTTCCACAATACCTGACGAACATTTAATTTTTGGGCTTCCGTGGCGCAATGATTAGCGCGTTCAGCTGTTAATCGAAATTTTGAAGGTTCGAGCCCACCCGGGAGAGGTGTTGTTGGGTCTCATATGTAGCGTAAAAAGACAAAACTTTTCCACAATACGTGACAACCATTTATTTTCTGAGCTTTCGTGGCTCAATGGTTAGCGCGTTCGGCTGTTAACCAATAGGTTGGTGGTTCGAGCCCACCCGGGAGCGGTGTTTTTGGATCTCAAATGTAACATAAATAGCCAAAGTTTTTCCACAATAACTGACGACCATTTAATTTTTGGGCGTCCGTGGCGAATGGTTAGCGGGTTCGGCTGTTAACCGAAAGGTTGGTGGTTCGAGCCCTCCCGGGAGCGGTGTTGTGACGTCTCAGATGTAACGTAAAATGTCAGAGTTTTTCCACAATACCTGACGAGCATTTAAAATTTGGGCTTCCGTGGCGCAATGGTTAGCGCGTTCAGCTGTTAATCGAAAGGTTGGTGGTTCGACCCCACCCGGAAGAGGTGTTGTGGGGTCTCAGATGTAGCGTAAAAAGTCAAAACTTTTCCACAATACGTGACAACCATTTAATTTCTGAGCTTCCGTGGCTCAATGGTTAGCGCGTTCGGCTGTTAATCGAAAGGTTGGTGGTTCGAGCCCATCCGGGAGCGGTGTTGTGAGGTCTCGGATGTGAAGTAAAAAGTCAAAGTTTTACCTCAATACCTGACGAAAATTTAATTTTTGGGCTTCAGTGGCGCAATGGTCAGCGCATTCAGCTGTTAACCGAAAGGTTGGTGGTTCGAGCCCTCCCAGGAGCGGTGTTGTGTCGTCTCAGATATAACGTAAAATGTCAGAGTTTTTCCACAATACCTGACGAACATTTAATTTTTGGGCGTCCGTGGCGAATGGTCAGCGCGTTCAGCTGTTAACCGAAAGGTTGGTGGTTCGAGCCCTCCCGGGAGCGGTGTTGTGACGTCTCAGATGTAACGTAAAATGTCAGAGTTTTTCCAAAACACCTGACGAACATTTAACTTTTGGGCTTCCGTGGCGCAATGGTTAGCGCGTTCAGCTGTTAATCGAAAGGTTGGTGGTTCGAGCCCGCCCGGAAGAGGTATTGTGTGGTCTCAGATGTAGCGTAAAAAGTCAAAACTTTTCCACAATACGTGACAACCATTTAATTTCTGAGCTTCCGTGGCTCAATGGTTAGCGCGTTCGGCTGTTAATCGAAAGGTTGGTGGTTCGAGCCCATCCGGGAGCGGTATTGTGAGGTCTCAGATGTAGCGTTAAAAGTCAAACTTTTTCCATAATACGTGATAACCATTTATTTTCTGAGCTTCCGTGGCTCAATGGTTAGCGCGTTCGGCTGTTAACCAATAGGTTGGTGGTTCGAGCCCACCCGGGAGCGGTGTTTTGGGATCTCAAATGTAACGTAAATAGCCAAAGTTTTTCCACAATACCTGACGACCATTTAATTTTTGGGCCTCAGTGGCGCAATGGTTAGCGCGTTTAGCTGTTAATCGAAAGGTTGGTGGTTCGAGCACAAACGAGAGAGGATTTGTGGGGTCTCAGAAGTAGCGTGAAAAGTAACTTTTCAACAATACCTGACAACCATTTAATTATTGGGCGTCCGTGGCGCAATGGTTAGCGCGTTCGGCTGTTAACCAATAGGTTGGTGGTTCGAGCCCATCCGGGAGCGGTGTTGTGAGGTCTTAGATGTGACGTAAAAAGTCAAGGTTTTTCCACAATACCTGACAACCGTTTAATTTCTGAGCTTCCGTGGCGCAATGGTTAGCGCGTTCGGCTGTTAACCAATAGGTTGGTGGTTCGAGCCCATCCGGGAGCGGTGTTGTGTGATCTCAAATGTAACGTAGAAAGCCAAAGTTTTTCCACAATACCTGACGACCATTTAATTTTTGGGCCTCAGTGGCGAATGGTTAGCGCGTTCGGCTGTTAACCGAAATGTTGGTGGTTCGAGCCCATCCGGGAGCGGTGTTGTGAGGTCTCAGATGGTAAGTAAAAAGTCAAGGTTTTACCTCAATACCTGACGAAAATTTAATTTTTGGGCTACAGTGGCGCAATGGTCAGCGCGTTCAGCTGTTAACCGAAAGGTTGGTGGTTCGAGCCCTCCCGGGAGCGGTGTTGTGACGTCTCAGATGTAACGTAAAATGTCAGAGTTTTTCCAAAATACCTGACGAACATTTAACTTTTGGGCTTCCGTGGCGCAATGGTTAGCGCGTTCAGCTGTTAATCGAAAGGTTGGTGGTTCGAGCCCGCCCGGAAGAGGTATTGTGTGGTCTCAGATGTAGCGTAAAAAGTCAAAACTTTTCCACAATACGTGACAACCATTTAATTTCTGAGCTTCCGTGGCTCAATGGTTAGCGCGTTCGGCTGTTAATCGAAAGGTTGGTGGTTCGAGCCCATCCGGGAGCGGTATTGTGAGGTCTCAGATGTAGCGTGAAAAGTCAAACTTTTTCCATAATACGTGATAACCATTTATTTTCTGAGCTTCCGTGGCTCAATGGTTAGCGCGTTCGGCTGTTAACCAATCGGTTGGTGGTTCGAGCCCACCCGGGAGCGGTGTTTTGGGATCTCAAATGTAACGTAAATAGCCAAAGTTTTTCCACAATACCTGACGACCATTTAATTTTTGGGCCTCAGTGGCGCAATGGTTAGCGCGTTTAGCTGTTAACCGAAAGGTTGGTGGTTCGAGCACAAACGAGAGAGGATTTGTGGGGTCTCAGAAGTAGCGTGAAAAGTAGCTTTTCAACAATACCTGACAACCATTTAATTATTGGGCGTCCGTGGCGCAATGGTTAGCGCGTTCGGTTGTTAACCAATAGGTTGGTGGTTCGAGCCCATCCGGAAGCGGTGTTGTGAGGTCTTAGATGTGACGTAAAAAGTCAAGGTTTTTCCACAATACCTGATAACCGTTTAATTTCTGAGCTTCCGTGGCGCAATGGTTAGCGCGTTCGGCTGTTAACCAATAGGTTGGTGGTTCGAGCCCATCCGGGAGCGGTGATGTGTGATCTCAAATGTAACGTAGAAAGCCAAAGTTTTTCCACAATACCTGACGACCATTTAATTTTTGGGCCTCAGTGGCGAATGGTTAGCGCGTTCGGCTGTTAACCGAAAGGTTGGTGGTTCGAGCCCATCCGGGAGCGGTGTTGTGAGGTCTCAGATGGTAAGTAAAAAGTCAAGGTTTTACCTCAATACCTGACGAAAATTTAATTTTTGGGCTACAGTGGCGCAATGGGCAGCGCGTTCAGCTGTTAACCGAAAGGTTGGTGGTTCGAGCCCTCCCGGGAGCGGTGTTGTGACGTCTCAGATGTAACGTAAAATGTCAGAGTTTTTCCAAAACACCTGACGAACATTTAACTTTTGGGCTTCCGTGGCGCAATGGTTAGCGCGTTCAGCTGTTAATCGAAAGGTTGGTGGTTCGAGCCCGCCCGGAAGAGGTATTGTGTGGTCTCAGATGTAGCGTAAAAAGTCAAAACTTTTCCACAATACGTGACAACCATTTAATTTCTGAGCTTCCGTGGCTCAATGGTTAGCGCGTTTAGCTGTTAACCGAAAGGTTGGTGGTTCGAGCACAAACGAGAGAGGATTTGTGGGGTCTCAGAAGTAGCGTGAAAAGTAACTTTTCCACAATACCTGACAACCGTTTAATTTCTGAGCTTCCGTGGCGCAATGGTTAGCGCGTTCGGCTGTTAACCAATAGGTTGGTGGTTCGAGCCCATCCGGGAGCGGTGTTGTGTGATCTCAAATGTAACGTAGAAAGCCAAAGTTTTTCCACAATACCTGACGACCATTTAATTTTTGGGCTTCCGTGGCGCAATGGTTAGCGCGTTCGGCTGTTAACCGAAAGGTTGGTGGTTCGAGCCCATCCGGGAGCGGTGTTGGGAGGCCTCAGATGTGAAGTAAAAAGTCAAAGTTTTACCTCAATACCTGACGAAAATTTAATTTTTGGGCTTCAGTGGCGCAATGGTTAGCGCGTTCGGCTATTAACCAATAGGTTGGTGGTTCGAGCCCATCCGGGAGAAGTGTTGTGACGTCTCAGATGTAACGTAAAATGTCAGAGTTTTTCCACAATACCTGACGAACATTTAATTTTTGGGCTTCAGTGGCGCGATGGTCAGCGCGTTCAGCTGTTAACCGAAAGGTTGGTGGTTCGAGCCCAAACGAGAGAGGTTTTGTGGGGTCTCAGATGTAGCGTGAAAAGTCGTAACTTTTCAACAATACCTGACAACCATTTAATTTCTGAGCTTCCGTGGCTCAATGGTTAGCGCGTTCGGCTGTTAACCAGTAGGTTGGTGGTTCTAGCCCATCCGGGAGCGGTGTTGTGATGTCTCAGATGTAACGTAAAATGTCAGAGTTTTTCCACAATACCTGACGAACATTTAATTTTTGGGCTTCCGTGGCGCAATGGTTAGCGCGTTCAGCTGTTAATCGAAAGGTTGGTGGTTCGAGCCCATCCGGGAGCGGTATTTTGAGGTCTCAGATGTAGCGTGAAAAGTCAAACTTTTTCCATAATACGTGATAACCATTTATTTTCTGATCTTTCGTGGCTCAATGGTTAGCGCGTTCGTCTGTTAACCAATAGCTTGGTGGTTCGAGCCCACCCGGGAGCGGTGTTTTTGGATCTCAAATGTAACGTAAATAGCCAAAGTTTTTCCGCAATACCTGACGACCGTTTTTTTTGGGCGTCCGTGGCGCAATGGTTAGCGCGTTCGGCTGTTAACCGAAAGGTTGGTGGTTCGAGCCCATCCGGGAGCGGTGTTGTGAGGCCTCAGATGTGAAGTAAAAAGTCAAAGTTTTACCTCAATACCTGACGAAAATTTAATTTTTCTGCTTCAGTGGCGCAATGGTTAGCGCGTTCGGCTATTAACCAATAGGTTGGTGGTTCGAGCCCATTCGGGAGAAGTGTTGTGACGTCTCAGATGTAACGTAAAATGTCGGAGTTTTTCCACAATACCTGACGAACATTTAATTTTTGGGCTTCAGTGGCGCAATGGTTAGCGCGTTCAGCTGTTAATCGAAAGGTTGGTGGTTCGAGTCCGCCCGGAAGAGGTATTGTGTGGTCTCAGATGTAGCGTAAAAAGTCAAAACTTTTCCACACTACGTGACAACCATTTAATTTCTCAGCTTCCGTGGCTCAATGGTTAGCGCGTTCGGCTGTTAATCGAAAGGTTGGTGGTTCGAGCCCATCCGGGAGCGGTGTTGTGAGGTCTCAGATGTAGCGTGAAAAGTCAAACTTTTTCCATAATACGTGATAACCATTTATTTTCTGAGCTTCCGTGGCTCAATGGTTAGCGCGTTCGGCTGTTAACCAATAGGTTGGTGGTTCGAGCCCACCCGGGAGCGGTGTTTTGGGATCTCAAATGTAACGTAAATAGCCAAAGTTTTTCTACAATACCTGACGACGATTTAATTTTTGGGCCTCAGTGGCGCAATGGTTAGCGCGGTCAGCTGTTAACCGAAAGGTTGGTGGTTTGAGCCCACCCGGGAGAGGTGTTGTGGGGTCTCAAATGTAACGTAGAAAGCCAAAGTCTTTCCACGATACCTGACAACCGTTTAATTTCTGAGCTTCCGTGGATCAATGGTTAGCGCGTTCAGCTGTTAAGCAATAGGTTGGTGGTTCGAGCCCAAACGAGAGAGGATTTGTGGGGTCTCAGAAGTAGCGTGAAAAGTCGTAACTTTTCAACAATACCTGACAACCATTTAATTATTGGGCGTCCGTGGCGCAATGGTTAGCGCGTTCGGCTGTTAACCAATAGGTTGGTGGTTCGAGCCCACCCGGGAGCGGTGTTGTGTGATCTCAAATGTAACGTAGAAAGCCAAAGTTTTTCCACAATACCTGACAACCATTTAATTATTGGGCGTCCGTGGCGCAATGGTTAGCGCGTTCGGCTGTTAACCAATAGGTTGGTGGTTCGAGCCCATCCGGGAGCGGTGTTGTGAGGTCTTAGATGTGACGTAAAAAGTCAAGGTTTTTCCACAATACCTGACAACCGTTTAATTTCTGAGCTTCCGTGGCGCAATGGTTAGCGCGTTCGGCTGTTAACCAATAGGTTGGTGGTTCGAGCCCATCCGGGAGCGGTGTTGTGTGATCTCAAATGTAACGTAGAAAGCCAAAGTTTTTCCACAATACCTGACGACCATTTAATTTTTGGGCCTCAGTGGCGAATGGTTAGCGCGTTCGGCTGTTAACCGAAATGTTGGTGGTTCGAGCCCATCCGGGAGCGGTGTTGTGAGGTCTCAGATGGTAAGTAAAAAGTCAAGGTTTTACCTCAATACCTGACGAAAATTTAATTTTTGGGCTACAGTGGCGCAATGGTCAGCGCGTTCAGCTGTTAACCGAAAGGTTGGTGGTTCGAGCCCTCCCGGGAGCGGTGTTGTGACGTCTCAGATGTAACGTAAAATGTCAGAGTTTTTCCAAAATACCTGACGAACATTTAACTTTTGGGCTTCCGTGGCGCAATGGTTAGCGCGTTCAGCTGTTAATCGAAAGGTTGGTGGTTCGAGCCCGCCCGGAAGAGGTATTGTGTGGTCTCAGATGTAGCGTAAAAAGTCAAAACTTTTCCACAATACGTGACAACCATTTAATTTCTGAGCTTCCGTGGCTCAATGGTTAGCGCGTTCGGCTGTTAATCGAAAGGTTGGTGGTTCGAGCCCATCCGGGAGCGGTATTGTGAGGTCTCAGATGTAGCGTGAAAAGTCAAACTTTTTCCATAATACGACGTGATAACCATTTATTTTCTGAGCTTCCGTGGCTCAATGGTTAGCGCGTTCGGCTGTTAACCAATCGGTTGGTGGTTCGAGCCCACCCGGGAGCGGTGTTTTGGGATCTCAAATGTAACGTAAATAGCCAAAGTTTTTCCACAATACCTGACGACCATTTAATTTTTGGGCCTCAGTGGCGCAATGGTTAGCGCGTTTAGCTGTTAACCGAAAGGTTGGTGGTTCGAGCACAAACGAGAGAGGATTTGTGGGGTCTCAGAAGTAGCGTGAAAAGTAGCTTTTCAACAATACCTGACAACCATTTAATTATTGGGCGTCCGTGGCGCAATGGTTAGCGCGTTCGGTTGTTAACCAATAGGTTGGTGGTTCGAGCCCATCCGGAAGCGGTGTTGTGAGGTCTTAGATGTGACGTAAAAAGTCAAGGTTTTTCCACAATACCTGATAACCGTTTAATTTCTGAGCTTCCGTGGCGCAATGGTTAGCGCGTTCGGCTGTTAACCAATAGGTTGGTGGTTCGAGCCCATCCGGGAGCGGTGATGTGTGATCTCAAATGTAACGTAGAAAGCCAAAGTTTTTCCACAATACCTGACGACCATTTAATTTTTGGGCCTCAGTGGCGAATGGTTAGCGCGTTCGGCTGTTAACCGAAAGGTTGGTGGTTCGAGCCCATCCGGGAGCGGTGTTGTGAGGTCTCAGATGGTAAGTAAAAAGTCAAGGTTTTACCTCAATACCTGACGAAAATTTAATTTTTGGGCTACAGTGGCGCAATGGGCAGCGCGTTCAGCTGTTAACCGAAAGGTTGGTGGTTCGAGCCCTCCCGGGAGCGGTGTTGTGACGTCTCAGATGTAACGTAAAATGTCAGAGTTTTTCCAAAACACCTGACGAACATTTAACTTTTGGGCTTCCGTGGCGCAATGGTTAGCGCGTTCAGCTGTTAATCGAAAGGTTGGTGGTTCGAGCCCGCCCGGAAGAGGTATTGTGTGGTCTCAGATGTAGCGTAAAAAGTCAAAACTTTTCCACAATACGTGACAACCATTTAATTTCTGAGCTTCCGTGGCTCAATGGTTAGCGCGTTTAGCTGTTAACCGAAAGGTTGGTGGTTCGAGCACAAACGAGAGAGGATTTGTGGGGTCTCAGAAGTAGCGTGAAAAGTAACTTTTCCACAATACCTGACAACCGTTTAATTTCTGAGCTTCCGTGGCGCAATGGTTAGCGCGTTCGGCTGTTAACCAATAGGTTGGTGGTTCGAGCCCATCCGGGAGCGGTGTTGTGTGATCTCAAATGTAACGTAGAAAGCCAAAGTTTTTCCACAATACCTGACGAACATTTAATTTTTGGGCTTCCGTGGCGCAATGGTTAGCGCGTTCGGCTGTTAACCGAAAGGTTGGTGGTTCGAGCCCATCCGGGAGCGGTGTTGGGAGGCCTCAGATGTGAAGTAAAAAGTCAAAGTTTTACCTCAATACCTGACGAAAATTTAATTTTTGGGCTTCAGTGGCGCAATGGTTAGCGCGTTCGGCTATTAACCAATAGGTTGGTGGTTCGAGCCCATCCGGGAGAAGTGTTGTGACGTCTCAGATGTAACGTAAAATGTCAGAGTTTTTCCACAATACCTGACGAACATTTAATTTTTGGGCTTCAGTGGCGCGATGGTCAGCGCGTTCAGCTGTTAACCGAAAGGTTGGTGGTTCGAGCCCAAACGAGAGAGGTTTTGTGGGGTCTCAGATGTAGCGTGAAAAGTCGTAACTTTTCAACAATACCTGACAACCATTTAATTTCTGAGCTTCCGTGGCTCAATGGTTAGCGCGTTCGGCTGTTAACCAGTAGGTTGGTGGTTCTAGCCCATCCGGGAGCGGTGTTGTGATGTCTCAGATGTAACGTAAAATGTCAGAGTTTTTCCACAATACCTGACGAACATTTAATTTTTGGGCTTCCGTGGCGCAATGGTTAGCGCGTTCAGCTGTTAATCGAAAGGTTGGTGGTTCGAGCCCATCCGGGAGCGGTATTTTGAGGTCTCAGATGTAGCGTGAAAAGTCAAACTTTTTCCATAATACGTGATAACCATTTATTTTCTGATCTTTCGTGGCTCAATGGTTAGCGCGTTCGTCTGTTAACCAATAGCTTGGTGGTTCGAGCCCACCCGGGAGCGGTGTTTTTGGATCTCAAATGTAACGTAAATAGCCAAAGTTTTTCCGCAATACCTGACGACCGTTTTTTTTGGGCGTCCGTGGCGCAATGGTTAGCGCGTTCGGCTGTTAACCGAAAGGTTGGTGGTTCGAGCCCATCCGGGAGCGGTGTTGTGAGGCCTCAGATGTGAAGTAAAAAGTCAAAGTTTTACCTCAATACCTGACGAAAATTTAATTTTTCTGCTTCAGTGGCGCAATGGTTAGCGCGTTCGGCTATTAACCAATAGGTTGGTGGTTCGAGCCCATTCGGGAGAAGTGTTGTGACGTCTCAGATGTAACGTAAAATGTCGGAGTTTTTCCACAATACCTGACGAACATTTAATTTTTGGGCTTCAGTGGCGCAATGGTTAGCGCGTTCAGCTGTTAATCGAAAGGTTGGTGGTTCGAGTCCGCCCGGAAGAGGTATTGTGTGGTCTCAGATGTAGCGTAAAAAGTCAAAACTTTTCCACACTACGTGACAACCATTTAATTTCTCAGCTTCCGTGGCTCAATGGTTAGCGCGTTCGGCTGTTAATCGAAAGGTTGGTGGTTCGAGCCCATCCGGGAGCGGTGTTGTGAGGTCTCAGATGTAGCGTGAAAAGTCAAACTTTTTCCATAATACGTGATAACCATTTATTTTCTGAGCTTCCGTGGCTCAATGGTTAGCGCGTTCGGCTGTTAACCAATAGGTTGGTGGTTCGAGCCCACCCGGGAGCGGTGTTTTGGGATCTCAAATGTAACGTAAATAGCCAAAGTTTTTCTACAATACCTGACGACGATTTAATTTTTGGGCCTCAGTGGCGCAATGGTTAGCGCGGTCAGCTGTTAACCGAAAGGTTGGTGGTTTGAGCCCACCCGGGAGAGGTGTTGTGGGGTCTCAAATGTAACGTAGAAAGCCAAAGTCTTTCCACGATACCTGACAACCGTTTAATTTCTGAGCTTCCGTGGATCAATGGTTAGCGCGTTCAGCTGTTAAGCAATAGGTTGGTGGTTCGAGCCCAAACGAGAGAGGATTTGTGGGGTCTCAGAAGTAGCGTGAAAAGTCGTAACTTTTCAACAATACCTGACAACCATTTAATTATTGGGCGTCCGTGGCGCAATGGTTAGCGCGTTCGGCTGTTAACCAATAGGTTGGTGGTTCGAGCCCACCCGGGAGCGGTGTTGTGTGATCTCAAATGTAACGTAGAAAGCCAAAGTTTTTCCACAATACCTGACGACCGTTTAATTTTTGGGCTTCCGTGGCGCAATGGTTAGCGCGTTCGGCTGTTAACCGAAAGGTTGGTGGTTCGAGCCCATCCGGGAGCGTTTTGTGAGAGTTGATAGAATGCCGTATCTACAGTAGAAACAGAGTTACGAGCCTGCAAAGTATAGTCTAATGCATTTTCTATGGAGGGGTTTGTTAGTTCATGTATTGCTTAATTACTTGACCCTGTTCTTTCGATTAAAAATAATAACATATCTTTAGTGTAGCGGTTATCGCATCCGCCTCACTCCCGGAAGGCCACAGGTTCGAAACCGCGAAGTTTTTTTTTATAATTATCCGAACATTTGTGTCAAGGTCACATTATTTACATCCCCGTATCTCTGGTAGAACCAGAGTTACGAGCCTCCAGAATTTAGTCTAATGGATTTCCAATGGAGGGGTTTGTTTGTTTACGATTAGCTTAATTACTCGACTACTGTTTGACGTAGCTCAATGTTTTTAGTATGGTTAGATGGGGGACAATTTGGACTATAGCATATCCTAAGGACATCCCCGTATCTTTAGTAGACACAGAGTTATGGGCCTGCAAAATATAGTCTAATGCATTTCCTATGGACGGGTTGTTTGTTTACGTTTAGCTTAATTACTCGGCCCCTGTTTGTCGTAGCTCAATATTTTTAGAATGGTTAGATGGGAGACAAATTGGACTATAACATACTCAAAGGACTTCCCCGTATCTCCAGTAGAAACAGAGTTACGAGCCTCCAAAGTATAGTCTAATGCATTTCCTATGGAGGGGGTTTGTTTCGTTACGTTTTGCTTAAGTACTCGGCCCCTGTTTGTCGTAGCCCAAAGTTTTTAGTATGGTTAGATGGGGGACAATTTGGACTATAACATATCCTAAGGACATCCCCGTTTCTCTAGTAGACACAGAGTTATGGGCCTGCAAAGTATAGTCTAATGCATTTCCTATGGAGGGGTTTGTTTGTTTACGATTAGCTTAATTACTCGACTACTGTTTGTCGTAGCTCAATGTTTTTAGTATGGTTAGATGGGGGACAAATTGGACTATAACATACTCAAAGGACATCCCCGTATCTCCAGTAGAAACAGAGTTACGAGCCTCCAAAGTATAGTCTAATGCATTTCCTATGGAGGGGGTTTGTTTCGTTACGTTTTGCTTAAGTACTCGGCCCCTGTTTGTCGTAGCCCAAAGTTTTTAGTATGGTTAGATGGGGGACAATTTGGACTATAACATATCCTAAGGACATCCCCGTATCTCTAGTAGACACAGAGTTATGGGCCTGCAAAGTATAGTCTAATGCATTTCCTATGGAGGGGTTTGTTTGTTCACGTATTGCTTAATTACTTGACCTTGTTCTTTCGATTAAAAATAAAAACATATCTTTAGTGTAGCGGTTATCGCATCCGCCTCACTCTCGGAAGGCCACAGATTCGAAACCACGAAGTTTTTTTTTTGCTTGGAACATGCAAAGACCTTTATAATTATCCGAACATTTGTGTCAAGGTCACATTATTTACATCCCCGTATCTCTGGTAGAACCAGAGTTACGAGCCTCCAGAATTTAGTCTAATGTATTTCCTATGGAGGGGTTTGTTTGTATACGATTAGCTTAATTACACGACTACTGTTTGTCGTAGCCCTAATTCTTAGTATGGCTAGATGGGGGACAAATTGGTCTATAACATACTCAAAGGACATCCCCTTATCTCCAGTAGAAACAGAGTTACGAGCCTGCAAAGTTTATTTTCAAAAATTAAAAGTAACCTTCTAACAATAAGTGAGACAAAAAGTAAGTTGACGACGATATTGAGGTAGCCTCAAGTTTAAAGTATCCTTGTATGGGGAGCAAAGAGTACTATAACATATGCAAAGGAGATCCCAGTATCTCTTGTAGAACAAGAGTTATGAGCCTCCAAAGTTAAGTGCAAAAATCATAAGTAACATAATAAAAATAAGTGAGACGATACCAAAGTTGACGAACATTTTGCTTAATATCTCGGCCCCTGTTTGTCGTAGCTCAATGTTTCCAGTATGGTTAGATGAAGGACAAATTGGACTATAACATATCCTAAGGACATCCCGGTATCTCTAGTAGACACAGAGTTATGGGCCTGCAAAGCATAGTCTAATGCATTTCCTATGGAGGCGTTTGTTTGTTCACGTATTGCTTAATTACTTGACCCTGTTCTTTCGATTTAAAATAATAACATATCTTTAGTGTAGCGGTTATCGCATCCGCCTCACTCCCGGAAGGCCACAGGTTCGAAACCGCGAAGTTTTTTTTTTGCTTGGAACATGCAAAGACCTTTATAATTATCCGAACATTTGTGTCAAGGTCACATTATTTACATCCCCGTATCTCTGGTAGGACCAGAGTTACGAGCCTCCAGAATTTAGTCTAATGTATTTCCTATGGAGGGGGTTTGTTTGTTTACGATTAGCTTAATTACTCGACTACTGTTTGTCGTAGCCCTAATTCTTAGTATGGCTAGATGGGGGACAAATTGGTCTATAACATACTCAAAGGACATCCCCGTATCTCCAGTAGAAACAGAGTTACGAGCCTGCAAAATTTATTTTCAAAAATCAAAAGTAACCTTCTAACAATAAGTGAGACAAAAAATAAGTTGACGACGATATTGCGGTAGCCTCAAGTTGAAAGTATCCTTGTATGGGGAGCAATGAGTACTATAACATATCCAAAGGAGATCCCAGTATCTCTTGCAGAACAAGAGTTATGAGCCTCCAAAGTTTAGTGCAAAAATCATAAGTAACATAATAAAAATAAGTGAGACGATACCAAAGTTGACGAACATTTTGCTTAATATCTCGGACCCTGTTTATCCTAGCTCAATGTTTTTAGTATGGTTAGATGGGGGACAATTTGTACTATAAAATATCCTAAGGACATCCCCGTATCTCTAGTAGACACAGAGTTATGGGCCTGCAAAGTACAATCTAATGCATTTGCTATGGACGGGTTGTTTGTTTACGTTTAGCTTAATTACTCGGCCCCTGTTTGTCGTAGCTCAATGTTTTTAGTATGGTTAGATGGGGGACAAATTGGACTATAAAATACTCAAAGGACATCCCCGTATCTCCAGTAGAAACAGAGTTACGAGCCTGCAAAGTATAGTCTAACTCATTTCCTATGGAGGGGGTTTGTTTCTTTACGTTTTGCTTAAGTACTCGGCCCCTGTTTGTCGTAGCCCAAAGTTTTTAGTATGGTTAGATGAAGGACAAATTGGACTATAACATATCCTAAGGACATCCCGGTATCTCCAGTAGAAACAGAGTTACGAGCCTGCAAAGTTTATTTTCAAAAATCAAAAGTAACCTTCTAACAATAAGTGAGACAAAAAATAAGTTGACGACGATATTGAGGTAGCCTCAAGTTTAAAGTATCCTTGTATGGGGAGCAAAGAGTACTATAACATATCCAAAGGAGATCCCAGTATCTCTTGTAGAACAAGAGTTATGAGCCTCCAAAGTTTAGTGCAAAAATCATAAGTAACATAATAAAAATAAGTGAGACGATACCAAAGTTGACGAACATTTTGCTTAATATCTCGGCCCTTGTTTGTCGTAGCTCAATGTTTTTAGTATGGTTAGATGGGGGACAAATTGGACTATAACATACTCAAATGACATCCCCGTATCTCCAGTAGAAACAGAGTTACGAGCCTGCAAAGTATAGTCTAATGCATTTTCTATGGAGGGGTTTGTTTGTTCACGTATTGCTTAATTACTTGACCCTGTTCTTTCGATTAAAAATAATAACATATCTTTAGTGTAGCGGTTATCGCATCCGCCTCACTCCCGGAAGGCCACAGGTTCGAAACCGCGAAGTTTTTTTTTATAATTTTCCGAACATTTGTGTCAAGGTCACATTATTTACATCCCCGTATCTCTGGTAGAACCAGAGTTACGAGCCTGCAAAGTTTATTTTCAAAAATCAAAAGTAACCTTCTAACAATAAGTGAGACAAAAAATAAGTTGACGACGATATTGAGGTAGCCTCAAGTTTAAAGTATCCTTGTATGGGGAGCAAAGAGTACTATAACATTTCCAAAGGAGATCCCAGTATCTCTTGTAGAACAAGAGTTATGAGCCTCCAAAGTTTAGTGCAAAAATCATAAGTAACATAATAAAAATAAGTGAGACGATACCAAAGTTGACGAACATTTTGCTTAATATCTCGGCCCTTGTTTGTCGTAGCTCAATGTTTTTAGTATGGTTAGATGGGGGACTATTTGGACTATATCATATCCTAAGGACATCCCCGTATCTCTTGTAGACACAGAGTTATGGGCCTGCAAAGTATAGTCTAATGCATTTCCTATGGACGGGTTGTTTGTTTACGTTTAGCTTAATTACTCGGCCCCTGTTTGTCGTAGCTCAATGTTTTTAGTATGGTTAGATGGGGGACAAATTGGACTATAAAATACTCAAAGGACATCCCCGTATCTCCAGTAGAAACAGAGTTACGAGCCTGCAAAGTATAGTCTAACTCATTTCCTATGGAGGGGGTTTGTTTCTTTACGTTTTGCTTAAGTACTCGGCCCCTGTTTGTCGTAGCCCAAAGTTTTTAGTATGGTTAGATGAAGGACAGATTGGACTATAACATATCCTAAGGACATCCCGGTATCTCCAGTAGAAACAGAGTTACGAGCCTGCAAAGTTTATTTTCAAAAATCAAAAGTAACCTTCTAACAATAAGTGAGACAAAAAATAAGTTGACGACGATATTGAGGTAGCCTCAAGTTTAAAGTATCCTTGTATGGGGAGCAAAGAGTACTATAACATATCCAAAGGAGATCCCAGTATCTCTTGTAGAACAAGAGTTATGAGCCTCCAAAGTTTAGTGCAAAAATCATAAGTAACATAATAAAAATAAGTGAGACGATACCAAAGTTGACGAACATTTTGCTTAATATCTCGGCCCTTGTTTGTCGTAGCTCAATGTTTTTAGTATGGTTAGATGGGGGACAAATTGGACTATAACATACTCAAAGGACATCCCCGTATCTCCAGTAGAAACAGAGTTACGAGCCTGCAAAGTATAGTCTAATGCATTTTCTATGGAGGGGTTTGTTTGTTCACGTATTGCTTAATTACTTGACCCTGTTCTTTCGATTAAAAATAATAACATATCTTTAGTGTAGGAGATCCCAGTATCTCTTGTAGAACAAGAGTTATGAGCCTCCAAAGTTTAGTGCAAAAATCATAAGTAACATAATAAAAATAAGTGAGACGATACCAAAGTTGACGAACATTTTGCTTAATATCTCGACCCTTGTTTGTCGTAGCTCAATGTTTTTAGTATGGTTAGATGGGGGACAAATTGTACTATAACATACTCAAAGGACATCCCCGTATCTCCAGTAGAAACAGAGTTACGAGCCTGCAAAGTATAGTCTAACTCATTTCCTATGGAGGAGTTTGTTTGTTCACGTATTGCTTAATTACTTGACCCTGTTCTTTCGATTAAAAATAATAACATATCTTTAGTGTAGCGGTTATCGCATCCGCCTCACTCCCGGAAGGCCACAGGTTCGAAACCGCGAAGTTTTTTTTTATAATTATCCGAACATTTGTGTCAAGGTCACATTATTTACATCCCCGTATCTCTGGTAGAACCAGAGTTACGAGCCTCCAGAATTCAGTCTAATGTATTTCCTATGGAGGGGTTTGTTTGCTTACGATTAGCTTAATTACTCGACTACTGTTTGTCGTAGCTCAATGTTTTTAGTATGGTTAGATGGGGGACAAATTGGACTATAACATACTCAAAGGACATCCCCGTATCTCCAGTAGAAACAGAGTTACGAGCCTGCAAAGTATAGTCTAATGCATTTCCTAAGGACGGGTTGTTTGTTTACGTTTAGCTTAATTTCTCGGCCCCTGTTTGTCGTAGCTCAATGTTTTTAGTATGGTTAGATGGAAGACAAATTGAACTATAATATACTCAAAGGACATCCCCGCATCTCCAGTGGAAACAGAGTTACGAGCCTGCAAAGTATAGTCTAACTCATTTCCTATGGAGGGGGTTTGTTTCTTTACGTTTCGCTTAAGTACTCGGCCCCTGTTTTTCGTAGCCCAAAGTTTTTAGTATGGTTAGATGAATGACAAATTGGACTATAACATATCCTAAGGACATCCCGGTATCTCTAGTAGACACAGAGTTATGGGCCTTGCAAAGTATAGTCTAATGCATTTTCTATGGAGGGGTTTGTTTGTTCACGTATTGCTTAATTACTTGACCCTGTTCCTTCGATTAAAAATAATAACATATCTTTAGTGTAGCCGTTATCGCATCCGCCTCATTCCCGGAAGGCCACAGGTTCGAAACCGCGAAGTTTTTTCTTTTTGCTTGGAACATGCAAAGACCTTTATAATTATCCGAACATTTGTGTCAAGGTCACATTATTTACATCCCCGTATCTCTGGTAGAACCAGAGTTACGAGCCTGCAAAGTTTATTTTCAAAAATCAAAAGTAACCTTCTAACAATAAGTGAGACAAAAAATAAGTTGACGACGATATTGAGGTAGCCTCAAGTTTAAAGTATCCTTGTATGGGGAGCAAAGAGTACTATAACATTTCCAAAGGAGATCCCAGTATCTCTTGTAGAACAAGAGTTATGAGCCTCCAAAGTTTAGTGCAAAAATCATAAGAAACATAATAAAAATAAGTGAGACGATACCAAAGTTGACGAACATTTTGCTTAATATCTCGGCCATTGTTTGTCGTAGCTCAATGTTTTTAGTATGGTTAGATGGGGGACAATTTGGCCTATAACATATCCTAAGGACATCCCCGTATCTCTTGTAGACACAGAGTTATGGGCCTGCAAAGTATTGTCTAATGCATTTCCTAAGGACGGGTTGTTTGTTTACGTTTAGCTTAATTACTCGGCCCCTGTTTGTCGTAACTCAATGTTTTTAGTATGGTTAGATGGGGGACAAATTGGACTATAACATACTCAAAGGACATCCCCGTATCTTCAGTGGAAACAGAGTTACGAGCCTGCAAAGTATAGTCTAACTCATTTCCTATGGAGGGGGTTTGTTTCTTTACGTTTCGCTTAAGTACACGGCCCCTGTTTGTCGTAGCCCAAAGTTTTTAGTATGGTTAGATGAATGACAAATTGGACTATAACATATCCTAAGGACATCCCGGTATCTCTAGTAGATACAGAGTTATGGGCCTTGCAAAGTATAGTCTAATGCATTTTCTATGGAGGGGTTTGTTTGTTCACGTATTGCTTAATTACTTGACCCTGTTCTTTCGATTAAAAATAATAACATATCTTTAGTGTAGCGGTTATCGCATCCGCCTCACTCCCGGAAGGCCACAGGTTCGAAACCGCGAAGTTTTTTTTTTTGCTTGGAACATGCAAAGACCTTTATAATTATCCGAACATTTGTGTCAAGGTCACATTATTTACATCCCCGTATCTATGGTAGAACCAGAGTTACGAGCCTGCAAAGTTTATTTTCAAAAATCAAAAGTAACCTTCTAACAATAAGTGAGACAAAAAATAAGTTGACGACGATATTGAGGTAGCCTCAAGTTTAAAGTATCCTGGTATGGGGAGCAAAGAGTACTATAACATTTCCAAAGGAGATCCCAGTATCTCTTGTAGAACAAGAGTTATGAGCCTCCAAAGTTTAGTGCAAAAATCATAAGTAACATAATAAAAATAAGTGAGACGATACCAAAGTTGACGAACATTTTGCTTAATATCTCGGCCCTTGTTTATCGTAGCTCAATGTCGTAGCTCTCGGCAACGGCCATATCACGCTTAATTCACCGGTTCTCGTCCGATAACCGAGGTTAAGCAGCGTCGAGCGCAGTCAGTACTTGGGAGGGCGACCACTTAGGAACACTGCGTGCCGTTAGCTTTTTCACTTTTTTTTCCTCTTTTAAATTCCAATAGATATGAAAAAAGCAAACATATTTTCTTTTTGTTATTGTTTGAAAAAGATGAAGGTTAATTTGTCTCACTTAATTTAAATTCGAATTATTATCTAGCACTCTCGGCAACGGCCATATCACGCTGAGAACACCGGTTCTCGTCCGATCGCCGACGTTAGCAGCGTCGAGCGCAGTCAGTACTTGGGAATACTGCGTGCCGTTGCTTTTTCACTTTTGTTTCCTCTTTCAAATTCCACCAGATATGAAAAAAGCAAACATATCTTCTTTTTGTTATTGTTTTATAATGATGAAAGTTAATTAAATTCAAATTATTAACTAGCACTCTCGGCAACGGCCATATCACGCTGAATACACCGGTTCTCGTCCGATAACCGAAGTTAAGCAGCGTCGAGCGCAGTCACTACTTGGGAGGGAGACCACTTAGGAACACTGCGTGCCGTTGGCTTTTTCACTTTTTTTCCCCATTTAAATTTTAATAGATATGAAAAAAGCAAACATGTTTTCTTTTTGTTATTGTTTTAAAATGATGAAGGTTAATTTGTCTCACTTAATTTAAATTCGAATTATTAACTAGCACTCTCGACAACGGCCATATCACGCAGAAAACACCGGTTCACGTCCGATCACCGAAGTTAAGCAGCGTCGAGCGCATACAGCACTTGGGAATACTGCGTGCCGTTTGTTTTTTCACTTTTGTTTCCTCTTTTAAATTCCACCAGATATGAAAAAAGCAAACATATCTTCTTTTTGTTATTGTTTTATAAAGATGAAGGTTAATTAAATTCAAATTATTAACTAGCACTCTCGGCAACGGCCATATCACGCTGAATACACCAGTTCTCGTCCGATAACCAAAGTTAAGCAGCGTCGAGCGCAGTCAGTACTTGGGAGGGCGACCACTTAGGAACACTGCGTGCCGTTAGCTTTTTCACTATTTTTTCCTCTTTTAAATTCCAATAGATATGAAAAAAGCAAACATATTTTCTTTTTGTTATTGTTTGAAAAAGATGAAGGTTAATTTGTCTCACTTAATTTAAATTCGAATTATTATCTAGCACTCTCGGCAACGGCCATATCACGCTGAGAACACCGGTTCTCGTCCGATCGCCGACGTTAGCAGCGTCGAGCGCAGTCAGTACTTGGGAATACTGCGTGCCGTTTGCTTTTTCACTTTTGTTTCCACTTTCAAATTCTACCAGATATGAAAAAAGCAAACATATCTTCTTTTTGTTATTGTTTTATAATGATGAAAGTTAATTAAATTCAAATTATTAACTAGCACTCTCGGCAACGGCCATATCACGCTGAATACACCGGTTCTCGTCCGATAACCGAAGTTAGGCAGCGTCGAGCGCAGTTACTACTTGGGAGGGAGACCACTTAGGAACACTGCGTGCCGTTGGCTTTTTCACTTTTTTTTCCTCTTTTAAATTTTAATAGTTATGAAAAAAGCAAACACGTTTTCTTTTTGTAATTGTTTTAAAATGATTAAGGTTAATTTGTCTCACTTAATTTAAATTCGAATTATTAACTAGCACTCTCGGCAACGGCCATATCACGCTGAAAACACCGGTTCACGTCCGATCACCGAAGTAAAGCAGCGTCGAGCGCATATAGTACTTGGGAATACTGCGTGCCGTTTGCTTTTTCACTTTTGTTTCCTCTTTTAAATTCCACCAGATATGAAAAAAGCAAACATATCTTCTTTTTGTTATTGTTTTATAAAGATGAAGGTTAATTTGTCTCACTTAATTTAAATTCGAATTATTATCTAGCACTCTCGGCAACGGCCATATCACGCTGAAAACACCGGTTCACGTCCGATCACCGAAGTAAAGCAGCGTCGAGCGCATATAGTACTTGGGAATACTGCATGCCGTCTGTTTTTTCACTTTTGTTTCCTCTTTTAAATTCCACCAGATATGAAAAAAGCAAACATATCTTCTTTTTGTTATTGTTTTATAAAGATGAAGGTTAATTAAATTCAAATTATTAACTAGCACTCTCGGCAACGGCCATATCACGCTGAATACACCAGTTTGCTTTTTTCATATCTATTGGAATTTAAAAGAGGAAAAAATAGTGAAAAAGCTAACGGCACGCAGTGTTCCTAAGTGGTCTCCCTCCCAAGTACTGACTGCGCTCGACGCTGCTTAACTTTGGTTATCGGACGAGAACCGGTGTATTCAGCGTGATAAGGCCGTTGCCGAGAGTGCTAGTTAATAATTCGAATTTAAATTAAGTGAGACAAATTAACCTTCATCATTTTAAAACAATAACAAAAAGAAAACGTGTTTGCTTTTTTCGTATCTATTAAAATTTAAAAGAGGAAAAAAAGTGAAAAAGCCAACGGCACGCAGTGTTCCTAAGTGGTCTCCCTCCCAAGTAATGACTGCGCTCGACGCTGCTTAACTTCGGTTATCGGACGAGAATCGGTGTATTCAGCGTGATATGGCCGTTGCCGAGAGTGCTAGTTAATAATTGAATTTAATTAACTTTCATCTTTATAAAACAATAACAAAAAGAAGATATGTTTGCTTTTTTCATATCTAGTGGAATTTGAAAGAGGAAACAAAAGTGAAAAAGCAAACGGCACGCAGTATTCCCAAGTACTGACTGCGCTCGACGCTGCTAACGTCGGCGATCGGACGAGAACCGGTGTTCTCAGCGTGATATGGCCGTTGCCGAGAGTGCTAGATAATAATTCGAATTTAAATTAAGTGAGACAAATTAACCTTCATCTTTTTCAAACAATAACAAAAAGAAAATATGTTTGCTTTTTTCATATCTATTGGAATTTAAAAGAGAAAAAAAAAGTGAAAAAGCTAACGGCACGCAGTGTTCCTAAGTGGTCGCCCTCCCAAGTACTGACTGCGCTCGACGCTGCTTAACTTCGGTTATCGGACGAGAACCGGTGTATTCAGCGTGATATGGCCGTTGCCGAGAGTGCTAGTTAATAATTCGAATTTAAATTAAGTGAGACAAATTAACCTTCATCATTTTAAAACAATAACAAAAAGAAAACATGTTTGCATTTTTCATATCTATTAAAATTTAAAAGAGGAAAAAAAAGTGAAAAAGCCAACGGCACGCAGTGTTCCTAAGTGGTCTCCCTCCCAAGTAGTGACTGCGCTCGACGCTGCTTAACTTCGGTTATCTGACGAGAACCGGTGTATTCAGCGTGATATGGCCGTTGCCGAGAGTGCTAGTTAATAATTTGAATTTAATTAACTTTCTTCTTTATAAAACAATAACTAAAAGAAGATTTGTTTGCTTTTTTCATATCTGGTGGAATTTGAAAGAGGAAACAAAAGTGAAAAAAGCAAACGGCACGCAGTATTCCCAAGTACTGACTGCGCTCGACGCTGCTAACGTCGGCGATCGGACGAGATCCGGTGTTCTCAGCGTGATATGGCCGTTGCCGAGAGTGCTAGATAATAATTCGAATTTAAATTAAGTGAGACAAATTAACCTTCATCTTTTTCAAACAATAACAAAAAGAAAATATGTTTGCTTTTTTCATATCTATTGGAATTTAAAAGAGGAAAAAAAAGTGAAAAAGCCAACGGCACGCAGTGTTCCTAAGTGGTCTCCCTCAAGTAATGACTGCGCTCGACGCTGCTTAACTTCGGTTATCGGACGAAAATCGGTGTATTCAGCGTGATATGGCCGTTGCCGAGAGTGCTAGTTAATAATTTGAATTTAATTAACTTTCATCTTTATAAAACAATAACTAAAAGAAGATTTGTTTGCTTTTTTCATATCTGGTGGAATTTGAAAGAGGAAACTAAAGTGAAAAAAGCAAACGGCACGCAGTATTCCCAAGTACTGACTGCGCTCGACGCTGCTAACGTCGGCGATCGGACGAGAACCGGTGTTCTCAGCGTGATATGGCCGTTGCCGAGAGTGCTAGATAATAATTCGAATTTAAATTAAGTGAGACAAATTAACCTTCATCTTTTTCAAACAATAACAAAAAGAAAATATGTTTGTTTTTCATATCTATTGGAATTTAAAAGAGGAAAAAAAGTGAAAACGCAAACGGCACGCAGTATTCCCAAGTACTGACTGCGCTCGACGCTGCTAACGTCGGCGATCGGACGAGAACCGGTGTTCTCAGCGTGATATGGCCGTTGCCGAGAGTGCTAGATAATAATTCGAATTTAAATTAAGTGAGACAAATTAACCTTCATCTTTTTCAAACAATAACAAAAAGAAAATATGTTTGCTTTTTTCATATCTATTGGAATTTAAAAGAGGAAAAAAAAGTGAAAAAGTTAACGGCAAGCAGTGTTCCTAAGTGGTCGCCCTCCCAAGTACTGACTGCGCTCGACGCTGCTTTACTTCGGTGATCGGACGTGAACCGGTGTTTTCAGCGTGATATGGCCGTTGCCGAGAGTGCTAGATAATAATTCGAATTTAAATTAAGTGAGACAAATTAACCTTCATCTTTATAAAACAATAACAAAAAGAAGATATGTTTGCTTTTTTCATATCTGGTGGAATTTAAAAGGGGAAACAAAAGTGAAAAAGCAAACGGCACGCAGTATTCCCAAGTACTGTATGCGCTCGACGCTGCTTTACTACGGTGATCGGACGTGAACCGGTGTTTTCAGCGTGATATGGCCGTTGCCGAGAGTGCTAGTTAATAATTCGAATTTAAATTAAGTGAGACAAATTAACCTTAATCATTTTAAAACAATTACAAAAAGAAAACGTGTTTGCTTTTTTCATAACTATTAAAATTTAAAAGAGGAAAAAAAAGTGAAAAAGCCAACGGCACGCAGTGTTCCTAAGTGGTCTCCCTCCCAAGTAGTAACTGCGCTCAACGCTGCTTAACTTCGGTTATCGGACGAGAACCGGTGTATTCAGCGTGATATGGCCGTTGCCGAGAGTGATAGTTAATAATTTAAATTTAATTAACTTTCATCTTTATAAAACAATAACAAAAAAGAAGATATGTTTGCTTTTTTCATATCTGGTGGAATTTGAAAGAGGAAACAAAAGTGAAAAAGCCAACGGCACGCAGTATTCCCAAGTACTCTATGCGCTCGACGCTGCTTAACTTCGGTATTCGGACGAGAATCGGTGTATACAGCGTGATATGGCCGTTGCCGAGAGTGCTAGTTAATAATTTGAATTTAATTAACTTTCATCTTTATAAAACAATTACAAAAAGAAGATATGTTTGCTCTTTTCATATCTGGTGGAATTTGAAAGAGGAAACAAAAGTGAAGAAGCAATCGGCACGCAGTATTCCCAAGTACTGACTGCGCTCGACGCTGCTAACGTCGGCGATCGGACGAGAACCGGTGTTCTCAGCGTGATATGGCCGTTGCCGAGAGTGCTAGATAATAATTCGAATTTAAATTAAGTGAGACAAATTAACCTTCATCTTTTTCAAACAATAACAAAAAGAAAATATGTTTGCTTTTTTCATATCTATTGGAATTTAAAAGAGGAAAAAAAAGTGAAAAAGCTAACGGCACGCAGTGTTCCTAAGTGGTCGCCCTCCCAAGTACTGACTGCGCTCGACGCTGCTTAACTTTGGTTATCGGACGAGAACCGGTGAATTCAGCGTGATATGGCCGTTGCCGAGAGCTACGACATTGAGCTACGACAAACAAGGGCCGAGATATTAAGCAAAATGTTCGCCAACTTTGGTATCGTCTCACTTATTTTTATTATGTTACTTATGATTTTTGCACTAAACTTTGGAGGCTCATAACTCTTGTTCTACAAGAGATACTGGGATCTCCTTTGGAAATGTTATAGTACTCTTTGCTCCCCATACCAGGATACTTTAAACTTGAGGCTACCTCAATATCGTCGTCAACTTATTTTTTGTCTCACTTATTGTTAGAAGGTTACTTTTGATTTTTGATAATAAACTTTGCAGGCTCGTAACTCTGGTTCTACCATAGATACGGGGATGTAAATAATGTGACCTTGACACAAATGTTCGGATAATTATAAAGGTCTTTGCATGTTCCAAGCAAAAAAAAAAACTTCGCGGTTTCGAACCTGTGGCCTTCCGGGAGTGAGGCGGATGCGATAACCGCTACACTAAAGATATGTTATTATTTTTAATCGAAAGAACAGGGTCAAGTAATTAAGCAATACGTGAACAAACAAACCCCTCCATAGAAAATGCATTAGACTATACTTTGCAAGGCCCATAACTCTGTATCTACTAGAGATACCGGGATGTCCTTAGGATATGTTATAGTCCAATTTGTCATTCATCTAACCATACTAAAAACTTTGGGCTACGACAAACAGGGGCCGTGTACTTAAGCGAAACGTAAAGAAACAAACCCCCTCCATAGGAAATGAGTTAGACTATACTTTGCAGGCTCGTAACTCTGTTTCTACTGGAGATACGGGGATGTCCTTTGAGTATTTTATAGTCCAATTTGTCCCCCATCTAACCATACTAAAAACATTGAGCTACGACAAACAGGGGCCGAGTAATTAAGCTAAACGTAAACAAACAACCCGTCCTTAGGAAATGCATTAGACTATACTTTGCAGGCCCATAACTCTGTGTCTACTAAAGATACGGGGATGTCCTTAGGATATGTTATAGTCCAAATTGTCACCCATCTAACCATATCGAAGGAACAGGGTCAAGTAATTAAGCAATACGTGAACAAACAAACCCCTCCATAGAAAATGCATTAGACTATACTTTGCAAGGCCCATAACTCTGTGTCTACTAGAGATACCGGGATGTCCTTAGGATATGTTATAGTCCAATTTGTCATTCATCTAACCATACTCAGAAATTAAATGGTTGTCAGGTGTTGTGGAAAAACTTTGGCTTTCTACGTTACATTTGAGACCCCACAACACCTCTCCCGGGTGGGCTCGAACCACCAACCTTTCGATTAACAGCTGAACGCGCTAACCATTGCGCCACGGAATCCCAAAAATTAAATGCTCGTCAGGTATTGTGTAAAAACCTTGACTTTTTACGTCACATCTGAGACCTCACAACACCGCTCCCGGATGGGCTCGAACCACCAACCTATTGGTTAACAGCCGAACGCGCTAGCCATTGCGCCACGGAAGCCCAAAAGTTAAATACTCGTCAGGTATTGTGTAAAAACCTTGACATCTTACGTCACATCTGAGACCTAACAACACCGCTCCCGGATGGGCTCGAACCACCAACCTATTGGTTAACAGCCGAACGCGCTAAACATTGCGCCACGGAAGCCCAAAAGTTAAATGCTCGTCAGGTATTGTGTAAAAACCTTGACTTTTTACGTCACATCTGAGACCTCACAACACCGCTCCCGGATGGGCTCGAACCACCAACCTATTGGTTAACAGCCGAACGCGCTAACCATTGCGCACCGGAAGCCCAAAAGTTAAATGCTCGTCAGGTATTGTGTAAAAACCTTGATTTTTTACGTCAAATCTGAGACCTCACAACACCGCTCCCGGATGGGGTCGAACCACCAACCTATTGGTTAACAGCCGAACGCGCTAACCATTGCGCCACGGAAGCCCAAAAATTAAATGGTCGTCATTTATTGTGCAAAAACTTTGGCTTTCTACGTTACATTTGAGATCACACAACACCGCTCCCGGATGGGCTCGAACCACCAACCTATTGGTTAACAGCCGAACGCGCTAACCATTGAGCCACGGAAGCCCAAAAATTAAATGGTCGTCAGGTATTGTGGAAAAACTTTGGCTTTCTACGTCACATCTGAGACCTCACAACACCGCTCCCGGGTGGGCTCGAACCTTCAACCTTTCGATTAACAGCTGAACGCGCTAATCATTGCGCCACGGAAGCCCAAAAATTAAATGTTCGTCAGGTATTGTGAAAAACTCTGACATTTTACGTTACATCTGAGACCTCACAACACCGCATCCCGGATGGGCTCGAACCACAAACCTATTGGTTAACAGCCGAACGCGCTAATCATTGAGCCACGGAAGCCCAGAAATTAAATGGTTGTCACGTATTGTGGAAAAGTTTTGACTTTTTACGCTACATCTGAGACCCCACAACACCTCTCCCGGGTGGGCTCGTACCACCAACCTCTCGAGTTACAGCTGAACGCGCTAACCATTGCGCCACGGAAGCCCAAAAATTCAATGTTCGACAGGTATTGTGGAAAAACTCTGACATTTTATGTTACATTTGAGACGTCACAACACCGCTCCCGGGAGAGCTCAAACCACCAGTCTTTTGAATAGCAGCTGAACGCGCTAACCATTGCGCCACGGAAGCCCAAAAATTAAATGGTCGTCAGGTATTGTGGAAAAACTTTGGCTTTCTACGTTACATTTGAGATCACACAACACCGCTCCCGGGTGGGCTCGAACCACCAACCTATTGGTTAACAGCCGAACGCGCTAACCATTGCGCCACGGAAGCCCAAAAATTAAATGGTCGTCATTTATTGTGCAAAAACTTTGGCTTTCTACGTTACATTTCAGATCCCACAACACCGCTCCCGGGTGGGCTCGAACCACCAACCTATTGGTTAACAGCCGAACGCGCTAACCATTGAGCCACGGAAGCTCAGAAATTAAATGGTTGTCAGGTATTGTGGAAAACCTTGACTTTTAACGTCACATCTGAGACCTCACAACACCGCTCCCGGATGGGCTCGAACCACCAACCTATTGGTTAACAGCCGAACGTGCTAACCAGTGCGCCACGGAAGCCCAAAAATTAAATGGTCGTCAGGTATTGTGGAAAAATTTTGGCTTTCTACGTTACATTTGAGATCACACAACACCGCTCCCGGGTGGGCTCGAACCACCAACCTATTGGTTAACAGCCGAACGCGCTAACCATTGCGCCACGGAAGCCCAAAACCTAAATGCTCGTCAGGTATTGTGCAAAAAACTTGACTTTTTACGTCACATCTGAGACCTCACAACACCGCTCCCGGATGGGCTCGAACCACCAACCTATTGGTTAACAGCCGAACGCGCTAACCATTGCGCCACGGAAGCCCAAAAGTTAAATACTCGTCAGGTATTGTGTAAAAACCTTGACTATTTACGTCACATCTGAGACCTCACAACACCGCTCCCGGATGGGCTCGAACCACCAACCTATTGGTTAACAGCCGAACGCGCTAACCATTGAGCCACGGAAGCTCAGAAATTAAATGGTTGTCAGGTGTTGTGGAAAAACTTTGGCTTTCTACGTTACATTTGAGACCCCACAACACCTCTCCCGGGTGGGCTCGAACCACCAACCTTTCGATTAACAGCTGAACGCGCTAACCATTGCGCCACGGAATCCCAAAAATTAAATGCTCGTCAGGTATTGTGTAAAAACCTTGACTTTTTAACTCACATCTGAGACCTCACAACACCGCTCCCGGATGGGCTCGAACCACCAACCTATTGGTTAACAGCCGAACGCGCTAACCATTGCGCCACGGAAGCCCGAAAGTTAAATGTTCGTCTGGTGTTGTGGAAAAACTCTGACATTTTACGTTACATCTGAGACGTCACAACACCGCTCCCGGGAGGCCTCGAACCACCAACCTTTCGGTTAACAGCTGAACGCGCTGACCATTGCGCCACTGAAGCCCAAAAATTAAATTTTCGTCAGGTATTGAGGTAAAACCTTGACTTTTTACTTCTCATCTGAGACCTCACAACACCGCTCCCGGATGGGCTCGAACCACCAACCTTTCGGTTAACAGCCGAACGCGCTAACCATTCGCCACGGACGCCCAAAAATTAAATGGTCGTCAGGTATTGTGGAAAAACTTTGGCTATTTACGTTACATTTGAGATCCAAAAACACCGCTCCCGGGTGGGCTCGAACCACCAACCTATTGGTTAACAGCCGAACGCGCTAACCATTGAGCCACGGAAGATCAGAAATTAAATGGTTGTCACGTATTGTGGAAAAGTTTTGACTGTTAACGCTACATCTGAGACCCCACAACACCTCTTCCGGGTGGGTTCAAACCACCAACCTTTCGATTAAGAGCTGGACGCGCTAATTACTGCGCCACGGAAGCCCAAAAATTAAATGTTCGTCAGGTATTGTGGAAAAACTCTGACATTTTACGTAACATCTGAGACGTCACAAAACCGCTCCCGGATGGGCTCGAACCACCAACCTTTCGGTTAACAGCCGAACGCGCAAGCCATTGCGCCACGGACGCCCAAAAATTAAATGGTTGTCAGGTATTGTTGAAAAGTTACGACTTTTCACGCTACATCTGAGACCCCACAAATCCTCTCTCGTTTGGGCTCGAACAGCCAACCTTTCGGTTAACAGCTGAACGCACTAACCATTGCGCCACGGAAGCCCAAAAATTAAATGGTCGTCAGGTATTGTAGAAAAACTTTGGCTATTTACGTTACATTTGAGATCCAAAAACACCGCTCCCGGGTGGGCTCGAACCACCAAGCTATTGGTTAACAGCCGAACGCGCTAACCATTGAGCCACGAAAGATCAGAAAATATATGGTTATCACGTATTATGGAAAAAGTTTGTCTTTTCACGCTACATCTGAGACCTCACAACACCTCTCCCGGGTGGGCTCGAACCACCAACCTTTCGATTAACAGCTGAACACGCTAACCATTGCGCCACGGAAGCCCAAAAATTAAATGCTCGTCAGGTATTGTGGAAAAACTCTGACATTTTACGTTACATCTGAGACGTCACAACACCGCTCCCGGGAGGGCTCGAACCACCAACCTTTCGGTTAACAGCTGAAAATTAAAAATCGAGGTACATTTTTATTTATTGTCCTGACGAACATTTAATTTTTGGGCTTCCGTGGCTCAATGTTAGCGCGTTCGGCTGTTAATCGAAAGGTTGGTGGTTCGAGCCCATCCGGGAGCGGTGTTGTGAGGTCTCAGATGTAGCGTGAAAAGTCAAACTTTTTCCATAATACGTGATAACCATTTATTTTCTGAGCTTCCGTGGCTCAATGGTTAGCGCGTTCGGCTGTTAAGCAATAGGTTGGTGGTTCGAGCCCACCCGGGAGCGGTGTTTTGGGATCTCAAATGTAACGTAAATAGCCAAAGTTTTTCCACAATACCTGACGACCATTTCATTTTTGGGCTTCCTTGGCGCAATGGTTAGCGCGTTCGGCTGTTAACCGAAAGGTTGGTGGTTCGAGCCCATCCGGGAGCGGTGTTGTGAGGCCTCAGATGTGAAGTAAAAAGTCAAAGTTTTACCTCAATACCTGACGAAAATTTAATTTTTGGGCTTCAGTGGCGCAATGGTTAGCGCGTTCGGCTATTAACCAATAGGTTGGTGGTTCGAGCCCATCCGGGAGAAGTGTTGTGACGTCTCAGATGTAACGTAAAATGTCAGAGTTTTTCCACAATACCTGACGAACATTTAATTTTTGGGCTTCCGTGGCGCAATGGTTAGCGCGTTCAGCTGTTAATCGAAAGGTTGGTGGTTCGAACCCACCCGGAAGAGGTGATGTGGGGTCTCAGATGTAGCGTAAAAAGTCAAAACTTTTCCACAATACGTGACAACCTTTTAATTTCTGAGCTTTAGTGGCGCAATGGTCAGCGCTTTCAGCTGTTAACCGAAAGGTTGGTGGTTCGAGCCCATCCGGGAGCGGTGTTGTGAGGTCTCAGATGGTAAGTAAAAAGTCAAGGTTTTACCTCAATACCTGACGAAAATTTAATTTTTGGGCTACAGTGGCGCAATGGTCAGCGCGTTCAGCTGTTAACCGAAAGGTTGGTGGTTCGAGCCCTCCCGGGAGCGGTGTTGTGACGTCTCAGATGTAACGTAAAATGTCAGAGTTTTTCCAAAACACCTGACGAACATTTAACTTTTGGGCTTCCGTGGCGCAATGGTTAGCGCGATTGAAAGGTTGGTGGTTCGAGCCGGCCCGGAAGAGGTATTGTGTGGTCTCAGATGTAGCGTGAAAAGTCAAACTTTTTCCATAATACGTGATAACCATTTAATTTCTGATCTTTCGTGGCTCAATGGTTAGCGCGTTCGGCTGTTAACCCATAGCTTGGTGGTTCGAGCCCACCCGGGAGCGGTGTTTTTGGATCTCAAATGTAACGTAAATAGCCAAAGTTTTTCCGCAATACCTGACGACCATTTTTTTTGGGCGTCCGTGGCGCAATGGTTAGCGCGTTCGGCTGTTAACCGAAAGGTTTGTGGTTCGAGCCCATCCGGGAGCGGTGTTGTGAGGCCTCAGATGTGAAGTAAAAAGTCAAAGTTTTACCTCAATACCTGACGAAAATTTAATTTTTGGGCTTCAGTGGCGCAATGGTTAGCGCGTTCGGCTATTAACCAATAGGTTGGTGGTTCGAGCCCATTCGGGAGAAGTGTTGTGACGTCTCAGATGTAACGTAAAATGTCGAAGTTTTTCACAATACCTGACGAACATTTAATTTTTGGGCTTCAGTGGCGCAATGGTCAGCGCGTTCAGCTGTTAACCGAAAGGTTGGTGGTTCGAGCCCAAACGAGAGAGGTTTTGTGGGGTCTCAGATGTAGCGTGAAAATTCGTAACTTTTCAACAATACCTGACAACCATTTAATTTTTGGGTGTCCGTGGCGCAATGGCTAGCGCGTTCGGTTGTTAACCGAAAGGTTGGTGGTTCGAGCCCATCCGGGAGCGGTGTTGTGACGTCTCAGATGTTACGTAAAATGTCAGAGTTTTCCACAATACCTGACGAACATTTAATTTTTGGGCTTCCGTGGCGCAGTAATTAGCGCGTCCAGCTCTTAATCGAAAGGTTGGTGGTTCGAGCCCACCCGGAAGAGGTGTTGTGGGGTCTCAGATGTAGCGTTAAAAGTCAAAACTTTTCCACAATACGTGACAACCATTTAATTTCTGATCTTCCGTGGCTCAATGGTTAGCGCGTTCGGCTGTTAACCAATAGGTTGGTGGTTCGAGCCCACCCGGGAGCGGTGTTTTTGGATCTCAAATGTAACGTAAATAGCCAAAGTTTTTCCACAATACCTGACGACCATTTAATTTTTGGGCCTCAGTGGCGAATGGTTAGCGCGTTTGGCTGTTAACCGAAAGGTTGGTGGTTCGAGCCCATCCGGGAGCGGTGTTGTGAGGTCTCAGATGGTAAGTAAAAAGTCAAGGTTTTACCTCAATACCTGACGAAAATTTAATTTTTGGGCTTCAGTGGCGCAATGGTTAGCGCGTTCGGCTATTAACCAATAGGTTGGTGGTTCGAGCCCATCCGGGAGAAGTGTTGTGACGTCTCAGATGTAACGTAAAATGTCAGAGTTTTTCCACAATAATTGACGAACATTTAATTTTTGGGCTTCAGTGGCGCAATGGTCAGCGCGTTCAGCTGTTAACCGAAAGGTTGGTGGTTCGAGCCCAAACGAGAGAGGTTTTGTGGGGTCTTAGATGTAGCGTGAAAAGTCGTAACTTTTCAACAATACCTGACAACCATTTAATTTCTGAGCTTCCGTGGATCAATGGTTAGCGCGTTCGGCTGTTAACCAATAGGTTGGTGGTTCTAGCCCATCCGGGAGCGGTGTTGTGATGTCTCAGATGTAACAAAAATGTCAGAGTTTTTCCACAATACCTGACGAACATTTAATTTTTGGGCTTCCGTGGCGCAATGGTTAGCGCGTTCAGCTGTTAATCGAAAGGTTGGTGGTTCGAACCCACCCGGAAGAGGTGATGTGGGGTCTCAGATGTAGCGTAAAAAGTCAAAACTTTTCCACAATACGTGACAACCTTTTAATTTCTGAGCTTTAGTGGCGCAATGGTCAGCGCTTTCAGCTGTTAACCGAAAGGTTGGTGGTTCGAGCCCATCCGGGAGCGGTGTTGTGAGGTCTCAGATGGTAAGTAAAAAGTCAAGGTTTTACCTCAATACCTGACGAAAATTTAATTTTTGGGCTACAGTGGCGCAATGGTCAGCGCGTTCAGCTGTTAACCGAAAGGTTGGTGGTTCGAGCCCTCCCGGGAGCGGTGTTGTGACGTCTCAGATGTAACGTAAAATGTCAGAGTTTTTCCAAAACACCTGACGAACATTTAACTTTTGGGCTTCCGTGGCGCAATGGTTAGCGCGTTCAGCTGTTAATCGAAAGGTTGGTGGTTCGAGCCGGCCCGGAAGAGGTATTGTGTGGTCTCAGATGTAGCGTGAAAAGTCAAACTTTTTCCATAATACGTGATAACCATTTAATTTCTGATCTTTCGTGGCTCAATGGTTAGCGCGTTCGGCTGTTAACCCATAGCTTGGTGGTTCGAGCCCACCCGGGAGCGGTGTTTTTGGATCTCAAATGTAACGTAAATAGCCAAAGTTTTTCCGCAATACCTGACGACCATTTTTTTTGGGCGTCCGTGGCGCAATGGTTAGCGCGTTCGGCTGTTAACCGAAAGGTTTGTGGTTCGAGCCCATCCGGGAGCGGTGTTGTGAGGCCTCAGATGTGAGGTAAAAAGTCAAAGTTTTACCTCAATACCTGACGAAAATTTAATTTTTGGGCTTCAGTGGCGCAATGGTTAGCGCGTTCGGCTATTAACCAATAGGTTGGTGGTTCGAGCCCATTCGGGAGAAGTGTTGTGACGTCTCAGATGTAACGTAAAATGTCAGAGTTTTTCCACAATACCTGACGAACATTTAATTTTTGGGCTTCCGTGGCGCAGTAATTAGCGCGTCCAGCTCTTAATCGAAAGGTTGGTGGTTCGAGCCCACCCGCAAGAGGTGTTGTGGGGTCTCAGATGTAGCGTTAAAAGTCAAAACTTTTCCACAATACGTGACAACCATTTAATTTCTGATCTTCCGTGGCTCAATGGTTAGCGCGTTCGGCTGTTAACCAATAGGTTGGTGGTTCGAGCCCACCCGGGAGCGGTGTTTTTGGATCTCAAATGTAACGTAAATAGCCAAAGTTTTTCCACAATACCTGACGACCATTTAATTTTTGGGCCTCAGTGGCGAATGGTTAGCGCGTTCGGCTGTTAACCGAAAGGTTGGTGGTTCGAGCCCATCCGGGAGCGGTGTTGTGAGGTCTCAGATGGTAAGTAAAAAGTCAAGGTTTTACCTCAATACCTGACGAAAATTTAATTTTTGGGCTTCAGTGGCGCAATGGTTAGCGCGTTCGGCTATTAACCAATAGGTTGGTGGTTCGAGCCCATCCGGGAGAAGTGTTGTGACGTCTCAGATGTAACGTAAAATGTCAGAGTTTTTCCACAATAATTGACGAACATTTAATTTTTGGGCTTCAGTGGCGCAATGGTCAGCGCGTTCAGCTGTTAACCGAAAGGTTGGTGGTTCGAGCCCAAACGAGAGAGGTTTTGTGGGGTCTTAGATGTAGCGTGAAAAGTCGTAACTTTTCAACAATACCTGACAACCATTTAATTTCTGAGCTTCCGTGGATCAATGGTTAGCGCGTTCGGCTGTTAACCAATAGGTTGGTGGTTCTAGCCCATCCGGGAGCGGTGTTGTGATGTCTCAGATGTAACAAAAATGTCAGAGTTTTTCCACAATACCTGACGAACATTTAATTTTTGGGCTTCAGTGGCGCAATGGTCAGCGCGTTCAGCTGTTAACCGAAAGGTTGGTGGTTCGGGCCCAAACGAGAGAGGTTTTGTGGGGTCTTAGATGTAGCGTGAAAAGTCGTAACTTTTCAACAATACCTGACAACCATTTAATTTCTGAGCTTCCGTGGATCAATGGTTAGCGCGTTCGGCTGTTAACCAATAGGTTGGTGGTTCTAGCCCATCCGGGAGCGGTGTTGTGATGTCTCAGATGTAACAAAAATGTCAGAGTTTTTCCACAATACCTGACGAACATTTAATTTTTGGGCTTCCTTGGCGCAATGGTTTGCGCGTTCAGCTGTTAATCGAAAGGTTGGTGGTTCGAGCCCACCCGGAAGAGGTGATGTGGGGTCTCAGATGTAGCGTAAAAAGTCAAAACTTTTCCACAATACGTGACAACCATTTAATTTCTGAGCTTCAGTGGCGCAATGGTCAGCGCGTTCAGCTGTTAACCGAAAGGTTGGTGGTTCGAGCCCTCCCGGGAGCGGTGTTGTGACGTCTCAGATGTAACGTAAAATGTCAGAGTTTTTCCACAATACCTGACGAACATTTAATTTTTGGGCTTCAGTGGCGCAATGGTCAGCGCGTTCAGCTGTTAACCGAAAGGTTGGTGGTTCGAGCCCAAACGAGAGAGGTTTTGTGGGGTCTCAGATGTAGCGTGAAAAGTCGTAACTTTTCAACAATACGTGACAACCATTTAATTTCTGAGCTTCAGTGGCGCAATGGTCAGCGCGTTCAGCTGTTAACCGAAAGGTTGGTGGTTCGAGCCCTCCCGGGAGCGGTGTTGTGACGTCTCAGATGTAACGTAAAATGTCAGAGTTTTTCCACAATACCTGACGAGCATTTAATTTTTGGGCTTCCGTGGCGCAATTGTTAGCGCGTTCAACTGTTAATCGAAAGGTTGGTGGTTCAAGCCCACCCGGGAGAGGTGTTGTGAGGTCTCAGATGTAGCGTGAAAAGTCAAACTTTTTCCATAATACGTGATAACCATTTATTTTCTGATCTTTCGTGGCTCAATGGTTAGCGCGTTCGGCTGTTAACCAAAAGCTTGGTGGTTCGAGCCCACCCGGGAGCGGTGTTTTTGGATCTCAAATGTAACGTAAATAGCCAAAGTTTTTCCGCAATACCTGACGACCATTTTTTTTGGGCGTCCGTGGCGCAATGGTTAGCGCGTTCGGCTGTTAACCGAAACGATGGTGGTTCGAGCCCATCCGGGAGCGGTGTTTTGAGGTCTCAGATGTGAAGTAAAAAGCCAAAGTTTTTCCACAATACCTGACAACCGTTTAATTTCTGAGCTTCCGTGGCTCAATGGTTAGCAATTTCAGCTGTTAACCAATAGGTTGGTGGTTCGAGCCCACCCGGGAGCGGTGTTGTGTGATCTCAAGTGTAACGTAGAAAGCCAAAGTTTTTCCACAATACCTGACGACCATTTAATTTTTGGGCTTCCGTGGCGCAATGGTTAGCGCGTTCGGCTGTTAACCAATAGGTTGGTGGTTCGAGCCCATCCGGGAGCGGTGTTGTGAGGTCTCAGATGTGACGTAAAAAGTCAAGGTTTTTACACAATACCTGACGAGCATTTAATTTTTGGGCTTCCGTGGCACAATGGTTACCGCGTTCAGCTGTTAATCGAAAGGTTCGTGGTTCGAGCCCACCCGGGAGAGGTGTTGTGGGGCCTCAAATGTAACGTAAAAAGTCAAGGTTTTTACACAATACCTGACGAGCATTTAACTTTTGGGCTTCCGTGGCGCAATGTTTAGCGCGTTCGGCTGTTAACCAATAGGTTGGTGGTTCGAGCCCATCCAGGAGCGGTGTTGTGAGGTCTCAGATGTGACGTAAAAAGTCAAGGTTTTTACACAATACCTGACGAGCATTAAACTTTTGGGCTTCCGTGGCGCAATGGTTAGCGCGTTCGGCTGTTAACCAATAGGTTGGTGGTTCGAGCCCATCCGGGAGCGGTGTTGTGAGGTCTCAGATGTTACGTAAGATGTCAAGGTTTTTACACAATACCTGACGAGTATTTAACTTTTGGGCTTCCGTGGCGCAATGGTTAGCGCGTTCGGCTGTTAACCAATAGGTTGGTGGTTCGAGCCCATCCGGGAGCGGTGTTGTGAGGTCTCAGATGTGACGTAAAAAGTCAAGGTTTTTACACAATACCTGACGAGCATTTAATTTTTGGGATTCCGTGGCGCAATGGTTAGCGCGTTCAGCTGTTAATCGAAAGGTTGGTGGTTCGAGCCCACCCGGGAGAGGTGTTGTGGGGTCTCAAATGTAACGTAGAAAGCCAAAGTTTTTCCACAACACCTGACAACCATTTAATTTCTGAGCTTCCGTGGCTCAATGGTTAGCGCGTTCGGCTGTTAACCAATAGGTTGGTGGTTCGAGCCCATCCGGGAGCGGTGTTGTGAGGTCTCAGATGGTAAGTAAAAAGTCAAGGTTTTACCTCAATACCTGACGAAAATTTAATTTTTGGGCTACAGTGGCGCAATGGTCAGCGCGTTCAGCTGTTAACCGAAAGGTTGGTGGTTCGAGCCCTCCCGGGAGCGGTGTTGTGACGTCTCAGATGTAACGTAAAATGTCAGAGTTTTTCCAAAACACCTGACGAACATTTAACTTTTGGGCTTCCGTGGCGCAATGGTTAGCGCGATTGAAAGGTTGGTGGTTCGAGCCGGCCCGGAAGAGGTATTGTGTGGTCTCAGATGTAGCGTGAAAAGTCAAACTTTTTCCATAATACGTGATAACCATTTAATTTCTGATCTTTCGTGGCTCAATGGTTAGCGCGTTCGGCTGTTAACCCATAGCTTGGTGGTTCGAGCCCACCCGGGAGCGGTGTTTTTGGATCTCAAATGTAACGTAAATAGCCAAAGTTTTTCCGCAATACCTGACGACCATTTTTTTTGGGCGTCCGTGGCGCAATGGTTAGCGCGTTCGGCTGTTAACCGAAAGGTTTGTGGTTCGAGCCCATCCGGGAGCGGTGTTGTGAGGCCTCAGATGTGAAGTAAAAAGTCAAAGTTTTACCTCAATACCTGACGAAAATTTAATTTTTGGGCTTCAGTGGCGCAATGGTTAGCGCGTTCGGCTATTAACCAATAGGTTGGTGGTTCGAGCCCATTCGGGAGAAGTGTTGTGACGTCTCAGATGTAACGTAAAATGTCGAAGTTTTTCACAATACCTGACGAACATTTAATTTTTGGGCTTCAGTGGCGCAATGGTCAGCGCGTTCAGCTGTTAACCGAAAGGTTGGTGGTTCGAGCCCAAACGAGAGAGGTTTTGTGGGGTCTCAGATGTAGCGTGAAAATTCGTAACTTTTCAACAATACCTGACAACCATTTAATTTTTGGGTGTCCGTGGCGCAATGGCTAGCGCGTTCGGTTGTTAACCGAAAGGTTGGTGGTTCGAGCCCATCCGGGAGCGGTGTTGTGACGTCTCAGATGTTACGTAAAATGTCAGAGTTTTTCCACAATACCTGACAAACATTTAATTTTTGGGCTTCCGTGGCGCAGTAATTAGCGCGTCCAGCTCTTAATCGAAAGGTTGGTGGTTCGAGCCCACCCGGAAGAGGTGTTGTGGGGTCTCAGATGTAGCGTTAAAAGTCAAAACTTTTCCACAATACGTGACAACCATTTAATTTCTGATCTTCCGTGGCTCAATGGTTAGCGCGTTCGGCTGTTAACCAATAGGTTGGTGGTTCGAGCCCACCCGGGAGCGGTGTTTTTGGATCTCAAATGTAACGTAAATAGCCAAAGTTTTTCCACAATACCTGACGACCATTTAATTTTTGGGCCTCAGTGGCGAATGGTTAGCGCGTTTGGCTGTTAACCGAAAGGTTGGTGGTTCGAGCCCATCCGGGAGCGGTGTTGTGAGGTCTCAGATGGTAAGTAAAAAGTCAAGGTTTTACCTCAATACCTGACGAAAATTTAATTTTTGGGCTTCAGTGGCGCAATGGTTAGCGCGTTCGGCTATTAACCAATAGGTTGGTGGTTCGAGCCAATCCGGGAGAAGTGTTGTGACGTCTCAGATGTAACGTAAAATGTCAGAGTTTTTCCACAATAATTGACGAACATTTAATTTTTGGGCTTCAGTGGCGCAATGGTCAGCGCGTTCAGCTGTTAACCGAAAGGTTGGTGGTTCGAGCCCAAACGAGAGAGGTTTTGTGGGGTCTTAGATGTAGCGTGAAAAGTCGTAACTTTTCAACAATACCTGACAACCATTTAATTTCTGAGCTTCCGTGGATCAATGGTTAGCGCGTTCGGCTGTAAACCAATAGGTTGGTGGTTCTAGCCCATCCGGGAGCGGTGTTGTGATGTCTCAGATGTAACAAAAATGTCAGAGTTTTTCCACAATACCTGACGAACATTTAATTTTTGGGCTTCCGTGGCGCAATGGTTAGCGCGTTCAGCTGTTAATCGAAAGGTTGGTGGTTCGAACCCACCCGGAAGAGGTGATGTGGGGTCTCAGATGTAGCGTAAAAAGTCAAAACTTTTCCACAATACGTGACAACCTTTTAATTTCTGAGCTTTAGTGGCGCAATGGTCAGCGCTTTCAGCTGTTAACCGAAAGGTTGGTGGTTCGAGCCCATCCGGGAGCGGTGTTGTGAGGTCTCAGATGGTAAGTAAAAAGTCAAGGTTTTACCTCAATACCTGACGAAAATTTAATTTTTGGGCTACAGTGGCGCAATGGTCAGCGCGTTCAGCTGTTAACCGAAAGGTTGGTGGTTCGAGCCCTCCCGGGAGCGGTGTTGTGACGTCTCAGATGTAACGTAAAATGTCAGAGTTTTTCCAAAACACCTGACGAACATTTAACTTTTGGGCTTCCGTGGCGCAATGGTTAGCGCGTTCAGCTGTTAATCGAAAGGTTGGTGGTTCGAGCCGGCCCGGAAGAGGTATTGTGTGGTCTCAGATGTAGCGTGAAAAGTCAAACTTTTTCCATAATACGTGATAACCATTTAATTTCTGATCTTTCGTGGCTCAATGGTTAGCGCGTTCGGCTGTTAACCCATAGCTTGGTGGTTCGAGCCCACCCGGGAGCGGTGTTTTTGGATCTCAAATGTAACGTAAATAGCCAAAGTTTTTCCGCAATACCTGACGACCATTTTTTTTGGGCGTCCGTGGCGCAATGGTTAGCGCGTTCGGCTGTTAACCGAAAGGTTTGTGGTTCGAGCCCATCCGGGAGCGGTGTTGTGAGGCCTCAGATGTGAAGTAAAAAGTCAAAGTTTTACCTCAATACCTGACGAAAATTTAATTTTTGGGCTTCAGTGGCGCAATGGTTAGCGCGTTCGGCTATTAACCAATAGGTTGGTGGTTCGAGCCCATTCGGGAGAAGTGTTGTGACGTCTCAGATGTAACGTAAAATGTCGAAGTTTTTCACAATACCTGACGAACATTTAATTTTTGGGCTTCAGTGGCGCAATGGTCAGCGCGTTCAGCTGTTAACCGAAAGGTTGGTGGTTCGAGCCCAAACGAGAGAGGTTTTGTGGGGTCTCAGATGTAGCGTGAAAATTCGTAACTTTTCAACAATACCTGACAACCATTTAATTTTTGGGTGTCCGTGGCGCAATGGCTAGCGCGTTCGGTTGTTAACCGAAAGGTTGGTGGTTCGAGCCCATCCGGGAGCGGTGTTGTGACGTCTCAGATGTTACGTAAAATGTCAGAGTTTTTCCACAATACCTGACGAACATTTAATTTTTGGGCTTCCGTGGCGCAGTAATTAGCGCGTCCAGCTCTTAATCGAAAGGTTGGTGGTTCGAGCCCACCCGGAAGAGGTGTTGTGGGGTCTCAGATGTAGCGTTAAAAGTCAAAACTTTTCCACAATACGTGACAACCATTTAATTTCTGATCTTCCGTGGCTCAATGGTTAGCGCGTTCGGCTGTTAACCAATAGGTTGGTGGTTCGAGCCCACCCGGGAGCGGTGTTTTTGGATCTCAAATGTAACGTAAATAGCCAAAGTTTTTCCACAATACCTGACGACCATTTAATTTTTGGGCCTCAGTGGCGAATGGTTAGCGCGTTCGGCTGTTAACCGAAAGGTTGGTGGTTCGAGCCCATCCGGGAGCGGTGTTGTGAGGTCTCAGATGGTAAGTAAAAAGTCAAGGTTTTACCTCAATACCTGACGAAAATTTAATTTTTGGGCTTCAGTGGCGCAATGGTTAGCGCGTTCGGCTATTAACCAATAGGTTGGTGGTTCGAGCCCATCCGGGAGAAGTGTTGTGACGTCTCAGATGTAACGTAAAATGTCAGAGTTTTTCCACAATAATTGACGAACATTTAATTTTTGGGCTTCAGTGGCGCAATGGTCAGCGCGTTCAGCTGTTAACCGAAAGGTTGGTGGTTCGAGCCCAAACGAGAGAGGTTTTGTGGGGTCTTAGATGTAGCGTGAAAAGTCGTAACTTTTCAACAATACCTGACAACCATTTAATTTCTGAGCTTCCGTGGATCAATGGTTAGCGCGTTCGGCTGTTAACCAATAGGTTGGTGGTTCTAGCCCATCCGGGAGCGGTGTTGTGATGTCTCAGATGTAACAAAAATGTCAGAGTTTTTCCACAATACCTGACGAACATTTAATTTTTGGGCTTCCTTGGCGCAATGGTTTGCGCGTTCAGCTGTTAATCGAAAGGTTGGTGGTTCGAGCCCACCCGGAAGAGGTGATGTGGGGTCTCAGATGTAGCGTAAAAAGTCAAAACTTTTCCACAATACGTGACAACCATTTAATTTCTGAGCTTCAGTGGCGCAATGGTCAGCGCGTTCAGCTGTTAACCGAAAGGTTGGTGGTTCGAGCCCTCCCGGGAGCGGTGTTGTGACGTCTCAGATGTAACGTAAAATGTCAGAGTTTTTCCACAATACCTGACGAACATTTAATTTTTGGGCTTCAGTGGCGCAATGGTCAGCGCGTTCAGCTGTTAACCGTAAGGTTGGTGGTTCGAGCCCAAACGAGGGAGGTTTTGTGGGGTCTCAGATGTAGCGTGAAAAGTCGTAACTTTTCAACAATACGTGACAACCATTTAATTTCTGAGCTTCAGTGGCGCAATGGTCAGCGCGTTCAGCTGTTAACCGAAAGGTTGGTGGTTCGAGCCCTCCCGGGAGCGGTGTTGTGACGTCTCAGATGTAACGTAAAATGTCAGAGTTTTTCCACAATACCTGACGAGCATTTAATTTTTGGGCTTCCGTGGCGCAATTGTTAGCGCGTTCAACTGTTAATCGAAAGGTTGGTGGTTCAAGCCCACCCGGGAGAGGTGTTGTGAGGTCTCAGATGTAGCGTGAAAAGTCAAACTTTTTCCATAATACGTGATAACCATTTATTTTCTGATCTTTCGTGGCTCAATGGTTAGCGCGTTCGGCTGTTAACCAAAAGCTTGGTGGTTCGAGCCCACCCGGGAGCGGTGTTTTTGGATCTCAAATGTAACGTAAATAGCCAAAGTTTTTCCGCAATACCTGACGACCATTTTTTTTGGGCGTCCGTGGCGCAATGGTTAGCGCGTTCGGCTGTTAACCGAAACGTTGGTGGTTCGAGCCCATCCGGGAGCGGTGTTTTGAGGTCTCAGATGTGAAGTAAAAAGCCAAAGTTTTTCCACAATACCTGACAACCGTTTAATTTCTGAGCTTCCGTGGCTCAATGGTTAGCAATTTCAGCTGTTAACCAATAGGTTGGTGGTTCGAGCCCACCCGGGAGCGGTGTTGTGTGATCTCAAGTGTAACGTAGAAAGCCAAAGTTTTTCCACAATACCTGACGACCATTTAATTTTTGGGCTTCCGTGGCGCAATGGTTAGCGCGTTCGGCTGTTAACCAATAGGTTGGTGGTTCGAGCCCATCCGGGAGCGGTGTTGTGAGGTCTCAGATGTGACGTAAAAAGTCAAGGTTTTTACACAATACCTGACGAGCATTTAATTTTTGGGCTTCCGTGGCACAATGGTTACCGCGTTCAGCTGTTAATCGAAAGGTTCGTGGTTCGAGCCCACCCGGGAGAGGTGTTGTGGGGCCTCAAATGTAACGTAAAAAGTCAAGGTTTTTACACAATACCTGACGAGCATTTAACTTTTGGGCTTCCGTGGCGCAATGTTTAGCGCGTTCGGCTGTTAACCAATAGGTTGGTGGTTCGAGCCCATCCAGGAGCGGTGTTGTGAGGTCTCAGATGTGACGTAAAAAGTCAAGGTTTTTACACAATACCTGACGAGCATTAAACTTTTGGGCTTCCGTGGCGCAATGGTTAGCGCGTTCGGCTGTTAACCAATAGGTTGGTGGTTCGAGCCCATCCGGGAGCGGTGTTGTGAGGTCTCAGATGTTACGTAAGATGTCAAGGTTTTTACACAATACCTGACGAGTATTTAACTTTTGGGCTTCCGTGGCGCAATGGTTAGCGCGTTCGGCTGTTAACCAATAGGTTGGTGGTTCGAGCCCATCCGGGAGCGGTGTTGTGAGGTCTCAGATGTGACGTAAAAAGTCAAGGTTTTTACACAATACCTGACGAGCATTTAATTTTTGGGATTCCGTGGCGCAATGGTTAGCGCGTTCAGCTGTTAATCGAAAGGTTGGTGGTTCGAGCCCACCCGGGAGAGGTGTTGTGGGGTCTCAAATGTAACGTAGAAAGCCAAAGTTTTTCCACAACACCTGACAACCATTTAATTTCTGAGCTTCCGTGGCTCAATGGTTAGCGCGTTCGGCTGTTAACCAATAGGTTGGTGGTTCGAGCCCATCCGGGAGCGGTGTTGTGAGGTCTCAGATGTGACGTAAAAAGTCAAGGTTTTTACACAATACCTGACGAGCATTTAACTTTTGGGCTTCCGTGGCGCAATGGTTAGCGCGTTCGGCTGTTAACCAATAGGTTGGTGGTTCGAGCCCATCCGGGAGCGGTGTTGTGAGGTCTCAGATGTGACGTAAAAAGTCAAGTTTTTTGCACAATACCTGACGAGCATTTAGGTTTTGGGCTTCCGTGGCGCAATGGTTAGCGCGTTCGGCTGTTAAGCAATAGGTTGGTGGTTCGAGCATATCCGGGAGCGGTGTTGTGAGGTCTCAGATGTGACGTAAAAAGTCAAGGTTTTTACACAATACCTGACGAGCATTTAAATTTTGGGCTTCCTTGGCGCAATGGTTAGCGCGTTCGGCTGTTAACCAATAGGTTGGTGGTTCGAGCCCATCCGGGAGCGGTGTTGTGAGGTCTCAGAAGTGACGTAAAAAGTCAAGGTTTTTACACAATACCTGACGAGCATTTAATTTTTGGGCTTCCGTGGCGCAATGGTTAGCGCGTTCAGCAGTTAACAAATAGGTTAGTGGTTCGAGCCCACCTGGGAGCGGCGTTGTGGGATCTCAAACGTAACGTAGAAAGCCAAAGTTTTTCCACAATACCTGACGACCATTTAATTTTTGGGCTTCCGTGGCGCAATGGTTAACGCGTTCGGCTGTTAACAAATAGGTTGGTGGTTCGAGCCCACCCGGGAGCGGTGTTGTGGGATCTCAAATGTAACGTAGAAAGCCAAAGTTTTTCCACAATACGTGACAACCATTTAATTTCTGAGCTTCCGTGGCTTAATGGTTAGCGCGTTCAGCTTTTAACCAATAGGGTGGTGGTTCGAGCCCACCCGGGAGCGGTGTTGTGGGATCTCAAATGTAACGTAGAAAGACAAAGTTTTTCCACAATACCTGACGACCATTTATTTTTTGGGCTTCCTTTGCGCAATGGTTAGCGCGTTCAGCTGTTAACCGAAAGGTTGGTGGTTCGAGCCCTCCCGGGAGCGGTGTTGTGACGTCTCAGATGTAACGTAAAATGTCAGAGTTTTTCCACAATACCTGACGAGCATTTAATTTTTGGGCTTCCGTGGCGCAATTGTTAGCGCGTTCAACTGTTAATCGAAAGGTTGGTGGTTCAAGCCCACCCGGGAGAGGTGTTGTGAGGTCTCAGATGTAGCGTGAAAAGTCAAACTTTTTCCATAATACGTGATAACCATTTATTTTCTGATCTTTCGTGGCTCAATGGTTAGCGCGTTCGGCTGTTAACCAAAAGCTTGGTGGTTCGAGCCCACCCGGGAGCGGTGTTTTTGGATCTCAAATGTAACGTAAATAGCCAAAGTTTTTCCGCAATACCTGACGACCATTTTTTTTGGGCGTCCGTGGCGCAATGGTTAGCGCGTTCGGCTGTTAACCGAAACGTTGGTGGTTCGAGCCCATCCGGGAGCGGTGTTTTGAGGTCTCAGATGTGAAGTAAAAAGCCAAAGTTTTTCCACAATACCTGACAACCGTTTAATTTCTGAGCTTCCGTGGCTCAATGGTTAGCAATTTCAGCTGTTAACCAATAGGTTGGTGGTTCGAGCCCACCCGGGAGCGGTGTTGTGTGATCTCAAGTGTAACGTAGAAAGCCAAAGTTTTTCCACAATACCTGACGACCATTTAATTTTTGGGCTTCCGTGGCGCAATGGTTAGCGCGTTCGGCTGTTAACCAATAGGTTGGTGGTTCGAGCCCATCCGGGAGCGGTGTTGTGAGGTCTCAGATGTGACGTAAAAAGTCAAGGTTTTTACACAATACCTGACGAGCATTTAATTTTTGGGCTTCCGTGGCACAATGGTTACCGCGTTCAGCTGTTAATCGAAAGGTTCGTGGTTCGAGCCCACCCGGGAGAGGTGTTGTGGGGCCTCAAATGTAACGTAAAAAGTCAAGGTTTTTACACAATACCTGACGAGCATTTAACTTTTGGGCTTCCGTGGCGCAATGTTTAGCGCGTTCGGCTGTTAACCAATAGGTTGGTGGTTCGAGCCCATCCAGGAGCGGTGTTGTGAGGTCTCAGATGTGACGTAAAAAGTCAAGGTTTTTACACAATACCTGACGAGCATTAAACTTTTGGGCTTCCGTGGCGCAATGGTTAGCGCGTTCGGCTGTTAACCAATAGGTTGGTGGTTCGAGCCCATCCGGGAGCGGTGTTGTGAGGTCTCAGATGTTACGTAAGATGTCAAGGTTTTTACACAATACCTGACGAGTATTTAACTTTTGGGCTTCCGTGGCGCAATGGTTAGCGCGTTCGGCTGTTAACCAATAGGTTGGTGGTTCGAGCCCATCCGGGAGCGGTGTTGTGAGGTCTCAGATGTGACGTAAAAAGTCAAGGTTTTTACACAATACCTGACGAGCATTTAATTTTTGGGATTCCGTGGCGCAATGGTTAGCGCGTTCAGCTGTTAATCGAAAGGTTGGTGGTTCGAGCCCACCCGGGAGAGGTGTTGTGGGGTCTCAAATGTAACGTAGAAAGCCAAAGTTTTTCCACAACACCTGACAACCATTTAATTTCTGAGCTTCCGTGGCTCAATGGTTAGCGCGTTCGGCTGTTAACCAATAGGTTGGTGGTTCGAGCCCATCCGGGAGCGGTGTTGTGAGGTCTCAGATGTGACGTAAAAAGTCAAGGTTTTTACACAATACCTGACGAGCATTTAACTTTTGGGCTTCCGTGGCGCAATGGTTAGCGCGTTCGGCTGTTAACCAATAGGTTGGTGGTTCGAGCCCATCCGGGAGCGGTGTTGTGAGGTCTCAGATGTGACGTAAAAAGTCAAGTTTTTTGCACAATACCTGACGAGCATTTAGGTTTTGGGCTTCCGTGGCGCAATGGTTAGCGCGTTCGGCTGTTAAGCAATAGGTTGGTGGTTCGAGCATATCCGGGAGCGGTGTTGTGAGGTCTCAGATGTGACGTAAAAAGTCAAGGTTTTTACACAATACCTGACGAGCATTTAAATTTTGGGCTTCCTTGGCGCAATGGTTAGCGCGTTCGGCTGTTAACCAATAGGTTGGTGGTTCGAGCCCATCCGGGAGCGGTGTTGTGAGGTCTCAGAAGTGACGTAAAAAGTCAAGGTTTTTACACAATACCTGACGAGCATTTAATTTTTGGGCTTCCGTGGCGCAATGGTTAGCGCGTTCAGCAGTTAACAAATAGGTTAGTGGTTCGAGCCCACCTGGGAGCGGCGTTGTGGGATCTCAAACGTAACGTAGAAAGCCAAAGTTTTTCCACAATACCTGACGACCATTTAATTTTTGGGCTTCCGTGGCGCAATGGTTAACGCGTTCGGCTGTTAACAAATAGGTTGGTGGTTCGAGCCCACCCGGGAGCGGTGTTGTGGGATCTCAAATGTAACGTAGAAAGCCAAAGTTTTTCCACAATACGTGACAACCATTTAATTTCTGAGCTTCCGTGGCTTAATGGTTAGCGCGTTCAGCTTTTAACCAATAGGGTGGTGGTTCGAGCCCACCCGGGAGCGGTGTTGTGGGATCTCAAATGTAACGTAGAAAGACAAAGTTTTTCCACAATACCTGACGACCATTTATTTTTTGGGCTTCCTTTGCGCAATGGTTAGCGCGTTCGGCTGTTAACCGAAAGGTTGGTGGTTCGAGCCCAACCGAGAGAGGTGTTGTAGGGTCTCAGATGTAACGTAATAAGTCATAACTTATCCACAACACCTGACAACCATTTAATCTCTGAGCTTCCGTGGCTCAATGGTTAGCGCGTTCGGCTGTTAACCAATAGGTTGGTGGTTCGAGCCCATCCGGGAGCGGTGTTGTGAGGTCTCAGATGTAACGTAAAATGTCAGAGTTTTTCCACAATACCTGACGAACATTTAATTTTTGGGCTTCCGTGGCGCAATGGTTAGCGCGTTCGGCTGTTAACCAATAGGTTGGTGGTTCGAGCCCATCCGGGAGCGGTGTTGTGAGGTCTCAGATGTGACGTAAAAAGTCAAGGTTTTTACACAATACCTGACGAGCATTTAATTTTTAGCTTCCGTGGCGCAATGGTTAGCGCGTTCAGCAGTTAACAAATAGGTTAGTGGTTCGAGCCCACCCGGGAGCGGCGTTGTGGGATCTCAAACGTAACGTAGAAAGCCAAAGTTTTTCCACAATACCTGACGACCATTTAATTTTTGGGCTTCCGTGGCGCAATGGTTAACGCGTTCGGCTGTTACCCAATAGGTTGGTGGTTCGAGCCCACCCGGGAGCGGTGTTGTGGGATCTCAAATGTAACGTAGAAAGCCAAAGTTTTTCCACAATACGTGACGACCATTTAATTTCTGAGCTTCCGTGGCTCAATGGTTAGCGCGTTCGGCTGTTAACCAATAGGTTGGTGGTTCGAGCCCATCCGGGAGCGGTGTTGTGAGGTCTCAGAAGTGACGTAAAAAGTCAAGGTTTTTCCACAATACCTGACGAACATTTAATTTTTGGGCTTCCATGGCGCAATGGTTAGCGCGTTCGGCTGTTAACCGAAAGGTTGGTGGTTCGAGCCCAACCGGGAGAGGTGTTGTAGGGTCTCAGATGTAACGTAATAAGTCATAACTTATCCACAATACCTGACAACCATTTAATCTCTGAGCTTCCGTGGCTCAATGGTTAGCGCGTTCGGCTTTTAACCAATAGGGTGGTGGTTCGAGCCCACCCGGGAGCGGTGTTGTGGGATCTCAAATGTAACGTAGAAAGACAAAGTTTTTCCACAATACCTGACGACCATTTATTTTTTGGGCTTCCTTGGCGCAATGGTTAGCGCGTTCGGCTGTTAACCGAAAGGTTGGTGGTTCGAGCCCAACCGTGAGAGGTGTTGCAGGGTCTCAGATGTAACGTAATAAGTCATAACTTATCCACAATACCTGACAACCATTTAATCTCTGAGCTTCCGTGGCTCAATGGTTAGCGCGTTCGGCTGTTAACCAATAGGTTGGTGGTTCGAGCCCATCCGGGAGCGGTGTTGTGAGGTCTCAGATGTAACGTAAAATGTCAGAGTTTTTCCACAATACCTGACGAACATTTAATTTTTGGGCTTCCGTGGCGCAATGGTTAGCGCGTTCGGCTGTTAACCAATAGGTTGGTTGTTCGAGCCCATCCGAGAGCGGTGTTGTGAGGTCTCAGATGTGACGTAAAAAGTCAAGGTTTTTACACAATACCTGACGAGCATTTAACTTTGGGGCTTCCGTGGCGCAATGGTTAGCGCGTTCGGCTGTTAACCAATAGGTTGGTTGTTCGAGCCCATCCGGGAGCGGTGTTGTGAGGTCTCAGATGTGACGCAAAAAGTCAAGGTTTTTACACAATACCTGACGAACATTTAATTTTTGGGCTTCCTTGGCGCAATTATTAGCGCGTTCAACTGTTAATCGAAAGGCTGGTGGTTCAAGCCCACCCGGAAGAGGTGTTGTGGGGTCTCAGATGTAGCGTAAAAAGTCAAAACTTATCCACAATACGTGACAACCATTTAATTTCTGAGATTCCGTGGCTCAATGGTTAGCGCGTTCGGCTGTTAACCAATAGGTTGGTGGTTCGAGCCCACCCGGGAGCGGTGGTGTGGGATCTCAAATGTAACGTAGAAAGCCAAAGTTTTGCCACAATACCTGACGACCATTAAATTTTTGGGCTTCCTTGGCGCAATTGTTAGTGCGTTCGGCTGTTAACCGAAAGGTTGGTGGTTCGTGCCCAACCGGAAGAGGTGTTGTAGGGTCTCAGATGTAACGTAAAAAGTCATAACTTATCTACAATACCTGACAACCATTTAATTTGTGAGCTTCCGTGGCTCAAAGGTTAGCGCGTTCGGCTGTTAACTAATAGGTGTGTGGTTCGAGCCCATCCGGGAGCGGTGTTGTGACGTCTCAGATGTGATGTAAAAAGTCAAGGTTTTTTCCACAACACCTGACGACCATTTAAATTTTGGGCTTCCGTGGCGCAATGGTTAACGCGTTCGGCTGTTAACCAATAGGTTGGTGGTTCGAGCCCATCCGGGAGCGGTGTTGTGAGGTCTCAGATGTAACGTAAAATGTCAGAGTTTTTCCACAATACCTGACGAACATTTAATTTTTGGGCTTCCGTGGCGCAATGATTAGCGCGTTCAGCTGTTAATCGAAAGGTTGAAGGTTCGAGCCCACCCGGGAGAGGTGTTGTGAGGTCTCAGAAGTGACGTAAAAAGTCAAGGTTTTTCCACAATACCTGACGAACATTTAATTTTTGGGCTTCCATGGCGCAATGGTTAGCGCGTTCGGCTGTTAACCGAAAGGTTGGTGGTTCGTGCCCAACCGGAAGAGGTGTTGTAGGGTCTCAGATGTAGCGTAAAAAGTCATAACTTATCTACAATACCTGACAACCATTTAATTTGTGAGCTTCCGTGGCTCAAAGGTTAGCGCGTTCGGCTGTTAACTAATAGGTGTGTGGTTCGAGCCCATCCGGGAGCGGTGTTGTGACGTCTCAGATGTGATGTAAAAAGTCAAGGTTTTTTCCACAATACCTGACGACCATTTAATTTTTGGGCTTCCGTGGCGCAATGGTTAACGCGTTCGGCTGTTAACCAATAGGTTGGTGGTTCGAGCCCACCCGGGAGCGGTGTTGTGGGATCTCAAATGTAACGTAGAAAGCCAAAGTTTTTCCACAATACGTGACGACCATTTAATTTCTGAGCTTCCGTGGCTCAATGGTTAGCGCGTTCGGCTGTTAACCAATAGGTTGGTGGTTCGAGCCCATCCGGGAGCGGTGTTGTGAGGTCTCAGAAGTGACGTAAAAAGTCAAGGTTTTTCCACAATACCTGACGAACATTTAATTTTTGGGCTTCCATGGCGCAATGGTTAGCGCGTTCGGCTGTTAACCGAAAGGTTGGTGGTTCGAGCCCAACCGGGAGAGGTGTTGTGGGGTCTCAGATGTAGCGTAAAAAGTCAAAACTTTTCCACAATACGTGACAACCATTTAATTTCTGAGCTTCCGCGGCTGAATGGTTAGCGCGTTCAGCTTTTAACCAATAGGTTGGTGGTTCGAGCCCACCCGAGAGCGGTGTTGTGGGATCTCAAATGTAACGTAGAAAGACAAAGTTTTTCCACAATACCTGACGACCATTTATTTTTTGGGCTTCCTTGGCGCAATGGTTAGCGCGTTCGGCTGTTAACCGAAAGGTTGGTGGTTCGAGCCCAACCGTGAGAGGTGTTGTAGGGTCTCAGATGTAACGTAATAAGTCATAACTTATCCACAATACCTGACAACCATTTAATCTCTGAGCTTCCGTGGCTCAATGGTTAGCGCGTTCGGCTGTTAACCAATAGGTTGGTGGTTCGAGCCCATCCGGGAGCGGTGTTGTGAGGTCTCAGATGTAACGTAAAATGTCAGAGTTTTTCCACAATACCTGACGAACATTTAATTTTTGGGCTTCCGTGGCGCAATGGTTAGCGCGTTCGGCTGTTAACCAATAGGTTGGTTGTTCGAGCCCATCCGAGAGCGGTGTTGTGAGGTCTCAGATGTGACGTAAAAAGTCAAGGTTTTTACACAATACCTGACGAGCATTTAACTTTGGGGCTTCCGTGGCGCAATGGTTAGCGCGTTCGGCTGTTAACCAATAGGTTGGTTGTTCGAGCCCATCCGGGAGCGGTGTTGTGAGGTCTCAGATGTGACGCAAAAAGTCAAGGTTTTTACACAATACCTGACGAACATTTAATTTTTGGGCTTCCTTGGCGCAATTATTAGCGCGTTCAACTGTTAATCGAAAGGCTGGTGGTTCAAGCCCACCCGGAAGAGGTGTTGTGGGGTCTCAGATGTAGCGTAAAAAGTCAAAACTTATCCACAATACGTGACAACCATTTAATTTCTGAGATTCCGTTTCTCAATGGTTAGCGCGTTCGGCTGTTAACCAATAGGTTGGTGGTTCGAGCCCACCCGGGAGCGGTGGTGTGGGATCTCAAATGTAACGTAGAAAGCCAAAGTTTTGCCACAATACCTGACGACCATTAAATTTTTGGGCTTCCTTGGCGCAATTGTTAGTGCGTTCGGCTGTTAACCGAAAGGTTGGTGGTTCGTGCCCAACCGGAAGAGGTGTTGTAGGGTCTCAGATGTAACGTAAAAAGTCATAACTTATCTACAATACCTGACAACCATTTAATTTGTGAGCTTCCGTGGCTCAAAGGTTAGCGCGTTCGGCTGTTAACTAATAGGTGTGTGGTTCGAGCCCATCCGGGAGCGGTGTTGTGACGTCTCAGATGTGATGTAAAAAGTCAAGGTTTTTTCCACAACACCTGACGACCATTTAAATTTTGGGCTTCCGTGGCGCAATGGTTAGCGCGTTCGGCTGTTAACCAATAGGTTGGTGGTTCGAGCCCATCCGGGAGCGGTGTTGTGAGGTCTCAGATGTAACGTAAAATGTCAGAGTTTTTCCACAATACCTGACGAACATTTAATTTTTGGGCTTCCGTGGCGCAATGATTAGCGCGTTCAGCTGTTAATCGAAAGGTTGAAGGTTCGAGCCCACCCGGGAGAGGTGTTGTAGGGTCTCAGATGTAACGTAAAAAGTCTTAACTTATCTACAATACCTGACAACCATTTAATTTCTGAGCTTCCGTGGCTCAAAGGTTAGCGCGTTCGGCTGTTAACCAATAGGTGTGTGGTTCGAGCCCATCCGGGAGCGGTGTTGTGACGTATCAGACGTGAAGCAAAAAGTTAAGGTTTTTTCCACAACACCTGACGACCATTTAAATTCTGAGCTTCCGTGGCTCAATGGTTAGCGAATTCGGCTGTTAACAAATAGGTTGGTGGTTCGAGCCCACCCGGGAGCGGTGTTTTGGGATCTCAAATGTAACGTTGAAAGCCAAAATTTTTCCACAATACCTGACGACCATTTAATTTTTGGGCTTCCGTGGCGCAATGGTCAGCGCGTTCAGCTGTTAACCGAAAGGTTAATGTTCGAGCCCATCCGGGAGCGGTGTTGTGACGTCTCAGATGTAACGTAAAATGTCAGAGTTTTTCCACAATACCTGACGAACATTTAATTTTTGGGCTTCCTTGGCGCAATTATTAGCGCGTTCAACTGTTAATCGAAAGGCTGGTGGTTCAAGCGCACCCGGAAGAGGTGTTGTGGGGTCTCAGATGTAGCGTAAAAAGTCAAAACTTATCCACAATACGTGACAACCATTTAATTTCTGAGCTTCCGTGGCTCAAAGGTTAGCGCGTTCGGCTGTTAACCAATAGGTGTGTGGTTCGAGCCCATCCGGGAGCGGTGTTGTGACGTCTCAGATGTAACGTAAAATGTCAGAGTTTTTCCACAATACCTGACGAACATTTAATTTTTGGGCTTCCGTGGCGCAATGATTAGCGCGTTCAGCTGTTAATCGAAAGGTTGAAGGTTCGAGCCCACCCGGGAGAGGTGTTGTGGGGTCTCAGATGTAGCGTAAAAAGTCAAAACATTTCCACAATACGTGACAACCATTTAATTTCTGAGCTTCCGTGGCTCAATGGTTAGCGCGTTCGGCTGTTAACCAATAGGTTGGTGGTTCGAGCCCATCCGGGAGCGGTGTTGTGAGGTCTCAGATGTGACGTAAAAAGTCAAGGTTTTTACACAATACCTGACGAGCATATAACTTTGGGCTTCCGTGGCTCAATGGTTAGCGCGTTCGGCTGTTAACCAATAGGTTGGTGGTTCGAGCCCATCCGGGAGCGGTATTGTGACGTCTCAGATGTGACGTTAAAAGTCAAGGTTTTTCCAAAATACCTGACGACCATTTAATTTTTGGGCTTCCGTGGCGCAATGGTTAGCGCGTTCAGCTGCTATTCAAAAGACTGGTGGTTTGAGCTCTCCCGGGAGCGGTGTTGTGACGTCTCAAATGTAACATAAAATGTCAGAGTTTTTCCACAATACCTGTCGAACATTGAATTTTTGGGCTTCCGTGGCGCAATGGTTAGCGCGTTCAGCTGTTAATCGAAAGGTTGGTGGTACGAGCCCACCCGGGAGAGGTGTTGTGGGGTCTCAGATGTAGCGTAAAAAGTCAAAACTTTTCCACAATACGTGACAACCATTTAATTTCTGGGCTTCCGTGGCTCAATGATTAGCGCGTTCGGCTGTTAACCAATAGGTTGGTGGTTCGAGCCCAACCGGGAGCGGTGTTGTGGGATCTCAAATGTAACGTAAAAATTCAAGGTTTTTCCACAATACCTGACGAACATTTAATTTTTGGGCTTCCTTGGGGCAATGGTTAGCGCGTTCGGCTGTTAACCGAAAGGTTGGTGGTTCGATCCCAACCGGGAGAGGTGTTGTAGGGTATCAGATGTAACGTAATAAGTCATAACTTATCCACAATACCTGACAACCATTTAATTTCCGAGCTTCCTTGGCTCAATGGTTATCGCGTTCGGCTGTTAACCAATAGGTTTGTGGTTCAAGCCCATCCGGGATGCGGTGTTGTGAGGTCTCAGATGTAACGTAAAATGTCAGAGTTTTTCACAATACCTGACGAACATTTAATTTTTGGGCTTCCGTGGCGGAATGATTAGCGCGTTCAGCTGTTAATCGAAAGGTTGAAGGTTCGAGCCCACCCAGGAGAGGTGTTGTGGGGTCTCATATGTAGCGTAAAAAGTCAAAACTTATCCACAATACGTGACAATCATTTAATTTCTGAGCTTCCGTGGCTCAATGGTTAGCGCGTTCGGCTGTTAACCAATAGGTTGGTTGTTCGAGCTCATCCGGGAGCGGTGTTGTGAGGTCTCAGATGTGACGTAAAAAGTCAAGGCTTTTACGCAAAACCTGACGAGCATTTAATTTCTGAGCATCCGTGGCTCAATGGTTAGCGCGTTCGGCTGTTAACCAATAGTTTGGTAGTTCGAGCCCATCCGGGAGCGGTGTTGTGAGGTCTCAGATGTGACGTAAAAAGTCAAGGTTTTTACGCAAAACCTGACGAGCATTTAATTTTTGGGCTTCCGTGGCGCAATGGTTAGCGCGTTCTGCTGTTGACCCATAGGTTGGTGGTTCGAGCCCACCCGGGAGCGGTGTTGTGGGATCTCAAATGTAACGTAGAAAGCCAAAGTTTTTCCACAACACCTGACGACCATTTAATTTCTGAGCTTCCGTGGCTCAATGGTTAGCGCGTTCAGCTGTTAATCGAAAGGTTGGTGGTTGTGGGGTCTCAAATGTAACGTAGAAAGCCAAAGTTTTTCCACAATACCTGACAACCATTTAATTTCTGAGCTTCCGTGGCTCAATGGTTAGCGCGTTCGGCTGTTAGCCAATAGGTTGGTGCTTCAAGCATACCCGGGAGCGGTGTTGTGGGATCTCGAATGTAACGTAGAAAGCCAAAGTTTTTCCACAATACCTGACGACCATTTAATTTTTGGGCTTCCGTGGCGCAATGGTTAGCGCGTTCGGCTGTTTACCGAAAGGTTGGTGGTTCAAGCCCATCCGGGAGCGGTGTTGTGACGTCTCAGATGTTACGTAAAAAGTCAAGGTTTTTCCACAATACCTGACGACCATTTAATTTTTGGGCTTCCGTGGCTCAATGGTTAGCGCGTTCGGCTGTTAACCAATAGGTTGGTGGTTCGAGGCCACCCGGGAGCGGTGTTGTGGGATCTCACATGTAACGTAGAAAGCCAAAGTTTTTCCACAATACCTGACGTTCATTTAATTTTTGGGCTTCCGTGGCGCAATGGTTAGCGCGTTCGGCTGTTAACCGAAAGGTTGGTGGTTCAAGCCCACCCGGGAGCGGTGTAGTGGGATCACGAATGTAACGTAGAAAGCCAAAGTGCTTCCAGAATACCTGACGACCATTTAATTTTTGGGCTTCCGTGGCGCAATAATTAGCGCGTTCAGCTGTTAATCGAAAGGTTGGTGGTTCGAGCCCACCCGAGAGAGGTGTTGTGGGGTCTCAGATGTCGCGTAAAAAGTCAAAACTTTTCCACAATACGTGACAACCATTTAATTTCTGAGCTTTCGTGGCTCAATGGTTAGCGCGTTCGGCTGTTAGCCAATAGGTTGGTGGTTCGAGCCCACCCGGGAGCGGTGTTGTGGGATCTCAAATGTAACGTAGAAAACCAAAGTTTTTCCACAATACCTGACGACCATTTAATTTTTGGGCTTCCGGGGCGCAATGGTTAGCGCGTTCTTCTGTTAATCGAAAGGTTGGTGGTTCGAGCCCACCCGGGAGAGGTGTTGTGGGGTCTCAGATGTAGCGTAAAAAGTCAAAACTTTTCCACAATACGTGACAACCATTTAATTTCTGAGCTTCCGTGGCTCAATGGTTAGCGCGTTTGGCTGTTAACCAATAGGTTGGTGGTTCGAGCCCATCCGGGAGCGGTGTTGTGAGGTCTCAGATGTGACGTAAAAAGTCAAGGTTTTTACACAATACCTGACGAGCATTTAACTTTGGGCTTCCGTGGCTCAATGATTAGCGCGTTCGGCTGTTAACCAATAGGTTGGTGGTTCGAGCCCATCCGGGAGCGGTGATGTGACGTTAAAAGTCAAGGTTTTTCCAAAATACCTGACGACCATTTAATTTTTGGGCTTCCGTGGCGCAATGGTTAGCGCGTTCAGCTGCTATTCAAAAGACTGGTGGTTTGAGCTCTCCCGGGAGCGGTGTTGTGACGTCTCAAATGTAACATAAAATGTCAGAGTTTTTCCACAATACCTGTCGAACATTGAATTTTTGGGCTTCCGTGGCGCAATGGTTAGCGCGTTCAGCTGTTAATCGAAAGGTTGGTGGTACGAGCCCACCCGAGAGAGGTGTTGTGGGGTCTCAGATGTCGCGTAAAAAGTCAAAACTTTTCCACAATACGTGACAACCATTTAATTTCTGAGCTTTCGTGGCTCAATGGTTAGCGCGTTCGGCTGTTAGCCAATAGGTTGGTGGTTCGAGCCCACCCGGGAGCGGTGTTGTGGGATCTCAAATGTAACGTAGAAAGCCAACGTTTTTCCACAATACCTGACGACCATTTAATTTTTGGGCTTCCGGGGCGCAATGGTTAGCGCGTTCTTCTGTTAATCGAAAGGTTGGTGGTTCGAGCCCACCCGGGAGAGGTGTTGTGGGGTCTCAGATGTAGCGTAAAAAGTCAAAACTTTTCCACAATACGTGACAACCATTTAGTTTCTGAGCTTCCGTGGCTCAATGGTTAGCGCGTTCGGCTGTTAACCAATAGGTTGGTGGTTCGAGCCCATCCGGGAGCGGTGTTGTGAGGTCTCAGATGTGACGTAAAAAGTCAAGGTTTTTACACAATACCTGACGAGCATTTAACTTTGGGCTTCCGTGGCTCAATGGTTAGCGCGTTCGGCTGTTAACCAATAGGTTGTTGGTTCGAGCCCATCTGGGAGCGGTGATGTGACGTTAAAAGTCAAGGTTTTTCCAAAATACCTGACGACCATTTAATTTTTGGGCTTCCGTGGCGCAATGGTTAGCGCGTTCAGCTGCTATTCAAAAGACTGGTGGTTTGAGCTCTCCCGGGAGCGGTGTTGTGACGTCTCAAATGTAACATAAAATGTCAGAGTTTTTCCACAATACCTGTCGAACATTGAATTTTTGGGCTTCCGTGGCGCAATGGTTAGCGCGTTCAGCTGTTAATCGAAAGGTTGGTGGTACGAGCCCACCCGAGAGAGGTGTTGTGGGGTCTCAGATGTAGCGTAAAAAGTCAAAACTTTTCCACAATACGTGACAACCATTTAATTTCTGAGCTTCCGTGGCTCAATGGTTAGCGCGTTTGGCTGTTAACCAATAGGTTGGTGGTTCGAGCCCATCCGGGAGCGGTGTTGTGAGGTCTCAGATGTGACGTAAAAAGTCAAGGTTTTTACACAATACCTGACGAGCATTTAACTTTGGGCTTCCGTGGCTCAATGGTTAGCGCGTTCGGCTGTTAACCAATAGGTTGGTGGTTCGAGCCCATCCGGGAGCGGTGTTGTGAGGTCTCAGATGTGACGTAAAAAGTCAAGGTTCAATTCAATTCCAATTCAAAATGTTTATTTTATTTGCATTACAGATACAGTATACCACGGGGCTAAGTCACATTGTGACTTGTAAGCCCCGTGCCTATCTGTTTAATTTAATATAACAATTTTAATTTAATCAAATAAAAATAGATTTAACAATGGTGTCTTATAATAAATAATGTTAAAGATTCATGAAAAAACTTAATGTATATATGTTATATCCACTTGAAATTAAACAATGGCATGGTATAACATAAAAAATTTAACAATGGGTTATGCCAAAGGTGGCTTTATAAAAACAAATTAAATAAAAAAGTAAAGGTTTTGTTATTTTTTTCCAATATTAGTGATTTTATAGTCTTTTTAAATCTAAATAAATTCGGTTTGGCTTGAATTTCTGGTGATATTGTGTTATATAATTTTATTCCCGAATAAAAGATAGACGTGAATTTTTTTGAAGTGTTACATTTAGGTAAATCTAATAGATCTAATGATCTTGTATGTCTATTTTTCTGGTTTATCTTTACTAGGCTATTTTCACGCTTAATGTTTGTGTGTATGAAAGATAAGCTATTATACTTATATGTATATACTTGTATGTTTAGAATTTTTGTCCTAGTAAAGTACTCTTGGGTATGGTCTCTAAATGATAAGTTATATATTGATCTAATTGCCCTTTTTTGTAGGATATGTATCCTGTTTTGATTAGCTTTTGTTGTGTTGCCCCAGAATTGTATTCCATAAGATAGCACCGAATTAAATAATGCGTGGTATATTTCAATTAGAATATTTTATTTAGGTGTTTACACAATACCTGACGAGCATTTAACTTTGGGCTTCCGTGGCTCAATGGTTAGCGCGTTCGGCTGTTAACCAATAGGTTGGTGGTTCGAGCCCATCCGGGAGCGGTGATGTGACGTTAAAAGTCAAGGTTTTTCCAAAATACCTGACGACCATTTAATTTTTGGGCTTCCGTGGCGCAATGGTTAGCAGGTTCAGCTGCTATTCAAAAGACTGGTGGTTTGAGCTCTCCCGGGAGCGGTGTTGTGACGTCTCAAATGTAACATAAAATGTCAGAGTTTTTCCACGATACCTGTCGAACATTGAATTTTTGGGCTTCCGTGGCGCAATGGTTAGCGCGTTCGGCTGTTAACCAATAGGTTGGTTGTTCGAGCTCATCCGGGAGCGGTGTTGTGAGGTCTCAGATGTGACGTAAAAAGTCAAGGCTTTTACGCAAAACCTGACGAGCATTTAATTTCTGAGCATCCGTGGCTCAATGGTTAGCGCGTTCGGTTGTTAACCAATAGTTTGGTAGTTCGAGCCCATCCGGGAGCGGTGTTGTGAGGTCTCAGATGTGACGTAAAAAGTCAAGGTTTTTACGCAAAACCTGACGAGCATTTAATTTTTGGGCTTCCGTGGCGCAATGGTTAGCGCGTTCTGCTGTTGACCCATAGGTTGGTGGTTCGAGCCCACCCGGGAGCGGTGTTGTGGGATCTCAAATGTAACGTAGAAAGCCAAAGTTTTTCCACAACACCTGACGACCATTTAATTTCTGAGCTTCCGTGGCTCAATGGTTAGCGCGTTCAGCTGTTAATCGAAAGGTTGGTGGTTGTGGGGTCTCAAATGTAACGTAGAAAGCCAAAGTTTTTCCACAATACCTGACAACCATTTAATTTCTGAGCTTCCGTGGCTCAATGGTTAGCGCGTTCGGCTGTTAGCCAATAGGTTGGTGCTTCAAGCATACCCGGGAGCGGTGTTGTGGGATCTCGAATGTAACGTAGAAAGCCAAAGTTTTTCCACAATACCTGACGACCATTTTATTTTCGGGCTTCCGTGGCGCAATGGTTAGCGCGTTCGGCTGTTAACCGAAAGGTTGGTGGTTCAAGCCCATCCGGGAGCGGTGTTGTGACGTCTCAGATGTTACGTAAAAAGTCAAGGTTTTTCCACAATACCTGACGACCATTTAATTTTTGGGCTTCCGTGGCTCAATGGTTAGCGCGTTCGGCTGTTAACCAATAGGTTGGTGGTTCGAGGCCACCCGGGAGCGGTGTTGTGGGATCTCACATGTAACGTAGAAAGCCAAAGTTTTTCCACAATACCTGACGTTCATTTAATTTTTGGGCTTCCGTGGCGCAATGGTTAGCGCGTTCGGCTGTTAACCGAAAGGTTGGTGGTTCAAGCCCACCCGGGAGCGGTGTTGTGGGATCACGAATGTAACGTAGAAAGCCAAAGTGCTTCCAGAATACCTGACGACCATTTAATTTTTGGGCTTCCGTGGCGCAATAATTAGCGCGTTCAGCTGTTAATCGAAAGGTTGGTGGTTCGAGCCCACCCGAGAGAGGTGTTGTGGGGTCTCAGATGTCGCGTAAAAAGTCAAAACTTTTCCACAATACGTGACAACCATTTAATTTCTGAGCTTTCGTGGCTCAATGGTTAGCGCGTTCGGCTGTTAGCCAATAGGTTGGCGCTTCAAGCATACCCGGGAGCGGTGTTGTGGGATCTCGAATGTAACGTAGAAAGCCAAAGTTTTTCCACAATACCTGACGACCATTTAGTTTTTGGGCTTCCGTGGCGCAATGGTTAGCGCGTTCGGCTGTTAACCGAAAGGTTGATGGTTCAAGCCCATCCGGGAGCGGTGTTGTGACGTCTCAGATGTTACGTAAAAAGTCAAGGTTTTTCCACAATACCTGACGACCATTTAATTTTTGGGCTTCCATGGCTCAATGGTTAGCGCGTTCGGCTGTTAACCAATAGGTTGGTGGTTCGAGGTTACCCGGGAGCGGTGTTGTGGGATCTCACATGTAACGTAGAAAGCCAAAGTTTTTCCACAATACCTGACGACCATTTAATTTTTGGGCTTCCGTGGCGCAATGGTTAGCGCGTTCGGCTGGTAACCGAAAGGTTGGTGGTTCAAGCCCACCCGGGAGCGGTGTTGTGGGATCACGAATGTAACGTAGAAAGCCAAAGTTTTTCCAGAATACCTGACGACCATTTAATTTTTGGGCTTCCGTGGCGCAATAATTAGCGCGTTCAGCTGTTAATCGAAAGGTTGGTGGTTCGAGCCCACCCGAGAGAGGTGTTGTGGGGTCTCAGATGTGCCGTAAAAAGTCAAAACTTTTCCACAATACGTGACAACCATTTAATTTCTGAGCTTTCGTGGCTCAATGGTTAGCGCGTTCGGCTGTTAGCCAATAGGTTGGTGGTTCGAGCCCACCCGGGAGCGGTGTTGTGGGATCTCAAATGTAACGTAGAAAGCCAAAGTTTTTCCACAATACCTGACGACCATTTAATTTCTGAGCATCCGTGGCTCAATGGTTAGCGCAATCGGCTGTTAACCAATAGTTTGGTAGTTCGAGCCCATCCGGGAGCGGTGTTGTGAGGTCTCAGATGTGACGTAAAAAGTCAAGGTTTTTCCACAATACCTGACGACCATTTAATTTTTGGGCTTCCGTGGCGCAATGATTAGCGCGTTCAGCTGTTAATCGAAAGGTTGAAGGTTCGAGCCCACCCGGGACAGGTGTTGTGGGGTCTCATATGTAGCGTAAAAAGTCAAAACTTGTCCACAATACGTGACAATCATTTAATTTCTGAGCTTCCGTGGCTCAATGGTTAGCGCGTTCGGCTGTTAACCAATAGGTTGGTGGTTCGAGCTCATCCGGGAGCGGTGTTGTGAGGTCTCAGATGTGACGTAAAAAGTCTAGGTTTTTACGCAAAACCTGACGAGCATTTAATTTTTGGGCTTCCGTGGCGCAATGGTTAGCGCGTTCTGCTGTTGACCCATAGGTTGGTGGTTCGAGCCCACCCGGGAGCGGTGTTGTGGGATCTCAAATGTAACGTAGAAAGCCAAAGTTTTTCCACAATACCTGACGACCATTTAATTTCTGAGCTTCCGTGGCTCAATGGTTAGCGCGTTCAGCTGTTAATCGAAAGGTTGGTGGTTGTGGGGTCTCAAATGTAACGTAGAAAGCCAAAGTTTTTCCACAATACCTGACAACCATTTAATTTCTGAGCTTCCGTGGCTCAATGGTTAGCGCGTTCGGCTGTTAGCCAATAGGTTGGCGCTTCAAGCATACCCGGGAGCGGTGTTGTGGGATCTCGAATGTAACGTAGAAAGCCAAAGTTTTTCCACAATACCTGACGACCATTTAATTTTTGGGCTTCCGTGGCGCAATGGTTAGCGCGTTCGGCTGTTAACCCAAAGGTTGGTGGTTCAAGCCCATCCGGGAGCGGTGTTGTGACGTCTCAGATGTTACGTAAAAAGTCAAGGTTTTTCCACAATACCTGACGACCATTTAATTTTTGGGCTTCCGTGGCTCAATGGTTAGCGCGTTCGGCTGTTAACCAATAGGTTGGTGGTTCGAGGCCACCCGGGAGCGGTGTTGTGGGATCTCACATGTAACGTAGAAAGCCAAAGTTTTTCCACAATACCTGACGACCATTTAATTTTTGGGCTTCCGTGGCGCAATGGTTAGCGCGTTCGGCTGGTAACCGAAAGGTTGGTGGTTCAAGCCCACCCGGGAGCGGTGTTGTGGGATCACGAATGTAACGTAGAAAGCCAAAGTTTTTCCAGAATACCTGACGACCATTTAATTTTTGGGCTTCCGTGGCGCAATAATTAGCGCGTTCAGCTGTTAATCGAAAGGTTGGTGGTTCGAGCCCACCCGAGAGAGGTGTTGTGGGGTCTCAGATGTAGCGTAAAAAGTCAAAACTTTTCCACAATACGTGACAACCATTTAATTTCTGAGCTTTCGTGGCTCAATGGTTAGCGCGTTCGGCTGTTAGCCAATAGGTTGGTGGTTCGAGCCCACCCGGGAGCGGTGTTGTGGGATCTCAAATGTAACGTAGAAAGCCAAAGTTTTTCCACAATACCTGACGACCATTTAATTTTTGGGCTTCCGGGGCGCAATGGTTAGCGCGTTCAACTGTTAATCGAAAGGTTGGTGTTTCGAGCCCACCCGGGAGAGGTTTTGTGGGGTCTCAGATGTAGCGTAAAATGTCAAAACTTTTCCACAATACGTAACAACCATTTAATTTCTGAGCTTCCGTGGCTCAATGCTTAGCGCGTTCGGCTGTTAACCAATAGGTTGGTGGTTTGAGCCCACCCGGGACCGGTGGTGTGGGATCTCAAATGTAACGTAGAAAGCCAAAGTTTTGCCACAATACCTGACGACCATTAAATTTTTGGGCTTCCTTGGCTCAAAGGCTAGCGCGTTCGGCTGTTAACGAATAGGTGTGTGGTTCGAGCCCATCCGGGAGCGGTGTTGTGACGTCTCAGATGTGACGTAAAAAGTCAAGGTTTTTTCCACAGCACCTGACGACCATTTAATTTTTGGGCTTCCGTGGCGCAATGATTAGCGCGTTCAGCTGTTAATCGAAAGGTTGAAGGTTCGAGCCCACCCGAGAGAGGTGTTGTGGGGTCTCAGATGTAGCGTAAAAAGTCAAAACTTTTCCGCAATACGTGACAACCATTTAAATTCTGAGCTTCCGTGGCTCAATGGTTAGCGCGTTCGCCTGTTAACCAATAGGTTGGTGGTTCGAGCCCATCCGGGAGCGGTGTTGTGACGTCTTAGATGTGACGTAAAAAGTCAAGGTTTTTCCACAATACCGGACGACCATTTAATTTTTGGGCTTCTGTGGCGCAATCGTTAGCGCGTTCGGCTGTTAACAGAAAGGTTGGTGGTTCGAGCACACCCGGGAGCGGTGCTATGAGGTCTCAGATGTTACGTAAAAAGTCAAAGTTTTTCCACAATACCGGACGACCATTTAATTTTTGGGCTTCCGTTGCGCAATGGTTAGCGCGTTCAGCTGCTGTTCAAAAGACTGGTGGTTTGAGCCCTCCCGGGAGCGGTGTTGTGACGTCTCAGATGTAACATAAAATGTCAGAGTTTTTCCACAATACCTGACGAACATTGAATTTTTGGGCTTCCGTGGCGCAATGGTTAGCGCGTTCAGCTGTTAATCGAAAGGTTGGTGGTTCGAGCCCACCCGGGAGAGGTGTTGTGGGGTCTCAGATGTAGCGTAAAAAGTCAAAACGTTTCCACAATACGTGACAACCATTTAATTTCTGAGCCTCCGTGGCTCAATGGTTAGCGCGTTCGGCTGTTAACCAATAGGTTAGTGGTTCGAGCCCACCCGGGAGCGGCGTTGTGGGATCTCAAATGTAACGTAGAAAGCCAAAGTTTTTCCACAATACCTGACGATTTAGTTTTTGGGCTTCCGTGGCGCAATGGTTAGGGCGTTCGGCTGTTAACCAATAGGTTGGTGGTTCGAGCCCTCCCGGGCGCGGTGTTGTGGGATCTCAAACGTAACGTAGAAAGCCAAAGTTTTTCCAAAATACCTGACGACCATTTAATTTTTGGGCTTCCGTGGCGCAATGATTAGCGCGTTCAGCTGTTAATCGAAAGGTTGAAGGTTCGAGCCCACCCGGGAGAGGTGTTGTGGGGTCTCAGATGTAGCGTAAAAATTCAAAACTTTTCCACAATACGTGACAACCATTTAATTTCTGAGCTTCCGTGGCTCAATGGTTAGCGCTTTCGGCTGATAACCAATAGGTTGGTGGTTCGAGCCCATCCGGGAGCGGTGTTGTGAAGTCTCAGATGTGACGTAAAAAGTCAAGGTTTTTACACAATACCTGACGAGCATTTAATTTTTGGGCTTCCGTGGCGCAATGGTTAGCGCGTTCAGCAGTTAACAAATAGGTTAGTGGTTCGAGCCCACCCGGAAGCGGCGTTGTGGGATCTCAAACGTAACGTAGAAAGCCAAAGTTTTTCCACAATACCTGACGACCATTTAATTTTTGGGCTTCCGTGGCGCAATGGTTAGCGCGTTCAGCTGTTAATCGAAAGGTTGGTGGTTCGAGCCCACCCGAGAGAGGTGTTGTGGGGTCTCAGATGTAGCGTAAAAAGTCAAAACTTTTCCACAATACGTGACAACCATTTAATTTCTGAGCTTTCGTGGCTCAATGGTTAGCGCGTTCGGCTGTTAGCCAATAGGTTGGTGGTTCGAGCCCACCCGGGAGCGGTGTTGTGGGATCTCAAATGTAACGTAGAAAGCCAAAGTTTTTCCACAATACCTGACGACCATTTAATTTTTGGGCTTCCGGGGCGCAATGGTTAGCGCGTTCAACTGTTAATCGAAAGGTTGGTGTTTCGAGCCCACCCGGGAGAGGTTTTGTGGGGTCTCAGATGTAGCGTAAAATGTCAAAACTTTTCCACAATACGTAACAACCATTTAATTTCTGAGCTTCCGTGGCTCAATGCTTAGCGCGTTCGGCTGTTAACCAATAGGTTGGTGGTTTGAGCCCACCCGGGACCGGTGGTGTGGGATCTCAAATGTAACGTAGAAAGCCAAAGTTTTGCCACAATACCTGACGACCATTAAATTTTTGGGCTTCCTTGGCTCAAAGGTTAGCGCGTTCGGCTGTTAACGAATAGGTGTGTGGTTCGAGCCCATCCGGGAGCGGTGTTGTGACGTCTCAGATGTGACGTAAAAAGTCAAGGTTTTTTCCACAGCACCTGACGACCATTTAATTTTTGGGCTTCCGTGGCGCAATGATTAGCGCGTTCAGCTGTTAATCGAAAGGTTGAAGGTTCGAGCCCACCCGAGAGAGGTGTTGTGGGGTCTCAGATGTAGCGTAAAAAGTCAAAACTTTTCCGCAATACGTGACAACCATTTAAATTCTGAGCTTCCGTGGCTCAATGGTTAGCGCGTTCGCCTGTTAACCAATAGGTTGGTGGTTCGAGCCCATCCGGGAGCGGTGTTGTGACGTCTTAGATGTGACGTAAAAAGTCAAGGTTTTTCCACAATACCGGACGACCATTTAATTTTTGGGCTTCCGTGGCGCAATCGTTAGCGCGTTCGGCTGTTAACAGAAAGGTTGGTGGTTCGAGCACACCCGGGAGCGGTGCTATGAGGTCTCAGATGTTACGTAAAAAGTCAAAGTTTTTCCACAATACCTGACGAACATTGAATTTTTGGGCTTCCGTGGCGCAATGGTTAGCGCGTTCAGCTGTTAATCGAAAGGTTGGTGGTTCGAGCCCACCCGGGAGAGGTGTTGTGGGGTCTCAGATGTAGCGTAAAAAGTCAAAACGTTTCCACAATACGTGACAACCATTTAATTTCTGAGCCTCCGTGGCTCAATGGTTAGCGCGTTCGGCTGTTAACCAATAGGTTAGTGGTTCGAGCCCACCCGGGAGCGGCGTTGTGGGATCTCAAATGTAACGTAGAAAGCCAAAGTTTTTCCACAATACCTGACGATTTAATTTTTGGGCTTCCGTGGCGCAATGGTTAGGGCGTTCGGCTGTTAACCAATAGGTTGGTGGTTCGAGCCCTCCCGGGCGCGGTGTTGTGGGATCTCAAACGTAACGTAGAAAGCCAAAGTTTTTCCAAAATACCTGACGACCATTTAATTTTTGGGCTTCCGTGGCGCAATGATTAGCGCGTTCAGCTGTTAATCGAAAGGTTGAAGGTTCGAGCCCACCCGGGAGAGGTGTTGTGGGGTCTCAAATGTAGCGTAAAAATTCAAAACTTTTCCACAATACGTGACAACCATTTAATTTCTGAGCTTCCGTGGCTCAATGGTTAGCGCTTTCGGCTGATAACCAATAGGTTGGTGGTTCGAGCCCATCCGGGAGCGGTGTTGTGAAGTTTCAGATGTGACGTAAAAAGTCAAGGTTTTTACACAATACCTGACGAGCATTTAATTTTTGGGCTTCCGTGGCGCAATGGTTAGCGCGTTCAGCAGTTAACAAATAGGTTAGTGGTTCGAGCCCACCCGGAAGCGGCGTTGTGGGATCTCAAACGTAACGTAGAAAGCCAAAGTTTTTCCACAATACCTGACGACCATTTAATTTTTGGGCTTCCGTGGCGCAATGGTTAGCGCGTTCGGCTGTTAACCAATAGGTTGGTGGTTCGAGCCCATCCGGGAGCGGTGTTGTGAGGTCTCAGAAGTGACGTAAAAAGTCAAGGTTTTTCCACAATACCTGACGAACATTTAATTCTTGGGCTTCCTTGGCGCAACGGTTAGCGCGTTCGGCTGTTAACCGAAAGGTTGGTGGTTCGAGCCCAACCGGGAGAGGTGTTGTAGGGTCTCAGATGTAACGTAATAAGTCATAACTTATCCACAATACCTGACAACCATTTAATTTCTGAGCTTTCGTGGCTCAATGGTTAGCGCTTTCGGCTGTTAACCAATAGGTTGGTGGTTCGAGCCCACCCGGGAGCGGTGTTGTGAGGTCTCAGATGTGACGTAAAAAGTCAAGGTTTTTACACAATACCTGACGAGCATTTAATTTTTTAACTTCCGTGGCGCAATGGTTAGCGCGTTCAGCTTTTAACCAATAGGGTGGTGGTTCGAGCCCACCCGGGAGCGGTGTTGTGGGATCTCAAATGTAACGTAGAAAGACAAAGTTTTTCCACAATACCTGACGACCATTTATTTTTTGGGCTTCCTTGGCGCAATGGTTAGCGCGTTCGGCTGTTAACCGAAAGGTTGGTGGTTCGAGCCCATCCGGGAGTGGTGTTGTGAGGTGTCAGATGTAACGTAAAATGTCAGAGTTTTTCCACAATACCTGACGAACATTTAATTTTTGGGCTTCCGTGGCGCAATGGTTAGCGCGTTCGGCTGTTAACCAATAGGTGGGTTGTTCGAGCCCATCCGGGAGCGGTGTTGTCAGGTCTCAGATGTGACGCAAAAAGTCCAGGTTTTTACACAATACCTGACGAGCATTTAATTTTTGGGCTTCCGTGGCTCAATGGTTAGCGCGTTCGGCTGTTAACCAATAGGTTGGTGGTTCGAGCCCACCCGGGAGCGGTGGTGTGGGATCTCATATGTAACGTAGAAAGCCAAAGTTTTTCCACAATACCTGACGACCATTAAATTTTTGGGCCTTCTTGGCGCAATTGTTAGTGCGTTCGGCTGTTAACCGAAAGGTTGGTGGTTCGAGCCCAATCGGAAGAGGTGTTGTAGGGTCTCAGATGTAACGTAAAAAGTCATAACTTATCTACAATACCTGACAACCATTTAATTTCTGAGCTTCCGTGGCTCAAAGGTTAGCGCGTTCGGCTGTTAACCAATAGGTGTGTGGTTCGAGCCCATCTGGGAGCGGTGTTGTGACGTCTCAGATGTGACGTAAAAAGTCAAGGTTTTTTCCACAACACCTGACGACCATTTAAATTTTGGGCTTCCGTGGCGCAATGGTTAGCGCGTTCGGCTGTTAACCAATAGGTTGGTGGTTCGAGCCCACCCGGGAGCGGTGTTGTGGGATCTCAAATGTAACGTAGAAAGACAAAGTTTTTCCACAATACCTGACGACCATTTATTTTTTGGGCTTCCTTGGCGCAATGGTTAGCGCGTTCGGCTGTTAACCGAAAGGTTGGTGGTTCGAGCCCAACCGAGAGAGGTTTTGTAGGGTCTCAGATGTAACGTAATAAGTCATAACTTATCCACAATACCTGACAACCATTTAATTTCTGAGCTTCCGTGGCTCAATGGTTAGTGCGTTCGGCTGTTAACCAATAGGTTAGTGGTTCGAGCCCATCCGGGAGTGGTGTTGTGAGGTGTCAGATGTAACGTAAAATGTCAGAGTTTTTCCACAATACCTGACGAACATTTAATTTTTGGGCTTCCGTGGCGCAATGGTTAGCGCGTTCGGCTGTTAACCAATAGGTGGGTTGTTCGAGCCCATCCGGGAGCGGTGTTGTCAGGTCTCAGATGTGACGCAAAAAGTCCAGGTTTTTACACAATACCTGACGAGCATTTAATTTTTGGGCTTCCGTGGCTCAATGGTTAGCGCGTTCGGCTGTTAACCAATAGGTTGGTGGTTCGAGCCCACCCGGGAGCGGTGGTGTGGGATCTCATATGTAACGTAGAAAGCCAAAGTTTTTCCACAATACCTGACGACCATTTATTTTTCGGGCTTCCTTGGCGCAATGGTTAGCGCGTTCGGCTGTTAACCGGAAGGTTGGTGGTTCGAGCCCAACCGAGAGAGGTGTTGTAGGGTCTCAGATGTAACGTAATAAGTCATAACTTATCCACAATACCTGACAACCATTTAATTTCTGAGCTTCCGTGGCTCAATGGTTAGCGCGTTCGGCTGTTAACCAATAGGTTGGTGGTTCGAGCCCATCCGGGAGTGGTGTTGTGAGGTGTCAGATGTAACGTAAAATGTCAGAGTTTTTCCACAATACCTGACGAACATTTAATTTTTGGGCTTCCGTGGCGCAATGGTTAGCGCGTTCGGCTGTTAACCAATAGGTGGGTTGTTCGAGCCCATCCGGGAGCGGTGTTGTCAGGTCTCAGATGTGACGCAAAAAGTCAAGGTTTTTACATAATACCTGACGAGCATTTAATTTTTGGGCTTCCGTGGCTCAATGGTTAGCGCGTTCGGCTGTTAACCGAAAGGTTGGTGGTTCGAGCCCAACCGAGAGAGGTGTTGTAGGGTCTCAGATGTAACGTAATAAGTCATAACTTATCCACAATACCTGACAACCATTTAATTTCTGAGCTTCCGTGGCTCAATGGTTAGCGCGTTCGGCTGTTAACCAATAGGTTGGTGGTTCGAGCCCATCCGGGAGTGGTGTTGTGAGGTGTCAGATGTAACGTAAAATGTCAGAGTTTTTCCACAATACCTGACGAACATTTAATTTTTGGGCTTCCGTGGCGCAATGGTTAGCGCGTTCGGCTGTTAACCAATAGGTGGGTTGTTCGAGCCCATCCGGGAGCGGTGTTGTCAGGTCTCAGATGTGACGCAAAAAGTCAAGGTTTTTACACAATACCTGACGAGCATTTAATTTTTGGGCTTCCGTGGCTCAATGGTTAGCGCGTTCGGCTGTTAACCAATAGGTTGGTGGTTCGAGCCCACCCGGGAGCGGTGGTGTGGGATCTCATATGTAACGTAGAAAGCCAAAGTTTTGCCACAATACCTGACGACCATTAAATTTTTGGGCCTTCTTGGCGCAATTGTTAGTGCGTTCGGCTGTTAACCGAAAGGTTGGTGGTTCGAGCCCAATCGGAAGAGGTGTTGTAGGGTCTCAGATGTAACGTAAAAAGTCATAACTTATCTACAATACCTGACAACCATTTAATTTCTGAGCTTCCGTGGCTCAAAGGTTAGCGCGTTCGGCTGTTAACCAATAGGTGGGTTGTTCGAGCCCATCCGGGAGCGGTGTTGTCAGGTCTCAGATGTGACGCAAAAAGTCCAGGTTTTTACACAATACCTGACGAGCATTTAATTTTTGGGCTTCCGTGGCTCAATGGTTAGCGCGTTCGGCTGTTAACCAATAGGTTGGTGGTTCGAGCCCACCCGGGAGCGGTGGTGTGGGATCTCATATGTAACGTAGAAAGCCAAAGTTTTTCCACAATACCTGACGACCATTTATTTTTCGGGCTTCCTTGGCGCAATGGTTAGCGCGTTCGGCTGTTAACCGGAAGGTTGGTGGTTCGAGCCCAACCGAGAGAGGTGTTGTAGGGTCTCAGATGTAACGTAATAAGTCATAACTTATCCACAATACCTGACAACCATTTAATTTCTGAGCTTCCGTGGCTCAATGGTTAGCGCGTTCGGCTGTTAACCAATAGGTTGGTGGTTCGAGCCCATCCGGGAGTGGTGTTGTGAGGTGTCAGATGTAACGTAAAATGTCAGAGTTTTTCCACAATACCTGACGAACATTTAATTTTTGGGCTTCCGTGGCGTAATGGTTAGCGCGTTCGGCTGTTAACCAATAGGTGGGTTGTTCGAGCCCATCCGGGAGCGGTGTTGTCAGGTCTCAGATGTGACGCAAAAAGTCAAGGTTTTTACATAATACCTGACGAGCATTTAATTTTTGGGCTTCCGTGGCTCAATGGTTAGCGCGTTCGGCTGTTAACCGAAAGGTTGGTGGTTCGAGCCCAACCGAGAGAGGTGTTGTAGGGTCTCAGATGTAACGTAATAAGTCATAACTTATCCACAATACCTGACAACCATTTAATTTCTGAGCTTCCGTGGCTCAATGGTTAGCGCGTTCGGCTGTTAACCAATAGGTTGGTGGTTCGAGCCCATCCGGGAGTGGTGTTGTGAGGTGTCAGATGTAACGTAAAATGTCAGAGTTTTTCCACAATACCTGACGAACATTTAATTTTTGGGCTTCCGTGGCGCAATGGTTAGCGCGTTCGGCTGTTAACCAATAGGTGGGTTGTTCGAGCCCATCCGGGAGCGGTGTTGTCAGGTCTCAGATGTGACGCAAAAAGTCAAGGTTTTTACACAATACCTGACGAGCATTTAATTTTTGGGCTTCCGTGGCTCAATGGTTAGCGCGTTCGGCTGTTAACCAATAGGTTGGTGGTTCGAGCCCACCCGGGAGCGGTGGTGTGGGATCTCATATGTAACGTAGAAAGCCAAAGTTTTGCCACAATACCTGACGACCATTAAATTTTTGGGCCTTCTTGGCGCAATTGTTAGTGCGTTCGGCTGTTAACCGAAAGGTTGGTGGTTCGAGCCCAATCGGAAGAGGTGTTGTAGGGTCTCAGATGTAACGTAAAAAGTCATAACTTATCTACAATACCTGACAACCATTTAATTTCTGAGCTTCCGTGGCTCAAAGGTTAGCGCGTTCGGCTGTTAACCAATAGGTTAGTGGTTCGAGCCCAACCGGGAGAGGTGTTGTAGGGTCTCAGATGTAACGTAATAAGTCATAACTTATCCACAATACCTGACAACCATTTAATTTCTGAGCTTCCGTGGCTCAATGGTTAGCGCTTTCGGCTGTTAACCAATAGGTTGGTGGTTCGAGCCCACCCGGGAGCGGTGTTGTGAGGTCTCAGATGTGACGTAAAAAGTCAAGGTTTTTACACAATACCTGACGAGCATTTAATTTTTTAACTTCCGTGGCGCAATGGTTAGCGCGTTCAGCTTTTAACCAATAGGGTGGTGGTTCGAGCCCACCCGGGAGCGGTGTTGTGGGATCTCAAATGTAACGTAGAAAGACAAAGTTTTTCCACAATACCTGACGACCATTTATTTTTTGGGCTTCCTTGGCGCAATGGTTAGCGCGTTCATCTGTTAACCGAAAGGTTGGTGGTTCGAGCCCAACCGAGAGAGGTGTTGTAGGGTCTCAGATGTAACGTAATAAGTCATAACTTATCCACAATACCTGACAACCATTTAATTTCTGAGCTTCCGTGGCTCAATGGTTAGCGCGTTCGGCTGTTAACCAATAGGTTGGTGGTTCGAGCCCATCCGGGAACGGTGTTGTGAGGTCTCAGATGTAACGTAAAATGTCAGAGTTTTTACACAATACCTGACGAACATTTAATTTTTGGGTTTTCCGTGGCGCAATGGTTAGCGCGTTCGGCTGTTAACCAATAGGTGGGTTGTTCGAGCCCATCCGGGAGCGGTGTTGTCAGGTCTCAGATGTGACGCAAAAAGTCAAGGTTTTTACACAATACCTGACGAGCGTTTAATTTTTGGGCTTCCGTGGCTCAAAGGTTAGCGCGTTCGGCTGTTAACCAATAGGTTGGTGGTTCGAGCCCACCCGGGAGCGGTGGTGTGGGATCTCATATGTAACGTAGAAAGCCAAAGTTTTGCCACAATACCTGACGACCATTAAATTTTTGGGCCTTCTTGGCGCAATTGTTAGTGCGTTCGGCTGTTAACCGAAAGGTTGGTGGTTCGAGCCCACCCGGGAGAGGTGTTGTGGGGTCTCAGATGTAGCGTAAAAAGTCAAAACTTTTCCACAATACGTGACAACCATTTAATTTCTGAGCTTCCGTGGCTCAATGGTTAGCGCGTTCGGCTGTTAACCAATAGGTTGGTGGTTCGAGCCCATCCGGGAGCGGTGTTGTGAGGTCTCAGATGTGAAGTAAATAGTCAAAGTTTTACCTCAATACCTGACGACCATTTAATATTTGGCCTCCGTTGCGCAATGGTTAGCGCGTTCGGCTGTTAACCGAAAGGTTGGTGGTTCGAGCCCACCCGGGAGCGGTGTTGTGGGATCTCTAATGTAACGTAAAAAGCCAAAGTTTTTCCACAATACCTGACGACCATTTTTTTTTGGGCGTCCGTGGCGCAATGGTTAGCGCGTTCGGCTGTTAACCGAAAGGTTGGTGGTTCGAGCCCATCCGGGAGCGGTGTTGTGACGTCTCAGATGTTACGTAAAATGTCAGAGTTTTTCCACAATACCTGACGAACATTTATTTTTCGGGCTTCCTTGGCGCAATGGTTAGCGCGTTCGGCTGTTAACCGAAAGGTTGGTGGTTCGAGCCCAACCGGGAGAGGTGTTGTAGGGTCTCAGATGTAACGTAATAAGTCATAACTTATCCACAATACCTGACAACCATTTAATTTCTGAGCTTCCGTGGCTCAATGGTTAGCGCTTTCGGCTGTTAACCAATAGGTTGGTGGTTCGAGCCCACCCGGGAGCGGTGTTGTGAGGTCTCAGATGTGACGTAAAAAGTCAAGGTTTTTACACAATACCTGACGAGCATTTAATTTTTTAACTTCCGTGGCGCAATGGTTAGCGCGTTCAGCTTTTAACCAATAGGGTGGTGGTTCGAGCCCACCCGGGAGCGGTGTTGTGGGATCTCAAATGTAACGTAGAAAGACAAAGTTTTTCCACAATACCTGACGACCATTTATTTTTTGGGCTTCCTTGGCGCAATGGTTAGCGCGTTCAGCTGTTAACCGAAAGGTTGGTGGTTCGAGCCCAACCGAGAGAGGTGTTGTAGGGTCTCAGATGTAACGTAATAAGTCATAACTTATCCACAATACCTGACAACCATTTAATTTCTGAGCTTCCGTGGCTCAATGGTTAGCGCGTTCGGCTGTTAACCAATAGGTTGGTGGTTCGAGCCCATCCGGGAATGGTGTTGTGAGGTCTCAGATGTAACGTAAAATGTCAGAGTTTTTACACAATACCTGACGAACATTTAATTTTTGGGTTTTCCGTGGCGCAATGGTTAGCGCGTTCGGCTGTTAACCAATAGGTGGGTTGTTCGAGCCCATCCGGGAGCGGTGTTGTCAGGTCTCAGATGTGACGCAAAAAGTCAAGGTTTTTACACAATACCTGACGAGCGTTTAATTTTTGGGCTTCCGTGGCTCAATGGTTAGCGCGTTCGGCTGTTAACCAATAGGTTGGTGGTTCGAGCCCACCCGGGAGCGGTGGTGTGGGATCTCATATGTAACGTAGAAAGCCAAAGTTTTGCCACAATACCTGACGACCATTAAATTTTTGGGCCTTCTTGGCGCAATTGTTAGTGCGTTCGGCTGTTAACCGAAAGGTTGGTGGTTCGAGCCCAACCGGAAGAGGTGTTGTAGGGTCTCAGATGTAACGTGAAAAGTCATAACTTATCTACAATACCTGACAACCATTTAATTTCTGAGCTTCCGTGGCTCAAAGGATAGCGCGTTCGGCTGTTAACCAATAGGTGTGTGGTTCGAGCCCATCCGGGAGCGGTGTTGTGACGTCTCAGATGTGACGTAAAAAGTCAAGGTTTTTTCCACAACACCTGACGACCATTTAAATTTTGGGCTTCCGTGGCGCAATGGTTAGCGCGTTCGGCTGTTAACCAATAGGTTGGTGGTTCGAGCCCATCCGGTAGCGGTGTTGTGAGGTCTCAGATGTAACGTAAAATGTCAGAGTTTTTCCACAATACCTGACGAACATTTAATTTTTGGGCTTCCGTGGCGCAATGATTAGCGCGTTCAGCTGTTAATCGAAAGGTTGAAGGTTCGAGCCCACCCGGGAGAGGTGTTGTAGGGTCTCCGATGTAACGTAAAAAGTCTTAACTTATCTACAATACCTGACAACCATTTAATTTCTGAGCTTCCGTGGCTCAAAGGTTAGCGCGTTCGGCTTTTAACCAATAGGTGTGTGGTTCGAGCCCATCCGGGAGCGGTGTTGTGACGTCTCAGATGTGACGTAAAAGTCAAGGTTTTTTCCACAACACCTGACGACCATTTAAATTCTGAGCTTCCGTGGCTCAATGGTTAGCGCGTTCGGCTGTTAACCAATAGGTTGGTGGTTCGAGCCCACCCGGGAGCGGTGGTGTGGGATCTCAAATGTAACGTAGAAAGCCAAAGTTTTGCCACAATACCTGACGACCATTAAATTTTTGGGCTTCCTTGGCGCAATGGTTAGCGCGTTCGGCTGTTAACCGAAAGGTTGGTGGTTCGAGCCCAACCGGAAGAGGTGTTGTAGGGTCTCAGATGTAACGTAAAATGTCAGAGTTTTTCCACAATACCTGACGAACATTTAATTTTTGGGCTTCCGTGGCGCAATGATTAGCGCGTTCAGCTGTTAATCGAAATTTTGAAGGTTCGAGCCCACCCGGGAGAGGTGTTGTGGGGTCTCAGATGTAGCGTAAAAAGTCAAAACTTTTCCACAATACGTCACAACCATTTAATTTCTGAGCTTCCGTGGCTCAATGGTTAGCGCGTTCGGCTGTTAACCGAAAGGTTGGTGGTTCGAGCCCACCCGGGAGCGGTGTTGTGGGATCTCTAATGTAACGTAAAAAGCCAAAGTTTTTCCACAATACCTGACGACCATTTTTTTTTGGGCGTCCGTGGCGCAATGGTTAGCGCGTTCGGCTGTTAACCGAAAGGTTGGTGGTTCGAGCCCATCCGGGAGCGGTGTTGTGACGTCTCAGATGTTACGTAAAATGTCAGAGTTTTTCCACAATACCTGACGAACATTTATTTTTCGGGCTTGCCTGGCGCAATAATTAGCGCGTCCAGCTGTTAATCGAAAGGTTGGTGGTTCGAGCCCACCCGGGAGCGGTGTTGTGGGATCTCAAATGTAACGTAGAAAACCAAAGTTTTTCCACAATACCTGACTACCATTTAATTTTTGGGCTTCCTTGGCGCAATGGTTAGCGCGTTCGGCTGTTAACCGAAAGGATGGTGGTTCGAGCCCACCTGGGAGAAGTGTTGTAGGGTCTCAGATGTAACGTAAAAAGTCATAACTTATCCACAAAACCTAACAACCATTTAATTTCTGAGCTTCTGTGGCTCAATGGTTAGCGCGTTCGGCTGTTAACCAATTGGTTGGTGGTTCGAGCCTATCCGGGAGAAGTGTTGTGACGTCTCAGATGCAACGTAAAATGTCAGAGTTTTTCCACAATACCTGACGAACATTTAATTTTTGGGCTTGCGTGGCGCAATGGTTAGCGCGGTCAGCTGTTAATCGAAAGGTTGGAAGTTCGAGCCCACCCGGGAGAGGTGTTGTTGGGTCTCATATGTAGCGTAAAAAGACAAAACTTTTCCACAATACGTGACAACCATTTATTTTCTGAGCTTTCGTTGCTCAATGGTTAGCGCGTTCGGCTGTTAACCAATAGGTTGGTGGTTCGAGCCCACCCGGGAGCGGTGTTTTTGGATCTCAAATGTAACATAAATAGCCAAAGTTTTTCCACAATACCTGACGACCATTTAATTTTTGGGCGTCCGTGGCGAATGGTTAGCGGGTTCGGCTGTTAACCGAAAGGTTGGTGGTTCGAGCCCTCCCGGGAGCGGTGTTGTGACGTCTCAGATGTAACGTAAAATGTCAGAGTTTTTCCACAATACCTGACGAGCATTTAATATTTGGGCTTCCGTGGCGCAATGGTTAGCGCGTTCAGCTGTTAATCGAAAGGTTGGTGGTTCGAGCCCAACCGGAAGAGGTGTTGTAGGGTCTCAGATGTAACGTGAAAAGTCATAACTTATCTACAATACCTGACAACCATTTAATTTCTGAGCTTCCGTGGCTCAAAGGATAGCGCGTTCGGCTGTTAACCAATAGGTGTGTGGTTCGAGCCCATCCGGGAGCGGTGTTGTGACGTCTCAGATGTGACGTAAAAAGTCAAGGTTTTTTCCACAACACCTGACGACCATTTAAATTTTGGGCTTCCGTGGCGCAATGGTTAGCGCGTTCGGCTGTTAACCAATAGGTTGGTGGTTCGAGCCCATCCGGTAGCGGTGTTGTGAGGTCTCAGATGTAACGTAAAATGTCAGAGTTTTTCCACAATACCTGACGAACATTTAATTTTTGGGCTTCCGTGGCGCAATGATTAGCGCGTTCAGCTGTTAATCGAAAGGTTGAAGGTTCGAGCCCACCCGGGAGAGGTGTTGTAGGGTCTCAGATGTAACGTAAAAAGTCTTAACTTATCTACAATACCTGACAACCATTTAATTTCTGAGCTTCCGTGGCTCAAAGGTTAGCGCGTTCGGCTTTTAACCAATAGGTGTGTGGTTCGAGCCCATCCGGGAGCGGTGTTGTGACGTCTCAGATGTGACGTAAAAGTCAAGGTTTTTTCCACAACACCTGACGACCATTTAAATTCTGAGCTTCCGTGGCTCAATGGTTAGCGAATTCGGCTGTTAACAAATAGGTTGGTGGTTCGAGCCCACCCGGGAGCGGTGTTTTGGGATCTCAAATGTAACGTTGAAAGCCAAAATTTTTCCACAATACCTGACGAACATTTATTTTTCGGGCTTGCCTGGCGCAATAATTAGCGCGTCCAGCTGTTAATCGAAAGGTTGGTGGTTCGAGCCCACCCGGGAGCGGTGTTGTGATGTCTCAAATGTAACGTAAAATGTCAGAGTTTTTCCACAATACCTGACTACCATTTAATTTTTGGGCTTCCTTGGCGCAATGGTTAGCGCGTTCGGCTGTTAACCGAAAGGATGGTGGTTCGAGCCCACCTGGGAGAAGTGTTGTAGGGTCTCAGATGTAACGTAAAAAGTCATAACTTATCCACAAAACCTAACAACCATTTAATTTCTGAGCTTCTGTGGCTCAATGGTTAGCGCGTTCGGCTGTTAACCAATTGGTTGGTGGTTCGAGCCTATCCGGGAGAAGTGTTGTGACGTCTCAGATGCAACGTAAAATGTCAGAGTTTTTCCACAATACCTGACGAACATTTAATTTTTGGGCTTGCGTGGCGCAATGGTTAGCGCGGTCAGCTGTTAATCGAAAGGTTGGAAGTTCGAGCCCACCCGGGAGAGGTGTTGTTGGGTCTCATATGTAGCGTAAAAAGACAAAACTTTTCCACAATACGTGACAACCATTTATTTTCTGAGCTTTCGTGGCTCAATGGTTAGCGCGTTCGGCTGTTAACCAATAGGTTGGTGGTTCGAGCCCACCCGGGAGCGGTGTTTTTGGATCTCAAATGTAACATAAATAGCCAAAGTTTTTCCACAATACCTGACGACCATTTAATTTTTGGGCGTCCGTGGCGAATGGTTAGCGGGTTCGGCTGTTAACCGAAAGGTTGGTGGTTCGAGCCCTCCCGGGAGCGGTGTTGTGACGTCTCAGATGTAACGTAAAATGTCAGAGTTTTTCCACAATACCTGACGAGCATTTAATATTTGGGCTTCCGTGGCGCAATGGTTAGCGCGTTCAGCTGTTAATCGAAAGGTTGGTGGTTCGAGCCCAACCGGAAGAGGTGTTGTAGGGTCTCAGATGTAACGTGAAAAGTCATAACTTATCTACAATACCTGACAACCATTTAATTTCTGAGCTTCCGTGGCTCAAAGGATAGCGCGTTCGGCTGTTAACCAATAGGTGTGTGGTTCGAGCCCATCCGGGAGCGGTGTTGTGACGTCTCAGATGTGACGTAAAAAGTCAAGGTTTTTTCCACAACACCTGACGACCATTTAAATTTTGGGCTTCCGTGGCGCAATGGTTAGCGCGTTCGGCTGTTAACCAATAGGTTGGTGGTTCGAGCCCATCCGGTAGCGGTGTTGTGAGGTCTCAGATGTAACGTAAAATGTCAGAGTTTTTCCACAATACCTGACGAACATTTAATTTTTGGGCTTCCGTGGCGCAATGATTAGCGCGTTCAGCTGTTAATCGAAAGGTTGAAGGTTCGAGCCCACCCGGGAGAGGTGTTGTAGGGTCTCAGATGTAACGTAAAAAGTCTTAACTTATCTACAATACCTGACAACCATTTAATTTCTGAGCTTCCGTGGCTCAAAGGTTAGCGCGTTCGGCTTTTAACCAATAGGTGTGTGGTTCGAGCCCATCCGGGAGCGGTGTTGTGACGTCTCAGATGTGACGTAAAAGTCAAGGTTTTTTCCACAACACCTGACGACCATTTAAATTCTGAGCTTCCGTGGCTCAATGGTTAGCGAATTCGGCTGTTAACAAATAGGTTGGTGGTTCGAGCCCACCCGGGAGCGGTGTTTTGGGATCTCAAATGTAACGTTGAAAGCCAAAATTTTTCCACAATACCTGACGACCATTTAATTTTTGGGCTTCCGTGGCGCAATGGTCAGCGCGTTCAGCTGCTAACCGAAAGGTTGGTGGTTCGAGCCCATCCGGGAGCGGTGTTGTGATGTCTCAGATGTAACGTAAAATGTCAGAGTTTTTCCACAATACCTGACGAACATTTAATTTTTGGGCTTCCGTGGCGCAATTATTAGCGCGTTCAACTGTTAATCGAAAGGCTGGTGGTTCGAGCCCATCCGGGAGCGGTGTTGTGAGGTCTCGGATGTGAAGTAAAAAGTCAAAGTTTTACCTCAATACCTGACGAAAATTTAATTTTTGGGCTTCAGTGGCGCAATGGTCAGCGCATTCAGCTGTTAACCGAAAGGTTGGTGGTTCGAGCCCTCCCAGGAGCGGTGTTGTGTCGTCTCAGATATAACGTAAAATGTCAGAGTTTTTCCACAATACCTGACGAACATTTAATTTTTGGGCGTCCGTGGCGAATGGTTAGCGCGTTCGGCTGTTAACCGAAAGGTTGGTGGTTCGAGCCCTCCCGGGAGCGGTGTTGTGACGTCTCAGATGTAACGTAAAATGTCAGAGTTTTTCCACAATACCTGACGAGCATTTAATATTTGGGCTTCCGTGGCGCAATGGTTAGCGCGTTCAGCTGTTAATCGAAAGGTTGGTGGTTCGAGGCCACCCGGGAGAGGTGTTGTGAGGTCTCAGATGTAGCGTGAAAAGTCAAACTTTTTCCATAATACGTGATAACCATTTATTTTCTGATCTTTCGTGGCTCAATGGTTAGCGCGTTCGGCTGTTAACCAATAGCTTGGTGTTTCGAGCCCACCCGGGAGCGGTGTTTTTGGATCTCAAATGTAACGTAAATAGCCAAAGTTTTTCCGCAATACCTGACGACCATTTTTTTTGGGCGTCCGTGGCGCAATGGTTAGCGCGTTCGGCTGTTAACCGAAAGGTTGGTGGTTCGAGCCCATCCGGGAGCGGTGTTGTGAGGCCTCAGATGTGAAGTAAAAAGTCAAAGTTTTACCTCAATACCTGACGAGCATTTAATTTTTGGGCTTCCGTGGCGCAATGGTTAGCGCGTTCAGCTTTTAATCGAAAGGTTGGTGGTTCGAGCCCACCCGGAAGAGGTGTTGTGGGGTCTCAGATGTAGCGTAAAAAGTCAAAACTTTTCCACCATACTAAAACCATTGAGCTACGACAAACAGTAGTCGAGTAATTAAGCTAATCGTAAACAAACAAACCCCTCCATAGGAAATGCATTAGACTATACTTTGCAGGCCCATAACTCTGTGTCTACTAGAGATACGGGGATGTCCTTAGGATATGTTATAGTCCAAATTGTCCCCCATCTAACCATACTAAAAACTTTGGGCTACGACAAACAGGGGCCGAGTACTTAAGCAAAACGTAACGAAACAAACCCCCTCCATAGGAAATGCATTAGACCATAATTTGGAGGCTCTTAACTCTGTTTCTACTGGAGATACGGGGAAGTCCTTTGAGTATGTTATAGTCTAATTTGTCCCCCATCTAACCATACTAAAAATTTTGAGCTACGACAAACAGGGGCCGAGTAATTAAGCTAAACGTAAACAAACAACCCGTCCATAGGAAATGCATTAGACTATATTTTGCAGGCCCATAATTCTGTGTCTACTAAAGATACGGGGATGTCCTTAGGATATGCTATAGTCCAAATTGTCCCCCATCTAACCATACTAAAAACATTGAGCTACGACAAACAAGGGCCGAGATATTAAGCAAAATGTTCGTCAACTTTGGTATCGTCTCACTTATTTTTATTATGTTACTTATGATTTTTGCACTAAACTTTGGAGGCTCATAACTCTTGTTCTACAAGAGATACTGGGATCTCCTTTGGATATGTTATAGTACTCTTTGCTCCACATACAAGGATACTTTAAACCTGAGGCTACCTCAATATCGTCGTCAACTTATTTTTTGTCTCACTTATTGTTAGAAGGTTACTTTTGATTTTTGAAAATAAACTTTGCAGGCTCGTAACTCTGGTTCTACCAGAGATACGGGGATGTAAATAATGTGACCTTGACACAAATGTTCGGATAATTATAAAGGTCTTTGCACGTTCCAAGCAAAAAAAAAACTTCGCGGTTTCGAACCTGTGGCCTTCCGGGAGTGAGGCGGATGCGATAACCGCTACACTAAAGATATGTTATTATTTTTAATCGAAAGAACAGGGTCAAGTAATTAAGCAATACGTGAACAAACAAACGCCTCCATAGGAAATGCATTAGACTATGCTTTGCAGGCCCATAACTCTGTGTCTACTAGAGATACCGGGATGTCCTTAGGATATGTTATAGTCCAATTTGTCCTTCATCTAATCATACTGAAAACATTGAGCTACGACAAACAGGGGCCGAGATATTAAGCAAAATGTTCGTCAACTTTGGTATCGTCTCACTTATTTTTATTATGTTACTTATGATTTTTGCACTAAACTTTGGAGGCTCATAACTCTTGTTCTACAAGAGATACTGGGATCTCCTTTGCATATGTTATAGTACTCTTTGCTCCCCATACAAGGATACTTTAAACTTGAGGCTACCTCAATATCGTCGTCAACTTACTTTTTGTCTCACTTATTGTTAGAAGGTTACTTTTGATTTTTGAAAATAAACTTTGCAGGCTCGTAACTCTGTTTCTACTGGAGATAAGGGGATGTCCTTTGAGTATGTTATAGACCAATTTGTCCCCCATCTAGCCATACTAAGAATTAGGGCTACGACAAACAGTAGTCGAGTAATTAAGCTAATCGTATACAAACAAACCCCTCCATTGGAAATACATTAGACTAAATTCTGGAGGCTCGTAACTCTGGTTCTACCAGAGATACGGGGATGTAAATAATGTGACCTTGACACAAATGTTCGGATAATTATAAAGGTCTTTGCATGTTCCAAGCAAAAAAAAAAAAACTTCGTGGTTTCGAATCTGTGGCCTTCCGAGAGTGAGGCGGATGCGATAACCGCTACACTAAAGATATGTTATTATTTTTAATCGAAAGAACAGGGTCAAGTAATTAAGCAATACGTGAACAAACAAACCCCTCCATAGAAAATGCATTAGACTATACTTTGCAGGCTCGTAACTCTGTTTCTACTGGAGATACGGGGATGTCCTTTGAGTATGTTATAGTCCAATTTGTCCCCCATCTAGCCATACTAAAAACATTGAGCTACGACAAACAGTAGTCGAGTAATTAAGCTAATCGTAAACAAACAAACCCCTCCATAGGAAATGCATTAGACTATACTTTGCAGGCCCATAACTCTGTGTCTACTAGAGATACGGGGATGTCCTTAGGATATGTTATAGTCCAAATTGTCCCCCATCTAACCATACTAAAAACTTTGGGCTACGACAAACAGGGGCCGAGTACTTAAGCAAAACGTAACGAAACAAACCCCCTCCATAGGAAATGCATTAGACTATACTTTGGAGGCTCGTAACTCTGTTTCTACTGGAGATACGGGGATGTCCTTTGAGTATGTTATAGTCCAATTTGTCCCCCATCTAACCATACTAAAAATTTTGAGCTACGACAAACAGGGGCCGAGTAATTAAGCTAAACGTAAACAAACAACCCGTCCATAGGAAATGCATTAGACTATATTTTGCAGGCCCATAACTCTGTGTCTACTAAAGATACGGGGATGTCCTTAGGATATGCTATAGTCCAAATTGTCCCCCATCTAACCATACTAAAAACATTGAGCTACGACAAACAAGGGCCGAGATATTAAGCAAAATGTTCGTCAACTTTGGTATCGTCTCACTTATTTTTATTATGTTACTTATGATTTTTGCACTAAACTTTGGAGGCTCATAACTCTTGTTCTACAAGAGATACTGGGATCTCCTTTGGATATGTTATAGTACTCATTGCTCCCCATACAAGGATACTTTAAACTTGAGGCTACCTCAATATCGTCGTCAACTTATTTTTTGTCTCACTTATTGTTAGAAGGTTACTTTTGATTTTTGAAAATAAACTTCGCAGGCTCGTAACTCTGGTTCTACCAGAGATACGGGGATGTAAATAATGTGACCTTGACACAAATGTTCGGATACTTATAAAGGTCTTTGCATGTTCCAAGCAAAAAAAAACTTCGCGGTTTCGAACCTGTGGCCTTCCGGGAGTGAGGCGGATGCGATAACCGCTACACTAAAGATATGTTATTAGTTTTAATTTAAAGAACAGGGTCAAGTAATTAAGCAATACGTGAACAAACAAACGCCTCCATAGGAAATGCATTAGACTATGCTTTGCAGGCCCATAACTCTGTGTCTACTAGAGATACCGGGATGTCCTTAGGATATGTTATAGTCCAATTTGTCCTTCATCTAACCATACTGAAAACATTGAGCTACGACAAACAGGGGCCGAGATATTAAGCAAAATGTTCGTCAACTTTGGTATCGTCTCACTTATTTTTATTATGTTACTTATGATTTTTGCACTAAACTTTGGAGGCTCATAACTCTTGTTCTACAAGAGATACTGGGATCTCCTTTGCATATGTTATAGTACTCTTTGCTCCCCATACAAGGATACTTTAAACTTGAGGCTACCTCAATATCGTCGTCAACTTACTTTTTGTCTCACTTATTGTTAGAAGGTTACTTTTGATTTTTGAAAATAAACTTTGCAGGCTCGTAACTCTGTTTCTACTGGAGATAAGGGGATGTCCTTTGAGTATGTTATAGACCAATTTGTCCCCCATCTAGCCATACTAAGAATTAGGGCTACGACAAACAGTAGTCGAGTAATTAAGCTAATCGTATACAAACAAACCCCTCCATAGGAAATACATTAGACTAAATTCTGGAGGCTCGTAACTCTGGTTCTACCAGAGATACGGGGATGTAAATAATGTGACCTTGACACAAATGTTCGGATAATTATAAAGGTCTTTGCATGTTCCAAGCAAAAAAAAAAACTTCGTGGTTTCGAATCTGTGGCCTTCCGAGAGTGAGGCGGATGCGATAACCGCTACACTAAAGATATGTTATTATTTTTAATCGAAAGAACAGGGTCAAGTAATTAAGCAATACGTGAACAAACAAACCCCTCCATAGAAAATGCATTAGACTATACTTTGCAGGCTCGTAACTCTGTTTCTACTGGAGATACGGGGATTTCCTTCACAGAAAAAAATGTGTTAGGAAATTGAACACAATCTCTGAACATCTTCATGCAACACTCTCCTATACATGTTCAAAAATGAGAACATGTTCAAATAGAAATCTGTTCTTTTTTCTAATGTATTCAAGCCATTTTGTGTTTGATTTTGAACGTCTTTTTATTTAAGTGTTCTGCCTCTGAACATGTCAATTATGCAGAAAATGTGTTCAGGAGCTGAACACAATCCCTGAACACCTTCATGCGACTCTCTCTACTATACATGTTCAAAAATGAGCACATGTTTAAGTGAAAATATGTTCACTTTCTAAAGTGTTCAAGACGATTTTTGTTTCGGTTTTGAACGTCTTTTACGTGTTAAGCATACACTCTAAGAAAATGGGGTGCGCTTTAACACCTTTAAAAGTAGTTTGGGTCCAAATTTGACATCATTACAGGTGTTCATTTACACCCCTGAAAGGGTTTAATAACACTTATTGAGCAATTGGTGCTATAAATTGGCGCAACAGAGGTGCAGTTTAACACCTTTTTAACTCTTATATCGAACTAAAACTTAATTTTTACTCTCACATGAGTGTTGTGCAATTCCTTAAAGGGTGAGGCATAGCGCCTTTCATAGTGTCGCATAACACCATTCAGAGTGTCTCATAACACCTTTCAGAGTGTCTCATTAACACCTTTCAGAGTGTCTCATTACACCTTTCAGAGTGTCTCATTACACCTTTCAGAGTATCGCATAACACCTTTCAGAGTGTCCCATCACCTTTCAGAGTGTCTCATAACACCTTTCAGAGTGTCTCATTACACCTTTCAGAGTGTATCATAACACCTTTCAGAGTGTCTCATAACACCTTTCAGAGTGTCTCATAACACCTTTCAGAGTGTCGCATAACACCTTTCAGAGTGTCGCATATCACCTTTCAGAGTGTCTCATAACACCTTAAAGAGTGGGTGATTTATTAGCAATCAGTGCTATATTCACAGCAAGGTTCCACTTTGAGTTAAATTAAGAGGAAAGTTCTTACATGCAGAACTATACCGCTTTAAGCAATGCTTGCAGGGCCGGATTAAGAGGGGGGCGAGGGGGCACTGGCCCCCGGGCGCAAGTCTTGTTGGGGGCGGATAGAGTTAAACTATTCCCCCTTAGGGACATTTGCTGTTCTGTTTCTTCCGACTTAAGGGGGCGGCCCCCGGTGCAAAATTGCTTAATCCGGCCCTGAATGCTAGTTCTCGCATGCAGTGTGAAACTGCATAAAATAGGCCACTTGTTCGACTTTAAATCGAGCTTAAAACTGCATGAAAAGTTGGTAATTTTTAGCGACTTAATAGCCTCTGAAAAAGGCAGGAAGTTTTTAATTAGTATAATTTCATCGGGTATTAAGTTGGTTTTGGAGGCCATAATATCCAAGCAGTAGACATAGACGTACTCCTTAAATTTACTAATCTCTTTTCACTAAGAATTTTTCGAGCACCAGAAACGCGTTTGACCTAACCTACTCTACAATATTTAAAAAAATTTAATTTTCTACTCTAATGCTTCTCAAAATAAAGATAAGACATGTCACAAAAGTTGGCGTCTATAGTCGCCCTACTAACATAGTCTCGTTTTTTTAGTGTCGCACAATACTTTTAAGAGTATCGCTTAACACTTTCAAGAGTGCAGTAGCGTTGCTAGGGTTTGAAATTTGGGGGGGGGGTTTAAGTTTATTATTCGTATATTAAAGATTTACAAACTGTTATTGATAAAGAGAACGGAACCGATCAGTTAGTGACTATGAGACAAATGTGGATGAAAGAATTTCACTCGTCTTTTATAAGTTCAGTTTCTGTTTGCTTTTAGTCCCCACTACTGTTTGATATTGAAATTCATCTCTACAAAGATGAAACTGAACGAACTTATCATAATAATTTTTTACACTATATTGCTACAAAATTTTAGGGGATACGAGCAATTTTTTGGTAGAGTTTACGGATTATTTTAAGGGGGCTAACTTTGAAATTTTAGGTGCGCTAAAGCCCCCAAAAAGACTTAGCGACGCCACTGCAAGAGTGTCGCATAACGCTTTTAAGAGTGTCACCTAACACGTTTCAGAGTGTCGCCTAACACGTTTAGCAGTGTTTTACAAAAGTACAATACCCTCTGATTACGAATTTCTTTGTTAATTTTATTTAAAGGATAAAAATATATTCTTTCATGAATATCATCTTTAAAAAATGCTTAACAATCAAGTTTTTTCAATAATTTTTACTGTTTGGATTGACTTTAATATTAAAACATCAATGAAAATGAAAGAACTTATTTTAAAAAACCCGCAGTACTATAATTTTCCATTTTTAATTTCAAAACGGTTTTTAAAAGTTTTATTTTACATCGAATTTACACCTTAAATTGGCCCCACAAAAACTAAAGGTAATAAAACTCTCTTTGGGTGTTTTTACGGTGTAAAAAATGTGTTTTCTTAAATTACACTTCCCTTTCTTAGAGTGTACGAACATGTTAAGTACAGTCGCCGCAATTAAAAACTTTCTCTCTCGCGACGTCTTGTTTCAACAATAAGCCGCAAATTATTGATCTGATACAATTGTTAAAAAAAAACTTATCGTATATTGTTGTTTTAATAAAGATTTGCGGCTTATTGTTGAAACAAGACGTCGTGAGAAAGAAAGTTTTTAATTGCGGCGACTGTACCTCTCTCATTCTACAGTCCAAGAGAGATATGTACGAGTATTTCTTACTTGTAATTAATAATTAATAGGTATTACTGTACTGAGGTTTAAGTTATTTTGCTAGTAAAAGGACTATTAAGTATTGAAATTTATTTTTGTCACGTAATAGTTACTTAAAACTTACCCACGAAAAGGATTACACCTTTAATATTCTGAAGGGCCAAGGCTCAAAAATCCTGCCCAAAAAATATGTGCTGTTACTTTCGGGATCGGTTTTCTTATTAGCACTTTAGCAGCAGTAAAGGTTGCAGACGAATTTTAGGGAATATTAAAATTTCCCAAACATAAGTAAATGGTCTCTCCTCCCTGATGCAATTGCAAAAATGCTTTGTCAGAGAGTTCGTCTCATCGTCTGCGCTTTGCCAAGAAACGTTTTCAAGGCGTAGTTTAATTAAATTCACATTCCAAATATTTATTATTTAAAAATATGCTTACAAGTCTGGGGATTATTTTAGAGGGTTCTAAGTTTGAAATTTGGGGGGGGGGGCTAAATAGGGGGCTATACCCCCCCCCCCCGAAAAAAGGCCTAGCGACGCCACTGATTCATTGAATTGTATAATTACTTCAAGTTTAAATTCATTCTTGGGCGACAAAGAAAAACCATGGATATAAAGAATGCGCGTGAGGAAATAGGTTTTCACGCTATATGATAAGCAACTTCCTATCTCCGACGGGACCTTATTCGATGTATACTCTGTTCCAGCTTTAGTCGTCATCACGCACAAAGCTACGTTACATAGAGATCTAGCTTAGAGTGTGCTGAGAACCAAAGCTGGAACAGAGTATATATCGAATAAGCTTCGTCGAAGTACGCCTTCAACTACAAGGTTACAGAACATCAAAACAAATGATCGCGTTCGCTGTTCCTAAATTTTTAACGCGTTCATTGTGAAAGTGTTAAGATTTTGTGTTCAACTGTTACAATTTTTTCAAATAGAAACAAAAATTAGAAGTTGAGCGCCAAAATTAAGCGAAGTGTTCAATAAATTACACTTTTTCATCACTTAAACATATCAAGAAACCAAAATCTGATTTTTGAACACTAAAATGTGTTCAAATCTTTAACACACTTTTTTCTGTGTTTGAGTATGTTATAGTCCAATTTGTCCCCCATCTAACCATACTAAAAACATTGAGCTACGACAAACAGTAGTCGAGTAATTAAGCTAATCGTAAACAAACAAACCCCTCCATAGGAAATGCATTAGACTATACTTTGCAGGCCCATAACTCTGTGTCTACTAGAGATACGGGGATGTCCTTAGGATATGTTATAGTCCAAATTGTCCCCCATCTAACCATACTAAAAACTTTGGGCTACGACAAACAGGGGCCGAGTACTTAAGCAAAACGTAACGAAACAAACCCCCTCCATAGGAAATGCATTAGACCATAATTTGGAGGCTCTTAACTCTGTTTCTACTGGAGATACGGGGAAGTCCTTTGAGTATGTTATAGTCTAATTTGTCCCCCATCTAACCATACTAAAAATTTTGAGCTACGACAAACAGGGGCCGAGTAATTAAGCTAAACGTAAACAAACAACCCGTCCATAGGAAATGCATTAGACTATATTTTGCAGGCCCATAATTCTGTGTCTACTAAAGATACGGGGATGTCCTTAGGATATGCTATAGTCCAAATTGTCCCCCATCTAACCATACTAAAAACATTGAGCTACGACAAACAAGGGCCGAGATATTAAGCAAAATGTTCGTCAACTTTGGTATCGTCTCACTTATTTTTATTATGTTACTTATGATTTTTGCACTAAACTTTGGAGGCTCATAACTCTTGTTCTACAAGAGATACTGGGATCTCCTTTGGTTATGTTATAGTACTCTTTGCTCCCCATACAAGGATACTTTAAACCTGAGGCTACCTCAATATCGTCGTCAACTTATTTTTTGTCTCACTTATTGTTAGAAGGTTACTTTTGATTTTTGAAAATAAACTTTGCAGGCTCGTAACTCTGGTTCTACCAGAGATACGGGGATGTAAATAATGTGACCTTGACACAAATGTTCGGATAATTATAAAGGTCTTTGCATGTTCCAAGCAAAAAAAAAAACTTCGCGGTTTCGAACCTGTGGCCTTCCGGGAGTGAGGCGGATGCGATAACCGCTACACTAAAGATATGTTATTATTTTTAATCGAAAGAACAGGGTCAAGTAATTAAGCAATACGTGAACAAACAAACGCCTCCATAGGAAATGCATTAGACTATGCTTTGCAGGCCCATAACTCTGTGTCTACTAGAGATACCGGGATGTCCTTAGGATATGTTATAGTCCAATTTGTCCTTCATCTAATCATACTGAAAACATTGAGCTACGACAAACAGGGGCCGAGATATTAAGCAAAATGTTCGTCATCTTTGGTATCGTCTCACTTATTTTTATTATGTTACTTATGATTTTTGCACTAAACTTTGGAGGCTCATAACTCTTGTTCTACAAGAGATACTGGGATCTCCTATTCATATGTTATAGTACTCTTTGCTCCCCATACAAGGATACTTTAAACTTGAGGCTACCTCAATATCGTCGTCAACTTACTTTTTGTCTCACTTATTGTTAGAAGGTTACTTTTGATTTTTGAAAATAAACTTTGCAGGCTCGTAACTCTGTTTCTACTGGAGATAAGGGGATGTCCTTTGAGTATGTTATAGACCAATTTGTCCCCCATCTAGCCATACTAAGAATTAGGGCTACGACAAACAGTAGTCGAGTAATTAAGCTAATCGTATACAAACAAACCCCTCCATAGGAAATACATTAGACTAAATTCTGGAGGCTCGTAACTCTGGTTCTACCAGAGATACGGGGATGTAAATAATGTGACCTTGACACAAATGTTCGGATAATTATAAAGGTCTTTGCATGTTCCAAGCAAAAAAAAAAAAACTTCGTGGTTTCGAATCTGTGGCCTTCCGAGAGTGAGGCGGATGCGATAACCGCTACACTAAAGATATGTTATTATTTTTAATCGAAAGAGCAGGGTCAAGTAATTAAGCAATACGTGAACAAACAAACCCCTCCATAGAAAATGCATTAGACTATACTTTGCAGGCTCGTAACTCTGTTTCTACTGGAGATACGGGGATGTCCTTTGAGTATGTTATAGTCCAATTTGTCCCCCATCTAACCATACTAAAAACATTGAGCTACGACAAACAGTAGTCGAGTAATTAAGCTAATCGTAAACAAACAAACCCCTCCATAGGAAATGCATTAGACTATACTTTGCAGGCCCATAACTCTGTGTCTACTAGAGATACGGGGATGTCCTTAGGATATGTTATAGTCCAAATTGTCCCCCATCTAACCATACTAAAAACTTTGGGCTACGACAAACAGGGGCCGAGTACTTAAGCAAAACGTAACGAAACAAACCCCCTCCATAGGAAATGCATTAGACCATACTTTGGAGGCTCTTAACTCTGTTTCTACTGGAGATACGGGGAAGTCCTTTGAGTATGTTATAGTCCAATTTGTCCCCCATCTAACCATACTAAAAACATTGAGCTACGAAAAACAGGGGCCGAGTAATTAAGCTAAACGTAAACAAACAACCCGTCCAAAGGAAATGCATTAGACTATGCTTTGCAGGCCCATAACTCTGTGTTTACTAGAGATACGGGGATGTCCTTAGGATATGTTATAGTCCAAATTGTCCCCCATCTAATCATACTAAAAACATTGAGCTACGACAAACAGGGGCCGAGATATTAAGCAAAATGTTCGTCAACTTTGGTATCGTCTCACTTATTTTTATTATGTTACTTATGATTTTTGCACTAAACTTTGGAGGCTCATAACTCTTGTTCTACAAGAGATACTGGGATCTCCTTTGGATATGTTATAGTACTCTTTGCTCCCCATGCAAGGATACTTTAAACCTGAGGCTACCTCAATATCGTCGTCAACTTACTTTTTGTCTCACTTATTGTTAGAAGGTTACTTTTGATTTTTGAAAATAAACTTTGCAGGCTCGTAACTCTGTTTCTACTGGAGATACGGGGATGTCCTTTGAGTATGTTATAGACCAATTTGTCCCCCATCTAGCCATACTAAGAATTAGGGCTACGACAAACAGTAGTCGAGTAATTAAGCTAATCGTAAACAAACAAACCCCTCCATAGGAAATACATTAGACTAAATTCTGGAGGCTCGTAACTCTGGTTCTACCAGAGATACGGGGATGTAAATAATGTGACCTTGACACAAATGTTCGGATAATTATAAAGGTCTTTGCATGTTCCAAGCAAAAAAAAAAACTTCGCGGTGTCGAACCTGTGGCCTTCCGGGAGTGAGGCGGATGCGATAACCGCTACACTAAAGATATGTTATTATTTTTAATCGAAAGAACAGGGTCAAGTAATTAAGCAATACGTGAATAAACAAACCCCTCCATAGAAAATGCATTAGACTATACTTTGCAAGGCCCATAACTCTGTGTCTACTAGAGATACCGGGAAGTCCTTAGGATATGTTATGGTCCAATTTGTCCTTCATCTAACATACTAAAAACTTTGGGTTACGACAAACAGGGGCCGAGTACTTAAGCAAAACGTAAAGAAACAAACCCCCTCCATAGGAAATGAGTTAGACTATACTTTGCAGGCTCGTAACTCTGTTTCCACTGGAGATACGGGGATGTCCTTTGAGTATGTTATAGTCGAATTTGTCCCCCATCTAACCATACTAAAAACATTGAGCTACGACAAACAGGAGCCGAGTAATTAAGCCAAACGTAAACATACAACCCGTCCATAGGAAATGCATTAGACTATACTTTGCAGGCCCATTACTCTGTTTCTACTAGAGATACGGGGATGTCCTTACGATATGTTATAGTCCAAATTGTCCCCCATCTAACCATACTAAAAACATTGAGCTACGACAAACAGGGGCCGAGATATTAAGCAAAATGTTCGTCAACTTTGGTATCGTCTCACTTATTTTTATTATGTTACTTATGATTTTTGCACTAAACTTTGGAAGCTCATAACTCTTGTTCTACAAGAGATACTGGGATCTCCTTTGGATATGTTATAGTACTCTTTGCTCCCCATACAAGGATACTTTAAACTTGAGGCTACCTCAATATCGTCGTCAACTTATTTTTTGTCTCACTTATTGTTAGAAGGTTACTTTTAATTTTTGAAAATAAACTTTGCAGGCTCGTAACTCTGTTTCTACTGGAGATACGGGGATGTCCTTTGAGTATGTTATAGACCAATTTGTCCCCCATCTAGCCATACTAAGAATTAGGGCTTCGACAAACAGTAGTCGAGTAATTAAGCTAATCGTAAACAAACAAACCCCTCAATAGGAAATACATAAGACTAAATTCTGGAGGCTGGTAACTCTGGTTCTACCAGAGATACGGGGATGTAAATAATGTGACCTTGACACAAATGTTCGGATAATTTTAAAAAAAAACTTCGCGGTTTCGAACCTGTGGCCTTCCGGGAGTGAGGCGGATGCGATAACCGCTACACTAAAGATATGTTATTATTTTTAATCGAAAGAACAGGGTCAAGTAATTAAGCAATACGTGAACAAACAAACCCCTCCATAGGAAATGCATTAGACTATGCTTTGCAGGCCCATAACTCTGTGTCTACTAGAGATACCGGGATGTCCTTAGGATATGTTATAGACCAATTTGTCCCCCATCTAGCCATACTAAGAATTAGGGCTACGACAAACAGTAGTCGAGTAATTAAGCTAATCGTAAACAAACAAACCCCTTCATAGGAAATACATTAGACTAAATTTTGGAGGCTCGTAACTCTGGTTCTACTAGAGATACGGGGATGTAAATAATGTGACCTTGACACAAATGTTCGGATAATTATAAAGAAATTTGCATGTTCCAATAAAAAAAAAACTTCGCGGTTTCGAACCTGTGGCCTTCCGGGAGTGAGGCGGATGCGATAACCGCTACACTAAAGATATGTTATTATTTTTAATCGAAAGAACAGGGTCAAGTAATTAAGCAATACGTGAACAAACAAACCCCTCCATAGAAAACGCATTAGACTATACTTTGCAGGCTCGTAACTCTGTTTCGACTGGAGATACGGGGATGTCCTTTGAGTATGTTATAGTCCAATTTGTCCCCCATCTAACCATACTAAAAACATTGAGCTACGACAAACAGTAGTCGAGTAATTAAGCTAATCGTAAACAAACAAACCCCTCCATAGGAAATGCATTAGACTATACTTTGCAGGCCCATAACTCTGTGTCTACTAAAGATAAGGGGATGTCCTTAGGATATGCTATAGTCCAAATTGTCCCCCATCTAACCATACTAAAAATATTGAGCTACGACAAACAAGGGCCGAGATATTAAGCAAAATGTTCGTCAAATGAGTCAAAATGTTGTATCTTGAAGAAGAAAAACATGTGATTTTTTCGGTACACTTTTGAATGCATTTTTTTCTGGAGAAATTTTTGACCGAATTCAGCTTAATTCCCTATAAAACACTCTTTGAAAGTGATTTCATCTCGATTTAACAATAATTAAAAATTTACCTCGATTTTTAATAACATTTTCAAAATCGACGTTTCACGGCCAAAGAAGCATACTTTGAGTATTTCTTCACTATTTTCAAATATGTTCACTGAAGCCATTATTTTTATACTTTTTGCTTTAATTCAAGCAAATGTAACGATATTCAATCAAAAAACTGTTAAAATTAAATTTTTCAATAAGAAATCGTTGTCACGGATTTTGTATCTTGAAGAAGAAAAACATGCGATTTTTTCGGTACTTTTTTGAATGCATTTTTTTCTGGAGAAAAAAGTTTTGACCGAATTCAGCTTAATTCCCTATAAAACACTCAATAAAAGTGATTTCATCTCGATTGAACAATAAATAAAAATGTACCTCGATTTTTAATAACATTTTCAAAATCGACGTTTCACGGCCAAAGAAGCATATTTTGAGTATTTCTTCACTATTTTCAAATATAACCACTGAAACCATTATTTTTATACTTTTTGCTTTAATTCAAGCAATGCAACGATATTCATTCAAAAAACTGTTAAAATTCAATTTTCAATAACAAATCGTATTCACGGATTTTGTGTCTTGAAGAAGAAAAACCTGCGATTTTTTCGGTACTTTTTTGAATGCTTTTTTTTCTGGAGAAATTTTTTTTTCTGGAGATGAAATCACTTTTAATTCGTGTTTTATAGGGAATTAAGCTGAATTCGGTCAAAAAGTTCTCCAGAAAAAAATGCATTCAAAAAAGTTCCGAAAAAATCGCAGGTTTTTCTTCTTCAAGACACAAAATCCGTGAATACGATTTCTTATTGAAAATTGAATTTTAACAGTTTTTTGAATGAATATCGTTACATTGCTTGAATTAAAGCAAAAAGTTTAAAAATAATGGTTTCAGTGGTTATATTTGAAAATAGTGAAGAAATACTCAAAATATGCTTCTTTGGCCGTGAAACGTCGATTTTGAAAATGTTATTAAAAATCGAGGTACATTTTTATTTATTGTCCTGACGAACATTTAATTTTTGGGCTTCCGTGGCTCAATGTTAGCGCGTTCGGCTGTTAATCGAAAGGTTGGTGGTTCGAGCCCATCCGGGAGCGGTGTTGTGAGGTCTCAGATGTAGCGTGAAAAGTCAAACTTTTTCCATAATACGTGATAACCATTTATTTTCTGAGCTTCCGTGGCTCAATGGTTAGCGCGTTCGGCTGTTAACCAATTGGTTGGTTTTTCGAGCCTATCCGGGAGAAGTGTTGTGACGTCTCAGATGTAACGTAAAATGTCAGAGTTTTTCCACAATATCTGACGAACATTTAATTTTTGGGCTTGCGTGGCGCAATGGTTAGCGCGTTCAGCTGTTAATCGAAAGGTTGGTGGTTCGAGCCCACCCGGGAGAGGTATTGTTGGGTCTCATATGTAGCGTTAAAAGTCAAAACTTTTCCACAATACGTGACAACCATTTAATTTCTGATCTTCCGTGGCTCAATGGTTAGCGCGTTCGGCTGTTAACCAATAGGTTGGTGGTTCGAGCCCACCCGGGAGCGGTGTTTTTGGATCTCAAATGTAACGTAAATAGCCAAAGTTTTTCCACAATACCTGACGACCATTTAATTTTTGGGCTTCCGTGGCGCAATCGTTAGCGCGTTCGGCTGTTAACAGAAAGGTTGGTGGTTCGAGCACACCCGGGAGCGGTGCTATGAGGTCTCAGATGTTACGTAAAAAGTCAAAGTTTTTCCACAATACCGGACGACCATTTAATTTTTGGGCTTCCGTGGTGCAATGGTTAGCGCGTTCAGCTGCTATTCAAAAGACTGGTGGTTTGAGCCCTCCCGGGAGCGGTGTTGTGACGTCTCAGATGTAACATAAAATGTCAGAGTTTTTCCACAATACCTGACGAACATTGAAATTTCGGGCTTCCGTGGCGCAATGGTTAGCGCGTTCAGCTGTTAATCGAAAGGTTGGTGGTTCGAGCCCACCCGGGAGAGGTGTTGTGGGGTCTCAGATGTAGCGTAAAAAGTCAAAACTTTTCCACAATACGTGACAACCATTTAATTTCTGAGCTTCCGTGGCTCAATGGTTAGCGCGTTCGGCTGTTAACTAATAGGTTAGTGGTTCGAGCCCACCCGGGAGCGGCGTTGTGGGATCTCAAATGTAACGTAGAAAGCCAAAGTTTTTCCACAATACCTGACGATCATTTAATTTTTGGGCTTCCGTGGCGCAATGGTTAGGGCGTTCGGCTGTTAACCAATAGGTTGGTGGTTCGAGCCCACCCGGGCGCGGTGTTGTGGGATCTCAAACGTAACGTGGAAAGCCAAAGTTTTTCCACAATACCTGACGACCATTTAATTTTTGGGCTTCCGTGGCGCAATGATTAGCACGTTCAGCTGTTAATCGAAAGGTTGAAGGTTCGAGCCCACCCGGGAGAGGTGTTGTGGGGTCTCAGATGTAGCGTAAAAAGTCAAAACTTTTCCACAATACGTGACAACCATTTAATTTCTGAGCTTCCGTGGCGCAATGGTTAGCGCGTTCAGCAGTTAACAAATAATTTAGTGGTTCGAGCCCACCCGGGAGCGGCGTTGTGGGATCTCAAACGTAACGTAGAAAGCCAAAGTTTTTCCACAATACCTGACGACCATTTAATGTTTGGGCTTCCGTGGCGCAATGGTTAACGCGTTCGGCTGTTAACCAATAGGTTGGTGGTTCGAGCCCACCCGGGAGCGGTGTTGTGGGATCTCAAATGTAACGTAGAAAGCCAAAGTTTTTCCACAATACGTGACGACCATTTAATTTCTGAGCTTCGTGGCTCAATGGTTAGCGCGTTCGGCTGTTAACCAATAGGTTGGTGGTTAGAGCCCATCCGGGAGCGGTGTTGTGAGGTCTCAGATGTGACGTAAAAAGTCAAGGTTTTTCCACAATACCTGACGAACATTGAATTTTTGGGCTTCCGTGGCGCAATGGTTAGCGCGTTCAGCTGTTAATCGAAAGGTTGGTGGTTCGAGCCCAACCAGGAGAGATGTTGTGGGGTCTCAGATGTAGCGTAAAAAGTCAAAACTTTTCCACAATACGTGACAACCATTTAATTTCTGAGCTTCCGTGGCTGAATGGTTAGCGCGTTCGGCTGTTAACCAATAGGTTGGTGGTTAGAGCCCGTCCGGGAGCGGTGTTGTGAGGTCTCAGATGTAACGTAAAATGTCAGAGTTTTTCCACAATACCTGACGAACATTTAATTTTTGGGCTTCCCTGGCGCAATTATTAGCGCGTTCAACTGTTAATCGAAAGGCTGGTGGTTCAGGCCCACCCGGAAGAGGTGTTGTGGGGTCTCAGATGTAGCGTAAAAAGTCAAAACTTATCCACAATACGTGACAACGATTTAATTTCTGAGCTTCCGTGGCTCAATGTTTAGCGCGTTTGGCTGTTAGCCAATAGGTTGGTGGTTCGAGCCCACCCGGGAGCGGTGTTGTGGGGTCTCAAATGTAACGTAGAAAGCCAAAGTTTTTCCACAATACCTGACGACCATTTAATTTCTGAGCTTCCGTGGCTCAATGGTTAGCGCGTTCGGCTGTTAACCAATAGTTTGGTAGTTCGAGCCCATCCGGGAGCGGTGTTGTGAGGTCTCAGATGTGACGTAAAAAGTCAAGATTTTCCACAATACCTGACGACCATTTAATTTTTGAGCTTCCGTGGCGCAATGGTTAGCGCGTTCTTCTGTTAATCGAAAGGTTGGTGGTTCGAGCCCACCCGGGAGAGGTGTTGTGGGGTCTCAGATGTAGCGTAAAAAGTCAAAAGTTTTCCACAATACGTGACAACGATTTAATTTCTGAGCTTCCGTGGCTCAATGTTTAGCGTGTTCGGCTGTTAACCAATAGGTTGGTGGTTCGGGCCCACCCGGGAGCGGTGTTGTGAGTTCTCAGATGTGACGTAAAATGTCAGAGTTTTTCCACAATACCTGACGAATATTTAATATTTGGGCTTCCTTGGCGCAATGGTTAGCGCGTTTGGCTGTTAACAGAAAGTTTGGTGGTTCGAGCACACCCGGGAGCGGTGCTATGAGGTCTCAGATGTTACGTAAAAAGTCAAAGTTTTTCCACAATACCGGACGACCATTTAATTTCAGAGCTTCCGTGGCTCAATGGCTAGCGCTTTCGGCTTTTAACCGAAATTTTGGTTTTTCGAGCCCATCCGGGAGCGTTTTGTGAGGTCTCAGATGTAACGTAAAAAGTCAGAGTTTTTCCACAATACATGACGACCATTTAATATTTAGGCTTCCGTGGCGCAATGGTTAGCGCGTTCAGCTGCTATTCAAAAGACTGGTGGTTTTAGCCCTCCCGGGAGCGGTGTTGTAACGTCTTGAATGTAACGTAAAATGTCAGAGTTTTTCCACAATACCTGACGAACATTTAATTTTTGGGCTTCCGTGGCGTAATAATTAGCGCGTTCAGCTGTTAATCGAAAGGTTGGTGGTTCGAGCCCACCCGGGAGAGGTTTTGTGGGGTCTCAGATGTAGCGTAAAATGTCAAAACTTTTCCACAATACGTAACAACCTTTTAATTTCTGAGCTTCCGTGGCTCAATGCTTAGCGCGTTCGGCTGTTAGCCAATAGGTTGGTGGTTCGAGCCCACCCGGGATCGGTGTTGTGGGATCTCAAATGTAACGTAGAAAGCCAAAGTTTTTCCACAATACCTGACGACCATTTATTTTTTGGGCTTCCTTGGCGCAATGGTTAGCGCGTTCGGCTGTTAACCGAAAGGTTGGTGGTTCGAGCCCAACCGAGAGAGGTGTTGTAGGGTCTCAGATGTAACGTAATAAGTCATAACTTATCCACAATACGTGACAACCATTTAATTTCTGAGCTTCCGTGGCTCAATGGTTAGCGCGTTCGGCTGTTAACCAATAGGTTGGTGGTTCGAGCCCACCCAGGAGCGGTGGTGTGGGATCTCAAATGTAACGTAGAAAGCCAAAGTTTTGCCACAATACCTGACGACCATTAAATTTTTGGGCTTCCTTGGCGCAATGGTTAGCGCGTTCGGCTGTTAACCGAAAGGTTGGTGGTTCGAGCCCAACCGGAATAGGTGTTGTGATGTTTCAGGTGTGACGTAAAAAGCCAAGGTTTTTTCCACAACACCTGACGACCATTTAATTTTTGGGCTTCCGTGGCGCAATGGTTAGCGCGTTCGGCTTTTAACCAATAGGTTGGTGGTTCGAGCCCATCCGGGAGCGGTGTAGTGAGGTCTCAGATGTAACGTAAAATGTCAGAGTTTTTCCACAATACCTGACGAACATTTAATTTTTGGGCTTCCTTGCCGCAATGACTAGCGCGTTCAGCTGTTAATCGAAAGGTTGAAGGTTCGAGCCCACCCGGGAGAGGTGTTGTGGGGTCTCAGATGTAGCGTAAAAAGTCAAAACTTTTCCACAATACGTGACAACCATTTAATTTCTGAGCTTCCGTGGCTCAATGGTTAGCGCGTTCGGCTGTTAACCAATAGGTTGGTGGTTCGAGCCCATCCGGGAGCGGTGTTGTGACGTCTCAGATGTGACGTAAAAAGTCAAGGTTTTTCCACAATACCGGACGACCATTTAAATTTTGGGCTTCCGTGGCGCAATCGTTAGCGCGTTCGGCTGTTAACAGAAAGGTTGGTGGTTCGAGCACACCCGGGAGCGGTGCTATGAGGTCTCAGATGTTACGTAAAAAGTCAAAGTTTTTCCACAATACCGGACGACCATTTAATTTTTGGGCTTCCGTGGTGCAATGGTTAGCGCGTTCAGCTGCTATTCAAAAGACTGGTGGTTTGAGCCCTCCCGGGAGCGGTGTTGTGACGTCTCAGATGTAACATAAAATGTCAGAGTTTTTCCACAATACCTGACGAACATTGAAATTTTGGGCTTCCGTGGCGCAATGGTTAGCGCGTTCAGCTGTTAATCGAAAGGTTGGTGGTTCGAGCCCACCCGGGAGAGGTGTTGTGGGGTCTCAGATGTAGCGTAAAAAGTGAAAACTTTTCCACAATACGTGACAACCATTTAATTTCTGAGCTTCCGTGGCTCAATGGTTAGCGCGTTCGGCTGTTAACTAATAGGTTAGTGGTTCGAGCCCACCCGGGAGCGGCGTTGTGGGATCTCAAATGTAACGTAGAAAGCCAAAGTTTTTCCACAATACCTGACGATCATTTAATTTTTGGGCTTCCGTGGCGCAATGGTTAGGGCGTTCGGCTGTTAACCAATAGGTTGGTGGTTCGAGCCCACCCGGGCGCGGTGTTGTGGGATCTCAAACGTAACGTGGAAAGCCAAAGTTTTTCCACAATACCTGACGACCATTTAATTTTTGGGCTTCCGTGGCGCAATGATTAGCACGTTCAGCTGTTAATCGAAAGGTTGAAGGTTCGAGCCCACCCGGGAAAGGTGTTGTGGGGTCTCAGATGTAGCGTAAAAAGTCAAAACTTTTCCACAATACGTGACAACCATTTAATATCTGAGCTTCCGTGGCGCAATGGTTAGCGCGTTCAGCAGTTAACAAATAATTTAGTGGTTCGAGCCCACCCGGGAGCGGCGTTGTGGGATCTCAAACGTAACGTAGAAAGCCAAAGTTTTTCCACAATACCTGACGACCATTTAATGTTTGGGCTTCCGTGGCGCAATGGTTAACGCGTTCGGCTGTTAACCAATAGGTTGGTGGTTCGAGCCCACCCGGGAGCGGTGTTGTGGGATCTCAAATGTAACGTAGAAAGCCAAAGTTTTTCCACAATACGTGACGACCATTTAATTTCTGAGCTTCGTGGCTCAATGGTTAGCGCGTTCGGCTGTTAACCAATAGGTTGGTGGTTAGAGCCCATCCGGGAGCGGTGTTGTGAGGTCTCAGATGTGACGTAAAAAGTCAAGGTTTTTCCACAATACCTGACGAACATTGAATTTTTGGGCTTCCGTGGCGCAATGGTTAGCGCGTTCAGCTGTTAATCGAAAGGTTGGTGGTTCGAGCCCAACCAGGAGAGATGTTGTGGGGTCTCAGATGTAGCGTAAAAAGTCAAAACTTTTCCACAATACGTGACAACCATTTAATTTCTGAGCTTCCGTGGCTGAATGGTTAGCGCGTTCGGCTGTTAACCAATAGGTTGGTGGTTAGAGCCCGTCCGGGAGCGGTGTTGTGAGGTCTCAGATGTAACGTAAAATGTCAGAGTTTTTCCACAATACCTGACGAACATTTAATTTTTGGGCTTCCCTGGCGCAATTATTAGCGCGTTCAACTGTTAATCGAAAGGCTGGTGGTTCAGGCCCACCCGAAAGAGGTGTTGTGGGGTCTCAGATGTAGCGTAAAAAGTCAAAACTTATCCACAATACGTGACAACCGTTCAATTTCTGAGCTTCCGTGGCTCAATGGTTAGCGCGTTCGGCTGTTAACCAATAGGTTGGTGGTTCGAGCCCACCCGGGAGCGGTGGTGTGGGATCTCAAATGTAACGTAGAAAGCCAAAGTTTTGCCACAATACCTGACGACCATTAAATTTTTGGGCTTCCTTGGCGCAATGGTTAGCGCGTTCGGCTGTTAACCGAAAGGTTGGTGGTTCGAGCCCAACCGGAAGAGGTGTTGTAGGGTCACACATGTAACGTAAAAAGTCATAACTTATCCACAATACCTGACGACCATTTAATTTCTGAGCTTCGTGGCTCAATGGTTAGCGCGTTCGGCTGTTAACCAATAGGTTGGTGGTTAGAGCCCATCCGGGAGCGGTGTTGTGAGGTCTCAGATGTGACGTAAAAAGTCAAGGTTTTTCCACAATACCTGACGAACATTGAATTTTTGGGCTTCCGTGGCGCAATGGTTAGCGCGTTCAGCTGTTAATCGAAAGGTTGGTGGTTCGAGCCCAACCAGGAGAGATGTTGTGGGGTCTCAGATGTAGCGTAAAAAGTCAAAACTTTTCCACAATACGTGACAACCATTTAATTTCTGAGCTTCCGTGGCTGAATGGTTAGCGCGTTCGGCTGTTAACCAATAGGTTGGTGGTTAGAGCCCGTCCGGGAGCGGTGTTGTGAGGTCTCAGATGTAACGTAAAATGTCAGAGTTTTTCCACAATACCTGACGAACATTTAATTTTTGGGCTTCCCTGGCGCAATTATTAGCGCGTTCAACTGTTAATCGAAAGGCTGGTGGTTCAGGCCCACCCGAAAGAGGTGTTGTGGGGTCTCAGATGTAGCGTAAAAAGTCAAAACTTATCCACAATACGTGACAACCGTTCAATTTCTGAGCTTCCGTGGCTCAATGGTTAGCGCGTTCGGCTGTTAACCAATAGGTTGGTGGTTCGAGCCCACCCGGGAGCGGTGGTGTGGGATCTCAAATGTAACGTAGAAAGCCAAAGTTTTGCCACAATACCTGACGACCATTAAATTTTTGGGCTTCCTTGGCGCAATGGTTAGCGCGTTCGGCTGTTAACCGAAAGGTTGGTGGTTCGAGCCCAACCGGAAGAGGTGTTGTAGGGTCACACATGTAACGTAAAAAGTCATAACTTATCCACAATACCTGACAACCATTTAATTTCTGAGCTTCCGTGGCTCAAAGATTAGCGCGTTCGGCTGTTTACCAATAGGTGTGTGGTTCGAGCCCATCCGGGAGCGGTTTTGTGACGTCTCAGATGTGACGTAAAAAGTCAAGGTTTTTTCCACAACACCTGACGACCATTTCATTTTTGGTCTTCCGTGGCGCAATGGTTAGCGCGTTCGGCTGTTAACCAATAGGTTGGTGGTTCGAGCCCATCCGGGAGCGGTGTTGTGAGGTCTCAGATGTAACGTAAAATGTTAAAACTTTTCCACAATATGTGACAACCACTTAAATTCTGAGCTTCCGTGGCTCAATGGTTAGCGAATTCGGCTGTTAACCAATAGGTTGGTGGTTCGAGCCCACCCGGGAGCGGTATTTTGGGATCTCAAATGTAACGTTGAAAGCCAAAATTTTTCCACAATACCTGACGACCATTTATTTTTTGGGTTTCCGTGGCGCAATGGTCAGCGCGTTCAGCTGTTAATCGAAAGGCTGGCGGTTCAAGCCCACCCGGAAGAGGTGTTGTGGGGTCTCAGATGTAGTGTAAAAAGTCAAAACCTACCCACAATACGTGACAACCATTTAATTTCTGAGCTTCCGTGGCTCAATGGTTAGCGCGTTCGGCTGTTAACCAATAGGTTGGTGGTTTGAGCCCACCCGGGACCGGTGGTGTGGGATCTCAAATGTAACGTAGAAAGCCAAAGTTTTGCCACAATACCTGACGACCATTAAATTTTTGGGCTTCCTTGGCTCAAAGGTTAGCGCGTTCGGCTGTTAACAAATAGGTGTGTGGTTCGAGCCCATCCGGGAGCGGTGTTGTGACGTCTCAGATGTGACGTAAAAAGTCAAGGTTTTTTCCACAGCACCTGACGACCATTTAATTTTTGGGCTTCCGTGGCGCAATGATTAGCGCGTTCAGCTGTTAATCGAAAGGTTGAAGGTTCGAGCCCACCCGAGAGAGGTGTTGTGGGGTCTCAGATGTAGCGTAAAAAGTCAAAACTTTTCCGCAATACGTGACAACCATTTAAATTCTGAGCTTCCGTGGCTCAATGGTTAGCGCGTTCGGCTGTTAACAGAAAGGTTGGTGGTTCGAGCACACCCGGGAGCGGTGCTATGAGGTCTCAGATGTTACGTAAAAAGTCAAAGTTTTTCCACAATACCGGACGACCATTTAATTTTTGGGCTTCCGTTGCGCAATGGTTAGCGCGTTCAGCTGCTGTTCAAAAGACTGGTGGTTTGAGCCCTCCCGGGAGCGGTGTTGTGACGTCTCAGATGTAACATAAAATGTCAGAGTTTTTCCACAATACCTGACGAACATTGAATTTTTGGGCTTCCGTGGCGCAATGGTTAGCGCGTTCAGCTGTTAATCGAAAGGTTGGTGGTTCGAGCCCACCCGGGAGAGGTGTTGTGGGGTCTCAGATGTAGCGTAAAAAGTCAAAACGTTTCCACAATACGTGACAACCATTTAATTTCTGAGCCTCCGTGGCTCAATGGTTAGCGCGTTCGGCTGTTAACCAATAGGTTAGTGGTTCGAGCCCACCCGGGAGCGGCGTTGTGGGATCTCAAATGTAACGTAGAAAGCCAAAGTTTTTCCACAATACCTGACGACCATTTAATGTTTGGGCTTCCGTGGCGCAATGGTTAACGCGTTCGGCTGTTAACCAATAGGTTGGTGGTTCGAGCCCACCCGGGAGCGGTGTTGTGGGATCTCAAATGTAACGTAGAAAGCCAAAGTTTTTCCACAATACGTGACGACCATTTAATTTCTGAGCTTCGTGGCTCAATGGTTAGCGCGTTCGGCTGTTAACCAATAGGTTGGTGGTTAGAGCCCATCCGGGAGCGGTGTTGTGAGGTCTCAGATGTGACGTAAAAAGTCAAGGTTTTTCCACAATACCTGACGAACATTGAATTTTTGGGCTTCCGTGGCGCAATGGTTAGCGCGTTCAGCTGTTAATCGAAAGGTTGGTGGTTCGAGCCCAACCAGGAGAGGTGTTGTGGGGTCTCAGATGTAACGTAAAATGTCAGAGTTTTTCCACAATACCTGACGAACATTTAATTTTTGGGCTTCCCTGGCGCAATTATTAGCGCGTTCAACTGTTAATCGAAAGGCTGGTGGTTCAGGCCCACCCGGAAGAGGTGTTGTGGGGTCTCAGATGTAGCGTAAAAAGTCAAAACTTATCCACAATACGTGACAACCATTTAATTTCTGAGCTTCCGTGGCTCAATGGTTAGCGCGTTCGGCTGTTAACCAATAGGTTGGTGGTACGAGCCCATCCGGGAGCGGTGTTGTGAGGTCTCAGATGTGACGTAAAAAGTCAAGGTTTTTTCCACAACACCTGACGACCATTTAATTTTTGGGCTTCCGTGGCGCAATGGTTAGCGCGTTCGGCTGTTAACCAATAGGTTGGTGGTTCGAGCCCATCCGGGAGCGGTGTTGTGAGGTCTCAGATGTAACGTAAAATGTCAGAGTTTTTCCACAATACCTGACGAACATTTAATTTTTGGGCTTCCGTGGCGCAATGATTAGCGCGTTCAGCTGTTAATCGAAATTTTGAAGGTTCGAGCCAACCCGGGAGAGGTGTTGTGGGGTCTCAGATGTTGCGTAAAAAGTCAAAACTTTTCCACAATACGTGACAACCATTTAATTTCTGAGCTTCCGTGGCTCAATGGTTAGCGCGTTCGGCTGTTAACCAATAGGTTGGTGGTTCGAGCCCATCCGGGAGCGGTGTTGTGAGGTCTCAGATGTGAAGTAAAAAGTCAAAGTTTTACCTCAATACCTGACGACCATTTAATATTTGGTCTCCGTTGCGCAATGGTTAGCGCGTTCGGCTGTTAGTCGAAAGGTTGGTGGTTCGAGCCCACCCGGGAGCGGTGTTGTGGGATCTCTAATGTAACGTAAAAAGCCAAAGTTTTTCCACAATACCTGACGACCATTTTTTTTTTGGGCGTCCGTGGCGCAATGGTTAGCGCGTTCGGATGTTAACCGAAAGGTTGGTGGTTCGAGCCCATCCGGGAGCGGTGTTGTGACGTCTCAGATGTTACGTAAAATGTCAGAGTTTTTCCACAATACCTGACGAACATTTATTTTTCGGGCTTGCGTGGCGCAATAATTAGCGCGTCCAGCTGTTAATCGAAAGGTTGGTGGTTCGAGCCCACCCGGGAGCGGTGTTGTGGGATCTCAAATGTAACGTAGAAAACCAAAGTTTTTCCACAATACCTGACTACCATTTAATTTTTGGGCTTCCTTGGCGCAATGGTTAGCGCGTTCGGCTGTTAACCGAAAGGATGGTGGTTCGAGCCCACCTGGGAGAAGTGTTGTAGGGTCTCAGATGTAACGTAAAAAGTCATAACTTATCCACAAAACCTAACAACCATTTAATTTCTGAGCTTCTGTGGCTCAATGGTTAGCGCGTTCGGCTGTTAACCAATTGGTTGGTGGTTCGAGCCTATCCGGGAGACGTGTTGTGACGTCTCAGATGTAACGTAAAATGTCAGAGTTTTTCCACAATACCAACGAACATTTAATTTTTGGGCTTGCGTGGCGCAATGGTTAGCGCGGTCAGCTGTTAATCGAAAGGTTGGTGGTTCGAGCCCACCCGGGAGAGGTGTTGTTGGGTCTCATATGTAGCGTAAAAAGACAAAACTTTTCCACAATACGTGACAACCATTGATTTTCTAAGCTTTCGTGGCTCAATGGTTAGCGCGTTCGGCTGTTAACCAATAGGTTGGTGGTTCGAGCCCACCCGGGAGTGGTGTTTTTGGATCTCAAATGTAACATAAATAGCCAAAGTTTTTCCACAATACCTGACGACCATTTAATTTTTGGGCGTCCGTGGCGAATGGTTAGCGGGTTCGGCTGTTAACCGAAAGGTTGGTGGTTCGAGCCCTCCCGGGAGCGGTGTTGTGACGTCTCAGATGTAACGTAAAATGTCAGAGTTTTTCCACAATACCTGACGAGCATTTAATTTTTGGGCCTCAGTGGCGCAATGGTTAGCGCGTTTAGCTGTTAACCGAAAGGTTGGTGGTTCGAGCACAAACGAGAGAGGATTTGTGGGGTCTCAGAAGTAGCGTGAAAAGTAACTTTTCAACAATACCTGACAACCATTTAATTATTGGGCGTCCGTGGCGCAATGGTTAGCGCGTTCGGCTGTTAACCAATAGGTTGGTGGTTCGAGCCCATCCGGGAGCGGTGTTGTGAGGTCTTAGATGTGACGTAAAAAGTCAAGGTTTTTCCACAATACCTGACAACCGTTTAATTTCTGAGCTTCCGTGGCGCAATGGTTAGCGCGTTCGGCTGTTAACCAATAGGTTGGTGGTTCGAGCCCATCCGGGAGCGGTGTTGTGTGATCTCAAATGTAACGTAGAAAGCCAAAGTTTTTCCACAATACCTGACGACCATTTAATTTTTGGGCCTCAGTGGCGAATGGTTAGCGCGTTCGGCTGTTAACCGAAAGGTTGGTGGTTCGAGCCCATCCGGGAGCGGTGTTGTGAGGTCTCAGATGGTAAGTAAAAAGTCAAGGTTTTACCTCAATACCTGACGAAAATTTAATTTTTGGGCTACAGTGGCGCAATGGTCAGCGCGTTCAGCTGTTAACCGAAAGGTTGGTGGTTCGAGCCCGCCCGGAAGAGGTATTGTGTGGTCTCAGATGTAGCGTAAAAAGTCAAAACTTTTCCACAATACGTGACAACCATTTAATTTCTGAGCTTCCGTGGCTCAATGGTTAGCGCGTTCGGCTGTTAATCGAAAGGTTGGTGGTTCGAGCCCATCCGGGAGCGGTATTGTGAGGTCTCAGATGTAGCGTGAAAAGTCAAACTTTTTCCATAATACGTGATAACCATTTATTTTCTGAGCTTCCGTGGCTCAATGGTTAGCGCGTTCGGCTGTTAACCAATAGGTTGGTGGTTCGAGCCCACCCGGGAGCGGTGTTTTGGGATCTCAAATGTAACGTAAATAGCCAAAGTTTTTCCACAATACCTGACGACCATTTAATTTTTGGGCCTCAGTGGCGCAATGGTTAGCGCGTTTAGCTGTTAACCGAAAGGTTGGTGGTTCGAGCACAAACGAGAGAGGATTTGTGGGGTCTCAGAAGTAGCGTGAAAAGTAACTTTTCAACAATACCTGACAACCATTTAATTATTAGGCGTCCGTGGCGCAATGGTTAGCGCGTTCGGATGTTAACCGAAAGGTTGGTGGTTCGAGCCCATCCGGGAGCGGTGTTGTGACGTCTCAGATGTAACGTAAAATGTCAGAGTTTTTCCAAAACACCTGACGAACATTTAACTTTTGGGCTTCCGTGGCGCAATGGTTAGCGCGTTCAGCTGTTAATCGAAAGGTTGGTGGTTCGAGCCCACCCGGAAGAGGTATTGTGTGGTCTCAGATGTAGCGTAAAAAGTCAAAACTTTTCCACAATACGTGACAACCATTTAATTTCTGAGCTTCCGTGGCTCAATGGTTAGCGCGTTCGGCTGTTAATCGAAAGGTTGGTGGTTCGAGCCCATCCGGGAGCGGTATTGTGAGGTCTCAGATGTAGCGTGAAAAGTCAAACTTTTTCCATAATACGTGATAACCATTTATTTTCTGAGCTTCCGTGGCTCAATGGTTAGCGCGTTCGGCTGTTAACCAATAGGTTGGTGGTTCGAGCCCACCCGGGAGCGGTGTTTTGGGATCTCAAATGTAACGTAAATAGCCAAAGTTTTTCCACAATACCTGACGACCATTTAATTTTTGGGCCTCAGTGGCGCAATGGTTAGCGCGTTTAGCTGTTAACCGAAAGGTTGGTGGTTCGAGCACAAACGAGAGAGGATTTGTGGGGTCTCAGAAGTAGCGTGAAAAGTAACTTTTCAACAATACCTGACAACCATTTAATTATTGGGCGTCCGTGGCGCAATGGTTAGCGCGTTCGGCTGTTAACCAATAGGTTGGTGGTTCGAGCCCATCCGGGAGCGGTGTTGTGAGGTCTTAGATGTGACGTAAAAAGTCAAGGTTTTTCCACAATACCTGACAACCGTTTAATTTCTGAGCTTCCGTGGCGCAATGGTTAGCGCGTTCGGCTGTTAACCAATAGGTTGGTGGTTCGAGCCCATCCGGGAGCGGTGTTGTGTGATCTCAAATGTAACGTAGAAAGCCAAAGTTTTTCCACAATACCTGACGACCATTTAATTTTTGGGCTTCCTTGGCGCAATGGTTAGCGCGTTCGGCTGTTAACCGAAAGGTTGGTGGTTCGACCCCATCCGGGAGCGGTGTTGTGAGGCCTCAGATGTGAAGTAAAAAGTCAAAGTTTTACCTCAATACCTGACGAAAATTTAATTTTTGGGCTTCAGTGGCGCAATGGTTAGCGCGTTCGGCTATTAACCAATAGGTTGGTGGTTCGAGCCCATCCGGGAGAAGTGTTGTGACGTCTCAGATGTAACGTAAAATGTCAGAGTTTTTCCACAATACCTGACGAACATTTAATTTTTGGGCTTCAGTGGCGCGATGGTCAGCGCGTTCAGCTGTTAACCGAAAGGTTGGTGGTTCGAGCCCAAACGAGAGAGGTTTTGTGGGGTCTCAGATGTAGCGTGAAAAGTCGTAACTTTTCAACAATACCTGACAACCATTTAATTTCTGAGCTTCCGTGGCTCAATGGTTAGCGCGTTCGGCTGTTAACCAGTAGGTTGGTGGTTCTAGCCCATCCGGGAGCGGTGTTGTGATGTCTCAGATGTAACGTAAAATGTCAGAGTTTTTCCACAATACCTGACGAACATTTAATTTTTGGGCTTCCGTGGCGCAATGGTTAGCGCGTTCAGCTGTTAATCGAAAGGTTGGTGGTTCGAGCTCACCCGGGAGAGGTGTTTTGAGGTCTCAGATGTAGCGTGAAAAGTCAAACTTTTTCCATAATACGTGATAACCATTTATTTTCTGATCTTTCGTGGCTCAATGGTTAGCGCGTTCGTCTGTTAACCAATAGCTTGGTGGTTCGAGCCCACCCGGGAGCGGTGTTTTTGGATCTCAAATGTAACGTAAATAGCCAAAGTTTTTCCGCAATACCTGACGACCATTTTTTTGGGCGTCCGTGGCGCAATGGTTAGCGCGTTCGGCTGTTAACCGAAAGGTTGGTGGTTCGAGCCCAACCGGAAGAGGTGTTGTAGGGTCTCAGATGTAACGTAAAAAGTCATAACTTATCCACAATACCTGACAAGCATTTGATTTCTGAGCTTCCGTGGCTCAAAGGTTAGCGCGTTCGGCTGATAACAAATAGGTTGGTGGTTCGAGCCCATCCGGGAGCGGTGTTGTGAGGTCTCAGATGTGACGTAAAAAGTCAAGGTTTTTTCCACAACACCTGACGACCATTTAATTTTTGGGCTTCCGTGGCGCAATGGTTAGCGCGTTCGGCTGTTAACCAATAGGTTGGTGGTTCGAGCCCATCCGGGAGCGGTGTTGTGAGGTCTCAGATGTAACGTAAAATGTCAGAGTTTTTCCACAATACCTGACGAACATTTAATTTTTGGGCTTCCGTGGCGCAATGATTAGCGCGTTCAGCTGTTAATCGAAAGGTTGGTGGTTCGAGCCAACCCGGGAGAGGTGTTGTGGGGTCTCAGATGTAGCGTAAAAAGTCAAAACTTTTCCACAATACGTGACAACCATTTAATTTCTGAGCTTCCGTGGCTCAATGGTTAGCGCGTTCGGCTGTTAACCAATAGGTTGGTGGTTCGAGCCCATCCGGGAGCGGTGTTTTTGGATCTCAAATGTACCGTAAATAGCCAAAGTTTTTCCACAATACCTGACGACCATTTAATTTTTGGGCCTCAGTGGCGAATGGTTAGCGCGTTCGGCTGTTAACCGAAAGGTTGGTGGTTCGAGCCCATCCGGGAGCGGTGTTGTGAGGTCTCAGATGTGAAGTAACAAGTTGGGAAAACCAAAATATTACCTCTCCGAGTCAAGACGACTACTTACAAACTTATTTACCCAGATATGGAAATGTTTCTTAAGTTAAAATGTATGAAATATTAAAGCAGTATACAAAGCATAGCAAATATACTGTAAATCAGACGACATTTTACATCCAATAATGATATACTTGTACACATTAAAATCATCCGATGGGGGAGAAACGGGAAATGAAGAGATAAAACTTTGGAGGGATACTACCTTTACGTGTTTGTAAAGGCCCAATTTTCTACTCCTCAACTGTATGCCCTCTATGTTCAAAGCCATATTCACAACAGGGTTGCCATATAAACACTATCCTCTCGTTTCACCTCAACGATTTTCTTAGTTTGTCAACATGACTGTTAACGTTAAGCTTATTTGTGGCTACACACACTAAAAGTAAATGCGTACCATAAAAAGCATGAAAACACGAAGCTATTATCCGATTACGATCAGACCTTTCACTGGTCTGGGCTGCGTTCAGCAGAGCTCACCAAAAAAGACAGCGGATTTTGGAAATGTTTACCGGTGAGCTCTGTCGTCATAGCTTCTCTCCGGTCATCGGCGTTTTATAAATGACGCTAGCGCAATAAAGCGTGCAAGGTACCAAGGCTTAACAAAAATTGTATGATAACATATTTATATAGATAGATAACAACTTTTATAATTAAAATTAGAAACTAGCATATCTCTCAAAATTCTCGCGTGATCAACTGGTTTCACGCCAATTAAATAGCTATAGTCCCAAAGAGCTATTTATATTAATTCATCCATGGATTTTTCGCCAAGCTGAGAACTACACGTTTTACGTCACGTTATCCAAAAAGCCGACTATTTTCTTTGAGGACCGCGCTAGCTCAGCGCTAAGCACCGTGACGTCAAAATTCAAAAACAAAATCCCGTCATGTAGGACACTGTTAACAGCGCTGGGCTCTGCTGAACGCGGCCCAGATTTCCACCATGTTTATAATATCTAAGCCTAAAGTGTACTTAACTTTCGGCTCACTCTGAACCGTTAACGTCTCTGCATTACAGAAACGAAATCCAAACCCAAGCGTTTACTTTTTGGTTCACTAGGCCTATTGACAAATCAAAGTTCATTTGACCAACATAGTAGCATTGTACTTGAATTCACTTTAGAAAGGATTATGGTATAAACAGATGTAGTATAGCTTAGGTAATATATAAACATCCATTTTAAATAATAATATTAAAAAACTATTTTGGAATATCAAAATGAAATAGAGCTTTAAAGCTACAAAAGTACTAAATGCATCATAATTACGAAAAGTATTTCCACATATTCACTTTATATTAAGGATAAAGGGAATATTATGGTTCTGTAGGATTCCTTTACACATCAAAACAAAACGAACTTCTAACGCAGCGCACTACTGTAACAACGGACGGACACACACAGACAAAAGCATAGACTGCTTTTTAACTCTTTCCGTATTAATTTTGAATTGAGAAACAAGATTATCTTAAATATTGAAATGAATATAATTAATATTTAATATTTTCTTCGCTAGTTATTCGCCTTATTGAACGTTACATCGTTTTAAAAAAGAACAATTAAACATTCTTGAGAGACTTGACTAATATTGGCGTTTGAAATGAAGCATACGCCGGTTGCTTCGCCTTATTCAAATAGGTAGTATATAAGGGTGTCGAACTACAGTTAAAAGCAAGAACAACCGCAATTGCGAAAACCTATCGTGGACAACCCACGCTAGGGAGGCTAGACGTTTCTCGTAACCCTAGCTGATCGCCGCGAATGTCTTAAACCAAACGATGACGATGGAGTAGAAGCCAGGTGTGCAGACTGGTGTCCATGTGGGATGGACAAAAACAAAGACCAGAAGATGGTGGTGTAGAAGCCAGGTGTACAGACTGGTGTCCATGTGGTATGGACAAAAACAAAGACCAGAAGATGGTGGTGTTAGAAGCCAGTGTGTACAGACTGGTGTCCATGTGGGATGGACAATGACCAGAAGATGGTGGTGTTAGAAACCAGTAAGTACAGACTGGTGTCCATGTGCGATGGACAAAAACGAAGACCAGAAGATGGTGGTGTTAGAAGCCAGTGTGTACAGACTGGTGTCCATGTGGGATGGACAATGACCAGAAGATGGTGGTGTTAGAAGCCAGTGTGTACAGACTGGTGTCCATGTGGGATTGACGAAGGCCATAAGATGGTGGTGATTAGAAGCCTGTAAGTACAGACTGGTGTCCGTGTGGGATGGACAAAGACCAGAAGATGGTGGTGTGAGAACTCGCCATAGAGTAGCCATTTCCGTGACTGTGAAAGCAGTTCGGAAATGGCGAACACGTTTGCTCCGATTTGGAAACTGCGAACGCGGTCACGTGGGTGTAACAACAGACACACACACAGACACACAGACACACAGACACACACACAGACAGACACACACGATCGTTACAGAACCTCTCCGTGACATACGTCACTCGGAGAGGTAAAAAGTCAAGGTTTTACCTCAATACCTGACGAAAATTTAATTTTTGGGCTACAGTGGCGCAATGGTCAGCGCGTTCAGCTGTTAACCGAAAGGTTGGTGGTTCGAGCCCTCCCGGGAGCGGTGTTGTGACGTCTCAGATGTAACGTAAAATGTCAGAGTTTTTCCAAAACACCTGACGAACATTTAACTTTTGGGCTTCCGTGGCGCAATGGTTAGCGCGTTCAGCTGTTAATCGAAAGGTTGGTGGTTCGAGCCCGCCCGGAAGAGGTATTGTGTGGTCTCAGATGTAGCGTAAAAAGTCAAAACTTTTCCACACTACGTGACAACCATTTAATTTCTCAGCTTCCGTGGCTCAATGGTTAGCGCGTTCGGCTGTTAACCAATAGGTTGGTGGTTCGAGCCCACCCGGGAGCGGTGTTTTGGGATCTCAAATGTAACGTAAATAGCCAAAGTTTTTCTACAATACCTGACGACCATTTAATTTTTGGGCCTCAGTGGCGCAATGGTTAGCGCGGTCAGCTGTTAACCGAAAGGTTGGTGGTTCGAGCCCACCCGGGAGAGGTGTTGTGGGGTCTCAAATGTAACGTAGAAAGCCAAAGTCTTTCCACGATACCTGACAACCGTTTAATTTCTGAGCTTCCGTGGCTCAATGGTTAGCGCGTTCAGCTGTTAAGCAATAGGTTGGTGGTTCGAGCCCAAACGAGAGAGGATTTGTGGGGTCTCAGAAGTAGCGTGAAAAGTCGTAACTTTTCAACAATACCTGACAACCATTTAATTATTGGGCGTCCGTGGCGCAATGGTTAGCGCGTTCGGCTGTTAACCAATAGGTTGGTGGTTCGAGCCCATCCGGGAGCGGTGTTGTGAGGTCTTAGATGTGACGTAAAAAGTCAAGGTTTTTACACAATATCTGACGAGCATCTAATTTTTGGGCTTCCGTGGCGCAATGGTTAGCGCGTTCAGCTGTTAATCGAAAGGTTGGTGGTTCGAGCCCACCCGGGAGAGGTGTTGTGGGGTCTCAAATGTAACGTAGAAAGCCAAAGTTTTTCCACAATACCTGACAACCGTTTAATTTCTGAGCTTCCGTGGCTCAATGGTTAGCGCGTTCAGCTGTTAACCAATAGGTTGGTGGTTCGAGCCCACCCGGGAGCGGTGTTGTGTGATCTCAAATGTAACATAGAAAGCCAAAGTTTTTCCACAATACCTGACGACCGTTTAATTTTTGGGCTTCCGTGGCGCAATGGTTAGCGCGTTCGGCTGTTAACCGAAAGGTTGGTGGTTCGAGCCATCCGGGAGCGGTGTTGTGAGGCCTCAGATGTGAAGTAAAAAGTCAAAGTTTTACCTCAATACCTGACGAAAATTTAATTTTTGGGCTTCAGTGGCGCAATGGTTAGCGCGTTCGGCTATTAACCAATAGGTTGGTGGTTCGAGCCCATCCGGGAGAAGTGTTGTGACGTCTCAGATGTAACGTAAAATGTCAGAGTTTTTCCACAATACCTGACGAACATTTAATTTTTGGGCTTCAGTGGCGCAATGGTCAGCGCGTTCAGCTGTTAACCGAAAGGTTGGTGGTTCGAGCCCAAACGAGAGAGGTTTTGTGGGGTCTCAGATGTAGCGTGAAAAGTCGTAACTTTTCAACAATACCTGACAACCATTTAATTTCTGAGCTTCCGTGGCTCAATGGTTAGCGCGTTCGGCTGTTAACCAATAGGTTGGTGGTTCTAGCCCATCCGGGAGCGGTGTTGTGATGTCTCAGATGTAACGTAAAATGTCAGAGTTTTTCCACAATACCTGACGAACATTTAATTTTTGGGCTTCCTTGGCGCAATGGTTAGCGCGTTCAGCTGTTAATCGAAAGGTTGGTGGTTCGAGCCCACCCGGAAGAGGTGATGTGGGGTCTCAGATGTAGCGTAAAAAGTCAAAACTTTTCCACAATACGTGACAACCATTTAATTTCTGAGCTTCAGTGGCGCAATGGTCAGCGCGTTCAGCTGTTAACCGAAAGGTTGGTGGTTCGAGCCCTCCCGGGAGCGGTGTTGTGACGTCTCAGATGTAACGTAAAATGTCAGAGTTTTTCCAAAACACCTGAAGAACATTTAACTTTTGGGCTTCCGTGGCGCAATGGTTAGCGCGTTCAGCTGTTAATCGAAAGGTTGGTGGTTCGAGCCCGCCCGGAAGAGGTATTGTGTGGTGTCAGATGTAGCGTAAAAAGTCAAAACTTTTCCACAATACGTGACAACCATTTAATTTCTCAGCTTCCGTGGCTCAATGGTTAGCGCGTTCGGCTGTTAATCGAAAGGTTGGTGGTTCGAGCCCATCCGGGAGCGGTGTTGTGAGGTCTCAGATGTAGCGTGAAAAGTCAAACTTTTTCCATAATACGTGATAACCATTTATTTTCTGAGCTTCCGTGGCTCAATGGTTAGCGCGTTCGGCTGTTAACCAATAGGTTGGTGGTTCGAGCCCACCCGGGAGCGGTGTTTTGGGATCTCAAATGTAACGTAAATAGCCAAAGTTTTTCCACAATACCTGACGACCATTTAATTTTTGGGCCTCAGTGGCGCAATGGTTAGCGCGTTCAGCTGTTAACCGAAAGGTTGGTGGTTCGAGCCCACCCGGGAGAGGTGTTGTGGGGTCTCAAATGTAACGTAGAAAGCCAAAGTCTTTCCACAATACCTGACAACCGTTTAATTTCTGAACTTCCGTGGCTCAATGGTTAGCGCGTTCAGCTGTTAAGCAATAGGTTGGTGGTTCGAGCCCAAACGAGAGAGGATTTGTGGGGTCTCAGAAGTAGCGTGAAAAGTCGTAACTTTTCAACAATACCTGACAACCATTTAATTATTGGGCGTCCGTGGCGCAATGGTTAGCGCGTTCGGCTGTTAACCAATAGGTTGGTGGTTCGAGCCCATCCGGGAGCGGTGTTGTGAGGTCTTAGATGTGACGTAAAAAGTCAAGGTTTTTACACAATATCTGACGAGCATCTAATTTTTGGGCTTCCGTGGCGCAATGGTTAGCGCGTTCAGCTGTTAATCGAAAGGTTGGTGGTTCGAGCCCACCCGGGAGCGGTGTTGTGTGATCTCAAATGTAACGTAGAAAGCCAAAGTTTTTCCACAATACCTGACGACCATTTAATTTTTGGGCTTCCGTGGCGCAATGGTTAGCGCGTTCGGCTGTTAACCGAAAGGTTGGTGGTTCGAGCCCATCCGGGAGCGTTTTGTGAGAGTTGATAGAATGCCGTATCTACAGTAGAAACAGAGTTACGAGCCTGCAAAGTATAGTCTAATGCATTTTCTATGGAGGGGTTTGTTTGTTCATGTATTGCTTAATTACTTGACCCTGTTCTTTCGATTAAAAATAATAACATATCTTTAGTGTAGCGGTTATCGCATCCGCCTCACTCCCGGAAGGCCACAGGTTCGAAACGGCGAAGTTTTTTTTTATAATTATCCGAACATTTGTGTCAAGGTCACATTATTTACATCCCCGTATCTCTGGTAGAACCAGAGTTACGAGCCTCCAGAATTTAGTCTAATGTATTTCCTATGGAGGGGGTTTGTTTGTTTACGATTAGCTTAATTACTCGACTACTGTTTGTCGTAGCCCTAATTCTTAGTATGGCTAGATGGGGGACAAATTGGTCTATAACATACTCAAAGGACATCCCCGTATCTCCAGTAGAAACAGAGTTACGAGCCTGCAAAATTTATTTTCAAAAATCAAAAGTAACCTTCTAACAATAAGTGAGACAAAAAATAAGTTGACGACGATATTGCGGTAGCCTCAAGTTGAAAGTATCCTTGTATGGGGAGCAATGAGTACTATAACATATCCAAAGGAGATCCCAGTATCTCTTGCAGAACAAGAGTTATGAGCCTCCAAAGTTTAGTGCAAAAATCATAAGTAACATAATAAAAATAAGTGAGACGATACCAAAGTTGACGAACATTTTGCTTAATATCTCGGACCCTGTTTATCCTAGCTCAATGTTTTTAGTATGGTTAAATGGGGGACAATTTGTACTATAAAATATCCTAAGGACATCCCCGTATCTCTAGTAGACACAGAGTTATGGGCCTGCAAAGTACAATCTAATGCATTTGCTATGGACGGGTTGTTTGTTTACGTTTAGCTTAATTACTCGGCCCCTGTTTGTCGTAGCTCAATGTTTTTAGTATGGTTAGATGGGGGACAAATTGGACTATAAAATACTCAAAGGACATCCCCGTATCTCCAGTAGAAACAGAGTTACGAGCCTGCAAAGTATAGTCTAATGCATTTTCTATGGAGGGGTTTGTTTGTTCACGTATTGCTTAATTACTTGACCCTGTTCTTTCGATTAAAAATAATAACATATATTTAGTGTAGCGGTTATCGCATCCGCCTCACTCCCGGAAGGCCACAGGTTCGAAACCGCGAAGTTTTTTTTTTTTGCTTGGAACATGCAAAGACCTTTATAATTATCCGAACATTTGTGTCAAGGTCACATTATTTACATCCCCGTATCTCTGGTAGAACCAGAGTTACGAGCCTCCAGAATTCAGTCTAATGTATTTCCTATGGAGGGGTTTGTTTGTTTACGATTAGCTTAATTACTCGACTACTGTTTGTCGTAGCTCAATGTTTTTAGTATGGTTAGATGGGGGACAAATTGGACTATAACATACTCAAAGGACATCCCCGTATCTCCAGTAGAAACAGAGTTACGAGCCTGCAAAGTATAGTCTAATGCATTTTCTATGGAGGGGTTTGTTTGTTCACGTATTGCTTAATTACTTGAACCTGTTCTTTCGATTAAAAATAATAACATATATTTAGTGTAGCGGTTATCGCATCCGCCTCACTCCCGGAAGGCCACAGGTTCGAAACCGCGAAGTTTTTTTTTTTTGCTTGGAACATGCAAAGACCTTTATAATTATCCGAACATTTGTGTCAAGGTCACATTATTTACATCCCCGTATCTCTGGTAGAACCAGAGTTACGAGCCTGCAAAGTTTATTTTCAAAAATCAAAAGTAACCTTCTAACAATAAGTGAGACAAAAAATAAGTTGACGACGATATTGAGGTAGCCTCAAGTTTAAAGTATCCTTGTATGGGGAGCAAAGAGTACTATAACATTTCCAAAGGAGATCCCAGTATCTCTTGTAGAACAAGAGTTATGAGCCTCCAAAGTTTAGTGCAAAAATCATAAGTAACATAATAAAAATAAGTGAGACGATACCAAAGTTGACGAACATTTTGCTTAATATCTCGGCCCTTGTTTGTCGTAGCTCAATGTTTTTAGTATGGTTAGATGGGGGACTATTTGGACTATATCATATCCTAAGGACATCCCCGTATCTCTTGTAGACACAGAGTTATGGGCCTGCAAAGTATAGTCTAATGCATTTCCTATGGACGGGTTGTTTGTTTACGTTTAGCTTAATTACTCGGCCCCTGTTTGTCTCAATGTTTTTAGTATGGTTAGATGGGGGACAAATTGGACTATAAAATACTCAAAGGACATCCCCGTATCTCCAGTAGAAACAGAGTTACGAGCCTGCAAAGTATAGTCTAACTCATTTCCTATGGAGGGGGTTTGTTTCTTTACGTTTTGCTTAAGTACTCGGCCCCTGTTTGTCGTAGCCCAAAGTTTTTAGTATGGTTAGATGAAGGACAGATTGGACTATAACATATCCTAAGGACATCCCGGTATCTCCAGTAGAAACAGAGTTACGAGCCTGCAAAGTTTATTTTCAAAAATCAAAAGTAACCTTCTAACAATAAGTGAGACAAAAAATAAGTTGACGACGATATTGAGTTAGCCTCAAGTTTAAAGTATCCTTGTATGGGGAGCAAAGATAACTATAACATATCCAAAGGAGATCCCAGTATCTCTTGTAGAACAAGAGTTATGAGCCTCCAAAGTTTAGTGCAAAAATCATAAGTAACATAATAAAAATAAGTGAGACGATACCAAAGTTGACGAACATTTTGCTTAATATCTCGGCCCTTGTTTGTCGTAGCTCAATGTTTTTAGTATGGTTAGATGGGGGACAAATTGGACTATAACATACTCAAAGGACATCCCCGTATCTCCAGTAGAAACAGAGTTACGAGCCTGCAAAGTATAGTCTAACTCATTTCCTATGGAGGAGTTTGTTTGTTCACGTTTTGCTTAATTACTTGACCCTGTTCTTTCGATTAAAAATAATAACATATCTTTAGTGTAGCGGTTATCGCATCCGCCTCACTCCCGGAAGGCCACAGGTTCGAAACCGCGAAGTTTTTTTTTATAATTATCCGAACATTTGTGTCAAGGTCACATTATTTACATCCCCGTATCTCTGGTAGAACCAGAGTTACGAGCCTCCAGAATTCAGTCTAATGTATTTCCTATGGACTGGTTTGTTTGCTTACGATTAGCTTAATTACTCGACTACTGTTTGTCGTAGCTCAATGTTTTTAGTATGGTTAGATGGGGGACAAATTGGACTATAACATACTCAAAGGACATCCCCGTATCTCCAGTAGAAACAGAGTTACGAGCCTGCAAAGTATAGTCTAATGCATTTTCTATGGAGGGGTTTGTTTGTTCACGTATTGCTTAATTACTTGACCCTGTTCTTTCGATTAAAAATAATAACATATATTTAGTGTAGCGGTTATCGCATCCGCCTCACTCCCGGAAGGCCACAGGTTCGAAACCGCGAAGTTTTTTTTTTTGCTTGGAACATGCAAAGACCTTTATAGTTATCCGAACATTTGTGTCAAGGTCACATTATTTACATCCCCGTATCTCTGGTAGAACCAGAGTTACGAGCCTGCAAAGTTTATTTTCAAAAATCAAAAGTAACCTTCTAACAATAAGTGAGACAAAAAATAAGTTGACGACGATATTGAGGTAGCCTCAAGTTTAAAGTATCCTTGTATGGGGAGCAAAGAGTACTATAACATTTCCAAAGGAGATCCCAGTATCTCTTGTAGAACAAGAGTTATGAGCCTCCAAAGTTTAGTGCAAAAATCATAAGAAACATAATAAAAATAAGTGAGACGATACCAAAGTTGACGAACATTTTGCTTAATATCTCGGCCCTTGTTTGTCGTAGCTCAATGTTTTTAGTATGGTTAGATGGGGGACAATTTGGCCTATAACATATCCTAAGGACATCCCCGTATCTCTTGTAGACACAGAGTTATGGGCCTGCAAAGTATAGTCTAATGCATTTCCTAAGGACGGGTTGTTTGTTTACGTTTAGCTTAATTACTCGGCCCCTGTTTGTCGTAACTCAATGTTTTTAGTATGGTTAGATGGGGGACAAATTGGACTATAACATACTCAAAGGACATCCCCGTATCTTCAGTGGAAACAGAGTTACGAGCCTGCAAAGTATAGTCTAACTCATTTCCTATGGAGGGGGTTTGTTTCTTTACGTTTCGCTTAAGTACACGGCCCCTGTTTGTCGTAGCCCAAAGTTTTTAGTATGGTTAGATGAATGACAAATTGGACTATAACATATCCTAAGGACATCCCGGTATCTCTAGTAGATACAGAGTTATGGGCCTTGCAAAGTATAGTCTAATGCATTTTCTATGGAGGGGTTTGTTTGTTCACGTATTGCTTAATTACTTGACCCTGTTCTTTCGATTAAAAATAATAACATATCTTTAGTGTAGCGGTTATCGCATCCGCCTCACTCCCGGAAGGCCACAGGTTCGAAACCGCGAAGTTTTTTTTTTGCTTGGAACATGCAAAGACCTTTATAATTATCCGAACATTTGTGTCAAGGTCACATTATTTACATCCCCGTATCTATGGTAGAACCAGAGTTACGAGCCTGCAAAGTTTATTTTCAAAAATCAAAAGTAACCTTCTAACAATAAGTGAGACAAAAAATAAGTTGACGACGATATTGAGGTAGCCTCAAGTTTAAAGTATCCTGGTATGGGGAGCAAAGAGTACTATAACATTTCCAAAGGAGATCCCAGTATCTCTTGTAGAACAAGAGTTATGAGCCTCCAAAGTTTAGTGCAAAAATCATAAGTAACATAATAAAAATAAGTGAGACGATACCAAAGTTGACGAACATTTTGCTTAATATCTCGGCCCTTGTTTGTCGTAGCTCAATGTTTTTAGTATGGTTAGATGGGTGACAATTTGGACTATAACACATCCTAAGGACATCCCCGTATCTCTAGTAGACACAGAGTTATGGGCCTGCAAAGTATAGTCTAATGCATTTTCTAAGGACGGGTTGTTTCTTTACGTTTCGCTTAAGTACTCGGCCCCTGTTTTTCGTAGCCCAAAGTTTTTAGTATGGTTAGATGAATGACAAATTGGACTATAACATATCCTAAGGACATCCCGGTATCTCTACACTGTTAGAAAAAAAGGTGTTTCATGGGTGTTTGAAAATACCTTGAGGTGTTTATACACTCTTTTTGGAGTGTTTTTTAACTGAGATGGTGTTTTCTCCGTAAAAAGGTGCTAGTTGACTCTTTTAAGGTATTTTTTAAGGAAATGGTGATTCACTGGTATGTAGACACACCTTTAGGTGTTAATTGACCCTTATTAAATTGTTTTTTAGACGGAAGTAGTGTTTTTAATATTAATCTGTTCGAATGGTGCGAATAAGCACCTTTGGGCTTATTTTTACACATTTTTAGCTGATATGGGGTTTTTTTTAAGTGAAAGGTTATTGATATGAGCTTAGAGGGAAATAATCTACTAATTCTACCTGCATAGTTAAGCATCCTAAAAATAACCCAAAGATTTTAAAAATCTTAATTATTTAACATTTCTTGGGACTAGCTTATTCTAATATTTGAAGGAATTTATACTTATTTTGATTTTTCAATCATTGGAAAATAATTCTCGAAGAGTTCAATATGCTGGAATGTCTTGGAATTAGAGTAATTAATAATATTATCACTTGAATTTCCCCTTGACACAGGTTTTTCTCTCTCCGAGTGACGATGACGTCACGGAGAGGTATTACACTGGACGTATCTGTGTGTCTGAGATGAAACAAAGCTTTATAGCTACACAACTACTAAAAGAATCGTAATGCCGAAAAGTATTTAAAATATTTCCATTTAATATTCTGCAAAAAGTAAATGTTATCGTTTTGTAAGAGATCTTATCATCCTACTCGCTTTATATTAACTTTGATATGCGTGTTGTGTCTCGATTCAGATGCAATCTTCATTACTCGTTCTAAATAAACTCTGTTTTTTGTCATTCCAAAGAAAGAAGTTTATCTTAAATAATTAAATAAATATAAGTAATATGAATTATTTTAATTGACAGTAGTTTACGTTAATTATAGTTAGGTCGGTTTAAGAAATTTAATTCCTAAAATAATTTTAAACATAGCTATATATAAAGTTATACTTCTAGGAAACACCTATATCAGAACTTTTGTAAATTTTGGGTATATAAGGTGATTGATTCACACTAAGAGATAAGAAATGCGCAATTGCGTCAACCTTTGGTGGAAGCTCTGCCATTAGGAGGCTAGACGTTTCTCATGTCTCACTTGTGGCATATGTGGTGTAAACGAAAGACTAGTGCATGGTGTTGTTTTTAGAAACCATTAAATACCGGTTAGCATTGGGTGAAACAATTGGTTGTTAGACAGCAGATGAAGGTGTAACGGATAGTTAATGATTGACGTTAAATGAGATGGATATTGCAACGAAGTAATATTTTCCGAATTTCTGTATACTGCGAACGCGTTCCGGAAACTACGAACACGTTTGCTTCGATTTGCCAACTGCGAACGCGGTGACAGACAGACACACAGACACGCCCAGTCACTCGGAAAGAGGTAAAAGTTCTACTTCATTACGCTATCTCCACACTTGTTTTTCTAATGGTATATACCACATACACGCTAATCTGTACTTATTGTCTTCTGACAACACCATCATATAGTCTTCTGTGTATAACCATGAGTTAATAATATGTTAGCTCCCTATTAGTTACTCAGGCTCTATAGGCGTAACGTATCCAGCGATTTCTTCCCATTTCGCCCGCGCGGGAAAAAATCCGAATGTTGCGCTCTCTCTAGTCGAAAAAAAAAATCCCGCTCGCACGGTTAATCGACCTCGAGTCGTAGGCTGCTTTTTCACCGAGGGAGTGTTTTAGTCGTGAATGTTTATGTTTTAACAATTTAACATTAAATCATGGCGTTTGTGTCAGTACTGAGACAAAAAAATGCAGGAACTCCATGGAATTTGCCGATATTGATAAAGAATGCTAAAGATAAGAGTTGTTATTGTGACTTGAAACCAGAAAAATACACAACTGAGCTAAATCCAATCCACTGATCTCGTAACTGTTTTCATAACCGAGGCTACTGAGCGAAATATTCGGCTGCTTAAATAGCTCCGATATCATTGGCTAGCTTCCACTACACGCGCTTCCGGGGAAAAACCGGAAAGAAGAGTAAATAAGATTTTCGTTCACGTGGCGGCCGCAGAGCGTCGCATATAATTGGGAAGCCGGCGGCGCGGGAGAAAACGCTGGAGTATAAAAATGAATTGCCTGAGTAACTTATAGGGAGATAACATATTATTAACTCATGGTATAACACATACACGCCAATCTGAAACATTGGCTTCTACTCCATTATCATCGTTGGGATTAAGATGTACGCGCGATCGGCTTAAGTTACGAGAAACGACCAGCCTCCCAATGGCAGGGCTTCGACCAAATTAAGGTTCACGCAATAGCGCTTATTCCTATCATTTATGAATCAATCGCCTTATATACCCTAAATTGCCAAAAATTGTGAAAACGGTTTACGCTAGAAGTCAAACGTCAACAATAGCTATGTTTAAAATCATTTTATGAATAACGTTCTTAAAACCACTTAACTAGAATTAAGCAAAAATACTGACGATTAAAAACATTAATATCATTTATATTTATTTAAATATTTAAGATAATTTTCTTTCTTCGGAACGACACAAGTGAAAGTTTATATAGAACGAGTAATGAAGATTGCATCTGAGTCGAAACACTACACGCATATCACGAGTATGATAAAATTATATCTATCAAAACCATAACATATTCTTATTGTAGAATATTAAATGAAAATATGTTAAGTATGTTTTGGCATTACAATTCTTTAAGTAGTTTTGTAGCTATAAAGCTCTGTTTCATTTCAATATTCCAAGAAGATCTTTTATATTAATATATCAAATTTGGTGTTTACTTTTTAATTCAGCTTTACTACATTTATATACAGTGTTAACATGAAATTAAACTCTCCTAGTTTCACTAAATGTTTCTTCTAAATGTTTTGGTAAGCGTTGTTTGGATTGGTTCCTTGAATTCGTGTGTCTTTGAGGAGGTCTTGACGGTTCACAGTGAGCCGAAAATTAAATACACATTTAAATGATGTAAATCAGGTCCTTAAATAGAACTATTGAGGATATACAGTAAAGGTTAAACGTAACCATTTAACACGCATCAATTCTTACACGGTTCAATAAGGCTTACAACAGAAAAAACGTTTACCCTTAATTCACTGGATTTGAGCAGCTATTTTGAAAGACTAATCTATGGTAACTCATGTATTTTGAAAAAAATAATTTCAAAAAACACCATTTACAGAGTCTATAGACACCTTTCTGGTATAATTATAATCCTCTATTTAGGGTGATGGTTTAAACCTAACAAGAATTAAAAAGCACCAACGTCAATGGAATTTAAAAACACCAAATTAGTCTCAAAAAGACCTTTTCTTAAAGGGTTTATTAACACTTTTTCTGGTATTAATATACACCGCTATTCAAAGTGATTAAAACACCTCACAGGATATAAAAAGCACCTTCAGAGAAGGTATTATTTCGCACCGTTTTCAAAGGTGCGTATTGACATCCTCTCGAATGGTGCTTTTAAACACCAATAGGGGTGCTGCTGGGGATGCATTAGGAAACACCTCTAAAGGTGTCAAACAGTTCCATTTTTTTTAACAGTGTAGTAGACACAGAGTTATGGGCCTTGCAAAGTATAGTCTAATGCATTTTCTATGGAGGGGTTTGTTTGTTCACGTATTGCTTAATTACTTGACCCTGTTCCTTCGATTAAAAATAATAACATATCTTTAGTGTAGCCGTTATCGCATCCGCCTCACTCCCGGAAGGCCACAGGTTCGAAACCGCGAAGTTTTTTCTTTTTGCTTGGAACATGCAAAGACCTTTATAATTATCCGAACATTTGTGTCAAGGTCACATTATTTACATCCCCGTATCTCTGGTAGAACCAGAGTTACGAGCCTGCAAAGTTTATTTTCAAAAATCAAAAGTAACCTTCTAACAATAAGTGAGACAAAAAATAAGTTGACGACGATATTGAGGTAGCCTCAAGTTTAAAGTATCCTTGTATGGGGAGCGAAGAGTACTATAACATTTCCAAAGGAGATCCCAGTATCTCTTGTAGAACAAGAGTTATGAGCCTCCAAAGTTTAGTGCAAAAATCATAAGAAACATAATAAAAATAAGTGAGACGATACCAAAGTTGACGAACATTTTGCTTAATATCTCGGCCCTTGTTTGTCGTAGCTCAATGTTTTTAGTATGGTTAGATGGGGGACAATTTGGCCTATAACATATCCTAAGGACATCCCCGTATCTCTTGTAGACACAGAGTTATGGGCCTGCAAAGTAAAGTCTAATGCATTTCCTAAGGACGGGTTGTTTGTTTACGTTTAGCTTAATTACTCGGCCCCTGTTTGTCGTAACTCAATGTTTTTAGTATGGTTAGATGGGGGACAAATTGGACTATAACATACTCAAAGGACATCCCCGTATCTTCAGTGGAAACAGAGTTACGAGCCTGCAAAGTATAGTCTAACTCATTTCCTATGGAGGGGGTTTGTTTCTTTACGTTTCGCTTAAGTACACGGCCCCTGTTTGTCGTAGCCCAAAGTTTTTAGTATGGTTAGATGAATGACAAATTGGACTATAACATATCCTAAGGACATCCCGGTATCTCTAGTAGATACAGAGTTATGGGCCTTGCAAAGTATAGTCTAATGCATTTTCTATGGAGGGGTTTGTTTGTTCACGTATTGCTTAATTACTTGACCCTGTTCTTTCGATTAAAAATAATAACATATCTTTAGTGTAGCGGTTATCGCATCCGCCTCACTCCCGGAAGGCCACAGGTTCGAAACCGCGAAGTTTTTTTTTTTGCTTGGAACATGCAAAGACCTTTATAATTATCCGAACATTTGTGTCAAGGTCACATTATTTACATCCCCGTATCTATGGTAGAACCAGAGTTACGAGCCTGCAAAGTTTATTTTCAAAAATCAAAAGTAACCTTCTAACAATAAGTGAGACAAAAAATAAGTTGACGACGATATTGAGGTAGCCTCAAGTTTAAAGTATCCTGGTATGGGGAGCAAAGAGTACTATAACATTTCCAAAGGAGATCCCAGTATCTCTTGTAGAACAAGAGTTATGAGCCTCCAAAGTTTAGTGCAAAAATCATAAGTAACATAATAAAAATAAGTGAGACGATACCAAAGTTGACGAACATTTTGCTTAATATCTCGGCCCTTGTTTGTCGTAGCTCAATGTTTTTAGTATGGGTAGATGGGTGACAATTTGGACTATAACATATCCTAAGGACATCCCCGTATCTCTAGTAGACACAGAATTATGGGCCTGCAAAGTATAGTCTAATGCATTTCCTAAGGACGGGTTGTTTGTTTACGTTTAGCTTAATTACTCGGCCCCTGTTTGTCGTAGCTCAATGTTTTTAGTATGGTTAGATGGAAGACAAATTGGAATATAACATACTCAAAGGACATCCCCGTATCTCCAGTGGAAACAGAGTTACGAGCCTGCAAAGTATAGTCTAACTCATTTCCTATGGAGGGGGTTTGTTTCTTTACGTTTCGCTTAAGTACTCGGCCCCTGTTTGTCGTAGCCCAAAGTTTTTAGTATGGTTAGATGAATGTCAAATTGGACTATAACATATCCTAAGGACATCCCGGTATCTCTAGTAGACACAGAGTTATGGGCCTTGCAAAGTATAGTCTAATGCATTTTCTATGGAGGGGTTTGTTTGTTCACGTATTGCTTAATTACTTGACCCTGTTCTTTCGATTAAAAATAATAACATATCTTTAGTGTAGCGGTTATCGCATCCGCCTCACTCCCGGAAGGCCACAGGTTCGAAACCGCGAAGTTTTTTTTTTTGCTTGGAACATGCAAAGACCTTTATAATTATCCGAACATTTGTGTCAAGGTCACATTATTTACATCCCCGTATCTATGGTAGAACCAGAGTTACGAGCCTGCAAAGTTTATTTTCAAAAATCAAAAGTAACCTTCTAACAATAAGTGAGACAAAAAATAAGTTGACGACGATATTGAGGTAGCCTCAAGTTTAAAGTATCCTGGTATGGGGAGCAAAGAGTACTATAACATTTCCAAAGGAGATCCCAGTATCTCTTGTAGAACAAGAGTTGTGAGCCTCCAAAGTTTAGTGCAAAAATCATAAGTAACATAATAAAAATAAGTGAGACGATACCAAAGTTGACGAACATTTTGCTTAATATCTCGGCCCTTGTTTGTCGTAGCTCAATGTTTTTAGTATGGGTAGATGGGTGACAATTTGGACTATAACATATCCTAAGGACATCCCCGTATCTCTAGTAGACACAGAATTATGGGCCTGCAAAGTATAGTCTAATGCATTTCCTAAGGACGGGTTGTTTGTTTACGTTTAGCTTAATTACTCGGCCCCTGTTTGTCGTAGCTCAATGTTTTTAGTATGGTTAGATGGGGGACAAATTGGCCTATAACATACTCAAAGGACATCCCCGTATCTCCAGTAGAAACAGAGTTACGAGCCTGCAAAGTAGAGTCTAACTCATTTCCTATGGAGGGGGTTTGTTTCTTTACGTTTCGCTTAAGTACTCGGCCCCTGTTTGTCGTAGCCCAAAGTTTTTAGTATGGTTAGATGAATGTCAAATTGGACTATAACATATCCTAAGGACATCCCGGTATCTCTAGTAGACACAGAGTTATGGGCCTTGCAAAGTATAGTCTAATGCATTTTCTATGGAGGGGTTTGTTTGTTCACGTATTGCTTAATTACTTGACCCTGTTCCTTCGATTGAAAATAATAACATATCTTTAGTGTAGCCGTTATCGCATCCGCCTCACTCCCGGAAGGCCACAGGTTCGAAACCGCGAAGTTTTTTTTTTGCTTGGAACATGCAAAGACCTTTATAATTATCCGAACATTTGTGTCAAGGTCACATTATTTACATCCCCGTATCTCTGGTAGAACCAGAGTTACGAGCCTGCAAAGTTTATTTTCAAAAATCAAAAGTAACCTTCTAACTATAAGTGAGACAAAAAATAAGTTGACGACGATATTGAGGTAGCCTCAAGTTTAAAGTATCCTTGTATGGGGAGCAAAGAGTACTATAACATTTCCAAAGGAGATCCCAGTATCTCTTGTAGAACAAGAGTTATGAGCCTCCAAAGTTTAGTGCAAAAATCATAAGTAACATAATAAAAATAAGTGAGACGATACCAAAGTTGGCGAACATTTTGCTTAATATCTCGGCCCTTGTTTGTCGTAGCTCAATGTCGTAGCTCTCGGCAACGGCCATATCACGCTGAATTCACCGGTTCTCGTCCGATAACCAAAGTTAAGCAGCGTCGAGCGCAGTCAGTACTTGGGAGGGCGACCACTTAGGAACACTGCGTGCCGTTAGCTTTTTCACTTTTTTTTCCTCTTTTAAATTCCAATAGATATGAAAAAAGCAAACATATTTTCTTTTTGTTATTGTTTGAAAAAGATGAAGGTTAATTTGTCTCACTTAAATTAAATTCGAATTATTATCTAGCACTCTCGGCAACGGCCATATCACGCTGAGAACACCGGTTCTCGTCCGATCGCCGACGTTAGCAGCGTCGAGCGCATACAGTACTTGGGAATACTGCGTGCCGTTTGTTTTTTCACTTTTGTTTCCTCTTTTAAATTCCACCAGATATGAAAAAAGCAAACATATCTTCTTTTTGTTATTGTTTTATAAAGATGAAGGTTAATTAAATTCAAATTATTAACTAGCACTCTCGGCAACGGCCATATCACGCTGAATACACCAGTTCTCGTCCGATAACCAAAGTTAAGCAGCGTCGAGCGCAGTCAGTACTTGGGAGGGCGACCACTTAGGAACACTGCGTGCCGTTAGCTTTTTCACTTTTTTTTCCTCTTTTAAATTCCAATAGATATGAAAAAAGCAAACATATTTTCTTTTTGTTATTGTTTGAAAAAGATGAAGGTTAATTTGTCTCACTTAATTTAAATTCGAATTATTATCTAGCACTCTCGGCAACGGCCATATCACGCTGAGAACACCGGTTCTCGTCCGATCGCCGACGTTAGCAGCGTCGAGCGCATACAGTACTTGGGAATACTGCGTGCCGTTTGTTTTTTCACTTTTGTTTCCTCTTTTAAATTCCACCAGATATGAAAAAAACAAACATATCTTCTTTTTGTTATTGTTTTATAAAGATGAAGGTTAATTAAATTCAAATTATTAACTAGCACTCTCGGCAACGGCCATATCACGCTGAATACACCAGTTCTCGTCTGATAACCAAAGTTAAGCAGCGTCGAGCGCAGTCAGTACTTGGGAGGGCGACCACTTAGGAACACTGCGTGCCGTTAGCTTTTTCACTATTTTTTCCTCTTTTAAATTCCAATAGATATGAAAAAAGCAAACATATTTTCTTTTTGTTATTGTTTGAAAAAGATGAAGGTTAATTTGTCTCACTTAATTTAAATTCGAATTATTATCTAGCACTCTCGGCAACGGCCATATCACGCTGAGAACACCGGTTCTCGTCCGATCGCCGACGTTAGCAGCGTCGAGCGCAGTCAGTACTTGGGAATACTGCGTGCCGTTTGCTTTTTCACTTTTGTTTCCACTTTCAAATTCTACCAGATATGAAAAAAGCAAACATATCTTCTTTTTGTTATTGTTTTATAATGATGAAAGTTAATTAAATTCAAATTATTAACTAGCACTCTCGGCAACGGCCATATCACGCTGAATACACCGGTTCTCGTCCGATAACCGAAGTTAAGCAGCGTCGAGCGCAGTCACTACTTGGGAGGGAGACCACTTAGGAACACTGCGTGCCGTTGGCTTTTTTAATTTTTCTTCCCCATTTAAATTTTAATAGATATGAAAAAAGCAAACATGTTTTCTTTTTGTTATTGTTTTAAAATGTTGAAGGTTAATTTGTCTCACTTAATTTAAATTCGAATTATTAACTAGCACTCTCGGCAACGGCCATATCACGCTGAAAACACCGGTTCACGTCCGATCACCGAAGTTAAGCAGCGTCGAGCGCATACAGTACTTGGGAATACTGGTTTCTACACACCACCATCTTCTGGTCATTGTTTTGGTCCATCCCACATGGACACCAGTCTGCACACCTGGCTTCTACTCCATCATCATCGTTAAGGTTAAGACATACGCGGCGATCGGCCAGGGTTACGAGAAACGTCCGGCCTCCCTAAGGTGGGGCTTCCACCAAAGGTTCACGCAATTGCGCTGTTCTTATCCATAGTTGCGATTCGAAACCCTTATATACTACCTATTTTAGTAAGGCGAAGCAACCGGCGTATGCTTCATTTCAAACGCCAATATTAGTCAAGTCTCTCAAGAATGTTTAATTGTTCTTTTTTAAAACGATGTAACGTTCAATAAGGCGAATAACTAACGAAGAAAATGTTAAATATTAATTATATTTATTATAATATTTAAGATAATCTTGTTTCTCAATTCAAAATTAATACGGAAAGAGTTAAAAAGCAGCCTATGTTTTTGTCTGTGTGTGTCCGTCCGTTGTTACAGTAGTGCGCTGCGTTAGAAGTTCGTTTTGTTTTGATGTGTAAAGAAATCCTACAGAACCATAATATCCCCTTTATCCTTAATATAAAGTGAATATGTGGAAATATTTTTCGTAATTATGATGCATTTAGTACTTTTGTAGCTTTAAAGCTCTATTTCATTTTGATATTCCAAAGATTTTTTTAAATATAATTATTTAAAATGGATGTTTATATATTACTTAAGCTATACTAGATCTGTTTATAGCATAATCCTTTCTAAAGTGAATACAAGCAGAACGCTACTATGTTGGTCAAATTAACTTTTATTTGTCAATAGGCCTAGTGAACCAAAAAGTAAACGCTTGGTTTTCGTTTCTGTAATGCAGAGACAATAACGGTTCAGAGTGAGCCGAAAGTTAAATACACTTTTAAATAATTAGGCTTAAATTTTATAATCATGGTGGATATCTGGGCCGCGTTCAGCAGACCCCAGCGCTGTGAACAGTGTCCTATGTAACCGGATTTTGTTTATGAACTTTGACGTCGGGTGCTCAGCGCTGAGCTAGCGCGGTCTTCAAAGAAAATAGTCGGCTTTTTGGATAACGTGACGTAAAACGCGTAGTGTTATGTAACGTTAACAGTCTTGTTGACAAAACTAAGAAAATCGTTGAGGTGAAACGAGAGGATAGTGTTTACATGGCAACCCTGTTGTGAGTATGGCTTTGAACATAGAGGGCATACAGTTGAGGAGTAGAAAATTGGGCCTTTACAAACACGTTAAGGTAATATCCCTCCAAAGTTTTTTGTCTTCATTTCCCGTTTTTCCCCCATCGGATGATTTTAATGTGTACAAGTATATCATTATTGGATGTAAAATGTCGTCTGATTTACAGTATATTTGCTATGCTTTGTATACTGCTTAATATTTCATAAATTTTAACTTAAGAAACATTTCCATATCTGTGTAAATAAGTTTGTAAGTAGTCGTCTTGACTCGGAGAGGTAATATTTTGGTTTTCCCAACTTGTTCATATCTATTAAAATTTAAAAGAGGAAAAAAAAGTGAAAAAGCCAACGGCACGCAGTGTTCCTAAGTGGTCTCCCTCCCAAGTAGTGACTGCGCTCGACGCTGCTTAACTACGGTTATCTGACGAGAACCGGTGTATTCAGCGTGATATGGCCGTTGCCGAGAGTGCTAGTTAATAATTTGAATTTAATTAACTTTCTTCTTTATAAAACAATAACTAAAAGAAGATTTGTTTGCTTTTTTCATATCTGGTGGAATTTGAAAGAGGAAACAAAAGTGAAAAAAGCAAACGGCACGCAGTATTCCCAAGTACTGACTGCGCTCGACGCTGCTAACGTCGGCGATCGGACGAGATCCGGTGTTCTCAGCGTGATATGGCCGTTGCCGAGAGTGCTAGATAATAATTCGAATTTAAATTAAGTGAGACAAATTAACCTTCATCTTTTTCAAACAATAACAAAAGGAAAATATGTTTGCTTTTTTCATATCTATTGGAATTTAAAAGAGGAAAAAAAAGTGAAAAAGCCAACGGCACGCAGTGTTCCTAAGTGGTCTCCCTCCCAAGTAATGACTGCGCTCGACGCTGCTTAACTTCGGTTATCGGACGAGAATCGGTGTATTCAGCGTGATATGGCCGTTGCCGAGAGTGCTAGTTAATAATTTGAATTTAATTAACTTTCATCTTTATAAAACAATAACTAAAAGAAGATTTGTTTGCTTTTTTCATATCTGGTGGAATTTGAAAGAGGAAACTAAAGTGAAAAAAGCAAACGGCACGCAGTATTCCCAAGTACTGACTGCGCTCGACAATGCTAACGTCGGCGATCGGACGAGAACTGGTGTTCTCAGCGTGATATGGCCGTTGCCGAGAGTGCTAGATAATAATTCGAATTTAAATTAAGTGAGACAAATTAACCTTCATCTTTTTCAAACAATAACAAAAAGAAAATATGTTTGTTTTTCATATCTATTGGAATTTAAAAGAGGAAAAAAAGTGAAAACGCAAACGGCACGCAGTATTCCCAAGTACTGACTGCGCTCGACGCTGCTAACGTCGGCGATCGGACGAGAACCGGTGTTCTCAGCGTGATATGGCCGTTGCCGAGAGTGCTAGATAATAATTCGAATTTAAATTAAGTGAGACAAATTAACCTTCATCTTTTTCAAACAATAACAAAAAGAAAATATGTTTGCTTTTTTCATATCTATTGGAATTTAAAAGAGAAAAAAAAAGTGAAAAAGCTAACGGCACGCAGTGTTCCTAAGTGGTCGCCCTCCCAAGTACTGACTGCGATCGACGCTGCTTAACTTCGGTTATCGGACGAGAACCGGTGTGTTCAGCGTGATATGGCCGTTGCCGAGAGTGCTAGTTAATAATTCGAATTTAAATTAAGTGAGACAAATTAACCTTCATCATTTTAAAACAATAACAAAAAGAAAACATGTTTGCTTTTTTCATATCTATTAAAATTAAAAAGAGGAAAAAAAAGTGAAAAAGCCAACGGCACGCAGTGTTCCTAAGTGGTCTCCCTCCCAAGTAGTGACTGCGCTCGACGCTGCTTAACTTCGGTTATCTGACGAGAACCGGTGTATTCAGCGTGATATGGCCGTTGCCGAGAGTGCTAGTTAATAATTTGAATTTAATTAACTTTCATCTTTATAAAACAATAACTAAAAGAAGATTTGTTTGCTTTTTTCATATCTGGTGGAATTTGAAAGAGGAAACAAAAATGAAAAAAGCAAACGGCACGCAGTATTCCCAAGTACTGACTGCGCTCGACGCTGCTAACGTCGGCGATCGGACGAGATCCGGTGTTCTCAGCGTGATATGGCCGTTGCCGAGAGTGCTAGATAATAATTCGAATTTAAATTAAGTGAGACAAATTAACCTTCATCTTTTTCAAACAATAACAAAAAGAAAATATGTTTGCTTTTTTCATATCTATTGGAATTTAAAAGAGGAAAAAAAAGTGAAAAAGTTAACGGCAAGCAGTGTTCCTAAGTGGTCGCCCTCCCAAGTACTGACTGCGCTCGACGCTGCTTTACTTCGGTGATCGGACGTGAACCGGTGTTTTCAGCGTGATATGGCCGTTGCCGACAGTGCTAGATAATAATTCGAATTTAAATTAAGTGAGACAAATTAACCTTCATCTTTATAAAACAATAACAAAAAGAAGATATGTTTGCTTTTTTCATAACTATTAAAATTTAAAAGAGGAAAAAAAGTGAAAAAGCCAACGGCACGCAGTGTTCCTAAGTGGTCTCCCTCCCAAGTAGTAACTGCGCTCGACGCTGCTTAACTTCGGTTATCGGACGAGAACCGGTGTATTCAGCGTGATATGGCCGTTGCCGAGAGTGCTAGTTAATAATTTAAATTTAATTAACTTTCATCTTTATAAAACAATAACAAAAAAGAAGATATGTTTGCTTTTTTCATATCTGGTGGAATTTGAAAGAGGAAACAAAAGTGAAAAAGCCAACGGCACGCAGTATTCCCAAGTACTCTATGCGCTCGACGCTGCTTAACTTCGGTATTCGGACGAGAATCGGTGTATACAGCGTGATATGGCCGTTGCCGAGAGTGCTAGTTAATAATTTGAATTTAATTAACTTTCATCTTTATAAAACAATTACAAAAAGAAGATATGTTTGCTCTTTTCATATCTGGTGGAATTTGAAAGAGGAAACAAAAGTGAAGAAGCAATCGGCACGCAGTATTCCCAAGTACTGACTGCGCTCGACGCTGCTAACGTCGGCGATCGGACGAGAACCGGTGTTCTCAGCGTGATATGGCCGTTGCCGAGAGTGCTAGATAATAATTCGAATTTAAATTAAGTGAGACAAATTAACCTTCATCTTTTTCAAACAATAACAAAAAGAAAATATGTTTGCTTTTTTCATATCTATTGGAATTTAAAAGAGGAAAAAAAGTGAAAAAGCTTACGGCACGCAGTGTTCCTAAGTGGTCGCCCTCCCAAGTACTGACTGCGCTCGACGCTGCTTAACTTCGGTTATCGGACGAGAAACGGTGTATTCAGCGTGATATGGCCGTTGTCGAGAGTGCTAGTTAATAATTTGAATTTAATTAACGTTCATCTTTATAAAACAATAACAAAAAGAAGATATGTTTGCTTTTTTCATATCTGGTGGAATTTAAAAGAGGAAACAAAAGTGAAAAAACAAACGGCACGCAGTATTCCCAAGTACTGTATGCGCTCGACGCTGCTTAACTTCGGTGATCGGACGTGAACCGGTGTTTTCAGCGTGATATGGCCGTTGCCGAGAGTGCTAGTTAATAATTCGAATTTAAATTAAGTGAGACAAATTAACCTTCAACATTTTAAAACAATAACAAAAAGAAAACATGTTTGCTTTTTTCATATCTATTAAAATTTAAATGGGGAAGAAAAATTGAAAAAGCCAACGGCACGCAGTGTTCCTAAGTGGTCTCCCTCCCAAGTAGTGACTGCGCTCGACGCTGCTTAACTTCGGTTATCGGACGAGAACCGGTGTATTCAGCGTGATATGGCCGTTGCCGAGAGTGCTAGTTAATAATTTGAATTTAATTAACTTTCATCATTATAAAACAATAACAAAAAGAAGATATGTTTGCTTTTTTCATATCTGGTAGAATTTGAAAGTGGAAACAAAAGTGAAAAAGCAAACGGCACGCAGTATTCCCAAGTACTGACTGCGCTCGACGCTGCTAACGTCGGCGATCGGACGAGAACCGGTGTTCTCAGCGTGATATGGCCGTTGCCGAGAGTGCTAGATAATAATTCGAATTTAAATTAAGTGAGACAAATTAACCTTCATCTTTTTCAAACAATAACAAAAAGAAAATATGTTTGCTTTTTTCATATCTATTGGAATTTAAAAGAGGAAAAAAAGTGAAAAAGCTTACGGCACGCAGTGTTCCTAAGTGGTCGCCCTCCCAAGTACTGACTGCGCTCGACGCTGCTTAACTTCGGTTATCGGACGAGAAACGGTGTATTCAGCTTGATATGGCCGTTGCCGAGAGTGCTAGATAATAATTCGAATTTAAATTAAGTGAGACAAATTAACCTTCATCTTTATAAAACAATAACAAAAAGAAGATATGTTTGCTTTTTTCATAACTATTAAAATTTAAAAGAGGAAAAAAAAGTGAAAAAGCCAACGGCACGCAGTGTTCCTAAGTGGTCTCCCTCCCAAGTAGTAACTGCGCTCGACGCTGCTTAACTTCGGTTATCGGACGAGAACCGGTGTATTCAGCGTGATATGGCCGTTGCCGAGAGTGCTAGTTAATAATTTAAATTTAATTAACTTTCATCTTTATAAAACAATAACAAAAAAGAAGATATGTTTGCTTTTTTCATATCTGGTGGAATTTGAAAGAGGAAACAAAAGTGAAAAAGCCAACGGCACGCAGTATTCCCAAGTACTCTATGCGCTCGACGCTGCTTAACTTCGGTATTCGGACGAGAATCGGTGTATACAGCGTGATATGGCCGTTGCCGAGAGTGCTAGTTAATAATTTGAATTTAATTAACTTTCATCATTATAAAACAATTACAAAAAGAAGATATGTTTGCTCTTTTCATATCTGGTGGAATTTGAAAGAGGAAACAAAAGTGAAGAAGCAATCGGCACGCAGTATTCCCAAGTACTGACTGCGCTCGACGCTGCTAACGTCGGCGATCGGACGAGAACCGGTGTTCTCAGCGTGATATGGCCGTTGCCGAGAGTGCTAGATAATAATTCGAATTTAAATTAAGTGAGACAAATTAACCTTCATCTTTTTCAAACAATAACAAAAAGAAAATATGTTTGCTTTTTTCATATCTATTGGAATTTAAAAGAGGAAAAAAAGTGAAAAAGCTTACGGCACGCAGTGTTCCTAAGTGGTCGCCCTCCCAAGTACTGACTGCGCTCGACGCTGCTTAACTTCGGTTATCGGACGAGAAACGGTGTATTCAGCGTGATATGGCCGTTGCCGAGAGTGCTAGTTAATAATTTGAATTTAATTAACGTTCATCTTTATAAAACAATAACAAAAAGAAGATATGTTTGCTTTTTTCATATCTGGTGGAATTTAAAAGAGGAAACAAAAGTGAAAAAACAAACGGCACGCAGTATTCCCAAGTACTGTATGCGCTCGACGCTGCTTAACTTCGGTGATCGGACGTGAACCGGTGTTTTCAGCGTGATATGGCCGTTGCCGAGAGTGCTAGTTAATAATTCGAATTTAAATTAAGTGAGACAAATTAACCTTCAACATTTTAAAACAATAACAAAAAGAAAACATGTTTGCTTTTTTCATATCTATTAAAATTTAAATGGGGAAGAAAAATTGAAAAAGCCAACGGCACGCAGTGTTCCTAAGTGGTCTCCCTCCCAAGTAGTGACTGCGCTCGACGCTGCTTAACTTCGGTTATCGGACGAGAACCGGTGTATTCAGCGTGATATGGCCGTTGCCGAGAGTGCTAGTTAATAATTTGAATTTAATTAACTTTCATCATTATAAAACAATAACAAAAAGAAGATATGTTTGCTTTTTTCATATCTGGTAGAATTTGAAAGTGGAAACAAAAGTGAAAAAGCAAACGGCACGCAGTATACCCAAGTACTGACTGCGCTCGACGCTGCTAACGTCGGCGATCGGACGAGAACCGGTGTTCTCAGCGTGATATGGCCGTTGCCGAGAGTGCTAGATAATAATTCGAATTTAAATTAAGTGAGACAAATTAACCTTCATCTTTTTCAAACAATAACAAAAAGAAAATATGTTTGCTTTTTTCATATCTATTGGAATTTAAAAGAGGAAAAAATAGTGAAAAAGCTAACGGCACGCAGTGTTCCTAAGTGGTCGCCCTCCCAAGTACTGACTGCGCTCGACGCTGCTTAACTTTGGTTATCGGACGAGAACTGGTGTATTCAGCGAGATATGGCCGTTGCCGAGAGTGCTAGTTAATAATTTGAATTTAATTAACGTTCATCTTTATAAAACAATAACAAAAAGAACATATGTTTGCTTTTTTCATATCTGGTGGAATTTAAAAGAGGAAACAAAAGTGAAAAAACAAACGGCACGCAGTATTCCCAAGTACTGTATGCGCTCGACGCTGCTTAACTTCGGTGATCGGACGTGAACCGGTGTTTTCAGCGTGATATGGCCGTTGCCGAGAGTGCTAGTTAATAATTCGAATTTAAATTAAGTGAGACAAATTAACCTTCAACATTTTAAAACAATAACAAAAAGAAAACATGTTTGCTTTTTTCATATCTATTAAAATTTAAATGGGGAAGAAAAATTGAAAAAGCCAACGGCACGCAGTGTTCCTAAGTGGTCTCCCTCCCAAGTAGTGACTGCGCTCGACGCTGCTTAACTTCGGTTATCGGACGAGAACCGGTGTATTCAGCGTGATATGGCCGTTGCCGAGAGTGCTAGTTAATAATTTGAATTTAATTAACTTTCATCATTATAAAACAATAACAAAAAGAAGATATGTTTGCTTTTTTCATATCTGGTAGAATTTGAAAGTGGAAACAAAAGTGAAAAAGCAAACGGCACGCAGTATTCCCAAGTACTGACTGCGCTCGACGCTGCTAACGTCGGCGATCGGACGAGAACCGGTGTTCTCAGCGTGATATGGCCGTTGCCGAGAGTGCTAGATAGTAATTCGAATTTAAATTAAGTGAGACAAATTAACCTTCATCTTTTTCAAACAATATCAAAAAGAAAATATGTTTGCTTTTTTCATATCTATTGGAATTTAAAAGAGGAAAAAAAGTGAAAAAGCTTACGGCACGCAGTGTTCCTAAGTGGTCGCCCTCCCAAGTACTGACTGCGCTCGACGCTGCTTAACTTCGGTTATCGGACGAGAAACGGTGTATTCAGCGTGATATGGCCGTTGCCGAGAGTGCTAGTTAATAATTTGAATTTAATTAACGTTCATCTTTATAAAACAATAACAAAAAGAAGATATGTTTGCTTTTTTCATATCTGGTGGAATTTAAAAGAGGAAACAAAAGTGAAAAAACAAACGGCACGCAGTATTCCCAAGTACTGTATGCGCTCGACGCTGCTTAACTTCGGTGATCGGACGTGAACCGGTGTTTTCAGCGTGATATGGCCGTTGCCGAGAGTGCTAGTTAATAATTCGAATTTAAATTAAGTGAGACAAATTAACCTTCAACATTTTAAAACAATAACAAAAAGAAAACATGTTTGCTTTTTTCATATCTATTAAAATTTAAATGGGGAAGAAAAATTGAAAAAGCCAACGGCACGCAGTGTTCCTAAGTGGTCTCCCTCCCAAGTAGTGACTGCGCTCGACGCTGCTTAACTTCGGTTATCGGACGAGAACCGGTGTATTCAGCGTGATATGGCCGTTGCCGAGAGTGCTAGTTAATAATTTGAATTTAATTAACTTTCATCATTATAAAACAATAACAAAAAGAAGATATGTTTGCTTTTTTCATATCTGGTAGAATTTGAAAGTGGAAACAAAAGTGAAAAAGCAAACGGCACGCAGTATTCCCAAGTACTGACTGCGCTCGACGCTGCTAACGTCGGCGATCGGACGAGAACCGGTGTTCTCAGCGTGATATGGCCGTTGCCGAGAGTGCTAGATAATAATTCGAATTTAAATTAAGTGAGACAAATTAACCTTCATCTTTTTCAAACAATAACAAAAAGAAAATATGTTTGCTTTTTTCATATCTATTGGAATTTAAAAGAGGAAAAAATAGTGAAAAAGCTAACGGCACGCAGTGTTCCTAAGTGGTCGCCCTCCCAAGTACTGACTGCGCTCGACGCTGCTTAACTTTGGTTATCGGACGAGAACTGGTGTATTCAGCGTGATATGGCCGTTGCCGAGAGTGCTAGTTAATAATTTGAATTTAATTAACGTTCATCTTTATAAAACAATAACAAAAAGAAGATATGTTTGCTTTTTTCATATCTGGTGGAATTTAAAAGAGGAAACAAAAGTGAAAAAACAAACGGCACGCAGTATTCCCAAGTACTGTATGCGCTCGACGCTGCTTAACTTCGGTGATCGGACGTGAACCGGTGTTTTCAGCGTGATATGGCCGTTGCCGAGAGTGCTAGTTAATAATTCGAATTTAAATTAAGTGAGACAAATTAACCTTCAACATTTTAAAACAATAACAAAAAGAAAACATGTTTGCTTTTTTCATATCTATTAAAATTTAAATGGGGAAGAAAAATTGAAAAAGCCAACGGCACGCAGTGTTCCTAAGTGGTCTCCCTCCCAAGTAGTGACTGCGCTCGACGCTGCTTAACTTCGGTTATCGGACGAGAACCGGTGTATTCAGCGTGATATGGCCGTTGCCGAGAGTGCTAGTTAATAATTTGAATTTAATTAACTTTCATCATTATAAAACAATAACAAAAAGAAGATATGTTTGCTTTTTTCATATCTGGTAGAATTTGAAAGTGGAAACAAAAGTGAAAAAGCAAACGGCACGCAGTATTCCCAAGTACTGACTGCGCTCGACGCTGCTAACGTCGGCGATCGGACGAGAACCGGTGTTCTCAGCGTGATATGGCCGTTGCCGAGAGTGCTAGATAGTAATTCGAATTTAAATTAAGTGAGACAAATTAACCTTCATCTTTTTCAAACAATATCAAAAAGAAAATATGTTTGCTTTTTTCATATCTATTGGAATTTAAAAGAGGAAAAAAAGTGAAAAAGCTTACGGCACGCAGTGTTCCTAAGTGGTCGCCCTCCCAAGTACTGACTGCGCTCGACGCTGCTTAACTTCGGTTATCGGACGAGAAACGGTGTATTCAGCGTGATATCGCCGTTGCCGAGAGTGCTAGTTAATAATTTGAATTTAATTAACGTTCATCTTTATAAAACAATAACAAAAAGAAGATATGTTTGCTTTTTTCATATCTGGTGGAATTTAAAAGAGGAAACAAAAGTGAAAAAACAAACGGCACGCAGTATTCCCAAGTGCTGTATGCGCTCGACGCTGCTTAACTTCGGTGATCGGACGTGAACCGGTGTTTTCTGCGTGATATGGCCGTTGTCGAGAGTGCTAGTTAATAATTCGAATTTAAATTAAGTGAGACAAATTAACCTTCATCATTTTAAAACAATAACAAAAAGAAAACATGTTTGCTTTTTTCATATCTATTAAAATTTAAATGGGGAAGAAAAATTGAAAAAGCCAACGGCACGCAGTGTTCCTAAGTTGTCTCCCTCCCAAGTAGTGACTGCGCTCGACGCTGCTTAACTTCGCTTATCGGACGAGAACCGGTGTATTCAGCGTGACATGGCCGTTGCCGAGAGTGCTAGTTAATAATTTGAATTTAATTAACTTTCATCATTTTAAAACAATAACAAAAAGAAGATATGTTTGCTTTTTTCATATCTGGTGGAATTTGAAAGAGGAAACAAAAGTGAAAAAGCAAACGGCACGCAGTATTCCCAAGTACTGACTGCGCTCGACGCTGCTAACGTCGGCGATCGGACGAGAACCGGTGTTCTCAGCGTGATATGGCCGTTGCCGAGAGTGCTAGATAATAATTCGAATTTAAATTAAGTGAGACAAATTAACCTTCATCTTTTTCAAACAATAACAAAAAGAAAATATGTTTAATTTTTTCATATCTATTGGAATTTAAAAGAGGAAAAAAAAGTGAAAAAGCTAACGGCACGCAGTGTTCCTAAGTGGTCGCCCTCCCAAGTACTGACTGCGCTCGACGCTGCCTAACTTTGGTTATCGGACGAGAACCGGTGAATTCAGCGTGAAATGGCCGTTGCCGAGAGCTACGACATTGAGCTACGACAAACAAGGGCCGAGATATTAAGCAAAATGTTCGCCAACTTTGGTATCGTCTCACTTATTTTTATTATGTTACTTATGATTTTTGCACTAAACTTTGGAGGCTCATAACTCTTGTTCTACAAGAGATACTGGGATCTCCTTTGGAAATGTTATAGTACTCTTTGCTCCCCATACCAGGATACTTTAAACTTGAGGCTACCTCAATATCGTCGTCAACTTATTTTTTGTCTCACTTATTGTTAGAAGGTTACTTTTGATTTTTGAAAATAAACTTTGCAGGCTCGTAACTCTGGTTCTACCAGAGATACGGGGATGTAAATAATGTGACCTTGACACAAATGTTCGGATAATTATAAAGGTCTTTGCATGTTCCAAGCAAAAAAAAAAACTTCGCGGTTTCGAACCTGTGGCCTTCCGGGAGTGAGGCGGATGCGATAACGGCTACACTAAAGATATGTTATTATTTTTAATCGAAGGAACAGGGTCAAGAAATTAAGCAATACGTGAACAAACAAACCCCTCCATAGAAAATGCATTAGACTATACTTTGCAAGGCCCATAACTCTGTGTCTACTAGAGATACCGGGATGTCCTTAGGATATGTTATAGTCCAATTTGTCATTCATCTAACCATACTAAAAACTTTGGGCTACGACAAACAGGGGCCGAGTACTTAAGCGAAACGTAAAGAAACAAACCCCCTCCATAGGAAATGAGTTAGACTATACTTTGCAGGCTCGTAACTCTGTTTCCACTGGAGATACGGGGATGTCCTTTGAGTATGTTATATTCCAATTTGTCTTCCATCTAACCATACTAAAAACATTGAGCTACGACAAACAGGGGCCGAGTAATTAAGCTAAACGTAAACAAACAACCCGTCCTTAGGAAATGCATTAGACTATACTTTGCAGGCCCATAACTCTGTGTCTACTAGAGATACGGGGATGTCCTTAGGATATGTTATAGTCCAAATTGTCACCCATCTAACCATACTAAAAACATTGAGCTACGACAAACAAGGGCCGAGATATTAAGCAAAATGTTCGTCAACTTTGGTATCGTCTCACTTATTTTTATTATGTTACTTATGATTTTTGCACTAAACTTTGGAGGCTCATAACTCTTGTTCTACAAGAGATACTGGGATCTCCTTTGGAAATGTTATAGTACTCTTTGCTCCCCATACCAGGATACTTTAAACTTGAGGCTACCTCAATATCGTCGTCAACTTATTTTTTGTCTCACTTATTGTTAGAAGGTTACTTTTGATTTTTGAAAATAAACTTTGCAGGCTCGTAACTCTGGTTCTACCAGAGATACGGGGATGTAAATAATGTGACCTTGACACAAATGTTCGGATAATTATAAAGGTCTTTGCATGTTCCAAGCAAAAAGAAAAAACTTCGCGGTTTCGAACCTGTGGCCTTCCGGGAGTGAGGCGGATGCGATAACGGCTACACTAAAGATATGTTATTATTTTTAATCGAAGGAACAGGGTCAAGTAATTAAGCAATACGTGAACAAACAAACCCCTCCATAGAAAATGCATTAGACTATACTTTGCAAGGCCCATAACTCTGTGTCTACTAGAGATACCGGGATGTCCTTAGGATATGTTATAGTCCAATTTGTCATTCATCTAACCATACTCAGAAATTAAATGGTTGTCAGGTGTTGTGGAAAAACTTTGGCTTTCTACGTTACATTTGAGACCCCACAACACCTCTCCCGGGTGGGCTCGAACCACCAACCTTTCGATTAACAGCTGAACGCGCTAACCATTGCGCCACGGAATCCCAAAAATTAAATGCTCGTCAGGTATTGTGTAAAAACCTTGACTTTTTACGTCACATCTGAGACCTCACAACACCGCTCCCGGATGGGCTCGAACCACCAACCTATTGGTTAACAGCCGAACGCGCTAAACATTGCGCCACGGAAGCCCAAAAGTTAAATGCTCGTCAGGTATTGTGTAAAAACCTTGACTTTTTACGTCACATCTGAGACCTCACAACACCGCTCCCGGATGGGCTCGAACCACCAACCTATTGGTTAACAGCCGAACGCGCTAACCATTGCGCCACGGAAGCCCAAAAGTTAAATGCTCGTCAGGTATTGTGTAAAAACCTTGATTTTTTACGTCAAATCTGAGACCTCACAACACCGCTCCCGGATGGGGTCGAACCACCAACCTATTGGTTAACAGCCGAACGCGCTAACCATTGCGCCACGGAAGCCCAAAAGTTAAATGGTCGTCATTTATTGTGCAAAAACTTTGGCTTTCTACGTTACATTTGAGATCACACAACACCGCTCCCGGATGGGCTCGAACCACCAACCTATTGGTTAACAGCCGAACGCGCTAACCATTGAGCCACGGAAGCCCAAAAATTAAATGGTCGTCAGGAATTGTGGAAAAACTTTGGCTTTCTACGTCACATCTGAGACCTCACAACACCGCTCCCGGGTGGGCTCGAACCTTCAACCTTTCGATTAACAGCTGAACGCGCTAATCATTGCGCCACGGAAGCCCAAAAATTAAATGTTCGTCAGGTATTGTGAAAAACTCTGACATTTTACGTTACATCTGAGACCTCACAACACCGCATCCCGGATGGGCTCGAACCACAAGCCTATTGGTTAACAGCCGAACGCGCTAATCATTGAGCCACGGAAGCCCAGAAATTAAATGGTTGTCACGTATTGTGGAAAAGTTTTGACTTTTTACGCTACATCTGAGACCCCACAACACCTCTCCCGGGTGGGCTCGTACCACCAACCTCTCGATTTACAGCTGAACGCGCTAACCATTGCGCCACGGAAGCCCAAAAATTCAATGTTCGACAGGTATTGTGGAAAAACTCTGACATTTTATGTTACATTTGAGACGTCACAACACCGCTCCCGGGAGAGCTCAAACCACCAGTCTTTTGAATAGCAGCTTAACGCGCTAACCATTGCGCCACGGAAGCCCAAAAATTAAATGGTCGTCAGGTATTGTGGAAAAACTTTGGCTTTCTACGTTACATTTGAGATCACACAACACCGCTCCCGGGTGGGCTCGAACCACCAACCTATTGGTTAACAGCCGAACGCGCTAACCATTGCGCCACGGAAGCCCAAAATTTAAATGTTCGTCAGGTATTATGTAAAAACCTTGACTTTTTACGTCACATCTGAGACCTCACAACACCGCTCCCGGATGGGGTCGAACCACCAACCTATTGGTTAACAGCCGAACGCGCTAACCATTGCGCCACGGAAGCCCAAAAATTAAATGGTCGTCATTTATTGTGCAAAAACTTTGGCTTTCTACGTTACATTTCAGATCCCACAACACCGCTCCCGGGTGGGCTCGAACCTCCAACCTATTGGTTAACAGCCGAACGCGCTAACCATTGAGCCACGGAAGCTCAGAAATTAAATGGTTGTCAGGTATTGTGGAAAACCTTGACTTTTAACGTCACATCTGAGACCTCACAACACCGCTCCCGGATGGGCTCGAACCACCAACCTATTGGTTAACAGCCGAACGTGCTAACCAGTGCGCCACGGAAGCCCAAAAATTAAATGGTCGTCAGGTATTGTGGAAAAATTTTGGCTTTCTACGTTACATTTGAGATCACACAACACCGCTCCCGGGTGGGCTCGAACCACCAACCTATTGGTTAACAGCCGAACGCGCTAACTATTGCGCCACGGAAGCCCAAAACCTAAATGCTCGTCAGGTATTGTGCAAAAAACTTGACTTTTTACGTCACATCTGAGACCTCACAACACCGCTCCCGGATGGGCTCGAACCACCAACCTATTGGTTAACAGCCGAACGCGCTAACCATTGCGCCACGGAAGCCCAAAAGTTAAATACTCGTCAGGTATTGTGTAAAAACCTTGACTATTTACGTCACATCTGAGACCTCACAACACTGCTCCCGGATGGGCTCGAACCACCAACCTATTGATTAACAGCCGAACGCGCTAACCATTGAGCCACGGAAGCTCAGAAATTAAATGGTTGTCAGGTGTTGTGGAAAAACTTTGGCTTTCTACGTTACATTTGAGACCCCACAACACCTCTCCCGGGTGGGCTCGAACCACCAACCTTTCGATTAACAGCTGAACGCGCTAACCATTGCGCCACGGAATCCCAAAAATTAAATGCTCGTCAGGTATTGTGTAAAAACCTTGACTTTTTAACTCACATCTGAGACCTCACAACACCGCTCCCGGATGGGCTCGAACCACCAACCTATTGGTTAACAGCCGAACGCGCTAACCATTGCGCCACGGAAGCCCAAAAGTTAAATGTTCGTCTGGTGTTGTGGAAAAACTCTGACATTTTACGTAACATCTGAGACGTCACAAAACCGCTCCCGGATGGGCTCGAACCACCAACCTTTCGGTTAACAGCCGAACGCGCAAGCCATTGCGCCACGGACGCCCAAAAATTAAATGGTTGTCAGGTATTGTTGAAAAGTTACGACTTTTCACGCTACATCTGAGACCCCACAAATCCTCTCTCGTTTGGGCTCGAACCACCAACCTTTCGGTTAACAGCTGAACGCACTAACCATTGCGCCACGGAAGCCCAAAAATTAAATGGTCGTCAGGTATTGTAGAAAAACTTTGGCTATTTACGTTACATTTGAGATCCAAAAACACCGCTCCCGGGTGGGCTCGAACCACCAAGCTATTGGTTAACAGCCGAACGCGCTAACCATTGAGCCACGAAAGATCAGAAAATAAATGGTTATCACGTATTATGGAAAAAGTTTGTCTTTTCACGCTACATCTGAGACCTCACAACACCTCTCCCGGGTGGGCTCGAACCACCAACCTTTCGATTAACAGCTGAACACGCTAACCATTGCGCCACGGAAGCCCAAAAATTAAATGCTCGTCAGGTATTGTGGAAAAACTCTGACATTTTACGTTACATCTGAGACGTCACAACACCGCTCCCGGGAGGGCTCGAACCACCAACCTTTCGGTTAACAGCTGAAAATTAAAAATCGAGGTACATTTTTATTTATTGTCCTGACGAACATTTAATTTTTGGGCTTCCGTGGCTCAATGTTAGCGCGTTCGGCTGTTAATCGAAAGGTTGGTGGTTCGAGCCCATCCGGGAGCGGTGTTGTGAGGTCTCAGATGTAGCGTGAAAAGTCAAACTTTTTCCATAATACGTGATAACCATTTATTTTCTGAGCTTCCGTGGCTCAATGGTTAGCGCGTTCGGCTGTTAAGCAATAGGTTGGTGGTTCGAGCCCACCCGGGAGCGGTGTTTTGGTATCTCAAATGTAACGTAAATAGCCAAAGTTTTACCTCAATACCTGACGAAAATTTAATTTTTGGGCTTCAGTGGCGCAATGGTTAGCGCGTTCGGCTATTAACCAATAGGTTGGTGGTTCGAGCCCATCCGGGAGAAGTGTTGTGACGTCTCAGATGTAACGTAAAATGTCAGAGTTTTTCCACAATACCTGACGAACATTTAATTTTTGGGCTTCCGTGGCGCAATGGTTAGCGCGTTCAGCTGTTAATCGAAAGGTTGGTGGTTCGAGCCCACCCGGAAGAGGTGATGTGGGGTCTCAGATGTAGCGTAAAAAGTGAAAACTTTTCCACAATACGTGACAACCATTTAATTTCTGAGCTTTAGTGGCGCAATGGTCAGCGCTTTCAGCTGTTAACCGAAAGGTTGGTGGTTCGAGCCCATTCGGGAGCGGTGTTGTGAGGTCTCAGATGGTAAGTAAAAAGTCAAGGTTTTACCTCAATACCTGACGAAAATTTAATTTTTGGGCTACAGTGGCGCAATGGTCAGCGCGTTCAGCTGTTAACCGAAAGGTTGGTGGTTCGAGCCCTCCCGGGAGCGGTGTTGTGACGTCTCAGATGTAACGTAAAATGTCAGAGTTTTTCCAAAACACCTGACGAACATTTAACTTTTGGGCTTCCGTGGCGCAATGGTTAGCGCGTTCAGCTGTTAATCGAAAGGTTGGTGGTTCGAGCCCGCCCGGAAGAGGTATTGTGTGGTCTCAGATGTAGCGTGAAAAGTCAAACTTTTTCCATAATACGTGATAACCATTCATTTTCTGATCTTTCGTGGCTCAATGGTTAGCGCGTTCGGCTGTTAACCCATAGCTTAGTGGTTCGAGCCCACCCGGGAGCGGTGTTTTTGGATCTCAAATGTAACGTAAATAGCCAAAGTTTTTCCGCAATACCTGACGACCATTTTTTTTGGGCGTCCATGGCGCAATGGTTAGCGCGTTCGGCTGTTAACCGAAAGGTTTGTGGTTCGAGCCCATCCGGGAGCGGTGTTGTGAGGCCTCAGATGTGAACTAAAAAGTCAAAGTTTTACCTCAATACCTGACGAAAATTTAATTTTTGGGCTTCAGTGGCGCAATGGTTAGCGCGTTCGGCTATTAACCAATAGGTTGGTGGTTCGAGCCCATTCGGGAGAAGTGTTGTGACGTCTCAGATGTAACGTAAAATGTCGAAGTTTTTCACAATACCTGACGAACATTTAATTTTTGGGCTTCAGTGGCGCAATGGTCAGCGCGTTCAGCTGTTAACCGAAAGGTTGGTGGTTCGAGCCCAAACGAGAGAGGTTTTGTGGGGTCTCAGATGTAGCGTGAAAATTCGTAACTTTTCAACAATACCTGACAACCATTTAATTTTTGGGTGTCCGTGGCGCAATGGCTAGCGCGTTCGGTTGTTAACCGAAAGGTTGGTGGTTCGAGCCCATCCGGGAGCGGTGTTGTGACGCCTCAGATGTTACGTAAAATGTCAGAGTTTTTCCACAATACCTGACGAACATTTAATTTTTGGGCTTCCGTGGCGCAGTAATTAGCGCGTCCAGCTCTTAATCGAAAGGTTGGTGGTTCGAGCCCACCCGGAAGAGGTGTTGTGGGGTCTCAGATGTAGCGTTAAAAGTCAAAACTTTTCCACAATACGTGACAACCATTTAATTTCTGATCTTCCGTGGCTCAATGGTTAGCGCGTTCGGCTGTTAACCAATAGGTTGGTGGTTCGAGCCCACCCGGGAGCGGTGTTTTTGGAGCTCAAATGTAACGTAAATAGCCAAAGTTTTTCCACAATACCTGACGACCATTTAATTTTTGGGCCTCAGTGGCGAATGGTTAGCGCGTTCGGCTGTTAACCGAAAGGTTGGTGGTTCGAGCCCATCCGGGAGCGGTGTTGTGAGGTCTCAGATGGTAAGTAAAAAGTCAAGGTTTTACCTCAATACCTGACGAAAGTTTAATTTTTGGGCTTCAGTGGCGCAATGGTTAGCGCGTTCGGCTATTAACCAATAGGTTGGTGGTTCGAGCCCATCCGGGAGAAGTGTTGTGACGTCTCAGATGTAACGTAAAATGTCAGAGTTTTTCCACAATACCTGACGAACATTTAATTTTTGGGCTTCCGTGGCGCAATGGTTAGCGCGTTCAGCTGTTAATCGAAAGGTTGGTGGTTCGAGCCCACCCGGAAGAGGTGATGTGGGGTCTCAGATGTAGCGTAAAAAGTGAAAACTTTTCCACAATACGTGACAACCATTTAATTTCTGAGCTTTAGTGGCGCAATGGTCAGCGCTTTCAGCTGTTAACCGAAAGGTTGGTGGTTCGAGCCCATCCGGGAGCGGTGTTGTGAGGTCTCAGATGGTAAGTAAAAGTCAAGGTTTTACCTCAATACCTGACGAAAATTTAATTTTTGGGCTACAGTGGCGCAATGTTCAGCGCGTTCAGCTGTTAACCGAAAGGTTGGTGGTTCGAGCCCTCCCGGGAGCGGTGTTGTGACGTCTCAGATGTAACGTAAAATGTCAGAGTTTTTCCAAAACACCTGACGAACATTTAACTTTTGGGCTTCCGTGGCGCAATGGTTAGCGCGTTCAGCTGTTAATCGAAAGGTTGGTGGTTCGAGCCCGCCCGGAAGAGGTATTGTGTGGTCTCAGATGTAGCGTGAAAAGTCAAACTTTTTCCATAATACGTGATAACCATTCATTTTCTGATCTTTCGTGGCTCAATGGTTAGCGCGTTCGGCTGTTAACCCATAGCTTAGTGGTTCGAGCCCACCCGGGAGCGGTGTTTTTGGATCTCAAATGTAACGTAAATAGCCAAAGTTTTTCCGCAATACCTGACGACCATTTTTTTTGGGCGTCCATGGCGCAATGGTTAGCGCGTTCGGCTGTTAACCGAAAGGTTTGTGGTTCGAGCCCATCCGGGAGCGGTGTTGTGAGGCCTCAGATGTGAACTAAAAAGTCAAAGTTTTACCTCAATACCTGACGAAAATTTAATTTTTGGGCTTCAGTGGCGCAATGGTTAGCGCGTTCGGCTATTAACCAATAGGTTGGTGGTTCGAGCCCATTCGGGAGAAGTGTTGTGACGTCTCAGATGTAACGTAAAATGTCGAAGTTTTTCACAATACCTGACGAACATTTAATTTTTGGGCTTCAGTGGCGCAATGGTCAGCGCGTTCAGCTGTTAACCGAAAGGTTGGTGGTTCGAGCCCAAACGAGAGAGGTTTTGTGGGGTCTCAGATGTAGCGTGAAAATTCGTAACTTTTCAACAATACCTGACAACCATTTAATTTTTGGGTGTCCGTGGCGCAATGGCTAGCGCGTTCGGTTGTTAACCGAAAGGTTGGTGGTTCGAGCCCATCCGGGAGCGGTGTTGTGACGCCTCAGATGTTACGTAAAATGTCAGAGTTTTTCCACAATACCTGACGAACATTTAATTTTTGGGCTTCCGTGGCGCAGTAATTAGCGCGTCCAGCTCTTAATCGAAAGGTTGGTGGTTCGAGCCCACCCGGAAGAGGTGTTGTGGGGTCTCAGATGTAGCGTTAAAAGTCAAAACTTTTCCACAATACGTGACAACCATTTAATTTCTGATCTTCCGTGGCTCAATGGTTAGCGCGTTCGGCTGTTAACCAATAGGTTGGTGGTTCGAGCCCACCCGGGAGCGGTGTTTTTGGAGCTCAAATGTAACGTAAATAGCCAAAGTTTTTCCACAATACCTGACGACCATTTAATTTTTGGGCCTCAGTGGCGAATGGTTAGCGCGTTCGGCTGTTAACCGAAAGGTTGGTGGTTCGAGCCCATCCGGGAGCGGTGTTGTGAGGTCTCAGATGGTAAGTAAAAAGTCAAGGTTTTACCTCAATACCTGACGAAAGTTTAATTTTTGGGCTTCAGTGGCGCAATGGTTAGCGCGTTCGGCTATTAACCAATAGGTTGGTGGTTCGAGCCCATCCGGGAGAAGTGTTGTGACGTCTCAGATGTAACGTAAAATGTCAGAGTTTTTCCACAATACCTGACGAACATTTAATTTTTGGGCTTCCGTGGCGCAATGGTTAGCGCGTTCAGCTGTTAATCGAAAGGTTGGTGGTTCGAGCCCACCCGGAAGAGGTGATGTGGGGTCTCAGATGTAGCGTAAAAAGTGAAAACTTTTCCACAATACGTGACAACCATTTAATTTCTGAGCTTTAGTGGCGCAATGGTCAGCGCTTTCAGCTGTTAACCGAAAGGTTGGTGGTTCGAGCCCATCCGGGAGCGGTGTTGTGAGGTCTCAGATGGTAAGTAAAAGTCAAGGTTTTACCTCAATACCTGACGAAAATTTAATTTTTGGGCTACAGTGGCGCAATGGTCAGCGCGTTCAGCTGTTAACCGAAAGGTTGGTGGTTCGAGCCCTCCCGGGAGCGGTGTTGTGACGTCTCAGATGTAACGTAAAATGTCAGAGTTTTTCCAAAACACCTGACGAACATTTAACTTTTGGGCTTCCGTGGCGCAATGGTTAGCGCGTTCAGCTGTTAATCGAAAGGTTGGTGGTTCGAGCCCAAACGAGAGAGGTTTTGTGGGGTCTTAGATGTAGCGTGAAAAGTCGTAACTTTTCAACAATACCTGACAACCATTTAATTTCTGAGCTTCCGTGGATCAATGGTTAGCGCGTTCGGCTGTTAACCAATAGGTTGGTGGTTCTAGCCCATCCGGGAGCGGTGTTGTGATGTCTCAGATGTAACGTAAAATGTCAGAGTTTTTCCACAATACCTGACGAACATTTAATTTTTGGGCTTCCTTGGCGCAATGGTTTGCGCGTTCAGCTGTTAATCGAAAGGTTGGTGGTTCGAGCCCACCCGGAAGAGGTGATGTGGGGTCTCAGATGTGAACTAAAAAGTCAAAGTTTTACCTCAATACCTGACGAAAATTTAATTTTTGGGCTTCAGTGGCGCAATGGTTAGCGCGTTCGGCTATTAACCAATAGGTTGGTGGTTCGAGCCCATTCGGGAGAAGTGTTGTGACGTCTCAGATGTAACGTAAAATGTCGAAGTTTTTCACAATACCTGACGAACATTTAATTTTTGGGCTTCAGTGGCGCAATGGTCAGCGCGTTCAGCTGTTAACCGAAAGGTTGGTGGTTCGAGCCCAAACGAGAGAGGTTTAGTGGGGTCTCAGATGTAGCGTGAAAATTCGTAACTTTTCAATAATACCTGACAACCATTTAATTTTTGGGTGTCCGTGGCGCAATGGCTAGCGCGTTCGGTTGTTAACCGAAAGGTTGGTGGTTCGAGCCCATCCGGGAGCGGTGTTGTGACGTCTCAGATGTTACGTAAAATGTCAGAGTTTTTCCACAATACCTGACGAACATTTAATTTTTGGGCTTCCGTGGCGCAGTAATTAGCGCGTCCAGCTCTTAATCGAAAGGTTGGTGGTTCGAGCCCACCCGGAAGAGGTGTTGTGGGGTCTCAGATGTAGCGTTAAAAGTCAAAACTTTTCCACAATACGTGACAACCATTTAATTTCTGATCTTCCGTGGCTCAATGGTTAGCGCGTTCGGCTGTTAACCAATAGGTTGGTGGTTCGAGCCCACCCGGGAGCGGTGTTTTTGGATCTCAAATGTAACGTAAATAGCCAAAGTTTTTCCACAATACCTGACGACCATTTAATTTTTGGGCCTCAGTGGCGAATGGTTAGCGCGTTCGGCTGTTAACCGAAAGGTTGGTGGTTCGAGCCCATCCGGGAGCGGTGTTGTGAGGTCTCAGATGGTAAGTAAAAAGTCAAGGTTTTACCTCAATACCTGACGAAAGTTTAATTTTTGGGCTTCAGTGGCGCAATGGTTAGCGCGTTCGGCTATTAACCAATAGGTTGGTGGTTCGAGCCCATCCGGGAGAAGTGTTGTGACGTCTCAGATGTAACGTAAAATGTCAGAGTTTTTCCACAATACCTGACGAACATTTAATTTTTGGGCTTCCGTGGCGCAATGGTTAGCGCGTTCAGCTGTTAATCGAAAGGTTGGTGGTTCGAGCCCACCCGGAAGAGGTGATGTGGGGTCTCAGATGTAGCGTAAAAAGTGAAAACTTTTCCACAATACGTGACAACCATTTAATTTCTGAGCTTTAGTGGCGCAATGGTCAGCGCTTTCAGCTGTTAACCGAAAGGTTGGTGGTTCGAGCCCATCCGGGAGCGGTGTTGTGAGGTCTCAGATGGTAAGTAAAAAGTCAAGGTTTTACCTCAATACCTGACGAAAATTTAATTTTTGGGCTTCAGTGGCGCAATGGTTAGCGCGTTCGGCTATTAACCAATAGGTTGGTGGTTCGAGCCCATCCGGGAGAAGTGTTGTGACGTCTCAGATGTAACGTAAAATGTCAGAGTTTTTCCACAATACCTGACGAACATTTAATTTTTGGGCTTCAGTGGCGCAATGGTCAGCGCGTTCAGCTGTTAACCGAAAGGTTGGTGGTTCGAGCCCAAACGAGAGAGGTTTTGTGGGGTCTTAGATGTAGCGTGAAAAGTCGTAACTTTTCAACAATACCTGACAACCATTTAATTTCTGAGCTTCCGTGGATCAATGGTTAGCGCGTTCGGCTGTTAACCAATAGGTTGGTGGTTCTAGCCCATCCGGGAGCGGTGTTGTGATGTCTCAGATGTAACGTAAAATGTCAGAGTTTTTCCACAATACCTGACGAACATTTAATTTTTGGGCTTCCTTGGCGCAATGGTTTGCGCGTTCAGCTGTTAATCGAAAGGTTGGTGGTTCGAGCCCACCCGGAAGAGGTGATGTGGGGTCTCAGATGTAGCGTAAAAAGTCAAAACTTTTCCACAATACGTGACAACCATTTAATTTCTGAGCTTCAGTGGCGCAATGGTCAGCGCGTTCAGCTGTTAACCGAAAGGTTGGTGGTTCGAGCCCTCCCGGGAGCGGTGTTGTGACGTCTCAGATGTAACGTAAAATGTCAGAGTTTTTCCACAATACCTGACGAACATTTAATTTTTGGGCTTCAGTGGCGCAATGGTCAGCGCGTTCAGCTGTTAACCGAAAGGTTGGTGGTTCGAGCCCAAACGAGAGAGGTTTTGTGGGGTCTCAGATGTAGCGTGAAAAGTCGTAACTTTTCCACAATACCTGACGAGCATTTAATTTTTGGGCTTCCGTGGCGCAATTGTTAGCGCGTTCAACTGTTAATCGAAAGGTTGGTGGTTCAAGCCCACCCGGGAGAGGTGTTGTGAGGTCTCAGATGTAGCGTGAAAAGTCAAACTTTTTCCATAATACGTGATAACCATTTATTTTCTGATCTTTCGTGGCTCAATGGTTAGCGCGTTCGGCTGTTAACCAATAGCTTGGTGGTTCGAGCCCACCCGGGAGCGGTGTTTTTGGATCTCAAATGTAACGTAAATAGCCAAAGTTTTTCCGCAATACCTGACGACCATTTTTTTTGGGCGTCCGTGGCGCAATGGTTAGCGCGTTCGGCTGTTAACCGAAAGGTTGGTGGTTCGAGCCCATCCGGGAGCGGTGTTGTGAGGTCTCAGATGTGAAGTAAAAAGCCAAAGTTTTTCCACAATACCTGACAACCGTTTAATTTCTGAGCTTCCGTGGCTCAATGGTTAGCAATTTCAGCTGTTAACCAATAGGTTGGTGGTTCGAGCCCACCCGGGAGCGGTGTTGTGTGATCTCAAGTGTAACGTAGAAAGCCAAAGTTTTTCCACAATACCTGACGACCATTTAATTTTTGGGCTTCCGTGGCGCAATGGTTAGCGCGTTCGGCTGTTAACCAATAGGTTGGTGGTTCGAGCCCACCCGGGAGAGGTGTTGTGGGGTCTCAAATGTAACGTAGAAAGCCAAAGTTTTTCCACAACACCTGACAACCATTTAATTTCTGAGCTTCCGTGGCTCAATGGTTAGCGCGTTCGGCTGTTAACCAATAGGTTGGTGGTTCGAGCCCATCCGGGAGCGGTGTTGTGAGGTCTCAGATGTGACGTAAAAAGTCAAGGTTTTTACACAATACCTGACGAGCATTTAACTTTTGGGCTTCCGTGGCGCAATGGTTAGCGCGTTCGGCTGTTAACCAATAGGTTGGTGGTTCGAGCCCATCCGGGAGCGGTGTTGTGAGGTCTCAGATGTGACGTAAAAAGTCAAGTTTTTTGCACAATACCTGACGAGCATTTAGGTTTGGGCTTCCGTGGCGCAATGGTTAGCGCGTTCGGCTGTTAAGCAATAGGTTGGTGGTTCGAGCATATCCGGGAGCGGTGTTGTGAGGTCTCAGATGTGACGTAAAAAGTCAAGGTTTTTACACAATACCTGACGAGCATTTAAATTTTGGGCTTCCTTGGCGCAATGGTTAGCGCGTTCGGCTGTTAACCAATAGGTTGGTGGTTCGAGCCCATCCGGGAGCGGTGTTGTGAGGTCTCAGAAGTGACGTAAAAAGTCAAGGTTTTTACACAATACCTGACGAGCATTTAATTTTTGGGCTTCCGTGGCGCAATGGTTAGCGCGTTCAGCAGTTAACAAATAGGTTAGTGGTTCGAGCCCACCTGGGAGCGGCGTTGTGGGATCTCAAACGTAACGTAGAAAGCCAAAGTTTTTCCACAATACCTGACGACCATTTAATTTTTGGGCTTCCGTGGCGCAATGGTTAACGCGTTCGGCTGTTAACAAATAGGTTGGTGGTTCGAGCCCACCCGGGAGCGGTGTTGTGGGATCTCAAATGTAACGTAGAAAGCCAAAGTTTTTCCACAATACGTGACAACCATTTAGTTTCTGAGCTTCCGTGGCTGAATGGTTAGCGCGTTCAATTTTTAACCAATAGGGTGGTGGTTCGAGCCAACCCGGGAGCGGTGTTGTGGGATCTCAAATGTAACGTAGAAAGACAAAGTTTTTCCACAATACCTGACGACCATTTATTTTTTGGGCTTCCTTGGCGCAATGGTTAGCGCGTTCGGCTGTTAACCGAAAGGTTGGTGGTTCGAGCCCAACCGAGAGAGGTGTTGTAGGGTCTCAGATGTAACGTAATAAGTCATAACTTATCCACAACACCTGACAATCATTTAATCTCTGAGCTTCCGTGGCTCAATGGTTAGCGCGTTCGGCTGTTAACCAATAGGTTGGTGGTTCGAGCCCATCCGGGAGCGGTGTTGTGAGGTCTCAGATGTAACGTAAAATGTCAGAGTTTTTCCACAATACCTGACGAACATTTAATTTTTGGGCTTCCGTGGCGCAATGGTTAGCGCGTTCGGCTGTTAACCAATAGGTTGGTGGTTCGAGCCCATCCGGGAGCGGTGTTGTGAGGTCTCAGATGTGACGTAAAAAGTCAAGGTTTTTACACAATACCTGACGAGCATTTAATTTTTAGCTTCCGTGGCGCAATGGTGAGCGCGTTCAGCAGTTAACAAATAGGTTAGTGGTTCGAGCCCACCCGGGAGCGGCGTTGTGGGATCTCAAACGTATCGTAGAAAGCCAAAGTTTTTCCACAATACCTGACGACCATTTAATTTTTGGGCTTCCGTGGCGCAATGGTTAACGCGTTCGGCTGTTAACCAATAGGTTGGTGGTTCGAGCCCACCCGGGAGCGGTGTTGTGGGATCTCAAATGTAACGTAGAAAGCCAAAGTTTTTCCACAATACGTGACGACCATTTAATTTCTGAGCTTCCGTGGCTCAATGGTTAGCGCGTTCGGCTGTTAACCAATAGGTTGGTGGTTCGAGCCCATCCGGGAGCGGTGTTGTGAGGTCTCAGAAGTGACGTAAAAAGTCAAGGTTTTTCCACAATACCTGACGAACATTTAATTTTTGGGCTTCCATGGCGCAATGGTTAGCGCGTTCGGCTGTTAACCGAAAGGTTGGTGGTTCGAGCCCATCCGGGAGCGGTGTTGTGACGTCTCAGATGTTACGTAAAATGTCAGAGTTTTTCCACAATACCTGACGAACATTTAATTTTTGGGCTTCCGTGGCGCAGTAATTAGCGCGTCCAGCTCTTAATCGAAAGGTTGGTGGTTCGAGCCCACCCGGAAGAGGTGTTGTGGGGTCTCAGATGTAGCGTTAAAAGTCAAAACTTTTCCACAATACGTGACAACCATTTAATTTCTGATCTTCCGTGGCTCAATGGTTAGCGCGTTCGGCTGTTAACCAATAGGTTGGTGGTTCGAGCCCACCCGGGAGCGGTGTTTTTGGATCTCAAATGTAACGTAAATAGCCAAAGTTTTTCCACAATACCTGACGACCATTTAATTTTTGGGCCTCAGTGGCGAATGGTTAGCGCGTTCGGCTGTTAACCGAAAGGTTGGTGGTTCGAGCCCATCCGGGAGCGGTGTTGTGAGGTCTCAGATGGTAAGTAAAAAGTCAAGGTTTTACCTCAATACCTGACGAAAATTTAATTTTTGGGCTTCAGTGGCGCAATGGTTAGCGCGTTCGGCTATTAACCAATAGGTTGGTGGTTCGAGCCCATCCGGGAGAAGTGTTGTGACGTCTCAGATGTAACGTAAAATGTCAGAGTTTTTCCACAATACCTGACGAACATTTAATTTTTGGGCTTCAGTGGCGCAATGGTCAGCGCGTTCAGCTGTTAACCGAAAGGTTGGTGGTTCGAGCCCAAACGAGAGAGGTTTTGTGGGGTCTTAGATGTAGCGTGAAAAGTCGTAACTTTTCAACAATACCTGACAACCATTTAATTTCTGAGCTTCCGTGGATCAATGGTTAGCGCGTTCGGCTGTTAACCAATAGGTTGGTGGTTCTAGCCCATCCGGGAGCGGTGTTGTGATGTCTCAGATGTAACGTAAAATGTCAGAGTTTTTCCACAATACCTGACGAACATTTAATTTTTGGGCTTCCTTGGCGCAATGGTTTGCGCGTTCAGCTGTTAATCGAAAGGTTGGTGGTTCGAGCCCACCCGGAAGAGGTGATGTGGGGTCTCAGATGTAGCGTAAAAAGTCAAAACTTTTCCACAATACGTGACAACCATTTAATTTCTGAGCTTCAGTGGCGCAATGGTCAGCGCGTTCAGCTGTTAACCGAAAGGTTGGTGGTTCGAGCCCCCCCGGGAGCGGTGTTGTGACGTCTCAGATGTAACGTAAAATGTCAGAGTTTTTCCACAATACCTGACGAACATTTAATTTTTGGGCTTCAGTGGCGCAATGGTCAGCGCGTTCAGCTGTTAACCGAAAGGTTGGTGGTTCGAGCCCAAACGAGAGAGGTTTTGTGGGGTCTCAGATGTAGCGTGAAAAGTCGTAACTTTTCCACAATACCTGACGAGCATTTAATTTTTGGGCTTCCGTGGCGCAATTGTTAGCGCGTTCAACTGTTAATCGAAAGGTTGGTGGTTCAAGCCCACCCGGGAGAGGTGTTGTGAGGTCTCAGATGTAGCGTGAAAAGTCAAACTTTTTCCATAATACGTGATAACCATTTATTTTCTGATCTTTCGTGGCTCAATGGTTAGCGCGTTCGGCTGTTAACCAATAGCTTGGTGGTTCGAGCCCACCCGGGAGCGGTGTTTTTGGATCTCAAATGTAACGTAAATAGCCAAAGTTTTTCCGCAATACCTGACGACCATTTTTTTTGGGCATCCGTGGCGCAATGGTTAGCGCGTTCGGCTGTTAACCGAAAGGTTGGTGGTTCGAGCCCATCCGGGAGCGGTGTTGTGAGGTCTCAGATGTGAAGTAAAAAGCCAAAGTTTTTCCACAATACCTGACAACCGTTTAATTTCTGAGCTTCCGTGGCTCAATGGTTAGCAATTTCAGCTGTTAACCAATAGGTTGGTGGTTCGAGCCCACCCGGGAGCGGTGTTGTGTGATCTCAAGTGTAACGTAGAAAGCCAAAGTTTTTCCACAATACCTGACGACCATTTAATTTTTGGGCTTCCGTGGCGCAATGGTTAGCGCGTTCGGCTGTTAACCAATAGGTTGGTGGTTCGAGCCCACCCGGGAGAGGTGTTGTGGGGTCTCAAATGTAACGTAGAAAGCCAAAGTTTTTCCACAACACCTGACAACCATTTAATTTCTGAGCTTCCGTGGCTCAATGGTTAGCGCGTTCGGCTGTTAACCAATAGGTTGGTGGTTCGAGCCCATCCGGGAGCGGTGTTGTGAGGTCTCAGATGTGACGTAAAAAGTCAAGGTTTTTACACAATACCTGACGAGCATTTAACTTTTGGGCTTCCGTGGCGCAATGGTTAGCGCGTTCGGCTGTTAACCAATAGGTTGGTGGTTCGAGCCCATCCGGGAGCGGTGTTGTGAGGTCTCAGATGTGACGTAAAAAGTCAAGTTTTTTGCACAATACCTGACGAGCATTTAGGTTTTGGGCTTCCGTGGCGCAATGGTTAGCGCGTTCGGCTGTTAAGCAATAGGTTGGTGGTTCGAGCATATCCGGGAGCGGTGTTGTGAGGTCTCAGATGTGACGTAAAAAGTCAAGGTTTTTACACAATACCTGACGAGCATTTAAATTTTGGGCTTCCTTGGCGCAATGGTTAGCGCGTTCGGCTGTTAACCAATAGGTTGGTGGTTCGAGCCCATCCGGGAGCGGTGTTGTGAGGTCTCAGAAGTGACGTAAAAAGTCAAGGTTTTTACACAATACCTGACGAGCATTTAATTTTTGGGCTTCCGTGGCGCAATGGTTAGCGCGTTCAGCAGTTAACAAATAGGTTAGTGGTTCGAGCCCACCTGGGAGCGGCGTTGTGGGATCTCAAACGTAACGTAGAAAGCCAAAGTTTTTCCACAATACCTGACGACCATTTAATTTTTGGGCTTCCGTGGCGCAATGGTTAACGCGTTCGGCTGTTAACAAATAGGTTGGTGGTTCGAGCCCACCCGGGAGCGGTGTTGTGGGATCTCAAATGTAACGTAGAAAGCCAAAGTTTTTCCACAATACGTGACAACCATTTAATTTCTGAGCTTCCGTGGCTGAATGGTTAGCGCGTTCAATTTTTAACCAATAGGGTGGTGGTTCGAGCCAACCCGGGAGCGGTGTTGTGGGATCTCAAATGTAACGTAGAAAGACAAAGTTTTTCCACAATACCTGACGACCATTTATTTTTTGGGCTTCCTTGGCGCAATGGTTAGCGCGTTCGGCTGTTAACCGAAAGGTTGGTGGTTCGAGCCCAACCGAGAGAGGTGTTGTAGGGTCTCAGATGTAACGTAATAAGTCATAACTTATCCACAACACCTGACAACCATTTAATCTCTGAGCTTCCGTGGCTCAATGGTTAGCGCGTTCGGCTGTTAACCAATAGGTTGGTGGTTCGAGCCCATCCGGGAGCGGTGTTGTGAGGTCTCAGATGTAACGTAAAATGTCAGAGTTTTTCCACAATACCTGACGAACATTTAATTTTTGGGCTTCCGTGGCGCAATGGTTAGCGCGTTCGGCTGTTAACCAATAGGTTGGTGGTTCGAGCCCATCCGGGAGCGGTGTTGTGAGGTCTCAGATGTGACGTAAAAAGTCAAGGTTTTTACACAATACCTGACGAGCATTTAATTTTTAGCTTCCGTGGCGCAATGGTGAGCGCGTTCAGCAGTTAACAAATAGGTTAGTGGTTCGAGCCCACCCGGGAGCGGCGTTGTGGGATCTCAAACGTAACGTAGAAAGCCAAAGTTTTTCCACAATACCTGACGACCATTTAATTTTTGGGCTTCCGTGGCGCAATGGTTAACGCGTTCGGCTGTTAACCAATAGGTTGGTGGTTCGAGCCCACCCGGGAGCGGTGTTGTGGGATCTCAAATGTAACGTAGAAAGCCAAAGTTTTTCCACAATACGTGACGACCATTTAATTTCTGAGCTTCCGTGGCTCAATGGTTAGCGCGTTCGGCTGTTAACCAATAGGTTGGTGGTTCGAGCCCATCCGGGAGCGGTGTTGTGAGGTCTCAGAAGTGACGTAAAAAGTCAAGGTTTTTCCACAATACCTGACGAACATTTAATTTTTGGGCTTCCATGGCGCAATGGTTAGCGCGTTCGGCTGTTAACCGAAAGGTTGGTGGTTCGAGCCCAACCGGGAGAGGTGTTGTGGGGTCTCAGATGTAGCGTAAAAAGTCAAAACTTTTCCACAATACGTGACAACCATTTAATTTCTGAGCTTCCGTGGCTGAATGGTTAGCGCGTTCAGCTTTTAACCAATAGGGTGGTGGTTCGAGCCCACCCGGGAGCGGTGTTGTGGGATCTCAAATGTAACGTAGAAAGACAAAGTTTTTCCACAATACCTGACGACCATTTATTTTTTGGGCTTCCGTGGCTCAATGGTTAGCGCGTTCGGCTGTTAACCAATAGGTTGGTGGTTCGAGCCCATCCGGGAGCGGTGTTGTGAGGTCTCAGATGTAACGTAAAATGTCAGAGTTTTTCCACAATACCTGACGAACATTTAATTTTTGGGCTTCCGTGGCGCAATGGTTAGCGCGTTCGGCTGTTAACCAATAGGTTGGTTGTTCGAGCCCATCCGAGAGCGGTGTTGTGAGGTCTCAGATGTGACGTAAAAAGTCAAGGTTTTTACACAATACCTGACGAGCATTTAACTTTGGGGCTTCCGTGGCGCAATGGTTAGCGCGTTCGGCTGTTAACCAATAGGTTGGTTGTTCGAGCCCATCCGGGAGCGGTGTTGTGAGGTCTCAGATGTGACGCAAAAAGTCAAGGTTTTTACACAATACCTGACGAGCATTTAATTTTTGGGCTTCCGTGGCTCAATGGTTAGCGCGTTCGGCTCTTAACCTAAAGGTTGGTGGTTCGTGCCCATCCGGGAGCGGTGTTGTGGCGTCTCAGATGTAACGTAAAATGTCAGAATTTTTCCACAATACCTGACGAACATTTAATTTTTGGGCTTCCTTGGCGCAATTATTAGCGCGTTCAACTGTTAATCGAAAGGCTGGTGGTTCAAGCCCACCCAGAAGAGGTGTTGTGGGGTCTCAGATGTAGCGTAAAAAGTCAAAACTTATCCACAATACGTGACAACCATTTAATTTCTGAGATTCCGTGGCTCAATGGTTAGCGCGTTCGGCTGTTAACCAATAGGTTGGTGGTTCGAGCCCACCCGGGAGCGGTGGTGTGGGATCTCAAATGTAACGTAGAAAGCCAAAGTTTTGCCACAATACCTGACGACCATTAAATTTTTGGGCTTCCTTGGCGCAATTGTTAGTGCGTTCGGCTGTTAACCGAAAGGTTGGTGGTTCGTGCCCACCCGGGAGAGGTGTTGTGGGGTCTCAGATGTAGCGTAAAAAGTCAAAACATTTCCACAATACGTGACAACCATTTAATTTCTGAGCTTCCGTGGCTCAATGGTTAGCGCGTTTGGCTGTTAACCAATAGGTTGGTGGTTCGAGCCCATCCGGGAGCGGTGTTGTGAGGTCTCAGATGTGACGTAAAAAGTCAAGGTTTTTACACAATACCTGACGAGCATTTAACTTTGGGCTTCCGTGGCTCAATGGTTAGCGCGTTTGGCTGTTAACCAATAGGTTGGTGGTTCGAGCCCATCCGGGAGCGGTGTTGTGAGGTCTCAGATGTGACGTAAAAAGTCAAGGTTTTTACACAATACCTGACGAGCATTTAACTTTGGGCTTCCGTGGCTCAATGGTTAGCGCGTTCGGCTGTTAACCAATAGGTTGGTGGTTCGAGCCCATCCGGGAGCGGTATTGTGACGTCTCAGATGTGACGTTAAAAGTCAAGGTTTTTCCAAAATACCTGACGACCATTTAATTTTTGGGCTTCCGTGGCGCAATGGTTAGCGCGTTCAGCTGCTATTCAAAAGACTGGTGGTTTGAGCTCTCCCGGGAGCGGTGTTGTGACGTCTCAAATGTAACATAAAATGTCAGAGTTTTTCCACAATACCTGTCGAACATTGAATTTTTGGGCTTCCGTGGCGCAATGGTTAGCGCGTTCAGCTGTTAATCGAAAGGTTGGTGGTACGAGCCCACCCGGGAGAGGTGTTGTGGGGTCTCAGATGTAGCGTAAAAAGTCAAAACTTTTCCACAATACGTGACAATCATTTAATTTCTGGGCTTCCGTGGCTCAATGATTAGCGCGTTCGGCTGTTAACCAATAGGTTGGTGGTTCGAGCCCAACCGGGAGAGGTGTTGTGGGATCTCAAATGTAACGTAAAAATTCAAGGTTTTTCCACAATACCTGACGAACATTTAATTTTTGGGCTTCCTTGGGGCAATGGTTAGCGCGTTCGGCTGTTAACCGAAAGGTTGGTGGTTCGATCCCAACCGGGAGAGGTGTTGTAGGGTATCAGATGTAACGTAATAAGTCATAACTTATCCACAATACCTGACAACCATTTAATTTCCGAGCTTCCTTGGCTCAATGGTTATCGCGTTCGGCTGTTAACCAATAGGTTTGTGGTTCAAGCCCATCCGGGATGCGGTGTTGTGAGGTCTCAGATGTAACGTAAAATGTCAGAGTTTTTCACAATACCTGACGAACATTTAATTTTTGGGCTTCCGTGGCGGAATGATTAGCGCGTTCAGCTGTTAATCGAAAGGTCGAAGGTTCGAGCCCACCCGGGAGAGGTGTTGTGGGGTCTCATATGTAGCGTAAAAAGTCAAAACTTATCCACAATACGTGACAATCATTTAATTTCTGAGCTTCCGTGGCTCAATGGTTAGCGCGTTCGGCTGTTAACCAATAGGTTGGTTGTTCGAGCTCATCCGGGAGCGGTGTTGTGAGTTCTCAGATGTGACGTAAAAAGTCAAGGCTTTTACGCAAAACCTGACGAGCATTTAATTTCTGAGCATCCGTGGCTCAATGGTTAGCGCGTTCGGCTGTTAACCAATAGTTTGGTAGTTCGAGCCCATCCGGGAGCGGTGTTGTGAGGTCTCAGATGTGACGTAAAAAGTCAAGGTTTTTACGCAAAACCTGACGAGCATTTAATTTTTGGGCTTCCGTGGCGCAATGGTTAGCGCGTTCTGCTGTTGACCCATAGGTTGGTGGTTCGAGCCCACCCGGGAGCGGTGTTGTGGGATCTCAAATGTAACGTAGAAAGCCAAAGTTTTTCCACAACACCTGACGACCATTTAATTTCTGAGCTTCCGTGGCTCAATGGTTAGCGCGTTCAGCTGTTAATCGAAAGGTTGGTGGTTGTGGGGTCTCAAATGTAACGTAGAAAGCCAAAGTTTTTCCACAATACCTGACAACCATTTAATTTCTGAGCTTCCGTGGCTCAATGGTTAGCGCGTTCGGCTGTTAGCCAATAGGTTCGTGCTTCAAGCATACCCGGGAGCGGTGTTGTGACGTCTCAGATGTTACGTAAAAAGTCAAGGTTTTTCCACAATACCTGACGACCATTTAATTTTTGGGCTTCCGTGGCTCAATGGTTAGCGCGTTCGGCTGTTAACCAATAGGTTGGTGGTTCGAGGCCACCCGGGAGCGGTGTTGTGGGATCTCACATGTAACGTAGAAAGCCAAAGTTTTTCCACAATACCTGACGTTCATTTAATTTTTGGGCTTCCGTGGCGCAATGGTTAGCGCGTTCGGCTGTTAACCGAAAGGTTGGTGGTTCAAGCCCACCCGGGAGCGGTGTTGTGGGATCACGAATGTAACGTAGAAAGCCAAAGTGCTTCCAGAATACCTGACGACCATTTAATTTTTGGGCTTCCGTGGCGCAATAATTAGCGCGTTCAGCTGTTAATCGAAAGGTTGGTGGTTCGAGCCCACCCGAGAGAGGTGTTGTGGGGTCTCAGATGTCGCGTAAAAAGTCAAAACTTTTCCACAATACGTGACAACCATTTAATTTCTGAGCTTTCGTGGCTCAATGGTTAGCGCGTTCGGCTGTTAGCCAATAGGTTGGTGGTTCGAGCCCACCCGGGAGCGGTGTTGTGGGATCTCAAATGTAACGTAGAAAGCCAAAGTTTTTCCACAATACCTGACGACCATTTAATTTTTGGGCTTCCGGGGCGCAATGGTTAGCGCGTTCTTCTGTTAATCGAAAGGTTGGTGGTTCGAGCCCACCCGGGAGAGGTGTTGTGGGGTCTCAGATGTAGCGTAAAAAGTCAAAACTTTTCCACAATACGTGACAACCATTTAATTTCTGAGCTTCCGTGGCTCAATGGTTAGCGCGTTTGGCTGTTAACCAATAGGTTGGTGGTTCGAGCCCATCCGGGAGCGGTGTTGTGAGGTCTCAGATGTGACGTAAAAAGTCAAGGTTTTTACACAATACCTGACGAGCATTTAACTTTGGACTTCCGTGGCTCAATGGTTAGCGCGTTCGGCTGTTAACCAATAGGTTGGTGGTTCGAGCCCATCCGGGAGCGGTGTTGTGAGGTCTCAGATGTGACGTAAAAAGTCAAGGTTTTTACACAATACCTGACGAGCATTTAACTTTGGGCTTCCGTGGCTCAATGGTTAGCGCGTTCGGCTGTTAACCAATAGGTTGGTGGTTCGAGCCCATCCGGGAGCGGTGATGTGACGTTAAAAGTCAAGGTTTTTCCAAAATACCTGACGACCATTTAATTTTTGGGCTTCCGTGGCGCAATGGCTAGCGCGTTCAGCTGCTATTCAAAAGACTGGTGGTTTGAGCTCTCCCGGGAGCGGTGTTGTGACGTCTCAAATGTAACATAAAATGTCAGAGTTTTTCCACAATACCTGTCGAACATTGAATTTTTGGGCTTCCGTGGCGCAATGGTTAGCGCGTTCAGCTGTTAATCGAAAGGTTGGTGGTACGAGCCCACCCGGGAGAGGTGTTGTGGGGTCTCAGATGTAGCGTAAAAAGTCAAAACTTTTCCACAATACGTGACAATCATTTAATTTCTGGGCTTCCGTGGCTCAATGATTAGCGCGTTCGGCTGTTAACCAATAGGTTGGTGGTTCGAGCCCAACCGGGAGAGGTGTTGTGGGATCTCAAATGTAACGTAAAAATTCAAGGTTTTTCCACAATACCTGACGAACATTTAATTTTTGGGCTTCCTTGGGGCAATGGTTAGCGCGTTCGGCTGTTAACCGAAAGGTTGGTGGTTCGATCCCAACCGGGAGAGGTGTTGTAGGGTATCAGATGTAACGTAATAAGTCATAACTTATCCACAATACCTGACAACCATTTAATTTCCGAGCTTCCTTGGCTCAATGGTTATCGCGTTCGGCTGTTAACCAATAGGTTTGTGGTTCAAGCCCATCCGGGATGCGGTGTTGTGAGGTCTCAGATGTAACGTAAAATGTCAGAGTTTTTCACAATACCTGACGAACATTTAATTTTTGGGCTTCCGTGGCGGAATGATTAGCGCGTTCAGCTGTTAATCGAAAGGTCGAAGGTTCGAGCCCACCCGGGAGAGGTGTTGTGGGGTCTCATATGTAGCGTAAAAAGTCAAAACTTATCCACAATACGTGACAATCATTTAATTTCTGAGCTTCCGTGGCTCAATGGTTAGCGCGTTCGGCTGTTAACCAATAGGTTGGTTGTTCGAGCTCATCCGGGAGCGGTGTTGTGAGTTCTCAGATGTGACGTAAAAAGTCAAGGCTTTTACGCAAAACCTGACGAGCATTTAATTTCTGAGCATCCGTGGCTCAATGGTTAGCGCGTTCGGCTGTTAACCAATAGTTTGGTAGTTCGAGCCCATCCGGGAGCGGTGTTGTGAGGTCTCAGATGTGACGTAAAAAGTCAAGGTTTTTACGCAAAACCTGACGAGCATTTAATTTTTGGGCTTCCGTGGCGCAATGGTTAGCGCGTTCTGCTGTTGACCCATAGGTTGGTGGTTCGAGCCCACCCGGGAGCGGTGTTGTGGGATCTCAAATGTAACGTAGAAAGCCAAAGTTTTTCCACAACACCTGACGACCATTTAATTTCTGAGCTTCCGTGGCTCAATGGTTAGCGCGTTCAGCTGTTAATCGAAAGGTTGGTGGTTGTGGGGTCTCAAATGTAACGTAGAAAGCCAAAGTTTTTCCACAATACCTGACAACCATTTAATTTCTGAGCTTCCGTGGCTCAATGGTTAGCGCGTTCGGCTGTTAGCCAATAGGTTCGTGCTTCAAGCATACCCGGGAGCGGTGTTGTGACGTCTCAGATGTTACGTAAAAAGTCAAGGTTTTTCCACAATACCTGACGACCATTTAATTTTTGGGCTTCCGTGGCTCAATGGTTAGCGCGTTCGGCTGTTAACCAATAGGTTGGTGGTTCGAGGCCACCCGGGAGCGGTGTTGTGGGATCTCACATGTAACGTAGAAAGCCAAAGTTTTTCCACAATACCTGACGTTCATTTAATTTTTGGGCTTCCGTGGCGCAATGGTTAGCGCGTTCGGCTGTTAACCGAAAGGTTGGTGGTTCAAGCCCACCCGGGAGCGGTGTTGTGGGATCACGAATGTAACGTAGAAAGCCAAAGTGCTTCCAGAATACCTGACGACCATTTAATTTTTGGGCTTCCGTGGCGCAATAATTAGCGCGTTCAGCTGTTAATCGAAAGGTTGGTGGTTCGAGCCCACCCGAGAGAGGTGTTGTGGGGTCTCAGATGTCGCGTAAAAAGTCAAAACTTTTCCACAATACGTGACAACCATTTAATTTCTGAGCTTTCGTGGCTCAATGGTTAGCGCGTTCGGCTGTTAGCCAATAGGTTGGTGGTTCGAGCCCACCCGGGAGCGGTGTTGTGGGATCTCAAATGTAACGTAGAAAGCCAAAGTTTTTCCACAATACCTGACGACCATTTAATTTTTGGGCTTCCGGGGCGCAATGGTTAGCGCGTTCTTCTGTTAATCGAAAGGTTGGTGGTTCGAGCCCACCCGGGAGAGGTGTTGTGGGGTCTCAGATGTAGCGTAAAAAGTCAAAACTTTTCCACAATACGTGACAACCATTTAATTTCTGAGCTTCCGTGGCTCAATGGTTAGCGCGTTTGGCTGTTAACCAATAGGTTGGTGGTTCGAGCCCATCCGGGAGCGGTGTTGTGAGGTCTCAGATGTGACGTAAAAAGTCAAGGTTTTTACACAATACCTGACGAGCATTTAACTTTGGACTTCCGTGGCTCAATGGTTAGCGCGTTCGGCTGTTAACCAATAGGTTGGTGGTTCGAGCCCATCCGGGAGCGGTGTTGTGAGGTCTCAGATGTGACGTAAAAAGTCAAGGTTTTTACACAATACCTGACGAGCATTTAACTTTGGGCTTCCGTGGCTCAATGGTTAGCGCGTTCGGCTGTTAACCAATAGGTTGGTGGTTCGAGCCCATCCGGGAGCGGTGATGTGACGTTAAAAGTCAAGGTTTTTCCAAAATACCTGACGACCATTTAATTTTTGGGCTTCCGTGGCGCAATGGTTAGCGCGTTCAGCTGCTATTCAAAAGACTGGTGGTTTGAGCTCTCCCGGGAGCGGTGTTGTGACGTCTCAAATGTAACATAAAATGTCAGAGTTTTTCCACGATACCTGTCGAACATTGAATTTTTGGGCTTCCGTGGCGCAATGGTTAGCGCGTTCGGCTGTTAACCAATAGGTTGGTTGTTCGAGCTCATCCGGGAGCGGTGTTGTGAGGTCTCAGATGTGACGTAAAAAGTCAAGGCTTTTACGCAAAACCTGACGAGCATTTAATTTCTGAGCATCCGTGGCTCAATGGTTAGTGCGTTCGGCTGTTAACCAATAGTTTGGTAGTTCGAGCCCATCCGGGAGCGGTGTTGTGAGGTCTCAGATGTGACGTAAAAAGTCAAGGTTTTTACGCAAAACCTGACGAGCATTTAATTTTTGGGCTTCCGTGGCGCAATGGTTAGCGCGTTCGGCTGTTAGCCAATAGGTTGGTGCTTCAAGCATACCCGGGAGCGGTGTTGTGGGATCTCGAATGTAACGTAGAAAGCCAAAGTTTTTCCACAATACCTGACGACCATTTAATTTCTGAGCATCCGTGGCTCAATGGTTAGCGCAATCGGCTGTTAACCAATAGTTTGGTAGTTCGAGCCCATCCGGGAGCGGTGTTGTGAGGTCTCAGATGTGACGTAAAAAGTCAAGGTTTTTCCACAATACCTGACGACCATTTAATTTTTGGGCTTCCGTGGCGCAATGATTAGCGCGTTCAGCTCTTAATCGAAAGGTTGAAGGTTCGAGCCCACCCGGGAGAGGTGTTGTGGGGTCTCATATGTAGCGTAAAAAGTCAAAACTTGTCCACAATACGTGACAATCATTTAATTTCTGAGCTTCCGTGGCTCAATGGTTAGCGCGTTCGGCTGTTAACCAATAGGTTGGTGGTTCGAGCTCATCCGGGAGCGGTGTTGTGAGGTCTCAGATGTGACGTAAAAAGTCTAGGTTTTTACGCAAAACCTGACGAGCATTTAATTTTTGGGCTTCCGTGGCGCAATGGTTAGCGCGTTCTGCTGTTGACCCATAGGTTGGTGGTTCGAGCCCACCCGGGAGCGGTGTTGTGGGATCTCAAATGTAACGTAGAAAGCCAAAGTTTTTCCACAATACCTGACGACCATTTAATTTCTGAGCTTCCGTGGATCAATGGTTAGCGCGTTCAGCTGTTAATCGAAAGGTTGGTGGTTGTGGGGTCTCAAATGTAACGTAGAAAGCCAAAGTTTTTCCACAATACCTGACAACCATTTAATTTCTGAGCTTCCGTGGCTCAATGGTTAGCGCGTTCGGCTGTTAGCCAATAGGTTGGCGCTTCAAGCATACCCGGGAGCGGTGTTGTGGGATCTCGAAAGTAACGTAGAAAGCCAAAGTTTTTCCACAATACCTGACGACCATTTAATTTTTGGGCTTCCGTGGCGCAATGGCTAGCGCGTTCGGCTGTTAACCGAAAGGTTGGTGGTTCAAGCCCATCCGGGAGCGGTGTTGTGACGTCTCAGATGTTACGTAAAAAGTCAAGGTTTTTCCACAATACCTGACGACCATTTAATTTTTGGGCTTCCGTGGCTCAATGGTTAGCGCGTTCGGCTGTTAACCAATAGGTTGGTGGTTCGAGGCCACCCGGGAGCGGTGTTGTGGGATCTCACATGTAACGTAAAAAGCCAAATTTTTCCACAATACCTGACGACCATTTAATTTTTGGGCTTCCGTGGCGCAATGGTTAGCGCGTTCGGCTGGTAACCGAAAGGTTGGTGGTTCAAGCCCACCCGGGAGCGGTGTTGTGGGATCACGAATGTAACGTAGAAAGCCAAAGTTTTTCCAGAATACCTGACGACCATTTAATTTTTGGGCTTCCGTGGCGCAATAATTAGCGCGTTCAGCTGTTAATCGAAAGGTTGGTGGTTCGAGCCCACCCGAGAGAGGTGTTGTGGGGTCTCAGATGTAGCGTAAAAAGTCAAAACTTTTCCACAATACGTGACAACCATTTAATTTCTGAGCTTCCGTGGCTCAATGGTTAGCGCGTTCGGCTGTTAACCAATAGTTTGGTAGTTCGAGCCCATCCGGGAGCGGTGTTGTGAGGTCTCAGATGTGACGTAAAATGTCAAGGTTTTTCCATAATACCTGACGACCATTTAATTTTTGAGCTTCCGTGGCGCAATGGTTAGCGCGTTCTTCTGTTAATCGAAAGGTTGGTGGTTCGAGCCCACCCGGGAGAGGTGTTGTGGGGTCTCAGATGTAGCGTAAAAAGTCAAAACTTTTCCACAATACGTGACAACGATTTAATTTCTGAGCTTCCGTGGCTCAATGTTTAGCGTGTTCGGCTGTTAACCAATAGGTTGGTGGTTCGGGCCCACCCGGGAGCGGTGTTGTGAGTTCTCAGATGTGACGTAAAATGTCAGAGTTTTTCCACAATACCTGACGAATATTTAATATTTGGGCTTCCTTGGCGCAATGGTTAGCGCGTTTGGCTGTTAACAGAAAGGTTGGTGGTTCGAGCACACCCGGGAGCGGTGTTGTGACGTCTCGAATGTAACGTAAAATGTCAGAGTTTTTCCACAATACCTGACGAACATTTAATTTCTGAGCTTCCGTGGCTCAATGTTTAGCGCGTTCGGCTGTTAGCCAATAGGTTGGTGGTTCGAGCCCACCCGGGAGCGGTGTTGTGGGATCTCAAATGTAACGTAGAAAGCCAAAGTTTTTCCACAATACCTGACGACCATTTAATTTCTGAGCTTCCGTGGCTCAATGGTTAGCGCGTTCGGCTGTTAACCAATAGTTTGGTAGTTCGAGCCCATCCGGGAGCGGTGTTGTGAGGTCTCAGATGTGACGTAAAATGTCAAGGTTTTTCCACAATACCTGACGACCATTTAATTTTTGAGCTTCCGTGGCGCAATGGTTAGCGCGTTCTTCTGTTAATCGAAAGGTTGGTGGTTCGAGCCCACCCGGGAGAGGTGTTGTGGGGTCTCAGATGTAGCGTAAAAAGTCAAAACTTTTCCACAATACGTGACAACGATTTAATTTCTGAGCTTCCGTGGCTCAATGTTTAGCGTGTTCGGCTGTTAACCAATAGGTTGGTGGTTCGGGCCCACCCGGGAGCGGTGTTGTGAGTTCTCAGATGTGACGTAAAATGTCAGAGTTTTTCCACAATACCTGACGAATATTTAATATTTGGGCTTCCTTGGCGCAATGGTTAGCGCGTTTGGCTGTTAACAGAAAGGTTGGTGGTTCGAGCACACCCGGGAGCGGTGTTGTGACGTCTCGAATGTAACGTAAAATGTCAGAGTTTTTCCACAATACCTGACGAACATTTAATTTTTGGGCTTCCGTGGCGCAATAATTAGCGCGTTCTTCTGTTAATCGAAAGGTTGGTGGTTCGAGCCCACCCGGGAGAGGTGTTGTGGGGTCTCAGATGTAGCGTAAAAAGTCAAAACTTTTCCACAATACGTGACAACGATTTAATTTCTGAGCTTCCGTGGCTCAATGTTTAGCGTGTTCGGCTGTTAACCAATAGGTTGGTGGTTCGGGCCCACCCGGGAGCGGTGTTGTGAGTTCTCAGATGTGACGTAAAATGTCAGAGTTTTTCCACAATACCTGACGAATATTTAATATTTGGGCTTCCTTGGCGCAATGGTTAGCGCGTTTGGCTGTTAACAGAAAGGTTGGTGGTTCGAGCACACCCGGGAGCGGTGTTGTGACGTCTCGAATGTAACGTAAAATGTCAGAGTTTTTCCACAATACCTGACGAACATTTAATTTTTGGGCTTCCGTGGCGCAATAATTAGCGCGTTCAGCTGTTAATCGAAAGGTTGGTGTTTCGAGCCCACCCGGGAGCGGTGTTGTGGGATCTCAAATGTAACGTAGAAAGCCAAAGTTTTTCCACAATACCTGACGACCATTTAATTTCTGAGCTTCCGTGGCTCAATGGTTAGAGCGTTCAGCTGTTAATCGAAAGGTTGGTGGTTGTGGGGTCTCAAATGAAACGTAGAAAGCCAAAGTTTTTCCACAATACCTGACAACCATTTAATTTCTGAGCTTCCGTGGCTCAATGGTTAGCGCGTTCGGCTGTTAGCCAATAGGTTGGCGCTTCAAGCATACCCGGGAGCGGTGTTGTGGGATCTCGAATGTAACGTAGAAAGCCAAAGTTTTTCCACAATACCTGACGACCATTTAATTTTTGGGCTTCCGTGGCGCAATGGTTAGCGCGTTCGGCTGTTAACCGAAAGGTTTTGGTTCAAGCCCATCCGGGAGCGGTGTTGTGAGGTCTCAGATGTGACGTAAAAAGTCTAGGTTTTTACGCAAAACCTGACGAGCATTTAATTTTTGGGCTTCCGTGGCGCAATGGTTAGCGCGTTCTGCTGTTGACCCATAGGTTGGTGGTTCGAGCCCACCCGGGAGCGGTGTTGTGGGATCTCAAATGTAACGTAGAAAGCCAAAGTTTTTCCACAATACCTGACGACCATTTAATTTCTGAGCTTCCGTGGCTCAATGGTTAGCGCGTTCAGCTGTTAATCGAAAGGTTGGTGGTTGTGGGGTCTCAAATGTAACGTAGAAAGCCAAAGTTTTTCCACAATACCTGACAACCATTTAATTTCTGAGCTTCCGTGGCTCAATGGTTAGCGCGTTCGGCTGTTAGCCAATAGGTTGGCGCTTCAAGCATACCCGGGAGCGGTGTTGTGGGATCTCGAATGTAACGTAGAAAGCCAAAGTTTTTCCACAATACCTGACGACCATTTAATTTTTGGGCTTCCGTGGCGCAATGGTTAGCGCGTTCGGCTGTTAACCGAAAGGTTGGTGGTTCAAGCCCATCCGGGAGCGGTGTTGTGACGTCTCAGATGTTACGTAAAAAGTCAAGGTTTTTCCACAATACCTGACGACCATTTAATTTTTGGGCTTCCGTGGCTCAATGGTTAGCGCGTTCGGCTGTTAACCAATAGGTTGGCGGTTCGAGGCCACCCGGGAGCGGTGTTGTGGGATCTCACATGTAACGTAGAAAGCCAAAGTTTTTCCACAATACCTGACGACCATTTAATTTTTGGGCTTCCGTGGCGCAATGGTTAGCGCGTTCGGCTGGTAACCGAAAGGTTGGTGGTTCAAGCCCACCCGGGAGCGGTGTTGTGGGATCACGAATGTAACGTAGAAAGCCAAAGTTTTTCCAGAATACCTGACGACCATTTAATTTTTGGGCTTCCGTGGCGCAATAATTAGCGCGTTCAGCTGTTAATCGAAAGGTTGGTGGTTCGAGCCCACCCGAGAGAGGTGTTGTGGGGTCTCAGATGTAGCGTAAAAAGTCAAAACTTTTCCACAATACGTGACAACGATTTAATTTCTGAGCTTCCGTGGCTCAATGTTTAGCGCGTTCGGCTGTTAGCCAATAGGTTGGTGGTTCGAGCCCACCCGGGAGCGGTGTTGTGGGATCTCAAATGTAACGTAGAAAGCCAAAGTTTTTCCACAATACCTGACGACCATTTAATTTCTGAGCTTCCGTGGCTCAATGGTTAGCGCGTTCGGCTGTTAACCAATAGTTTGGTAGTTCGAGCCCATCCGGGAGCGGTGTTGTGAGGTCTCAGATGTGACGTAAAATGTCAAGGTTTTTCCACAATACCTGACGACCATTTAATTTTTGAGCTTCCGTGGCGCAATGGTTAGCGCGTTCTTCTGTTAATCGAAAGGTTGGTGGTTCGAGCCCACCCGGGAGAGGTGTTGTGGGGTCTCAGATGTAGCGTAAAAAGTCAAAACTTTTCCACAATACGTGACAACCATTTAATTTCTGAGCTTTCGTGGCTCAATTGTTAGCGCGTTCGGCTGTTAGCCAATAGGGTGGTGGTTCGAGCCCACCCGGGAGCGGTGTTGTGGGATCTCAAATGTAACGTAGAAAGCCAAAGTTTTTCCACAATACCTGACGACCATTTAATTTTTGGGCTTCCGGGGCGCAATGGTTAGCGCGTTCAGCTGTTAATCGAAAGGTTGGTGGTTCGAGCCCACCCGGGAGAGGTGTTGTGGGGTCTCAGATGTAGCGTAAAAAGTCAAAACTTTTCCACAATACGTGACAACGATTTAATTTCTGAGCTTCCGTGGCTCAATGTTTAGCGCGTTCGGCTGTTAGCCAATAGGTTGGTGGTTCGAGCCCACCCGGCAGCGGTGTTGTGGGATCTCAAATGTAACGTAGAAAGCCAAAGTTTTTCCACGATACCTGACGACCATTTAATTTCTGAGCTTCCGTGGCTCAATGGTTAGCGCGTTCGGCTGTTAACCAATAGTTTGGTAGTTCGAGCCCATCCGGGAGCGGTGTTGTGAGGTCTCAGATGTGACGTAAAATGTCAAGGTTTTTCCACAATACCTGACGACCATTTAATTTTTGAGCTTCCGTGGCGCAATGGTTAGCGCGTTCTTCTGTTAATCGAAAGGTTGGTGGTTCGAGCCCACCCGGGAGAGGTGTTGTGGGGTCTCAGATGTAGCGTAAAAAGTCAAAACTTTTCCACAATACGTGACAACGATTTAATTTCTGAGCTTCCGTGGCTCAATGTTTAGCGTGTTCGGCTGTTAACCAATAGGTTGGTGGTTCGGGCCCACCCGGGAGCGGTGTTGTGAGTTCTCAGATGTGACGTAAAATGTCAGAGTTTTTCCACAATACCTGACGAATATTTAATATTTGGGCTTCCTTGGCGCAATGGTTAGCGCGTTTGGCTGTTAACAGAAAGGTTGGTGGTTCGAGCACACCCGGGAGCGGTGTTGTGACGTCTCGAATGTAACGTAAAATGTCAGAGTTTTTCCACAATACCTGACGAACATTTAATTTTTGGGCTTTCGTGGCTCAATTGTTAGCGCGTTCGGCTGTTAGCCAATAGGTTGGTGGTTCGAGCCCACCCGGGAGCGGTGTTGTGGGATCTCAAATGTAACGTAGAAAGCCAAAGTTTTTCCACAATACCTGACGACCATTTAATTTTTGGGCTTCCGGGGCGCAATGGTTAGCGCGTTCAGGTGTTAATCGAAAGGTTGGTGGTTCGAGCCCACCCGGGAGAGGTGTTGTGGGGTCTCAGATGTAGCGTAAAAAGTCAAAACTTTTCCACAATACGTGACAACGATTTAATTTCTGAGCTTCCGTGGCTCAATGTTTAGCGCGTTCGGCTGTTAGCCAATAGGTTGGTGGTTCGAGCCCACCCGGGAGCGGTGTTGTGGGATCTCAAATGTAACGTAGAAAGCCAAAGTTTTTCCACAATACCTGACGACCATTTAATTTCTGAGCTTCCGTGGCTCAATGGTTAGCGCGTTCGGCTGTTAACCAATAGTTTGGTAGTTCGAGCCCATCCGGGAGCGGTGTTGTGAGGTCTCAGATGTGACGTAAAATGTCAAGGTTTTTCCACAATACCTGACGACCATTTAATTTTTGAGCTTCCGTGGCGCAATGGTTAGCGCGTTCTTCTGTTAATCGAAAGGTTGGTGGTTCGAGCCCACCCGGGAGAGGTGTTGTGGGGTCTCAGATGTAGCGTAAAAAGTCAAAACTTTTCCACAATACGTGACAACGATTTAATTTCTGAGCTTCCGTGGCTCAATGTTTAGCGTGTTCGGCTGTTAACCAATAGGTTGGTGGTTCGGGCCCACACGGGAGCGGTGTTGTGAGTTCTCAGATGTGACGTAAAATGTCAGAGTTTTTCCACAATACCTGACGAATATTTAATATTTGGGCTTCCTTGGCGCAATGGTTAGCGCGTTTGGCTGTTAACAGAAAGGTTGGTGGTTCGAGCACACCCGGGAGCGGTGTTGTGACGTCTCGAATGTAACGTAAAATGTCAGAGTTTTTCCACAATACCTGACGAACATTTAATTTTTGGGCTTCCGTGGCGCAATAATTAGCGCGTTCAGCTGTTAATCGAAAGGTTGGTGTTTCGAGCCCACCCAAAAGCGGTGTTGTGGGATCTCAAATGTAACGTAGAAAGCCAAAGTTTTTCCACAATACCTGACGACCATTTAATTTCTGGGCATCCGTGGCTCAATGGTTAGCGCGTTCGGCAGTTAACCAATAGTTTGGTAGTTCGAGCCCATCCGGGAGCTGTGTTGTGAGGTCTCAGATGTGACGTAAAAAGTCAAGGTTTTTCCACAATACCTGACGACCATTTAATTTTTGGGCTTCCGTGGCGCAATGATTAGCGCGTTCAGCTGTTAATCGAAAGGTTGAAGGTTCGAGCCCACCCGGGAGAGGTGTTGTGGGGTCTCATATGTAGCGTAAAAAGTCAAAACTTATCCACAATACGTGACAATCATTTAATTTCTGAGCTTCCGTGGCTCAATGGTTAGCGCGTTCGGCTGTTAACCAATAGGTTGGTGGTTCGAGCTCATACGGGAGCGGTGTTGTGAGGTCTCAGATGTGACGTAAAAAGTCTAGGTTTTTACGCAAAACCTGACGAGCATTTAATTTTTGGGCTTCCGTGGCGCAATGGTTAGCGCGTTCTTCTGTTGACCCATAGGTTGGTGGTTCGAGCCCACCCGGGAGCGGTGTTGTGGGATCTCAAATGTAACGTAGAAAGCCAAAGTTTTTCCACAATACCTGACGACCATTTAATTTCTGAGCTTCCGTGGCTCAATGGTTATCGCGTTCAGCTGTTAATCGAAAGGTTGGTGGTTGTGGGGTCTCAAATGAAACGTAGAAAGCCAAAGTTTTTCCACAATACCTGACAACCATTTAATTTCTGAGCTTCCGTGGCTCAATGGTTAGCGCGTTCGGCTGTTAGCCAATAGGTTGGCGCTTCAAGCATACCCGAGAGCGGTGTTGTGGGATCTCGAATGTAACGTAGAAAGCCAAAGTTTTTCCACAATACCTGACGACCATTTAATTTTTGGGCTTCCGTGGCGCAATGGTTAGCGCGTTCGGCTGTTAACCGAAAGGTTTTGGTTCAAGCCCATCCGAGAGCGGTGTTGTGACGTCTCAGATGTTACGTAAAAAGTCAAGGTTTTTCCACAATACCTGACGACCATTTAATTTTTGGGCTTCCGTGGCTCAATGGTTAGCGCGATCGGCTGTTAACCAATAGGTTGGTGGTTCGAGGCCACCCGGGAGCGGTGTTGTGGGATCTCACATGTAACGTAGAAAGCCAAAGTTTTTCCACAATACCTGACAACCATTTAATTTTTGGGCTTCCGTGGCGCAATGGTTAGCGCGTTCGGCTGGTAACCGAAAGGTTGGTGGTTCAAGCCCACCCGGGAGCGGTGTTGTGGGATCACGAATGTAACGTAGAAAGCCAAAGTTTTTCCAGAATACCTGACGACCATTTAATTTTTGGGCTTCCGTGGCGCAATAATTAGCGCGTTCAGCTGTTAATCGAAAGGTTGGTGGTTCGAGCCCACCCGAGAGAGGTGTTGTGGGGTCTCAGATGTAGCGTAAAAAATCAAAACTTTTCCACAATACGTGACAACCATTTAATTTCTGAGCTTTCGTGGCTCAATGGTTAGCGCGTTCGGCTGTTAGCCAATAGGTTGGTGGTTCGAGCCCACCCGGGAGCGGTGTTGTGGGATCTCAAATGTAACGTAGAAAGCCAAAGTTTTTCCACAATACCTGACGACCATTTAATTTTTGGGCTTCCGGGGCGCAATGGTTAGCGCGTTCAGCTGTTAATCGAAAGGTTGGTGGTTCGAGCCCACCCGAGAGAGGTGTTGTGGGGTCTCAGATGTAGCGTAAAAAGTCAAAACTTTTCCACAATACGTGACAACGATTTAATTTCTGAGCTTCCGTGGCTCAATGTTTAGCGCGTTCGGCTGTTAGCCAATAGGTTGGTGGTTCGAGCCCACCCGGGAGTGGTGTTGTGGGATCTCAAATGTAACGTAGAAAGCCAAAGTTTTTCCACAATACCTGACGACAATTTAATTTTTGAGCTTCCGTGGCGCAATGGTTAGCGCGTTCTTCTGTTAATCGAAAGGTTGGTGGTTCGAGCCCACCCGGGAGAGGTGTTGTGAGTTCTCAGATGTGACGTAAAATGTCAGAGTTTTTCCACAATACCTGACGAATATTTAATATTTGGGCTTCCTTGGCGCAATGGTTAGCGCGTTTGGCTGTTAACAGAAAGGTTGGTGGTTCGAGCACACCCGGGAGCGGTGTTGTGACGTCTCGAATGTAACGTAAATTGTCAGAGTTTTTCCACAATACCTGACGAACATTTAATTTTTGGGCTTCCGTGGCGCAATACTTAGCGCGTTCAGCTGTTAATCGAAAGGTTGGTGTTTCGAGCCCACCCGGGAGAGGTTTTGTGGGGTCTCAGATGTAGCGTAAAATGTCAAAACTTTTCCACAATACGTAACAACCATTTAATTTCTGAGCTTCCGTGGCTCAATGCTTAGCGCGTTCGGCTGTTAGCCAATAGGTTGGTGGTTCGAGCCCAACCGAGAGAGGTGTTGTAGGGTCTCAAATGTAACGTAATAAGTCATAAGTTATCCACAATACGTGACAACCATTTAATTTCTGAGCTTCCGTGGCTCAATGGTTCGCGCGTTCGGCTGTTAACCAATAGGTTGGTGGTTCGAGCCCACCCGGGAGCGGTGGTGTGGGATCTCAAATGTAACGTAGAAAGCCAAAGTTTTGCCACAATACCAGACGACCTTTAAATTTTTGGGCTTCCTTGGCGCAATGGTTAGCGCCTTCGGCTGTTAACCGAAAGGTTGGTGGTTCGAGCCCAACCGGAATAGGTGTTGTGACGTCTCAGATGTGACGTAAAAAGCCAAGGTTTTTTCCACAACACCTGACGACCATTTAATTTTTGGGCTTCCGTGGCGCAATGGTTAGCGCGTTCGGCTTTTAACCAATAGGTTGGTGGTTCGAGCCCATCCGGGAGCGGTGTAGTGAGGTCTCAGATGTAACGTAAAATGTCAGAGTTTTTCCACAATGCCTGACGAACATTTAATTTTTGGGCTTCCGTGCCGCAATGACTAGCGCGTTCAGCTGTTAATCGAAAGGTTGAAGGTTCGAGCCCACCCGGGAGAGGTGTTGTGGGGTCTCAGATGTAGCGTAAAATGTCAAAACTTTTCCACAATACGTAACAACCATTTAATTTCTGAGCTTCCGTGGCTCAATGCTTAGCGCGTTCGGCTGTTAGCCAATAGGTTGGTGGTTCGAGCCCAACCGAGAGAGGTGTTGTAGGGTCTCAGATGTAACGTAATAAGTCATAACTTATCCACAATACGTGACAACCATTTAATTTCTGAGCTTCCGTGGCTCAATGGTTCGCGCGTTCGGCTGTTAACCAATAGGTTGGTGGTTCGAGCCCATCCGGGAGCGGTGTTGTGACGTCTCAGATGTGACGTAAAAAGTCAAGGTTTTTCCACAATACCGGACGACCATTTAAATTTTGGGCTTCCGTGGCGCAATCGTTAGCGCGTTCGGCTGTTAACAGAAAGGTTGGTGGTTCAAGCACACCCGGGAGCGGTGCTATGAGGTCTCAGATGTTACGTAAAAAGTCAAAGTTTTTCCACAATACGTGACAACCATTTAATTTCTGAGCTTCCGTGGCTCAATGGTTACCGCGTTCGGCTGTTAACTAATAGGTTAGTGGTTCGAGCCCACCCGGGAGCGGCGTTGTGGGATCTCAAATGTAACGTAGAAAGCCAAAGTTTTTCCACAATACCTGACGATCATTTAATTTTTGGGCTTCCGTGGCGCAATGGTTAGGGCGTTCGGCTGTTAACCAATAGGTTGGTGGTTCGAGCCCAGCCGGGCGCGGTGTTGTGGGATCTCAAACGTAACGTGGAAAGCCAAAGTTTTTCCACTATACCTGACGACCATTTAATTTATGGGCTTCCGTGGCTCAATGTTAGCGCGTTCGGCTGTTAATCGAAAGGTTGGTGGTTCGAGCCCATCCGGGAGCGGTGTTGTGAGGTCTCAGATGTAGCGTGAAAAGTCAAACTTTTTCCATAATACGTGATAACCATTTATTTTCTGAGCTTCCGTGGCTCAATGGTTAGCGCGTTCGGCTGTTAAGCAATAGGTTGGTGGTTCGAGCCCACCCGGGAGCGGTGTTTTGGGATCTCAAATGTAACGTAAATAGCCAAAGTTTTTCCACAATACCTGACGACCATTTCATTTTTGGGCTTCCGTGGCGCAATGGTTAGCGCGTTCAGCTGTTAATCGAAAGGTTGGTATTCGAGCCCACCCGGGAGAGGTGTTGTGGGGTCTCAGATGTAGCGTAAAAAGTCAAAACTTTTCCACAATACGTGACAACCATTTAATTTCTGAGCTTCCGCGGCTGAATGGTTAGCGCGTTCGGCTGTTAATCGAAAGGTTGGTGGTTCGAGCCCACCCGGGAGAGGTGTTGTGGGGTCTCAGATGTAGCGTAAAAAGTCAAAACTTTTCCACAATACGTGACAACCATTTAATTCCCTATAAAACACTCATTGAAAGTGATTTCATCTCGATTGAACAATAATTAAAAATTTACCTCGATTTTTAATAACATTTTCAAAATCGACGTTTCACGGCCAAAGAAGCATACTTTGAGTATTTCTTCACTATTTTCAAATATGTTCACTGAAACCATTATTTTTATACTTTTTGCTTTAATTCAAGCAATGTAACGATATTCATTCAAAAAACTGTTAAAATTCAATTTTCAGTAAGAAATCGTATTCACGGATTTTGTGTCTTGAAGAAGAAAAACCTGCGATTTTTTCGGTACTTTTTTGAATGAATTTTTTTCTGGAGAAATTTTTGACCGAATTCAGCTTAATTCCCTATAAAACACTCATTAAAAGTGATTTCATCTCGATTGAACAATAAATAAAAATGTACCTCGATTTTTAATAACATTTTCAAAATCGACGTTTCACGGCCAAAGAAGCATATTTTGAGTATTTCTTCACTATTTTCAAAAATAACCACTGAAACCATTATTTTTATACTTTTTGCTTTAATTCAAGCAAAAAAAAACGATATTCATTCAACAAACTGTTAAAATTCCATTTTAAATAAGAAATCGTTGTCACGGATTTTGTATCTTGAAGAAAAAAAACATGCGATTTTTTCGGTGCACTTTTGAATGCATTTTTTTCTGGAGAAATGTTTGACCGAATTCAGCTTAATTCCCTATAAAACACTCAATAAAAGTGATTTCATCTCGATTGAACAATAAATAAAAATGTACCTCGATTTTTAATAACATTTTCAAAATCGACGTAACTCGGCCTAAGAAAAACATTTTGAGTATTTGTTCACTGTTTTCAAATATAACCACTGAAACCATTATTTTTGTAATTTTTGCGTTAATTCAAGCAAATGTAACGATATTCATTCAACAAACTGTTAAAATTCAATTTTAAATAAGAAATCGTTGTCACGGATTTTGTATCTTGAAGAAAAAAAACATGCGATTTTTTCGGTACACTTTTAAATGCATTTTTTTCTGGAGAAATGTTTGACCGAATTCAGCTTAATTCCCTATAAAACACTCATTAAAAGTGATTTCATCTCGATTGAACAATAATTAAAAATGTACCTCGATTTTTAATAACATTTTAAAAATCGACGTTTCACCGCCAACGAAGCATATTTTGAGTATTTCTTCACTATTTACAAATATATTCACTGAAACCATTATTTTTATACTTTTTGCTTTAATTCAAGCAAATGTAACGATATTCATTCAAAAAACTGTTAAAATTCAATTTTTCAATAAGAAATCGCAGTCACGGATTTTGTATCTTGAAGAAGAAAAACATGCGATTTTTTCGGTACTTTTTTGAATGCATTTTTTTCTGGAGAAATTTTTGACCGAATTCAGCTTAATTCCCTATAAAACACTCATTAAAAGTGATTTCATCTCGATTGAACAATAAATAAAAATGTACCTCGATTTTTAATAACATTTTCAAAATCGACGTTTCACGGCCAAAGAAGCATATTTTGAGTATTTCTTCACTATTTTCAAATATGTTCACTGAAACCATTATTTTTATACTTTTTGCTTTAATTCAAGCAATGTAACGATATTCATTCAAAAAACTGTTAAAATTCAATTTTCAGTAAGAAATCGTATTCACGGATTTTGTGTCTTGAAGAAGAAAAACCTGCGATTTTTTCGGTACTTTTTTGAATGAATTTTTTTCTGGAGAAATTTTTGACCGAATTCAGCTTAATTCCCTATAAAACACTCATTAAAAGTGATTTCATCTCGATTGAACAATAAATAAAAATGTACCTCGATTTTTAATAACATTTTCAAAATCGACGTTTCACGGCCAAAGAAGCATATTTTGAGTATTTCTTCACTATTTTCAAAAATAACCACTGAAACCATTATTTTTATACTTTTTGCTTTAATTCAAGCAAAAAAAACGATATTCATTCAACAAACTGTTAAAATTCAATTTTAAATAAGAAATCGTTGTCACGGATTTTGTATCTTGAAGAAAAAAAACATGCGATTTTTTCGGTGCACTTTTGAATGCATTTTTTTCTGGAGAAATGTTTGACCGAATTCAGCTTAATTCCCTATAAAACACTCAATAAAAGTGATTTCATCTCGATTGAACAATAAATAAAAATGTACCTCGATTTTTAATAACATTTTCAAAATCGACGTAACTCGGCCTAAGAAAAACATTTTGAGTATTTGTTCACTGTTTTCAAATATAACCACTGAAACCATTATTTTTGTAATTTTTGCGTTAATTCAAGCAAATGTAACGATATTCATTCAACAAACTGTTAAAATTCAATTTTAAATAAGAAATCGTTGTCACGGATTTTGTATCTTGAAGAAAAAAAACATGCGATTTTTTCGGTACACTTTTAAATGCATTTTTTTCTGGAGAAATGTTTGACCGAATTCAGCTTAATTCCCTATAAAACACTCATTAAAAGTGATTTCATCTCGATTGAACAATAATTAAAAATGTACCTCGATTTTTAATAACATTTTAAAAATCGACGTTTCACCGCCAACGAAGCATATTTTGAGTATTTCTTCACTATTTACAAATATATTCACTGAAACCATTATTTTTATACTTTTTGCTTTAATTCAAGCAAATGTAACGATATTCATTCAAAAAACTGTTAAAATTCAATTTTTCAATAAGAAATCGTTGTCACGGATTTTGTATCTTGAAGAAGAAAAACATGCGATTTTTTCGGTACTTTTTTGAATGCATTTTTTTCTGGAGAAATTTTTGACCGAATTCAGCTTAATTCCCTATAAAACACTCATTAAAAGTGATTTCATCTCGATTGAACAATAAATAAAAATGTACCTCGATTTTTAATAACATTTTCAAAATCGACGTTTCACGGCCAAAGAAGCATATTTTGAGTATTTGTTCACTGTTTTCAAATATAACCACTGAAACCATTATTTTTATACTTTTTGCTTTAATTCAAGCAAATGTAACGATATTCATTCAACAAACTGTTAAAATTCAATTTTAAATAAGAAATCGTTGTCACGGATTTTGTATCTTGAAGAAAAAAAACATGCGATTTTTTCGGTACACTTTTGAATGCATTTTTTTCTGGAGAAATGTTTGACCGAATTCAGCTTAATTCCCTATAAAACACTCAATAAAAGTGATTTCATCTCGATTGAACAATAAATAAAAATGTACCTCGATTTTTAATAACATTTTAAAAATCGACGTTTCACCGCCAACGAAGCATATTTTGAGTATTTCTTCACTATTTACAAATATATTCACTGAAACCATTATTTTTATACTTTTTGCTTTAATTCAAGCAAATGTAACGATATTCATTCAAAAAACTGTTAAAATTCAATTTTTCAATAAGAAATCGTTGTCACGGATTTTGTATCTTGAAGAAGAAGAACATGCGATTTTTTCGGTACTTTTTTGAATGCATTTTTTTCTGGAGAAATTTTTGACCGAATTCAGCTTAATTCCCTATAAAACACTCATTAAAAGTGATTTCATCTCGATTGAACAATAAATAAAAATGTACCTCGATTTTTAATAACATTTTCAAAATCGACGTTTCACGGCCAAAGAAGCATATTTTGAGTATTTGTTCACTGTTTTCAAATATAACCACTGAAACCATTATTTTTATACTTTTTGCTTTAATTCAAGCAAATGTAACGATATTCATTCAACAAACTGTTAAAATTCAATTTTAAATAAGAAATCGTTGTCACGGATTTTGTATCTTGAAGAAAAAAAACAAGCGATTTTTTCGGTACACTTTTGAATGCATTTTTTTCTGGAGAAATTTTTGACCGAATTCAGCTTAATTGCCTATAAAACACTCATTGAAAGTGATTTCATCTCGATTGAACAATAATTAAAAATTTACCCCGATTTTTAATAACATTTTCAAAATCGACGTTTCACGGCCAAAGAAGCATACTTTGAGTATTTCTTCACTATTTTCAAATATATTCATTGAAACCATTATTTTTATACTTTTTGCTTTAATTCAAGCAGTGTAACGATATTCATTCAAAAAACTGTTAAAATTCAATTTTCAATAAGAAATCGTAATCACGGATTTTGTGTCTTGAAGAAGAAAAACCTGCGATTTTTTCGGTACTTTTTTGAATAAATTTTTTTCTGGAGAAATTTTTGACCGAATTCAGCTTAATTCCCTATAAAACACTCATTGAAAGTGATTTCATCTCGATTGAACAATAATTAAAAATTTACCTCGATTTTTAATAACATTTTCAAAATCGACGTTTCACGGCCAAAGAAGCATACTTTGAGTATTTCTTCACTATTTTCAAATATGTTCACTGAAAGCATTATTTTTATACTTTTTGCTTTAATTCAAGCAAATGTAACGATATTCAATCAAAAAACTGTTAAAATTAAATTTTTCAATAGGAAATCGTTGTCACGGATTTTGTATCTTGAAGAAGAAAAACATGCGATTTTTTCGGTACTTTTTTGAATGCAATTTTTTCAGGAGAAATTTTTGACCGAATTCAGCTTAATTCCCTATAAAACACTCATTAAAAGTGATTTCATCTCGATTGAACAATAAATAAAAATATACCTCGATTTTTAATAACATTTTCAAAATCGACGTTTCACGGCCAAAGAAGCATATTTTGAGTATTTCTTCACTATTTTCAAATATAACCACTGAAACCATTATTTTTATATTTTTGCTTTAATTCAAGCAATGTAACGATATTCATTCAAAAAACTGTTAAAATTCAATTTTAAATAAGAAATCGTTGTCACGGATTTTGTATCTTGAAGAAAAAAAACAAGCGATTTTTTCGGTACACTTTTGAATGCATTTTTTTCTGGAGAAATGTTTGACCGAATTCAGCTTAATTGCCTATAAAACACTCATTGAAAGTGATTTCATCTCGATTGAACAATAATTAAAAATTTACCCCGATTTTTAATAACATTTTCAAAATCGACGTTTCACGGCCAAAGAAGCATACTTTGAGTATTTCTTCACTATTTTCAAATATATTCATTGAAACCATTATTTTTATACTTTTTGCCTTAATTCAAGCAGTGTAACGATATTCATTCAAAAAACTGTTAAAATTCGATTTTCAATAAGAAATCGTAATCACGGATTTTGTGTCTTGAAGAAGAAAAACCTGCGATTTTTTCGGTACTTTTTTGAATGAATTTTTTTCTGGAGAAATTTTTGACCGAATTCAGCTTAATTCCCTATAAAACACTCATTGAAAGTGATTTCATCTCGATTGAACAATAATTAAAAATTTACCTCGATTTTTAATAACATTTTCAAAATCGACGTTTCACGGCCAAAGAAGCATACTTTGAGTATTTCTTCACTATTTTCAAAGATGTTCACTGAAAGCATTATTTTTATACTTTTTGCTTTAATTCAAGCAAATGTAACGATATTCAATCAAAAAACTGTTAAAATTAAATTTTTCAATAAGAAATCGTTGTCACGGATGTTGTATCTTGAAGAAGAAAAACATGCGATTTTTTCGGTACTTTTTTGAATGCATTTTTTTCAGGAGAAATTTTTGACCGAATTCAGCTTAATTCCCTATAAAACACTCATTAAAAGTGATTTCATCTCGATTGAACAATAAATAAAAATATACCTCGATTTTTAATAACATTTTCAAAATCGACGTTTCACGGCCAAAGAAGCATATTTTGAGTATTTCTTCACTATTTTCAAATATAACCACTGAAACCATTATTTTTATATTTTTGCTTTAATTCAAGCAATGTAACGATATTCATTCAAAAAACTGTTAAAATTCAATTTTAAATAAGAAATCGTTGTCACGGATTTTGTATCTTGAAGAAAAAAAACAAGCGATTTTTTCGGTACACTTTTGAATGCATTTTTTTCTGGAGAAATGTTTGACCGAATTCAGCTTAATTGCCTATAAAACACTCATTGAAAGTGATTTCATCTCGATTGAACAATAATTAAAAATTTACCCCGATTTTTAATAACATTTTCAAAATCGACGTTTCACGGCCAAAGAAGCATACTTTGAGTATTTCTTCACTATTTTCAAATATATTCATTGAAACCATTATTTTTATACTTTTTGCCTTAATTCAAGCAGTGTAACGATATTCATTCAAAAAACTGTTAAAATTCGATTTTCAATAAGAAATCGTAATCACGGATTTTGTGTCTTGAAGAAGAAAAACCTGCGATTTTTTCGGTACTTTTTTGAATGAATTTTTTTCTGGAGAAATTTTTGACCGAATTCAGCTTAATTCCCTATAAAACACTCATTGAAAGTGATTTCATCTCGATTGAACAATAATTAAAAATTTACCTCGATTTTTAATAACATTTTCAAAATCGACGTTTCACGGCCAAAGAAGCATACTTTGAGTATTTCTTCACTATTTTCAAAGATGTTCACTGAAAGCATTATTTTTATACTTTTTGCTTTAATTCAAGCAAATGTAACGATATTCAATCAAAAAACTGTTAAAATTAAATTTTTCAATAAGAAATCGTTGTCACGGATGTTGTATCTTGAAGAAGAAAAACATGCGATTTTTTCGGTACTTTTTTGAATGCATTTTTTTCAGGAGAAATTTTTGACCGAATTCAGCTTAATTCCCTATAAAACACTCATTAAAAGTGATTTCATCTCGATTGAACAATAAATAAAAATATACCTCGATTTTTAATAACATTTTCAAAATCGACGTTTCACGGCCAAAGAAGCATATTTTGAGTATTTCTTCACTATTTTCAAATATAACCACTGAAACCATTATTTTTATACTTTTTGCTTTAATTCAAGCAATGTAACGATATTCATTCAAAAAACTGTTAAAATTCAATTTTCAATAAGAAATCGTTGTCACGGATATGGTATCTTGAAGAAAAAAAACATGCGATTTTTTCGGTACACTTTTGAATGCATTTTTTTTTTGGAGAAATGTTTGACCGAATTCAGCTTAATTCCCTATAAAACACTCTTTGAAAGTGATTTCATCTTGATTGAACAATAATTAAAAATTTACCTCGATTTTTAATAACATTTTCAAAATCGACGTTTCACGGCCAAAGAAGCATACTTTGAGTATTTCTTCACTATTTTCAAATATGTTCACTGAAACCATTATTTTTATACTTTTTGCTTTAATTCAAGCAATGTAACGATATTCATTCAAAAAACTGTTAAAATTCAATTTTTCAATAAGAAATCGATGTCACGGATTTTGTATCTTGAAGAAGAAAAACATGCGATTTTTTCGGTACTTTTTTGAATGAATTTTTTTCTGGAGAAATTTTTGACCGAATTCAGCTTCATTCCCTATAAAACACTCATTAAAAGTGATTTCATCTCGATTGAACAATAAATAAAAATGTACCTCGATTTTTAATAACATTTTCAAAATCGACGTTTCACGGCCAAAGAAGCATATTTTGAGTATTTCTTCACTATTTTCAAATATAACCACTGAAACCATTATTTTTATATTTTTGCTTTAATTCAAGCAATGTAACGATATTCATTCAAAAAACTGTTAAAATTCAATTTTAAATAAGAAATCGTTGTCACGGATTTTGTATCTTGAAGAAAAAAAACAAGCGATTTTTTCGGTACACTTTTGAATGCATTTTTTTCTGGAGAAATGTTTGACCGAATTCAGCTTAATTGCCTATAAAACACTCATTGAAAGTGATTTCATCTCGATTGAACAATAATTAAAAATTTACCCCGATTTTTAATAACATTTTCAAAATCGACGTTTCACGGCCAAAGAAGCATACTTTGAGTATTTCTTCACTATTTTCAAATATATTCATTGAAACCATTATTTTTATACTTTTTGCCTTAATTCAAGCAGTGTAACGATATTCATTCAAAAAACTGTTAAAATTCGATTTTCAATAAGAAATCGTAATCACGGATTTTGTGTCTTGAAGAAGAAAAACCTGCGATTTTTTCGGTACTTTTTTGAATGAATTTTTTTCTGGAGAAATTTTTGACCGAATTCAGCTTAATTCCCTATAAAACACTCATTGAAAGTGATTTCATCTCGATTGAACAATAATTAAAAATTTACCTCGATTTTTAATAACATTTTCAAAATCGACGTTTCACGGCCAAAGAAGCATACTTTGAGTATTTCTTCACTATTTTCAAAGATGTTCACTGAAAGCATTATTTTTATACTTTTTGCTTTAATTCAAGCAAATGTAACGATATTCAATCAAAAAACTGTTAAAATTAAATTTTTCAATAAGAAATCGTTGTCACGGATGTTGTATCTTGAAGAAGAAAAACATGCGATTTTTTCGGTACTTTTTTGAATGCATTTTTTTTCAGGAGAAATTTTTGACCGAATTCAGCTTAATTCCCTATAAAACACTCATTAAAAGTGATTTCATCTCGATTGAACAATAAATAAAAATATACCTCGATTTTTAATAACATTTTCAAAATCGACGTTTCACGGCCAAAGAAGCATATTTTGAGTATTTCTTCACTATTTTCAAATATAACCACTGAAACCATTATTTTTATATTTTTGCTTTAATTCAAGCAATGTAACGATATTCATTCAAAAAACTGTTAAAATTCAATTTTAAATAAGAAATCGTTGTCACGGATTTTGTATCTTGAAGAAAAAAAACAAGCGATTTTTTCGGTACACTTTTGAATGCATTTTTTTCTGGAGAAATGTTTGACCGAATTCAGCTTAATTGCCTATAAAACACTCATTGAAAGTGATTTCATCTCGATTGAACAATAATTAAAAATTTACCCCGATTTTTAATAACATTTTCAAAATCGACGTTTCACGGCCAAAGAAGCATACTTTGAGTATTTCTTCACTATTTTCAAATATATTCATTGAAACCATTATTTTTATACTTTTTGCCTTAATTCAAGCAGTGTAACGATATTCATTCAAAAAACTGTTAAAATTCGATTTTCAATAAGAAATCGTAATCACGGATTTTGTGTCTTGAAGAAGAAAAACCTGCGATTTTTTCGGTACTTTTTTGAATGAATTTTTTTCTGGAGAAATTTTTGACCGAATTCAGCTTAATTCCCTATAAAACACTCATTGAAAGTGATTTCATCTCGATTGAACAATAATTAAAAATTTACCTCGATTTTTAATAACATTTTCAAAATCGACGTTTCACGGCCAAAGAAGCATACTTTGAGTATTTCTTCACTATTTTCAAAGATGTTCACTGAAAGCATTATTTTTATACTTTTTGCTTTAATTCAAGCAAATGTAACGATATTCAATCAAAAAACTGTTAAAATTAAATTTTTCAATAAGAAATCGTTGTCACGGATGTTGTATCTTGAAGAAGAAAAACATGCGATTTTTTCGGTACTTTTTTGAATGCATTTTTTTCAGGAGAAATTTTTGACCGAATTCAGCTTAATTCCCTATAAAACACTCATTAAAAGTGATTTCATCTCGATTGAACAATAAATAAAAATATACCTCGATTTTTAATAACATTTTCAAAATCGACGTTTCACGGCCAAAGAAGCATATTTTGAGTATTTCTTCACTATTTTCAAATATAACCACTGAAACCATTATTTTTATACTTTTTGCTTTAATTCAAGCAATGTAACGATATTCATTCAAAAAACTGTTAAAATTCAATTTTCAATAAGAAATCGTTGTCACGGATATGGTATCTTGAAGAAAAAAAACATGCGATTTTTTCGGTACACTTTTGAATGCATTTTTTTTTTGGAGAAATGTTTGACCGAATTCAGCTTAATTCCCTATAAAACACTCTTTGAAAGTGATTTCATCTTGATTGAACAATAATTAAAAATTTACCTCGATTTTTAATAACATTTTCAAAATCGACGTTTCACGGCCAAAGAAGCATACTTTGAGTATTTCTTCACTATTTTCAAATATGTTCACTGAAACCATTATTTTTATACTTTTTGCTTTAATTCAAGCAATGTAACGATATTCATTCAAAAAACTGTTAAAATTCAATTTTTCAATAAGAAATCGATGTCACGGATTTTGTATCTTGAAGAAGAAAAACATGCGATTTTTTCGGTACTTTTTTGAATGAATTTTTTTCTGGAGAAATTTTTGACCGAATTCAGCTTCATTCCCTATAAAACACTCATTAAAAGTGATTTCATCTCGATTGAACAATAAATAAAAATGTACCTCGATTTTTAATAACATTTTCAAAATCGACGTTTCACGGCCAAAGAAGCATATTTTGAGTATTTCTTCACTATTTTCAAATATAACCACTGAAACCATTATTTTTATATTTTTGCTTTAATTCAAGCAATGTAACGATATTCATTCAAAAAACTGTTAAAATTCAATTTTAAATAAGAAATCGTTGTCACGGATTTTGTATCTTGAAGAAAAAAAACAAGCGATTTTTTCGGTACACTTTTGAATGCATTTTTTTCTGGAGAAATGTTTGACCGAATTCAGCTTAATTGCCTATAAAACACTCATTGAAAGTGATTTCATCTCGATTGAACAATAATTAAAAATTTACCCCGATTTTTAATAACATTTTCAAAATCGACGTTTCACGGCCAAAGAAGCATACTTTGAGTATTTCTTCACTATTTTCAAATATATTCATTGAAACCATTATTTTTATACTTTTTGCCTTAATTCAAGCAGTGTAACGATATTCATTCAAAAAACTGTTAAAATTCGATTTTCAATAAGAAATCGTAATCACGGATTTTGTGTCTTGAAGAAGAAAAACCTGCGATTTTTTCGGTACTTTTTTGAATGAATTTTTTTCTGGAGAAATTTTTGACCGAATTCAGCTTAATTCCCTATAAAACACTCATTAAAAGTGATTTCATCTCGATTGAACAATAATTAAAAATTTACCTCGATTTTTAATAACATTTTCAAAATCGACGTTTCACGGCCAAAGAAGCATACTTTGAGTATTTCTTCACTATTTTCAAAGATGTTCACTGAAAGCATTATTTTTATACTTTTTGCTTTAATTCAAGCAAATGTAACGATATTCAATCAAAAAACTGTTAAAATTAAATTTTTCAATAAGAAATCGTTGTCACGGATGTTGTATCTTGAAGAAGAAAAACATGCGATTTTTTCGGTACTTTTTTGAATGCATTTTTTTCAGGAGAAATTTTTGACCGAATTCAGCTTAATTCCCTATAAAACACTCATTAAAAGTGATTTCATCTCGATTGAACAATAAATAAAAATATACCTCGATTTTTAATAACATTTTCAAAATCGACGTTTCACGGCCAAAGAAGCATATTTTGAGTATTTCTTCACTATTTTCAAATATAACCACTGAAACCATTATTTTTATACTTTTTGCTTTAATTCAAGCAATGTAACGATATTCATTCAAAAAACTGTTAAAATTCAATTTTCAATAAGAAATCGTTGTCACGGATATGGTATCTTGAAGAAAAAAAACATGCGATTTTTTCGGTACACTTTTGAATGCATTTTTTTTTTGGAGAAATGTTTGACCGAATTCAGCTTAATTCCCTATAAAACACTCTTTGAAAGTGATTTCATCTTGATTGAACAATAATTAAAAATTTACCTCGATTTTTAATAACATTTTCAAAATCGACGTTTCACGGCCAAAGAAGCATACTTTGAGTATTTCTTCACTATTTTCAAATATGTTCACTGAAACCATTATTTTTATACTTTTTGCTTTAATTCAAGCAATGTAACGATATTCATTCAAAAAACTGTTAAAATTCAATTTTTCAATAAGAAATCGATGTCACGGATTTTGTATCTTGAAGAAGAAAAACGCGATTTTTTCGGTACTTTTTTGAATGAATTTTTTTCTGGAGAAATTTTTGACCGAATTCAGCTTCATTCCCTATAAAACACTCATTAAAAGTGATTTCATCTCGATTGAACAATAAATAAAAATGTACCTCGATTTTTAATAACATTTTCAAAATCGACGTTTCACGGCCAAAGAAGCATATTTTGAGTATTTCTTCACTATTTTCAAAAATAACCACTGAAACCATTATTTTTATACTTTTTGCTTTAATTCAAGCAAATGTAACGATATTCATTCAACAAACTGTTAAAATTCAATTTTAAATAAGAAATCGTTGTCACGGATTTTGTATCTTGAAGAAAAAAAACATGCGATTTTTTCGGTGCTTTTTTGAATGCATTTTTTTCTGGAGGCATTTTTGACCGAATTCAGCTTAATTCCCTATAAAACACTCAATAAAAGTGATTTCATCTCGATTGAACAATAAATAAAAATGTACCTCGATTTTTAATAACATTTTCAAAATCGACGTAACTTGGCCTAAGAAAAACATTTTGAGTATTTGTTCACTATTTACAAATATATTCACTGAAACCATTATTTTTATACTTTTTGCTTTAATTCAAGCAATGTAACGATATTCATTCAAAAAACTGTTAAAATTCAATTTTCAATAAGAAATCGTATTCACGGATTTTGTGTCTTGAAGAAGAAAAACCTGCGATTTTTTCGGTACATTTTTGAATGAATTTTTTTCTGGAGATATTTTTGACCGAATTCAGCTTAATTCCCTATAAAACACTCATTGAAAGTGATTTCATCTCGATTGAACAATAATTAAAAATTTACCTCGATTTTTAATAACATTTTCAAAATCGACGTTTCACGGCCAAAGAAGCATATTTTGAGTATTTCTTCACTATTTTCAAAAATAACCACTGAAACCATTATTTTTATACTTTTTGCTTTAATTCAAGCAAATGTAACGATATTCAATCAAAAAACTGTTAAAATTAAATTTTTCAATAAGAAATCGTTGTCACGGATTTTGTATCTTGAAGAAGAAAAACATGCGATTTTTTCGGTACTTTTTTGAATGCATTTTTTTCAGGAGAAATTTTTGACCGAATTCAGCTTAATTCCCTATAAAACACTCATTGAAAGTGATTTCATCTCGATTGAACAATAATTAAAAATTTACCTCGAATTTTAATAACATTTTCAAAATCGACGTTTCACGGCCAAAGAAGCATACTTTGAGTATTTCTTCACTATTTTCAAATATGTTCACTGAAACCATTATTTTTATACTTTTTGCTTTAATTCAAGCAAATGTAACGATATTCAATCAAAAAACTGTTAAAATTAAATTTTTCAATAAGAAATCGTTGTCACGGATTTTGTATCTTGAAGAAGAAAAACATGCGATTTTTTCGGTACTTTTTTGAATGCATTTTTTTCAGGAGAATTTTTTGACCGAATTCAGCTTAATTCCCTATAAAACACTCATTGAAAGTGATTTCATCTCGATTGAACAATAATTAAAAATTTACCCCGATTTTTAATAACATTTTCAAAATCGACGTTTCACGGCCAAAGAAGCATACTTTGAGTATTTCTTCACTATTTTCAAATATATTCATTGAAACCATTATTTTTATACTTTTTGCTTTAATTCAAGCAGTGTAACGATATTCATTCAAAAAACTGTTAAAATTCGATTTTCAATAAGAAATCGTAATCACGGATTTTGTGTCTTGAAGAAGAAAAACCTGCGATTTTTTCGGTACTTTTTTGAATGAATTTTTTTCTGGAGAAATTTTTGACCGAATTCAGCTTAATTCCCTATAAAACACTCATTGAAAGTGATTTCATCTCGATTGAACAATAATTAAAAATTTACCTCGATTTTTAATAACATTTTCAAAATCGACGTTTCACGGCCAAAGAAGCATACTTTGAGTATTTCTTCACTATTTTCAAATATGTTCACTGAAAGCATTATTTTTATACTTTTTGCTTTAATTCAAGCAAATGTAACGATATTCAATCAAAAAACTGTTAAAATTAAATTTTTCAATAAGAAATCGTTGTCACGGATTTTGTATCTTGAAGAAGAAAAACATGCGATTTTTTCGGTACTTTTTTGAATGCATTTTTTTCAGGAGAAATTTTTGACCGAATTCAGCTTAATTCCCTATAAAACACTCATTAAAAGTGATTTCATCTCGATTGAACAATAAATAAAAATATACCTCGATTTTTAATAACATTTTCAAAATCGACGTTTCACGGCCAAAGAAGCATATATTGAGTATTTCTTCACTATTTTCAAATATAACCACTGAAACCATTATTTTTATACTTTTTGCTTTAATTCAAGCAATGTAACGATATTCATTCAAAAAACTGTTAAAATTCAATTTTCAATAAGAAATCGTTGTCACGGATATGGTATCTTGAAGAAAAAAAACATGCGATTTTTTCGGTACACTTTTGAATGCATTTTTTTTTGGAGAAATGTTTGACCGAATTCAGCTTAATTCCCTATAAAACACTCTTTGAAAGTGATTTCATCTTGATTGAACAATAATTAAAAATTTACCTCGATTTTTAATAACATTTTCAAAATCGACGTTTCACGGCCAAAGAAGCATACTTTGAGTATTTCTTCACTATTTTCAAATATGTTCACTGAAACCATTATTTTTATACTTTTTGCTTTAATTCAAGCAATGTAACGATATTCATTCAAAAAACTGTTAAAATTCAATTTTTCAATAAGAAATCGATGTCACGGATTTTGTATCTTGAAGAAGAAAAACATGCGATTTTTTCGGTACTTTTTTGAATGCATTTTTTTCAGGAGAAATTTTTGACCGAATTCAGCTTAATTCCCTATAAAACACTCATTGAAAGTGATTTCATCTCGATTGAACAATAATTAAAAATTTACCCCGATTTTTAATAACATTTTCAAAATCGACGTTTCACGGCCAAAGAAGCATACTTTGAGTATTTCTTCACTATTTTCAAATATATTCATTGAAACCATTATTTTTATACTTTTTGCTTTAATTCAAGCAGTGTAACGATATTCATTCAAAAAACTGTTAAAATTCGATTTTCAATAAGAAATCGTAATCACGGATTTTGTGTCTTGAAGAAGAAAAACCTGCGATTTTTTCGGTACTTTTTTGAATGAATTTTTTTCTGGAGAAATTTTTGACCGAATTCAGCTTAATTCCCTATAAAACACTCATTGAAAGTGATTTCATCTCGATTGAACAATAATTAAAAATTTACCTCGATTTTTAATAACATTTTCAAAATCGACGTTTCACGGCCAAAGAAGCATATTTTGAGTATTTCTTCACTATTTTCAAATATAACCACTGAAACCATTATTTTTATACTTTTTGCTTTAATTCAAGCAATGTAACGATATTCATTCAACAAACTGTTAAAATTCAATTTTAAATAAGAAATCGTTGTCACGGATATTGTATCTTGAAGAAAAAAAACATGCGATTTTTTCGGTACACTTTTGAATGCATTTTTTTTGGAGAAATGTTTGACCGAATTCAGCTTAATTCCCTATAAAACACTCTTTGAAAGTGATTTCATCTCGATTGAACAATAATTAAAAATTTACCTCGATTTTTAATAACATTTTCAAAATCGACGTTTCACGGCCAAAGAAGCATACTTTGAGTATTTCTTCACTATTTTCAAATATATTCATTGAAACCATTATTTTTATACTTTTTGCTTTAATTCAAGCAATTTAACGATATTCATTCAAAAAACTGTTAAAATTCAATTTTCAATAAGAAATCGTATTCACGGATTTTGTGTCTTGAAGAAGAAAAACCTGCGATTTTTTCGGTACTTTTTTGAATGAATTTTTTTCTGGAGAAATTTTTGAGGGAATTCAGCTTAATTCTCTATAAAACACTCATTGAAAGTGATTTCATCTCGATTGAACAATAATTAAAAATTTACCTCGAATTTTAATAACATTTTCAAAATCGACGTTTCACGGCCAAAGAAGCATACTTTGAGTATTTCTTCACTATTTTCAAATATGTTCACTGAAACCATTATTTTTATACTTTTTGCTTTAATTCAAGCAAATGTAACGATATTCCAAAGTTCCAAAGTTTCCAAAGTTTATTTCCAATTCACGTTTACATTAGATTCGTTTTATAAGGGCCTAAGTCAACTAGCGACTTTTTAGCCCTGCTTCGCATAGATTTTTATAACAATACAAATAATAAAATTCTAGTATTTAAAACTGGTAATAAATTAATAAATAAATTAATTTAAAAACAAAGTTAATAATAAAAACAAAGTTTAAATCAAAAAATCAAGAAAAGTTGAGCCTATTATATTATTTCGATTAATTGAATCTACAACAGCTAATCCAAATTGAAAAGGGTTATTATCATGAAGGGTTTATTATCTAGGAGGTCCCAATTTAAATTCTTATCAGTTTTAATAATATAAGTTCTTTTAGTTTGAATTTGAATAGTTTAATATTATCCAAATCTCGTATTTCTTGGGGAAGGGTGTTAAATAACATCGGACCCATGTAAAATACGGAATTTAATTTTTTCGAGGTGTTACACTTGCTTACACTAAGTGTATCTTTAGACCTAGTATAAACGATTTTGTTAGCTCTGATCGTAAAGAAGGAATTCGTTAATAAATCTCTATATAATATTGTTAATGTTACAAAGTTTACTACTTCGCTTATTTTTAGCAGACGAGACTTTTCGAAGAGAGGTTCCGTATGAGCAAGGAAAGGAACATTATAAATATTTCTTATGGTGCGTTTTTGGATAATTTGTATTCTCTTAATGTTATGATTAGTAGTCCAACCCCAGATGGATATCCCGTATGTAAGGGTTGAGTAGAATAAGGAGTAGTAAATTTCAAATAGTGTAGCTCTCGGGACTAAGTTTTTGCAGTGATGTATTAGTCCACAGGCTTTAGCTAGTCCCTTACATACCATGTCGGCTTGAATATTCCATTTTAAGTTTTCATTTAGCCAAATCCCCAAATATTTATAATTTGTGACTCGTTTAAGAATACGACTATTAAAAGTAACCTTTTCGTAAGTGTTTTTGTCGTTGCTGTTGTTGGAGAATATGATATATTCCGTTTTGTCTGTGTTGAGTTCTAGTCCATTTAGTAGCAACCAGGTGTAAATTTTAGCTAAGCTTGTATTGGTTGATTCAACAATGTCATTGACGCATTTACCCGAATATAATAATAGGGCATCATCAGCATATAGAAAAATTGAACTTGGTTCAGTAATGGAGGTCAGGTCGTTAATATACAGATTAAATAAGAGTGGAGAGATGACCGATCCTTGTGGTACTCCGGCCAGCAAAGTACGGTCGGAGGATAGAGTCTTTCCCACTCTTGTATGACATTGTCTATTGAGTAGATAGCTCTCTATCCAATCTCCGGCTTTTCCGCGGACTCCGAGTCGACGCAATTTGGCTATAAGACTAATGTGGGGGACACTATCGAAGGCTTTTCTTAAGTCCAGAAATAATCCGAGGCATTTGTTCCCCGCGTCTAGTGAGTTGAGGATCTGATTGTATGAGCTTGCGATTGCGTCTATAGTTCCTCTGTTTGCACGGAAGCCATATTGTCTATCACTCAGTAGTTTGAAATTATCACAGAAATCTTTAAGTCTATTAAAGTACGCTTTGTCGAATATCTTAGCCACGAAGGAGAGCAGAGAGATAGGTCGATAATTACTAACTTCATGTGGATTTCCTTTTTTATGTATAGGGATTATGATAGTCCATTTTAGTTTATCAGGATATACTCCACTTGCAAAGGATAGATTAATCAAATATGTTAAGGGTTTAGCCAAAAGAGGCAAGCAGTACTTCATTGGTTTTGAGTGCAGATTATCCATCCCTGCTGCCAAATTGCCTTTGATAGTTCTACCTAAGTGGATTATTTCTGATTCGGTGCACGGGAATAGTGCCATAGTTCGCTGGTTTATTTCAACCGCAGCGGATGGTTTCAAACTACTATTGTATAGGCTGGTGTTCGTAAAATGATCGTTTAGTTTATCCGGGGCGATTGGGATAACTGTAGCAACAGGGGAATCTCTTCCTAATAAGCTATTTAGGGTTTTCCATTTTTCTTTCACCGTGTGTGCATCTTTCAGCTTATTGTAAAAGTAGGAGTTACGTTTATTTCTAATTTGGTTATTTAGTTTATTTCTAGATTTAATATAATTGTTTCTATTCTCAATCAAAAAACTGTTAAAATTAAATTTTTCAATAAGAAATCGTTGTCACGGATTTTGTATCTTGAAGAAGAAAAACATGCGATTTTTTCGGTACTTTTTTGAATGCATTTTTTTCAGGAGAAATTTTTGACCGAATTCAGCTTAATTCCCTATAAAACACTCATTAAAAGTGATTTCATCTCGATTGAACAATAAATAAAAATGTACCTCGATTTTTAATAACATTTTCAAAATCGACGTTTCACGGCCAAAGAAGCATACTTTGAGTATTTCTTCACTCTTTTCAAATATGTTCACTGAAAGCATTATTTTTATACTTTTTGCTTTAATTCAAGCAAATGTAACGATATTCAATCAAAAAACTGTTAAAATTAAATTTTTCAATAAGAAATCGTTGTCACGGATTTTGTATCTTGAAGAAGAAAAACATGAGATTTTTTCGGTTCTTTTTTGAATGCATTTTTTTCAGGAGAAATTTTTGACCGAATTCAGCTTAATTCCCTATAAAACACTCATTAAAAGTGATTTCATCTCGATTGAACAATAAATAAAAATATACCTCGATTTTTAATAACATTTTCAAAATCGACGTTTCACGGCCAAAGAAGCATATTTTGAGTATTTCTTCACTATTTTCAAATATAACCACTGAAACCATTATTTTTATACTTTTTGCTTTAATTCAAGCAATGTAACGATATTCATTCAACAAACTGTTAAAATTCAATTTTAAATAAGAAATCGTTGTCACGGATATTGTATCTTGAAGAAAAAAAACATGCGATTTTTTCGGTACACTTTTGAATGCATTTTTTTTGGAGAAATGTTTGACCGAATTCAGCTTAATTCCCTATAAAACACTCTTTGAAAGTGATTTCATCTCGATTGAACAATAATTAAAAATTTACCTCGATTTTTAATAACATTTTCAAAATCGACGTTTCACGGCCAAAGAAGCATACTTTGAGTATTTCTTCACTATTTTCAAATATATTCATTGAAACCATTATTTTTATACTTTTTGCTTTAATTCAAGCAATTTAACGATATTCATTCAAAAAACTGTTAAAATTCAATTTTCAATAAGAAATCGTATTCACGGATTTTGTGTCTTGAAGAAGAAAAACCTGCGATTTTTTCGGTACTTTTTTGAATGAATTTTTTTCTGGAGAAATTTTTGAGGGAATTCAGCTTAATTCCCTATAAAACACTCATTGAAAGTGATTTCATCTCGATTGAACAATAATTAAAAATTTACCTCGAATTTTAATAACATTTTCAAAATCGACGTTTCACGGCCAAAGAAGCATACTTTGAGTATTTCTTCACTATTTTCAAATATGTTCACTGAAACCATTATTTTTATACTTTTTGCTTTAATTCAAGCAAATGTAACGATATTCAATCAAAAAACTGTTAAAATTAAATTTTTCAATAAGAAATCGTTGTCACGGATTTTGTATCTTGAAGAAGAAAAACATGCGATTTTTTCGGTACTTTTTTGAATGCATTTTTTTCAGGAGAAATTTTTGACCGAATTCAGCTTAATTCCCTATAAAACACTCATTAAAAGTGATTTCATCTCGATTGAACAATAAATAAAAATGTACCTCGATTTTTAATAACATTTTCAAAATCGACGTTTCACGGCCAAAGAAGCATACTTTGAGTATTTTTCACTCTTTTCAAATATGTTCACTGAAAGCATTATTTTTATACTTTTTGCTTTAATTCAAGCAAATGTAACGATATTCAATCAAAAAACTGTTAAAATTAAATTTTTCAATAAGAAATCGTTGTCACGGATTTTGTATCTTGAAGAAGAAAAACATGAGATTTTTTCGGTTCTTTTTTGAATGCATTTTTTTCAGGAGAAATTTTTGACCGAATTCAGCTTAATTCCCTATAAAACACTCATTAAAAGTGATTTCATCTCGATTGAACAATAAATGAAAATGTACCTCGATTTTTAATAACATTTTCAAAATCGACGTAACTCGGCCTAAGAAAAACATTTTGAGTATTTGTTCACTGTTTTCAAATATAACCACTGAAACCATTATTTTTGTAATTTTTGCGTTAATTCAAGCAAATGTAACGATATTCATTCAACAAACTGTTAAAATTCAATTTTAAATAAGAAATCGTATTCACGGATTTTGTGTCTTGAAGAAGAAAAACCTGCGATTTTTTCGGTACTTTTTTGAATGAATTTTTTTCTGGAGAAATTTTTGACCGAATTCAGCTTAATTCCCTATAAAACACTCATTTAAAGTGATTTCATCTCGATTGAACAATAAATAAAAATGTACCTCGATTTTTAATAACATTTTCAAAATCGACGTAACTCGGCCTAAGAAAAACATTTTGAGTATTTGTTCACTGTTTTCAAATATAACCACTGAAACCATTATTTTTGTAATTTTTGCGTTAATTCAAGCAAATGTAACGATATTCAATCAAAAAACTGTTAAAATTAAATTTTTCAATAAGAAATCGTTGTCACGGATTTTGTATCTTGAAGAAGAAAAACATGCGATTTTTTCGGTACTTTTTTGAATGCATTTTTTTCAGGAGAAATTTTTGACCGAATTCAGCTTAATTCCCTATAAAACACTCATTAAAAGTGATTTCATCTCGATTGAACAATAAATAAAAATGTACCTCGATTTTTAATAACATTTTCAAAATCGACGTTTCACGGCCAAAGAAGCATACTTTGAGTATTTCTTCACTATTTTCAAATATGTTCACTGAAAGCATTATTTTTATACTTTTTGCTTTAATTCAAGCAAATGTAACGATATTCAATCAAAAAACTGTTAAAATTAAATTTTTCAATAAGAAATCGTTGTCACGGATTTTGTATCTTGAAGAAGAAAAACATGCGATTTTTTCGGTACTTTTTTGAATGCATTTTTTTCAGGAGAAATTTTTGACCGAATTCAGCTTAATTCCCTATAAAACACTCATTAAAAGTGATTTCATCTCGATTGAACAATAAATGAAAATGTACCTCGATTTTTAATAACATTTTCAAAATCGACGTAACTCGGCCTAAGAAAAACATTTTGAGTATTTGTTCACTGTTTTCAAATATAACCACTGAAACCATTATTTTTGTAATTTTTGCGTTAATTCAAGCAAATGTAACGATATTCATTCAACAAACTGTTAAAATTCAATTTTAAATAAGAAATCGTTGTCACGGATATTGTATCTTGAAGAAAAAAAACATGCGATTTTTTCGGTACTTTTTTGAATGAATTTTTTTCTGGAGAAATTTTTGAGTGAATTCAGCTTAATTCCCTATAAAACACTCATTGAAAGTGATTTCATCTCGATTGAACAATAATTAAAAATTTACCTCGAATTTTAATAACATTTTCAAAATCGACGTTTCACGGCCAAAGAAGCATACTTTGAGTATTTCTTCACTATTTTCAAATATGTTCACTGAAACCATTATTTTTATACTTTTTGCTTTAATTCAAGCAAATGTAACGATATTCAATCAAAAAACTGTTAAAATTAAATTTTTCAATAAGAAATCGTTGTCACGGATTTTGTATCTTGAAGAAGAAAAACATGCGATTTTTTCGGTACTTTTTTGAATGCATTTTTTTCAGGAGAAATTTTTGACCGAATTCAGCTTAATTCCCTATAAAACACTCATTAAAAGTGATTTCATCTCGATTGAACAATAAATAAAAATGTACCTCGATTTTTAATAACATTTTCAAAATCGACGTTTCACGGCCAAAGAAGCATACTTTGAGTATTTCTTCACTATTTTCAAATATGTTCACTGAAAGCATTATTTTTATACTTTTTGCTTTAATTCAAGCAAATGTAACGATATTCAATCAAAAAACTGTTAAAATTAAATTTTTCAATAAGAAATCGTTGTCACGGATTTTGTATCTTGAAGAAGAAAAACATGCGATTTTTTCGGTACTTTTTTGAATGCATTTTTTTCAGGAGAAATTTTTGACCGAATTCAGCTTAATTCCCTATAAAACACTCATTAAAAGTGATTTCATCTCGATTGAACAATAAATGAAAATGTACCTCGATTTTTAATAACATTTTCAAAATCGACGTAACTCGGCCTAAGAAAAACATTTTGAGTATTTGTTCACTGTTTTCAAATATAACCACTGAAACCATTATTTTTGTAATTTTTGCGTTAATTCAAGCAAATGTAACGATATTCATTCAACAAACTGTTAAAATTCAATTTTAAATAAGAAATCGTTGTCACGGATATTGTATCTTGAAGAAAAAAAACATGCGATTTTTTCGGTACTTTTTTGAATGCATTTTTTTCAGGAGAAATTTTTGACCGAATTCAGCTTAATTCCCTATAAAACACTCATTAAAAGTGATTTCATCTCGATTGAACAATAAATAAAAATGTACCTCGATTTTTAATAACATTTTCAAAATCGACGTTTCACGGCCAAAGAAGCATACTTTGAGTATTTCTTCACTATTTTCAAATATGTTCACTGAAAGCATTATTTTTATACTTTTTGCTTTAATTCAAGCAAATGTAACGATATTCAATCAAAAAACTGTTAAAATTAAATTTTTCAATAAGAAATCGTTGTCACGGATTTTGTATCTTGAAGAAGAAAAACATGCGATTTTTTCGGTACTTTTTTGAATGCATTTTTTTCAGGAGAAATTTTTGACCGAATTCAGCTTAATTCCCTATAAAACACTCATTAAAAGCGATTTCATCTCGATTGAACAATAAATAAAAATGTACCTCGATTTTTAATAACATTTTCAAAATCGACGTTTCACGGCCAAAGAAGCATACTTTGAGTATTTCTTCACTATTTTCAAATATGTTCACTGAAAGCATTATTTTTATACTTTTTGCTTTAATTCAAGCAAATGTAACGATATTCAATCAAAAAACTGTTAAAATTAAATTTTTCAATAAGAAATCGTTGTCACGGATTTTGTATCTTGAAGAAGAAAAACATGCGATTTTTTCGGTACTTTTTTGAATGCATTTTTTTCAGGAGAAATTTTTGACCGAATTCAGCTTAATTCCCTATAAAACACTCATTAAAAGTGATTTCATCTCGATTGAACAATAAATGAAAATGTACCTCGATTTTTAATAACATTTTCAAAATCGACGTAACTCGGCCTAAGAAAAACATTTTGAGTATTTGTTCACTGTTTTCAAATATAACCACTGAAACCATTATTTTTGTAATTTTTGCGTTAATTCAAGCAAATGTAACGATATTCATTCAACAAACTGTTAAAATTCAATTTTAAATAAGAAATCGTTGTCACGGATATTGTATCTTGAAGAAAAAAAACATGCGATTTTTTCGGTACTTTTTTGAATGAATTTTTTTCTGGAGAAATTTTTGAGTGAATTCAGCTTAATTCCCTATAAAACACTCATTGAAAGTGATTTCATCTCGATTGAACAATAATTAAAAATTTACCTCGAATTTTAATAACATTTTCAAAATCGACGTTTCACGGCCAAAGAAGCATACTTTGAGTATTTCTTCACTATTTTCAAATATTCAATTCAATTCAAAATGTTTATTTTATTTGCATTACAGATACAGTATACCACGGGGCTAAGTCACATTGTGACTTGTAAGCCCCGTGCCTATCTGTTTAATTTAATATAACAATTTTAATTTAATCAAATAAAAATAGATTTAACAATGGTGTCTTATAATAAATAATGTTAAAGATTCGTGAAAAAACTTAATGTATATATGTTATATCCACTTGAAATTAAACAATGGCATGGTATAACATAAAAAATTTAACAATGGGTTATGCCAAAGGTGGCGTTATAAAAACAAATTAAATAAAAAAGTAAAGGTTTTGTTATTTTTTTCCAATATTAGTGATTTTATAGTCTTTTTAAATCTAAATAAATTCGGTTTGGTTTGAATTTCTGGTGATATTGTGTTATATAATTTTATTCCCGAATAAAAGATAGACGTGAATTTTTTTGAAGTGTTACATTTAGGTAAATCTAATAGATCTAATGATCTTGTATGTCTATTTTTCTGGTTTATCTTTACTAGGCTATTTTCACGCTTAATGTTTGTGTGTATGAAAGATAAGCTATTATACTGTATACTCTCTTGTATGTTTAGAATTTTTGCCCTAGTAAAGTACTCTTGGGTATGGTCTCTAAATGATAAGTTATATATTGATCTAATTGCCCTTTTTTGTAGGATATGTATCCTGTTTTGATTAGCTTTTGTTGTGTTGCCCCAGAATTGTATTCCATAAGATAGCACCGAATTAAATAATGCGTGGTATATTTCAATTAGAATATTTCTGGGTACCATTTTACTACAATGGTAAAGTAATCCATTCACTCGGGCTAATTTTGAGCTAATTATATTAACATGGCTGTCCCAGGTCAGGTGTTTATCAAAGTATAGGCCTAGATATTTGTATTTATCTACTATTTTAATTTTTTCCTTATTTAGTTCGATACCATTTAGTACCCTACTGACATCTTTACCTCTATTATGGAATATTATGCATTCCGTTTTTTTTATATTAAGGAGAAGCCCGTTATTTGTGATCCACTTAGATATTTTATCTAGGTAGTGGTTTGTTTGATCTATTGCATTTATTGTGTTTGCGGATTTACATAAAAGGAGCGCGTCATCTGCGTACATGAACATGTTACCAGACGGTGCCTGTTTAATGAGGTCATTTATAAATAGATTAAATAAGAGTGGTGATATTATAGAGCCCTGGGGAACTCCAGATATTAATTGACTTGGCGCCGATAAATCATTTCCCACTCTAGTGTAGCATTGTCTATTTTCTAGGTAGCTTTTTAGCCACGCACTTGCAGTTCCTCTGATCCCTTGTTTGTATAGTTTGTTTAGTAGATGTTCATGATCTACACTATCGAAAGCTTTTCGGAGATCCAGAAAAACGCCCACACAGATTTCACTTTGATCAAATGCCTCTAGTATATATTTGTATGCTCCCCCTAATGCTTCCATTGTACCATTCCCACTACGGAAACCAAATTGAAATTCCGATAATATGTTAAATTTCTCCACGAAGGAGTTGAGTCGCACGTGAAAGGCTTTATCAAATATTTTTGCTATAATAGATAGAAGGGAAATAGGGCGATAATTTGACGGAGTTTTTGGGTCGTCTTTTTTAAAAATTGGAACTATTATGGTTTTTTTTAGATTTTCTGGATAGATACCTAGATTGAAGGATAAGTTAATTAGGTATTTAAGAGGGGTTATTATGCTTTCTATCACTATTTTCAGCGGCTTAGCTTTTATGCCGTCAAAGCCAGATGATGAGTTATTTTGGAGAGAGTTAATTATGGTTACAAGTTCTGCTTCGTCGGTTTCGTACAGAGCCATTGTGTTGGGGTTAAGTTCGAGAAAGTTTAGTGATTTAACATTAACTGGTTTAGCTTCATTGCTAGTAAAATATTCATTTAATTTATTAGGGTGCAATGTAATTTGTTCTGGGGCCATTTGACCTTTTCCCAGTAGTTGATTTACAATTTGCCATTTTTCTTTATTCGTTTTTGAACCATTTAACTTACTCCTGAAAAACTCATTACGGCTATTTCTAATGATATTGTTTGCTCGGTTTCTAAGATGTAGGTATTGGTCTTTGTTCACCTGTGAGGGCGATCTTCTAAACCTTTTTTGTGCTTTATGTTTATTCCTCAAAATTTCTTTTATATCGTCTGTTATCCACGAGTCTTTTCCTAATTTTATTGTCTTGTATGCAAAAATCATGTTATATTCGGCACTGATTTTTTCTTCGAAGTAATCGTAAGCAGTATTAATGTCAGGGTTATTGTAAAGTTGTTCCCAATTTATATTGTTGATTCTTGATTTAAATTTTAGTAAATTGGTTTTACTGTAATCTCTTAATCTAACTGTGTTGTCTTTTTCCAAAATTGTTGTGGAGGTAAGGTATAAGGGCATATGATCAGTTATATCCACGCTGGCTAGTACTTTGGTAGTGCCCTCAAAATTTATAAAGATATTATCTATACAGGTGGCAGTGCTTATCGTTGTTCTAGTGGGGGTTTGGACAGTTTGTTTGAGACCATAGCTCAGACATAGTTCTATTAAGGCATTCGAGCATGGAGTGGTTTCTAGTAAGTTTATATTAAAATCACCTGCTAATATTTTCCTATTTTTATTATTTCCCATTCCCTCCAATATGAATTCCAGGGCATTAAAAAAATTGTGAATTTTTGAGGAATGGGGTCTATATATTATTGCATAGATTTCGTCAGTTTCTAAAACCTTTATAACATAACTCTCAACGTCTTGCGTACACATGCATAGGTTTGAAATTCTGGTTATTTTTATATCTTGTTTACAGTAGAATCCCACCCCCCCACCTACTCTATTCCCTATTCCATAGAACTTATAATTTTGCAAGTATAAAAATGTATTTTCTCTAAACCATGTTTCTGTTAAGGCTATTATATCCGGAACTATCTCTTTTGTTGTTAGCGTTGCAATCAGATTTGGTAAATTACATCTTGCGCTTCTGATGTTCGAATAGATAAATTTCATTTTGGGTTATTATGGATAACAAATATAGAGTTATTTTATTGGTATTTAATTTTAGTTCTTTACAAGAACTTTTTGCTCAAGTTCGTTGTAATAATATTTTTCATCACCTTTTTGTAGCATGAAGTGGGAAATAAATTTAGTTTTCTCATTTCCAGGGATTTTACAGAACTGTCTTAAGTGGAAGCGAGCAAATTCTTGTTTCGGCGTGAAATCATGTGATATGAATATATTTGATCCTTTTAATTGGTAAGCCTTTTTTAAGATCTCTCTTTTAGTATCAGCGTCTCCTACACTTAAAACTATCCTACGCATTTCACCACGTCTATATACTTGTGTGGGTCGTATTCTAGTTGGTATGCCCATTAATCCCTTAAAGATATCGTTCACGATATCTGCTAGCTGCTCTCTGGTTTCACCTGGTTTTTCAGGTATACCGGTTAAAACTAAATTATTTCTTCGTTTGTCCAGTTCTATAAGTTCCTGCTTATGTTTTAGCTCATTAATCTCTTTGTTTTTTAATTCTAGCTTATTGTTAATATCAGTTACAAAACTGTCATAATCAAATCTTATATCCTCTATCATTTCGCTTTGCTTTTCAAGTTTCTCTATTCTAGTTTCATGTTCATTAACTTTTCTACATATCTTATCAATTTTTCCATTTGTCTCTTTCATCGCCGTTTTTATATCATCAACCTTCAACGCTATAGTTTGTACTTCTGACCTAATCTTAGTCCCCATCTTATCTACTTCAGTTTTTATCGTTGCCTTCATTTCCTTCATTTCTCTAAGTATATCACTTAGTGAGGCATCCATTTTAGTGTTTATTGTCAGTGAGCGCGGTTGTTTGGGTGGATATTGTTAGGTAGTACCAATACGTGTAAAAATAAAGAAAAAATAAATCGTTATAACTACCTATGAATAGAAGAGAGCAGTTTGATTAGTTCGGTTCCGGTTTCCTTCGCTATCTGGCGATCTTCGGATTTTGTTTATCACAGTTTAAGTTCAAGATAAGCGATTTTTTGTTCGAGGATAGTTTAGATGATGTTTTTTGTCCGTTTATTTTTTACCGGTTTCGAAAGCGTTTTTATACGGTTGGCTAATTGTACGTTTTAGTGTAATTTTTTTATCTTGTTTCTACCGCTTGAGGTACCCGTACGCGTTATGTTCTTAAAAAATGAGAACCGAGAGTCATTGAGTCTGTAATACCGTAAAAAAAACCGAACACAATCCGCAGTTCTGTAGATAATTACTTCTTTTTGGGTTACTTGAACTGATGGTGGCGTTTATTTCCGGCGGTGTTGTGGTACCTTTGTTGGAGTAGTCAGAGGAAACACATAAGATCCGTTTGATTATCCCTTTTGATCCGAAGTCCTGGCGTATAGTCGTATTTGTAGCTGGTTAAAGCCGATATTCTTGATAGTAGCACGCCGCCAATTACCGTTGACTCTCCTCACTTAAGGACATTTTAAGAGAGACTGTCTACTTGATTACGTGTGCTGGAAGTCGTGTCGCCTTCTATCCACCTGATTTCCCGCTTTGCCAGTCGGTAGAGATATATCTATGAATAGAAGAGAGCAGTTTGATTAGTTCGGTTCCGGTTTCCTTCGCTATCTGGCGATCTTCGGATTTTGTTTATCACAGTTTAAGTTCAAGATAAGCGATTTTTTGTTCGAGGATAGTTTAGATGATGTTTTTTGTCCGTTTATTTTTTACCGGTTTCGAAAGCGTTTTTATACGGTTGGCTAATTGTACGTTTTAGTGTAATTTTTTTATCTTGTTTCTACCGCTTGAGGTACCCGTACGCGTTATGTTCTTAAAAAATGAGAACCGAGAGTCATTGAGTCTGTAATACCGTAAAAAAAACCGAACACAATCCGCAGTTCTGTAGATAATTACTTCTTTTTGGGTTACTTGAACTGATGGTGGCGTTTATTTCCGGCGGTGTTGTGGTACCTTTGTTGGAGTAGTCAGAGGAAACACATAAGATCCGTTTGATTATCCCTTTTGATCCGAAGTCCTGGCGTATAGTCGTATTTGTAGCTGGTTAAAGCCGATATTCTTGATAGTAGCACGCCGCCAATTACCGTTGACTCTCCTCACTTAAGGACATTTTAAGAGAGATGTTCACTGAAACCATTATTTTTATACTTTTTGCTTTAATTCAAGCAAATGTAACGATATTCAATCAAAAAACTGTTAAAATTAAATTTTTCAATAAGAAATCGTTGTCACGGATTTTGTATCTTGAAGAAGAAAAACATGCGATTTTTTCAGTACTTTTTTGAATGCATTTTTTTCAGGAGAAATTTTTGACCGAATTCAGCTTAATTCCCTATAAAACACTCATTGAAAGTGATTTCATCTCGATTGAACAATAATTAAAAATTTACCTCGAATTTTAATAACATTTTCAAAATCGACGTTTCACGGCCAAAGAAGCATACTTTGAGTATTTCTTCACTATTTTCAAATATGTTCACTGAAACCATTATTTTTATACTTTTTGCTTTAATTCAAGCAAATGTAACGATATTCAATCAAAAAACTATTAAAATTAAATTTTTCAATAAGAAATCGTTGTCACGGATTTTGTATCTTGAAGAAGAAAAACATGCGATTTTTTCGGTACTTTTTTGAATGCATTTTTTTCAGGAGAAATTTTTGACCGAATTCAGCTTAATTCCCTATAAAACACTCATTAAAAGTGATTTCATCTCGATTGAACAATAAATAAAAATGTACCTCGATTTTTAATAACATTTTCAAAATCGACGTTTCACGGCCAAAGAAGCATATTTTGAGTATTTCTTCACTATTTTCAAAAATAACCACTGAAACCATTATTTTTATACTTTTTGCTTTAATTCAAGCAAATGTAACGATATTCATTCAAAAAACTGTTAAAATTCAATTTTCAATAAAAAATCGTATTCACGGATTTTGTGTCTTGAAGAAGAAAAACCTGCGATTTTTTCGGTACTTTTTTGAATGAATTTTTTTCTGGAGAAATTTTTGACCGAATTCAGCTTAATTCCCTATAAAACACTCATTTAAAGTGATTTCATCTCGATTGAACAATAAATAAAAATGTACCTCGATTTTTAATAACATTTTCAAAATCGACGTAACTCGGCCTAAGAAAAACATTTTGAGTATTTGTTCACTGTTTTCAAATATAACCACTGAAACCATTATTTTTGTAATTTTTGCGTTAATTCAAGCAAATGTAACGATATTCAATCAAAAAACTGTTAAAATTAAATTTTTCAATAAGAAATCGTTGTCACGGATTATGTATCTTGAAGAAGAAAAACATGCGATTTTTTCGGTACTTTTTTGAATGCATTTTTTTCAGGAGAAATTTTTGACCGAATTCAGCTTAATTCCCTATAAAACATTCATTAAAAGTGATTTCATCTCGATTGAACAATAAATAAAAATGTACCTCGATTTTTAATAACATTTTCAAAATCGACGTTTCACGGCCAAAGAAGCATACTTTGAGTATTTCTTCACTCTTTTCAAATATGTTCACTGAAAGCATTATTTTTATACTTTTTGCTTTAATTCAAGCAAATGTAACGATATTCAATCAAAAAACTGTTAAAATTAAATTTTTCAATAAGAAATCGTTGTCACGGATTTTGTATCTTGAAGAAGAAAAACATGAGATTTTTTCGGTTCTTTTTTGAATGCATTTTTTTCAGGAGAAGTTTTTGACCGAATTCAGCTTAATTCCCTATAAAACACTCATTAAAAGTGATTTCATCTCGATTGAACAATAAATGAAAATGTACCTCGATTTTTAATAACATTTTCAAAATCGACGTAACTCGGCCTAAGAAAAACATTTTGAGTATTTGTTCACTGTTTTCAAATATAACCACTGAAACCATTATTTTTGTAATTTTTGCGTTAATTCAAGCAAATGTAACGATATTCATTCAACAAACTGTTAAAATTCAATTTTAAATAAGAAATCGTTGTCACGGATATTGTATCTTGAAGAAAAAAAACATGCGATTTTTTCGGTACACTTTTGAATGCATTTTTTTTGGAGAAATGTTTGACCGAATTCAGCTTAATTCCCTATAAAACACTCTTTGAAAGTGATTTCATCTCGATTGAACAATAATTAAAAATTTACCTCGATTTTTAATAACATTTTCAAAATCGACGTTTCACGGCCAAAGAAGCATACTTTGAGTATTTCTTCACTATTTTCAAATATATTCATTGAAACCATTATTTTTATACTTTTTGCTTTAATTCAAGCAATGTAACGATATTCATTCAAAAAACTGTTAAAATTCAATTTTCAGTAAGAAATCGTATTCACGGATTTTGTGTCTTGAAGAAGAAAAACCTGCGATTTTTTCGGTACTTTTTTGAATGAATTTTTTTCTGGAGAAATTTTTGAGCGAATTCAGCTTAATTCCCTATAAAACACTCATTGAAAGTGATTTCATCTCGATTGAACAATAATTAAAAATTTACCTCGATTTTTAATAACATTTTCAAAATCGACGTAACTCGGCCTAAGAAAAACATTTTGAGTATTTGTTCACTGTTTTCAAATATAACCACTGAAACCATTATTTTTGTAATTTTTGCGTTAATTCAAGCAAATGTAACGATATTCAATCAAAAAACTGTTAAAATTAAATTTTTCAATAAGAAATCGTTGTCACGGATTTTGTATCTTGAAGAAGAAAAACATGAGATTTTCTCGGTACTTTTTTGAATGCATTTTTTTCAGGAGAAATTTTTGACCGAATTCAGCTTAATTCCCTATAAAACACTCATTAAAAGTGATTTCATCTCGATTGAACAATAAATGAAAATGTACCTCGATTTTTAATAACATTTTCAAAATCGACGTAACTCGGCCTAAGAAAAACATTTTGAGTATTTGTTCACTGTTTTCAAATATAACCACTGAAACCATTATTTGTGTAATTTTTGCGTTAATTCAAGCAAATGTAACGATATTCATTCAACAAACTGTTAAAATTCAATTTTAAATAAGAAATCGTATTCACGGATTTTGTGTCTTGAAGAAGAAAAACCTGCGATTTTTTCGGTACTTTTTTCAATGAATTTTTTTCTGGAGAAATTTTTGAGTGAATTCAGCTTAATTCCCTATAAAACACTCATTTAAAGTGATTTCATCTCGATTGAACAATAAATAAAAATGTACCTCGATTTTTAATAACATTTTCAAAATCGACGTAACTCGGCCTAAGAAAAACATTTTGAGTATTTGTTCACTGTTTTCAAATATAACCACTGAAACCATTATTTTTGTAATTTTTGCTTTAATTCAAGCAAATGTAACGATATTCAATCAAAAAACTGTTAAAATTAAATTTTTCAATAGGAAATCGTTGTCACGGATTTTGTATCTTGAAGAAGAAAAACATGCGATTTTTTCGGTACTTTTTTGAATGCATTTTTTTCAGGAGAAATTTTTGACCGAATTCAGCTTAATTCCCTATAAAACACTCATTGAAAGTGATTTCATCTCGATTGAACAATAATTAAAAATTTACCTCGAATTTTAATAACATTTTCAAAATCGACGTTTCACGGCCAAAGAAGCATACTTTGAGTATTTCTTCACTATTTTCAAATATGTTCACTGAAACCATTATTTTTATACTTTTTGCTTTAATTCAAGCAAATGTAACGATATTCAATCAAAAAACTGTTAAAATTAAATTTTTCAATAAGAAATCGTTGTCACGGATTTTGTATCTTGAAGAAGAAAAACATGCGATTTTTTCGGTACTTTTTTGAATGCATTTTTTTCAGGAGAAATTTTTGACCGAATTCAGCTTAATTCCCTATAAAACACTCATTAAAAGTGATTTCATCTCGATTGAACAATAAATAAAAATGTACCTCGATTTTTAATAACATTTTCAAAATCGACGTTTCACGGCCAAAGAAGCATACTTTGAGTATTTCTTCACTATTTTCAAATATGTTCACTGAAAGCATTATTTTTATACTTTTTGCTTTAATTCAAGCAAATGTAACGATATTCAATCAAAAAACTGTTAAAATTAAATTTTTCAATAAGAAATCGTTGTCACGGATTTTGTATCTTGAAGAAGAAAAACATGCGATTTTTTCGGTACTTTTTTGAATGCATTTTTTTCAGGAGAAATTTTTGACCGAATTCAGCTTAATTCCCTATAAAACACTCATTAAAAGTGATTTCATCTCGATTGAACAATAAATAAAAATATACCTCGATTTTTAATAACATTTTCAAAATCGACGTTTCACGGCCAAAGAAGCATATTTTGAGTATTTCTTCACTATTTTCAAATATAACCACTGAAACCATTATTTTTATACTTTTTGCTTTAATTCAAGCAATGTAACGATATTCATTCAACAAACTGTTAAAATTCAATTTTAAATAAGAAATCGTTGTCACGGATATTGTATCTTGAAGAAAAAAAACATGCGATTTTTTCGGTACACTTTTGAATGCATTTTTTTTGGAGAAATGTTTGACCGAATTCAGCTTAATTCCCTATAAAACACTCTTTGAAAGTGATTTCATCTCGATTGAACAATAATTAAAAATTTACCTCGATTTTTAATAACATTTTCAAAATCGACGTTTCACGGCCAAAGAAGCATACTTTGAGTATTTCTTCACTATTTTCAAATATATTCATTGAAACCATTATTTTTATACTTTTTGCTTTAATTCAAGCAATTTAACGATATTCATTCAAAAAACTGTTAAAATTCAATTTTCAATAAGAAATCGTATTCACGGATTTTGTGTCTTGAAGAAGAAAAACCTGCGATTTTTTCGGTACTTTTTTGAATGAATTTTTTTCTGGAGAAATTTTTGAGGGAATTCAGCTTAATTCCCTATAAAACACTCATTGAAAGTGATTTCATCTCGATTGAACAATAATTAAAAATTTACCTCGAATTTTAATAACATTTTCAAAATCGACGTTTCACGGCCAAAGAAGCATACTTTGAGTATTTCTTCACTATTTTCAAATATGTTCACTGAAACCATTATTTTTATACTTTTTGCTTTAATTCAAGCAAATGTAACGATATTCAATCAAAAAACTGTTAAAATTAAATTTTTCAATAAGAAATCGTTGTCACGGATTTTGTATCTTGAAGAAGAAAAACATGCGATTTTTTCGGTACTTTTTTGAATGCATTTTTTTCAGGAGAAATTTTTGACCGAATTCAGCTTAATTCCCTATAAAACACTCATTAAAAGTGATTTCATCTCGATTGAACAATAAATAAAAATGTACCTCGATTTTTAATAACATTTTCAAAATCGACGTTTCACGGCCAAAGAAGCATACTTTGAGTATTTCTTCACTCTTTTCAAATATGTTCACTGAAAGCATTATTTTTATACTTTTTGCTTTAATTCAAGCAAATGTAACGATATTCAATCAAAAAACTGTTAAAATTAAATTTTTCAATAAGAAATCGTTGTCACGGATTTTGTATCTTGAAGAAGAAAAACATGAGATTTTTTCGGTTCTTTTTTGAATGCATTTTTTTCAGGAGAAATTTTTGACCGAATTCAGCTTAATTCCCTATAAAACACTCATTAAAAGTGATTTCATCTCGATTGAACAATAAATGAAAATGTACCTCGATTTTTAATAACATTTTCAAAATCGACGTAACTCGGCCTAAGAAAAACATTTTGAGTATTTGTTCACTGTTTTCAAATATAACCACTGAAACCATTATTTTTGTAATTTTTGCGTTAATTCAAGCAAATGTAACGATATTCATTCAACAAACTGTTAAAATTCAATTTTAAATAAGAAATCGTATTCACGGATTTTGTGTCTTGAAGAAGAAAAACCTGCGATTTTTTCGGTACTTTTTTGAATGAATTTTTTTCTGGAGAAATTTTTGACCGAATTCAGCTTAATTCCCTATAAAACACTCATTTAAAGTGATTTCATCTCGATTGAACAATAAATAAAAATGTACCTCGATTTTTAATAACATTTTCAAAATCGACGTAACTCGGCCTAAGAAAAACATTTTGAGTATTTGTTCACTGTTTTCAAATATAACCACTGAAACCATTATTTTTGTAATTTTTGCGTTAATTCAAGCAAATGTAACGATATTCAATCAAAAAACTGTTAAAATTAAATTTTTCAATAAGAAATCGTTGTCACGGATTTTGTATCTTGAAGAAGAAAAACATGCGATTTTTTCGGTACTTTTTTGAATGCATTTTTTTCAGGAGAAATTTTTGACCGAATTCAGCTTAATTCCCTATAAAACACTCATTAAAAGTGATTTCATCTCGATTGAACAATAAATAAAAATGTACCTCGATTTTTAATAACATTTTCAAAATCGACGTTTCACGGCCAAAGAAGCATACTTTGAGTATTTCTTCACTATTTTCAAATATGTTCACTGAAAGCATTATTTTTATACTTTTTGCTTTAATTCAAGCAAATGTAACGATATTCAATCAAAAAACTGTTAAAATTAAATTTTTCAATAAGAAATCGTTGTCACGGATTTTGTATCTTGAAGAAGAAAAACATGCGATTTTTTCGGTACTTTTTTGAATGCATTTTTTTCAGGAGAAATTTTTGACCGAATTCAGCTTAATTCCCTATAAAACACTCATTAAAAGTGATTTCATCTCGATTGAACAATAAATGAAAATGTACCTCGATTTTTAATAACATTTTCAAAATCGACGTAACTCGGCCTAAGAAAAACATTTTGAGTATTTGTTCACTGTTTTCAAATATAACCACTGAAACCATTATTTTTGTAATTTTTGCGTTAATTCAAGCAAATGTAACGATATTCATTCAACAAACTGTTAAAATTCAATTTTAAATAAGAAATCGTTGTCACGGATATTGTATCTTGAAGAAAAAAAACATGCGATTTTTTCGGTACTTTTTTGAATGAATTTTTTTCTGGAGAAATTTTTGAGTGAATTCAGCTTAATTCCCTATAAAACACTCATTGAAAGTGATTTCATCTCGATTGAACAATAATTAAAAATTTACCTCGAATTTTAATAACATTTTCAAAATCGACGTTTCACGGCCAAAGAAGCATACTTTGAGTATTTCTTCACTATTTTCAAATATGTTCACTGAAACCATTATTTTTATACTTTTTGCTTTAATTCAAGCAAATGTAACGATATTCAATCAAAAAACTGTTAAAATTAAATTTTTCAATAAGAAATCGTTGTCACGGATTTTGTATCTTGAAGAAGAAAAACATGCGATTTTTTCGGTACTTTTTTGAATGCATTTTTTTCAGGAGAAATTTTTGACCGAATTCAGCTTAATTCCCTATAAAACACTCATTAAAAGTGATTTCATCTCGATTGAACAATAAATAAAAATGTACCTCGATTTTTAATAACATTTTCAAAATCGACGTTTCACGGCCAAAGAAGCATACTTTGAGTATTTCTTCACTATTTTCAAATATGTTCACTGAAAGCATTATTTTTATACTTTTTGCTTTAATTCAAGCAAATGTAACGATATTCAATCAAAAAACTGTTAAAATTGAATTTTTCAATAAGAAATCGTTGTCACGGATTTTGTATCTTGAAGAAGAAAAACATGCGATTTTTTCGGTACTTTTTTGAATGCATTTTTTTCAGGAGAAATTTTTGACCGAATTCAGCTTAATTCCCTATAAAACACTCATTAAAAGTGATTTCATCTCGATTGAACAATAAATGAAAATGTACCTCGATTTTTAATAACATTTTCAAAATCGACGTAACTCGGCCTAAGAAAAACATTTTGAGTATTTGTTCACTGTTTTCAAATATAACCACTGAAACCATTATTTTTGTAATTTTTGCGTTAATTCAAGCAAATGTAACGATATTCATTCAACAAACTGTTAAAATTCAATTTTAAATAAGAAATCGTTGTCACGGATATTGTATCTTGAAGAAAAAAAACATGCGATTTTTTCGGTACTTTTTTGAATGCATTTTTTTCAGGAGAAATTTTTGACCGAATTCAGCTTAATTCCCTATAAAACACTCATTAAAAGTGATTTCATCTCGATTGAACAATAAATAAAAATGTACCTCGATTTTTAATAACATTTTCAAAATCGACGTTTCACGGCCAAAGAAGCATACTTTGAGTATTTCTTCACTATTTTCAAATATGTTCACTGAAAGCATTATTTTTATACTTTTTGCTTTAATTCAAGCAAATGTAACGATATTCAATCAAAAAACTGTTAAAATTAAATTTTTCAATAAGAAATCGTTGTCACGGATTTTGTATCTTGAAGAAGAAAAACATGCGATTTTTTCGGTACTTTTTTGAATGCATTTTTTTCAGGAGAAATTTTTGACCGAATTCAGCTTAATTCCCTATAAAACACTCATTAAAAGTGATTTCATCTCGATTGAACAATAAATAAAAATGTACCTCGATTTTTAATAACATTTTCAAAATCGACGTTTCACGGCCAAAGAAGCATACTTTGAGTATTTCTTCACTATTTTCAAATATGTTCACTGAAAGCATTATTTTTATACTTTTTGCTTTAATTCAAGCAAATGTAACGATATTCAATCAAAAAACTGTTAAAATTAAATTTTTCAATAAGAAATCGTTGTCACGGATTTTGTATCTTGAAGAAGAAAAACATGCGATTTTTTCGGTACTTTTTTGAAGGCATTTTTTTCAGGAGAAATTTTTGACCGAATTCAGCTTAATTCCCTATAAAACACTCATTAAAAGTGATTTCATCTCGATTGAACAATAAATGAAAATGTACCTCGATTTTTAATAACATTTTCAAAATCGACGTAACTCGGCCTAAGAAAAACATTTTGAGTATTTGTTCACTGTTTTCAAATATAACCACTGAAACCATTATTTTTGTAATTTTTGCGTTAATTCAAGCAAATGTAACGAGATTCATTCAACAAACTGTTAAAATTCAATTTTAAATAAGAAATCGTTGTCACGGATATTGTATCTTGAAGAAAAAAAACATGCGATTTTTTCGGTACTTTTTTGAATGAATTTTTTTCTGGAGAAATTTTTGAGTGAATTCAGCTTAATTCCCTATAAAACACTCATTGAAAGTGATTTCATCTCGATTGAACAATAATTAAAAATTTACCTCGAATTTTAATAACATTTTCAAAATCGACGTTTCACGGCCAAAGAAGCATACTTTGAGTATTTCTTCACTATTTTCAAATATGTTCACTGAAACCATTATTTTTATACTTTTTGCTTTAATTCAAGCAAATGTAACGATATTCAATCAAAAAACTGTTAAAATTAAATTTTTCAATAAGAAATGGTTGTCACGGATTTTGTATCTTGAAGAAGAAAAACATGCGATTTTTTCAGTACTTTTTTGAATGCATTTTTTTCAGGAGAAATTTTTGACCGAATTCAGCTTAATTCCCTATAAAACACTCATTGAAAGTGATTTCATCTCGATTGAACAATAATTAAAAATTTACCTCGAATTTTAATAACATTTTCAAAATCGACGTTTCACGGCCAAAGAAGCATACTTTGAGTATTTCTTCACTATTTTCAAATATGTTCACTGAAACCATTATTTTTATACTTTTTGCTTTAATTCAAGCAAATGTAACGATATTCAATCAAAAAACTATTAAAATTAAATTTTTCAATAAGAAATCGTTGTCACGGATTTTGTATCTTGAAGAAGAAAAACATGCGATTTTTTCGGTACTTTTTTGAATGCATTTTTTTCAGGAGAAATTTTTGACCGAATTCAGCTTAATTCCCTATAAAACACTCATTAAAAGTGATTTCATCTCGATTGAACAATAAATAAAAATGTACCTCGATTTTTAATAACATTTTCAAAATCGACGTTTCACGGCCAAAGAAGCATATTTTGAGTATTTCTTCACTATTTTCAAAAATAACCACTGAAACCATTATTTTTATACTTTTTGCTTTAATTCAAGCAAATGTAACGATATTCATTCAAAAAACTGTTAAAATTCAATTTTCAATAAAAAATCGTATTCACGGATTTTGTGTCTTGAAGAAGAAAAACCTGCGATTTTTTCGGTACTTTTTTGAATGAATTTTTTTCTGGAGAAATTTTTGACCGAATTCAGCTTAATTCCCTATAAAACACTCATTTAAAGTGATTTCATCTCGATTGAACAATAAATAAAAATGTACCTCGATTTTTAATAACATTTTCAAAATCGACGTAACTCGGCCTAAGAAAAACATTTTGAGTATTTGTTCACTGTTTTCAAATATAACCACTGAAACCATTATTTTTGTAATTTTTGCGTTAATTCAAGCAAATGTAACGATATTCAATCAAAAAACTGTTAAAATTAAATTTTTCAATAAGAAATCGTTGTCACGGATTATGTATCTTGAAGAAGAAAAACATGCGATTTTTTCGGTACTTTTTTGAATGCATTTTTTTCAGGAGAAATTTTTGACCGAATTCAGCTTAATTCCCTATAAAACATTCATTAAAAGTGATTTCATCTCGATTGAACAATAAATAAAAATGTACCTCGATTTTTAATAACATTTTCAAAATCGACGTTTCACGGCCAAAGAAGCATACTTTGAGTATTTCTTCACTCTTTTCAAATATGTTCACTGAAAGCATTATTTTTATACTTTTTGCTTTAATTCAAGCAAATGTAACGATATTCAATCAAAAAACTGTTAAAATTAAATTTTTCAATAAGAAATCATTGTCACGGATTTTGTATCTTGAAGAAGAAAAACATGAGATTTTTTCGGTTCTTTTTTGAATGCATTTTTTTCAGGAGAAGTTTTTGACCGAATTCAGCTTAATTCCCTATAAAACACTCATTAAAAGTGATTTCATCTCGATTGAACAATAAATGAAAATGTACCTCGATTTTTAATAACATTTTCAAAATCGACGTAACTCGGCCTAAGAAAAACATTTTGAGTATTTGTTCACTGTTTTCAAATATAACCACTGAAACCATTATTTTTGTAATTTTTGCGTTAATTCAAGCAAATGTAACGATATTCATTCAACAAACTGTTAAAATTCAATTTTAAATAAGAAATCGTTGTCACGGATATTGTATCTTGAAGAAAAAAAACATGCGATTTTTTCGGTACACTTTTGAATGCATTTTTTTTTGGAGAAATGTTTGACCGAATTCAGCTTAATTCCCTATAAAACACTCTTTGAAAGTGATTTCATCTCGATTGAACAATAATTAAAAATTTACCTCGATTTTTAATAACATTTTCAAAATCGACGTTTCACGGCCAAAGAAGCATACTTTGAGTATTTCTTCACTATTTTCAAATATATTCATTGAAACCATTATTTTTATACTTTTTGCTTTAATTCAAGCAATGTAACGATATTCATTCAAAAAACTGTTAAAATTCAATTTTCAGTAAGAAATCGTATTCACGGATTTTGTGTCTTGAAGAAGAAAAACCTGCGATTTTTTCGGTACTTTTTTGAATGAATTTTTTTCTGGAGAAATTTTTGAGCGAATTCAGCTTAATTCCCTATAAAACACTCATTGAAAGTGATTTCATCTCGATTGAACAATAATTAAAAATTTACCTCGATTTTTAATAACATTTTCAAAATCGACGTAACTCGGCCTAAGAAAAACATTTTGAGTATTTGTTCACTGTTTTCAAATATAACCACTGAAACCATTATTTTTGTAATTTTTGCGTTAATTCAAGCAAATGTAACGATATTCAATCAAAAAACTGTTAAAATTAAATTTTTCAATAAGAAATCGTTGTCACGGATTTTGTATCTTGAAGAAGAAAAACATGAGATTTTCTCGGTACTTTTTTGAATGCATTTTTTTCAGGAGAAATTTTTGACCGAATTCAGCTTAATTCCCTATAAAACACTCATTAAAAGTGATTTCATCTCGATTGAACAATAAATGAAAATGTACCTCGATTTTTAATAACATTTTCAAAATCGACGTAACTCGGCCTAAGAAAAACATTTTGAGTATTTGTTCACTGTTTTCAAATATAACCACTGAAACCATTATTTGTGTAATTTTTGCGTTAATTCAAGCAAATGTAACGATATTCATTCAACAAACTGTTAAAATTCAATTTTAAATAAGAAATCGTATTCACGGATTTTGTGTCTTGAAGAAGAAAAACCTGCGATTTTTTCGGTACTTTTTTCAATGAATTTTTTTCTGGAGAAATTTTTGAGTGAATTCAGCTTAATTCCCTATAAAACACTCATTTAAAGTGATTTCATCTCGATTGAACAATAAATAAAAATGTACCTCGATTTTTAATAACATTTTCAAAATCGACGTAACTCGGCCTAAGAAAAACATTTTGAGTATTTGTTCACTGTTTTCAAATATAACCACTGAAACCATTATTTTTGTAATTTTTGCTTTAATTCAAGCAAATGTAACGATATTCAATCAAAAAACTGTTAAAATTAAATTTTTCAATAGGAAATCGTTGTCACGGATTTTGTATCTTGAAGAAGAAAAACATGCGATTTTTTCGGTACTTTTTTGAATGCATTTTTTTCAGGAGAAATTTTTGACCGAATTCAGCTTAATTCCCTATAAAACACTCATTGAAAGTGATTTCATCTCGATTGAACAATAATTAAAAATTTACCTCGAATTTTAATAACATTTTCAAAATCGACGTTTCACGGCCAAAGAAGCATACTTTGAGTATTTCTTCACTATTTTCAAATATGTTCACTGAAACCATTATTTTTATACTTTTTGCTTTAATTCAAGCAAATGTAACGATATTCAATCAAAAAACTGTTAAAATTAAATTTTTCAATAAGAAATCGTTGTCACGGATTTTGTATCTTGAAGAAGAAAAACATGCGATTTTTTCGGTACTTTTTTGAATGCATTTTTTTCAGGAGAAATTTTTGACCGAATTCAGCTTAATTCCCTATAAAACACTCATTAAAAGTGATTTCATCTCGATTGAACAATAAATAAAAATGTACCTCGATTTTTAATAACATTTTCAAAATCGACGTTTCACGGCCAAAGAAGCATACTTTGAGTATTTCTTCACTATTTTCAAATATGTTCACTGAAAGCATTATTTTTATACTTTTTGCTTTAATTCAAGCAAATGTAACGATATTCAATCAAAAAACTGTTAAAATTAAATTTTTCAATAAGAAATCGTTGTCACGGATTTTGTATCTTGAAGAAGAAAAACATGCGATTTTTTCGGTACTTTTTTGAATGCATTTTTTTCAGGAGAAATTTTTGACCGAATTCAGCTTAATTCCCTATAAAACACTCATTAAAAGTGATTTCATCTCGATTGAACAATAAATGAAAATGTACCTCGATTTTTAATAACATTTTCAAAATCGACGTAACTCGGCCTAAGAAAAACATTTTGAGTATTTGTTCACTGTTTTCAAATATAACCACTGAAACCATTATTTTTGTAATTTTTGCGTTAATTCAAGCAAATGTAACGATATTCATTCAACAAACTGTTAAAATTCAATTTTAAATAAGAAATCGTTGTCACGGATATTGTATCTTGAAGAAAAAAAACATGCGATTTTTTCGGTACTTTTTTGAATGCATTTTTTTCAGGAGAAATTTTTGACCGAATTCAGCTTAATTCCCTATAAAACACTCATTAAAAGTGATTTCATCTCGATTGAACAATAAATAAAAATGTACCTCGATTTTTAATAACATTTTCAAAATCGACGTTTCACGGCCAAAGAAGCATACTTTGAGTATTTCTTCACTATTTTCAAATATGTTCACTGAAAGCATTATTTTTATACTTTTTGCTTTAATTCAAGCAAATGTAACGATATTCAATCAAAAAACTGTTAAAATTAAATTTTTCAATAAGAAATCGTTGTCACGGATTTTGTATCTTGAAGAAGAAAAACATGCGATTTTTTCGGTACTTTTTTGAATGCATTTTTTTCAGGAGAAATTTTTGACCGAATTCAGCTTAATTCCCTATAAAACACTCATTAAAAGTGATTTCATCTCGATTGAACAATAAATAAAAATGTACCTCGATTTTTAATAACATTTTCAAAATCGACGTTTCACGGCCAAAGAAGCATACTTTGAGTATTTCTTCACTATTTTCAAATATGTTCACTGAAAGCATTATTTTTATACTTTTTGCTTTAATTCAAGCAAATGTAACGATATTCAATCAAAAAACTGTTAAAATTAAATTTTTCAATAAGAAATCGTTGTCACGGATTTTGTATCTTGAAGAAGAAAAACATGCGATTTTTTCGGTACTTTTTTGAATGCATTTTTTTCAGGAGAAATTTTTGACCGAATTCAGCTTAATTCCCTATAAAACACTCATTAAAAGTGATTTCATCTCGATTGAACAATAAATAAAAATGTACCTCGAATTTTAATAACATTTTCAAAATCGACGTTTCACGGCCAAAGAAGCATACTTTGAGTATTTCTTCACTATTTTCAAATATGTTCACTGAAACCATTATTTTTATACTTTTTGCTTTAATTCAAGCAAATGTAACGATATTCAATCAAAAAACTGTTAAAATTAAATTTTTCAATAAGAAATCGTTGTCACGGATTTTGTATCTTGAAGAAGAAAAACATGCGATTTTTTCAGTACTTTTTTGAATGCATTTTTTTCAGGAGAAATTTTTGACCGAATTCAGCTTAATTCCCTATAAAACACTCATTGAAAGTGATTTCATCTCGATTGAACAATAATTAAAAATTTACCTCGAATTTTAATAACATTTTCAAAATCGACGTTTCACGGCCAAAGAAGCATACTTTGAGTATTTCTTCACTATTTTCAAATATGTTCACTGAAACCATTATTTTTATACTTTTTGCTTTAATTCAAGCAAATGTAACGATATTCAATCAAAAAACTATTAAAATTAAATTTTTCAATAAGAAATCGTTGTCACGGATTTTGTATCTTGAAGAAGAAAAACATGCGATTTTTTCGGTACTTTTTTGAATGCATTTTTTTCAGGAGAAATTTTTGACCGAATTCAGCTTAATTCCCTATAAAACACTCATTAAAAGTGATTTCATCTCGATTGAACAATAAATAAAAATGTACCTCGATTTTTAATAACATTTTCAAAATCGACGTTTCACGGCCAAAGAAGCATATTTTGAGTATTTCTTCACTATTTTCAAAAATAACCACTGAAACCATTATTTTTATACTTTTTGCTTTAATTCAAGCAAATGTAACGATATTCATTCAAAAAACTGTTAAAATTCAATTTTCAATAAAAAATCGTATTCACGGATTTTGTGTCTTGAAGAAGAAAAACCTGCGATTTTTTCGGTACTTTTTTGAATGAATTTTTTTCTGGAGAAATTTTTGACCGAATTCAGCTTAATTCCCTATAAAACACTCATTTAAAGTGATTTCATCTCGATTGAACAATAAATAAAAATGTACCTCGATTTTTAATAACATTTTCAAAATCGACGTAACTCGGCCTAAGAAAAACATTTTGAGTATTTGTTCACTGTTTTCAAATATAACCACTGAAACCATTATTTTTGTAATTTTTGCGTTAATTCAAGCAAATGTAACGATATTCAATCAAAAAACTGTTAAAATTAAATTTTTCAATAAGAAATCGTTGTCACGGATTATGTATCTTGAAGAAGAAAAACATGCGATTTTTTCGGTACTTTTTTGAATGCATTTTTTTCAGGAGAAATTTTTGACCGAATTCAGCTTAATTCCCTATAAAACATTCATTAAAAGTGATTTCATCTCGATTGAACAATAAATAAAAATGTACCTCGATTTTTAATAACATTTTCAAAATCGACGTTTCACGGCCAAAGAAGCATACTTTGAGTATTTCTTCACTCTTTTCAAATATGTTCACTGAAAGCATTATTTTTATACTTTTTGCTTTAATTCAAGCAAATGTAACGATATTCAATCAAAAAACTGTTAAAATTAAATTTTTCAATAAGAAATCGTTGTCACGGATTTTGTATCTTGAAGAAGAAAAACATGAGATTTTTTCGGTTCTTTTTTGAATGCATTTTTTTCAGGAGAAGTTTTTGACCGAATTCAGCTTAATTCCCTATAAAACACTCATTAAAAGTGATTTCATCTCGATTGAACAATAAATGAAAATGTACCTCGATTTTTAATAACATTTTCAAAATCGACGTAACTCGGCCTAAGAAAAACATTTTGAGTATTTGTTCACTGTTTTCAAATATAACCACTGAAACCATTATTTTTGTAATTTTTGCGTTAATTCAAGCAAATGTAACGATATTCATTCAACAAACTGTTAAAATTCAATTTTAAATAAGAAATCGTTGTCACGGATATTGTATCTTGAAGAAAAAAAACATGCGATTTTTTCGGTACACTTTTGAATGCATTTTTTTTTGGAGAAATGTTTGACCGAATTCAGCTTAATTCCCTATAAAACACTCTTTGAAAGTGATTTCATCTCGATTGAACAATAATTAAAAATTTACCTCGATTTTTAATAACATTTTCAAAATCGACGTTTCACGGCCAAAGAAGCATACTTTGAGTATTTCTTCACTATTTTCAAATATATTCATTGAAACCATTATTTTTATACTTTTTGCTTTAATTCAAGCAATGTAACGATATTCATTCAAAAAACTGTTAAAATTCAATTTTCAGTAAGAAATCGTATTCACGGATTTTGTGTCTTGAAGAAGAAAAACCTGCGATTTTTTCGGTACTTTTTTGAATGAATTTTTTTCTGGAGAAATTTTTGAGCGAATTCAGCTTAATTCCCTATAAAACACTCATTGAAAGTGATTTCATCTCGATTGAACAATAATTAAAAATTTACCTCGATTTTTAATAACATTTTCAAAATCGACGTAACTCGGCCTAAGAAAAACATTTTGAGTATTTGTTCACTGTTTTCAAATATAACCACTGAAACCATTATTTTTGTAATTTTTGCGTTAATTCAAGCAAATGTAACGATATTCAATCAAAAAACTGTTAAAATTAAATTTTTCAATAAGAAATCGTTGTCACGGATTTTGTATCTTGAAGAAGAAAAACATGAGATTTTCTCGGTACTTTTTTGAATGCATTTTTTTCAGGAGAAATTTTTGACCGAATTCAGCTTAATTCCCTATAAAACACTCATTAAAAGTGATTTCATCTCGATTGAACAATAAATGAAAATGTACCTCGATTTTTAATAACATTTTCAAAATCGACGTAACTCGGCCTAAGAAAAACATTTTGAGTATTTGTTCACTGTTTTCAAATATAACCACTGAAACCATTATTTGTGTAATTTTTGCGTTAATTCAAGCAAATGTAACGATATTCATTCAACAAACTGTTAAAATTCAATTTTAAATAAGAAATCGTATTCACGGATTTTGTGTCTTGAAGAAGAAAAACCTGCGATTTTTTCGGTACTTTTTTGAATGAATTTTTTTCTGGAGAAATTTTTGAGTGAATTCAGCTTAATTCCCTATAAAACACTCATTTAAAGTGATTTCATCTCGATTGAACAATAAATAAAAATGTACCTCGATTTTTAATAACATTTTCAAAATCGACGTAACTCGGCCTAAGAAAAACATTTTGAGTATTTGTTCACTGTTTTCAAATATAACCACTGAAACCATTATTTTTGTAATTTTTGCTTTAATTCAAGCAAATGTAACGATATTCAATCAAAAAACTGTTAAAATTAAATTTTTCAATAGGAAATCGTTGTCACGGATTTTGTATCTTGAAGAAGAAAAACATGCGATTTTTTCGGTACTTTTTTGAATGCATTTTTTTCAGGAGAAATTTTTGACCGAATTCAGCTTAATTCCCTATAAAACACTCATTGAAAGTGATTTCATCTCGATTGAACAATAATTAAAAATTTACCTCGAATTTTAATAACATTTTCAAAATCGACGTTTCACGGCCAAAGAAGCATACTTTGAGTATTTCTTCACTATTTTCAAATATGTTCACTGAAACCATTATTTTTATACTTTTTGCTTTAATTCAAGCAAATGTAACGATATTCAATCAAAAAACTATTAAAATTAAATTTTTCAATAAGAAATCGTTGTCACGGATTTTGTATCTTGAAGAAGAAAAACATGCGATTTTTTCGGTACTTTTTTGAATGCATTTTTTTCAGGAGAAATTTTTGACCGAATTCAGCTTAATTCCCTATAAAACACTCATTAAAAGTGATTTCATCTCGATTGAACAATAAATAAAAATGTACCTCGATTTTTAATAACATTTTCAAAATCGACGTTTCACGGCCAAAGAAGCATATTTTGAGTATTTCTTCACTATTTTCAAAAATAACCACTGAAACCATTATTTTTATACTTTTTGCTTTAATTCAAGCAAATGTAACGATATTCATTCAAAAAACTGTTAAAATTCAATTTTCAATAAAAAATCGTATTCACGGATTTTGTGTCTTGAAGAAGAAAAACCTGCGATTTTTTCGGTACTTTTTTGAATGAATTTTTTTCTGGAGAAATTTTTGACCGAATTCAGCTTAATTCCCTATAAAACACTCATTTAAAGTGATTTCATCTCGATTGAACAATAAATAAAAATGTACCTCGATTTTTAATAACATTTTCAAAATCGACGTAACTCGGCCTAAGAAAAACATTTTGAGTATTTGTTCACTGTTTTCAAATATAACCACTGAAACCATTATTTTTGTAATTTTTGCGTTAATTCAAGCAAATGTAACGATATTCAATCAAAAAACTGTTAAAATTAAATTTTTCAATAAGAAATCGTTGTCACGGATTATGTATCTTGAAGAAGAAAAACATGCGATTTTTTCGGTACTTTTTTGAATGCATTTTTTTCAGGAGAAATTTTTGACCGAATTCAGCTTAATTCCCTATAAAACATTCATTAAAAGTGATTTCATCTCGATTGAACAATAAATAAAAATGTACCTCGATTTTTAATAACATTTTCAAAATCGACGTTTCACGGCCAAAGAAGCATACTTTGAGTATTTCTTCACTCTTTTCAAATATGTTCACTGAAAGCATTATTTTTATACTTTTTGCTTTAATTCAAGCAAATGTAACGATATTCAATCAAAAAACTGTTAAAATTAAATTTTTCAATAAGAAATCGTTGTCACGGATTTTGTATCTTGAAGAAGAAAAACATGAGATTTTTTCGGTTCTTTTTTGAATGCATTTTTTTCAGGAGAAGTTTTTGACCGAATTCAGCTTAATTCCCTATAAAACACTCATTAAAAGTGATTTCATCTCGATTGAACAATAATTAAAAATTTACCTCGATTTTTAATAACATTTTCAAAATCGACGTAACTCGGCCTAAGAAAAACATTTTGAGTATTTGTTCACTGTTTTCAAATATAACCACTGAAACCATTATTTTTGTAATTTTTGCGTTAATTCAAGCAAATGTAACGATATTCAATCAAAAAACTGTTAAAATTAAATTTTTCAATAAGAAATCGTTGTCACGGATTTTGTATCTTGAAGAAGAAAAACATGAGATTTTTTCGGTACTTTTTTGAATGCATTTTTTTCAGGAGAAATTTTTGACCGAATTCAGCTTAATTCCCTATAAAACACTCATTAAAAGTGATTTCATCTCGATTGAACAATAAATGAAAATGTACCTCGATTTTTAATAACATTTTCAAAATCGACGTAACTCGGCCTAAGAAAAACATTTTGAGTATTTGTTCACTGTTTTCAAATATAACCACTGAAACCATTATTTGTGTAATTTTTGCGTTAATTCAAGCAAATGTAACGATATTCATTCAACAAACTGTTAAAATTCAATTTTAAATAAGAAATCGTATTCACGGATTTTGTGTCTTGAAGAAGTAAAACCTGCGATTTTTTCGGTACTTTTTTCAATGAATTTTTTTCTGGAGAAATTTTTGACCGAATTCAGCTTAATTCCCTATAAAACACTCATTTAAAGTGATTTCATCTCGATTGAACAATAAATAAAAATGTACCTCGATTTTTAATAACATTTTCAAAATCGACGTAACTCGGCCTAAGAAAAACATTTTGAGTATTTGTTCACTGTTTTCAAATATAACCACTGAAACCATTATTTTTGTAATTTTTGCGTTAATTCAAGCAAATGTAACGATATTCAATCAAAAAACTGTTAAAATTAAATTTTTCACTAAGAAATCGTTGTCACGGATTTTGTATCTTGAAGAAGAAAAACATGCGATTTTTTCGGTACTTTTTTGAATGCATTTTTTTCAGGAGAAATTTTTGACCGAATTCAGCTTAATTCCCTATAAAACACTCATTAAAAGTGATTTCATCTCGATTGAACAATAAATAAAAATGTACCTCGATTTTTAATAACATTTTCAAAATCGACGTTTCACGGCCAAAGAAGCATATTTTGAGTATTTCTTCACTATTTTCAAAAATAACCATTGAAACCATTATTTTTATACTTTTTTGCTTTAATTCAAGCAAATGTAACGATATTCATTCAAAAAACTGTTAAAATTCAATTTTCAATACGTAATCGTATTCACGGATTTTGTGTCTTGAAGAAGAAAAACCTGCGATTTTTTCGGTACTTTTTTGAATGAATTTTTTTCTGGAGAAATTTTTGAGCGAATTCAGCTTAATTCCCTATAAAACACTCATTGAAAGTGATTTCATCTCGATTGAACAATAATTAAAAATTTACCTCGAATTTTAATAACATTTTCAAAATCGACGTTTCACGGCCAAAGAAGCATACTTTGAGTATTTCTTCACTATTTTCAAATATGTTCACTGAAACCATTATTTTTATACTTTTTGCTTTAATTCAAGCAAATGTAACGATATTCAATCAAAAAACTGTTAAAATTAAATTTTTCAATAAGAAATCGTTGTCACGGATTTTGTATCTTGAAGAAGAAAAACATGCGATTTTTTCGGTACTTTTTTGAATGCATTTTTTTCAGGAGAAATTTTTGACCGAATTCAGCTTAATTCCCTATAAAACACTCATTAAAAGTGATTTCATCTCGATTGAACAATAAATAAAAATGTACTTCGATTTTTAATAACATTTTCAAAATCGACGTTTCACGGCCAAAGAAGCATATTTTGAGTATTTCTTCACTATTTTCAAATATAACCACTGAAACCATTATTTTTATACTTTTTGCTTTAATTCAAGCAAATGTAACGATATTCATTCAACAAACTGTTAAAATTCAATTTTAAATAAGAAATCGTTGTCACGGATTTTGTATCTTGAAGAAAAAAAAACATGCGATTTTTTCGGTACACTTTTGAATGCATTTTTTTCTGGAGAAATTTTTGACCGAATTCAGCTTAATTCCCTATAAAACACTCATTAAAAGTGATTTCATCTCGATTGAACAATATATATAAAAATGTACCTCGATTTTTAATAACATTTTCAAAATCGACGTAACTCGGCCTAAGAAAAACATTTTGAGTATTTGTTCACTATTTTCAAATATAACCACTGAAACCATTATTTTTGTAATTTTTGCGTTAATTCAAGCAAATGTAACGATATTCATTCAACAAACTGTTAAAATTCAATTTTAAATAAGATATCGTTGTCACGGATTTTGTATCTTGAAAAAAAAACATGCGATTTTTTCGGTACACTTTTAAATGCATTTTTTTCTGGAGAAATGTTTGACCGAATTCAGCTTAATTCCCTATAAAACACTCATTAAAAGTGATTTCATCTCGATTGAACAATAAATAAAAATGTACCTCGATTTTTAATAACATTTTCAAAATCGACGTTTCACGGCCAAAGAAGCATATTTTGAGTATTTCTTCACTATTTTCAAATATGTTCACTGAAACCATTATTTTTATACTTTTTGCTTTAATTCAAGCAAATGTAACGATATTCAATCAAAAAACTGTTAAAATTAAATTTTTCAATAAGAAATCGTTGTCACGGATTTTGTATCTTGAAGAAGAAAAACATGCGATTTTTTCGGTACTTTTTTGAATGCATTTTTTTCTGGAGAAATTTTTGACCGAATTCAGCTTAATTCCCTATAAAACACACAATAAAAGTGATTGTGTGAAAACCTTGACTTTTTACGTCACATCTGAGACCTCACAACACCGCTCCCGGATGGGCTCGAACCACCAACCTATTGGTTAACAGCCGAACGCGCTAACCATTGCGCCACGGAAGCCCAAAAGTTAAATGTTCGTCTGGTGTTGTGGAAAAACTCTGACATTTTACGTTACATCTGAGACGTCACAACACCGCTCCCGGGAGGGCTCGAACCACCAACCTTTCGGTTAACAGCTGAACGCGCTGACCATTGCGCCACTGAAGCCCAAAAATTAAATTTTCGTCAGGTATTGAGGTAAAACCTTGCCTTTTTCTTCTCATCTGAGACCTCACAACACCGCTCCCGGATGGGCTCGAACCACCAACCTTTCAGTTAACAGCCGAACGCGCTAACCATTCGCCACGGACGCCCAAAAATTAAATGGTCGTCAGGTATTGTGGAAAAACTTTGGCTATTTACGTTACATTTGAGATCCAAAAACACCGCTCCCGGGTGGGCTCGAACCACCAACCTATTGGTTAACAGCCGAACGCGCTAACCATTGAGCCACGGAAGATCAGAAATTAAATGGTTGTCACGTATTGTGGAAAAGTTTTGACTTTTAACGCTACATCTGAGACCCCACAACACCTCTTCCGGGTGGGCTCAAACCACCAACCTTTCGATTAAGAGCTGGACGCGCTAATTACTGCTTCACGGACGCCCAAAAATTAAATGTTCGTCAGGTATTGTGGAAAAACTCTGACATTTTACGTAACATCTGAGACGTCACAACACCTCTCCCGGGCGGGCTCGAACCACCAACCTTTCGATTAACAGCTAAACGCGCTAACCATTGCGCCACGGAAGCCCAAAAATTAAATGCTCGTCAGGTATTGTGGAAAAACTTTGACTTTTTACTTCACATCCTAGACCTCACAACACCGCTCCCGGATGGGCTCCAACCACCAACCTTACGGTTAACAGCTGAACGCGCTGACCATTGCGCCACTGAAGCCCAAAAATTAAATTTTCGTCAGGTATTGAGGTAAAACTTTGACTTTTTACTTCACATCCTAGACCTCACAACACCGCTCCCGGATGGGCTCCAACCACCAACCTTTCGATTGACAGCCGAACGCGCTAACCATTGAGCCACGGAAGCTCAGAAATTAAATGGATGTCAAGTATTGTGGAAAAGTTTTGACTTTTTACGCTACATCTGAGACCCCACAACACCTCTTCCGGGTGGGCTCGAACCACCAACCTTTCGATTAACAGCTGAACGCGCTAACCATTGCGCCACGGAAGCCCAAAAATTAAATGTTCGTCAGGTATTGTGGAAAAACTCTGACATTTTACGTTACATCTGAGACATCACAACACCGCTTCCGGATGGGCTAGAACCTCCAACCTATTGGTTAACAGCCGAACGCGCTAACCATTGAGCCACGGAAGCTCAGAAATTAAATGGTTGTCAGGTATTGTTGAAAAGTTAGGACTTTTCAAGCTACATCTGAGACCCCACAAAACCTCTCTCGTTTGGGCTCGAACCACCAACCTATTGGTTAATAGCCGAACGCGCTAACCATTGCGCCACTGAAGCCCAAAAATTAAATTTTCGTCAGGTATTGAGGTAAAACTTTGACTTTTTACTTCACATCTGAGGCCTCACATCACCGCTCCCGGATGGGCTCGAACCACCAACCTTTCGGTTAACAGCCGAACGCGCTAACCATTGCGCCACGGACGCCCAAAAAAAATGGTCGTCAGGTATTGCGGAAAAACTTTGGCTATTTACGTTACATTTGAGATCCAAAAACACCGCTCCCGGGTGGGCTCGAACCACCAATCTATTGGTTAACAGCCGAACGCGCTAACCATTGAGCCACGAAAGATCAGAAAATAAATGGTTATCACGTATTATGGAAAAAGTTTGACTTTTCACGCTTCATCTGAGACCTCACAACACCTCTCCCGGGTGGGCTCGAATACCAACCTTTCGATTAACAGCTGAACGCGCTAACCATTGCGCCACGGAAGCCCAAAAATTAAATGCTCGTCAGGTATTGTGGAAAAACTCTGACATTTTACGTTACATCTGAGACGTCACAACACCGGTCCCGGGAGGGCTCGAACCACCAACCTTTCGGTTAACAGCCGAACGCGCTAACCATTGAGCCACGGAAGCTCAGAAATTAAATGGTTGTCAGGTATTGTTGAAAAGTTACGACTTTTCAAGCTACATCTGAGACCCCACAAAACCTCTCTCGTTTGGGCTCGAACCACCAACCTTTCGGTTAACAGCTGAACGCGCTGACCATTGCGCCACTGAAGCCCAAAAATTAAATGTTCGTCAGGTATTGTGGAAAAACTCCTACATTTTACGTTACATCTGAGACGTCACAACACCGCTCCCGGGAGGGCTCGAACCACCAACCTTTCGGTTAACAGCTGAACGCGCTGACCATTGCGCCACTGAAGCCCAAAAATTAAATTTTCGTCAGGTATTGAGGTAAAACCTTGTCTTTTTACTTCACATCTGAGACCTCACAACACCGCTCCCGGATGGGCTCGAACCACCAACCTTTCGGTTAACAGCGGAACGCGCTAACCATTCGCCACGGACGCCCAAAAATTAAATGGTCGTCAGGTATTGTGGAAAAACTTTGGCTATTTACGTTACATTTGAGATCCAAAAACACCGCTCCCGGGTGGGCTCGAACCAACAACCTATTGGTTAACAGCCGAACGCGCTAACCATTGAGCAACGGAAGATCAGAAATTAAATGGTTGTCACGTATTGTGGAAAAGTTTTGACTTTTAACGCTACATCTGAGACCCCACAACACCTCTTCCGGTGGGCTCGAACCACCAACCTTTCGATTAAGTGCTCGACGCGCTAATTATTGCGCCACGGAAGGCCAAAAATTAAATGTTCGTCAGGTATTGTGGAAAAACTCTGACATTTTACGTAACATCTGAAACGTCACAACACCGCTCCCGGATGGGCTCGAACCACCAACCTTTCGGTTAACAGCCGAACGCGCTAGCCATTGCGCCACGGACGCCCAAAAATTAAATGGTTGTCTGGTTTTGTTGAAAAGTTACGACTTTTCACGCTACATCTGAGACCCCACAAAACCTCTCTTTTGGGCTCGAACCACCAACCTTTCGGTTAACAGCTGAACGCGCTAACCATTGCGCCACGGAAGCCCAAAAATTAAATGGTCGTCAGGTATTGCGGAAAAACTTTGGCTATTTACGTTACATTTGAGATCCAAAAACACCGCTCCCGGGTGGGCTCGAACCACCAAGCTATTGGTTAACAGCCGAACGCGCTAACCATTGAGCCAAGAAAGATCAGAAAATAAATGGTTATCACGTATTATGGAAAAAGTTTGACTTTTCACGCTTCATCTGAGACCTCACAACACCTCTCCCGGGTGGGCTCGAATACCAACCTTTCGATTAACAGCTGAACGCGCTAACCATTGCGCCACGGAAGCCCAAAAATTAAATGCTCGTCAGGTATTGTGGAAAAACTCTGACATTTTACGTTACATCTGAGACGTCACAACACCGCTCCCGGGAGGGCTCGAACCACCAACCTTTCGGTTAACAGCTGAACGCGCTGACCATTGCGCCACTGAAGCCCAAAAATTAAATTTTCGTCAGGTATTGAGGTAAAACCTTGTCTTTTTACTTCACATCTGAGACCTCACAACACCGCTCCCGGATGGGCTCGAACCACCAACCTTTCGGTTAACAGCGGAACGCGCTAACCATTCGCCACGGACGCCCAAAAATTAAATGGTCGTCAGGTATTGTGGAAAAACTTTGGCTATTTACGTTACATTTGAGATCCAAAAACACCGCTCCCGGGTGGGCTCGAACCAACAACCTATTGGTTAACAGCCGAACGCGCTAACCATTGAGCAACGGAAGATCAGAAATTAAATGGTTGTCACGTATTGTGGAAAAGTTTTGACTTTTAACGCTACATCTGAGACCCCACAACACCTCTTCCGGTGGGCTCGAACCACCAACCTTTCGATTAAGTGCTCGACGCGCTAATTATTGCGCCACGGAAGGCCAAAAATTAAATGTTCGTCAGGTATTGTGGAAAAACTCTGACATTTTACGTAACATCTGAAACGTCACAACACCGCTCCCGGATGGGCTCGAACCACCAACCTTTCGGTTAACAGCCGAACGCGCTAGCCATTGCGCCACGGACGCCCAAAAATTAAATGGTTGTCTGGTTTTGTTGAAAAGTTACGACTTTTCACGCTACATCTGAGACCCCACAAAACCTCTCTTTTGGGCTCGAACCACCAACCTTTCGGTTAACAGCTGAACGCGCTAACCATTGCGCCACGGAAGCCCAAAAATTAAATGGTCGTCAGGTATTGCGGAAAAACTTTGGCTATTTACGTTACATTTGAGATCCAAAAACACCGCTCCCGGGTGGGCTCGAACCACCAAGCTATTGGTTAACAGCCGAACGCGCTAACCATTGAGCCACGAAAGATCAGAAAATAAATGGTTATCACGTATTATGGAAAAAGTTTGACTTTTCACGCTTCATCTGAGACCTCACAACACCTCTCCCGGGTGGGCTCGAATACCAACCTTTCGATTAACAGCTGAACGCGCTAACCATTGCGCCACGGAAGCCCAAAAATTAAATGCTCGTCAGGTATTGTGGAAAAACTCTGACATTTTACGTTACATCTGAGACGTCACAACACCGCTCCCGGGAGGGCTCGAACCACCAACCTTTCGGTTAACAGCTGAACGCGCTGACCATTGCGCCACTGAAGCCCAAAAATTAAATTTTCGTCAGGTATTGAGGTAAAACCTTGTTTTTTACTTCACATCTGAGACCTCACAACACCGCTCCCGGATGGGCTCGAACCACCAACCTTTCGGTTAACAGCGGAACGCGCTAACCATTCGCCACGGACGCCCAAAAATTAAATGGTCGTCAGGTATTGTGGAAAAACTTTGGCTATTTACGTTACATTTGAGATCCAAAAACACCGCTCCCGGGTGGGCTCGAACCAACAACCTATTGGTTAACAGCCGAACGCGCTAACCATTGAGCAACGGAAGATCAGAAATTAAATGGTTGTCACGTATTGTGGAAAAGTTTTGACTTTTAACGCTACATCTGAGACCCCACAACACCTCTTCCGGTGGGCTCGAACCACCAACCTTTCGATTAAGTGCTCGACGCGCTAATTATTGCGCCACGGAAGGCCAAAAATTAAATGTTCGTCAGGTATTGTGGAAAAACTCTGACATTTTACGTAACATCTGAAACGTCACAACACCGCTCCCGGATGGGCTCGAACCACCAACCTTTCGGTTAACAGCCGAACGCGCTAGCCATTGCGCCACGGACGCCCAAAAATTAAATGGTTGTCTGGTTTTGTTGAAAAGTTACGACTTTTCACGCTACATCTGAGACCCCACAAAACCTCTCTTTTGGGCTCGAACCACCAACCTTTCGGTTAACAGCTGAACGCGCTAACCATTGCGCCACGGAAGCCCAAAAATTAAATGGTCGTCAGGTATTGCGGAAAAACTTTGGCTATTTACGTTACATTTGAGATCCAAAAACACCGCTCCCGGGTGGGCTCGAACCACCAAGCTATTGGTTAACAGCCGAACGCGCTAACCATTGAGCCAAGAAAGATCAGAAAATAAATGGTTATCACGTATTATGGAAAAAGTTTGACTTTTCACGCTTCATCTGAGACCTCACAACACCTCTCCCGGGTGGGCTCGAATACCAACCTTTCGATTAACAGCTGAACGCGCTAACCATTGCGCCACGGAAGCCCAAAAATTAAATGCTCGTCAGGTATTGTGGAAAAACTCTGACATTTTACGTTACATCTGAGACGTCACAACACCGCTCCCGGGAGGGCTCGAACCACCAACCTTTCGGTTAACAGCTGAACGCGCTGACCATTGCGCCACTGAAGCCCAAAAATTAAATTTTCGTCAGGTATTGAGGTAAAACCTTGTCTTTTTACTTCACATCTGAGACCTCACAACACCGCTCCCGGATGGGCTCGAACCACCAACCTTTCGGTTAACAGCGGAACGCGCTAACCATTCGCCACGGACGCCCAAAAATTAAATGGTCGTCAGGTATTGTGGAAAAACTTTGGCTATTTACGTTACATTTGAGATCCAAAAACACCGCTCCCGGGTGGGCTCGAACCAACAACCTATTGGTTAACAGCCGAACGCGCTAACCATTGAGCAACGGAAGATCAGAAATTAAATGGTTGTCACGTATTGTGGAAAAGTTTTGACTTTTAACGCTACATCTGAGACCCCACAACACCTCTTCCGGTGGGCTCGAACCACCAACCTTTCGATTAAGTGCTCGACGCGCTAATTATTGCGCCACGGAAGGCCAAAAATTAAATGTTCGTCAGGTATTGTGGAAAAACTCTGACATTTTACGTAACATCTGAAACGTCACAACACCGCTCCCGGATGGGCTCGAACCACCAACCTTTCGGTTAACAGCCGAACGCGCTAGCCATTGCGCCACGGACGCCCAAAAATTAAATGGTTGTCTGGTTTTGTTGAAAAGTTACGACTTTTCACGCTACATCTGAGACCCCACAAAACCTCTCTTTTGGGCTCGAACCACCAACCTTTCGGTTAACAGCTGAACGCGCTAACCATTGCGCCACGGAAGCCCAAAAATTAAATGGTCGTCAGGTATTGCGGAAAAACTTTGGCTATTTACGTTACATTTGAGATCCAAAAACACCGCTCCCGGGTGGGCTCGAACCACCAAGCTATTGGTTAACAGCCGAACGCGCTAACCATTGAGCCACGAAAGATCAGAAAATAAATGGTTATCACGTATTATGGAAAAAGTTTGACTTTTCACGCTTCATCTGAGACCTCACAACACCTCTCCCGGGTGGGCTCGAATACCAACCTTTCGATTAACAGCTGAACGCGCTAACCATTGCGCCACGGAAGCCCAAAAATTAAATGCTCGTCAGGTATTGTGGAAAAACTCTGACATTTTACGTTACATCTGAGACGTCACAACACCGCTCCCGGGAGGGCTCGAACCACCAACCTTTCGGTTAACAGCTGAACGCGCTGACCATTGCGCCACTGAAGCCCAAAAATTAAATTTTCGTCAGGTATTGAGGTAAAACCTTGTTTTTTACTTCACATCTGAGACCTCACAACACCGCTCCCGGATGGGCTCGAACCACCAACCTTTCGGTTAACAGCCGAACGCGCTAACCATTGCGCCACGGACGCCCAAAAAAAATGGTCGTCAGGTATTGCGGAAAAACTTTGGCTATTTACGTTACATTTGAGATCCAAAAACACCGCTCCCGGGTGGGCTCGAACCACCAAGCTATTGGTTAACAGCCGAACGCGCTAACCATTGAGCCACGAAAGATCAGAATATAAATGGTTATCACGTATTATGGAAAAAGTTTGACTTTTCACGCTTCATCTGAGACCTCACAACACCTCTCCCGGGTGGGCTCGAATACCAACCTTTCGATTAACAGCTGAACGCGCTAACCATTGCGCCACGGAAGCCCAAAAATTATATGGTCGTCAGGTATTGCGGAAAAACTTTGGCTATTTACGTTACATTTGAGATTCAAAAACACCGCTCCCGGGTGGGCTCGAACCACCAACCTATTGGTTAACAGCCGAACGCGCTAACCATTGAGCCACGGAAGATCAGAAATTAAATGGTTGTCACGTATTGTGGAAAAGTTTTGAATTTTAACGCTACATCTGAGACCACACAATACCTCTTCCGGGCGGGCTCGAACCAACAACCTTTCGATTAAGTGCTCGACGCGCTAATTATTGCGCCACGGAAGGCCAAAAATTAAATGTTCGTCAGGTATTGTGGAAAAACTCTGACATTTTACGTTACATCTGAGACGTCACAACACCGCTCCCGGGAGGGCTCGAACCACCAACCTTTCGGTTAACAGCTGAACGCGCTGACCATTGCGCCACTGAAGCCCAAAAATTAAATGGTTGCCAGGTTTTGTTGAAAAGTTACGACTTTTCACGCTACATCTGAGACCCCACAAAACCTCTCTTTTGGGCTCGAACCACCAACCTTTCGGTTAACAGCTGAACGCGCTAACCATTGCGCCACGGAAGCCCAAAAATTAAATGGTCGTCAGGTATTGCGGAAAAACTTTGGCTATTTACGTTACATTTGAGATCCAAAAACACCGCTCCCGGGTGGGCTCGAACCACCAAGCTATTGGTTAACAGCCGAACGCGCTAACCATTGAGCCACGAAAGATCAGAAAATAAATGGTTATCACGTATTATGGAAAAAAATTGACTTTTCACGCTTCATCTGAGACCTCACAACACCTCTCCCGGGTGGGCTCGAATACCAACCTTTCGATTAACAGCTGAACGCGCTAACCATTGCGCCACGGAAGCCCAAAAATTAAATGCTCGTCAGGTATTGTGGAAAAACTCTGACATTTTACGTTACATCTGAGACGTCACAACACCGCTCCCGGGAGGGCTCGAACCACCAACCTTTCGGTTAACAGCTGAACGCGCTGACCATTGCGCCACTGAAGCCCAAAAATTAAATTTTCGTCAGGTATTGAGGTAAAACCTTGTCTTTTTACTTCACATCTGAGACCTCACAACACCGCTCCCGGATGGGCTCGAACCACCAACCTTTCGGTTAACAGCCGAACGCGCTAACCATTGCGCCACGGACGCCCAAAAAAAATGGTCGTCAGGTATTGCGGAAAAACTTTGGCTATTTACGTTACATTTGAGATCCAAAAACACCGCTCCCGGGTGGGCTCGAACCACCAAGCTATTGGTTAACAGCCGAACGCGCTAACCATTGAGCCACGAAAGATCAGAATATAAATGGTTATCACGTATTATGGAAAAAGTTTGACTTTTCACGCTTCATCTGAGACCTCACAACACCTCTCCCGGGTGGGCTCGAATACCAACCTTTCGATTAACAGCTGAACGCGCTAACCATTGCGCCACGGAAGCCCAAAAATTATATGGTCGTCAGGTATTGCGGAAAAACTTTGGCTATTTACGTTACATTTGAGATTCAAAAACACCGCTCCCGGGTGGGCTCGAACCACCAACCTATTGGTTAACAGCCGAACGCGCTAACCATTGAGCCACGGAAGATCAGAAATTAAATGGTTGTCACGTATTGTGGAAAAGTTTTGACTTTTAACGCTACATCTGAGACCACACAATACCTCTTCCGGGCGGGCTCGAACCAACAACCTTTCGATTAAGTGCTCGACGCGCTAATTATTGCGCCACGGAAGGCCAAAAATTAAATGTTCGTCAGGTATTGTGGAAAAACTCTGACATTTTACGTTACATCTGAGACGTCACAACACCGCTCCCGGGAGGGCTCGAACCACCAACCTTTCGGTTAACAGCTGAACGCGCTGACCATTGCGCCACTGAAGCCCAAAAATTAAATGGTTGCCAGGTTTTGTTGAAAAGTTACGACTTTTCACGCTACATCTGAGACCCCACAAAACCTCTCTTTTGGGCTCGAACCACCAACCTTTCGGTTAACAGCTGAACGCGCTAACCATTGCGCCACGGAAGCCCAAAAATTAAATGGTCGTCAGGTATTGCGGAAAAACTTTGGCTATTTACGTTACATTTGAGATCCAAAAACACCGCTCCCGGGTGGGCTCGAACCACCAAGCTATTGGTTAACAGCCGAACGCGCTAACCATTGAGCCACGAAAGATCAGAAAATAAATGGTTATCACGTATTATGGAAAAAAATTGACTTTTCACGCTTCATCTGAGACCTCACAACACCTCTCCCGGGTGGGCTCGAATACCAACCTTTCGATTAACAGCTGAACGCGCTAACCATTGCGCCACGGAAGCCCAAAAATTAAATGCTCGTCAGGTATTGTGGAAAAACTCTGACATTTTACGTTACATCTGAGACGTCACAACACCGCTCCCGGGAGGGCTCGAACCACCAACCTTTCGGTTAACAGCTGAACGCGCTGACCATTGCGCCACTGAAGCCCAAAAATTAAATTTTCGTCAGGTATTGAGGTAAAACCTTGTCTTTTTACTTCACATCTGAGACCTCACAACACCGCTCCCGGATGGGCTCGAACCACCAACCTTTCGGTTAACAGCCGAACGCGCTAACCATTCGCCACGGACGCCCAAAAATTAAATGGTCGTCAGGTATTGTGGAAAAACTTTGGCTATTTACGTTACATTTGAGATCCAAAAACACCGCTCCCGGGTGGGCTCGAACCACCAACCTATTGGTTAACAGCCGAACGCGCTAACCATTGAGCCACGGAAGATCAGAAATTAAATGGTTGTCACGTATTGTGGAAAAGTTTTGACTTTTAACGCTACATCTGAGACCCCACAACACCTCTTCCGGTGGGCTCGAACCACCAACCTTTTGATTAAGAGCTCGACGCGCTAATTATTGCGCCACGGAAGGCCAAAAATTAAATGTTCGTCAGGTATTGTGGAAAAACTCTGACATTTTACGTAACATCTGAGACGTCACAACACCGCTCCCGGATGGGCTCGAACCACCAACCTTTCGGTTAACAGCCGAACGCGCTAGCCATTGCGCCACGGACGCCCAAAAATTAAATGGTTGTCAGGTTTTGTTGAAAAGTTACGACTTTTCACGCTACATCTGAGACCCCACAAAACCTCTCTTTTGGGCTCGAACCACCAACCTTTCGGTTAACAGCTGAACGCGCTAACCATTGCGCCACGGAAGCCCAAAAATTAAATGGTCGTCAGGTATTGTGGAAAAACTTTGGCTATTTACGTTACATTTGAGATCCAAAAACACCGCTCCCGGGTGGGCTCGAACCACCAAGCTAATGGTTAACAGCCGAACGCGCTAACCATTGAGCCACGAAAGATCAGAAAATAAATGGTTATCACGTATTATGGAAAAAGTTTGACTTTTCACGCTACATCTGAGACCTCACAACACCTCTCACGGGTGGGCTCGAACCACCAACCTTTCGATTAACAGCTGAACGCGCTAACCATTGCGCCACGGAAGCCCAAAAAATAAATGCTCGTCAGGTATTGAGGTAAAACTTTGACTTTTTACTTCACATCCGAGACCTCACAACACCGCTCCCGGATGGGCTCGAACCACCAACCTTTCGATTAACAGCCGAACGCGCTAACCATTGAGCCACGGAAGCTCAGAAATTGAATGGTTGTCACGTATTGTGGAAAAGTTTTGACTTTTTACGCTACATCTGAGACCCCACATCACCTCTTCCGGGTGGGCTCGAACCACCAACCTATCGATTAACAGCTGAACGCGCTAACCATTGCGCCACGGAAGCCCAAAAATTAAATGTTCGTCAGGTATTGTGGAAAAACTCTGACATTTTACGTTACATCTGAGACATCACAACACCGCTCCCGGATGGGCTAGAACCACCAACCTATTGGTTAACAGCCGAACGCGCTAACCATTGAGCCACGGAATCACAGAAATTAAATGGTTGTCAGGTATTGTTGAAAAGTTACGACTTTTTACGCTACATCTGAGACCCCACATCACCTCTTCCGGGTGGGCTCGAACCACCAACCTTTCGGTTAACAGCTGAACGCGCTGACCATTGCGCCACTGAAGCCCAAAAATTAAATGTTCGTCAGGTATTGTGGAAAAACTCTGACATTTTACGTTACATCTGAGACGTCACAACACTTCTCCCGGATGGGCTCGAACCACCAACCTATTGGTTAATAGCCGAACGCGCTAACCATTGCGCCACTGAAGCCCAAAAATTAAATTTTCGTCAGGTATTGAGGTAAAACTTTGACTTTTTCCTTCACATCTGAGGCCTCACAACACCGCTCCCGGATGGGCTCGAACCACCAACCTTTCGGTTAACAGCCGAATGCGCTAACCATTCGCCACGGACGCCCAAAAATTAAATGGTCGTCAGGTATTGTGGAAAAACTCTGACATTTTACGTTACATCTGAGACGTCACAACACTTCTCCCGGATAGGCTCGAACCACCAACCAATAGGTTAACAGCCGAACGCGCTAACCATTGAGCCACAGAAGCTCAGAAATTAAATGGTTGTTAGGTTTTGTGGATAAGTTATGACTTTTTACGTTACATCTGAGACCCTACAACACCTCTCCCAGGTGGGCTCGAACCACCATCCTTTCGGTTAACAGCCGAACGCGCTAACCATTTCGCCAAGGAAGCCCAAAAATTAAATGGTTGTCACGTATTGTGGAAAAGTTTTGACTTTTAACGCTACATCTGAGACCCCACAACACCGCTCCCGGATGGGCTCGAACCACCAACGTTTCGGTTAACAGCCGAACGCGCTAACCATTGCGCCACGGAAGCCCAAAAATTAAATGGTCGTCAGGTATTGTAGAAAAACTTTGGCTATTTACGTTACATTTGAGATCCAAAAACACCGCTCCCGGGTGTGCTCGAACCACCAACCTTTCGATTAACAGCTGAACGCGCTAACCATTGCGCCACTGAAGCCCAAAAATTAAATGGTTGTCACGTATTGTGGAAAAGTTTTGACTTTTAACGCTACATCTGAGACCCCACAACACCTCTTCCGGGTGGGCTCGAACCACCAACCTTTCGGTTAACAGCTGAACGCGCTGACCATTGCGCCACTGAAGCCCAAAAATTAAATGTTCGTCAGGTATTGTGGAAAAACTCTGACATTTTACGTAACATCTGAGACGTCACAACACTTCTCCCAGATAGGCTCGAACCACCAACCAATTGGTTAACAGCCGAACGCGCTAACCATTGAGCCACAGAAGCTAAGAAATTAAATGGTTGTTAGGTTTTGTGGATAAGTTATGACTTTTTACGTTACATCTGAGACCCTACAACACCTCTCCCAGGTGGGCTCGAACCACCATCCTTTCGGTTAACAGCCGAACGCGCTAACCATTGCGCCAAGGAAGCCCAAAAATTAAATGGTTGTCACGTATTGTGGAAAAGTTTTGACTTTTTACGCTACATCTGAGACCTCACAACACCTCTCCCGGGTGTGCTCGAACCACCAACCTTTCGATTAACAGCTGAACGCGCTAACCATTGCGCCACGGAAGCCCAAAAATTAAATGCTCGTCAGGTATTGTGGAAAAACTCTGACATTTTACGTTACATCTGAGACGTCACAACACCGCTCCCGGATGGGCTCGAACCACCAACCTTTCGGTTAACAGCCGAACGCGCTAGCCATTGCGCCACGGACGCCCAAAAATTAAATGGTTGTCAGGTATTGTTGAAAAGTTACGACTTTTCACGCTACATCTGAGACCCCACAAATCCTCTCTCGTTTGGGCTCGAACCACCAACCTTTCGGTTAACAGCTGAACGCACTAACCATTGCGCCACGGAAGCCCAAAAATTAAATGGTCGTCAGGTATTGTAGAAAAACTTTGGCTATTTACGTTACATTTGAGATCCAAAAACACCGCTCCCGGGTGGGCTCGAACCACCAAGCTATTGGTTAACAGCCGAACGCGCTAACCATTGAGCCACGAAAGATCAGAAAATAAATGGTTATCACGTATTATGGAAAAAGTTTGACTTTTCACGCTACATCTGAGACCTCACAACACCTCTCCCGGGTGGGCTCGAACCACCAACCTTTCGATTAAAAGCTGAACGCGCTAACCATTGCGCCACGGAAGCCCAAAAATTAAATGCTCGTCAGGTATTGTGGAAAAACTCTCACATTTTACGTTACATCTGAGACGTCACAACACCGCTCCCGGGAGGGCTCGAACCACCAACCTTTCGGTTAACAGCTGAACGCGCTGACCATTGCGCCACTGAAGCCCAAAAATTAAATTTTCGTCAGGTATTGAGGTAAAACTATGACTTTTTACTTCACATCCGAGACCTCACAACACCGCTCCCGGATGGGATCGAACCACCAACCTTTCGATTGACAGCCGAACGCGCTAACCATTGAGCCACGGAAGCTCAGAAATTAAATGGTTGTCACGTATTGTGGAAAAGTTTTGACTTTTCAAGCTACATCTGAGACCCCACAAAACCTCTCTCGTTTGGGCTCGAACCACCAACCTTTCGGTTAACAGCTGAACGCGCTGACCATTGCGCCACTGAAGCCCAAAAATTAAATGTTCGTCAGGTATTGTGGAAAAACTCCGACATTTTACGTTACATCTGAGACGTCACAACACTTCTCCCGGATGGGCTCGAACCACCAACCTATTGGTTTATAGCCGAACGCGCTAACCATTGCGCCACTGAAGCCCAAAAATTAAATTTTCGTCAGGTATTGAGGTAAAACTTTGACTTTTTACTTCACATCTGAGGCCTCACAACACCGCTCCCGGATGGGCTCGAACCACCAACGTTTCGGTTAACAGCCGAACGCGCTAACCATTGCGCCACGGACGCCCGAAAAAAATGGTCGTCAGGTATTGCGGAAAAACTTTGGCTATTTACGTTACATTTGAGATCCAAAAACACCGCTCCCGGGTGGGCTCGAACCACCAAGCTATTGGTTAACAGCCGAACGCGCTAACCATTGAGCCACGAAAGATCAGAAAATAAATGGTTATCACGTATTATGAAAAAAGTTTGACTTTTCACGCTTCATCTGAGACCTCACAACACCTCTCCCGGGTGGGCTCGAATACCAACCTTTCGATTAACAGCTGAACGCGCTAACCATTGCGCCACGGAAGCCCAAAAATTAAATGCTCGTCAGGTATTGTGGAAAAACTCTGACATTTTACGTTACATCTGAGACGTCACAACACCGCTCCCGGGAGGGCTCGAACCACCAACCTTTCGGTTAACAGCTGAACGCGCTGACCATTGCGCCACTGAAGCCCAAAAATTAAATTTTCGTCAGGTATTGAGGTAAAACCTTGTCTTTTTACTTCACATCTGAGACCTCACAACACCGCTCCCGGATGGGCTCGAACCACCAACCTTTCGGTTAACAGCCGAACGCGCTAACCATTCGCCACGGACGCCCAAAAATTAAATGGTCTTCAGGTATTGTGGAAAAACTTTGGCTATTTACGTTACATTTGAGATCCAAAAACACCGCTCCCGGGTGGGCTCGAACCACCAACCTATTGGTTAACAGCCGAACGCGCTAACCATTGAGCCAGGGAAGCTCAGAAATTAAATGGATGTCAAGTATTGTGGAAAAGTTTTGACTTTAACGCTACATCTGAGACCCCACAACACCTCTTCCGGGTGGGCTCGAACCACCAACCTTTCGATTAAGTGCTCGACGCGCTAATTATTGCGCCACGGAAGGCCAAAAATTAAATGTTCGTCAGGTATTGTGGAAAAACTCTGACATTTTACGTAACATCTGAGACGTCACAACACCGCTCCCGGATGGGCTCGAACCACCAACCTTTCGGTTAACAGCCGAACGCGCTAGCCATTGCGCCACGGACGCCCAAAAATTAAATGGTTGTCAGGTTTTGTTGAAAAGTTACGACTTTTCACGCTACATCTGAGACCCCACAAAACCTCTCTTTTGGGCTCGAACCACCAACCTTTCGGTTAACAGCTGAACGCGCTAACCATTGCGCCACGGAAGCCCAAAAATTAAATGGTCGTCAGGTATTGTGGAAAAACTTTGGCTATTTACGTTACATTTGAGATCCAAAAACACCGTTCCCGGGTGGGCTCGAACCACCAAGCTATTGGGTAACAGCCGAACGCGCTAACCATTGAGCCACGAAAGATCAGAAAATAAATGGTTATCACGTATTATGGAAAAAGTTTGACTTTTCACGCTACATCTGAGACCTCACAACACCTCTCCCGGGTGGGCTCGAACCACCAACCTTTCGATTAACAGCTGAACGCGCTAACCATTGCGCCACGGAAGCCCAAAAAATAAATGCTCGTCAGGTATTGAGGTTAAACTTTGACTTTTTAATTCACATCCGAGACCTCACAACACCGCTCCCGGATGGGCTCGAACCACCAACCTTTCGATTAACAGCCGAACGCGCTAACCATTGAGCCACGGAAGCTCAGAAATTAAATGGTTGTCACGTATTGTGGAAAAGTTTTGACTTTTTACGCTACATCAGAGACCCCACATCACCTCTTCCGGGTGGGCTCGAACCACCAACCTTTCGATTAACAGCTGAACGCGCTAACCATTGCGCCACGGAAGCCCAAAAAATAAATGTTCGTCAGGTATTGTGGAAAAACTCTGACATTTTACGTTACATCTGAGACATCACAACACCGCTCCCGGATGGGCTAGAACCACCAACCTATTGGTTAACAGCCGAACGCGCTAACCATTTAGCCACGGAAGCTCAGAAATTAAATGGTTGTCAGGTATTGTTGAAAAGTTACGACTTTTCACGCTACATCTGAGACCCCACAAAACCTCTCTCGTTTGGGCTCGAACCACCAACCTTTCGGTTAACAGCTGAACGCGCTGACCATTGTGCCACTGAAGCCCAAAAATTAAATGATCGTCAGGTATTGTGGAAAAACTCTGACATTTTACGTTACATCTGAGACGTCACAACACTTCTCCCGGATGGGCTCGAACCACCAACCTATTGGCTAATAGCGGAACGCGCTAACCATTGCGCCACTGAAGCCCAAAAATTAAATTTTCGTCAGGTATTGAGGTAAAACTTTGACTTTCTACTTCACATCTGAGGCCTCACAACACCGCTCCCGGATGGGCTCGAACCACCAACCTTTCGGTTAACAGCCGAATGCGCTAACCATTCGCCACGGACGCCCAAAAATTAAATGGTCGTCAGGTATTGTGGAAAAACTTTGGCTATTTACGTTACATTTGAGATCCAAAAACACCGCTCCCGGGTGGGCTCGAACCACCAACCTATTGGTTAACAGCCGAACGCGCTAACCATTGAGCCACGAAAGCTCAGAAAATAAATGGTTGTCATGTATTGTGGAAAAGGTTTGACTTTTTACGCTACATATGAGACCCAACAACACCTCTCCCGGGTGGGCTCGAACCACCAACCTTTCGATTAACAGCTGAACGCGCTAACCATTGCGCCACGCAAGCCCAAAAATTAAATGTTCGTCAGGTATTGTGGAAAAACTCTGACATTTTACGTTACATCTGAGACGTCACAACACTTCTCCCGGATAGGCTCGAACCACCAACCAATTGTTTAACAGCTGAACGCGCTAACCATTGAGCCACAGAAGGTCAGAAATTAAATGATTGTTAGGTTTTGTGGATAAGTGTGACATTATGCTTTGTATTATTAGTAGGCCAGTTTATGAACAGCCCCATATTAGCTTAATGTCTATTATTTATCTAATCTTTCGTGTATAAAAAGGCCCCCTCTCTGTGTTAAAAATTCAGTCTATCTCGGACCTCGATCATGTATAAATCATTGTAAATAAAACCATAGTTTTAAAGTATCAACTCCTGTGTAGTCGTACAAACACACAACATGGTGTCAGAAGTTCGTTAATGTGGTATTTAGTCGCGCGATATCACGGTTAGCTTTAATTCGTTAATCAGTAATCGACTAGATTTGCGGTCTACCTCGACACGGAAAATGCAGAACGCCGCAGCCTTTCAAGTGCAACCGCCTTGCGAATTCAACTTTTCGAATTCCAATGAGTGGCCCCGATGGAGGAGGAGGTTCGAGAGATTCAGATCCGCGTCCGGTCTTAGTTCCAAGACAGGAGAGGAACAAGTCAACGCGTTAATATACATGATGGGCGACAAAGCTGATGACGTATTCTTGTCATTTACGTTTGCCACCGATGCAGAGAAGTCTGACTTCAATGTCGTTATGAATAAATTCGAAGGACATTTCATTCTCCGGAGGAACGTTATCTACGAGCGAGCAACCTTCAACTCACGAGTTCAGCAAGATGGCGACCCGGAAGAAGAGTTTATCACCGCGTGTCGAGCCCAGATTGAGAAATGTGCCTACGGAACTCTCCAAGACGAATTGCTGAGAGACCGAATAGTAGTCGGGGTGCGAGACAAAGCCCTGTCGGAAAAAATGCAACTAGACGGAAACCTTACACTGGAGAAAGCGATCTCAACCGCCCGCCATGCCGAAGAAGTTCGCCGACAACAACAAGAATTAAACGCAGGAAGTTATAAAAACGGAACTCCGGCTGTTGTCGAAAAGCTTGGCTCTCGAAACACCTCTCAGACGAAGGAGAACAGGCGACCAAGAGCAGCTCATCCTTCAAGACCAATTCAACGCGATCAAAAGGTTACTTCAGATACCTGCAAGAAATGCGGAATGTTCGAGAAACACAATCGAGAGCGATGCCCAGCATATAGAGCAGTTTGCAGGAAGTGTAAGAAGATTGGCCGCTACGAGCGTGTGTGTCAAAGGTCAACCACCAACTACAATCGTGAGGTCACATCGCAAATGATCTCTGTGGATGATGATGACTCAACGCCAATGGATACGTTCTTGGGAAAAGTCAGCAGCGACGAGATACAAGATCGTTGGATGGTAAACATTAGGATTAATGCAAAGCAAGTTCAATTCAAGATAGATACCGGCGCGGACGTTTGCGTATTACCAGACTCGCTGTACAAGGCGAAATTTCAAGACTTAGCACTGAATAAATCTGACCGACGTCTGTTTGGACCAGGGAAGACCTTGATTAACTGCAAAGGTTTCATTGAAGCCTACCTGTCAAGTAGAGATACCACCATCCATGACAAGGTCTATGTCATCGACCAATTGCAAGTTCCACTTCTAAGCCTCAGAGCAAGTGAAGACCTGAAAATAGTTCAAAGAATCGATGAGCTGCAACTCACGGAGACGAGTATAAGGCCAAAGGACCATTATCCTCAACTATTTACCGGCTTAGGACGAGTCAAACGAAGCTACAAACTGAAGCTGAAACCGAACGCAGTACCGTATGCAGTGACGACTCCACGTCGAGTTGCGATTCCTTTGATGTGACAAGTCGAAGCTGAATTGAAACGAATGGTGGACTTGGGAGTAATCCGGAGAGTCGAGGACCCCACAGACTGGTGCGCTCCCATGGTGGTCGTGAGAAAGGATTCTGGCGAATTAAGGATATGCGTGGATTATACGCAACTGAATAACTACGTACAACGTGAACGGTACCAGATACCGGCTGTAGACCATACGCTTGGACGACTGGCTGGAGCCAAGATCTTCTCAAAACTTGATTGTAATTCCGGTTATTGGCAGATACCGCTACATCCGGACTCCATATTACTAACGACTTTCATGACGCCATTTGGAAGATATTTCTGCAATTGCCTGCCCTTTGGTTTAACATCTGCATCCGAGCACTACCAAAGCCAAATGTCTTCGTATATTGAAGGCGTCAAGAACACAGTTTGTCATCAGGACGACATTCTAGTATGGGGCAAGGACATGGCCGAACTTGATGAAAACCTAAAGGAAGTTCTCGAAAGATTGAAAGACCAAGGAGTCACGCTCAATGAAAGGAAATGCCTCTTTGGAGTCAAAAGGATCAAGTTTTTGGGGCACGTAATAGACAGTGCCGGGATCAGTCCAGACGAGGAGAAGGTTCGAGCCATAGTCGAGATGAAATCACCATCTGATGTCGCAGAGCTACGTCGTCTATTAGGAATGGTAAATTATCTTGGAAAGTTCATTCCCCGAATGGCCGAGCAGCTTAAACCACTAAGTAGTCTATTGAGCACCAAGAACAGCTGGATTTGGGGCCCAAGTCAAGAAATGGCCTTCAAATACCTCAAGACGACGCTCACAAGCAAGCCTGTTTTGGGTATCTTCGATCCGAGGAAGCCAACAGTAGTATCCGCCGATGCGTCAAGCTATGGGATTGGAGCAATACTTCGACAAGAACAAGCCAATGGAACTTACAAAGTCATTGCCTATGCCTCGAAGACATTATCCTCGACAGAACAACGCTATGCGCAGATCGAGAAGGAGGCGTATGCATTAACGTGGGCATGCCAGCGATTTGAGGATTTCATAACGGGTATAACAATAAAGCTAGAAACTGATCATCAGCCCCTTGTTTCCATATTGCATTCGAAACAACTGGACGATTTATCTCCGAGACTGCAAAGGCTACGTCTACGCATGATGCGATACTCGTACAAGGTCTCCTACGTGCCTGGAAAATCCTTAGTTGCCGCTGATACTTTGTCTAGAGCTCCGTTGATAGACGTTGACGACAACGAGCTACAACAAGAAATTTCTGCTCACGTACAGTTAGTAATGATGAACCTACCCACTACAGATCCAAAGCTTGCGGAAATTCTTCATAAACAACAGGAAGATGCTACATGCAGAACATTACAACGTTACCTCGAACATGGATGGCCGGAGAAAAAACGCGTACACAGTAGTTGTAATGACTACTTCAGCTACAGGCATGAAATCACCATCCAAGACGGAATCATCATGAAAGGCAGCAGACTGCTCATTCCAAGTTCCATGCGTCCAGAAATAATGGATCGAATTCATCAAGGTCACATGGGAATCGTCAAATGTCGAGAAAGAGCCAAACAATCCGTCTGGTGGCCTGGAATTTCACGGGAAATCGAAGATAAGGTGAAAAGATGCGAACGATGTCTCAAAGAATCAGTCAACTTTCATGAGCCCTTAAAGCCAACAAGCTTACCCGAACGACCATGGCAAGCAGTTGCCATAGATATGCTACATCATGGGGGAAAATGGTACCTGGTCATGATGGACTACTACTCAAAATATCTGGAATTGGCTCGAATGAAAGATCAAACTACAAAAACTGTCATCGAGATCATCGAAGATATATTTGCACGACACGGAATTCCAGAGGTGGTCCGCAGCGATAATGGCACTAATTTATCAGCGACAAGAACCTTGGAATTCATCGCATTCTCCAAGAAATATGGATTTCGATCTATCACGTGCAGCCCAAGATATCCTCAAAGTAATGGGTTCGCAGAAGCAGCAGTAAAGACAGCGAAATCCATTTTAAAGAAATCTGACAACGTCCCTTTGGCACTCTTGGCGTACCGATCTACACCGACGTCCAATGGTATCAGTCCAGCACAAATGCCATCTCCGAACAACGCTCCCATTACCGTCAAACATGCTTGTCCCGACGATCTTATCAGCAGAACGTATCAAAGAAACATCACTAACGCAGAAAAAAACTCAGAAACGAAATTACGACCAACGCCATAGAGTCAGAGAGCTACACAAATTAGATCTTGGGAAAAGGGTATGGATAACCGATTTACGCAAAGAAGGAACCGTTGTCGAGAAAGCAGAGGAGCCCCGATCATATATAATCGAGACGTCTAAAGGAAGGATTCGAAGAAACCGGTTCCATCTAGTTCCCCTACCGGACAGTCATCAAAATCACGGAATCAAGTCTTTCACTCCGGAATCAAGTATTGGCCCAGAGGACGTCATAGATCCACCAAACATCATTGATCGAGAGGAACCTGTCTCTGAGCCAGCCCACGACAATCATCCATGCAATGCTGAAAACATTCAAGATACCGACAGAGAGAACTTGCGAGCTGATCCATCTGAGTCCAATACCACGAGGTCACCGGAAAGTACGAATAAGAGAAAGACAAGAAGCAAATTGCCAAAAGACGACAAAGGGACAGTAACACGATCCGGAAGAATCTCAAAGCCATCGACTAAGTTAAATTTATAAAACGCATTCTTATTTGTATAAAAAAAGGGGATGTGACATTATGCTTTGTATTATTAGTAGGCCAGTTTATGAACAGCCCCATATTAGCTTAATGTCTATTATTTATCTAATCTCTCGTGTATAAAAAGGCCCCCTCTCTGTGTTAAAAATTCAGTCTATCTCGGACCTCGATCATGTATAAATCATTGTAAATAAAACCATAGTTTTAAAGTATCAACTCCTGTGTAGTCGTACAAACACACAACAATAAGTTATGACTTTTTACGTTACATCTGAGACCCTACAAAACCTCTCCCAGGTGGGCTCGAACCACCATCCTTTCGGTTAACAGCCGAACGCGCTAACCATTGCGCCATGGAAGCCCAAAAATTAAATGGTAGTCAGGTATTGTGGAAAAACTTTGGCTTTCTACGTTACATTTGAGATCCCACAACACCGCTCCCGGGTGGGCTCGAACCACCAACCTTTCGATTAACAGCTGGACGCGCTAATTATTGCGCCACGGAAGCCCAAAAATTAAATGTTCGTCAGGTATTGTGGAAAAACTCTGACATTTTACGTAACATCTGAGACGTCACAACACCGCTCCCGGATGGGCTCGAACCACCAACCTTTCGGTTAACAGCCGAACGCGCTAACCATTGCGCCACGGACGCCCAAAAAAAATATGGTCGTCAGGTATTGTGGAAAAACTTTGGCTTTTTACGTTACATTAGAGATCCCACAACACCGCTCCCGGGTGGGCTCGAACCACCAACCTTTCTGTTAACAGCCGAACGCGCTAACCATTGCGCAACGGAAGCCCAAATATTAAATGGTCGTCAGGTATTGAGGTAAAACTTTGTCTTTTTACTTCACATCTGAGACCTCACAACACCGCTCCCGGCTGGGCTCGAACCACCACCTTTCGGTTAACAGCCGAACGCGCTAACCATTGCGCCACGGACGCCCAAAAATTAAATGGTCGTCAGGTATTGTGGAAAAACTTTGGCTATTTACGTTACATTTTAGATCCCAAAACACAGCTCCCGGATGGGCTCGAACCACCAACCTTTCGATTAACAGCCGAACGCGCTAACATTGAGTCACGGAAGCCCAAAAAATTAAATGTTCGTCAGGACAATAAATAAAAATGTACCTCGATTTTTAATAACATTTTCAAAATCGACGTTTCACGGCCAAAGAAGCATATTTTGAGTATTTCTACACTATTTTCAAATATAACCACTGAAACCATTATTTTTATACTTTTTGCTTTAATTCAAGCAATGTAACGATATTCATTCAAAAAACGGTTAAAATTCAATTTTCAATAAGAAATCGTATTCACGGATTTTGTGTCTTGAAGAAGAAAAACCTGCGATTTTTTCGGTACTTTTTTGAATGCATTTTTTTCTGGAGAAATTTTTGACCGAATTCAGCTTAATTCCAATAAAACACTCATTAAAAGTGATTTCATCTCGATTGAACAATAAATAAAAATGTACCTCGATTTTTAATAACATTTTCAAAATCGACGTAACTCGGCCTAAGATATGGCCGTTGCCGAGAGTGCTAGTTAAAAATTCGAATTTAAATTAAGTGAGACAAATTAACCTTCATCTTTATAACCTTGACTTTTTACGTCACATCTGAGACCTCACAACACCGCTCCGGGATGGGGTCAAACCACCAACCTATTGGTTAACAGCCGAACGCGCTAACCATTGAGCCACGGAAGCTCAGAAATTAAATGGTTGTCAGGTATTGTGGAAAACCTTGACTTTTTACGTCACATCTGAGACCTCACAACACCGCTCCCGGATGGGCTCGAACCACCAACCTATTGGTTAACAGCCGAACGCGCTAACCATTGCGCCACGGAAGCCCAAAAGTTAAATGCTCGTCAGGTATTATGTAAAAACCTTGACTTTTTACGTCACATCTGAGACCTCACAACACCGCTCCCGGATGGGGTCGAACGACCAACCTATTGGTTAACAGCCGAACGCGCTAACCATTGCGCCACGGAAGCCCAAAAGTTAAATGCTCGTCAGGTATTGTGTAAAAACCTTGACTTTTTACGTCACATCTGAGACCTCACAACACCGCTCCCGGATGGGCTCGAACCACCAACCTATTGGTTAACAGCCGAACGCTCTAACCAATGCGCCACGGAAGCCCAAAAGTTAAATGCTCGTTAGGTATTGTGTAAAAACCTTGACATTTTACGTCACATCTGAGACCTCACAACACCGCTCCCGGATGGGGTCGAACCACCAACCTATTGGTTTACAGCCGAACGCGCTAACCATTGCGCCACGGAAGCCCAAAAATTAAATGGTCGTCATTTATTGTGCAAAAACTTTGGCTTTCTACGTTACATTTCAGATCCCACAACACCGCTCCCGGGTGGGCTCGAACCACCAACCTATTGGTTAACAGCCGAACGCGCTAACCATTGAGCCACGGAAGCTCCGAAATTAAATGGTTGTCAGGTATTGTAGAAAACCTTGACTTTTTACGTCACATCTGAGACCTCACAACACGGCTCCCGGATGGGCTCGAACCACCAACCTATTGGTTAACAGCCGAACGTGCTAACCATTGCGCCACGGAAGCCCAAAAATTAAATGGTCGTCAGGTATTGTGGAAAAACTTTGGCTTTCTACGTTACATTTGAGGCCCCACAACACCTTTCCCGGGTGGGCTCGAACCACCAACCTTTCGATTAACAGCTGAACGCGCTAACCATTGCGCCACGGGAGCCCAAAAATTAAATGCTCGTCAGGTATTGTGTAAAAGCCTTGACTTTTTACGTCACATCTGAGACCTCACAACACCGCTCCCGGATGGGCTCGAACCACCAACCTATTGGTTAACAGCCGAACGCGCTAAACATAGCGCCACGGAAGCCCAAAAGTTAAATGCTAGTCAGGTATTGTGTAAAAACCTTGACTTTTTACGTCACATCTGAGACCTCACAACACCGCTCCCGGATGGGCTCGAACCACCAACCTATTGGTTAACAGCCGAACGCGCTAACCATTGCGCCACGGAAGCCCAAAAGTTAAATGCTCGTCAGGTATTGTGTAAAAACCTTGACTTTTTACGTCAAATCTGAGACCTCAAAACACCGCTCCCGGATGGGGTCGAACCATAACCTATTGGTTAACAGCCGAACGCGCTAACCATTGCGCCACGGAAGCCCAAAAATTAAATGGTCGTCATTTATTGTGCAAAAACTTTGGCTTTCTACGTTACATTTGAGATCCCACAAAACCTCTCTCGTTTGGGCTCGAACCACCAACCTTTCGGTTAACAGCTGAACGCGCTGACCATTGCGCCACTGAAGCCCAAAAATTAAATGTTCGTCAGGTATTGTGGAAAAACTCTGACATTTTACGTTACATCTGAGACGTCACAACACTTCTCCCGGATGGGCACGAACCACCAACCTTTGGTTAATAGCCGAACGCGCTAACCATTGCGCCACTGAAGCCCAAAAATTAAATTTTCGTCAGGTATTGAGGTAAAACTTTGACTTTTTACTTCACATCTGAGGCCTCACAACACCGCTCCCAGATGGGCTCGAACCACCAACCTTTCGGTTAACAGCCGAACGTGCTAACCATTGCGCCACGGAAGCCCAAAAATTAAATGGTCGTCAGGTATTGTGGAAAAACTTTGGCTTTCTACGTTACATTTGAGATCACACAACACCGCTCCCGGGTGGGCTCGAACCACCAACCTGTTGGTTAACAGCTGAACGCGCTAACCATTGAGCCACGGAAGCTCAGAAATTAAACGGTTGTCAGGTATTGTGGAAAAACTTTGGCTTTCTACGTTACATTTGAGACCCCACAACACCTCTCCCGGGTGGGCTCGAACCACCAACCTTTCGATTAACAGCTGAACGCGCTAACCATTGTGCCACGGAAGCCCAAAAATTAGATGCTCGTCAGATATTGTGTAAAAACCTTGACTTTTTACGTCACATCTAAGACCTCACAACACCGCTCCTGGATGGGCTCGAACCACCAACCTATTGGTTAACAGCCGAACGCGCTAACCATTGCGCCACGGACGCCCAATAATTAATTGGTTGTCAAGTATTGTTGAAAAGTTACGACTTTTCACGCTACTTCTGAGGCCCCACAAATCCTCTCTCGTTTGGGCTCGAACCACCAACCTATTGCTTAACAGCTGAACGCGCTAACCATTGAGCCACGGAAGCTCAGAAATTAAACGGTTGTCAGGTATTGTGGAAAGACTTTGGCTTTCTACGTTACATTTGAGACCCCACAACACCTCTCCCGGGTGGACTCGAACCACCAACCTTTCGGTTAACAGCTGAACGCGCTAACCATTGCGCCACTGAGGCCCAAAAATTAAATGGTCGTCAGGTATTGTGGAAAAACTTTGGCTATTTACGTCACATCTGAGACCTCACAACACCGCTCCCGGATGGGCTCGAACCACCAACCTATTGGTTAACAGCCGAACGCGCTAACCATTGCGCCACGGAAGCCCAAAAGTTAAATGCTCGTCAGGTATTATGTAAAAACCTTGACTTTTTACGTCACATCTGAGACCTCACAACACCGCTCCCGGATGGGGTCGAACGACCAACCTATTGGTTAACAGCCGAACGCGCTAACCATTGCGCCACGGAAGCCCAAAAGTTAAATGCTCGTCAGGTATTGTGTAAAAACCTTGACTTTTTACGTCACATCTGAGACCTCACAACACCGCTCCCGGATGGGCTCGAACCACCAACCTATTGGTTAACAGCCGAACGCGCTAACCATTGAGCCACGGAAGCTCCGAAATTAAATGGTTGTCAGGTATTGTAGAAAACCTTGACTTTTTACGTCACATCTGAGACCTCACAACACGGCTCCCGGATGGGCTCGAACCACCAACCTATTGGTTAACAGCCGAACGTGCTAACCATTGCGCCACGGAAGCCCAAAAATTAAATGGTCGTCAGGTATTGTGGAAAAACTTTGGCTTTCTACGTTACATTTGAGGCCCCACAACACCTTTCCCGGGTGGGCTCGAACCACCAACCTTTCGATTAACAGCTGAACGCGCTAACCATTGCGCCACGGGAGCCCAAAAATTAAATGCTCGTCAGGTATTGTTTAAAAACCTTGACTTTTTACGTCACATCTGAGACCTCACAACACCGCTCCCGGATGGGCTCGAACCACCAACCTATTGGTTAACAGCCGAACGCGCTAAACATAGCGCCACGGAAGCCCAAAAGTTAAATGCTAGTCAGGTATTGTGTAAAAACCTTGACTTTTTACGTCACATCTGAGACCTCACAACACCGCTCCCGGATGGGCTCGAACCACCAACCTATTGGTTAACAGCCGAACGCGCTAACCATTGCGCCACGGAAGCCCAAAAGTTAAATGCTCGTCAGGTATTGTGTAAAAACCTTGACTTTTTACGTCAAATCTGAGACCTCAAAACACCGCTCCCGGATGGGGTCGAACCACCAACCTATTGGTTAACAGCCGAACGCGCTAACCATTGCGCCACGGAAGCCCAAAAATTAAATGGTCGTCATTTATTGTGCAAAAACTTTGGCTTTCTACGTTACATTTGAGATCCCACAAAACCTCTCTCGTTTGGGCTCGAACCACCAACCTTTCGGTTAACAGCTGAACGCGCTGACCATTGCGCCACTGAAGCCCAAAAATTAAATGTTCGTCAGGTATTGTGGAAAAACTCTGACATTTTACGTTACATCTGAGACGTCAGAACACTTCTCCCGGATGGGCACGAACCACCAACCTTTGGTTAATAGCCGAACGCGCTAACCATTGCGCCACTGAAGCCCAAAAATTAAATTTTCGTCAGGTATTGAGGTAAAACTTTGACTTTTTACTTCACATCTGAGGCCTCACAACACCGCTCCCAGATGGGCTCGAACCACCAACCTTTCGGTTAACAGCCGAACGTGCTAACCATTGCGCCACGGAAGCCCAAAAATTAAATGGTCGTCAGGTATTGTGGAAAAACTTTGGCTTTCTACGTTACATTTGAGATCACACAACACCGCTCCCGGGTGGGCTCGAACCACCAACCTGTTGGTTAACAGCTGAACGCGCTAACCATTGAGCCACGGAAGCTCAGAAATTAAACGGTTGTCAGGTATTGTGGAAAAACTTTGGCTTTCTACGTTACATTTGAGACCCCACAACACCTCTCCCGGGTGGGCTCGAACCACCAACCTTTCGATTAACAGCTGAACGCGCTAACCATTGTGCCACGGAAGCCCAAAAATTAGATGCTCGTCAGATATTGTGTAAAAACCTTGACTTTTTACGTCACATCTAAGACCTCACAACACCGCTCCTGGATGGGCTCGAACCACCAACCTATTGGTTAACAGCCGAACGCGCTAACCATTGCGCCACGGACGCCCAATAATTAATTGGTTGTCAAGTATTGTTGAAAAGTTACGACTTTTCACGCTACTTCTGAGGCCCCACAAATCCTCTCTCGTTTGGGCTCGAACCACCAACCTATTGCTTAACAGCTGAACGCGCTAACCATTGAGCCACGGAAGCTCAGAAATTAAACGGTTGTCAGGTATTGTGGAAAGACTTTGGCTTTCTACGTTACATTTGAGACCCCACAACACCTCTCCCGGGTGGACTCGAACCACCAACCTTTCGGTTAACAGCTGAACGCGCTAACCATTGCGCCACTGAGGCCCAAAAATTAAATGGTCGTCAGGTATTGTGGAAAAACTTTGGCTATTTACGTTACATTTGAGATCCCAAAACACCGCTCCCGGGTGGGCTCGAACCACCAACCTATTGGTTAACAGCCGAACGCGCTAACCATTGAGCCACGGAAGCTGAGAAATTAAATGGTTGTCACGTATTGTGGAAAAGTTTTGACTTTTTACGCTACATCTGAGACCACACAATACCTCTTCCGGGCGGGCTCGAACCAACAACCTTTCGATTAACAGCTGAACACGCTAACCATTGCGCCACGGAAGCCCAAAAGTTAAATGTTCGTCAGGTGTTTTGGAAAAACTCTGACATTTTACGTTACATCTGAGACGTCACAACACCGCTCCCGGGAGGGCTCGAACCACCAACCTTTCGGTTAACAGCTGAACGCGCTGACCATTGCGCCACTGTAGCCCAAAAATTAAATTTTCGTCAGGTATTGAGGTAAAACCTTGACTTTTTACTTCACATCTGAGACCTCACAACACCGCTCCCGGATGGGCTCGAACCACCAACCTATTGGTTAACAGCCGAACGCGCTAACCATTGCGCCACGGAAGCCCAAAAGTTAAATGCTCGTCAGGTATTATGTAAAAACCTTGACTTTTTACGTCACATCTGAGACCTCACAACAACGCTCCCGGATGGGGTCGAACGACCAACCTATTGGTTAACAGCCGAACGCGCTAACCATTGCGCCACGGAAGCCCCAAAATTAAATGGTCGTCATTTATTGTGCAAAAACTTTGGCTTTCTACGTTACATTTCAGATCCCACAACACCGCTCTCGGGTGGGCTCGAACCACCAACCTATTGGTTAACAGCCGAACGCGCTAACCATTGCGCCACGGAAGCCCAAAAGTTTAATGCTCGTCAGGTATTGTGTAAAAACCTTGACTTTTTACGTCACATCTGAGACCTCACAACACCGCTCCCGGATGGGCTCGAACCACCAACCTATTGGTTAACAGCCGAACGCTCTAACCATTGCGCCACGGAAGCCCAAAAGTTAAATGCTCGTTAGGTATTGTGTAAAAACCTTGACTTTTTACGTCACATCTGAGACCTCACAACACCGCTCCCGGATGGGGTCGAACCACCAACCTATTGGTTTACAGCCGAACGCGCTAACCATTGCGCCACGGAAGCCCAAAAATTAAATGGTCGTCATTTATTGTGCAAAAACTTTGGCTTTCTACGTTACATTTCAGATCCCACAACACCGCTCCCGGGTGGGCTCGAACCACCAACCTATTGGTTAACAGCCGAACGCGCTAACCATTGAGCCACGGAAGCTCCGAAATTAAATGGTTGTCAGGTATTGTGGAAAACCTTGACTTTTTACGTCACATCTGAGACCTCACAACACGGCTCCCGGATGGGCTCGAACCACCAACCTATTGGTTAACAGCCGAACGTGCTAACCATTGCGCCACGGAAGCCCAAAAATTAAATGATCGTCAGGTATTGTGGAAAAACTTTGGCTTTCTACGTTACATTTGAGACCCCACAACACCTTTCCCGGGTGGGCTCGAACCACCAACCTTTTGATTAACAGCTGAACGCGCTAACCATTGCGCCACGGGAGCCCAAAAATTAAATGCTCGTCAGGTATTGTGTAAAAACCTTGACTTTTTACGTCACATCTGAGACCTCACAACACCGCTCCCGGATGGGCTCGAACCACCAACCTATTGGTTAACAGCCGAACGCGCTAAACATAGCGCCACGGAAGCCCAAAAGTTAAATGCTCGTCAGGTATTGTGTAAAAACCTTGACTTTTTACGTCACATCTGAGACCTCACAACACCGCTCCCGGATGGGCGTGAACCACCAACCTATTGGTTAACAGCCGAACGCGCTAACCATTGCGCCACGGAAGCCCATAAGTTAAATGCTCGTCAGGTATTGTGGAAAAACTTTGTCTATCTACGTTACATTTGAGATCCCACAACACCGCTCCCGGGTGGGCTCGAACCACCACCCTATTGGTTAAAAGCTGAACGCGCTAACCATTCAGCCACGGAAGCTCAGAAATTAAATGGTTGTAGCTGAATTTAATGGTTATAGGGAATTAAGCTGAATTCGGTCAAACATTTCTCCAAAAAAAAATGCATTCAAAAGTGTACCGAAAAAATCGCATGTTTTTTTTCTTCAAGATACAATATCCGTGACAACGATTTCTTATTTAAAATTGAATTTTAACAGTTTGTTGAATGAATATCGTTACATTTGCTTGAATTAACGCAAAAATTACAAAAATAATGGTTTCAGTGGTTATATTAGAAAATAGTGAACAAATACTCAAAATGTTTTTCTTAGGCCGAGTTACGTCGATTTTGAAAATGTTATTAAAAATCGAGGTACATTTTTATATATTGTTCAATCGAGATGAAATCACTTTTAATGAGTGTTTTATAGGGAATTAAGCTGAATTCGGTCAAAAATTTCTCCAGAAAAAAATGCATTCAAAAGTGTACCGAAAAAATCGCATGTTTTTTTTCTTCAAGATACAAAATCCGTGACAACGATTTCTTATTTAAAATTGAATTTTAACAGTTTGTTGAATGAATATCGTTACATTTGCTTGAATTAAAGCAAAAAGTATAAAAATAATGGTTTCAGTGGTTATTTTTGAAAATAGTGAAGAAATACTCAAAATATGCTTCTTTGGCCGTGAAACGTCGATTTTGAAAATGTTATTAAAAATCGAGGTACATTTTTATTTATTGTTCAATCGAGATGAAATCACTTTTAATGAGTGTTTTATAGGGAATTAAGCTGAATTCGGTCAAAAATTTCTCCAGAAAAAAATGCATTCAAAAAAGTACCGAAAAAATCGCATGTTTTTCTTCTTCAAGATACAAAATCCGTGACAACGATTTCTTATTGAAAAATTTAATTTTAACAGTTTTTTGATTGAATATCGTTACATTTGCTTGAATTAAAGCAAAAATTATAAAAATAATGGTTTCAGTGAATATATTAGTAAATAGTGAAGAAATACTCAAAATATGCTTCGTTGGCGGTGAAACGTCGATTTTTAAAATGTTATTAAAAATCGAGGTACATTTTTAATTATTGTTCAATCGAGATGAAATCACTTTTAATGAGTGTTTTATAGAGAATAAAGCTGAATTCGGTCAAACATTTCTCCAGAAAAAAATGCATTTAAAAGTGTACCGAAAAAATCGCATGTTTTTTTTTTTCAGGATACAAAATCCGTGACAACGATTTCTTATTTAAAATTGAATTTTAACAGTTTGTTGAATGAATATCGTTACATTTGCTTGAATTAACGCAAAAATTACAAAAATAATGTTTTCAGTGGTTATATTAGAAAATGGTGAAGAAATACTCAAAAAATGCTTCTTTGGCCGTGAAACGTCGATTTTGAAAATGTTATTAAAAATCGAGGTACATTTTTATTTATTGTTCAATCGAGATGAAATCACTTTTAATGAGTGTTTTATGGGGAATTAAGCTGAATTCGGTCAAAAATTTCTCCAGAAAAAAATTCACTCAAAAAAGTACCGAAAAAAATCGCATGTTTTTCTTCTTCAAGATACAAAATCCGTGACAACGATTTCTTATTGAAAAATTGAATTTTAACAGTTTTTTGAATGAATATCGTTACATTTGCTTGAATTAAAGCAAAAAGTATAAAAATAATGGTTTCAGTGGTTATATTTGAAAATAGTGAAGAAATACTCAAAATATGCTTCTTTGGCCGTGAAACGTCGATTTTGAAAATGTTATTAAAAATCGAGGTACATTTTTATTTATTGTTCAATCGAGATGAAATCACTTTTAATGAGTGTTTTATAGGGAATTAAGCTGAATTCGGTCAAAAATTTCTCCTGAAAAAAATGCATTGAAAAAAGTACCGAAAAAATCGCATGTTTTTCTTCTTCAAGATACAAAATCCGTGACAACGATTTCTTATTGAAAAATTTAATTTTAACAGTTTTTTGATTGAATATCGTTACATTTGCTTGAATTAAAGCAAAAAGTATAAAAATAATGCTTTCAGTGAACATATTTGAAAATAGTGAAGAAATACTCAAAGTATGTTTCTTTGGCCGTGAAACGTCGATTTTGAAAATGTTATTAAAAATCGAGGTAAATTTTTAATTATTGTTCAATCGAGATGAAATCACTTTCAATGAGTGTTTTATAGGGAATTAAGCTGAATTCGGTCAAAAATTTCTCCCAAAAAAATGCATTTAAACGTGTACCGAAAAAATCGCATGTTTTTTTTTTCAAGATACAAAATCCGTGACAACGATTTCTTATTTAAAATTGAATTTTAACAGTTTGTTGAATGAATATCGTTACATTTGCTTGAATTAACGCAAAAATTACAAAAATAATGGTTTCAGTGGTTATATTTGAAAACAGTGAACAAATACTCAAAATGTTTTTCTTAGGCCGAGTTACGTCGATTTTGAAAATGTTATTAAAAATCGAGGTACATTTTCATTTATTGTTCAATCGAGATGAAATCACTTTTAATGAGTGTTTTATAGGGAATTAAGCTGAATTCAGTCAAAAATTTCTCCTGAAAAAAATGCATTCAAAAAAGTACCGAAAAAAATCGCATGTTTTTCTTCTTCAAGATAAAAAATCCGTGACAACGATTTCTTATTGAAAAATTGAATTTTAACAGTTTTTTGAATGAATATCGTTACATTTGCTTGAATTAAAGCAAAAAGTATAAAAATAATGGTTTCAGTGAACATATTTGAAAATAGTGAAGAAATACTCAAAGTAAGCTTCTTTGGCCGTGAAACGTCGATTTTGAAAATGTTATTAAAAATCGAGGTAAATTTTTAATTATTGTTCAATCAAGATGAAATCACTTTCAAAGAGTGTTTTATAGGGAACGTAGAAAGCCAAAGTTTTTCCACAATACGTGACAACCATTTAATTTCTGAGCCTCCGTGGCTCAATGGTTAGCGCGTTCGGCTGTTAATCAATAGGTTAGTGGTTCGAGCCCACCCGGGAGCGGCGTTGTGGGATCTCAAATGTAACGTAGAAAGCCAAAGTTTTTCCACAATACCTGACGATTTAATTTTTGGGCTTCCGTGGCGCAATGGTTAGGGCGTTCGGCTGTTAACCAATAGGTTGGTGGTTCGAGCCCTCCCGGGCGCGGTGTTGTGGGATCTCAAACGTAACGTAGAAAGCCAAAGTTTTTCCACAATACCTGACGACCATTTAATTTTTGGGCTTCCGTGGCGCAATGATTAGCGCGTTCAGCTGTTAATCGAAAGGTTGAAGGTTCGAGCCCACCCGGGAGAGGTGTTGTGAGGTCTCAGATGTGACGTAAAAAGTCAAGGTTTTTACACAATACCTGACGAGCATTTAAATTTTGGGCTTCCTTTGCGCAATGGTTAGCGCGTTCGGCTGTTAACCAATAGGTTGGTGGTTCGAGCCCACCCGGGAGCGGTGTTGTGTGATCTCAAATGTAACGTAGAAAGCCAAAATTTTTCCACAATACCTGACGACCATTTAATTTTTGGGCTTCCGTGGCGCAATGGTTAGCACGTTCGGCTGTTAACCAATAGGTTGGTGGTTCGAGCCCATCCGGGAGCGGTGTTGTGAGGTCTCAGATGTGACGTTAAAAGTCAAGGTTTTCCACAATACCTGACAACCATTTAATTTCTGAGCTTCCGTGGCTCAATGGTTAGCGCGTTCGGCTGTTAACCAATAGGTTGGTGGTTCGAGCCCACCCGGGAGCGGTGTTGTGGGATATGAAATGTAACGTAGAAAGCCAAAGTTTTTGCACAATAAATGACGACCATTTAATTTTTGGGCTTCCGTGGCGCAATGGTTAGCGCGTTCGGCTGTTAACCAATAGGTTGGTGGTTCGACCCCATCCGGGAGCGGTGTTGTGAGGTCTCAGATGTGACGTAAAAAGTCAAGGTTTTTACATAATACCTGACGAGCATTTAACTTTTGGGCTTCCGTTGCGCAATGGTTAGCGCGCTCGGCTGTTAACCAATAGGTTGGTGGTTCGAGCCCACCCGGGAGCGGTGTTGTGTGATCTCAAATGTAACGTAGAAAGCCAAAGTTTTTCCACAATACCTGACGACCATTTAATTTTTGGGCTTCCGTGGCGCAATGGTTAGCGCGTTCAGCTGCTATTCAAAAGACTGGTGGTTTGAGCTCTCCCGGGAGCGGTGTTGTGACGTCTCAAATGTAACATAAAATGTCAGAGTTTTTCCACAATACCTGTCGAACATTGAATTTTTGGGCTTCCGTTGCGCAATGGTTAGCGCGTTCAGCTGTTAATCGAAAGGTTGGTGGTACGAGCCCACCCGGGAGAGGTGTTGTGGGGTCTCAGATGTAGTGTAAAAAGTCAAAACTTTTCCACAATACGTGAAAACCATTTAATTTCTGGGCTTCCGTGGCTCAATGATTAGCGCGTTCGGCTGTTAACCAATAGGTTGGTGGTTCGAGCCCACCCGGGAGCGGTGTTGTGGGATCTCACATGTAACGTAGAAAGCCAAAGTTTTTCCACAATACCTGACGACCATTTAATTTTTGGGCTTCCGTGGCGCAATGGTTAGCGCGTTCGGCTGGTAACCGAAAGGTTGGTGGTTCAAGCCCACGCGGGAGCGGTGTTGTGGGATCACGAATGTAACGTAGAAAGCCAAAGTTTTTCCAGAATACCTGACGACCATTTAATTTTTGGGCTTCCGTGGCGCAATAGTTAGCGCGTTCAGCTGTTAATCGAAAGGTTGGTGGTTCGAGCCCACCCGAGAGAGGTGTTGTGGGGTCTCAGATGTAGCGTAAAAAGTCAAAACTTTTCCACAATACGTGACAAGCATTTTATTTCTGAGCTTTCGTGGCTCAATGGTTAGCGCGTTCGGCTGTTAGCCAATAGGTTGGTGGTTCGAGCCCACCTCGGAGCGGTGTTGTGGGATCTCAAATGTAACGTAGAAAGCCAAAGTTTTTGCACAATAAATGACGACCATTTAATTTTTGGGCTTCCGTGGCGCAATGGTTAGCGCGTTCGGCTGTTAACCAATAGGTTGGTGGTTCGACCCCATCCGGGAGCGGTGTTGTGAGGTCTCAGATGTGACGTAAAAAGTCAAGGTTTTTACATAATACCTGACGAGCATTTAACTTTTGGGCTTCCGTTGCGCAATGGTTAGCGCGCTCGGCTGTTAACCAATAGGTTGGTGGTTCGAGCCCACCCGGGAGCGGTGTTGTGTGATCTCAAATGTAACGTAGAAAGCCAAAGTTTTTCCACAATACCTGACGACCATTTAATTTTTGGGCTTCCGTGGCGCAATGGTTAGCGCGTTCAGCTGCTATTCAAAAGACTGGTGGTTTGAGCTCTCCCGGGAGCGGTGTTGTGACGTCTCAAATGTAACATAAAATGTCAGAGTTTTTCCACAATACCTGTCGAACATTGAATTTTTGGGCTTCCGTTGCGCAATGGTTAGCGCGTTCAGCTGTTAATCGAAAGGTTGGTGGTACGAGCCCACCCGGGAGAGGTGTTGTGGGGTCTCAGATGTAGTGTAAAAAGTCAAAACTTTTCCACAATACGTGAAAACCATTTAATTTCTGGGCTTCCGTGGCTCAATGATTAGCGCGTTCGGCTGTTAACCAATAGGTTGGTGGTTCGAGCCCACCCGGGAGCGGTGTTGTGGGATCTCACATGTAACGTAGAAAGCCAAAGTTTTTCCACAATACCTGACGACCATTTAATTTTTGGGCTTCCGTGGCGCAATGGTTAGCGCGTTCGGCTGGTAACCGAAAGGTTGGTGGTTCAAGCCCACGCGGGAGCGGTGTTGTGGGATCACGAATGTAACGTAGAAAGCCAAAGTTTTTCCAGAATACCTGACGACCATTTAATTTTTGGGCTTCCGTGGCGCAATAGTTAGCGCGTTCAGCTGTTAATCGAAAGGTTGGTGGTTCGAGCCCACCCGAGAGAGGTGTTGTGGGGTCTCAGATGTAGCGTAAAAAGTCAAAACTTTTCCACAATACGTGACAAGCATTTTATTTCTGAGCTTTCGTGGCTCAATGGTTAGCGCGTTCGGCTGTTAGCCAATAGGTTGGTGGTTCGAGCCCACCTGGGAGCGGTGTTGTGGGATCTCAAATGTAACGTAGAAAGCCAAAGTTTTTCCACAATACCTGACGACCATTTAATTTTTGGGCTTCCGGGGCGCAATGGTTAGCGCGTTCAGCTGTTATTCAAAAGACTGGTGGTTTGAGCCCTTTCGGGAGCGGTGTTGTGAGGTCTCAGATGTGACGTAAAAAGTCAAGGTTTTTCCACAATACCTGACGACCATTTAATTTTTGAGCTTCCGTGGCGCAATGGTTAGCGCGTTCTTCTGTTAATCGAAAGGTTGGTGGTTCGAGCCCACCCGGGACAGGTGTTGTGGGGTCTCAGATGTAGCGTAAAAAGTCAAAACTTTTCCACAATACGTGACAACGATTTAATTTCTGAGCTTCCGTGGCTCAATGTTTAGCGCGTTCGGCTGTTAGCCAATAGGTTGGTGGTTCGAGCCCACCCGGGACAGGTGTTGTGGGGTCTCCGATGTAGCGTAAAAAGTCAAAACTTTTCCACAATACGTGACAACGATTTAATTTCTGAGCTTCCGTGGCTCAATGTTTAGCGTGTTCGGCTGTTAACCAATAGGTTGGTGGTTCGGGCCCACCCGGGAGCGGTGTTGTGAGTTCTCAGATGTGACGTAAAATGTCAGAATTTTTCCACAATACCTGACGAATATTTAATATTTGGGCTTCCTTGGCGCAATGGTTAGCGCGTTTGGCTGTTAACAGAAAGTTTGGTGGTTCGAGCACACCCGGGAGCGGTGCTATGAGGTCTCAGATGTTACGTAAAAAGTTAAAGTTTTTCCACAATACCGGACGACCATTTAATTTCAGAGCTTCCGTGGCTCAATGGCTAGCGCTTTCGGCTTTTAACCGAAATTTTGGTTTTTCGAGCCCATCCGGGAGCGTTTTGTGAGGTCTCAGATGTAACGTAAAAAGTCAGAGTTTTTCCACAATACATGACGACCATTTAATATTTAGGCTTCCGTGGCGCAATGGTTAGCGCGTTCAGCTGCTATTCAAAAGACTGGTGGTTTGAGCCCTCCCGGGAGCGGTGTTGTGACGTCTCGAATGTAACGTAAAATGTCAGAGTTTTTCCACAATACCTGACGAACATTTAATTTTTGGGCTTCCGTGGCGCAATAATTAGCGCGTTCAGCTGTTAATCGAAAGGTTGGTGGTTCGAGCCCACCCGGGAGAGGTTTTGTGGGGTCTCAGATGTAGCGTAAAATGTCAAAACTTTTCCACAATACGTAACAACCTTTTAATTTCTGAGCTTCCGTGGCTCAATGCTTAGCGCGTTCGGCTGTTAGCCAATAGGTTGGTGGTTCGAGCCCACCCGGGAGCGGTGTTGTGGGATCTCAAATGTAACGTAGAAAGCCAAAGTTTTTCCACAATACCTGACGACCATTTATATTTTGGGCTTCCTTGGCGCAATGGTTAGCGCGTTCGGCTGTTAACCGAAAGGTTGGTGGTTCGAGCCCAACCGAGAGAGGTGTTGTAGGGTCTCAGATGTAACGTAATAAGTCATAACTTATCCACAATACGTGACAACCATTTAATTTCTGAGCTTCCGTGGCTCAATGGTTAGCGCGTTCGGCTGTTAACCAATAGGTTGGTGGTTCGAGCCCACCCTGGAGCGGTGGTGTGGGATCTCAAATGTAACGTAGAAAGCCAAAGTTTTGCCACAATACCTGACGACCATTAAATTTTTGGGCTTCCTTGGCGCAATGGTTAGCGCGTTCGGCTGTTAACCGAAAGGTTGGTGGTTCGAGCCCAACCGGAATAGGTGTTGTGACGTCTCAGGTGTGACGTAAAAAGCCAAGGTTTTTTCCACAACACCTGACGACCATTTAATTTTTGGGCTTCCGTGGCGCAATGGTTAGCGTGTTCGGCTTTTAACCAATAGGTTGGTGGTTCGAGCCCATCCGGGAGCGGTGTAGTGAGGTCTCAGATGTAACGTAAAATGTCAAGGTTTTTCCACAATACCGGACGACCATTTAAATTTTGGGCTTCCGTGGCGCAATCGTTAGCGCGTTCGGCTGTTAACAGAAAGGTTGGTGGTTCGAGCACACCCGGGAGCGGTGCTATGAGGTCTCAGATGTTACGTAAAAAGTCAAAGTTTTTCCACAATACCGGACGACCATTTAATTTTTGGGCTTCCGTGGCGCAATGGTTAGCGCGTTCAGCTGCTATTCAAAAGACTGGTGGTTTGAGCCCTCCCGGGAGCGGTGTTGTGACGTCTCAGATGTAACATAAAATGTCAGAGTTTTTCCACAATACCTGACGAACATTGAAATTTTGGGCTTCCGTGGCGCAATGGTTAGCGCGTTCAGCTGTTAATCGAAAGGTTGGTGGTTCGAGCCCACCCGGGAGAGGTGTTGTGGGGTCTCAGATGTGGCGTAAAAAGTCAAAACTTTTCCACAATACGTGACAACCATTTAATTTCTGAGCTTCCGTGGCTCAATGGTTAGCGCGTTCGGCTGTTAACTAATAGGTTAGTGGTTCGAGCCCACCCGGGAGCGGCGTTGTGGGATCTCAAATGTAACGTAGAAAGCCAAAGTTTTTCCACAATACCTGACGACCATTTAATTTTTGGGCTTCCGTGGCGCAATGATTAGCGCGTTCAGCTGTTAATCGAACGGTTGAAGGTTCGAGCCCACCCGGGAGAGGTGTTGTGGGGTCTCAGATGTAGCGTAAAAATTCGAAACTTTTCCACAATACGTGACAACCATTTAATTTCTGAGCTTCCGTGGCTCAATGGTTAGCGCTTTCGGCTGATAACCAATTGGTTGGTGGTTCGAGCCCATCCGGGAGCGGTGTTGTGAAGTCTCAGATGTGACGTAAAAAGTCAAGGTTTTTACACAATACCTGACGAGCATTTAATTTTTGGGCTTCCGTGGCGCAATGGTTAGCGCGTTCAGCAGTTAACAAATAGGTTAGTGGTTCGAGCCCACCCGGGAGCGGCGTTGTGGGATCTCAAACGTAACGTAGAAAGCCAAAGTTTTTCCACAATACCTGACGACCATTTAATTTTTGGGCTTCCGTGGCGCAATGGTTAGCGCGTTCGGCTGTTAACCAATAGGTTGGTGGTTCGAGCCCATCCGGGAGCGGTGTTGTGAGGTCTCAGAAGTGACGTAAAAAGTCAAGGTTTTTCCACAATACCTGACGAACATTTAATTCTTGGGCTTCCTTGGCGCAACGGTTAGCGCGTTCGGCTGTTAACCGAAAGGTTGGTGGTTCGAGCCCAACCGGGAGAGGTGTTGTAGGGTCTCAGATGTAACGTAAAAAGTCTTAACTTATCTACAATACCTGACAACCATTTAGTTTCTGAGCTTCCGTGGCTCAAAGGTTAGCGCTTTCGGCTGTTAACCAATAGGTGTGTGGTTCGAGCCCATCCGGGAGCGGTGTTGTGACGTCTCAGATGTTACGTAAAATGTCAGAGTTTTTCCACAATACCTGACGAACATTTATTTTTCGGGCTTCCTTGGCGCAATGGTTAGCGCGTTCGGCTGTTAACCGAAAGGTTGGTGGTTCGAGCCCAACCGGGAGAGGTGTTGTAGGGTCTCAGATGTAACGTAATAAGTCATAACTTATCCACAATACCTGACAACCATTCAATTTCTGAGCTTCCGTGGCTCAATGGTTAGCGCTTTCGGCTGTTAACCAATAGGTTGGTGGTTCGAGCCCACCCGGGAGCGGTGTTGTGAGGTCTCAGATGTGACGTAAAAAGTCAAGGTTTTTACACAATACCTGACGAGCATTTAATTTTTTAACTTCCGTGGCGCAATGGTTAGCGCGTTCAGCTTTTAACCAATAGGGTGGTGGTTCGAGCCCACCCGGGAGCGGTGTTGTGGGATCTCAAATGTAACGTAGAAAGACAAAGTTTTTCCACAATACCTGACGACCATTTATTTTTTGGGCTTCCTTGGCGCAATGGTTAGCGCGTTCGGCTGTTAACCGAAAGGTTGGTGGTTCGAGCCCAACCGAGAGAGGTGTTGTAGGGTCTCAGATGTAACGTAATAAGTCATAACTTATCCACAATACCTGACAACCATTTAATTTCTGAGCTTCCGTGGCTCAATGGTTAGCGCGTTCGGCTGTTAACCAATAGGTTGGTGGTTCGAACCCATCCGGGAGTGGTGTTGTGAGGTGTCAGATGTAACGTAAAATGTCAGAGTTTTTCCACAATACCTGACGAACATTTAATTTTTGGGCTTCCGTGGCGCAATGGTTAGCGCGTTCGGCTGTTAACCAATAGGTGGGTTGTTCGAGCCCATCCGGGAGCAGTGTTGTCAGGTCTCAGATGTGACGCAAAAAGTCAAGGTTTTTACACAATACCTGACGAGCATTTAATTTTTGGGCTTCCGTGGCTCAATGGTTAGCGCGTTCGGCTGTTAACCAATAGGTTGGTGGTTCGAGCCCACCCGGGAGCGGTGGTGTGGGATCTCATATGTAACGTAGAAAGCCAAAGTTTTGCCACAATACCTGACGACCATTAAATTTTTGGGCCTTCTTGGCGCAATTGTTAGTGCGTTCGGCTGTTAACCGAAAGGTTGGTGGTTCGAGCCCAATCGGAAGAGGTGTTGTAGGGTCTCAGATGTAACGTAAAAAGTCATAACTTATCTACAATACCTGACAACCATTTAATTTCTGAGCTTCCGTGGCTCAAAGGTTAGCGCGTTCGGCTGTTAACCAATAGGTGTGTGGTTCGAGCCCATCTGGGAGCGGTGTTGTGACGTCTCAGATGTGACGTAAAAAGTCAAGGTTTTTTCCACAACACCTGACGACCATTTAAATTTTGGGCTTCCGTGGCGCAATGGTTAGCGCGTTCGGCTGTTAACCAATAGGTTGGTGGTTCGAGCCCATCCGGTAGCGGTGTTGTGAGGTCTCAGATGTAACGTAAAATGTCAGAGTTTTTCCACAATACCTGACGAACATTTAATTTTTGGGCTTCCGTGGCGCAATGATTAGCGCGTTCAGCTGTTAATCGAAAGGTTGAAGGTTCGAGCCCACCCGGGAGAGGTGTTGTAGGGTCTCAGATGTAACGTAAAAAGTCTTAACTTATCTACAATACCTGACAACCATTTAGTTTCTGAGCTTCCGTGGCTCAAAGGTTAGCGCGTTCGGCTGTTAACCAATAGGTGTGTGGTTCGAGCCCATCCGGGAGCGGTGTTGTGACGTCTCAGATGTTACGTAAAATGTCAGAGTTTTTCCACAATACCTGACGAACATTTATTTTTCGGGCTTCCTTGGCGCAATGGTTAGCGCGTTCGGCTGTTAACCGAAAGGTTGGTGGTTCGAGCCCAACCGGGAGAGGTGTTGTAGGGTCTCAGATGTAACGTAATAAGTCATAACTTATCCACAATACCTGACAACCATTTAATTTCTGAGCTTCCGTGGCTCAATGGTTAGCGCTTTCGGCTGTTAACCAATAGGTTGGTGGTTCGAGCCCACCCGGGAGCGGTGTTGTGAGGTCTCAGATGTGACGTAAAAAGTCAAGGTTTTTACACAATACCTGACGAGCATTTAATTTTTTAACTTCCGTGGCGCAATGGTTAGCGCGTTCAGCTTTTAACCAATAGGGTGGTGGTTCGAGCCCACCCGGGAGCGGTGTGTTGGGATCTCAAATGTAACGTAGAAAGACAAAGTTTTTCCACAATACCTGACGACCATTTATTTTTTGGGCTTCCTTGGCGCAATGGTTAGCGCGTTCAGCTGTTAACCGAAAGGTTGGTGGTTCGAGCCCAACCGAGAGAGGTGTTGTAGGGTCTCAGATGTAACGTAATAAGTCATAACTTATCCACAATACCTGACAACCATTTAATTTCTGAGCTTCCGTGGCTCAATGGTTAGCGCGTTCGGCTCTTAACCAATAGGTTGGTGGTTCGAGCCCATCCGGGAGTGGTGTTGTGAGGTCTCAGATGTAACGTAAAATGTCAGAGTTTTTCCACAATACCTGACGAACATTTAATTTTTGGGTTTTCCGTGGCGCAATGGTTAGCGCGTTCGGCTGTTAACCAATAGGTTGGTGGTTCGAGCCCATCCGGTAGCGGTGTTGTGAGGTCTCAGATGTAATGTAAAATGTCAGAGTTTTTCCACAATACCTGACGAGCATTTAATTTTTGGGCTTCCGTGGCTCAATGGTTAGCGCGTTCGGCTGTTAACCAATAGGTTGGTGGTTCGAGCCCACCCGGGAGCGGTGGTGTGGGATCTCATATGTAACGTAGAAAGCCAAAGTTTTGCCACAATACCTGACGACCATTAAATTTTTGGGCCTTCTTGGCGCAATTGTTAGTGCGTCCGGCTGTTAACCGAAAGGTTGGTGGTTCGAGCCCAACCGGAAGAGGTGTTGTAGGGTCTCAGATGTAACGTGAAAAGTCATAACTTATCTACAATACCTGACAACCATTTAACTTCTGAGCTTCCGTGGCTCAAAGGTTAGCGCGTTCGGCTGTTAACCAATAGGTGTGTGGTTCGAGCCCATCCGGGAGCGGTGTTGTGACGTCTCAGATGTGACGTAAAAAGTCAAAGTTTTTTCCACAACACCTGACGACCATTTAAATTTTGGGCTTCCGTGGCGCAATGGTTAGCGCGTTCGGCTGTTAACCAATAGGTTGGTGGTTCGAGCCCATCCGGTAGCGGTGTTGTGAGGTCTCAGATGTAACGTAAAATGTCAGAGTTTTTCCACAATACCTGACGAACATTTAATTTTTGGGCTTCCGTGGCGCAATGATTAGCGCGTTCAGCTGTTAATCGAAAGGTTGAAGGTTCGAGCCCATCCGGGAGCGGTGTTGTGACGTCTCAGATGTGACGTAAAAGTCAAGGTTTTTTCCACAACACCTGACGACCATTTAAATTCTGAGCTTCCGTGGCTCAATGGTTAGCGAATTCGGCTGTTAACAAATAGGTTGGTGGTTCGAGCCCACCCGGGAGCGGTGTTTTGGGATCTCAAATGTAACGTTGAAAGCCAAAATTTTTCCACAATACCTGACGACCATTTAATTTTTGGGCTTCCGTGGCGCAATGGTCAGCGCGTTCGGCTGTTAACCAATAGGTGTGTGGTTCGAGCCCATCCGGGAGCGGTGTTGTGACGTCTCAGATGTGACGTAAAAAGTCAAGGTTTTTTCCACAACACCTGACGACCATTTAAATTTTGGGCTTCCGTGGCGCAATGGTTAGCGCGTTCGGCTGTTAACCAATAGGTTGGTGGTTCGAGCCCATCCGGTAGCGGTGTTGTGAGGTCTCAGATGTAACGTAAAATGTCAGAGTTTTTCCACAATACCTGACGAACATTTAATTTTTGGGCCTCCGTGGCGCAATGATTAGCGCGTTCAGCTGTTAATCGAAAGGTTGAAGGTTCGAGCCCACCCGGGAGAGGTGTTGTAGGGTCTCAGATGTAACGTAAAAAGTCTTAACTTATCTACAATACCTGACAACCATTTAATTTCTGAGCTTCCGTGGCTCAAAGGTTAGCGCGTTCGGCTTTTAACCAATAGGTGTGTGGTTCGAGCCCATCCGGGAGCGGTGTTGTGACGTCTCAGATGTGACGTAAAAGTCAAGGTTTTTTCCACAACACCTGACGACCATTTAAATTCTGAGCTTCCGTGGCTCAATGGTTAGCGAATTCGGCTGTTAACAAATAGGTTGGTGGTTCGAGCCCACCCGGGAGCGGTGTTTTGGGATCTCAAATGTAACGTTGAAAGCCAAAATTTTTCCACAATACCTGACGACCATTTAATTTTTGGGCTTCCGTGGCGCAATGGTCAGCGCGTTCAGCTGTTAACCGAAAGGTTGGTGGTTCGAGCCCATCCGGGAGCGGTGTTGTGATGTCTCAGATGTAACGTAAAATGTCAGAGTTTTTCCACAATACCTGACGAACATTTAATTTTTGGGCTTCCGTGGCGCAATTATTAGCGCGTTCAACTGTTAATCGAAAGGCTGGTGGTTCAAGCGCACCCGGAAGAGGTGTTGTGGGGTCTCAGATGTAGCGTAAAAAGTCAAAACTTATCCACAATACGTGACAACCATTTAATTTCTGAGCTTCCGTGGCTCAATGGTTAGCGCGTTCGGCTGTTAACCAATAGGTTGGTGGTTCGAGCCCACCCGGGAGCGGTGGTGTGGGATCTCAAATGTAACGTAGAAAGCCAAAGTTTTGCCACAATACCTGACGACCATTAAATTTTTGGGCTTCCTTGGCGCAATGGTTAGCGCGTTCGGCTGTTAACCGAAAGGTTGGTGGTTCGAGCCCACCCGGGAGAGGTGTTGTGGGGTCTCAGATGTAGCGTAAAAAGTCAAAACTTTTCCACAATACGTGACAACCATTTAATTTCTGAGCTTCCGTGGCTCAATGGTTAGCGCGTTCGGCTGTTAACCAATAGGTTGGTGGTTCGAGCCCATCCGGGAGCGGTGTTGTGAGGTCTCAGATGTGAAGTAAAAAGTCAAAGTTTTACCTCAATACCTGACGACCATTTAATATTTGGCCTCCGTTGCGCAATGGTTAGCGCGTTCGGCTGTTAACCGAAAGGTTGGTGGTTCGAGCCCACCCGGGAGCGGTGTTGTGGGATCTCTAATGTAACGTAAAAAGCCAAAGTTTTTCCACAATACCTGACGACCATTTTTTTTTTGGGCGTCCGTGGCGCAATGGTTAGCGCGTTCGGCTGTTAACCGAAAGGTTGGTGGTTCGAGCCCATCCGGGAGCGGTGTTGTGACGTCTCAGATGTGACGTAAAAAGTCAAGGTTTTTACATAATACCTGACGAGCATTTAACTTTTGGGCTTCCGTGGCGCAATGGTTAGCGCGCTCGGCTGTTAATCGAAAGGTTGGTGGTTCGAGCCCACCCGGGAGCGGTGTTGTGGGATCTCAAATGTAACGTAGAAAACCAAAGTTTTTCCACAATACCTGACTACCATTTAATTTTTGGGCTTCCTTGGCGCAATGGTTAGCGCGTTCGGCTGTTAACCGAAAGGATGGTGGTTCGAGCCCACCTGGGAGAAGTGTTGTAGGGTCTCAGATGTAACGTAAAAAGTCATAACTTATCCACAAAACCTAACAACCATTTAATTTTTGAGCTTCTGTGGCTCAATGGTTAGCGCGTTCGGCTGTTAACCAATTGGTTGGTGGTTCGAGCCTATCCGGGAGAAGTTTTGTGACGTCTCAGATGTAACGTAAAATGTCAGAGTTTTTCCACAATACCTGACGAACATTTAATTTTTGGGCTTGCGTGGCGCAATGGTTAGCGCGGTCAGCTGTTAATCGAAAGGTTGGTGGTTCGAGCCCACCCGGGAGAGGTGTTGTTGGGTCTCATATGTAGCGTAAAAAGACAAAACTTTTCCACAATACGTGACAACCATTTATTTTCTGAGCTTTCGTGGCTCAATGGTTAGCGCGTTCGGCTGTTAACCAATAGGTTGGTGGTTCGAGCCCACCCGGGAGCGGTGTTTTTGGATCTCAAATGTAACATAAATAGCCAAAGTTTTTCCACAATACCTGACGACCATTTAATTTTTGGGCGTCCGTGGCGAATGGTTAGCGGGTTCGGCTGTTAACCGAAAGGTTGGTGGTTCGAGCCCTCCCGGGAGCGGTGTTGTGACGTCTCAGATGTAACGTAAAATGTCAGAGTTTTTCCACAATACCTGACGAGCATTTAATATTTGGGCTTCCGTGGCGCAATGGTTAGCGCGTTCAGCTGTTAATCGAAAGGTTGGTGGTTCGACCCCACCCGGAAGAGGTGTTGTGGGGTCTCAGATGTAGCGTAAAAAGTCAAAACTTTTCCACAATACGTGACAACCATTTAATTTCTGAGCTTCCGTGGCTCAATGGTTAGCGCGTTCGGCGTTTAATCGAAAGGTTGGTGGTTCGAGCCCATCCGGGAGCGGTGTTGTGAGGTCTCGGATGTGAAGTAACAAGTTGGGAAAACCAAAATATTACCTCTCCGTGTCAAGAAGATTATATAAACTTAAGTATCCAATGAAAACGTTATTATGTTTCTGAGTTGGGGTTTCCCATTTTTGTTGTTGTTTTGAAAAATATATCGCAATGCACGGGCCTTGATAGATATAGGAGGCAATGAATGAAATATATCACAATGCACGGGCCTTGATAGATATAGGAGGCAATGAAGGAAATATATCGCATGCACGGGCCTTGGTAGATATAGGAGGCAATGATAATCTCTCTCTTTACACGAGAGGTTTATCTTTAATATTTAAATAAATATAATTATTTTTAATTATTTTAATCTTCAATAATTAACATTAATAATAGTTAAATCGTTTAAAATAAAGTTATACCTATTATCTTCTCAAACTTTGCTAATATTGACGTTTAAAGTGAAGGGTACCCCTCTTGCCCGCTTTTTTCAAATTTGGGGTATATATACGATTCGTTTCCATTATAATAGTAAGGAAAAAGCGCAATTGCGAAAACCTTTGGTGGCGATCCCACCTTAGGGAGGCTAGACGTTTCTCGTAACCCTAGCTGATCGCCGCGTATATCCTAAAACCAAACGATGATAATGGAGTAGAAGCCAATGATACAGATTGGTGTCTATGTGGAATAGACGGAAGACCAGTGGATGGTGGTGTTAGAAGCCAGTGTAAGTGCAGACTGGTGTCAATGTGGGATTGACAAAAAACAGAAGATGGTGGTGATTAGAAGCCAGTAAGAACAGACTGGTGTCCGTGTGGGATGGACAAAGACCAGAAGATGGTGGTGTGAGAACTCAAGTAGAGGAGCCATTTCCGTGACTGAGAAAGCAGTTCGGAAATGGCGATCACGTTTGCTCCGATACGCAAACTGCGAACGCGGTCACGTGGGTGTAACAACGGACAGACAGACAGACAGACAGACACACAGACAGACACACAGACACACACACAGACAGACACACACACAGACACGGCCGTTACAGAACCTCTCCGGACTACGTCACACGGAGAGGTAAAAAGTCAAAGTTTTACCTCAATACCTGACGAAAATTTAATTTTTGGGCTTCAGTGGCGCAATGGTCAGCGCATTCAGCTGTTAACCGAAAGGTTGGTGGTTCGAGCCCTCCCAGGAGCGGTGTTGTGTCGTCTCAGATATAACGTAAAATGTCAGAGTTTTTCCACAATACCTGACGATTATTTAATTTTTGGGCGTCCGTGGCGAATGGTTAGCGCGTTCGGCTGTTAACCGAAAGGTTGGTGGTTCGAGCCCTCCCGGGAGCGGTGTTGTGACGTCTCAGATGTAACGTAAAATGTCAGAGTTTTTCCACAATACCTGACGAGCATTTAATATTTGGGCTTCCGTGGCGCAATGGTTAGCGCGTTCAGCTGTTAATCGAAAGGTTGGTGGTTCGAGCCCACCCGGGAGAGGTGTTGTGAGGTCTCAGATGTAGCGTGAAAAGTCAAACTTTTTCCATAATACGTGATAACCATTTATTTTCTGATCTTTCGTGGCTCAATGGTTAGTGCGTTCGGCTGTTAACCAATAGCTTGGTGTTTCGAGCCCACCCGGGAGCGGTGTTTTTGGATCTCAAATGTAACGTAAATAGCCAAAGTTTTTCCGCAATACCTGACGACCATTTTTTTTGGGCGTCCGTGGCGCAATGGTTAGCGCGTTCGGCTGTTAACCGAAAGGTTGGTGGTTCGAGCCCATCCGGGAGCGGTGTTGTGAGGCCTCAGGTGTGAAGTAAAAAGTCAAAGTTTTACCTCAATACCTGACGAGCATTTAATTTTTGGGCTTCCGTGGCGCAATGGTTAGCGCGTTCAGCTTTTAATCGAAAGGTTGGTGGTTCGAGCCCACCCGGAAGAGGTGTTGTGGGGTCTCAGATGTAGCGTAAAAAGTCAAAACTTTTCCACCATACTAAAAACATTGAGCTACGACAAACAGTAGTCGAGTAATTAAGCTAATCGTAAACAAACAAACCCCTCCATAGGAAATGCATTAGACTATACTTTGCAGGCCCATAACTCTGTGTCTACTAGAGATACGGGGATGTCCTTAGGATATGTTATAGTCCAAACTGTCCCCCATCTAACCATACTAAAAACTTTGGGCTACGACAAACAGGGGCCGAGTACTTAAGCAAAACGTAACGAAACAAACCCCCTCCATAGGAAATGCATTAGACTATACTTTGGAGGCTCTTAACTCTGTTTCTACTGGATATACGGGGAAGTCCTTTGAGTATGTTATAGTCCAATTTGTCCCCCATCTAACCATACTAAAAATTTTGAGCTACGACAAACAGGGGCCGAGTAATTAAGCTAAACGTAAACAAACAACCCGTCCATAGGAAATGCATTAGACTATATTTTGCAGGCCCATAACTCTGTGTCTACTAAAGATACGGGGATGTCCTTAGGATATGCTATAGTCCAAATTGTCCCCCATCTAACCATACTAAAAACATTGAGCTACGACAAACAAGGGCCGAGATATTAAGCAAAATGTTCGTCAACTTTGGTATCGTCTCACTTATTTTTATTATGTTACTTATGATTTTTGCACTAAACTTTGGAGGCTCATAACTCTTGTTCTACAAGAGATACTGGGATCTCCTTTGGATATGTTATAGTACTCATTGCTCCCCATACAAGGATACTTTAAACTTGAGGCTACCTCAATATCGTCGTCAACTTATTTTTTGTCTCACTTATTGTTAGAAGGTTACTTTTGATTTTTGAAAATAAACTTCGCAGGCTCGTAACTCTGGTTCTACCAGAGATACGGGGATGTAAATAATGTGACCTTGACACAAATGTTCGGATACTTATAAAGGTCTTTGCATGTTCCAAGCAAAAAAAAACTTCGCGGTTTCGAACCTGTGGCCTTCCGGGAGTGAGGCGGATGCGATAACCGCTACACTAAAGATATGTTATTATTTTTAATCGAAAGAACAGGGTCAAGTAATTAAGCAATACGTGAACAAACAAACGCCTCCATAGGAAATGCATTAGACTATGCTTTGCAGGCCCATAACTCTGTGTCTACTAGAGATACCGGAATGTCCTTAGGATATGTTATAGTCCAATTTGTCCTTCATCTAACCATACTGAAAACATTGAGCTACGACAAACAGGGGCCGAGATATTAAGCAAAATGTTCGTCAACTTTGGTATCGTCTCACTTATTTTTATTATGTTACTTATGATTTTTGCACTAAACTTTGGAGGCTCATAACTCTTGTTCTACAAGAGATACTGGGATCTCCTTTGCATATGTTATAGTACTCTTTGCTCCCCATACAAGGATACTTTAAACTTGAGGCTACCTCAATATCGTCGTCTACGTTACATTTGAGACCCCACAACACCTCTCCCGGGTGGGCTCGAACCACCAACCTTTCGATTAACAGCCGAACGCGCTAACCATTGAGCCACGGAAGCTGAGAAATTAAATGGTTGTCACGTATTTTGGAAAAGTTTTGACTTTTTACGCTACATCTGAGACCACACAATACCTCTTCCGGGCGGGCTCGAACCACCAACCTTTCGATTAACAGCTGAACGCGCTAACCATTGCGCCACGGAAGCCCCAAAGTTAAATGTTCTTCAGGTGTTTTGGAAAAACTCTGACATTTTACGTTACATCTGAGACGTCACAACACCGCTCCCGGGAGGGCTCGAACCACCAACCTTTCGGTTAACAGCTGAACGCGCTGACCATTGCGCCACTGAAGCTCAGAAATTAAATGGTTGTCACGTATTGTGGAAAAGTTTTGACTTTTTACGCTACATCTGAGACCCCACAAAACCTCTCTCGTTTGGGCTCGAACCACCAACCTTTCGGTTAACAGCTGAACGCGCTGACCATTGCGCCACTGAAGCCCAAAAATTAAATGTTCGTCAGGTATTGTGGAAAAACTCTGACATTTTACGTTACATCTGAGACGTCACAACACTTCTCCCGGATGGGCTCGAACCACCAACCTATTGGTTAATAGCCGAACGCGCTAACCATTGCGCCACTGAAGCCCAAAAATTAAATTTTTGTCAGGTATTGAGGTAAAACTTTGACTTTTTACTTCACATCTGAGGCCTCACAACACCGCTCCCGGATGGGCTCGAACCACCAACCTTTCGGTTAACAGCCGAACGCGCTAACCATTGCGCCACGGAAGCCCAAAAATTAAACGGTCGTCAGGTATTGTGGAAAAACTTTGGCTTTCTACGTTACATTTGAGATCACACAACACCGCTCCCGGGTGGGCTCGAACCACCAACCTATTGGTTAACAGCTGAACGCGCTAGCCATTGAGCCACGGAAGCTCAGAAATTAAACGGTTGTCAGGTATTGTGGAAAAACTTTGGCTTTCTACGTTACATTTGAGACCCCACAACACCTCTCCCGGGTGGGCTCGAACCACCAACCTTTCGATTAACAGCTGAACGCGCTAACCATTGCGCCACGGAAGCCCAAAAATTAGATGCTCGTCAGATATTGTGTAAAAACCTTGACTTTTTACGTCACATCTAAGACCTCACAACACCGCTCCCGGATGGGCTCGAACCACCAACCTATTGGTTAACAGCCGAACGCGCTAACCATTGCGCCACGGACGCCCAATAATTAAATGGTTGTCAGGTATTGTTGAAAAGTTACGACTTTTCACGCTACTTCTGAGACCCCATAAATCCTCTCTCGTTTGGGCTCGAACCACCAACCTTTTGGTTAACAGCCGAACGCGCTAACCATTGCGCCACGGAAGCTCAGAAATTAAACGGTTGTCAGGTATTGTGGAAAAACCTTGACTTTTTACGTCACATCTAAGACCTCACAACACCGCTCCCGGATGGGCTCGAACCACCAACCTATTGGTTAACAGCCGAACGCGCTAACCATTGCGCCACGGACGCCCAATAATTAAATGGTTGTCAGGTATTGTTGAAAAGTTACTTTTCACGCTACTTCTGAGACCCCACAAATCCTCTCTCGTTTGTGCTCGAACCACCAACCTTTCGGTTAACAGCTAAACGCGCTAACCATTGCGCCACTGAGGCCCAAAAATTAAATGGTCGTCAGGTATTGTGGAAAAACTTTGGCTATTTACGTTACATTTGAGATCCCAAAACACCGCTCCCGGGTGGGCTCGAACCACCAACCTATTGGTTAACAGCCGAACGCGCTAACCATTGAGCCACGGAAGCTCAGAAAATAAATGGTTATCACGTATTATGGAAAAAGTTTGACTTTTCACGCTACATCTGAGACCTCACAATACCGCTCCCGGATGGGCTCGAACCATTCGATTGACAGCCGAACGCGCTAACCATTGAGCCACGGAAGCTCAGAAATTAAATGGTTGTCACGTATTGTGGAAAAGTTTTGACTTTTTACGATACATCTGAGACCACACAATACCTCTTCCGGGCGGGCTCGAACCACCAACCTTTCGATTAACAGCTGAACGCGCTAACCATTGCGCCACGGAAGCCCAAAAGTTAAATGTTCGTCAGGTGTTTTGGAAAAACTCTGACATTTTACGTTACATCTGAGACGTCACAACACCGCTCCCGGGAGGGCTCGAACCACCAACCTTTCGGTTAACAGCTGAACGCGCTGACCATTGCGCCACTGTAGCCCAAAAATTAAATTTTCGTCAGGTATTGAGGTAAAACCTTGACTTTTTACTTACCTTCTGAGACCTCACAACACCGCTCCCGGATGGGCTCGAACCACCAACCTTTCGGTTAACAGCCGAACGCGCTAACCATTCGCCACTGAGGCCCAAAAATTAAATGGTCGTCAGGTATTGTGGAAAAACTTTGGCTTTCTACGTTACATTTGAGATCACACAACACCGCTCCCGGATGGGCTCGAACCACCAACCTATTGGTTAACAGCCGAACGCGCTAACCATTGCGCCACGGAAGCTCAGAAATTAAACGGTTGTCAGGTATTGTGGAAAAACCTTGTCTTTTTACGTCACATCTAAGACCTCACAACACCGCTCCCGGATGGGCTCGAACCACCAACCTATTGGTTAACAGCCGAACGCGCTAACCATTGCGCCACGGACGCCCAATAATTAAATGGTTGTCAGGTATTGTTGAAAAGTTACTTTTCACGCTACTTCTGAGACCCCACAAATCCTCTCTCGTTTGTGCTCGAACCACCAACCTTTCGGTTAACAGCTAAACGCGCTAACCATTGCGCCACTGAGGCCCAAAAATTAAATGGTCGTCAGGTATTGTGGAAAAACTTTGGCTATTTACGTTACATTTGAGATCCCAAAACACCGCTCCCGGGTGGGCTCGAACCACCAACCTATTGGTTAACAGCCGAACGCGCTAACCATTGAGCCACGGAAGCTCAGAAAATAAATGGTTATCACGTATTATGGAAAAAGTTTGACTTTTCACGCTACATCTGAGACCTCACAATACCGCTCCCGGATGGGCTCGAACCACCAACCTTTCGATTAACAGCCGAACGCGCTAACCATTGAGCCACGGAAGCTCAGAAATTAAATGGTTGTCACGTATTGTGGAAAAGTTTTGACTTTTTACGCTACATCTGAGACCACACAATACCTCTTCCGGGCGGGCTCGAACCACCAACCTTTCGATTAACAGCTGAACGCGCTAACCATTGCGCCACGGAAGCCCAAAAGTTAAATGTTCGTCAGGTGTTTTGGAAAAACTCTGACATTTTACGTTACATCTGAGACGTCACAACACCGCTCCCGGGAGGGCTCGAACCACCAACCTTTCGGTTAACAGCTGAACGCGCTGACCATTGCGCCACTGTAGCCCAAAAATTAAATTTTCGTCAGGTATTGAGGTAAAACCTTGACTTTTTACTTACCATCTGAGACCTCACAACACCGCTCCCGGATGGGCTCGAACCACCAACCTTTCGGTTAACAGCTAAACGCGCTAACCATTGCGCCAAGGAAGCCCAAAAATGAAATGGTCGTCAGGTATTGTGGAAAAACTTTGGCTATTTACGTTACATTTGAGATCCCAAAACACCGCTCCCGGGTGGGCTCGAACCACCAACCTATTGCTTAACAGCCGAACGCGCTAACCATTGAGCCACGGAAGCTCAGAAAATAAATGGTTATCACGTATTATGGAAAAAGTTTGACTTTTCACGCTACATCTGAGACCTCACAACACCGCTCCCGGATGGGCTCGAACCACCAACCTTTCGATTAACAGCCGAACGCGCTAACATTGAGCCACGGAAGCCCAAATATTAAATGTTCGTCAGGACAATAAATAAAAATGTACCTCGATTTTTAATAACATTTTCAAAATCGACGTTTCACGGCCAAAGAAGCATATTTTGAGTATTTCTTCACTATTTTCAAATATAACCACTGAAACCATTATTTTTAAACTTTTTGCTTTAATTCAAGCAATGTAACGATATTCATTCAAAAAACTGTTAAAATTCAATTTTCAATAAGAAATCGTATTCACGGATTTTGTGTCTTGAAGAAGAAAAACCTGCGATTTTTTCGGTACTTTTTTGAATGCATTTTTTTCTGGAGAAATTTTTGACCGAATTCAGCTTAATTCCCTATAAAACACGAATTAAAAGTGAGTTCATCTCCAGAAAAAAAAAATTTCTCCAGAAAAAAAAGCATTCAAAAAAGTACCGAAAAAATCGCAGGTTTTTCTTCTTCAAGACACAAAATCCGTGAATACGATTTCTTATGAAAATTGAATTTTAACAGTTTTTTGAATGAATATCGTTACATTGCTTGAATTAAAGCAAAAAGTATAAAAATAATGGTTTCAGTGGTTATATTTGAAAATAGTGAAGAAATACTCAAAATATGCTTCTTTGGCCGTGAAACGTCGATTTTGAAAATGTTATTAAAAATCGAGGTACATTTTTATTTATTGTTCAATCGAGATGAAATCACTTTTATTGAGTGTTTTATAGGGAATTAAGCTGAATTCGGTCAAAACTTTTTTCTCCAGAAAAAAATGCATTCAAAAAAGTACCGAAAAAATCGCATGTTTTTCTTCTTCAAGACACAAAATCCGTGACAACGATTTCTTATTGAAAAATTTAATTTTAACAGTTTTTTGATTGAATATCGTTACATTTGCTTGAATTAAAGCAAAAAGTATAAAAATAATGGTTTCAGTGAACATATTTGAAAATAGTGAAGAAATACTCAAAGTATGCTTCTTTGGCCGTGAAACGTCGATTTTGAAAATGTTATTAAAAATCGAGGTAAATTTTTAATTATTGTTAAATCGAGATGAAATCACTTTCAATGAGTGTTTTATAGAGAATTAAGCTGAATTCGGTCAAAAATTTCTCCAGAAAAAAATGCATTCAAAAGTGTAAGCAAAAAATCGCATGTTTTTCTTCTTCAAGATACAAAATCCGTGACAACGATTTCTTATTGAAAAATTGAATTTTAACAGTTTTTTGAATGAATATCGTTACATTTGCTTGAATTAAAGCAAAAAGTATAAAAATAATGGTTTCAGTGGTTATATTTGAAAATAGTGAAGAAATACTCAAAATATGCTTCTTTGGCCGTGAAACGTCGATTTTGAAAATGTTATTAAAAATCGAGGTACATTTTTATTTATTGTTCAATCGAGATGAAATCACTTTTAATGAGTGTTTTATAGGGAATTAAGCTCAATTCGGTCAAAAATTTCTCCTGAAAAAAATGCATTCAAAAAAGTACCGAAAAAATCGCATGTTTTTTTTCTTCAAGATACAAAATCCGTGACAACGATTTCTTATTTAAAATTGAATTTTAACAGTTTGTTGAATGAATATCGTTACATTTGCTTGAATTAAAGCAAAAAGTATAAAAATAATGGTTTCAGTGGTTATTTTTGAAAATAGTGAAGAAATACTCAAAATATGCTTCTTTGGCCGTGAAACGTCGATTTTGAAAATGTTATTAAAAATCGAGGTACATTTTTATTTATTGTTCAATCGAGATGAAATCACTTTTAATGAGTGTTTTATAGGGAATTAAGCTGAATTCGGTCAAAAATTTCTCCAGAAAAAAATTCATTCAAAAAAGTACCGAAAAAATCGCAGGTTTTTCTTCTTCAAGACACAAAATCCTTGAATACGATTTCTTACTGAAAATTGAATTTTAACAGTTTTTTGAATGAATATCGTTACATTGCTTGAATTAAAGCAAAAAGTATAAAAATAATGGTTTCAGTGAACATATTTGAAAATTGTGAAAAAATACTCAAAGTATGCTTCTTTGGCCGTGAAACGTCGATTTTGAAAATGTTATTAAAAATCGAGGTAAATTTTTAATTATTGTTCAATCGAGATGAAATCACTTTCAAAGAGTGTTTTATAGGGAATTAAGCTGAATTCGGTCAAACATTTCTCCAAAAAAAAATGCATTCAAAAGTGTACCGAAAAAATCGCATGTTTTTTTTCTTCAAGATACAATATCCGTGACAACGATTTCTTATTTAAAATTGAATTTTAACAGTTTGTTGAATGAATATCGTTACATTTGCTTGAATTAACGCAAAAATTACAAAAATAATGGTTTCAGTGGTTATATTTGAAAACAGTGAACAAATACTCAAAATGTTTTTCTTAGGCCGAGTTACGTCGATTTTGAAAATGTTATTAAAAATCGAGGTACATTTTTATTTATTGTTCAATCGAGATGAAATCACTTTTAATGACTGTTTTATAGGGAATTAAGCTGAATTCGGTCAAAAATTTCTCCTGAAAAAAATGTTAATTATGAGCCTCCAAAGTTTAGTGCAAAAATCATAAGTAACATAATAAAAATAAGTGAGACGATACCAAAAATGACGAACATTTTGCTTAATATCTTGGCCCTTGTTTGTCGTAGCTCAATATTTTTAGTATGGTTAGATGGGGGACAATTTGGACTATAGCATATCCTAAGGACATCCCCTTATCTTTAGTAGACACAGAGTTATGGGCCTGCAAAGTATAGTCTAATGCATTTCCTATGTAGGGGTTTGTTTGTTTACGATTAGCTTAATTACTCGACTACTGTTTGTCGTAGCTCAATGTTTTTAGTATGGTTAGATGGGGGACAAATTGGACTATAACATACTCAAAGGACATCCCCGTATCTCCAGTCGAAACAGAGTTACGAGCCTGCAAAGTATAGTCTAATGCATTTTCTATGGAGGGGTTTGTTTGTTCACGTATTGCTTAATTACTTGACCCTGTTCTTTCGATTAAAAATAATAACATATCTTTAGTGTAGCGGTTATCGCATCCGCCTCACTCCCGGAAGGCCACAAGTTCGAAACCGCGAAGTTTTTTTTATTGGAACATGCAAATTTCTTTATAATTATCCGAACATTTGTGTCAAGGTCACATTATTTACATCCCCGTATCTCTAGTAGAACCAGAGTTACGAGCCTCCAAAATTTAGTCTAATGTATTTCCTATGAAGGGGTTTGTTTGTTTACGATTAGCTTAATTACTCGACTACTGTTTGTCGTAGCTCAATGTTTTTAGTATGGTTAGATGGGGGACAAATTGGACTATAACATACTCAAAGGACATCCCCGTATCTCCAGTCGAAACAGAGTTACGAGCCTGCAAAGTATAGTCTAATGCATTTTCTATGGAGGGGTTTGTTTGTTCACGTATTGCTTAATTACTTGACCCTGTTCTTTCGATTAAAAATAATAACATATCTTTAGTGTAGCGGTTATCGCATCCGCCTCACTCCCGGAAGGCCACAAGTTCGAAACCGCGAAGTTTTTTTTATTGGAACATGCAAATTTCTTTATAATTATCCGAACATTTGTGTCAAGGTCACATTATTTACATCCCCGTATCTCTAGTAGAACCAGAGTTACGAGCCTCCAAAATTTAGTCTAATGTATTTCCTATGAAGGGGTTTGTTTGTTTACGATTAGCTTAATTACTCGACTACTGTTTGTCGTAGCCCTAATTCTTAGTATGGCTAGATGGGGGACAAATTGGTCTATAACATATCCTAAGGACATCCCGGTATCTCTAGTAGACACAGAGTTATGGGCCTGCAAAGCATAGTCTAATGCATTTCCTATGGAGGGGTTTGTTTGTTCACGTATTGCTTAATTACTTGACCCTGTTCTTTCGATTAAAAATAATAACATATCTTTAGTGTAGCGGTTATCGCATCCGCGTCACTCCCGGAAGGCCACAGGTTCGAAACCGCGAAGTTTTTTTTTAAAATTATCCGAACATTTGTGTCAAGGTCACATTATTTACATCCCCGTATCTCTGGTAGAACCAGAGTTACCAGCCTCCAGAATTTAGTCTTATGTATTTCCTATTGAGGGGTTTGTTTGTTTACGATTAGCTTAATTACTCGACTACTGTTTGTCGAAGCCCTAATTCTTAGTATGGCTAGATGGGGGACAAATTGGTCTATAACATACTCAAAGGACATCCCCGTATCTCCAGTAGAAACAGAGTTACGAGCCTGCAAAGTTTATTTTCAAAAATCAAAAGTAACCTTCTAACAATAAGTGAGACAAAAAGTAAGTTGACGACGATATTGAGGTAGCTTCAAGTTTAAAGTATCCTTGTATGGGGAGCAAAGAGTACTATAACATATGCAAAGGAGATCCCAGTATCTCTTGTAGAACAAGAGTTATGAGCCTCCAAAGTTTAGTGCAAAAATCATAAGTAACATAATAAAAATAAGTGAGACGATACCAAAGTTGACGAACATTTTGCTTAATATCTCGGCCCCTGTTTGTCGTAGCTCAATGTTTTCAGTATGGTTAGATGAAGGACAAATTGGACTATAACATATCCTAAGGACATCCCGGTATCTCTAGTAGACACAGAGTTATGGGCCTGCAAAGCATAGTCTAATGCATTTCCTATGGAGGCGTTTGTTTGTTCACGTATTGCTTAATTACTTGACCCTGTTCTTTCGATTAAAAATAATAACATATCTTTAGTGTAGCGGTTATCGCATCCGCCTCACTCCCGGAAGGCCACAGGTTCGAAACCGCGAAGTTTTTTTTTTGCTTGGAACATGCAAAGACCTTTATAATTATCCGAACATTTGTGTCAAGGTCACATTATTTACATCCCCGTATCTCTGGTAGAACCATAGTTACGAGCCTCCAGAATTTAGTCTAATGTATTTCCTATGGAGGGGTTTGTTTGTATACGATTAGCTTAATTACTCGACTACTGTTTGTCGTAGCCCTAATTCTTAGTATGGCTAGATGGGGGACAAATTGGTCTATAACATACTCAAAGGACATCTCCTTATCTCCAGTAGAAACAGAGTTACGAGCCTGCAAAGTTTATTTTCAAAAATCAAAAGTAACCTTCTAACAATAAGTGAGACAAAAAGTAAGTTGACGACGATATTGAGGTAGCTTCAAGTTTAAAGTATCCTTGTATGGGGAGCAAAGAGTACTATAACATATGCAAAGGAGATCCCAGTATCTCTTGTAGAACAAGAGTTATGAGCCTCCAAAGTTTAGTGCAAAAATCATAAGTAACATAATAAAAATAAGTGAGACGATACCAAAGTTGACGAACATTTTGCTTAATATCTCGGCCCTTGTTTGTTGTAGCTCAATGTTTTTAGTATGGTTAGATGGGGGACAATTTGGACTATAGCATATCCTAAGGACATCCCCGTATCTTTAGTAGACACAGAATTATGGGCCTGCAAAATATAGTCTCATGCATTTCCTATGGACGGGTTGTTTGTTTACGTTTAGCTTAATTACTCGGCCCCTGTTTGTCGTAGCTCAAAATTTTTAGTATGGTTAGATGGGGGACAAATTAGACTATAACATACTCAAAGGACTTCCCCGTATCTCCAGTAGAAACAGAGTTAAGAGCCTCCAAAATATGGTCTAATGCATTTCCTATGGAGGGGGTTTGTTTCGTTACGTTTTGCTTAAGTACTCGGCCCCTGTTTGTCGTAGCCCAAAGTTTTTAGTATGGTTAGATGAAGGACAAATTGGACTATAACATATCCTAAGGACATCCCGGTATCTCTAGTAGACACAGAGTTATGGGCCTGCAAAGCATAGTCTAATGCATTTCCTATGGAGGCGTTTGTTTGTTCACGTATTGCTTAATTACTTGACCCTGTTCTTTCGATTAAAAATAATAACATATCTTTAGTGTAGCGGTTATCGCATCCGCCTCACTCCCGGAAGGCCACAGGTTCGAAACCGCGAAGTTTTTTTTTGCTTGGAACATGCAAAGACCTTTATAATTATCCGAACATTTGTGTCAAGGTCACATTATTTACAACCCCGTATCTCTGGTAGAACCAGAGTTACGAGCCTGCAAAGTTTATTTTCAAAAATCAAAAGTAACCTTCTAACAATAAGTGAGACAAAAAATAAGTTGACGACGATATTGAGGTAGCCTCAGGTTTAAAGTATCCTTGTATGGGGAGCAAAGAGTACTATAACATATCCAAAGGAGATCCCAGTATCTCTTGTAGAACAAGAGTTATGAGCCTCCAAAGTTTAGTGCAAAAATCATAAGTAACATAATAAAAATAAGTGAGACGATACCAAAGTTGACGAACATTTAGCTTAATATCTCGGCCCTTGTTTGTCGTAGCTCAATGTTTTTAGTATGGTTAGATGGGGGACAATTTGGACTATAGCATATCCTAAGGACATCCCGGTATCTCTAGTAGACACAGAGTTATGGGCCTGCAAAGCATAGTCTAATGCATTTCCTATGGAGGCGTTTGTTTGTTCACGTATTGCTTAATTACTTGACCCTGTTCTTTCGATTAAAAATAATAACATATCTTTAGTGTAGCGGTTATCGCATCCGCCTCACTCCCGGAAGGCCACAGGTTCGAAACCGCGAAGTTTTTTTTTGCTTGGAACATGCAAAGACCTTTATAAGTATCCGAACATTTGTGTCAAGGTCACATTATTTACATCCCCGTATCTCTGGTAGAACCAGAGTTACGAGCCTGCGAAGTTTATTTTCAAAAATCAAAAGTAACCTTCTAACAATAAGTGAGACAAAAAATAAGTTGACGACGATATTGAGGTAGCCTCAAGTTTAAAGTATCCTTGTATGGGGAGCAATGAGTACTATAACATATCCAAAGGAGATCCCAGTATCTCTTGTAGAACAAGAGTTATAAGCCTCCAAAGTTTAGTGCAAAAATCATAAGTAACATAATAAAAATAAGTGAGACGATACCAAAGTTGACGAACATTTTGCTTAATATCTCGGCCCTTGTTTGTCGTAGCTCAATGTTTTTAGTATGATTAGATGAGGGACAATTTGGACTATAGCATATCCTAAGGACATCCCCGTATCTTTAGTAGACACAGAGTTATGGGCCTGCAAAATATAGTCTAATGCATTTCCTATGGACGGGTTGTTTGTTTACGTTTAGCTTAATTACTCGGCCCCTGTTTGTCGTAGCTCAAAATTTTTAGTATGGTTAGATGGGGGACAAATTGGACTATAACATTCTCAAAGGACTTCCCCGTATATCCAGTAGAAACAGAGTTAAGAGCCTCCAAAGTATAGTCTAATGCATTTCCTATGGAGGGGGGTTTGTTTCGTTACGTTTTGCTTAAGTACTCGGCCCCTGTTTGTCGTAGCCCAAAGTTTTTAGTATGGTTAGATGGGGGACAATTTGGACTATAACAGCTGAACGCGCTAACCATTGCGCCCCGGAAGCCCAAAAATTAAATGGTCGTCAGGTATTGTGGAAAAACTTTCGCTTTCTAAGTTACATTTGAGATCCCACAACACCGCTCCCGGGTGGGCTCGAACCACCAACCTATTGGCAAACAGCCGAACGCGCTAACCATTGAGCCACGAAAGCTCAGAAATTAAATGGTTGTCACGTATTGTGGAAAAGTTTTGACTTTTTACGCTACATCTGAGACCCCACAACACCTCTCTCGGGTGGGCTCGAACCACCAACCTTTCGATTAACAGCTGAACGCGCTAATTATTGCGCCACGGAAGCCCAAAAATTAAATGGTCGTCGGGTATTCTGGAAAAACTTTGGCTTTCTACGTTACATTCGTGATCCCACAACACCGCTCCCGGGTGGGCTTGAACCACCAACCTTTCGGTTACCAGCCGAACGCGCTAACCATTGCGCCACGGAAGCCCAAAAATTAAATGGTCGTCAGGTATTGTGGAAAAACTTTGGCTTTCTACGTTACATGTGAGATCCCACAACACCGCTCCCGGGTGGCCTCGAACCACCAACCCATTGGTTAACAGCCGAACGCGCTAACTATTGAGCCGCGGAAGCCCAAAAATTAAATGGTCGTCAGGTATTGTGGAAAAACCTTGACTTTTTACGTAACATCTGAGACGTCACAACACCGCTCCCGGATGGGCTTGAACCACCAACCTTTCGGTTAACAGCCGAACGCGCTAACCATTGCGCCACGGAAGCCCAAAAGTTAAATGGTCGTCAGGTATTGTGGAAAAACTTTGGCTTTCTACGTTACATTCGAGATCCCACAACACCGCTCCCGGGTATGCTTGAAGCACCAACCTATTGGCCAACAGCCGAACGCGCTAACCATTGAGCCACGGAAGCTCAGAAATTAAATGGTTGTCAGGTATTGTGGAAAAACTTTGGCTTTCTACGTTACATTTGAGACCCCACAACCACCAACCTTTCGATTAACAGCTGAACGCGCTAACCATTGAGCCACGGAAGCTCAGAAATTAAATGGTCGTCAGGTATTGTGGAAAAACTTTGGCTTTCTACGTTACATTTGAGATCCCACAACACCGCTCCTGGGTGGGCTCGAACCACCAACCTATTGGTTAACAGCCGAACGCGCTAACCATTGAGCCACGGAAGCTCAGAAATTAAATGATTGTCACGTATTGTGGATAAGTTTTGACTTTTTACGCTACATATGAGACCCCACAACACCTCTCCCGGGTGGGCTCGAACCTTCAACCTTTCGATTAACAGCTGAACGCGCTAACCATTGCGCCACGGAAGCCCAAAAATTAAATGTTCGTCAGGTATTGTGAAAAACTCTGACATTTTACGTTACATCTGAGACTTCACAACACCGCATCCCGGATGGGCTCGAACCACAAACCTATTGGTTAACAGCCGAACGCGATAACCATTGAGCCAAGGAAGCTCGGAAATTAAATGGTTGTCAGGTATTGTGGATAAGTTATGACTTATTACGTTACATCTGATACCCTACAACACCTCTCCCGGTTGGGATCGAACCACCAACCTTTCGGTTAACAGCCGAACGCGCTAACCATTGCCCCAAGGAAGCCCAAAAATTAAATGTTCGTCAGGTATTGTGGAAAAACCTTGAAATTTTACGTTACATTTGAGATCCCACAACACCGCTCCCGGGTGGGCTCGAACCACCAACCTATTGGTTAACAGCCGAACGCGCTAATCATTGAGCCACGGAAGCCCAGAAATTAAATGGTTTTCACGTATTGTGGAAGAGTTTTGACTTTTTACGCTACATCTGAGACCCCACAACACCTCTCCCGGGTGGGCTCGTACCACCAACCTTTCGATTAACAGCTGAACGCGCTAACCATTGCGCCACGGAAGCCCAAAAATTCAATGTTCGACAGGTATTGTGGAAAAACTCTGACATTTTATGTTACATTTGAGACGTCACAACACCGCTCCCGGGAGAGCTCAAACCACCAGTCTTTTGAATAGCAGCTGAACGCGCTAACCATTGCGCCACGGAAGCCCAAAAATTAAATGGTCGTCAGGTATTTTGGAAAAACCTTGACTTTTAACGTCACATCTGAGACGTCACAATACCGCTCCCGGATGGGCTCGAACCACCAACCTATTGGTTAACAGCCGAACGCGCTAACCATTGAGCCACGGAAGCCCAAAGTTAAATGCTCGTCAGGTATTGTGTAAAAACCTTGACTTTTTACGTCACATCTGAGACCTCACAACACCGCTCCCGGATGGGCTCGAACCACCAACCTATTGGTTAACAGCCGAATGCGCTAACCATTGAGCCACGGAAGCCCAAAGTTAAATGCTCGTCAGGTGTTGTGGAAAAAACCTTGACTTTTTACATCACATCTGAGACGTCACAACACCGCTCCCGGATGGGCTCGAACCACACACCTATCAGTTAACAGCCGAACGCGCTAACCTTTGAGCCACGGAAGCTCACAAATTAAATGGTTGTCAGGTATTGTAGATAAGTTATGACTTTTTACGTTACATCTGAGACCCTACAACACCTCTTCCGGTTGGGCACGAACCACCAACCTTTCGGTTAACAGCCGAACGCACTAACAATTGCGCCAAGGAAGCCCAAAAATTTAATGGTCGTCAGGTATTGTGGCAAAACTTTGGCTTTCTACGTTACATTTGAGATCCCACACCACCGCTCCCGGGTGGGCTCGAACCACCAACCTATTGGTTAACAGCCGAACGCGCTAACCATTGAGCCACGGAATCTCAGAAATTAAATGGTTGTCACGTATTGTGGATAAGTTTTGACTTTTTACGCTACATCTGAGACCCCACAACACCTCTTCCGGGTGGGCTTGAACCACCAGCCTTTCGATTAACAGTTGAACGCGCTAATAATTGCGCCAAGGAAGCCCAAAAATTAAATGTTCGTCAGGTATTGTGGAAAAACTCTGACATTTTACGTTACATCTGAGACCTCACAACACCGCTCCCGGATGGGCTCGAACAACCAACCTATTGGTTAACAGCCGAACGCGCTAACCATTGCGCCACGGAAGCTAAAAATTAAATGCTCGTCAGGTATTGTGTAAAAACCTTGACTTTTTACGTCACATCTGAGACCTCACAACACCGCTCCCGGATGGGCTCGAACCACCAACCTATTGGTTAACAGCCGAACGCGCTAACCATTGCGCCACGGAAGCCCAAAAATTAAATGTTCGTCAGGTATTGTGGAAAAACTCTGACATTTTACGTTACATCTGAGACCTCACAACACCGCTCCCGGATGGGCTCGAACCACCAACCTATTGGTTAACAGCCGAACGCGCTAACCATTCAGCCACGGAAGCTCAGAGATTAAATGGTTGTCAGGTGTTGTGGATAAGTTATGACTTATTACGTTACATCTGAGACCCTACAACACCTCTCTCGGTTGGTCTCGAACCAGCAACCTTTCGGTTAACAGCCGAACGCGCTAACCATTGCGCCAAGGAAGCCCAAAAAATAAATGGTCGTCAGGTATTGTGGAAAAACTTAGTCTTTCTACGTTACATTTGAGATCCCACAACACCGCTCCCGGGTGGGCTCGAACCACCACCCTATTGGTTAAAAGCTGAACGCGCTAACCATTCAGCCACGGAAGCTCAGAAATTAAATGGTCGTCACGTATTGTGGAAAAGTTTTGACTTTTTACGCTACATCTGAGACCCACAACACCTCTCCCGGTTGGGCTCGAACCACCAACCTTTCGGTTAACAGCCGAACGCGCTAACCATTGCGCCATGGAAGCCCAAAAATTAAATGTTCGTCAGGTATTGTGGAAAAACCTTGACTTTTTACGTCACTTCTGAGACCTCACAACACCGCTCCCGGATGGGCTCGAACCACCAACCTATTGGTTAACAGCCGAACGCGCTAACCATTGAGCCACGGAAGCTCAGAAATTAAATGGTCGTCACGTATTGTTTAAAAACTTTGGCTTTCTACGTTACATTTGAGATCCCACAACACCGCTCCCGGGTGGGCTCGAACCACCAACCTATTGGTTAACAGCCGAACGCGTTAACCATTGCGCCACGGAAGCCCAAAAATTATATGGTCGTCAGGTATTGTGGAAAAACTTTGGCTTTCTACGTTACGTTTGAGATCCCACAACGCCGCTCCCGGGTGGGCTCGAACCACTAACCTATTTGTTAACTGCTGAACGCGCTAACCATTGCGCCACGGAAGCTAAAAATTAAATGCTCGTCAGGTATTGTGTAAAAACCTTGACTTTTTACGTCACATCTGAGACCTCACAACACCGCTCCCGGATGGGCTCGAACCACCAACCTATTGGTTAACAGCCGAACGCGCTAACCATTGCGCCACGGAAGCCCAAAAATTAAATGTTCGTCAGGTATTGTGGAAAAACTCTGACATTTTACGTTACATCTGAGACCTCACAACACCGCTCCCGGATGGGCTCGAACCACCAACCTATTGGTTAACAGCCGAACGCGCTAACCATTGAGCCACGGAAGCTCAGAGATTAAATGGTTGTCAGGTGTTGTGGATAAGTTATGACTTATTACGTTACATCTGAGACCCTACAACACCTCTCTCGGTTGGTCTCGAACCACCAACCTTTCGGTTAACAGCCGAACGCGCTAACCATTGCGCCAAGGAAGCCCAAAAAATAAATGGTCGTCAGGTATTGTGGAAAAACTTTGTCTTTCTACGTTACATTTGAGATCCCACAACACCGCTCCCGGGTGGGCTCGATCCACCACCCTATTGGTTAAAAGCTGAACGCGCTAACCATTCAGCCACGGAAGCTCAGAAATTAAATGGTCGTCACGTATTGTGGAAAAGTTTTGACTTTTTACGCTACATCTGAGACCCCACAACACCTCTCCCGGTTGGGCTCGAACCACCAACCTTTCGGTTAACAGCCGAACGCGCTAACCATTGCGCCATGGAAGCCCAAAAATTAAATGTTCGTCAGGTATTGTGGAAAAACCTTGACTTTTTACGTCACTTCTGAGACCTCACAACACCGCTCCCGGATGGGCTCGAACCACCAACCTATTGGTTAACAGCCGAACGCGCTAACCATTGAGCCACGGAAGCTCAGAAATTAAATGGTCGTCACGTATTGTGGAAAAACTTTGGCTTTCTACGTTACATCTGAGACCCTACAACACCTCTCTCGGTTGGTCTCGAACCACAAAAGTTCGGTTAACAGCCGAAGGCGCTAACCATTGCGCCAAGGAAGTAAAAAAATAAATGGTCGTCAGGTATTGTGGAAAAACTTTGTCTTTCTACGTTACATTTGAGATCCCACAACACCGCTCCCGGGTGGGCTCGAACCACCAACCTATTTGTTAACAGCCGAACGCGTTAACCATTGCGCCACGGAAGCCCAAAAATTAAATGGTCGTCAGGTATTGTGGAAAAACTTTGGCTTTCTACGTTACGTTTGAGATACCACAACGCCGCTCCCGGGTGGGCTCGAACCACTAACCTCTCGATTAACAGCTGAAAGCGCTAACCATTGCGCCACGGAAGCCCAAAAATTCAATGGTCGTCCGGTATTGTGGAAAAACCTGGACTTTTTGCGTAACATCTGAGACCTCATAGCACCGCTCCCGGGTGTGCTCGAACCACCAACCTATTGGTTAACAGCCGAACGCGCTAACCATTGAGCCACGGAAGCTCAGAAATTAAATGGTCGTCACGTATTGTGGAAAAACTTTGGCTTTCTACGTTACATTTGAGATCCCACAACACCGCTCCCGGGTGGGCTCGAACCACCAACCTATTGGTTAACAGCCGAACGCGTTAACCATTGCGCCACGGAAGCCCAAAAATTAAATGGTCGTCAGGTATTGTGGAAAAACTTTGGCTTTCTACGTTACGTTTGAGATCCCACAACGCCGCTCCCGGGTGGGCTCGAACCACTAACCTATTTGTTAACTGCTGAACGCGCTAACCATTGCGCCACGGAAGCTAAAAATTAAATGCTCGTCAGGTATTGTGTAAAAACCTTGACTTTTTACGTCACATCTGAGACCTCACAACACCGCTCCCGGATGGGCTCGAACCACCAACCTATTGGTTAACAGCCGAACGCGCTAACCATTGCGCCACGGAAGCCCAAAAATTAAATGTTCGTCAGGTATTGTGGAAAAACTCTGACATTTTACGTTACATCTGAGACCTCACAACACCGCTCCCGGATGGGCTCGAACCACCAACCTATTGGTTAACAGCCGAACGCGCTAACCATTGAGCCACGGAAGCTCAGAGATTAAATGGTTGTCAGGTGTTGTGGATAAGTTATGACTTATTACGTTACATCTGAGACCCTACAACACCTCTCTCGGTTGGTCTCGAACCACCAACCTTTCGGTTAACAGCCGAACGCGCTAACCATTGCGCCAAGGAAGCCCAAAAAATAAATGGTCGTCAGGTATTGTGGAAAAACTTTGTCTTTCTACGTTACATTTGAGATCCCACAACACCGCTCCCGGGTGGGCTCGAACCACCACCCTATTGGTTAAAAGCTGAACGCGCTAACCATTCAGCCACGGAAGCTCAGAAATTAAATGGTCGTCACGTATTGTGGAAAAGTTTTGACTTTTTACGCTACATCTGAGACCCCACAACACCTCTCCCGGTTGGGCTCGAACCACCAACCTTTCGGTTAACAGCCGAACGCGCTAACCATTGCGCCATGGAAGCCCAAAAATTAAATGTTCGTCAGGTATTGTGGAAAAACCTTGACTTTTTACGTCACTTCTGAGACCTCACAACACCGCTCCCGGATGGGCTCGAACCACCAACCTATTGGTTAACAGCCGAACGCGCTAACCATTGAGCCACGGAAGCTCAGAAATTAAATGGTCGTCACGTATTGTGGAAAAACTTTGGCTTTCTACGTTACATCTGAGACCCTACAACACCTCTCTCGGTTGGTCTCGAACCACAAAAGTTCGGTTAACAGCCGAAGGCGCTAACCATTGCGCCAAGGAAGTAAAAAAATAAATGGTCGTCAGGTATTGTGGAAAAACTTTGTCTTTCTACGTTACATTTGAGATCCCACAACACCGCTCCCGGGTGGGCTCGAACCACCAACCTATTTGTTAACAGCCGAACGCGTTAACCATTGCGCCACGGAAGCCCAAAAATTAAATGGTCGTCAGGTATTGTGGAAAAACTTTGGCTTTCTACGTTACGTTTGAGATACCACAACGCCGCTCCCGGGTGGGCTCGAACCACTAACCTCTCGATTAACAGCTGAAAGCGCTAACCATTGCGCCACGGAAGCCCAAAAATTCAATGGTCGTCCGGTATTGTGGAAAAACCTGGACTTTTTGCGTAACATCTGAGACCTCATAGCACCGCTCCCGGGTGTGCTCGAACCACCAACCTATTGGTTAACAGCCGAACGCGCTAACCATTGAGCCACGGAAGCTCAGAAATTAAATGGTCGTCACGTATTGTGGAAAAACTTTGGCTTTCTACGTTACATTTGAGATCCCACAACACCGCTCCCGGGTGGGCTCGAACCACCAACCTATTGGTTAACAGCCGAACGCGTTAACCATTGCGCCACGGAAGCCCAAAAATTAAATGGTCGTCAGGTATTGTGGAAAAACTTTGGCTTTCTACGTTACGTTTGAGATCCCACAACGCCGCTCCCGGGTGGGCTCGAACCACTAACCTATTTGTTAACTGCTGAACGCGCTAACCATTGCGCCACGGAAGCTAAAAATTAAATGCTCGTCAGGTATTGTGTAAAAACCTTGACTTTTTACGTCACATCTGAGACCTCACAACACCGCTCCCGGATGGGCTCGAACCACCAACCTATTGGTTAACAGCCGAACGCGCTAACCATTGCGCCACGGAAGCCCAAAAATTAAATGTTCGTCAGGTATTGTGGAAAAACTCTGACATTTTACGTTACATCTGAGACCTCACAACACCGCTCCCGGATGGGCTCGAACCACCAACCTATTGGTTAACAGCCGAACGCGCTAACCATTGAGCCACGGAAGCTCAGAGATTAAATGGTTGTCAGGTGTTGTGGATAAGTTATGACTTATTACGTTACATCTGAGACCCTACAACACCTCTCTCGGTTGGTCTCGAACCACCAACCTTTCGGTTAACAGCCGAACGCGCTAACCATTGCGCCAAGGAAGCCCAAAAAATAAATGGTCGTCAGGTATTGTGGAAAAACTTTGTCTTTCTACGTTACATTTGAGATCCCACAACACCGCTCCCGGGTGGGCTCGAACCACCACCCTATTGGTTAAAAGCTGAACGCGCTAACCATTCAGCCACGGAAGCTCAGAAATTAAATGGTCGTCACGTATTGTGGAAAAGTTTTGACTTTTTACGCTACATCTGAGACCCCACAACACCTCTCCCGGTTGGGCTCGAACCACCAACCTTTCGGTTAACAGCCGAACGCGCTAACCATTGCGCCATGGAAGCCCAAAAATTAAATGTTCGTCAGGTATTGTGGAAAAACCTTGACTTTTTACGTCACTTCTGAGACCTCACAACACCGCTCCCGGATGGGCTCGAACCACCAACCTATTGGTTAACAGCCGAACGCGCTAACCATTGAGCCACGGAAGCTCAGAAATTAAATGGTTGTCACGTATTGTGGAAAAACTTTGGCTTTCTACGTTACATTTGAGATCCCACAACACCGCTCCCGGGTGGGCTCGAACCACCAACCTATTTGTTAACAGCCGAACGCGTTAACCATTGCGCCACGGAAGCCCAAAAATTAAATGGTCGTCAGGTATTGTGGAAAAACTTTGGCTTTCTACGGTACGTTTGAGATACCACAACGCCGCTCCCGGGTGGGCTCGAACCACTAACCTCTCGATTAACAGCTGAAAGCGCTAACCATTGCGCCACGGAAGCCCAAAAATTCAATGGTCGTCCGGTATTGTGGAAAAACCTGGACTTTTTGCGTAACATCTGAGACCTCATAGCACCGCTCCCGGGTGTGCTCGAACCACCAACCTATTGGTTAACAGCCGAACGCGCTAACCATTGAGCCACGGAAGCTCAGAAATTAAATGGTCGTCACGTATTGTGGAAAAACTTTGGCTTTCTACGTTACATTTGAGATCCCACAACACCGCTCCCGGGTGGGCTCGAACCACCAACCTATTGGTTAACAGCCGAACGCGTTAACCATTGCGCCACGGAAGCCCAAAAATTAAATGGTCGTCAGGTACTGTGGAAAAACTTTGGCTTTCTACGTTACGTTTGAGATCCCACAACGCCGCTCCCGGGTGGGCTCGAACCACTAACCTATTTGTTAACTGCTGAACGCGCTAACCATTGCGCCACGGAAGCTAAAAATTAAATGCTCGTCAGGTATTGTGTAAAAACCTTGACTTTTTACGTCACATCTGAGACCTCACAACACCGCTCCCGGATGGGCTCGAACCACCAACCTATTGGTTAACAGCCGAACGCGCTAACCATTGCGCCACGGAAGCCCAAAAATTAAATGTTCGTCAGGTATTGTGGAAAAACTCTGACATTTTACGTTACATCTGAGACCTCACAACACCGCTCCCGGATGGGCTCGAACCACCATACTATTGGTTAACAGCCGAACGCGCTAACCATTGAGCCACGGAAGCTCAGAGATTAAATGGTTGTCAGGTGTTGTGGATAAGTTATGACTTATTACGTTACATCTGAGACCCTACAACACCTCTCTCGGTTGGTCTCGAACCACCAACCTTTCGGTTAACAGCCGAACGCGCTAACCATTGCGCCAAGGAAGCCCAAAAAATAAATGGTCGTCAGGTATTGTGGAAAAACTTTGTCTTTCTACGTTACATTTGAGATCCCACAACACCGCTCCCGGGTGGGCTCGAACCACCACCCTATTGGTTAAAAGCTGAACGCGCTAACCATTCAGCCACGGAAGCTCAGAAATTAAATGGTCGTCACGTATTGTGGAAAAGTTTTGACTTTTTACGCTACATCTGAGACCCCACAACACCTCTCCCGGTTGGGCTCGAACCACCAACCTTTCGGTTAACAGCCGAACGCGCTAACCATTGCGCCATGGAAGCCCAAAAATTAAATGTTCGTCAGGTATTGTGGAAAAACCTTGACTTTTTACGTCACTTCTGAGACCTCACAACACCGCTCCCGGATGGGCTCGAACCACCAACCTATTGGTTAACAGCCGAACGCGCTAACCATTGAGCCACGGAAGCTCAGAAATTAAATGGTCGTCACGTATTGTGGAAAAACTTTGGCTTTCTACGTTACATCTGAGACCCTACAACACCTCTCTCGGTTGGTCTCGAACCACAAAAGTTCGGTTAACAGCCGAAGGCGCTAACCATTGCGCCAAGGAAGTAAAAAAATAAATGGTCGTCAGGTATTGTGGAAAAACTTTGTCTTTCTACGTTACATTTGAGATCCCACAACACCGCTGCCGGGTGGGCTCGAACCACCACCCTATTGGTTAAAAGCTGAACGCGCTAACCATTCAGCCACGGAAGCTCAGAAATTAAATGGTTGTCACGTATTGTGGAAAAACTTTGGCTTTCTACGTTACATTTGAGATCCCACAACACCGCTCCCGGGTGGGCTCGAACCACCAACCTATTTGTTAACAGCCGAACGCGTTAACCATTGCGCCACGGAAGCCCAAAAATTAAATGGTCGTCAGGTATTGTGGAAAAACTTTGGCTTTCTACGTTACGTTTGAGATACCACAACGCCGCTCCCGGGTGGGCTCGAACCACTAACCTCTCGATTAACAGCTGAAAGCGCTAACCATTGCGCCACGGAAGCCCAAAAATTCAATGGTCGTCCGGTATTGTGGAAAAACCTGGACTTTTTGCGTAACATCTGAGACCTCATAGCACCGCTCCCGGGTGTGCTCGAACCACCAACCTTTCTGTTAAGAGCCGAACGCGCTAACGATTGCGCCACGGAAGCCCCAAAATTAAATGGTCGTCCGGTATTGTGGAAAAACCTGGACTTTTTACGTCACATCTGAGACGTCACAACACCGCTCCCGGATGGGCTCGAACCACCAACCTATTGGTTAACAGCCGAACGCGCTAATCATTGAGCCACGGAAGCTCAGAAATTAAATGGTTTTCACGTATTGCGGAAAATTTTTGACTTTTTACGCTACATCTGAGACCCCACAACAACTCTCTCGGGTGGGCACGAACCTTCAACCTTTCGATTAACAGCTGAACGCGCTAATCATTGCGCCACGGAAGCCCAAAAATTAAATGGTCGTCAGGTATTGTGGAAAAACATTGGCTTTCTACGTTACGTTTGAGAACCCACAACACCGCGCCCGGGTGGGCTCGAACCACCAACCTAATGGTTAACAGCCGAACGCCCTAACCATTGCGCCACGGAAGCCCAAAAATTAAACGATCGTCAGGTATTGTGGAAAAACTTTGGCTTTCTACGTTACATTTGAGATCCCACAACACCGCTCCCGGGTGGGCTCGAACCACCAACCTATTGGTCAACAGCCGAACGCGCTAATCATTGAGCCACGGAAGCCCAGAAATTAAATGGTTTTCACGTATTGTGGAAGAGTTTTGACTTTTTACGCTACATCTGAGACCCCACAACACCTCTCCCGGGTGGGCTCGTACCACCAACCTTTCGATTAACAGCTGAACGCGCTAACCATTGCGCCACGGAAGCCCAAAAATTCAATGTTCGACAGGTATTGTGGAAAAACTCTGACATTTTATGTTACATTTGAGACGTCACAACACCGCTCCCGGGAGAGCTCAAACCACCAGTCTTTTGAATAGCAGCTGAACGCGCTAACCATTGCGCCACGGAAGCCCAAAAATTAAATGGTCGTCAGTTATTTTGGAAAAACCTTGACTTTTAACGTCACATCTGAGACGTCACAATACCGCTCCCGGATGGGCTCGAACCACCAACCTATTGGTTAACAGCCGAACGCGCTAACCATTGAGCCACGGAAGCCCAAAGTTAAATGCTCGTCAGGTATTGTGTAAAAAACTTGACTTTTTACGTCACATCTGAGACCTCACAACACCGCTCCCGGATGGGCTCGAACCACCAACCTATTGGTTAACAACCGAACGCGCTAACCATTGAGACACGGAAGCCCAAAGTTAAATGCTCGTCAGGTATTGTGTAAAAACCTTGACATTTTACGTTACATCTGAGACCTCACAACACCGCTCCCGGATGGGCTCGAACCACCAACCTATTGGTTAACAGCCGAACGCGCTAACCATTGCGCCACGGAAGCCCAAAATTTAAATGGTCGTCAGGTGTTGTGGAAAAAACCTTGACTTTTTACATCACATCTGAGACGTCACAACACCGCTCCCGGATGGGCTCGAACCACACACCTATTAGTTAACAGCCGAACGCGCTAACCTTTGAGCCACGGAAGCTCACAAATTAAATGGTTGTCAGGTATTGTAGATAAGTTATGACTTTTTACGTTACATCTGAGACCCTACAACACCTCTTCCGGTTGGGCACGAACCACCAACCTTTCGGTTAACAGCCGAACGCACTAACAATTGCGCCAAGGAAGCCCAAAAATTTAATGGTCGTCAGGTATTGTGGCAAAACTTTGGCTTTCTACGTTACATTTGAGATCCCACACCACCGCTCCCGGGTGGGCTCGAACCACCAACCTATTGGTTAACAGCCGAACGCGCTAACCATTGAGCCACGGAATCTCAGAAATTAAATGGTTGTCACGTATTGTGGATAAGTTTTGACTTTTTACGCTACATCTGAGACCCCACAACACCTCTTCCGGGTGGGCTTGAACCACCAGCCTTTCGATTAACAGTTGAACGCGCTAATAATTGCGCCAAGGAAGCCCAAAAATTAAATGTTCGTCAGGTATTGTGGAAAAACTCTGACAATTTACGTTACATCTGAGACCTCACAACACCGCTCCCGGATGGGCTCGAACAACCAACCTATTGGTTAACAGCCGAACGCGCTAACCATTGCGCCACGGAAGCCCAAAAATTAAATGTTCGTCAGGTATTGTGGAAAAACTCTGACATTTTACGTTACATCTAAGACCTCACAACACCGCTCCCGGATGGGCTCGAACCACCAACCTATTGGTTAACAGCCGAACGCGCTAACCATTGAGCCACGGAAGCTCAGAGACTAAATGGTTGTCAGGTATTGTGGATAAGTTATGACTTATTACGTTACATCTGAGACCCTACAACACCTCTCACGGTTGGGCTCGAACCACCAACCTTTCGGTTGACAGCCGAACGCGGTAACCATTGCGCCAAGGAAGCCCAAAAAATAAATGGTCGTCAGGTATTGTGGAAAAACTTTGTCTTTCTACGTTACATTTGAGATCCCACAACACCGCTCCCGAGTGGGCTCGAACCACCACCCTATTGGTTAAAAGCTGAACGCGCTAACCATTCAGCCACGGAAGCTCAGAAATTAAATGGTCGTCACGTATTGTGGAAAAGTTTTGACTTTTTACGCTACATCTGAGACCCCACAACACCTCTCCCGGTTGGGCTCGAACCACCAACCTTTCGGTTAACAGCCGAACGCGCTAACCATTGCGCCATGGAAGCCCAAAAATTAAATGTTCGTCAGGTATTGTGGAAAAACCTTGACTTTTTACGTCACTTCTGAGACCTCACAACACCGCTCCCGGATGGGCTCGAACCACCAACCTATTGGTTAACAGCCGAACGCGCTAACCATTGAGCCACGGAAGCTCAGAAATTAAATGGTCGTCACGTATTGTGGAAAAACTTTGGCTTTCTACGTTACATTTGAGATCCCACAACACCGCTCCCGGGTGGGCTCGAACCACCAACCTATTGGTTAACAGCCGAACGCGTTATCCATTGCGCCACGGAAGCCCAAAAATTAAATGGTCGTCAGGTATTGTGGAAAAACTTTGGCTTTCTACGTTACGTTTGAGATCCCACAACGCCGCTCCCGGGTGGGCTCGAACCACTAACCTCTCGATTAACAGCTGAAAGCGCTAACCATTGCGCCACGGAAGCCCAAAAATTCAATGGTCGTCCGGTATTGTGGAAAAACCTGGACTTTTTGCGTAACATCTGAGACCTCATAGCACCGCTCCCGGGTGTGCTCGAACCACCAACCTTTCTGTTAACAGCCGAACGCGCTAACGATTGCGCCACGGAAGCCCCAAAATTAAATGGTCGTCCGGTATTGTGGAAAAACCTGGACTTTTTACGTCACATCTGAGACGTCACAACACCGCTCCCGGATGGGCTCGAACCACCAACCTATTGGTTAACAGCCGAACGCGCTAATCATTGAGTCACGGAAGCTCAGAAATTAAATGGTTTTCACGTATTGCGGAAAATTTTTGACTTTTTACGCTACATCTGAGACCCCACAACACCTCTCTCGGGTGGGCACGAACCTTCAACCTTTCGATTAACAGCTGAACGCGCTAATCATTGCGCCACGGAAGCCCAAAAATTAAATGGTCGTCAGGTATTGTGGAAAAACATTGGCTTTCTACGTTACGTTTGAGATCCCACAACACCGCGCCCGGGTGGGCTCGAACCACCAACCTAATGGTTAACAGCCGAACGCCCTAACCATTGCGCCACGGAAGCCCAAAAATTAAATGATCGTCAGGTATTGTGGAAAAACTTTGGCTTTCTACGTTACATTTGAGATCCCACAACGCCGCTCCCGGGTGGGCTCGAACCACTAACCTATTGGTTAACAGCCGAACGCGCCACGGAAGCCCAAAAATTAAATGCTCGTCAGGTATTGTGGAAAAACCTTGACTTTTTACGTCACATCTGAGACCTCACAACACCGCTCCCGGATGGGCTCGAACCACCAACCTATTGGTTAACAGCCGAAAGCGCTAACCATTGAGCCACGGAAGCTCAGAAATTAAATGGTTGTCACGTATTGTGGAAAAGTTTTGACTTTTTACGCTACATCTGAGACCCCACAACACCTCTCCCGGGTGGGCTCGAACCTTCAACCTTTCGATTAACAGCTGAACGCGCTAATCATTGCGCCACGGAAGCCCAAAAATTAAATGGTCGTCAGGTATTGTGGAAAAACTTTGGCTTTCTACGTTACATTTGAGATCACACAACACCGCTCCCGGATGGGCTCGAACCACCAACCTATTGGTTAACAGCCGAACGCGCTAACCATTGAGCCACGGAAGCCCAAAAATTAAATGGTCGTCAGGTATTGTGGAAAAACTTTGGCTTTCTACGTCACATCTGAGACCTCACAACACCGCTCCCGGATGAGCTCGAACCACCAACCTATTGGTTAACAGCCGAACGCGCTAACCATTGAGCCACGGAAGCTCAGAAATTAAATGATTGTCACGTATTGTGGATAAGTTTTGACTTTTGACGCTACATATGAGACCCCACAACACCTCTCCCGGGTGGGCTCGAACCTTCAACCTTTCGATTAACAGCTGAACGCGCTAATCATTGCGCCACGGAAGCCCAAAAATTAAATGTTCGTCAGGTATTGTGAAAAACTCTGACATTTTACGTTACATCTGAGACCTCACAACACCGCATCCCGGATGGGCTCGAACCACAAACCTATTGGTTAACAGCCGAACGCGCTAATCATTGAGCCACGGAAGCCCAGAAATTAAATGGTTGTCACGTATTGTGGAAAGGTTTTGACTTTTTACGCTACATCTGAGACCCCACAACACCTCTCCCGGGTGGGCTCGTACCACCAACCTCTCGATTAACAGCTGAACGCGCTAACCATTGCGCCACGGAAGCCCAAAAATTCAATGTTCGACAGGTATTGTGGAAAAACTCTGACATTTTATGTTACATTTGAGACGTCACAACACCGCTCCCGGGAGAGCTCAAACCACCAGTCTTTTGAATAGCAGCTGAACGCGCTAACCATTGCGCCACGGAAGCCCAAAAGTTAAATGCTCGTCAGGTATTATGTAAAAACCTTGACTTTTTACGTCACATCTGAGACCTCACAACACCGCTTCCGGATGGGGTCGAACCACCAACCTATTGGTTAACAGCCGAACGCGCTAACCATTGCGCCACGGAAGCCCAAAAATTAAATGGTCGTCATTTATTGTGCAAAAACTTTGGCTTTCTACGTTACATTTCAGATCCCACAACACCGCTCCCGGGAGGGCTCGAACCACCAACCTATTGGTTAACAGCCGAACGCGCTAACCATTGAGCCAGGGAAGATCAGAAATTAAATGGTTGTCACGTATTGTGGAAAAGTTTTGACTTTAACGCTACATCTGAGACCCCACAACACCTCTTCCGGGTGGGCTCGAACCACCAACCTTTCGATTAAGTGCTCGACGCGCTAATTATTGCGCCACGGAAGGCCAAAAATTAAATAGTCTTCAGGTATTGTGGAAAAACTTTGGCTATTTACGTTACATTTGAGATCCAAAAACACCGCTCCCGTGTGGGCTCGAACCACCAAGCTATTGGTTAACAGCCGAACGCGCTAACCATTGAGCCACGAAAGATCAGAAAATAAATGGTTATCACGTATTATGGAAAAAGTTTGACTTTTCACGCTACATCTGAGACCTCACAACACCTCTCCCGGGTGGGCTCGAACCACCAACCTTTCGATTAACAGCTGAACGCGCTAACCATTGCGCCACGGAAGCCCAAAAAATAAATGCTCGTCAGGTATTGAGGTTAAACTTTGACTTTTTAATTCACATCCGAGACCTCACAACACCGCTCCCGGATGGGCTCGAACCACCAACCTTTCGATTAACAGCCGAACGCGCTAACCATTGAGCCACGGAAGCTCAGAAATTAAATGGTTGTCACGTATTGTGGAAAAGTTTTGACTTTTTACGCTACATCAGAGACCCCACATCACCTCTTCCGGGTGGGCTCGAACCACCAACCTTTCGATTAACAGCTGAACGCGCTAACCATTGCGCCACGGAAGCCCAAAAAATAAATGTTCGTCAGGTATTGTGGAAAAACTCTGACATTTTACGTTACATCTGAGACATCACAACACCGCTCCCGGATGGGCTAGAACCACCAACCTATTGGTTAACAGCCGAACGCGCTAACCATTTAGCCACGGAAGCTCAGAAATTAAATGGTTGTCAGGTATTGTTGAAAAGTTACGACTTTTCACGCTACATCTGAGACCCCACAAAACCTCTCTCGTTTGGGCTCGAACCACCAACCTTTCGGTTAACAGCTAAACGCGCTAACCATTGCGCCACTGAGGCCCAAAAATTAAATGGTCGTCAGGTATTGTGGAAAAACTTTGGCTATTTACGTTACATTTGAGATCTTAAAACACCGCTCCCGGGTGGGCTCGAACCACCAACCTATTGGTTAACAGCCGAACGCGCTAACCATTGAGCCACGGAAGCTCAGAAAATAAATGGTTATCACGTATTATGGAAAAAGTTTGACTTTTCACGCTACATATGAGACCTCACAATACCTCTTCCGGGTGGGCTCGAACCACCAACCTTTCGATTAACAGCTGAACGCGCTAACCATTGCGCCACGGAAGCCCAAAAGTTAAATGTTCGTCAGGTGTTTTGGAAAAACTCTGACATTTTACGTTACATCTGAGACGTCACAACACCGCTCCCGGGAGGGCTCAACCACCAACCTTTCGGTTAACAGCTGAACGCGCTGACCATTGCGCCACTGTAGCCCAAAAATTAAATTTTCGTCAGGTATTGAGGTAAAACCTTGACTTTTTACTTACCATCTGAGACCTCACAACACCGCTCCCGGATGGGCTCGAACCACCAACCTTTCGGTTAAAAGCCGAACGCGCTAACCATTCGCCACTGAGGCCCAAAAATTAAATGGTCGTCAGGTATTGTGGAAAAACTTTGGCTATTTACGTTACATTTGAGATCCAAAAACACCGCTCCCGGGTGGGCTCGAACCACCAACCTATTGGCTAACAGCCGAACGCGCTAACCATTGAGCCACGGAAGATCAGAAATTAAATGGTTGTCACGTATTGTGGGAAAGTTTTGACTTTTAACGCTACATATGAGACCCAACAACACCTCTCCCGGGTGGGCTCGAACCACCAACCTTTCGATTAACAGCTGAACGCGCTAACCATTGCGCCACGCAAGCCCAAAAATTAAATGTTCGTCAGATATTGTGGAAAAACTCTGACATTTTACGTTACATCTGAGACATCACAACACTTCTCCCGGATAGGCTCGAACCACCATCCTTTCGGTTAACAGCCGAACGCGCTAACCATTGCGCCAAGGAAGCCCAAAAATGAAATGGTCGTCAGGTATTGTGGAAAAACTTTGGCTATTTACGTTACATTTGAGATCCCAAAACACCGCTCCCGGGTGGGCTCGAACCACCAACCTATTGCTTAACAGCCGAACGCGCTAACCATTGAGCCACGGAAGCTCAGAAAATAAATGGTTATCACGTATTATGGAAAAAGTTTGACTTTTCACGCTACATCTGAGCCCTCACAACACCGCTCCCGGATGGGCTCGAACCACCAACCTTTTGATTAACAGCCGAACGCGCTAACATTGAGCCACGGAAGCCCAAAAATTAAATGTTCGTCAAGACAATAAATAAAAATGTACCTCGATTTTTAATAACATTTTCAAAATCGACGTTTCACGGCCAAAGAAGCATATTTTGAGTATTTCTTCACTATTTTCAAATATAACCACTGACACCATTATTTTATACTTTTTGCTTTAATTCAAGCAATGTAACGATATTCATTCAAAAAACTTTTAAAATTCAATTTTCAATAAGAAATCGTTGTCACGGATTTTGTGTCTTGAAGAAGAAAAACATGCGATTTTTTCGGTACTTTTTTGAATGCATTTTTTTCAGGAGAAATTTTTGACCGAATTCAGCTTAATTCCCTATAAAACACTCATTAAAAGTGATTTCATCTCGATTGAACAATAAATGAAAATGTACCTCGATTTTTAATAACATTTTTAAAATCGACGTAACTCGGCCTAAGAAAAACATTTTGAGTATTTGTTCACTGTTTTCAAATATAACCACTGAAACCATTATTTTTGTAATTTTTGCGTTAATTCAAGCAAATGTAACGATATTCATTCAACAAACTGTTAAAATTCAATTTTAAATAAGAAATCGTATTCACGGATTTTGTGTCTTGAAGAAGAAAAACCTGCGATTTTTTCGGTACTTTTTTGAATGAATTTTTTTCTGGAGAAATTTTTGACCGAATTCAGCTTAATTCCCTATAAAACACTCATTTAAAGTGATTTCATCTCGATTGAACAATAAATAAAAATGTACCTCGATTTTTAATAACATTTTCAAAATCGACGTAACTCGGCCTAAGAAAAACATTTTGAGTATTTGTTCACTGTTTTCAAATATAACCACTGAAACCATTATTTTTGTAATTTTTGCGTTAATTCAAGCAAATGTAACGATATTCATTCAACAAACTGTTAAAATTCAATTTTCAATAAGAAATCGTTGTCACGGATTTTGTGTCTTGAAGAAGAAAAACATGCGATTTTTTCGGTACTTTTTTGAATGCATTTTTTTCAGGAGAAATTTTTGACCGAATTCAGCTTAATTCCCTATAAAACACTCATTAAAAGTGATTTCATCTCGATTGAACAATAAATGAAAATGTACCTCGATTTTTAATAACATTTTTAAAATCGACGTAACTCGGCCTAAGAAAAACATTTTGAGTATTTGTTCACTGTTTTCAAATATAACCACTGAAACCATTATTTTTGTAATTTTTGCGTTAATTCAAGCAAATGTAACGATATTCATTCAACAAACTGTTAAAATTCAATTTTAAATAAGAAATCGTATTCACGGATTTTGTGTCTTGAAGAAGAAAAACCTGCGATTTTTTCGGTACTTTTTTGAATGAATTTTTTTCTGGAGAAATGTTTGACCGAATTCAGCTTAATTCCCTATAAAACACTCATTAAAAGTGATTTCATCTCGATTGAACAATAAATAAAAATGTACCTCGATTTTTAATAACATTTTCAAAATCGACGTTTCACGGCCAAAGAAGCATATTTTGAGTATTTCTTCACTATTTTCAAATATAACCACTGAAACCATTATTTTTATACTTTTTGCTTTAATTCAAGCAAATGTAACGATATTCATTCAAAAAACTGTTAAAATTCAATTTTTCAATAAGAAATCGTTGTCACGGATTTTGTATCTTGAAGAAGAAAAACATGCGATTTTTTCGGTACACTTTTAAATGCATTTTTTTCTGGAGAAATTTTTGACCGAATTCAGCTTAATTCCCTATAAAACACTCATTGAAAGTGATTTCATCTCGATTTAACAATAATTAAAAATTTACCTCGATTTTTAATAACATTTTCAAAATCGACGTTTCACGGCCAAAGAAGCATACTTTGAGTATTTCTTCACTATTTTCAAATATGTTCACTGAAACCATTATTTTTATACTTTTTGCTTTAATTCAAGCAAATGTAACGATATTCAATCAAAAAACTGTTAAAATTAAATTTTTCAATAAGAAATCGTTGTCACGGATTTTGTATCTTGAAGAAGAAAAACATGCGATTTTTTCGGTACTTTTTTGAATGCATTTTTTTCAGGAGAAATTTTTGACCGAATTCAGCTTAATTCCCTATAAAACACTCATTAAAAGTGATTTCATCTCGATTGAACAATAAATAAAAATGTACCTCGATTTTTAATAACATTTTCAAAATCGACGTTTCACGGCCAAAGAAGCATACTTTGAGTATTTCTTCACTATTTTCAAATATGTTCACTGAAACCATTATTTTTATACTTTTTGCTTTAATTCAAGCAAATGTAACGATATTCAATCAAAAAACTGTTAAAATTAAATTTTTCAATAAGAAATCGTTGTCACGGATTTTGTATCTTGAAGAAGAAAAACATGCGATTTTTTCGGTACTTTTTTGAATGCATTTTTTTCAGGAGAAATTTTTGACCGAATTCAGCTTAATTCCCTATAAAACACTCATTAAAAGTGATTTCATCTCGATTGAACAATAAATAAAAATGTACCTCGATTTTTAATAACATTTTCAAAATCGACGTTTCACGGCCAAAGAAGCATACTTTGAGTATTTCTTCACTATTTTCAAATATGTTCACTGAAACCATTATTTTTATACTTTTTGCTTTAATTCAAGCAAATGTAACGATATTCAATCAAAAAACTGTTAAAATTAAATTTTTCAATAAGAAATCGTTGTCACGGATTTTGTATCTTGAAGAAGAAAAACATGCGATTTTTTCGGTACTTTTTTGAATGCATTTTTTTCAGGAGAAATTTTTGACCGAATTCAGCTTAATTCCCTATAAAACACTCATTAAAAGTGATTTCATCTCGATTGAACAATAAATAAAAATGTACCTCGATTTTTAATAACATTTTCAAAATCGACGTTTCACGGCCAAAGAAGCATATTTTGAGTATTTCTTCACTATTTTCAAATATAACCACTGAAACCATTATTTTTATACTTTTTGCTTTAATTCAAGCGAATGTAACGATATTCATTCAACAAACTGTTAAAATTCAATTTTAAATAAGAAATCGTTGTCACGGATTTTGTATCTTGAAGAAAAAAAACATGCGATTTTTTCGGTACACTTTTGAATGCATTTTTTTCTGGAGAAATTTTTGACCGAATTCAGCTTAATTCCCTATAAAACACTCATTAAAAGTGATTTCATCTCGATTGAACAATATATATAAAAATGTACCTCGATTTTTAATAACATTTTCAAAATCGACGTAACTCGGCCTAAGAAAAACATTTTGAGTATTTGTTCACTATTTTCAAATATAACCACTGAAACCATTATTTTTGTAATTTTTGCGTTAATTCAAGCAAATGTAACGATATTCATTCAACAAACTGTTAAAATTCAATTTTAAATAAGATATCGTTGTCACGGATTTTGTATCTTGAAAAAAAACATGCGATTTTTTCGGTACACTTTTAAATGCATTTTTTTCTGGAGAAATGTTTGACCGAATTCAGCTTAATTCCCTATAAAACACTCATTAAAAGTGATTTCATCTCGATTGAACAATAAATAAAAATGTACCTCGATTTTTAATAACATTTTCAAAATCGACGTTTCACGGCCAAAGAAGCATATTTTGAGTATTTCTTCACTATTTTCAAATATAACCACTGAAACCATTATTTTTATACTTTTTGCTTTAATTCAAGCAAATGTAACGATATTCATTCAAAAAACTGTTAAAATTCAATTTTTCAATAAGAAATCGTTGTCACGGATTTTGTATCTTGAAGAAGAAAAACATGCGATTTTTTCGGTACACTTTTAAATGCATTTTTTTCTGGAGAAATTTTTGACCGAATTCAGCTTAATTCCCTATAAAACACTCATTGAAAGTGATTTCATCTCGATTTAACAATAATTAAAAATTTACCTCGATTTTTAATAACATTTTCAAAATCGACGTTTCACGGCCAAAGAAGCATACTTTGAGTATTTCTTCACTATTTTCAAATATGTTCACTGAAACCATTATTTTTATACTTTTTGCTTTAATTCAAGCAAATGTAACGATATTCAATCAAAAAACTGTTAAAATTAAATTTTTCAATAAGAAATCGTTGTCACGGATTTTGTATCTTGAAGAAGAAAAACATGCGATTTTTTCGGTACTTTTTTGAATGCATTTTTTTCAGGAGAAATTTTTGACCGAATTCAGCTTAATTCCCTATAAAACACTCATTAAAAGTGATTTCATCTCGATTGAACAATAAATAAAAATGTACCTCGATTTTTAATAACATTTTCAAAATCGACGTTTCACGGCCAAAGAAGCATACTTTGAGTATTTCTTCACTATTTTCAAATATGTTCACTGAAACCATTATTTTTATACTTTTTGCTTTAATTCAAGCAAATGTAACGATATTCAATCAAAAAACTGTTAAAATTAAATTTTTCAATAAGAAATCGTTGTCACGGATTTTGTATCTTGAAGAAGAAAAACATGCGATTTTTTCGGTACTTTTTTGAATGCATTTTTTTCAGGAGAAATTTTTGACCGAATTCAGCTTAATTCCCTATAAAACACACAATAAAAGTGATTGTGTGAAAACCTTGACTTTTTACGTCACATCTGAGACCTCACAACACCGCTCCCGGATGGGCTCGAACCACCAACCTATTGGTTAACAGCCGAACGCGCTAACCATTGCGCCACGGAAGCCCAAAAGTTAAATGTTCGTCTCGTGTTGTGGAAAAACTCTGACATTTTACGTTACATCTGAGACGTCACAACACCGCTCCCGGGAGGGCTCGAACCACCAACCTTTCGGTTAACAGCTGAACGCGCTGACCATTGCGCCACGGAAGCCCAAAAATTAAATGGTCGTCAGGTATTGCGGAAAAACTTTGGCTATTTACGTTACATTTGAGATCCAAAAACACCGCTCCCGGGTGGGCTCGAACCACCAAGCTATTGGTTAACAGCCGAACGCGCTAACCATTGAGCCACGAAAGATCAGAATATAAATGGTTATCACGTATTATGGAAAAAGTTTGACTTTTCACGCTTCATCTGAGACCTCACAACACCTCTCCCGGGTGGGCTCGAATACCAACCTTTCGATTAACAGCTGAACGCGCTAACCATTGCGCCACGGAAGCCCAAAAATTAAATGGTCGTCAGGTATTGCGGAAAAACTTTGGCTATTTACGTTACATTTGAGATCCAAAAACACCGCTCCCGGGTGGGCTCGAACCACCAACCTATTGGTTAACAGCCGAACGCGCTAACCATTGAGCCACGGAAGATCAGAAATTAAATGGTTGTCACGTATTGTGGAAAAGTTTTGACTTTTAACGCTACATCTGAGACCCCACAACACCTCTTCCGGTGGGCTCGAACCACCAACCTTTCGATTAAGTGCTCGACGCGCTAATTATTGCGCCACGGAAGGCCAAAAATTAAATGTTCGTCAGGTATTGTGGAAAAACTCTGACATTTTACGTAACATCTGAGACGTCACAACACCGCTCCCGGATGGGCTCGAACCACCAACCTTTCGGTTAACAGCCGAACGCGCTAGCCATTGCGCCACGGAAGCCCAAAAATTAAATGGTCGTCAGGTATTGCGGAAAAACTTTGGCTATTTACGTTACATTTGAGATCCAAAAACACCGCTCCCGGGTGGGCTCGAACCACCAAGCGTTCGGCTGTTAACCAATAGCTTGGTGGTTCGAGCCCACCCGGGAGCGGTGTTTTTGGATCTCAAATGTAACGTAAATAGCCAAAGTTTTTCCGCAATACCTGACGACCATTTAATTTTTGGGCTTCCGTGGCGCAATGGTCAGCGCGTTCAGCTGTTAACCGAAAGGTTGGTGGTTCGAGCCCTCCCGGGAGCGGTGTTGTGACGTCTCAGATGTAACGTAAAATGTCAGAGTTTTTCCACAACACGAGACGAACATTTAACTTTTGGGCTTCCGTGGCGCAATGGTTAGCGCGTTCGGCTGTTAACCAATAGGTTGGTGGTTCGAGCCCATCCGGGAGCGGTGTTGTGAGGTCTCAGATGTGACGTAAAAAGTCAAGGTTTTCACACAATCACTTTTATTGTGTGTTTTATAGGGAATTAAGCTGAATTCGGTCAAAAATGTCTCCAGAAAAAAATGCATTCAAAAAAGTACCGAAAAAATCGCATGTTTTTCTTCTTCAAGATACAAAATCCGTGACAACGATTTCTTATTGAAAAATTTAATTTTAACAGTTTTTTGATTGAATATCGTTACATTTGCTTGAATTAAAGCAAAAAGTATAAAAATAATGGTTTCAGTGAACATATTTGAAAATAGTGAAGAAATACTCAAAGTATGCTTCTTTGGCCGTGAAACGTCGATTTTGAAAATGTTATTAAAAATCGAGGTACATTTTTATTTATTGTTCAATCGAGATGAAATCACTTTTAATGAGTGTTTTATAGGGAATTAAGCTGAATTCGGTCAAAAATTTCTCCTGAAAAAAATGCATTCAAAAAAGTACCGAAAAAATCGCATGTTTTTCTTCTTCAAGATACAAAATCCGTGACAACGATTTCTTATTGAAAAATTTAATTTTAACAGTTTTTTGATTGAATATCGTTACATTTGCTTGAATTAAAGCAAAAAGTATAAAAATAATGGTTTCAGTGAACATATTTGAAAATAGTGAAGAAATACTCAAAGTATGCTTCTTTGGCCGTGAAACGTCGATTTTGAAAATGTTATTAAAAATCGAGGTAAATTTTTAATTATTGTTAAATCGAGATGAAATCACTTTCAATGAGTGTTTTATAGGGAATTAAGCTGAATTCGGTCAAAAATTTCTCCAGAAAAAAATGCATTTAAAAGTGTACCGAAAAAATCGCATGTTTTTCTTCTTCAAGATACAAAATCCGTGACAACGATTTCTTATTGAAAAATTGAATTTTAACAGTTTTTTGAATGAATATCGTTACATTTGCTTGAATTAAAGCAAAAAGTATAAAAATAATGGTTTCAGTGGTTATATTTGAAAATAGTGAAGAAATACTCAAAATATGCTTCTTTGGCCGTGAAACGTCGATTTTGAAAATGTTATTAAAAATCGAGGTACATTTTTATTTATTGTTCAATCGAGATGAAATCACTTTTAATGAGTGTTTTATAGGGAATTAAGCTGAATTCGGTCAAAAATTTCTCCAGAAAAAAATGCATTCAAAAGTGTACCGAAAAAATCGCATGTTTTTTTTCTTCAAGATACAAAATCCGTGACAACGATTTCTTATTTAAAATTGAATTTTAACAGTTTGTTGAATGAATATCGTTACATTCGCTTGAATTAAAGCAAAAAGTATAAAAATAATGGTTTCAGTGGTTATATTTGAAAATAGTGAAGAAATACTCAAAATATGCTTCTTTGGCCGTGAAACGTCGATTTTGAAAATGTTATTAAAAATCGAGGTACATTTTTATTTATTGTTCAATCGAGATGAAATCACTTTTAATGAGTGTTTTATAGGGAATTAAGCTGAATTCGGTCAAACATTTCTCCAGAAAAAAATGCATTTAAAAGTGTACCGAAAAAATCGCATGTTTTTTTTCAAGATACAAAATCCGTGACAACGATATCTTATTTAAAATTGAATTTTAACAGTTTGTTGAATGAATATCGTTACATTTGCTTGAATTAACGCAAAAATTACAAAAATAATGGTTTCAGTGGTTATATTTGAAAATAGTGAACAAATACTCAAAATGTTTTTCTTAGGCCGAGTTACGTCGATTTTGAAAATGTTATTAAAAATCGAGGTACATTTTTATATATATTGTTCAATCGAGATGAAATCACTTTTAATGAGTGTTTTATAGGGAATTAAGCTGAATTCGGTCAAAAATTTCTCCAGAAAAAAATGCATTCAAAAGTGTACCGAAAAAATCGCATGTTTTTTTTCTTCAAGATACAAAATCCGTGACAACGATTTCTTATTTAAAATTGAATTTTAACAGTTTGTTGAATGAATATCGTTACATTCGCTTGAATTAAAGCAAAAAGTATAAAAATAATGGTTTCAGTGGTTATATTTGAAAATAGTGAAGAAATACTCAAAATATGCTTCTTTGGCCGTGAAACGTCGATTTTGAAAATGTTATTAAAAATCGAGGTACATTTTTATTTATTGTTCAATCGAGATGAAATCACTTTTAATGAGTGTTTTATAGGGAATTAAGCTGAATTCGGTCAAAAATTTCTCCTGAAAAAAATGCATTCAAAAAAGTACCGAAAAAATCGCATGTTTTTCTTCTTCAAGATACAAAATCCGTGACAACGATTTCTTATTGAAAAATTTAATTTTAACAGTTTTTTGATTGAATATCGTTACATTTGCTTGAATTAAAGCAAAAAGTATAAAAATAATGGTTTCAGTGAACATATTTGAAAATAGTGAAGAAATACTCAAAGTATGCTTCTTTGGCCGTGAAACGTCGATTTTGAAAATGTTATTAAAATTCGAGGTAAATTTTTAATTATTGTTCAATCGAGATGAAATCACTTTCAATGAGTGTTTTATAGGGAATTAAGCTGAATTCGCTCAAAAATTTCTCCAGAAAAAAATTCATTCAAAAAAGTACCGAAAAAATCGCAGGTTTTTCTTCTTCAAGACACAAAATCCGTGAATACGATTTCGTATTGAAAATTGAATTTTAACAGTTTTTTGAATGAATATCGTTACATTTGCTTGAATTAAAGCAAAAAGTATAAAAATAATGGTTTCAATGGTTATTTTTGAAAATAGTGAAGAAATACTCAAAATATGCTTCTTTGGCCGTGAAACGTCGATTTTGAAAATGTTATTAAAAATCGAGGTACATTTTTATTTATTGTTCAATCGAGATGAAATCACTTTTAATGAGTGTTTTATAGGGAATTAAGCTGAATTCGGTCAAAAATTTCTCCAGAAAAAAATTCATTCAAAAAAGTACCGAAAAAATCGCAGGTTTTTCTTCTTCAAGACACAAAATCCGTGAATACGATTTCTTATTTAAAATTGAATTTTAACAGTTTGTTGAATGAATATCGTTACATTTGCTTGAATTAACGCAAAAATTACAAAAATAATGGTTTCAGTGGTTATATTTGAAAACAGTGAACAAATACTCAAAATGTTTTTCTTAGGCCGAGTTACGTCGATTTTAAAAATGTTATTAAAAATCGAGGTACATTTTCATTTATTGTTCAATCGAGATGAAATCACTTTTAATGAGTGTTTTATAGGGAATTAAGCTGAATTCGGTCAAAAATTTCTCCTGAAAAAAATGCATTCAAAAAAGTACCGAAAAAATCTCATGTTTTTCTTCTTCAAGATACAAAATCCGTGACAACGATTTCTTATTGAAAAATTTAATTTTAACAGTTTTTTGATTGAATATCGTTACATTTGCTTGAATTAAAGCAAAAAGTATAAAAATAATGCTTTCAGTGAACATATTTGAAAAGAGTGAAGAAATACTCAAAGTATGCTTCTTTGGCCGTGAAACGTCGATTTTGAAAATGTTATTAAAAATCGAGGTACATTTTTATTTATTGTTCAATCGAGATGAAATCACTTTTAATGAGTGTTTTATAGGGAATTAAGCTGAATTCGGTCAAAAATTTCTCCTGAAAAAAATGCATTCAAAAAAGTACCGAAAAAATCGCATGTTTTTCTTCTTCAAGATACATAATCCGTGACAACGATTTCTTATTGAAAAATTTAATTTTAACAGTTTTTTGATTGAATATCGTTACATTTGCTTGAATTAACGCAAAAATTACAAAAATAATGGTTTCAGTGGTTATATTTGAAAACAGTGAACAAATACTCAAAATGTTTTTCTTAGGCCGAGTTACGTCGATTTTGAAAATGTTATTAAAAATCGAGGTACATTTTTATTTATTGTTCAATCGAGATGAAATCACTTTAAATGAGTGTTTTATAGGGAATTAAGCTGAATTCGGTCAAAAATTTCTCCAGAAAAAAATTCATTCAAAAAAGTACCGAAAAAATCGCAGGTTTTTCTTCTTCAAGACACAAAATCCGTGAATACGATTTCTTATTTAAAATTGAATTTTAACAGTTTGTTGAATGAATATCGTTACATAAGCTTGAATTAACGCAAAAATTACAAAAATAATGGTTTCAGTGGTTATATTTGAAAACAGTGAACAAATACTCAAAATGTTTTTCTTAGGCCGAGTTACGTCGATTTTAAAAATGTTATTAAAAATCGAGGTACATTTTCATTTATTGTTCAATCGAGATGAAATCACTTTTAATGAGTGTTTTATAGGGAATTAAGCTGAATTCGGTCAAAAATTTCTCCTGAAAAAAATGCATTCAAAAAAGTACCGAAAAAATCGCATGTTTTTCTTCTTCAAGATACAAAATCCGTGACAACGATTTCTTATTGAAAAATTTAATTTTAACAGTTTTTTGATTGAATATCGTTACATTTGCTTGAATTAAAGCAAAAAGTATAAAAATAATGGTTTCAGTGGTTATATTTGAAAACAGTGAAGAAATACTCAAAGTATGCTTCTTTGGCCGTGAAACGTCGATTTTGAAAATGTTATTAAAAATCGAGGTACATTTTTATTTATTGTTCAATCGAGATGAAATCACTTTTAATGAGTGTTTTATAGGGAATTAAGCTGAATTCGGTCAAAAATTTCTCCTGAAAAAAATGCATTCAAAAAAGTACCGAAAAAATCGCATGTTTTTCTTCTTCAAGATACAAAATCCGTGACAACGATTTCTTATTGAAAAATTTAATTTTAACAGTTTTTTGATTGAATATCGTTACATTTGCTTGAATTAAAGCAAAAAGTATAAAAATAATGGTTTCAGTGAACATATTTGAAAATAGTGAAGAAATACTCAAAGTATGCTTCTTTGGCCGTGAAACGTCGATTTTGAAAATGTTATTAAAAATCGAGGTAAATTTTTAATTATTGTTAAATCGAGATGAAATCACTTTCAATGAGTGTTTTATAGGGAATTAAGCTGAATTCGGTCAAAAATTTCTCCTGAAAAAAATGCATTCAAAAAAGTACCGAAAAAATCTCATGTTTTTCTTCTTCAAGATACAAAATCCGTGACAACGATTTCTTATTGAAAAATTTAATTTTAACAGTTTTTTGATTGAATATCGTTACATTTGCTTGAATTAAAGCAAAAAGTATAAAAATAATGCTTTCAGTGAACATATTTGAAAAGAGTGAAGAAATACTCAAAGTATGCTTCTTTGGCCGTGAAACGTCGATTTTGAAAATGTTATTAAAAATCGAGGTACATTTTTATTTATTGTTCAATCGAGATGAAATCACTTTTAATGAGTGTTTTATAGGGAATTAAGCTGAATTCGGTCAAAAATTTCTCCTGAAAAAAATGCATTCAAAAAAGTACCGAAAAAATCGCATGTTTTTCTTCTTCAAGATACATAATCCGTGACAACGATTTCTTATTGAAAAATTTAATTTTAACAGTTTTTTGATTGAATATCGTTACATTTGCTTGAATTAACGCAAAAATTACAAAAATAATGGTTTCAGTGGTTATATTTGAAAACAGTGAACAAATACTCAAAATGTTTTTCTTAGGCCGAGTTACGTCGATTTTGAAAATGTTATTAAAAATCGAGGTACATTTTTATTTATTGTTCAATCGAGATGAAATCACTTTAAATGAGTGTTTTATAGGGAATTAAGCTGAATTCGGTCAAAAATTTCTCCAGAAAAAAATTCATTCAAAAAAGTACCGAAAAAATCGCAGGTTTTTCTTCTTCAAGACACAAAATCCGTGAATACGATTTCTTATTTAAAATTGAATTTTAACAGTTTGTTGAATGAATATCGTTACATAAGCTTGAATTAACGCAAAAATTACAAAAATAATGGTTTCAGTGGTTATATTTGAAAACAGTGAACAAATACTCAAAATGTTTTTCTTAGGCCGAGTTACGTCGATTTTAAAAATGTTATTAAAAATCGAGGTACATTTTCATTTATTGTTCAATCGAGATGAAATCACTTTTAATGAGTGTTTTATAGGGAATTAAGCTGAATTCGGTCAAAAATTTCTCCTGAAAAAAATGCATTCAAAAAAGTACCGAAAAAATCGCATGTTTTTCTTCTTCAAGATACAAAATCCGTGACAACGATTTCTTATTGAAAAATTTAATTTTAACAGTTTTTTGATTGAATATCGTTACATTTGCTTGAATTAAAGCAAAAAGTATAAAAATAATGGTTTCAGTGGTTATATTTGAAAACAGTGAAGAAATACTCAAAGTATGCTTCTTTGGCCGTGAAACGTCGATTTTGAAAATGTTATTAAAAATCGAGGTACATTTTTATTTATTGTTCAATCGAGATGAAATCACTTTTAATGAGTGTTTTATAGGGAATTAAGCTGAATTCGGTCAAAAATTTCTCCTGAAAAAAATGCATTCAAAAAAGTACCGAAAAAATCGCATGTTTTTCTTCTTCAAGATACAAAATCCGTGACAACGATTTCTTATTGAAAAATTTAATTTTAACAGTTTTTTGATTGAATATCGTTACATTTGCTTGAATTAAAGCAAAAAGTATAAAAATAATGGTTTCAGTGAACATATTTGAAAATGGTGAAGAAATACTCAAAGTATGCTTCTTTGGCCGTGAAACGTCGATTTTGAAAATGTTATTAAAAATCGAGGTAAATTTTTAATTATTGTTAAATCGAGATGAAATCACTTTCAATGAGTGTTTTATAGGGAATTAAGCTGAATTCGGTCAAAAATTTCTCCAGAAAAAAATGCATTTAAAAGTGTACCGAAAAAATCGCATGTTTTTCTTCTTCAAGATACAAAATCCGTGACAACGATTTCTTATTGAAAAATTGAATTTTAACAGTTTTTTGAATGAATATCGTTACATTTGCTTGAATTAAAGCAAAAAGTATAAAAATAATGGTTTCAGTGGTTATATTTGAAAATAGTGAAGAAATACTCAAAATATGCTTCTTTGGCCGTGAAACGTCGATTTTGAAAATGTTATTAAAAATCGAGGTACATTTTTATTTATTGTTCAATCGAGATGAAATCACTTTTAATGAGTGTTTTATAGGGAATTAAGCTGAATTCGGTCAAAAATTTCTCCAGAAAAAAATGCATTCAAAAGTGTACCGAAAAAATCGCATGTTTTTTTTCTTCAAGATACAAAATCCGTGACAACGATTTCTTATTTAAAATTGAATTTTAACAGTTTGTTGAATGAATATCGTTACATTCGCTTGAATTAAAGCAAAAAGTATAAAAATAATGGTTTCAGTGGTTATATTTGAAAATAGTGAAGAAATACTCAAAATATGCTTCTTTGGCCGTGAAACGTCGATTTTGAAAATGTTATTAAAAATCGAGGTACATTTTTATTTATTGTTCAATCGAGATGAAATCACTTTTAATGAGTGTTTTATAGGGAATTAAGCTGAATTCGGTCAAAAATTTCTCCTGAAAAAAATGCATTCAAAAAAGTACCGAAAAAATCGCATGTTTTTCTTCTTCAAGATACAAAATCCGTGACAACGATTTCTTATTGAAAAATTTAATTTTAACAGTTTTTTGATTGAATATCGTTACATTTGCTTGAATTAAAGCAAAAAGTATAAAAATAATGGTTTCAGTGAACATATTTGAAAATAGTGAAGAAATACTCAAAGTATGCTTCTTTGGCCGTGAAACGTCGATTTTGAAAATGTTATTAAAAATCGAGGTACATTTTTATTTATTGTTCAATCGAGATGAAATCACTTTTAATGAGTGTTTTATAGGGAATTAAGCTGAATTCGGTCAAAAATTTCTCCTGAAAAAAATGCATTCAAAAAAGTACCGAAAAAATCGCATGTTTTTCTTCTTCAAGATACAAAATCCGTGACAACGATTTCTTATTGAAAAATTTAATTTTAACAGTTTTTTGATTGAATATCGTTACATTTGCTTGAATTAAAGCAAAAAGTATAAAAATAATGGTTTCAGTGAACATATTTGAAAATAGTGAAGAAATACTCAAAGTATGCTTCTTTGGCCGTGAAACGTCGATTTTGAAAATGTTATTAAAAATTGAGGTAAATTTTTAATTATTGTTAAATCGAGATGAAATCACTTTCAATGAGTGTTTTATAGGGAATTAAGCTGAATTCGGTCAAAAATTTCTCCAGAAAAAATGCATTTAAAAGTGTACCGAAAAAATCGCATGTTTTTCTTCTTCAAGATACAAAATCCGTGACAACGATTTCTTATTGAAAAATTGAATTTTAACAGTTTTTTGAATTTGAATTTGAATTTGCTTGAATTAAAGCAAAAAGTATAAAAATAATGGTTTCAGTGGTTATATTTGAAAATAGTGAAGAAATACTCAAAATATGCTTCTTTGGCCGTGAAACGTCGATTTTGAAAATGTTATTAAAAATCGAGGTACATTTTTATTTATTGTTCAATCGAGATGAAATCACTTTTAATGAGTGTTTTATAGGGAATTAAGCTGAATTCGGTCAAAAATTTCTCCAGAAAAAAATGCATTCAAAAGTGTACCGAAAAAATCGCATGTTTTTTTTCTTCAAGATACAAAATCCGTGACAACGATTTCTTATTTAAAATTGAATTTTAACAGTTTGTTGAATGAATATCGTTACATTCGCTTGAATTAAAGCAAAAAGTATAAAAATAATGGTTTCAGTGGTTATATTTGAAAATAGTGAAGAAATACTCAAAATATGCTTCTTTGGCCGTGAAACGTCGATTTTGAAAATGTTATTAAAAATCGAGGTACATTTTTATTTATTGTTCAATCGAGATGAAATCACTTTTAATGAGTGTTTTATAGGGAATTAAGCTGAATTCGGTCAAACATTTCTCCAGAAAAAAATGCATTTAAAAGTGTACCGAAAAAATCGCATGTTTTTTTTCAAGATACAAAATCCGTGACAACGATATCTTATTTAAAATTGAATTTTAACAGTTTGTTGAATGAATATCGTTACATTTGCTTGAATTAACGCAAAAATTACAAAAATAATGGTTTCAGTGGTTATATTTGAAAATAGTGAACAAATACTCAAAATGTTTTTCTTAGGCCGAGTTACGTCGATTTTGAAAATGTTATTAAAAATCGAGGTACATTTTTATATATATTGTTCAATCGAGATGAAATCACTTTTAATGAGTGTTTTATAGGGAATTAAGCTGAATTCGGTCAAAAATTTCTCCAGAAAAAAATGCATTCAAAAGTGTACCGAAAAAATCGCATGTTTTTTTTCTTCAAGATACAAAATCCGTGACAACGATTTCTTATTTAAAATTGAATTTTAACAGTTTGTTGAATGAATATCGTTACATTCGCTTGAATTAAAGCAAAAAGTATAAAAATAATGGTTTCAGTGGTTATATTTGAAAATAGTGAAGAAATACTCAAAATATGCTTCTTTGGCCGTGAAACGTCGATTTTGAAAATGTTATTAAAAATCGAGGTACATTTTTATTTATTGTTCAATCGAGATGAAATCACTTTTAATGAGTGTTTTATAGGGAATTAAGCTGAATTCGGTCAAAAATTTCTCCTGAAAAAAATGCATTCAAAAAAGTACCGAAAAAATCGCATGTTTTTCTTCTTCAAGATACAAAATCCGTGACAACGATTTCTTATTGAAAAATTTAATTTTAACAGTTTTTTGATTGAATATCGTTACATTTGCTTGAATTAAAGCAAAAAGCATAAAAATAATGGTTTCAGTGAACATATTTGAAAATAGTGAAGAAATACTCAAAGTATGCTTCTTTGGCCGTGAAACGTCGATTTTGAAAATGTTATTAAAATTCGAGGTAAATTTTTAATTATTGTTCAATCGAGATGAAATCACTTTCAATGAGTGTTTTATAGGGAATTAAGCTGAATTCGCTCAAAAATTTCTCCAGAAAAAAATTCATTCAAAAAAGTACCGAAAAAATCGCAGGTTTTTCTTCTTCAAGACACAAAATCCGTGAATACGATTTCGTATTGAAAATTGAATTTTAACAGTTTTTTGAATGAATATCGTTACATTTGCTTGAATTAAAGCAAAAAGTATAAAAATAATGGTTTCAATGGTTATTTTTGAAAATAGTGAAGAAATACTCAAAATATGCTTCTTTGGCCGTGAAACGTCGATTTTGAAAATGTTATTAAAAATCGAGGTACATTTTTATTTATTGTTCAATCGAGATGAAATCACTTTTAATGAGTGTTTTATAGGGAATTAAGCTGAATTCGGTCAAAAATTTCTCCAGAAAAAAATTCATTCAAAAAAGTACCGAAAAAATCGCAGGTTTTTCTTCTTCAAGACACAAAATCCGTGAATACGATTTCTTATTTAAAATTGAATTTTAACAGTTTGTTGAATGAATATCGTTACATTTGCTTGAATTAACGCAAAAATTACAAAAATAATGGTTTCAGTGGTTATATTTGAAAACAGTGAACAAATACTCAAAATGTTTTTCTTAGGCCGAGTTACGTCGATTTTAAAAATGTTATTAAAAATCGAGGTACATTTTCATTTATTGTTCAATCGAGATGAAATCACTTTTAATGAGTGTTTTATAGGGAATTAAGCTGAATTCGGTCAAAAATTTCTCCTGAAAAAAATGCATTCAAAAAAGTACCGAAAAAATCTCATGTTTTTCTTCTTCAAGATACAAAATCCGTGACAACGATTTCTTATTGAAAAATTTAATTTTAACAGTTTTTTGATTGAATATCGTTACATTTGCTTGAATTAAAGCAAAAAGTATAAAAATAATGCTTTCAGTGAACATATTTGAAAAGAGTGAAGAAATACTCAAAGTATGCTTCTTTGGCCGTGAAACGTCGATTTTGAAAATGTTATTAAAAATCGAGGTACATTTTTATTTATTGTTCAATCGAGATGAAATCACTTTTAATGAGTGTTTTATAGGGAATTAAGCTGAATTCGGTCAAAAATTTCTCCTGAAAAAAATGCATTCAAAAAAGTACCGAAAAAATCGCATGTTTTTCTTCTTCAAGATACATAATCCGTGACAACGATTTCTTATTGAAAAATTTAATTTTAACAGTTTTTTGATTGAATATCGTTACATTTGCTTGAATTAACGCAAAAATTACAAAAATAATGGTTTCAGTGGTTATATTTGAAAACAGTGAACAAATACTCAAAATGTTTTTCTTAGGCCGAGTTACGTCGATTTTGAAAATGTTATTAAAAATCGAGGTACATTTTTATTTATTGTTCAATCGAGATGAAATCACTTTAAATGAGTGTTTTATAGGGAATTAAGCTGAATTCGGTCAAAAATTTCTCCAGAAAAAAATTCATTCAAAAAAGTACCGAAAAAATCGCAGGTTTTTCTTCTTCAAGACACAAAATCCGTGAATACGATTTCTTATTTAAAATTGAATTTTAACAGTTTGTTGAATGAATATCGTTACATAAGCTTGAATTAACGCAAAAATTACAAAAATAATGGTTTCAGTGGTTATATTTGAAAACAGTGAACAAATACTCAAAATGTTTTTCTTAGGCCGAGTTACGTCGATTTTAAAAATGTTATTAAAAATCGAGGTACATTTTCATTTATTGTTCAATCGAGATGAAATCACTTTTAATGAGTGTTTTATAGGGAATTAAGCTGAATTCGGTCAAAAATTTCTCCTGAAAAAAATGCATTCAAAAAAGTACCGAAAAAATCGCATGTTTTTCTTCTTCAAGATACAAAATCCGTGACAACGATTTCTTATTGAAAAATTTAATTTTAACAGTTTTTTGATTGAATATCGTTACATTTGCTTGAATTAAAGCAAAAAGTATAAAAATAATGGTTTCAGTGGTTATATTTGAAAACAGTGAAGAAATACTCAAAGTATGCTTCTTTGGCCGTGAAACGTCGATTTTGAAAATGTTATTAAAAATCGAGGTACATTTTTATTTATTGTTCAATCGAGATGAAATCACTTTTAATGAGTGTTTTATAGGGAATTAAGCTGAATTCGGTCAAAAATTTCTCCTGAAAAAAATGCATTCAAAAAAGTACCGAAAAAATCGCATGTTTTTCTTCTTCAAGATACAAAATCCGTGACAACGATTTCTTATTGAAAAATTTAATTTTAACAGTTTTTTGATTGAATATCGTTACATTTGCTTGAATTAAAGCAAAAAGTATAAAAATAATGGTTTCAGTGAACATATTTGAAAATAGTGAAGAAATACTCAAAGTATGCTTCTTTGGCCGTGAAACGTCGATTTTGAAAATGTTATTAAAAATCGAGGTAAATTTTTAATTATTGTTAAATCGAGATGAAATCACTTTCAATGAGTGTTTTATAGGGAATTAAGCTGAATTCGGTCAAAAATTTCTCCAGAAAAAAATGCATTTAAAAGTGTACCGAAAAAATCGCATGTTTTTCTTCTTCAAGATACAAAATCCGTGACAACGATTTCTTATTGAAAAATTGAATTTTAACAGTTTTTTGAATGAATATCGTTACATTTGCTTGAATTAAAGCAAAAAGTATAAAAATAATGGTTTCAGTGGTTATATTTGAAAATAGTGAAGAAATACTCAAAATATGCTTCTTTGGCCGTGAAACGTCGATTTTGAAAATGTTATTAAAAATCGAGGTACATTTTTATTTATTGTTCAATCGAGATGAAATCACTTTTAATGAGTGTTTTATAGGGAATTAAGCTGAATTCGGTCAAAAATTTCTCCAGAAAAAAATGCATTCAAAAGTGTACCGAAAAAATCGCATGTTTTTTTTCTTCAAGATACAAAATCCGTGACAACGATTTCTTATTTAAAATTGAATTTTAACAGTTTGTTGAATGAATATCGTTACATTCGCTTGAATTAAAGCAAAAAGTATAAAAATAATGGTTTCAGTGGTTATATTTGAAAATAGTGAAGAAATACTCAAAATATGCTTCTTTGGCCGTGAAACGTCGATTTTGAAAATGTTATTAAAAATCGAGGTACATTTTTATTTATTGTTCAATCAAGATGAAATCACTTTTAATGAGTGTTTTATAGGGAATTAAGCTGAATTCGGTCAAAAATTTCTCCTGAAAAAAATGCATTCAAAAAAGTACCGAAAAAATCGCATGTTTTTCTTCTTCAAGATACAAAATCCGTGACAACGATTTCTTATTGAAAAATTTAATTTTAACAGTTTTTTGATTGAATATCGTTACATTTGCTTGAATTAAAGCAAAAAGTATAAAAATAATGGTTTCAGTGAACATATTTGAAAATAGTGAAGAAATACTCAAAGTATGCTTCTTTGGCCGTGAAACGTCGATTTTGAAAATGTTATTAAAAATCGAGGTACATTTTTATTTATTGTTCAATCGAGATGAAATCACTTTTAATGAGTGTTTTATAGGGAATTAAGCTGAATTCGGTCAAAAATTTCTCCTGAAAAAAATGCATTCAAAAAAGTACCGAAAAAATCGCATGTTTTTCTTCTTCAAGATACAAAATCCGTGACAACGATTTCTTATTGAAAAATTTAATTTTAACAGTTTTTTGATTGAATATCGTTACATTTGCTTGAATTAAAGCAAAAAGTATAAAAATAATGGTTTCAGTGAACATATTTGAAAATAGTGAAGAAATACTCAAAGTATGCTTCTTTGGCCGTGAAACGTCGATTTTGAAAATGTTATTAAAAATTGAGGTAAATTTTTAATTATTGTTAAATCGAGATGAAATCACTTTCAATGAGTGTTTTATAGGGAATTAAGCTGAATTCGGTCAAAAATTTCTCCAGAAAAAAATGCATTTAAAAGTGTACCGAAAAAATCGCATGTTTTTCTTCTTCAAGATACAAAATCCGTGACAACGATTTCTTATTGAAAAATTGAATTTTAACAGTTTTTTGAATTTGAATTTGAATTTGCTTGAATTAAAGCAAAAAGTATAAAAATAATGGTTTCAGTGGTTATATTTGAAAATAGTGAAGAAATACTCAAAATATGCTTCTTTGGCCGTGAAACGTCGATTTTGAAAATGTTATTAAAAATCGAGGTACATTTTTATTTATTGTTCAATCGAGATGAAATCACTTTTAATGAGTGTTTTATAGGGAATTAAGCTGAATTCGGTCAAACATTTCTCCAGAAAAAAATGCATTTAAAAGTGTACCGAAAAAATCGCATGTTTTTTTTCAAGATACAAAATCCGTGACAACGATATCTTATTTAAAATTGAATTTTAACAGTTTGTTGAATGAATATCGTTACATTTGCTTGAATTAACGCAAAAATTACAAAAATAATGATTTCAGTGGTTATATTTGAAAATAGTGAACAAATACTCAAAATGTTTTTCTTAGGCCGAGTTACGTCGATTTTGAAAATGTTATTAAAAATCGAGGTACATTTTTATATATATTGTTCAATCGAGATGAAATCACTTTTAATGAGTGTTTTATAGGGAATTAAGCTGAATTCGGTCAAAAATTTCTCCAGAAAAAAATGCATTCAAAAGTGTACCGAAAAAATCGCATGTTTTTTTTCTTCAAGATACAAAATCCGTGACAACGATTTCTTATTTAAAATTGAATTTTAACAGTTTGTTGAATGAATATCGTTACATTCGCTTGAATTAAAGCAAAAAGTATAAAAATAATGGTTTCAGTGGTTATATTTGAAAATAGTGAAGAAATACTCAAAATATGCTTCTTTGGCCGTGAAACGTCGATTTTGAAAATGTTATTAAAAATCGAGGTACATTTTTATTTATTGTTCAATCGAGATGAAATCACTTTTAATGAGTGTTTTATAGGGAATTAAGCTGAATTCGGTCAAAAATTTCTCCTGAAAAAAATGCATTCAAAAAAGTACCGAAAAAATCGCATGTTTTTCTTCTTCAAGATACAAAATCCGTGACAACGATTTCTTATTGAAAAATTTAATTTTAACAGTTTTTTGATTGAATATCGTTACATTTGCTTGAATTAAAGCAAAAAGTATAAAAATAATGGTTTCAGTGAACATATTTGAAAATAGTGAAGAAATACTCAAAGTATGCTTCTTTGGCCGTGAAACGTCGATTTTGAAAATGTTATTAAAATTCGAGGTAAATTTTTAATTATTGTTCAATCGAGATGAAATCACTTTCAATGAGTGTTTTATAGGGAATTAAGCTGAATTCGCTCAAAAATTTCTCCAGAAAAAAATTCATTCAAAAAAGTACCGAAAAAATCGCAGGTTTTTCTTCTTCAAGACACAAAATCCGTGAATACGATTTCGTATTGAAAATTGAATTTTAACAGTTTTTTGAATGAATATCGTTACATTTGCTTGAATTAAAGCAAAAAGTATAAAAATAATGGTTTCAATGGTTATTTTTGAAAATAGTGAAGAAATACTCAAAATATGCTTCTTTGGCCGTGAAACGTCGATTTTGAAAATGTTATTAAAAATCGAGGTACATTTTTATTTATTGTTCAATCGAGATGAAATCACTTTTAATGAGTGTTTTATAGGGAATTAAGCTGAATTCGGTCAAAAATTTCTCCAGAAAAAAATTCATTCAAAAAAGTACCGAAAAAATCGCAGGTTTTTCTTCTTCAAGACACAAAATCCGTGAATACGATTTCTTATTTAAAATTGAATTTTAACAGTTTGTTGAATGAATATCGTTACATTTGCTTGAATTAACGCAAAAATTACAAAAATAATGGTTTCAGTGGTTATATTTGAAAACAGTGAACAAATACTCAAAATGTTTTTCTTAGGCCGAGTTACGTCGATTTTAAAAATGTTATTAAAAATCGAGGTACATTTTCATTTATTGTTCAATCGAGATGAAATCACTTTTAATGAGTGTTCTATAGGGAATTAAGCTGAATTCGGTCAAAAATTTCTCCTGAAAAAAATGCATTCAAAAAAGTACCGAAAAAATCTCATGTTTTTCTTCTTCAAGATACAAAATCCGTGACAACGATTTCTTATTGAAAAATTTAATTTTAACAGTTTTTTGATTGAATATCGTTACATTTGCTTGAATTAAAGCAAAAAGTATAAAAATAATGCTTTCAGTGAACATATTTGAAAAGAGTGAAGAAATACTCAAAGTATGCTTCTTTGGCCGTGAAACGTCGATTTTGAAAATGTTATTAAAAATCGAGGTACATTTTTATTTATTGTTCAATCGAGATGAAATCACTTTTAATGAGTGTTTTATAGGGAATTAAGCTGAATTCGGTCAAAAATTTCTCCAGAAAAAAATGCATTCAAAAGTGTACCGAAAAAATCGCATGTTTTTTTTCTTCAAGATACAAAATCCGTGACAACGATTTCTTATTTAAAATTGAATTTTAACAGTTTGTTGAATGAATATCGTTACATTCGCTTGAATTAAAGCAAAAAGTATAAAAATAATGGTTTCAGTGGTTATATTTGAAAATAGTGAAGAAATACTCAAAATATGCTTCTTTGGCCGTGAAACGTCGATTTTGAAAATGTTATTAAAAATCGAGGTACATTTTTATTTATTGTTCAATCGAGATGAAATCACTTTTAATGAGTGTTTTATAGGGAATTAAGCTGAATTCGGTCAAAAATTTCTCCTGAAAAAAATGCATTCAAAAAAGTACCGAAAAAATCGCATGTTTTTCTTCTTCAAGATACAAAATCCGTGACAACGATTTCTTATTGAAAAATTTAATTTTAACAGTTTTTTGATTGAATATCGTTACATTTGCTTGAATTAAAGCAAAAAGTATAAAAATAATGGTTTCAGTGAACATATTTGAAAATAGTGAAGAAATACTCAAAGTATGCTTCTTTGGCCGTGAAACGTCGATTTTGAAAATGTTATTAAAAATCGAGGTACATTTTTATTTATTGTTCAATCGAGATGAAATCACTTTTAATGAGTGTTTTATAGGGAATTAAGCTGAATTCGGTCAAAAATTTCTCCTGAAAAAAATGCATTCAAAAAAGTACCGAAAAAATCGCATGTTTTTCTTCTTCAAGATACAAAATCCGTGACAACGATTTCTTATTGAAAAATTTAATTTTAACAGTTTTTTGATTGAATATCGTTACATTTGCTTGAATTAAAGCAAAAAGTATAAAAATAATGGTTTCAGTGAACATATTTGAAAATAGTGAAGAAATACTCAAAGTATGCTTCTTTGGCCGTGAAACGTCGATTTTGAAAATGTTATTAAAAATCGAGGTACATTTTTATTTATTGTTCAATCGAGATGAAATCACTTTTAATGAGTGTTTTATAGGGAATTAAGCTGAATTCGGTCAAAAATTTCTCCTGAAAAAAATGCATTCAAAAAAGTACCGAAAAAATCGCATGTTTTTCTTCTTCAAGATACAAAATCCGTGACAACGATTTCTTATTGAAAAATTTAATTTTAACAGTTTTTTGATTGAATATCGTTACATTTGCTTGAATTAAAGCAAAAAGTATAAAAATAATGGTTTCAGTGAACATATTTGAAAATAGTGAAGAAATACTCAAAGTATGCTTCTTTGGCCGTGAAACGTCGATTTTGAAAATGTTATTAAAAATCGAGGTACATTTTTATTTATTGTTCAATCGAGATGAAATCACTTTTAATGAGTGTTTTATAGGGAATTAAGCTGAATTCGGTCAAAAATTTCTCCTGAAAAAAATGCATTCAAAAAAGTACCGAAAAAATCGCATGTTTTTCTTCTTCAAGATACAAAATCCGTGACAACGATTTCTTATTGAAAAATTTAATTTTAACAGTTTTTTGATTGAATATCGTTACATTTGCTTGAATTAAAGCAAAAAGTATAAAAATAATGGTTTCAGTGAACATATTTGAAAATAGTGAAGAAATACTCAAAGTATGCTTCTTTGGCCGTGAAACGTCGATTTTGAAAATGTTATTAAAAATCGAGGTAAATTTTTAATTATTGTTAAATCGAGATGAAATCACTTTCAATGAGTGTTTTATAGGGAATTAAGCTGAATTCGGTCAAAAATTTCTCCAGAAAAAAATGCATTTAAAAGTGTACCGAAAAAATCGCATGTTTTTCTTCTTCAAGATACAAAATCCGTGACAACGATTTCTTATTGAAAAATTGAATTTTAACAGTTTTTTGAATGAATATCGTTACATTTGCTTGAATTAAAGCAAAAAGTATAAAAATAATGGTTTCAGTGGTTATATTTGAAAATAGTGAAGAAATACTCAAAATATGCTTCTTTGGCCGTGAAACGTCGATTTTGAAAATGTTATTAAAAATCGAGGTACATTTTTATTTATTGTTCAATCGAGATGAAATCACTTTTAATGAGTGTTTTATAGGGAATTAAGCTGAATTCGGTCAAACATTTCTCCAGAAAAAAATGCATTTAAAAGTGTACCGAAAAAATCGCATGTTTTTTTTCAAGATACAAAATCCGTGACAACGATATCTTATTTAAAATTGAATTTTAACAGTTTGTTGAATGAATATCGTTACATTTGCTTGAATTAACGCAAAAATTACAAAAATAATGGTTTCAGTGGTTATATTTGAAAATAGTGAACAAATACTCAAAATGTTTTTCTTAGGCCGAGTTACGTCGATTTTGAAAATGTTATTAAAAATCGAGGTACATTTTTATATATATTGTTCAATCGAGATGAAATCACTTTTAATGAGTGTTTTATAGGGAATTAAGCTGAATTCGGTCAAAAATTTCTCCAGAAAAAAATGCATTCAAAAGTGTACCGAAAAAATCGCATGTTTTTTTTCTTCAAGATACAAAATCCGTGACAACGATTTCTTATTTAAAATTGAATTTTAACAGTTTGTTGAATGAATATCGTTACATTCGCTTGAATTAAAGCAAAAAGTATAAAAATAATGGTTTCAGTGGTTATATTTGAAAATAGTGAAGAAATACTCAAAATATGCTTCTTTGGCCGTGAAACGTCGATTTTGAAAATGTTATTAAAAATCGAGGTACATTTTTATTTATTGTTCAATCGAGATGAAATCACTTTTAATGAGTGTTTTATAGGGAATTAAGCTGAATTCGGTCAAAAATTTCTCCTGAAAAAAATGCATTCAAAAAAGTACCGAAAAAATCGCATGTTTTTCTTCTTCAAGATACAAAATCCGTGACAACGATTTCTTATTGAAAAATTTAATTTTAACAGTTTTTTGATTGAATATCGTTACATTTGCTTGAATTAAAGCAAAAAGTATAAAAATAATGGTTTCAGTGAACATATTTGAAAATAGTGAAGAAATACTCAAAGTATGCTTCTTTGGCCGTGAAACGTCGATTTTGAAAATGTTATTAAAATTCGAGGTAAATTTTTAATTATTGTTCAATCGAGATGAAATCACTTTCAATGAGTGTTTTATAGGGAATTAAGCTGAATTCGCTCAAAAATTTCTCCAGAAAAAAATTCATTCAAAAAAGTACCGAAAAAATCGCAGGTTTTTCTTCTTCAAGACACAAAATCCGTGAATACGATTTCGTATTGAAAATTGAATTTTAACAGTTTTTTGAATGAATATCGTTACATTTGCTTGAATTAAAGCAAAAAGTATAAAAATAATGGTTTCAATGGTTATTTTTGAAAATAGTGAAGAAATACTCAAAATATGCTTCTTTGGCCGTGAAACGTCGATTTTGAAAATGTTATTAAAAATCGAGGTACATTTTTATTTATTGTTCAATCGAGATGAAATCACTTTTAATGAGTGTTTTATAGGGAATTAAGCTGAATTCGGTCAAAAATTTCTCCAGAAAAAAATTCATTCAAAAAAGTACCGAAAAAATCGCAGGTTTTTCTTCTTCAAGACACAAAATCCGTGAATACGATTTCTTATTTAAAATTGAATTTTAACAGTTTGTTGAATGAATATCGTTACATTTGCTTGAATTAACGCAAAAATTACAAAAATAATGGTTTCAGTGGTTATATTTGAAAACAGTGAACAAATACTCAAAATGTTTTTCTTAGGCCGAGTTACGTCGATTTTAAAAATGTTATTAAAAATCGAGGTACATTTTCATTTATTGTTCAATCGAGATGAAATCACTTTTAATGAGTGTTCTATAGGGAATTAAGCTGAATTCGGTCAAAAATTTCTCCTGAAAAAAATGCATTCAAAAAAGTACCGAAAAAATCTCATGTTTTTCTTCTTCAAGATACAAAATCCGTGACAACGATTTCTTATTGAAAAATTTAATTTTAACAGTTTTTTGATTGAATATCGTTACATTTGCTTGAATTAAAGCAAAAAGTATAAAAATAATGCTTTCAGTGAACATATTTGAAAAGAGTGAAGAAATACTCAAAGTATGCTTCTTTGGCCGTGAAACGTCGATTTTGAAAATGTTATTAAAAATCGAGGTACATTTTTATTTATTGTTCAATCGAGATGAAATCACTTTTAATGAGTGTTTTATAGGGAATTAAGCTGAATTCGGTCAAAAATTTCTCCTGAAAAAAATGCATTCAAAAAAGTACCGAAAAAATCGCATGTTTTTCTTGTTCAAGATACATAATCCGTGACAACGATTTCTTATTGAAAAATTTAATTTTAACAGTTTTTTGATTGAATATCGTTACATTTGCTTGAATTAACGCAAAAATTACAAAAATAATGGTTTCAGTGGTTATATTTGAAAACAGTGAACAAATACTCAAAATGTTTTTCTTAGGCCGAGTTACGTCGATTTTGAAAATGTTATTAAAAATCGAGGTACATTTTTATTTATTGTTCAATCGAGATGAAATCACTTTAAATGAGTGTTTTATAGGGAATTAAGCTGAATTCGGTCAAAAATTTCTCCAGAAAAAAATTCATTCAAAAAAGTACCGAAAAAATCGCAGGTTTTTCTTCTTCAAGACACAAAATCCGTGAATACGATTTCTTATTTAAAATTGAATTTTAACAGTTTGTTGAATGAATATCGTTACATTTGCTTGAATTAACGCAAAAATTACAAAAATAATGGTTTCAGTGGTTATATTTGAAAACAGTGAACAAATACTCAAAATGTTTTTCTTAGGCCGAGTTACGTCGATTTTAAAAATGTTATTAAAAATCGAGGTACATTTTCATTTATTGTTCAATCGAGATGAAATCACTTTTAATGAGTGTTTTATAGGGAATTAAGCTGAATTCGGTCAAAAATTTCTCCTGAAAAAAATGCATTCAAAAAAGTACCGAAAAAATCGCATGTTTTTCTTCTTCAAGATACAAAATCCGTGACAACGATTTCTTATTGAAAAATTTAATTTTAACAGTTTTTTGATTGAATATCGTTACATTTGCTTGAATTAACGCAAAAATTACAAAAATAATGGTTTCAGTGGTTATATTTGAAAACAGTGAACAAATACTCAAAATGTTTTTCTTAGGCCGAGTTACGTCGATTTTGAAAATGTTATTAAAAATCGAGGTACATTTTTATTTATTAATCAATCGAGATGAAATCACTTTAAATGAGTGTTTTATAGGGAATTAAGCTGAATTCGGTCAAAAATTTCTCCAGAAAAAATTCATTCAAAAAAGTACCGAAAAAATCGCAGGTTTTTCTTCTTCAAGACACAAAATCCGTGAATACGATTTCTTATTTAAAATTGAATTTTAACAGTTTGTTGAATGAATATCGTTACATTTGCTTGAATTAACGCAAAAATTACAAAAATAATGGTTTCAGTGGTTATATTTGAAAACAGTGAACAAATACTCAAAATGTTTTTCTTAGGCCGAGTTACGTCGATTTTGAAAATGTTATTAAAAATCGAGGTACATTTTTATTTATTGTTCAATCGAGATGAAATCACTTTAAATGAGTGTTTTATAGGGAATTAAGCTGAATTCGGTCAAAAATTTCTCCAGAAAAAAATTCATTCAAAAAAGTACCGAAAAAATCGCAGGTTTTTCTTCTTCAAGACACAAAATCCGTGAATACGATTTTTTTGAATTTTAACAGTTTTTTGAATGAATATCGTTACATTTGCTTGAATTAAAGCAAAAAGTATAAAAATAATGGTTTCAGTGGTTATTTTTGAAAATAGTGAACAAATACTCAAAATGTTTTTCTTAGGCCGAGTTACGTCGATTTTGAAAATGTTATTAAAAATCGAGGTACATTTTCATTTATTGTTCAATCGAGATGAAATCACTTCAAATGAGTGTTTTATAGGGAATTAAGCTGAATTCGGTCAAAAATTTCTCCTGAAAAAAATGCATTCAAAAAAGTACCGAAAAAATCGCATGTTTTTCTTCTTCAAGATACAAAATCCGTGAGAACGATTTCTTATTGAAAAATTTAATTTTAACAGTTTTTTGATTGAATATCGTTACATTTGCTTGAATTAAAGCAAAAAGTATAAAAATAATGCTTTCAGTGAACATATTTGAAAATAGTGAAGAAATACTCAAAGTATGCTTCTTTGGCCGTGAAACGTCGATTTTGAAAATGTTATTAAAAATCGAGGTAAATTTTTAATTATTGGTCAATCGAGATGAAATCACTTTCAATGAGTGTTTTATAGGGAATTAAGCTGAATTCGGTCAAAAATTTCGCCAGAAAAAAATGCATTCAAAAAAGTACCGAAACAAATCGCATGTTTTTCTTCTTCAAGATACAAAATCCGTGACTACGATTTCTTATTGAAAAATTGAATTTTAACAGTTTTTTGAATGAATATCGTTACATTGCTTGAATTAAAGCAAAAAGTATAAAAATAATGGTTTCAATGAATATATTTGAAAATAGTGAAGAAATACTCAAAGTATGCTTCTTTGGCCGTGAAACGTCGATTTTGAAAATGTTATTAAAAATCGAGGTAAATTTTTAATTATTGGTCAATCGAGATGAAATCACTTTCAATGAGTGTTTTATAGGGAATTAAGCTGAATTCGGTCAAAAATTTCGCCAGAAAAAAATGCATTCAAAAAAGTACCGAAAAAAATCGCATGTTTTTCTTCTTCAAGATACAAAATCCGTGACAACGATTTCTTATTGAAAAATTGAATTTTAACAGTTTTTTGAATGAATATCGTTACATTTGCTTGAATTAAAGCAAAAAGTATAAAAATAATGGTTTCAGTGGTTATTTTTGAAAATAATGAAGAAATACTCAAAATATGCTTCTTTGGCCGTGAAACGTCGATTTTGAAAATGTTATTAAAAATCGAGGTAAATTTTTAATTATTGTTCAATCGAGATGAAATCACTTTCAATGAGTGTTTTATAGGGAATTAAGCTGAATTCGGTCAAAAATATCTCCAGAAAAAAATTCATTCAAAAATTTACCGAAAAAATCGCAGGTTTTTCTTCTTCAAGACACAAAATCCGTGAATACGATTTCTTATTGAAAATTGAATTTTAACAGTTTTTTGAATAAATATCGTTACATTGCTTGAATTAAAGCAAAAAGTATAAAAATAATGGTTTCAGTGAATATATTTGTAAATAGTGAACAAATACTCAAAATGTTTTTCTTAGGCCGAGTTACGTCGATTTTGAAAATGTTATTAAAAATCGAGGTACATTTTTATTTATTGTTCAATCGAGATGAAATCACTTTTATTGAGTGTTTTATAGGGAATTAAGCTGAATTCGGTCAAAAATTTCTCCAGAAAAAAATGCGTTCAAAAAAGTACCGAAAAAAATCGCATGTTTTTTTTCTTCAAGATACAAAATCCGTGACAACGATTTCTTATTTAAAATTGAATTTTAACAGTTTGTTGAATGAATATCGTTACATTTGCTTGAATTAAAGCAAAAAGTATAAAAATAATGGTTTCAGTGGTTATTTTTGAAAATAGTGAAGAAATACTCAAAATATGCTTCTTTGGCCGTGAAACGTCGATTTTGAAAATGTTATTAAAAATCGAGGTACATTTTTATTTATTGTTCAATCGAGATGAAATCACTTTTAATGAGTGTTTTATAGGGAATGAAGCTGAGTTCGGTCAAACATTTCTCCAGAAAAAAATGCATTTAAAAGTGTACCGAAAAAATCGCATGTTTTTTTTCTTCAAGATACAAAATCCGTGACAACGATTTCTTATTTAAAATTGAATTTTAACAGTTTGTTGAATGAATATCGTTACATTTGCTTGAATTAACGCAAAAATTACAAAAATAATGGTTTCAGTGGTTATATTTGAAAACAGTGAACAAATACTCAAAATGTTTTTCTTAGGCCGAGTTACGTCGATTTTGAAAATGTTATTAAAAATCGAGGTACATTTTTATTTATTGTTCAATCGAGATGAAATCACTTCTATTGAGTGTTTTATAGGGAATTAAGCTGAATTCGGTCAAACATTTCTCCAGAAAAAAATGCATTCAAAAGTGTACCGAAAAAATCGCATGTTTTTTTTCTTCAAGATACAAAATCCGTGACAACGATTACTTATTGAAAATTGAATTTTAACAGTTTGTTGAATGAATATCGTTTTTTTTGCTTGAATTAAAGCAAAAAGTATAAAAATAATGGTTTCAGTGGTTATTTTTGAAAATAGTGAAGAAATACTCAAAATATGCTTCTTTGGCCGTGAAACGTCGATTTTGAAAATGTTATTAAAAATCGAGGTACATTTTTATTTATTGTTCAATCGAGATGAAATCACTTTTAATGAGTGTTTTATAGGGAATTAAGCTGAATTCGGTCAAAAATTTCTCCTGAAAAAAATGCATTCAAAAAAGTACCGAAAAAATCGCATGTTTTTCTTCTTCAAGATACAAAATCCGTGACAACGATTTCTTATTGAAAAATTTAATTTTAACAGTTTTTTGATTGAATATCGTTACATTTGCTTGAATTAAAGCAAAAAGTATAAAAATAATGCTTTCAGTGAACATATTTGAAAATAGTGAAGAAATACTCAAAGTATGCTTCTTTGGCCGTGAAACGTCGATTTTGAAAATGTTATTAAAAATCGAGGTAAATTTTTAATTATTGTTCAATCGAGATGAAATCACTTTCGATGAGTGTTTTATAGGGAATTAAGCTGAATTCGGTCAAACATTTCTACAAAAAAAAATTCATTCAAAAAAGTACCGAAAAAATCGCAGGTTTTTCTTCTTCAAGACACAAAATCCGTGAATACGATTTCTTATTGAAAATTGAATTTTAACAGTTTTTTGAATGAATATCGTTACATTGCTTGAATTAAAGCAAAAAGTATAAAAATAATGGTTTCAATGAAAATATTTGAAAATAGTGAAGAAATACTCAAAGTATGCTTCTTTGGCCGTGAAACGTCGATTTTGAAAATGTTATTAAAAATCGAGGTAAATTTTTAATTATTGTTCAATCGAGATGAAATCACTTTCAATAAGTGTTTTATAGGGAATTAAGCTGAATTCGGTCAAACATTTCTCCAGGAAAAA